>NC_138530.1:43463028-44765103 GCF_964234715.1 Podarcis melisellensis | reverse complement strand
CCTGATCACCTTTTCTTTTCTACCCAGTGTTTTCCCCGCAAAACCCCACACACCTAGTAACACCTAGAAATGTGGCACAAGACCTGGGAGAAGAAAGGATAGAAGAGGACTGGAAGAAATTTAAGACTTATTTACAAAAATATTGTGATTTAATGGAATGTTAAAAAAGATGCTTGGTTACAAATAATTGGCCATCACTAAAATAGATCAGGAAATGATAATAAGAGAGATTAAGAGAAACAAATTTGAAGGAGAATGAATTTATTGCATTTTATTGATACACAAGCTGGAAATAAGATGATAATTTGCTTGACAAAATTTATTAATGATGTAAATGGGAGCGGGAGGCGTGAGGAAGTTCAAAGATGACATGAAACTTTGTTAAAACAAATAATACTGTTTATTATTAATGTACTTATTTTTTTTCTGTTTTTAAAAATCCTAATAAATATTTATAAAAAAAAAAAAAATAGAAATGTGGCACAAAAGGAATTCTGAATGAGCCTTCAGTCTGAAAAAAGCCCCCATCTCCGGGTCTAACCAAATGATTATCTTATCTGTTCCTTTTAATCAAAACCTTCAATAAATTCAGTGATAAAGAGCTTCATATTTGATACTATACAGATGTCCGCGGAGAAAGACTGTTAGGAGAATGCAGCCAGAATGTTACAGCAATTCTTAATGAGCACAAAGAGGAAACAGATGACCCTCACTCGGATGAAAAATGTCTACCTTTGAGAAGCCATCTCATTATTTCATGAAGTGTTGTTTCATTATATCTACTCTCCTGTCTATTCATTTATTTAGTGTGAACAGCTTTTCAGAGTTGCCCCTGTAGACCTCACATTATTATTTTTTCCCTGATGGCAAGCACTAGATTGTTACTCTCTCTTGGAATCATATTTCTGTTTCTTGTCATTTTCTTTTCCTGTTGCTCTTAATTTACATTATTATTTTATTTCAAAACTTTGTCATTCGGTGCATATCATAACTAAACATTTGAAATATGATTTTTTTCCTGGAGAGCTAAAGATATTATGTTTAAGGTTTATAAAGATGCTTTTTTGCATTGATAATAGATATTGATAGATTTGTTGTCTACACACACACACACACACACACACACACACTTGCTTGCCTGTAATGGAGCTGGTAGTGTCAGGGACTGAGGTATGTATAGCAGAGGCGGGGGGGGGGCAGAGACTGACCCAGGAAAAGGGACCAATGACTTACAGGGTTTGGTGTCACCCATGTGGCAGGAGCCAAGGCTGAAGGAAGGGAAGAGTCTGAGCAGTTGGAGACAGAGGAGGGTGCGTAGGATGTGCTAGAGGTGGAGGAAGAGGCAGATCATGCAAGGGGTGGGCGGGGTGAGTCCCTGCTATCTCCTGCCCCACTGTGTCCTAGAACCAGGAGAAGCTTGAAGAGACAAGCACTGGAACAACATCCGTGTAGGAGAAGTCTCAGCTTGTGTGTATGGACTTCATCAGACAAGGGTACATAAGCCCGGTGTGTGTGTGTGTGTGTGTGTGTGTGTGTGTGTGTGTGGTCTCACTGTAGCATCAACTGCTCCACCAGGGAAACTGAATGCTAGCTATGTAGTCGTTAGTCACTTGTGTGTGCATGTATTCTGTGCACCACAGGAGCTGCTGTAAGTGCCAGTAAAGAATTAAACGATCAGTCATTTGTCCTCCTTGGCTGAGTGTCTGCAGAACAGGAAGCCACAAGGAAGTAATGAAAGCATAAGGCAATGCAGGATAAGAACATGGTGGGGCATCTTTCTGATCAGATGTAACTTCTGATCTGAGTAACTACAGATATATAACCTTTAGAATACATCTGAAGACAGTCCTGTATAGGGAAGCCTTTTAATGTGTAATGTTTTATAATGTTTTTATATGTGTTGGAAGCCACCCAGAGTGGCTGGGGCAACCCAGTCAGACTGGTGGGGTGCGAATAATAAAATCATCACCACCACCACCAACAGCATTTATTCCTACACATCTGGATTCAGCTCCCAAATATGTGGGTGAATGAAGAGTAAGCTGTAAGCAAGCACAATCTTTGGCCGTACTGCAATACAGGACAGCCTTAGCTTCCAATTTTTCCAGTTCGTGGAGCTTGAGCCAACATCTTATACTGACAGATCTTTAAAAATCATTTAATATATGTAGACATAATACGTTGAGTGGACACTTGGAAAATTGGGACCCTTGGAGGATGTAGGTTTTATACACAAGCACAGCAACCAGCTGGGGCTACTATTACATAAAAGTTTGCATTTGTTTGGTCCAAGCATCAAGTCTATTATTTCTAAAGGCTTGCGGGTCATCCAAGCAGAAGCTTCACTGATTCTTAAACAAGCCCACAATGCACATGAAAATTCCTGAAGGAGACCACTTCACAGCTGCTCCTGTGCATCATTTCAAAGTGGGAAGATTAGGGTGAGAAGATGAAAGAAAGGGGCAGATAACCATCTGCAAACAGCACACAAATGGGGATGGGTGGAATACGAGGGCATAGGGAGGGCTAGTTCACCTTTAACAACTGTATGACAGGCAAGCTCCACAGAATTTCTGCCACTTGTGGTGCTTTCACAGGCACACATTAACTCTGCCAGAAAAAGATGAAAACCTATCTGTGGGGGTTGGGGACATGACAAGTAAGTGTATATAGAATTGCTAATCAACTAGAAAAGAAACAAAAACCTGTCTGCCCAGTTTTCTTCTGTGCCAAGTGCAGGGAAAGCAAGGAGAAAGATTTGTGGTTTTCCCTTCAGCCGTTTCTGTTTTCATTTGGTTTAGCTGTACTCAATACTTGGCTCAATAGATACTAGCTTTGCACTGGACCTTGTCCTCAGGATTATTTTAGGGGCCCCGGATCTAGCTCTTTCCTCTGGGCTCCACCCAAGTATCCCCAGCTGGCCCAAGACATTTTGCTGCCTTTCCCTTTCCATATACAAGAGCTGATCACTCTGATGATTGACTCTTCCTTCAAGACTGGTGATGGGGCAGCATCCTCCCCCACATCTGGGGGCCACCTGGGTAGCTTAAGGGGCACAGGTCAGGTGCCATGCCATAGACCTCTTTCTCCTCCAAGACCTTGTGGCTGCTCCCTGTCTTCCAGCATCTGCCACCTGACACAGTTGCCTAATAACAGGGCCGGCCCTGCAAGTATCAGCAAAGAAGTGGGTGGGGGAGGAGGAAACAGGAAACTTTCTAAAAACAATTACCATTTAAAACATAAGAAACAGTTGCATTTAAAACGATTGTTTACCAGTTCAAATTGGCGCCCGCCATCACGGACACTTTTTCCTTATGTCTACATCAGTGTTTCCCAACCTTTTTTGGGCAAAGGCACACTTGTTTGATGAAAAAAATCTCGAGGCACACCACCATTACAGCCCCGTGACGTCAGCGCGCAGCGTCACGCCGGGAGGGACGCACAAAGTGTAACTTTCAATTTTTTTCCCCTCCCCCTTGCCGGGGAACCTCCAAGCTTTGGGGGTGGGGGGGGGAGGAGGCAGCAAAGCGAGGGACTGAGGGACTCCTCCAACGACAAGGGTTGGGGAAGAAGAGAAAGGGCTATTCCGCTCCAGTCACGGGAGGGGAATATGTACTGGCCCAACTGGTGTGCGGTCTTCGGAAAGCGGGGTGCGGGAAGGAAGCCTAGGCTCGGGGTCCACTGACCTCGGCGGAGAAAGGCAACAACCGGAGCCGATTACGAGCCAGCGCGTGCGTGCAGCGGCTGGCCTCAAGCTCGGGAAGCTGCGCGCGGCGATGTTGACGCGGGGCGCGCGAGAGCTTGGGGGCGGGGCGGGAGAGAGAGAGAAAGAGTTGGCAGCACCAGGCGCTGTTACTTATTGCGCTGCGGACGCTGCCAGCAACTGCGGTGGTTGTGCGGCGGCCGCCGCCGCAGAACGTCCTCGTCAGTCAGCTGAGCTGCCTGGCGGCGTAGGGAGCCGAGGGGCGGGGCTTCCTTTCTGAAGGAGCTGAGGGTGGGGGTCCTCTGGCGCCTTCGGTGAAACGGCGCCGGCCCAGAGCGCTTCTAGGAGGCTGCCTTTGTGCGCGACGTAAAGCCCTCTTTCCCTCCCTCCAGCCCCGTGTCACATGTGGAAAAGGGGGCTGGATCCAGTGACGCAACTCGGAAAACTGTTAGGGAAGCCAGAGCAGGAAAGTGAGTGGGAGGCGGCGTCGCCGCTTTAACCCACGTTTCCTTTTTGAAAGAGAAACCAGTGTTTCCCAACCTTTTTTGGACTCGCTCGCGGCACACCAGGCAACATCTCGCGGCACACTAGTGTGCCGCGGAACACCGGTTGGGAAACACTGGTCTACATTCCTGCACACATTGTGTTTGGTTGGAGAACCAAATTTAGAGAAATACAAATCCTGAAGGACACCTGTTTTTCAGTTAGCGTATAGTTTTAGAATGTGTGGATTACATGGTTTGCATTATATGTAAATCAAATTACATTTCCCCCTTGTCCCTATCAAAGGGTGTATTCGACTTTCTAATGGGAAATGTAGAGGGGACGGATCTTATTTTTCCTCTTAAAAGGCAGGTAAAAATATTGTTCCATTCTCCCACAAAACATCTTTTACCAGGTTCACATACGTTATTATAAATGAACTGCATTACAAAACGTATTTCGGTTTCTTCAGCAAATTCACACTGTCCTCTCATTTGTAAGTTGAATTTTCTGAAAGATTTTTTAAATGGCTTTGAAAAAGCCTCAGGCTTTCAAAGAAGCAACTTTAAAAACCTGTCACTGACTTAAACAACTGCGTAAGCAAACTCACCTTTTTTTCCCCTAACAACAAAGGTACCTTTTAATAAGACATGAATCACTCCCCTGTACAATAATCCTTTTTGCGTAGTATAAAGTGACAATTTCATAATCAGTCTTTCATTTATTTACAATTCCCAGGAAAGAGCAACTTAATCCTTAATCGAAAGGTCATTCTTCAAGGTATGGCGCTTTCAATTCCGCTTTCTAGATTCACCCATTGACCTCAAGTGGCAGTGTTTATGATCTAGGACTCTGGATGACAAAACTAAACCAGCTTTCTTTGGGCAAGAAAAAAACACTGCAGCACGTTTTATAAAAGATATTTTACTTCAGCCCCCTTCCTACATTACTAGTGCAAAGTGGCAAAATAAATAGAACAAGGGCTTGCCACCCTCGCATTGTTTTCCAAGCCCGCCTACCACCAACCCTCACCTCCGTGTCAGACTCCCACCCTTTATACCTCAACTCAATGCCCGCCAGGTCCCTTCATGGCTCCTTCCATCCCCAGCCATCCCTGCCTACTCACCACACAGCAGCAGTCATGCAAACTACATGACAGCTTCCATTTTTTATGTATACAGGAAGGAAGAGCGGTGGGGCCTACCCCCGCTGTCCTGACTGGAAGTTTCCCTGCATCCTGGAGCCCTCAGTGATCAAGATTCCATGATCTGAGGAAAATTTCAGACATAGAAGTCTAGGCATGAAGATTCCCTATCGTAAGCACACATACTAATGGGTAGCCATGCAGCATGGGGTGTGTGGCCCTATACACCCGGATTTTCCCTGACATTAGTGGGATTTCAAAGGTGGAATTGACGTCCTGAGGGAATTTCTGAAAGTTGGCGCTTTGTGCTGTATCAAAAGCAAGTACAAGCCTTTTTTTCGTGGTGGGGGAGTCAACAACCTTTGGGTTGCCCTGCCCTACACTACCTCCCCCCTTTCTACACACTTTCCCCCTTTACATGGGGCTAATAATCTGTGAAGATCAATATACCATAGTTTCCCTTTTCCCAACACATACAGTGGTACCTCTGGATGCGAACGGTATCCGTTCCAGAGCCCCGTTCGCATCCTGAAGCGAATGCAACCCGCATTCAGCGTCTGCACGGGTCACGATTCGCTGCTTCTGCACATGCGTGTGACGTCATTTTGAGTGTCTGCGCATGCGAGAGCAGCAAAACCCGGGAGTAACGCGCTCCGTTACTTGGAGCGCAACCCGAAAATACTCATCCCAAAGCTACTTCAACCCGAGGTATGACTGTATTGAGAACCCATTGCCAGTCGCAACTGCCCAAAATGTGAATACCTGGTGAAAAAAATTCACATACAATCTTCACACAAGACTGTGCAAAAGAATCTACTTGAAAGTCCCTTTGTTCCTGTGTAAGTAAACTACAAGTGTGAAACAGCCTTGGGGGGTGCTAAATTGAGGGAGGTTTAACGTGCTGCTAATGTGCTAAGGGAAAAAAACAATCCATTTCGGAGCAGGAGGTTTTCACTTTCATGCTAAAGATTCCATACAAGCAAGCAAATGCCTCTGGTGACCACAAAATAGCCCATACAACTTCTTTGTGTTCCCTGGGAATAACTGAGTGGAATTGTAACTCTCTGTGACACAGAGCAGAAAGATTGCTACAGATTAAAGATATATAAACAAACTAATCACAGATAATGATCAGAAGCCCTCATTGTGCAAATTCTTCTTTGGGAGTGAATAGCAGTGGTGGTAGAATGCCAGTTATACGTCAGTGTTGTATATGGCACTGTTCCCTTACTTCTGCTGGTATAACTATCTTCCATGCACTACAGTACTACAGTAGCAGCCACAGTAGCTCTTGTCTATGTACACACACCTGAGAGGAGTTAACAACACAATGGAGTTTTAATCCCTGTCACATTTAGTACAACTCTGTAACATTTTTATTATCATTATTTAACAAAACATGTTTGCTATTATTCTCTGCCGAAGAGGTTCAAGGAGTTCCAGGGATACAATTTCTACCTGAAATATTACTTTGGGACACATGAGATCATGAAGGACCGCAACACAATGGAGCTTTATGCTTATCCTGACAATTCTGATGGCACAGGTACAGCAGATAACAATCTTTCAAAAACATAAAGAGAATCTGGAAATGAAATGAAGTTTTCATCTCTAAAAACAATCTCCCAAAAGGTTCTCACTTTATTTTCATATGGATTAGCTAACATACTAAGACAAGGACACTTAAGCCAGCTAATAAAAAGTTTTTCCCCGTCCAGGTTTCCTGAGCAGCTCCAGCAAATGTGGTATTTTTGTGTGCAAAATATTTCCACATTTGGAGGAATGTGCATCGTGTGAGCCCAAACATGCTTTGGGAAAAGCAGGCAAACCAAGAGCAAGTTCAGAACTGAGGCTTCACACAAACTAAACCTTTAGAGCACATCCAAAGCATATTCTTTAACTCAAAGAAATCTGGGCATTGTAGTTTACCCCTTTACTGAGATACAACTCCCAGCAACCCTTAACAAGCTACAGTGCCCAGAATTCTTTGAAGGATGGAAATGTGCTTCAAAAGTGCTTTAAAGGTATAGTATGTACACAGCCAGAGAAGGGCTGAAAGGGGGGCAGCAGAGAAGTTTCCTAGGGCAAGACAGGAGAGGTGAATCCCCAGTGGTGATTAATAGTTTTAGCCTTTAAAACAAACTCTGATGGATGCCTCATGGGAACGTGCACTTTAAAAATGTCCATTTTGCTTTATTTATGTTGTTTAGTTAACTGACAGCTCCATTCATTTCATTTTCTATTCATTGTTGTCTCATTTGTCTCATTTCTCTTTCATTACTACTTCACTTGTCTGTCATTTATTTTATTTCAACATTGATTACAATGGAGACCCAACCTATCTTCCAATACCTACATTTGGAGTGTCCCGTACAAATGGCATGGGATATTCAGGTTCTGTCCAGTAAGCTCTCAACTTACACACATTTAACTTGTCTGCATTCAGCTTTATGTTCTTGGAAAAAATAATAATAAATGAAAAAGAGGTGGAAAGGGTGAAGACTTCTGAGAAAAAAGACCTTGGCAATCAACCCCCCCCACACACACACACAATGAACCCAATGTGTTTTGACTATATGTGATTTTGGCTTTAGGCATGATCTCCAGAATGTAACCTCTGCGTAAGTTGCAGGCTTACTGTACTACTCACCTACAGAATCAGACTTGCCACATTTTGGACAGTCCCCCATTTTATGAGCAAAAACGAGTGACAAGATTTATGCTTCAGTTTTCATGTCTTGCCACTTTCAGAACTCTCCAAAATCTTCAACCAAACCACCCACACCCCCAGAATGTTCCCTGGATAACAATGTGCATAAAATTGCTAAGCATGTCATTGCAACGCCTTCTCTCACTTTCAGGAACCCCCCTATGAGAAATGCACGACAGAGAGTAAATGAAAAGATTTTAATTTATTGCTCCCATTTGTTTCTACATTTTCATTCACTTTCCTGTGGATACAAATAAGTGTGCATTTGATTCAATCTTTTGCTCATTTTAGGAATGAATAGCTAGACCTATGCCTGGTGTGTTTTGAGCAAAATTGCTCTTCCTGAGAGGTGATAGTTGAGGATGGAAGCAGCTGATATATTGCAAATCCATACTGAGGCTCTGAATTAATTGTTCTGTAGAAAGGTTGTTTAGAAAACACACACAAATCCCTCGGAATACG
Source organism: Podarcis melisellensis (assembly GCF_964234715.1). Classification (NCBI taxonomy): domain Eukaryota; kingdom Metazoa; phylum Chordata; class Lepidosauria; order Squamata; family Lacertidae; genus Podarcis; species Podarcis melisellensis. Next base: position 44,756,601 of record NC_138530.1, on the reverse strand, counting down.
CAGGGTCTGACAACAGGCCCCTTTGTGTTGTCAATCAGCCCAGTTGAGGTTCAAAACAGCACGTAAGGCAGCACATATCAATGGTAAGCTGCGGTAAGAAAACCACTGCCTAAAATCTATGAAACATGATGAAGTTAGACATTTTCTTTCTTCTTCTATATCTATATAGGAATCTGGCCAATTATTTCTGATGCTACCCTAGGGGAGAGGTCCCTGCCTGAAAAGTGGGCAACCTGCTGAGGATTATCACTATTGAAGCACCTGGCATGATTGCTGAGGTCTTTTCTGTTGGAATACTCAGTTGTGTAGTATTAATGCAGTGATTTAAAATGGCATTTTTCACACTATCAACATGCCTCCTATGTAACTTTTCATCATAGTCTTCCATACCTAAACCTTTGGAGGAACAGAAACAAGCATCCTATTTCCTTCTCCTAGCAGAATGTTTTGCCACGATCAGACTCAAAGGGGCCCTGGACTGGGCCATCTTACCCATAAGTGCTAGGGGTGCAGGGCACCTGGGCACTGGGCTCTCAGGGGCGCCAGGCCGAGAGTCCAGGGCCCGAGAGTTGAGTCCAGGGAAGAGCCTACCCATCAGTCGGAGCACTGCGACAGGCTCTTCTGCTCTGCCCTCCTGCACACCTGGGACTGGGCAACCTGGGGGGGGGGTCTGTGTGGATCTTTGCACCCCGGCACTGCATATGCTTAAGACAGCCCTGGCCCTGGCGGTGGTGTTGCAGGAGGGACTCTTAAGCCATGGGAGCTATTCTGTGTTGCATGAGTAAAAGGCAGCATGCACAATAGATCTTTCTCTTCCACTCCCCCAAAGTTGGGTGGAGGCATCTTGCACCAGTGGAGCAAAAGAGCCGTTCACCTGATTTCAGGCAGTTCCCTCCTTCCACTGCAGCCCTGGACAACACAGACCACAGCATATTTGATAGGACACAGGCCCTCCAAGTGACCCTATTTTCCAGGGACAGTCTCAGATTTACAGAAGCTGTCCAGTTTCTAATTTGATCCTGGAATGTCCCACTTTTCCTTATGATGTCCCTATTTTTAATCAGAGAAATGTTGAAGGGGATGGAGTTATGTGACCCCTGAGCTAAGGAAATAAGTAACTATACAACCTTCAGAAGACATCTGAAGGCAGCCCTAAATAGGGAAGTTTAATGTTTTTAATATATGTTGGAAGCTGCCCAGAATGGCTGGGACATCCCAGTCAGATGGGTGGGGTATAAATAATAAAATAATTTATTAGCAGCAGCAGCAGCAATAGTATTAATATTAGTATTATTGTGATTCCTATTATTATTACTATGATTAAATAAGACACCCCCATTTTCATTAGAGAAATGTTGGAGGGTATGTAGGACCCTCTGGAGAGACTTTTCAGGGGTTGCAGGTAAGAGAATGAGTTTATCTTCTGCTCCTGCAGTGTTGGATATAGTCCTGTGCATGTAAGGTTTCTCTTTAAAAATACCAAAATGCCATCACAAAACTGTAAAAAGTATTTTATTTCTCCTTTGATGTTGTCATATGGTTGTTCCCTTTTTAAAGGAAGGGATGGAGAAGCCTTCTGTAGCGTTTCTTTTAAAACATCACTGAGGTCTGTAAGCATATTGCAATTATCGCCATACTTTAAACCACCAATCCGAAACCCATTTACTTGGGAGTAAACTGCATCGAACTCAATGGGAGTTACTTCTGGGTGGACTGTAAAAGGTCATCGTGAGCCATGGCAAAGAGAAAACCCTGAGCAGGCACTCCTTTGGAAAGCACAGTGGCTTTCTTTGTGCATTATAATGGATATCTGAGCATAAAGGTTCCCGGCAACAGGTGTTGATTGCCACTAGTTATCTGGTTTGCACTCTGCAAGCAGCAACTCCTGAAACCTGTTGGAAAGCTGGCACAAGGGCAGACCCCTTTGATAAACTGAGCCATTAATTTGTCTTTCTTTATCTAAGTGTTTTGGGTACCATCCAACATAACAGTACGACATAAGCTCATTTATCTGTGTGAACTGGATTATATTTCCTTTGATGTTAGGTTCAATTTATGAACCCTGTGGTCCAGTGGCTAATATGTTTGTTTGAATGAAAAATATAATAAATCTGATTCAGAAGTCTGCTGTGCCCTGAAGTTCACCAGTGTATCCTTGCTCAGTGGGTATCCTTGGAGAAATCATTGACTGACTTTTGGCCAAATCTCCCCTCCCCTCATCTTCGTAGAACTCCAGGAGGCAAGTGAAGGCTTATTTACTCTGCCAGGCATTTTGTGACCTTTGCTGCTGATTCTAGTATGATTGTTCCATTAGGGATTAGCTACATGTGACATTAATGGTGTGATTAACAAGCATGGTGTATGTTTTTAAATATTAAATACCGGGTGCAGGAAGAAGGGAGGATAATTACTCTCAAGAACGCAGTGTGTATGAAAGGAGAGGCTTAAACTTCCCCTCCCAAGCCACAATATCATTTATGATCTCCCCATATGTAAACCAAGAGGACATTTTTGGCTATGGGTTCAGGGGGCGCATTCTCCTAAATTGCAAATAAATAAGCTGAGTACCAGTAAATGTATGCACAGCAGGCTTTTCTTCCCATATGACATAAACCCTGTTTTTAGTAGGAGTGAGTGGTAGGGCATCATTCTGTACTTCTCCACAGGTGGCAAAATGTATTGGGCTGGCCCTACTCTGTATGTACTGTGTTCTTAAGTATATGTGTGTGTCCCTGGTATTTAATTTTTAAAAACCCATAAAATGATTGCAGATCATGTCATTAAAATCCGGTGCATGTAGACCCTTACATCTAATTTTATTAATCGCTTTGTTGGATTCTATGTGGACTTGTGTTGCTGTTGTTGTATTTGTACATGTATATCACTATGAAAGTGAAAATGGGTTTTGAGATTTTGCCGAGGTGTTGGTTAAAGGTAAAAGGACCCCTGATCATTAGGTCCAGTCACGGACGACTCTGGGGTTGCGGTGTTCATCTCGCTTTATTGGCCAAGGGAGCAGGCGTACAGCTTCCGGGTCATGTGGCCAGCATGACTAAGCCGCTTCTGGTGAACCAGAGCAGTGCACGGAAAGCCATTTACCTTCCCGCTGGAGCAGTACCTATTTATCTACTTGAACTTGGACGTGCTTTCGAACTGCTAGGTTGCCAGGAGCAGGGACTGAGCAATGGGAGCTCACCCCGTTGCGGGGATTCGTACCGCTGACCTTCTGATTGGCAAGTCCTAGGCTCTGTGGTTTAACCCACAGTGCCACCTGCGTCCCATGAGGTGTTGGTTAGTGTACAGTAAATCTAGCTGGCCTGATTTGGACAGGTCCCTGAAGGAACTGGGACCAACTTTAAATGTCTGTGTAGCTATAAAACCACAGTAGCTATAAAACTACATCATTCCAAAAGACCAGACTCTTTGGGGAAATGGGTTGAATGGGGGCACATATATCAAGGTCACACTTCCAGGGTTAATTCCTGTCATCATTCATGACATAAGTGTAGCCACTGTGTGTGGCTGTGATAACACAGGATATTTACAAGTGACCTACATAATGTCGAGAACAACTGGTTTGGGGTGGTTTCACAGTTGTACAGTGCTGTCATACGCATTGTGGAAGGATACATAAATGCTGAGATTTGATAACATACATCAGTCACACAGGCATAGTAATTCTGTGCCAGTTCTACAGGTGAATGTTCTACCAGCCAGTTTTTGTATTGATGAACAGAGGTGGCCAACACGGTACCCTCCAGATGTTGTGGACTCCAATGAACATCTACCCCAGCCAGCAAGACCAATGGTAATGGTCGACATTGTAGTCCACAGAATCTGAAGAACCAGTGGCTACCCTTCTTCTAGATTCTAGAACATCAACATCAATCTTTCTGCTCTTATGCAACGTTCATTTCCAATGAAAGAGACATAACTTTTTAAAGTAGGTTCAACTGCCTATGTGATTTTTGGTGGCAGGCCAAGACAGTATGTTTTAGTAGCTTACATTACAAAGCTACATCATGCTAAGATGAAAATGTTTCAATTAAATTTGATCATTTTTATAGATTTTCCTATAAAAATTCAATAGGGATTTCATGTTAGCTCTGAAGAATTGCTTGTGCTGCTTTCAGGAACTTGGTATACCAGTATAACGGGCTTTCCATGAATCACAAAAGTTTTCAATAGCTTTTAAGTCTTCTCAAATCTGTCATGACAGAGGAACAGCAGGAGGATTACATGCAGTATCTTATACAACTTACAAGATCTGAGAGGTTAAGTGATTTGTCCGGACAACTCCAGGGTACTCACATAGACTTTATTGCAGTTGTGGGAGGGCAATGCAGTTTTGACAAGACTATTTTTAATGTATTTTATGAGAAAAGAAAGTTTGGCCTTTGGGCTACAGCAGACAAGGCTGCAATCCTATGTGCATTTTCTTCAGACTTAGCCCTCATAGACTCAATGGGCCTGACTTTTGAGTAAGCATGCTTAGGTTTGGACTGTAATAGTCCTTTATTCCTGTATACTTGTGGAAAGTTTCCAAGTTTGCTTTTGAAGAATTTTTGCCTGTATGGACAAAAAAAATACCGTGTCCATCTCCCACAGTATCACAAATAAAAATAATAAACATTATGCATTTGAAAATACAAGAGCTCAGGAGCAGCTGAAACAGACTCCTCTCCAAATATAATCACCATTATTATTATTTTTTAAAAAAACTGTTTTCAATCAAGAATGGGCTCATCAGAGCCCCCAACCGCAGCAAAAGGCAACAGCAGCAAACAAGCACAGAAATCTATTTCATCAAGGAGGTAGAGGTACCCTTCAGCCATTTATTTCTCCCTCTTTCAAGCTTAATTCCCAAAATACAATGCAATGGTAACATCAACTAAAACAGAAAATCACTCTTTCTTTGTCCACCAGTACTCTGCACTCTTGCCCACAGACACACATCAAAGATCCCTCACTGGTCAAATCCATAATAGCATGAGGAGAAAGCTGCTTACCCAGGGAGCTACATAGCAAGCACACAGTCAGAGATCTCAACAATACCATGGTCTGCTGTGCAGCTCAGTAAACGGTTCTACAACCAGCACTGGATATGTTAAAAATTGAGGAATGATTCTGATTTGGCTTAATAGTGCTTCAGGACTGGGGGATAGCTCAGTTGGCAAAACATGAGACACCTAATGTCAGGGTCATGGGTTCGAGCCTGCTCAAATCTCCTTTGGTAAGTGTGTTTGTGTGTATGCGCTTCATGCTAATTCACAGGCCCTGATTGGTGGATTGCCTTCAACGATGCAAATGAAGATGAAAAAGTGGCTGGGGCACCCTACCAGTTATTAAGTGAATGCATTTTTCTGCCTAGAGATGATTGGGCAGGATATCCATGCAACAGTAGCAGTTTTGGATTGCAATTGGCTGAGCAGTACAAAGAGCTGATTAGCCAGTGAATGAAAGATTGACCAAAACGGCTTCACAAGTTCAAACGCTAAAGAGTGTGGAAGAAACAGAAAATATGTTTTTTTCTTTAATTTGCCCCCCCCCCCCTAAATTCCATGTAGCAGGGCAGTGTTCTAGTTGTCCTAATGGAACAGGCTCCAGTACTGGAGGAGAAGGAAGAGGAGAAAATGGATTTTAAAATTATTTTCTCACAATAGGTCACAATAGGTCTCTGGAGGGTTTCAAAGATATGTTTCATACTCTCATTATGGCGAGGTGTTAGGGCAAAGGGATCTCCCTCAAAGAGGCAGGCATGCCCTTTATTTGAAATGAAACTGTCCCTTGTTAGCCTTGCAATGCTATTGTCTTTTTACCATGAACTCTCACTCTGGGCTATCTTGCAATCCTTCTCTAATAGTTACCCAAAGCCATTGTGATAGCTGCCAAATGAACAGTGAAACCCTCGGTTGCTTCAAGCTACCTTGTGCCTTTCTAGGGCACCTGGGATAGTTTGAAAACACTTCAAAGCAGTTCTTTCCTTCTTCTTCTTTTTTTTAAAATCTCGGTATCTCCCATGGAAGAGGCATTTTAGGACCAAGTTCTTCCAAAAATGACCATACCTTTCCATAAAATACCATGCGATTTTAAATATGCTATTTTACTGTGGATATTAGGTTTGCAACCTTTTTAATGGCTCTGCTCTGCTGCCTTTACTGAGTGACAACAGCCTGCCTCATATTCCCCAAAGGAACACAGAGCCTGGCTGAGTGCCAAGTCCCCTTGAAATCTTGTGCTCCACTTGGCAGAGATTGGGGTGGCTCTAAACAGTATTCAATAATTCTGGAGCTCACTACCATGCTGGAAGAACATGGATGCCAACTTGAATAAAACATAGAGGAGGCATGTAAGCCCTGCTTACAATCAATCACAAGAATGGCAGTGCCCATCAACTTGGGTGTGGGTGGGTGTGAAATATTTTATTGCCCCCCCCAGGAGTGGGCTCCTATGTGTGACAAGGGGTGAACTCAAGAAATCATATAGCTGCAGACCTGAGCTACTTCTGTGAACTGTGTGTCTTTAGGAATTAATCTATGTTATCTTAAACTAAAATACCATTAAAAATGAGGCTACCATCAATCCATCATCAATTCAGCTTTTCAAGTGTGAGGAGGTCGTTGTAGAGTTTAATGAAATCATCCCTCTTTTCCACCTCCACCAGCCTCTCCACCAGTTAAATATACAGCACATTGGGCATTACCTATAGTGCATGCTATGTGCCTGACTGTGCATGCCTTTCAGTGGTCTGTTGAGCCATTTTGCTCCCTCACATGTCACAAAACAATTGGGACACTGGGGGAAATAAAACGAGGACTGGATATACCTATAAGAGGCCAAGGTCTGGCATAAGATTAGGAAAGAAGATGAGGGTTCTGCTTAAAACTATGCTGATGTATATGTGTCTGTGGTGGGCAGGTCATGTCCCAATATATTAGAAGACAGGAAAGGTTTTAATTTTGTAACTTGCCTTTCAACAGCTTTTACCAAGGGGAGCTGAGATAATGTAGGGCACAGACTATAGAATCAGTCTCACAAAAAAGCAGACAGCGATTGCCTTAAGAATTTGTTTCTTCCTTTACTCTTTATGACAGAATGAAAATGTGAAGATAGATTGCAGTAATTCACCTGGACAAGTGGTAATCCTGTTCCATGTTCTCTTATTGATTTGTTGAGACACTGACAGTTCAATGTAGTGAAGGCATTCAACAGGCTGCCTTTCTGTACCACTGATCATACCTCACCCCCTCATGCATGGAACGGAGACTCTGTGTTGCTTACATAATAAAAAAACACACAAATATAGTAACCTTTGTGACTATATTTTTCTCTGTGTAGGTGTAGCTTCAACATGAACTCAAGAATTGGCTGTGGCAGTGTACATGTAGCTTCCTATGTGAGAAGGAAAGTAGGCAAAGCAAACCAGTAAAAAAAACAAAACCAAAAACCCTCCTCCTTTTTACCACTACCATCAAGTGGATATCTCAAGTTTTCTTTTACTACCTTCGCTAAGAAGCTGTTTAATTTTCTGTACATTAATGGCCAAGCCTACTCCCAATAATGTGTAGAATGGGATGGCGCTTAGGCATGGGATGAATAACAAGGCTTCAGCCCAAATTTTTCCAAATCAGATTGTGCTTTTACTTAATGATTCAGCAAAGCAACAAGTTAAACATGTTTGGAAAAATTAAGGGGGGACACACACCCTAATTTTACAGTTTGAACAGTTTCCCCATGCCTTCCTTTCTGTACTATCTCAATGAACAGTCTTCCTTCCTGTTGTATGTACAGATTCGGCCTGAAGTGGCAGTTGGATCATATTTCATCTCTGGAAACAGAGTAACATCTTCCTTTGCACTTGTTGAGCAGGATATATTAGGGAGGACAGAGCAGCATATACAACATTTTCCTTCTATACAGGGGAATGGCTAGGAATTTGGGAGAAACAACTAGGGGGCCCAGGACCTGCTGCCTGGGGGTCAGCCCTGATCAGTTCAAAAAAATAACTGACAGTTGCCTATTCTGTTCTTAGCTATTCCATTCATTCGCAACTCATGGCAGAGAATGTCTCATAGCACACTGCCATTTTATGAGTTTTGTACCTGGCATCCCAAATCTTGAGTGCTGTATAAACCATCAAGTTCTTTGGATAAAGTACCATGTTTCCTTCCAGATACATGCAAGCAGAGTCTCGAGTCCTTTCAAACTATTTATATGTATTTGGATGAAAAAGGGGGAATGAAATTGTGATTTATAAAAATGTGCCCATCTCAGTGTGATCAACTAAATTACTGAGGTATGGGAAGCCAAGTCTTTTAAAATCCAAAAATTCAAGTCCGAAACTGTAATGTAAGAAACAGCAAAACAACTAAGATTAAGTATTGCCTAGCATCTTCCTTAGTCTTTCAACTCTTTGTACCAGTCTTCTAGTCATAACATATACCGTATTTTTTGCTCTATAAGACTCACTTTTTCCCTCCTAAAAAGTAAGGGAAAATGTGTGTGCGTCTTATGGAGCGAATGCAGGCTGCACAGCTATCCCAGAAGCCAGAACAGCAAGAGGGATTGCTGCTTTCACTGTGCAGCAATCCCTCTTGCTGTTCTGGCTTCTGAGATTCAGAATATTTTTTTTCTTGTTTTCCTCCTCCAAAAACTAGGTGCGTCTTGTGGTCTGGTGCGTCTTATAGAGCGAAAAATACGGTAAATCCAAATCAATGGAGTTACATTTTATGCTGCAATGTCAGCTGCGTTGTATCTCTGTGCTGACTTGTAAATGGTACATGTTCCCATATCCTGCGGCCTGCCACGCCAGGCACATCCTGCTCCCAGACTGCTAATTTGGCTGCATTATCATGTCATTTCTCTGTGCTTCAGGGCATTTTGAGAAACAAATACGCAGGTGGGGGGCAGGGGGAATCTTCCTGTAATACAAAACATCTTTTGCCTTCTTTTTTACCATTGCAGTCAGGTATAGACAAGAACAGTAGTGATAAAAGAGCAAATAGCTAACACGAATTTGGACTAGTGGCCAAGACACTAGGTCTGCTTTGACAATATTTATAAAAAATATTAACTAGGGATACTGGTTATGTTTTCTGATCTGAAGGTCAGAAACAAACTCTGGGAACTAGCAAATATAGCCTCAAAGAAGAAACAAGCTTTGGAAAGTACAAAATTATTATCAGGCTTCTATTAAAATCCAAGCCAGGGGAATAATTCCTGGCTTGGCTCCTGTTGATCTGCACCAGGTCATCAGGATTTGCAATCTCCCAAAGTTCTCCCTGCCCATCACCTAAACATATTCCCTCCCCTTGCCTTATCTTGCAAGCAATGGTGCTAGAAACAGCTCCAGTGGTGCACAAGGTGAGGAAAGGAAGTTTTTCCTCTTCCCCCCTTTTCCTCTGTCACCCTGGGCTCAAAGTCCAGGGAGACATAGGTGAAAAAGCAAGAGCTGCTGCAGTTGCAGTTAAGTGAAGGGGACATGTGGGGAAGTGGGATGGAGACTGGTGGAGAAGGGTTGGTAAGGACAAGTGAGGACCTTTTTCAGAGCCCTTGGGTTGGCACAGAAAATGATTTGGCATTTTCCTATTCTTTTCCTGTAAGATCTGCGAAAGATCTCAGATAATTTCTGAGTTAATCCAAAACAAGTGTGGGGAAGATTGTCCATCTCTAGTATTAACATATATTATGCATAGGCAATGTGTGCTAACTTGTCCGAGAGCAGAGAGGCAAGGTATTTCAGTTGTTAGAAACTTTAGTTGTTGTGCCTTCAAATGGAAGTGAGCTCCAGATATTCTTCAGCTACACACCAGTATCCTATGAGATTTTGGAATTGGTGAGAAAAGGTCAAACAAAATGAACAGTGCTGCATTCCACCCTTAAAGATTCTGAGATTCTCCATTATGCAATTTTCTCCTTATATATTCAGTGCAGCTTCACTCACAAGTCAGTCAATGTCATGTTGAGCCAATCATTTCTTCTGGGGGTGATGGAAATGATGCTGATCAAATGATTCAGAGAAGTGTTGAGGCTAAAAAAAGATTGCACTGAAAATGACACTAAATATACAATGTGTGAAGCTGGCCATAGAGCTATGGATGAGTTGTTGCCAAACGGTAAAATGGCAATTCGCAGCCCAAGGACACAGAGGCAAGCATGTTGCACTGTTTGATATTCAGTCTTGTGAACACAGTATTAATGATCCTGCACAGAGCATGAGCATTAGCAAAATGAAATGAAAGAGGCAGAGTTTCTGATTACAAGTTAAAGTAATGGTGCCCACCAATGTAAGACATGGCAGAAATCTATTGCTTTTCCATTTTACTCATCTCTATTCCCCTTCTTTGGTTGTCTTCCCAATAATGAGTTTTATATTTCAAACAAAGCTGTGTGCTCATTAAAATATCCCATTCTATTTTATGGGAAGAAAAAATGGGGAAACTATTTCACTGAATAACTCCAGGGGGAGATATTCTCCAATAGGTTTTCTCCAATAGTTTCTTGGCCCCACCATAAGCAGTGGCAGAAGCACAGCTTCTTTCTTCTCCCATCCTACCCAAGGTTTTATTTGTTCATTTGATTCGCTGCTGCTACAAATGGCAACAGCAGCAACTGTGATGGAAGTTTGGTTGCCATTTTGTATCCTCTGCAGTGCCCCAGACCTAGTTTCATTCTGGAGCGTTGTGAAGAGTGATGTCGGAATGATGGCTGCCACTCAAAAAAAGCGGTGGAGAATATTGAGAGGAAACAATTAAGTGAGGGTTGGGAGTTGGGCGGAGGGACAAAGTGAGAAAAAGGGACATTCAGAAATATTCCAGAACAGGTAGTCTAAGAAATCTTCACTCCCTCTCTTTATATGCACATACATCATCTTTCTCTGATTTCAACCTGGAACAATATCGGGATGCAGCATACTTCAAAGAAAGGGCTTGAAAAGTATTTGCTTGAAATGTTAACTAGGGAGTCACTTAACACTGCAAATTGTAAGGAGTGGGCAGGGGAGATTTGGAGTTTGAAGGAAAATGTTGCTATTTTCACTAACATAGACATTTTTATGCACATTTTAGTCTACTACAACTGGGCTGGAAAGCTGCAATGCAAAATTTGGAGAAGTGTGAATTTTGAAGGATGTCTATATACTGGTTTGCATCTTGTTTCAGAAAGCATGAATCAGGTAGGTTCACTTTTAAATGCAAATAAATTTCTCCCCCATCCAAAGTTTCATTACACACAAATACCATCCCTTTTCTCCAAAGTTTCTTTCACTCATGTGTTGTGGTCTTGGTATTCTAAAATATTCTCTAAAGTAGATGTTGAAATGAGGTGAGCAGGATGATCAGTGGAGAAATACAGTAAGAAGAATAAAGCTTACAGCCTTGTTCAGTTTTTTGAAAGGGTGTGCCCCTGGCTGCTATAAACATCCTGTTTTTCTGGAATTTCTTCTAGTGTTCTTCAGTGATGCCTTGCAGAAAATAATTCTCCCACAGCAATCTTAGCATTGGTTCAGTGACTGATCTTTGTACACGATGCTTGTTGTACAAAAAAGGGCTTTCTAACCTGTTGTACTTCAGGGCTTCATTGCAATAAGCTGTCATCCTAGAGAAACAGCATGGCAGGTTTTCCAATCCTCCACAGAATAAAATAGTGAGGTAGAGAATGTAGATCTTTACTAAATTACAGCTAGCGAAGTATAGGTCAATAAGTCTATGGAGCTTGTCAAAGGCATACAAGAAATTATAAGTAAAAATGAAAACTCTTAAAGTTGTTAAATCAAATGCCAGGTTATTCTCAAGGTCAGGATTCTCTGGTGCAGTGCTCATAAAACACAGTCTATTATCCCAGGGCCATGGATATCTTTGTTTTTCAAATCCCTTATTTAATTTCATTTTAAAGACTAATAGGAAGTCATGAGCAGGTGGTAGTAGCAGTAGTAGTATTAGTACCCTCAGTGAACAGGCATATATGAAGTACCCACACCTCAACCAGTTTACCATACTAAGCATGTACCTTGTTACCATAGTTTGCTTACAGGGCATGGCTCTGCACTTTCCTGGTTACTAGGCCTCTCTGGCCTAGGAGAGAAGAATTGTTTTACACTGACACACAACAGTGACACCGGCTCCTGAGGGCTGACACACTGTGGGCCTCCCAATCATTTTTTGAGAGGACTGGGCCCCCTCAATATTCAGAGAGCCCCCTGCATGTGACATAAGGACATCACATAAAGTTGCATCAGCCTCTGCTGTGGAATATGACAGTGGAATCCAATTTGTGTCCTTGCACTTCAGGAAATAGTTTTGCTTCACAGGAACCACCTGCTAATGGAAGAGGAGGGCAGGAGCCTTTTGCTGATTCCCTCTTCCCCTTATAGCTCCAGTACCCTCTAGAACACAATGAAAGATTGAATGGAGGGGGAAAGGAGAACAGGCAAAAATCCCTCCCACCTCTGCTGGATTGAAAGCCCTTTTGTGAGCCAAAGGGCATCACTTAGATCTCATCCCGAACCTTTACTCAATTAAACATTCTTAAAATTTGTGCAAGGTGCTGTTAGAGCTGCCAGTCGGAGTTCCCAAAACACAATATACATTTATATGCACACCATGCCCATGTTATTTGCATATATTTTCAGAGTATCAATGTGACATTTGGCAAAGCTGTAATAAATTAACTAAATACTATGGCATTTTAAATCACAGTGTGGTCATGTGTAGAGTGCTCAACCTTATTTTACACATCACAAATAGTCGTTTGGGTTTTCATATCAGGTGAAAGGAGAGAGTTCACACTCAAAGCACCTAAGATGAAGCACTGCTTGAGCTTCGTGTCATGTCACTGACATTTTATTTTATATTTAAGAATTAAAGACAAAAACAGCTCCTTTTTTCTTGTTCCTTTTCTGAGGCTCAGGGCAAGACAGGGAGTCATTATAGATACAGATAAAGAGATGTCTTTTCAGCTGGTGATTAAACCAACCTTCTCTCCCTTCCTCTTTCCCTCCTCCTAGTCTAGTTGTACAAGCTTTGGACTCAGCAGGTAGGAGACATAACATCTTTGGCAGATACTTAGCCGTGGGCTTTTGCAGTTTTCCCTCACAGAAAAGGTGGCTTTGAAATCCTCTTCCCACATAATAATGGGACGCAATTACACAGCCATTTTCCTGCTCTCCACCCCCCAATCCTGTTCATTTCATTTGCTGAATTAGCTTTCTGTGTAGATCAACACAGGTCTAGAGCATCAACACAGGTCTAGACCAAGGATTAATGTATGGTGGACTAGTTCACTCTTGTGGAACATTGACCTAAAAGACAGCAGTCTTATAGTGAGTTCTTTAAAAAGAAAAAGAAGTTCAACAAGATATTTGGAAGTTCTTACTGTCACCCCAGTTTCATGTCTAGAGTGGCCACTGTTGGTGGAGGAGATGGTTACAACATGATGATTCCATACAGTCTGCTAAGCGCTTGTATTATGGTGGCAACCATAGTACTTAGACCAGCTCCTATATTCCATTAATTCTGGTTTGTTTGGCAGTGCTATGTATGCCCCCACCAAGCCACTGGTGAAATTAGCCATAGCAACCATGCAGAGCAAATACTTCAGGCATAAACTTAGGAAATGTACTGTACTCCTTGAAAACACCAGGATCCTGTAGAATAAGCTATGAAAAGGTTAATTCTAAATATATATGGCCATTGCAACTGCAGGAAGTTAGTACAAATTAAGTCAGGAGTGAAATTGAGGGTGGGTGAGGGAAAATGTAGTTTGCTTAGTTAAAATTTAATTAAGTTTAATATAGATGAAGAAGAGAGGGAGAGGGAGAGAGATTCCCCTTGTTTAATGTTTACCATCCAAGTCCAATCCATGTGCAGTCATAAATCCTTTGAAATTGATATACTGTTAATCAAGCCGGATAACTCATCCATCATTAATAGGTTATTTTCCTTCAACAGTGAAGTGCCACCTATTTTCTGCTGCGAAGAAAATTGAAAAACATTTTGCTACCAGTACAAATCACCAAGTGGTACAGAACCTGGCAATAAGTACCGTATGTCAGGAAAAATCTATTTCTTGCTATAAGATTTACTGACAATCTAGATGAACAGCCCTCAACCAACATATACTTAGAATATCTCACAGTCCAATATATAACCCCAGTCAAAGTAGGCAGAACCCCAATTGGATATATTTATGGCAGTGGGATATTCAGCAGTGCTGCGATCACATCAATTTTTAAACACTTCAGTACTACAGCTGTCTTTGATCCCTATTAGGAGCACTTATGCAATAACATGCTGCCATGTTGGCACTGATTTTTAAGGAAGGAATGGACCCATTCTGAGGTAAATTTTGCATGAGCACTAAGTAATTCTGGAGTTCTTTTTTGATCCTAAGCAAGTACAAAATCTTTCACAGAAAGAGATTTTAAGCCCCCCGCTTTGCTTTGCAGGCTCTGGGGACTTTCCATAACATCTTGGATGGCCCCAATCTCATGGGGTCTAGTATTTTGGGAGAAACAAAATTTGGAAACAATTTTTTCTTGATCTACTTTCTTCCTACCATGTTATACACCTGCATCATGTCCCGTCTTATTCGCCTTTTTCCTAAACTAAAAAGCCCCATATGTTGTAACATTTCCTCATAGGAGAGTTTCATTACCTTTATCATTTTGGCTACCCATTTCTTCATCCTTTCCAGCTCTACATATCCTTTTTGAGGTGGGCAACCAGAACTATAGACACTTTCCCAAGTGCAGTCACACCATAGATTTGTGTGGACATGTTATCTTTGGAAGTTTTATTTTCAATTCCTTTCCTAATGATCTCCAGGATGGCATTTGCCTTTTCCACAACTACCACACACCAAGCTGACATCTTCACTGAGCTCTCCACCACGATCCTGAGATCTTGTTCCTTTTCAGCCCCCGTGAGTGCATATGTGGAATTTAGGAAAAAAATAAAATGACCCTCTGTGTATCATTTCTATGTCTTCTGACAGGCAGCAAAGACAGTTTTATTCCATTGGCCTTTTCAGATGTTGACTTCATTTGTCTGCTGCAGTTTTTGATTTCTCGGTTGGCATTTAAGATGAATTTTATTGTGCTGTTTTTGATTATTGGTAGCTAATTTTTTTTTAGAAAGGCTATTTTTTTAGAAAGGCTAGCTAATGAGACATTAATTGTTGTTGTTATTTACTGAATTTATATACCACCCTATACCCAGAGGTCTCAGGGTGGTTCACAATCTTTTTTAGTAACAGAAATCACAGGATGCAGTGAAGAGTTTAAAAATACATATGATTATTTTGCAGAATAAAATTGGCATGAATAAATACATTGCCACACAGTCACAGTCATGGGCAGTTCTTTGATATCAACAGCAGTTGAACACAATCTTAAGAAATTAGATTCCTGAAGGCATGAGGTGACAAAAATGCAAATTACACAATGATGAATCGATTCTAGCATTTTAAAGTCAAGTTAGAAACAAATACATAAATTCAAAGATCTGAAATCCTACTCTACAATCCTATGATTCTAAATAATTGAATGGATAATACTTCAATGCTCCATCAGATTCAGGTGAGAAAAAGAGGTTGTTTTCTCACAGTTGTTATAGGTCAGCAAGGGGTTTGGTCATTTCTTTATCTCAGTTTTAACATAGGAGCTAAAATTAGTTAAATAAGCAATTTAAGGCATTTTTTTAAACAAAATGTTTTATTTTATGACATGATAAAGTGCTTCCTTTTGGAGAAAAATGGTAACTATTGTTTTAAAGTTAGCATCATTTTCTATAAGGCAAAGATTGGGAGCTTGTGACCCTCCAGTTATCCTTAGACCAACAACCACCATCAGCCCCAGCTAACACAGTCAATGTTCAGGGAATGACTGGATTTGTAGTCCAACAACATCTGAAGAGCCACAAGCTACCCATTCCTGGTGGGTTATTCTGTCCACTTCCTTGTAGTTGTCTGCCATTTCCCCTTTGGCCCATTCCTGAGGCTGCTATGTTTCACCACCACATTATAATTGTGCAGAAAAGTCACCTTCCTGATTAAAAATGGCATTTTGGTATGCCAGTTATCATCTGCTATTTTCCAGCCTTAGAAAGCTTCTGCAAGTGATCCTTACAACTCTTAGATATATGAGCCACCATTTTTAATTTCCATTCTCCCACCAGTCAGCAATGTATTTTTTATTATTTAATTAACAAGCAGAGTGGTTTTTTGCTTTCTTTTCATATCACTAAAATGAAATGATCTGGAACAAAACATCCCATAAATTTGAATATATCCATTTTGTTCTAAGACAACCAGGCAGAGCAGTAGCAGCAAGAAGACTGGTTCTATATAACACAGAGCAGGTTTTTTTCCTTTTTTTGTGAAAAGACCTATACACTTACTTTCAAATCAATACCTGCACTAGGTAGGTAGAGATAAGCAGAAATGTATAAATCAAATGGCGTTTTATATGTAATATGCACATAATATTTACTTGAAATCGACTTCATATGAGAAATTTCATCTCTGATGAAAATAATTTAGCTTAGGGCTCTGCGATAAATGAGTACCATTTGTTTCAATTATCTTATAAAAAATAGGTCAAACATTTATATATCCTATTGAGCAACCAAAGCTTATTAGGTTTGCAGAATTTCCTTCTGCAATGCAAGAGGGTTTGTTGATAAAAATGGTTTTTAATTTTCCTTTTTCGTAGATAAGATATATACGGATGCAGATATAAATACGGTTAGAATAATTAGAGGACACTTATTAGTAAAGCTGTTAGTGCATCCATTAACAGAAACACTTCTTAATATGTTAATATTAG
This sequence comes from Podarcis melisellensis, assembly GCF_964234715.1. Lineage (NCBI taxonomy): Eukaryota > Metazoa > Chordata > Lepidosauria > Squamata > Lacertidae > Podarcis > Podarcis melisellensis. The sequence continues at coordinate 44,739,779 of NC_138530.1, read as the reverse complement.
GCCTGTAAGCCAAACTGGCTTGGTGAATATAGATTTATTTTAAATTGCATAAACCTGTGATGAAAGTATTATGTCTTAATTTATTGGATGGGGAGGGGATGACAAAAACCTAAAATAAAGCTCTGCCCTCCCACCCCAGATCCAATATTTTACAATATATTAAAAGTTTTGAACTCAATCCAGCTGCAGATACACAGCCTGGATCAAATAAGTGAGGATAGCAATGTTCAGCTCTTGGGGTGGGGTGAGTGGGGGTGGGGAAGAGAACAAAATCCAGCTGTGGAGGATACATGTGTGTCGCCATGAGAGTGAGATCCTGCATTCCCTCTTTGCATGTGACATTCCTCACCAGCTAGGAAAATGTGCCTCAACATTGGCTTCTGTGCTTACATGCACATCTGTGCACTTGATTAAAAATGAACATCAGCCATATGAAAGTCACCTCCAGTATTGCTTTTAACAAAGTAAGCTCTTAATAAACAGTTTGGGAAGCTCTCAAGAAGATAGATGATAGATAGATAGATAGATAGATAGATAGATAGATAGATAGATAGATGATAGATAGATAGATAGATAGATAGATAGATAGATAGATAGATAGATAGATGATAGATGGATAGATGATAGATAGATAGATATGCCTACTGGCGTGGTTGCTCGAGAGTGAACAGGCAAGATCCCCACTGGTCTTTTCAAAGGCTTTATTATCGGTGCAAAAACATTCACAGTGCAGAACGTCTCAATTCCATGTCTTGCGCCGTCACTAGCAGAATCTGAGAGTGGGCGGTCCTTAAACTTTCCCCAGCAGAGTAGTCTCCTGACCCCCATCTGATGCCTCCCCTCTCTGTGCGTAAACCTACTGCACAGAGAGGGCGTGGGTAAAGGGGGACCTGCCTCCCCCCCCCTGCTTTGCTCATGCACAGTGTCTTGGCTCTCATCTTGCATCCTCCGAGCCCTGCATCTCTTCCCCACTAGAGGCGGGGCTTCCCTCCTCCAAGGAGGAAGTGCTGCTTCTCACGATCTTTGGAGGCTCCCTGTAACCCAGCTGCCCTTCCACCTCTCGCCTCTGAGCTGATAGCAGTTCCCTCACACACATTCACACACACACACGTGTTGACAGAAATAGGACGTCAAAGGAATGGATTTGAGGACCAGACTGACCGATGAAATGTCAATTATTCTACTTCATGTCAGCGATAACTTCATTTCAGGAGAGATGAGCAGTGGGTTCTATCCAATGGAACTCCACCAAAGGACTTTCTCTACTCTCCTAGGCATCCTTCTGCACACCTTCAAAACCATCTCCATATGGCTGGAATCCATAGCAGCAGATTGGGAAATGGTGCGAAAACAGGGATGAGAGGAAGGTGAAGTTCCACTGCACAAGCAGAAATCCACTGTAATAACACTGGATTTTGTCCAGTATTTATATATTATCTGAAAAATATATGTAGAGTAGACAGTGTGGTGTAGTGGGTAGAGTGTCAGACTAGGATCTGGGACCAGGGTTCAAATCCCTACTTGGCCATGAAGCTGACTTCATGACCTTGGGTCAGTCACTGCCTCTCGACCTAACCTACCCCCATAGTGTTGTTGTGGGGGTTAAATGAGGGGGGAGAACCATGCACACCATCTTGAACTCCTTGGAGAAAAGGTGGGCTATAACTGCAATTAAAAATGAAAGGGAGTGAACCAATTTAATATTATTACCTTTGTTTATCAAAATCATGCAACTCTCTTTTTGCTGCCTCAATGCAAAACACTACCTTGTAATAAATCATGTTACAAATGTATATTTAAATGTTATATATTTATAGGTAACTCATCTGTGGGTAGACACTTGTCAGACGTGCTTATGTCTGGAGTTCAGATATACATATGTCTTAACTCACCACCACCACCACCCAAAAGTCCTGGTGGTGCATTTGGGCATTCCTGCAAAAATATTTGCTCTCCCCAACTTTAGGTATTTGATGCACCAGATCAGCTCCATGCAAATCTGATATCCTGCTAGCTGTCATAGCAGAAATGACCTGGTTTTCAACATTTCTCTTAGTTAAAAAAAACACCTCATGGAGTTTTCAGTATTCCAGTATTTCAGGTAGATCTTTGTAATAAATTCATCATCTAAGAAAAGCCTAGAAAGACTGCCAAAAGCACTTTTGTCTAGGATGTAAACTAATCTCTAGGATTTTTCTCACATTCTCCTTTCATTGGAAAGTAAATATTATGATTCCAATAAGCTCCAGAGTACTAGAGCATGGGCCTGAACACTGTGATTTGCTATTTGTCTGCAGCTTGGGTGGGTGAAACGTAAGTCTCCACACAAACCTTGCTATAAATCCACTTTATGGGAACCGCCTGCAGAGTGCAAAGCTAGTCTCAGTGTTCAGGGAGGATCACATTTTTCAGCATGCGTTATCGGTAGTTATCTGAGCCTAATAGGTACATTCAAATAACACTATTTGTCAATGTAAACGCTGCTGACACAGGCCTTTTGAATGGTAAGCCTTGCTTCCTCATGACCCTCTTGAAAACAGGTATGAGCTACAAGCTTGAGGGTTGGTATAAGAATTAGAGACCCCAGGTTTTCAGCATTGTAATTTAAGGAGGAAAAAAGCCTTTTATTTGTTTATATTGTTAGGAGTCAGAAGCCCTTGGTAGTCCACTGCAGATCACCTGGGAATCTACCAGTAGATCCCAATCTACGTTTCCCCTTTGCATCTCAGAATAGGAACAAGAGATGAGAGAATATATTTTCGCTCCATAGATACAGATCTGGGAAACAGAACACCAGGCCTTCAAGGAAAGTGCATGGAGGAAGCAATTAGCAGGTGGCAGATAAGGCAGTGAATGCAAAAGTCAGCTTCACGGAGTAGATTTGGGGGGGGATATACAAGGGAAATAATGATTCTATAAACCTGAGCTTGTGGAAATTGTTTTAATGTACCTTAAATATTTATCCCTTTAGTCTCATCATAATATTCATTTTAGGTAGTGCAGTGCATGAGATCTTCACTTTAAATTTCCTGTTACTGCTTTGGTTACCACAAACACACACACACACACACACACACACACACACACACAGGAAACTTCTCTCACACTTTTATTTGCACATGGTTATATCAAAAGATAAGCAATATTAAACAAGGGTATGGTCACAGGTTGTTTTTTTTTTAAAAAAAGTTAATAAAATATAAATCAAGCCATGATTTCGTGACGCGGGTAAAATTGTATGCAATGTTTTTGTTTACCGGTATATTGAGCTATGAATGCTATCACTAGATACATCCCACCCATAAGGCAAGGTAAGACAAGGTAAGACACCTGTCTCAGGCAGCAGGACCTAATGTTGATCTTTCTCCCCCTGTGACCGTTCCTGATGTATTTCTTCTCTCCTTCTTCCATGGTAGGGAGAGAGGGGCATCATTTTGGGGTCTGCCTCAGGTGCCAAAATATCTTTCGGCTGGCCCTGACTAAAACTATTGGGGTTGGGATTTATTTTTTAAATTTTTTAAGGAAATGAGATAAAATTCCCAGTGTGGTGTAGTGGTTAAGAGCGGTAGTCCCGTAATCTGGGGAACCGGGTTCGCGTCTCCGCTCCTGCACATGCAGATGCTGGGTGACCTTGGGCCAGTCACACTTCTGTGAAGTCTCTCAGCCCCACTCACCTCACAGAGTGTTTGTTGTGGGGGAGGAAGGGAAAGGAGAATGTTAGCCGCTTTGAGACTCCTTAAAGGGAGTGAAAGGCGGGATATCAAATCCAAACTCTTCTTCTTCTTCTTCTCATAGCAACTGACAATCTCTTTGCCCCAATACACCTGATTATAAACCATAGCCTTAGCCACGGCCATCTATGGTAAATGGTTATTAGTTATAATCCAGAATATATCAGAAAAACTAAAACACATTAATCATAATAGAATCAAGTCCACAAGAAAGGAGCACCACATTAAGTCTCCTATGAAACTCTTAACAAACTTGGTTCTTCTGTTGCCTAAAAGTCCAGAGCTCACAAATCTGCAGGTCATTACACAAGAAAGACATCAAACACCTCGAGCTGATTCACAGCCTTCCCCCCCACCAAAGTATTCTGTGATTCAGCCCCTGGAGCTACGAGACTCTTTCGCCCTCAAGTGTGCAATTTATGGGTATAATTACAAAAGGCTAATCCCTGTTGGGGAGGGGGATATTCATTTGGAATGCTCTCCACACAGCCTCAAACCTCCAGGTCCCAAAGTTCAATGACTCATTCAGTTTCCTGGTCTTCAGATTAAGCTAGATGAAATATACTTGGAGTTGAGTGTGAATTTCATGCTCTTTATTCAGCTCAGAGTAGCAATGAATGAAACTTTCCCCACAAAGTCTAGCTATATACCGTATTTTTCGCCCTATAGGACGCACCGTCCCATAAGGCGCACCTAGGTTTTGGGGGGGGAAATAAAGGGGGAAAAATCATTTTCCCCCCAGACACGGGGCTGGGGCAGGGGAGGCTCGAGCTTCCCCCGACCCCAGCCCCCAAACAGGCAACACTTTGCAAGCCATGGGTGCCCAGCGCTGGCTCCCGCTGCTTGCTGAGAGGTCCGCGAAGCCTGGACGCGCTGAGCTCAGCGCGCGCAGGCTTCTGCATGCAGGCGACTCTCCGCAAGCAGCGGGAGTGCTCCCTCTGCTTGCAGAGAGGTCCGCGAAGCCTGGAGAGCGAGAGGGGTCGGTGCGCACCGACCCCTCTCGCTCTCCAGGCTTCAGCGAAAGCCTGCATTCGCCCCATAGGACGCACACACATTTCCCCTTCATTTTTGGAGGGGAAAAAGTGCGTCCTCTAGGGCGATAAATACGGTATACATTATTTACACAATGGGCCCCGCATGATTGGCTAATTCTGGGCTGCTCCTGTAGGCCAATCAGGTTGTGGGTTCACCTCCTCCAGAAACTTGATTGGCTGCTCCTGCAGACCAATCAGGTAGTTGATTCACTTCCACCTGGAGCTGGATTGGGTGACTTCTGTGGACCAATCAGACTGCTGCATTCTGGATCCTATTGTTCTAGGATTCAGCTCAGTACATAACACTAGAAGAGGCACTAAGCATGTTATCAGGAACCACACCAGCCCCCACCCTTTCCGTTTCTGCTTCAGTCCCAATGAAAATCCCTTCTCACTATGCAACTATTAGACCCCTTTATCCCCTAGGAGAAGGAGAAGGGGACGACAGAGGACGAGATAGTTGGACAGTGTTCTCAAAGCTACCAGGCAGTGGAAGACAGGAGTGCCTGGTGTGGTCTGGTCCATGGGGTCACGAAGAGTCGGACACGACTAAACGACTAAACAACATCCCCTAGGAAAGGGACATGGGGTTTCTGGACTGAAGCAAGGAAGGAAAGGGTTAAGCTTTCCCTCCCCATGCTTGAAATCCCAATTATAATCCCTCCGCCTGCTCCAGCTATTAATTAAGGAACAATACTGGCCTGGTTCCTAATTATGTGTTTCAGTCATCCCAGTTGAAACTTTCTATCCCTATGCTATTCAGCAAGCCTTCAACGAGAACAACCGCCATAAATTTATTTATATGGCTTATCCTATATTTTGTCTTTGGCACCTCAGTTAATGACAATTTGAATGATGTACATGTGCATGTGTTAAATGAATTGGACATTGTACTACGGTGTGTGACAGCAGCATTTAAATGGCTGCTTTGAAAGCAATCCCAGTGCTATCTCAGCTGACAGGTACCTAATGCATTATTTTAGACAAGAGCCATGTTTGTATTAGCATATTAGGCAAGATTCTGTTCTACAAGTGTCATGGTTTTGTTTGCTCACACTATAATAAATTTCCAGTTTGCCAGGGAGTACTTTGAACATCAGAATCACTTTATGGGCCCATCTATTTGTCATTGCAAAGCAACCCTCAAGTAGGTGTCCAATATCTCAGAAAGAGGAAGCTCAGTGATCCGGATGTTCATGGTTCACAATCTTGTGTCAATATTTCCAAAACTGCTATGACATTAAGGGTATGAAATGCACAACACTGGTACCGACTTGAAATAATAAACTGTTGTCATTCTGAAAACAAAAATATGAAGGCATGGACAACACTATCCCCTTTGCTGGAAGAAGAAAATTCTTAAATGGAAAATAAACCAGAGCTAAAAAAGAAATCAAATTGTTTTAAGCTGCTTTGAACACCGTGTAGAAAAGTGAGATATAATTGAGTAAAGAATAGGACACTCTCACAGGCACGCATCTGTGCCAAAGAATAGGCAGGCAGGCAGCCACCCAGCACTGTTCAGCTGCTTCCTCACATATTAAAAATGTTATGTATCAGATAAACTGCCTCCTTTATTAGACACTTTTAAATAATATATGTACTTCCTTCTTATGAAGATGTCATATCAAACTCTGTACAGAAAATCGGTTGTCGTAATTAAATGTGTTGTAAAATCCTCAGACCTGATACATACTGTTCCCACATCCAGCCTTCCCTCCTACGTACGTCTTTTGCCAGCCTCTCCCTCGCACAGGGATGGGTGGGTGGATGTGTCTCATTCAGGTCTGTGGTACCTTTCACCACATTATCATTTGTGATCTGTTCAGCCCCATTCCTTGCAAAAAATAGTAATAATAAAGGACCAACAATTAAAAGACCAGATGTAAATTACTCACTCATATGAGGTGCCTTTAAAAGGGCTGCCTTTTAAAAGAAATGCTTGGCTTTCTTTTACAGGTAAAGGAGCATCTTAAATGCTGCTGCTGCCATGTGTGGTGAAAGTGAGGCTGCAAGTGCCTCTGGGATGCCCCATCCCTTCCTGCAAAATTTTATGGAAGGCTGCCCTCTTGCACCAACTACTCTATACAATGGGCTGGCGCATCAGCAGGCCCCATCACACCCAGAGGTGAACCCATTTTCATCACAAGCAACAGCAGATATTTTTAAGCACTGCAATAGGTTCTTACTTGTAAAAGAAAGGCAGTTCTCAGACTATCCCATAGAACTCCGAAGAGTGAGAATTTCAGGCCAGGACAACATTGCAATCCTTCATTTAATTTAAGAGCTAAAGTTTGTATAATTCACTATAGCAGGTGGATCTCTCTCTTCCCTGCCTCCACCCAGTTCCACATACATATTAGGCCTGCCTGCATCCTAAAGTGCACATAAGAAGAAGAAGAAGAAGAAGAAGAAGAAGAAGAAGAAGAAGAAGAAGAAGAAGAAGAAGAAGAAGAAGAAGAAGAAGACTAGATACCCTTCTTCTTTGTTAAAAGATGTTGGATCATCAGAACATCAGAAGTGCACTGCTGGATCAAATCAAAGCTACTGAGTCCAGCATCCTTTTCCCCATTGTGGCCAATCAGATGCCTGTGGGAAGTCCGTAAGAACATGAGGGCAATATCCAACTTCCCAGTGTATTGCCTCTGATCCTGGAGGCAATATTTAGCCAACCTGACATGTGTTGATTGCTTTGTCCTTTCTGAATTTGTCTCATCCTGTTTCACAGCCATTTAAATTGGTGACCATCAGCCTCTCATACAGAGGCAAATTCCACAGTTTAACTAAATAATATGTTGAAAAGTATATAGTGACTTTTGTCTTGCCTGAATCACACACCATTCAGCTACACATTGAGTACACAAAGGTTATGAAGGCACTAATATTTAGGACATAATCAAACTTCCAGCAAGCTCAAAATCAATATTTTTTTCACCCAAACACTCATGTTTTATATTGCCACTTTACAGATGCCTGAGGAAGTGGAGGGTCTTAAAATCCTGTTAAAAGCCTTTCCTCATTTCCAGTAACCCGAAGGCGGTAACAGAAAGAGTACTTGGTGCTTTACATTAATTTGCTAGAAGCATCCCCCAAGCACCCTAACTTCCCTCCTGCCTGCATTCAGCTCCAATTTATTCTCATCCAATCCATAACTGATTTAAAAGAAAAACAGAAATTGTATAATGATGCTTACAGGAAGCTGCAGATAAAGTTTAAAAAGCACTAGGGACAGAATGGAATATTGCAGTGCCCTCACAGTATTATGTCAACGAAGCAGAGGTCATTTAGTGTTGTCTTCTGGAACTAACCAGAGAGAAAGGAGAGAAACCACTCTTAGCCAGTTAAGCCAGAAAGATTTGCTAGATCAAAGAACACTGAGAGTGATTCAGGAGAATTGACAATATACTCCCCCAGGCTGTCTCTAGATGATCTGACAACCTTTGGTACCAAACCTATGCTCCAATCTAGACTGATTGATATGGATTCGGATAATCCACACCACCCGGGATTCATCAGCTAGTGAAAAGGCACCTAAGAGGATCAATTGTTTATAAACTAAAGTGGCTGGATCACTCATCATTCAGATTTAGAGATAAAGTGGGAGGGACAGTTGCACATTACTTTCCATCCTACTTGGCAAGCCAGAGATATGTAGCAGCTTAACTTCATTGCTAGAAGTGAGGTTACAGGGAACCAGGCAAAGGGCCTTCTCGGTAGTGGCGCCCGCCCTGTGGAATGTCCTCCTGTCAGATGTCAAGGAAATAAACAACTACCTGACTTTTAGAAGACATCTGAAGGCAGCCCTGTATAGGAAGGTTTTTAATGTTTGGTGTTTTACTATGTTTGATGTTTTAATTTGCTGGAAGCTGCCCAGAGTGGCTGAAGGAACCCAGTCAGATGGGTGGCATATGCATAACATGTTGTTGTTGTTGTTGTTGTTGTTGTTGTTGTTGTTGTTACTACTGCTCTTTTACTTATTGGTAGCTATAGAACAGGCATGTCCAACTCCCAGGAGACTGTGATCTACTCACACTATAAAAAAACTGGCAGTGATCTACCCATTGGATTGACCAAAGTTGTTGAGCATTGGAGGGGGGATCAACAAGGATCACAAGATCTACCAGGATCAACCAGTGATGCCCCACGATCGACCAGTAGATAACGATCGAAGGGTTGGACGTGACTGCTATAAAACATCTACAATTCCTTTACCGGCACGATCATTCTGATGTTCAGTTAAACTTGTACTTCTGGCCCTGCACTCCATAACACTATCAATTTAAAGACAATCTAACATCCTGTTTTTAAAATTCTGATTTGGTTAAGCTGAGCATCTGAAGGCTTCCCAAATGCAACCGTTTTGTTCATTAAGATGAAGACTGGCATGAACTTACCCAGAGAAATCTGAATTTCCATTTTTGAAACCCTAACCATGTTTGGAATCCTGGACAAAGCATCAATACATCCTCCAGTGGTAGATTCTTCTGTCAAGGGCGTTTCCTGTTATAATTTCTCAAGACCTAGACGAACCGTAATATATATGACATAGGCATAATATTCAATACCTTCATAAATAATAAGATACTTGGTTTAGTATATCTGTCTTCAAAATGAAGGCGAAATAAAGTTGGCTACATAATTTTTGCCAGAGATCTATATTTTGCAAACTTGAAGAAGAATATAGGGTGGAAAGCTTATTCAGCTTAAAAGAACTTGAAGGCTGTCAGCAAAACTGAAAAGCTGTGAGTACAGTAACAACCACTGTAAATTATTAAAGAAAGCAGGTGGTTAAAGTGCAGAGAACAGAAGTAACCAGGCCAAGAAATGTGCCACCAAGATGCTCTCTTGAATTAACCACTAATCACACAGAGCAAAATGCAGGTCTGAAAGGGTCCACAGCTATCTACATTTTCACATCCTGTCAGGTACATAATCTCCAAAATGAACAGTATAATCCTACACATGCCTACTGAGAAGTAAGTCTTATTACAAGCAATGGGATATACTTCTAGGTAAGTGTGTATAGGATTTCACCCTGCCATTGTGAACTCTCATATTTAAATCTCAACTAGCAGATTATAATCTCAATCAAAGGGGGGGGGGAATCACTTCCAGAAGTCATAGTTTCCATCACACCCTCTACGTTTCCCCAAAATTATGACAGCGCTTATGGAAATACAGAAGTATTCAAAGTATGCAACCTGCTTTCAGTGTGAAGTGATTTAAATCCTGAGACATTTCCCCCATTAGTGTCTGCTTCTGAGCATTAATGAGTTTTCTTAGAACTGGTAACATCCAGACCTATGACATCACTGGCCAATTTCTGTGGAATCAGGGAAGCCTCGGCTCAGAGTCCATTTTTCCCCTGATACCATTGTTATTCTATTTTTGTGCAGTGCACTCTAGGTACCAGGTGGCTGATGGTGTTCCATGAATAGCCCTACAACTTGCAAAGCGCTGTGCCATGTTCTGAAACACAGAACAAAAGTAGCGCAGAGACTGAAAATTGGCAGAGTTTAAGCTGCTTAAGGAACAAAAGGGTGGCTTTGTGAGACTACACAGGTGGAGGTGTATTGTGGAGTTTATTCATGCACCTTGCCAAACTATTCTCATGAGATTTTATGAGGCTTGAAAAGAGGTGTGTGTGCAGAATGCGTTTGTCATTTGACCAGGTGCAACAAATATTCAATGTGCATATACCATGGCCACCAACTTGGATGACTTTAAAAAGAGATGAAACAATTTAATGGAAGAGAAGGCTATGGACAGCTACCATCACAATGACTATATATTATTTTGGAGATCAGAAGCAGTGTGTCTCAGTATACCAGTTGGTTGGGAGGCAGGAGCAGTTTTTTACTGCCCTCATGTCTGGTTTGTGGATCTGGTGAGGTACTATGGGAAAAGAATGCTGGCCTATATCAGCTTTTGGTCTGTTCTGATAGGGTTAGTACTGTCTTCTTGCCTCCAAAGAAGTCCAGAAAGGAGACTGAACACCTGCAGTTACAGAAAACACTCAGCATGCATCCAGTAAAATCAATCTATACTGGAATCTAGTTATTTCCTCATTTTGCTAGCATCTCAAGAATTGAGCTGGATCATGTAATGAAAATGATATACAGATGGTACATGACCCCAGTTAAACTTGCCAAAATATACCATTCGTCAGATAACAAATGCTGGAAATGTAAGGAAAATGAAGGAACATTCTACCACCTCTGGTGGACCTGCCCTAGGGTGAAGGCCTTCTGGGAAATGATATATAATGAGTTGAAAAAGGTATTTAAGTATACCTTCACTAAGAAACCAGAGGCCTTCCTCCTGGGCATTGTCGACCAGAAGGTGTTAAAGAAAGATAGAACATTTTTCATGTATGCGACAACAGCAGCAAGGATACTACTTGCCAAGAATTGGAAAACTCAAGATCTACCCACACTGGAAGAATGGCAGATGCAACTGATGGACTATATGCAACTGGCGGAGATGACTGGCAGAATCCGAGACCTGGGAGAAGAAAGGATGGAAGAGGACTGGAAGAAATTTAAGACTTATTTACAAAAATACTGTGATTTAATGGAATGTTAAAAAAGATGCTTGGTTATAAATAATTGGCCATCACTAAAATAGATCAGGAAATGATGATAAGAGAGACTAAGAGAAACAAAGTTGAAGGAGAATTATTTTAATGTATTTTATTGGTACACAAGTTGGAAATAAGATGATAATTTGCTTGACAAAAATTTATTAATGATGTAAATGGGAGCGGGAGGCGTGAGGAAGTTCAAAGATGACATGAAACTTTGTTAAAGCAAAACAATACTGTTTATTATTAATGTACCTTTTTTTTCCTTTAAAAATCTTAATAAATATTTATATATATAAAAAAAAAGAATTGAGCTGGATCCCCTACTTGACTTCAGGCAGCTGTGGTTTGGTATGATGACTGTGTTGAAAGAAAATGAGCCGCAACTCTCTGGTGATCAATAGCAGAGACCAATTTTGCATGTTTTACAGATAAAGAAGAACAGCTGGCACACAGGGTAGCTCTGTGGGTGGCAGCATAATCAATAAAAGACAAAGTGGGTTACCCAAAACAGGACTTGAACATACTTGATCTTGGAGCTTTTCCTGATATACCAGATTCCACATCCTTAAGACCTCGTGCTGAATTGCTATTGGTGTTGAATGTGTTTAGCAGAGTTTTAAGATTTTAAAATAAACTTTCACAAAGCAAGTCTCTTCAGGTCAGTATGCCAGTGTAACAACACCAGTATAAGCTTTCCCAGAAAGCTAATCCTGCTGTCCAGTAGTTTGGGTGATTAGAAATATTACATTACCAAAGCCTGCATTTTTCACTGTCCAGATGTTCTTAGAGGCATTTTATTTTTGCCAGAAAAAGAAAACAAAGATGACCAGTTTCTATTCCAATGCTAGAGAAACAGAAAGGAGGCTTTTTATTGACTCGGCTAGTCCCTGACAATGTTGAAAGCGAACTCTCAGTATGCTTCTTCTTCAAAGGTGTTTGAACAGAAGACAAAAATAGATGGCATTAGATGCTTAGACTCTTGGCTATTGCTTTCTGTTGTTCTTTGGAACTGGAGATTAGAACACAAGGGGGGCTTATGCAACTCCCTGAGGCCTTTAAGGAACACGTGATGAACAAGTTGTGTAGCCACGATGTGTAGCTCATTGGCCCTGCCTCCCACCAGCCATGCATTCAGCTGCTGTTTGAAGGGGCCTCCCCTACATGTTTTGATTTTTTTAGCACTTGCTGATTGCCACCCTGGTCGCTTTTAGGAGAAAGGTGGGATATATTTAAAATGTATCAAATTAATTAAAAATGTAAGTGGAAGTGGAAAAAAGCTACGTTTTACCCTTTTAAATGGACACCAAACATTTGGCAAGTGTTCCATAGCAGCTACAAGTGTTTGGGTGGGAAGATAAACTGAATTTATGATGGCTGTTATAAACAGATCAATACACTTAGAGTATAGATGAATGGAAAAATACACCTACAAATTGGCATTTTAACCAGCAGCTTAAAAGGAATCCCTTAATATTAGAACAGCATCCATCTATTTCCCTCATAATAAATAGATTCAGGGTATTTTAAGTATTTATTTCAGATTTAGTCATTTATTTTAATAGGGTGCAAATAAGAGGTCAGATTTGATTTTCTCTACAAGATTTTCCCTATGAGACTATTGAGTTGCATTTTGATACATTTCCATTCCAATTAGTGACATAATGGTGCTCTAGCCTTCACTGTTTAAAGGGCAGCTGAACAGTACTATTTGGAAAATCAGGCAATTAAAAGTCAGGTCCCTAACATAATTGGGTACTTATGAGTTTGAAGGTCCACATGGTTTAGATACACGGTAAGAGGAAGCTGAACATGATTCAGAACGTACTTTTTCTTATGCTCCATTTGGACTCCAAATACATTCTGGTAACTCTGTCCACACGTGTGTTTTTCACCTGTCCACATGTGTTTTTTCTGCTGGTGCTACAAAGATCTAGGATGCACAGTCTGCTAACTCACGGGGGTCTTGAATAGTGGTGCCATTCAAGCTGAACTTCATAGCATATGCCCAAGAGCCTACAGCCTGAGGTGGCCCAACAACTGCAGAGAGTGAGAGGTAGATGGCAAGCCATGGGGAACCGCAAAGCAAAGAGGCTCCTGCCACCTGCCATATTCATTGATGCCCCAGAGGCATTCTGGCATAGCAAATAGAGCCAGTGTGGTGTAGTGGTTAAGAGCGGTAGTCACGTAATCTGGGGAACCGGGTTCACGTCTCCGCTCCTCCACATGCAGCTGCTGGGTGACCTTGGGCCAGTCACACTTCTTTGAAGTCTCTCAGCCCCACTCACCTCACAGAGTGTTTGTTGTGGGGGAGGAAGGGAAAGGAAATTGTTAGCCGCTTTGAGACTCTTGAAGGGGAGTGAAAGGCGGGATATCAAATCCAAACTCTTCTTCTTCTTCTTCCATTTCCGTTTACATTATGCCCAGATACCATTTGGAAAGCAAGAAAGGCATATCAGTTCAAATAATCAGGATATAGCTTTGCATCTACCAACTCATCAAGGATCAGGTGATATTGCTGGCAGCTCAGTCAGTAGAGCATGAGACTCTTAATCTCAGGATCGTGGGTTTAAGCCCCACACTGGCCAAAGGATTCCTGCACTGCAAGGGGTTGGACTATATGATCCTTGCAGTTCCTTCCAACTCTACAGTTCTATGGGTCTATGAGTCACAAGGGACCAATAGGGTTCCACCTGATCCTGTAAAACCACTGATATTGTCCTGGTTCCTCAGCCAGAACAATTAATTGCTGAGATGTTTCTAATTGCCCATTCCTACTTGACTGCTTGCTTATTTGCAGATCTCCAGTCCCGACAGGTACATTATTAATTGCAAGTTGTGTGTCAGGAAAATCGATTTGCCACATGATCTGACCTGCATTCATGACATTTTACGATCTAGTCAAAGGAATAGAAATAAAGGTGGAAGCTATCCTCAGGTGTTGTGTAATTGGCTCGCCTTTCTTTTTCAGATTGAACTTTATTCTTAAACAGATCTTTCACTATCCTCCTTGTGCCCCTAGAAGCACAGAGAAGCGCAGTACAGATCAGTGAAAAATCCTCAGAGAGGCTGAGTGCATCAGTATTCAAATTAACACACAATCTCTGGTACAAGTATATCTTTTTTGTAGCCTTAAAGGTGATACACCCTTGAAAACAACCTGCAAGGATAAAAGCCATTATTTGGCAGAACCATATTACTAGCAGTTTCTCTCTCTCAAAGAAATCCACTTACTACAGTCAGCCACAGCAAAACACATCTTTTAACTAAAACAAGAGATAAATTGACCTTGAAGGAATGTGCTGGGTGACACATGAAGAACAGATCAAGCAAATATCTGCTGAATGTTACACAGACATTTAGGCTCAAACTCCATTTAAGTAATTACTTGAGAAGCTTTGCTGCTAAATAGGCAATTTATATGTGTCAGATGTTGCTGCCTCTCACCATCTTACAGTAATCAAATGTTTGGGTTTTTTAAAAGAGAGAGAGAGAGAGAAAGAGAGAAGGGGAAATAGATATCCAGCTAACATATTGTCATCCCATGGAGGAAGCTACAATAGGTGATGACATGGAATTAATGTGTGAATTTTGCTTCTTTGACTCATGCACTTGAGCTGGGTTGAAGAAAAAGAGAGTGTTTGGTCTGTTAGGACATGCTGAAGGTTTGTGACAAGCATGTGTAAAAGCAATGTGATCCCATAGTGAGAGCTTGTGAATCTGTAACCGGCAGCTCACTTTTCAAATACAGCTAAGGAATGGTTCCCACAAGCATCTCAGACAAGGTTTGAAAGTTGTTGTTGTTTTATTAAATTCGTATACTGCCTTATACCTGTAGATTTCAGAGTGATTCACAATTACAATATAAAAAACTCAAAACACACAATAAAAATATGAACAGAAACAAACCAATGGTTTGTTGTGTGTGTGTAGAGGCTTAAATAAATGAGTGCTCTCATGGCTGTGGGGAATGGATTCTCATAAATGGAAAACCAGCATGTCAGGAAGGTTATGCCCGTGCTTTCTCCCTGGTATCTAATTGTCTATGGGCAGGTGCATACTGCATGATAATGCGTATTCAGTGATGGATGCAGTCACCTTCTGGGAAAGTTGTACACATGAGGTCATCCCAATGTTGTTCCTGTCCCTCACTCTTTGTCAATCAAAAACACATTCTGCTGGAATGACTAGAAGAATCCATTTTGTTCCAGGAATCCCCTTCTCAAGTAATTGCTGGCTTCATGTGTACATGCAGAGCATTTTCTCTTTTGGGGAAGACTTACTGATGTTGCAGGGCTGTGCCACTCCCCCTCATTCCTTAAGTTGTCTATGAATGAACTAGGCAAAACATGAAGCAATACAGTAGCTTAGCCGCCTCTGCAGACTGACATAAATACCCTCTGTATATCAGTATCTCAACACACCCATTTCCAACCCCTCTCAAAAGATTGCAAAAAGGAAAAGAAAAAGGTCTGTGGAAACTCTGAAGGCAGGGGAATAGAGAACACCATTGCACACTAGTTTGAAAACATGCCCACCTGTGTTTACAGACAACAGATAGCAGCTGCCATTTTAAATGTTAGGAAGAGCTTTGTGATGGTAAGAGCTGTTCAGTGGTGAAATGGATGGCCTTGGAAGGTGGTGGATGCTCCTTCATGGGAGATTTTTAAGCAGGGATTGGATGGCTGTTTAGCTGTTAACATTTCCCCCCTTTTTAAGGGAAATTCCCTTATTCCAAATAGGATCCCTTAAATCTGCTCTGGAGGGTTTGGGGCACAGGGAAGCAGAGAAGGGAAAGTTCAATTGCATGAGCAGACATTGTTCCACTCTCACATACTCCACTTAGCACTATGTTGAACACCACTCTATACAGTATTTGTAGTATACTCATAAAAACTGAAGCCATCTTTAATGCACCATGGCATTCTCACATAGATGTGCAATCGTTGGGTCTCCAAGTCATATAATACTGAGTATGGCTGATTAATCAATCAAGGAGTAAGCGGTTACAACAGAATATTGCAGATTACGACTCTTCATTGTTTTCCATTATCTTTATGAAGAGTAAAAATGGATATTCTGTAAAGCTTTATTGGTGAAGCATAGATATGCCATCACCCAATGCCAAATTATTATTTTAAAAGCTGTAAAAGAGTGTGCAGTGACACTATAGAAGTTGCAAATTGCAGTCCGGGCCTTAATATTTTACTAGCATGGTAGTTTTATAACACATAAAAGCTGTCACAGTGAATTGCCAGAAGGTCTGAATTACGCAGTGAAGGATCACAAACCACCAAGGCATCAGATTTCTTTTTTAATTATTCACAAGAAACTTTTCCCCCTGTAAGCAAAAATAATTAACCACTTCAGTAATTTTGTGGGGTAAAGGGGGGGGGAGCACACATTAAGTAACTTCTTCTAATGATTACAAAGTAAAAGATACCAGGAAAGGAAGTTCAATTTTTGTCTCATGTTTGCATTCACACCTGCAAGACCAACCTACTGTAGAGATAAAACAATCTATAAAATTCTGGTTTATTAAGTAGGATTGATATGTACAGTTCCATGTTCAGTTTGCACAAGCAACATTAACATTCCCTGTTTGTGAATATGTTTGGTTTCCATATGCAGAACAAACTTCTTGATTGCACCTTGATATTGCTTCTGCAAGAGTCTTGTATGAGCCACTTAGATGAGGAAAACAGCTACTTTGCATGGGGGTAGTGTTTCTGCATATGGAGGATGATATCGGGGTCCCAGCCAAGACTCAAAAATTTTTTATTAATGCAGATACAGTTTTAGCTACAAAGAATTATTTAACAAAACTGTTTCCGAAAACCTTTACATTTTAAACTGTCTCCATTTATTTCATGCACATCTCACCTTTCCTCCAAATAACTCATAGATTGTCTCTCACATGCTATTTTATCTTCACAAAAACCATGTGAAGCAGGACCCCGTCTGCATCATACATTTAAAGCAATATCACACCACTTTAAACAATCAAGTCTTTCCTCGATTAATCCTGGAAACTGTAGTTTGTTAAGGGTGCTAAGAGTTGTCAATTCCTTTCACGGAGCCACAGTTCCCAAAGTGGTTTAACAATCAGTCCCTCTTCCCAGGGAACTCAAGGCTGTTTTCAATCACTCATAGGACAGTGGACATCATCTCACTTGTTCTGGTTTACAGCTTCTTCCTACTTCATTTCGCTGAAGGGTTATTATTCTGCCAACTTGATTCTATCACACTTGTTTGACTTTTGCTGCTGCAATCAGCACATCTTTGTATCTTTTAAGATGCAAAGTCCCCCAGCAGCAATGAAAATTCATTTTAAGATGCTGGATTTTAAATCATAACGAAGGAAATATATGCTGTTGTTGTCTTTCTTCTTTTATATGGAGCATGACGGTTTCTGTAACAAAGTATTGCTTTGAAAAGCAAGTGCTGTGTTGCTGGTTCAAATCTCAGCTAAGCCATGAACTCACTACATTGCCTTGTGTTTGGCACAATCCCTTGGCCTCAGCTCCCCATCCCAGCTGTAATACTTGGGTAATACTAGCAGCCTACTGAGATGATGATGATGATGATGATGATGATTTATTGAATTTATATACTGTCCTATACCCAGGGGTCCCAGGGAGGTTCACAGAATAAGAGACTTGCTGTAAATATTAGCTTCCTTTAAGAAAACTACTTTCTTTCATGCATGGGCCATTGAAGAATTAAATTCTACCAATGAAGAACCAAAACAAACCACAAGTGCAACATATTGTGTAGCGAATGCAAAAGAACACCATTCAGTTTCTGACTGAAAAGCACTTGGTTCAGCTGGCTTGTTGACTTTATGTAGTAGATGAGATTTCAAAATACAACAGTAACAGAAGGGTGAAGCCATTCTTGTATCTCCTATTTCAGCTTGACTGGTTTTATTCCTCATAACATGTCCTGTTTAAATGAGGGGAAATTATAACAGGGCTTGTTAAGATGCTCAACTGAACACTTAAGGATGCATTCCACTTGTTAGATTAAGTCAGTCCCAACACACTGAAAAAACAATACTAAATTTTCTGACATGTGAGTTTGAATGTGGCTGCATCTCACATGCAGTTGGTCACGGGTGTCTGGTATGTCCAGGCCAGTGAGTTACTGTAGGATAAGAACAGGGAGTGGTCAGATCAAAGATGCTGCTGGAAGTTATGTTATTTTTTTGGCCCAGTTTCTTTACTTCCAATAGGTTCTTCTATATACCTGTAAGTCAACAAATATCGAAATCTTGGGGGGAAGGATTTGCTGGGGGTTCAATTCATTTTCATTCAGTAGTTCATTAGCCTTCAATAATTCTAAGATTTTGAACAAGTACTATGTACAAATACTATATAATATTCTATTTCAGAGCATAAAGCATACCTATAGATTTGTCTCTTTTAGCTTAGTTCTTCATAACAGACAACTTTATACACTTCTTGACATCAAACAACTCTATACAATTCATTTAAATACTTTAAACAATCTAGTAATCATCAAATATGATGAATTCAATAGCTATCTAAGTTGATCATTTCAAATACATTTCCGTTTTTGTTGCTTTTTTTGGCTTTGTTTGCCTTTATTATTTTATTCGCATAATATACATTCTTTACAACAGACAATTCCAAAATAAAATCATATATAGCAAAGCCATAAGTCTCATGTTTTCACACCTTCTGATACCTTTACTTGATATTCCTTGCTGCTTTCTGTTTTCCTTATATAATCTTTATGAAAATTTAAATTTCTTAAATCCTATACCAATCTTTAACAATTTCAATTAATCACATGGGGTGATTTTATAGGGCTCTGTGTTGAGCAAAGATAACTTGCAGTTGCAGGATATGAGACTGCCTGGGCTACACACTATCAGTCCATTGTAACTGGAAATCATTAACCTCAGAGAGCAATTAGCACTACTAGCTGATTCTCACAAGGCACAATGCAATTATGTTACAGTCCCGAAATGAACATATGTGTCACAACTACATTTCCAGTTCAGTGCCTTGCTAGACACTTTGGGTAATTTAGCAGTTTAATTCTTAACACACACCCTTACCTAATTAAAAGTGTCAGATCAATATTTATATAGCAAAAATGATAGGATGACATAGAGGATTGTCTGTTGAAATAAGCAGCTAACCAATGCGCATTATATATAGCAGGGAAAGATGATTTGTTCTTTACGATTTGAAAAGTTTCTCTGTTTAGAGAACTGAAAACAGATAATGATCTGTGCCACTTAAATGCCTGGCTGTGATACCATGCTCTAAATCCCCTGGTGGCATCTCCCAATAGCTTCAGCTAGATGTTAAACAGCATGGTGGACATGATGGAACTCAGAGGGACCCAGGAAGACAACTGCTGTGGGGTCAATGAGTAGTTCCCCATGGCCACTCTCTGGAAACAAGTAGGAGAAGGACCTACTTGTAACACTATGTCACCACTTCCCACCCAACAGAGCCACTACCATAGTCAGGTTTCTGTTCACCAAGGCTTTTAAACAAGCTTTCATCTTGTCACTGTTTTGATATTGCAGCAGATTGAAGCTGGAACCTTCTGCATGCAAACGAGGCTCTCTACAAGCGAGTGACAGTACTACTGTCTCCCTTAAGGACTTGCCATAGGAGTGGGTCCAATGATAAGAGTCAGAGCTTCTGCCACTTTTTGAGTGCTGGAGCACTTATAATAGCATTTCCCTCTTCTGCCATGTGTGATAGGAATTTTGAAGTCTTAGATATATGGTGATGTTCTAAGACTTGAAAATTCCTATCACACATGACATCTCAAAAGTTCTGGATTTGTTTTCATATCCAAGTAAAATCATTCATCTTATTGCAAGGTTCCAAACTCGTCTTTTCAAGCTATCTAATTTTAATTTCCTTCTCTACCAGTCAAAATCTATCTTTTCCTTAAATTCAGTGGACAATATGTTGTTGTTGCTGCTGCTGCTGCTGTCAAAAAATACAGATAGTTTCACAAGAAGTTCCTGTGCTCATTCAGCATAATGTGAGGGTGCCTAAAGGCGCTCTAGGCATAGGCAAAGCTGGATCCCTACAGCTTTTGACAATGTGCAAATCCAAGAGTGGGAGTTTTAAAATAATAACCTTCTGTGATCCTCTTTCCTTAAAAAAAAATAGCTCAGCCACTTTTCTTCTCACCCTCCCGCCCCATTTCCTGACACTGTTTATTAAAAACTTGACTGTTCTAACCTATCATTCACTCTTTTTAAAAAACAACAACAAAACCTTCCACTTCTTAGGGTGTTGCAAGTGGCAGGATGTCCCTGCTGCATTTCCTTTAGTTTAGTTCTTTCTCAGCTTAGACAACCACACAGAACTGTTGTGAAGATATAATTGGGGAGAAAGGGAGAAGCTGGTTTTATTGTCTTGAGCTAGTTGGATATTATTATTTTTTTTAAAAAAAAGTGATAAGTAAAATATTTATCTCAAAATATTTCAAGGTCCTTTATGTACTGTTTGAATAATGCATTCTAATGCAAACATTGTCCCCATTGGCCAAGTAACCATCAAAGTGCATAAGGAGAAAATTAGCTCAAGAGACTATTCTGCGTGTATTGGTTGAATCTCATATCCAAGACCACACACCCACCCAAGCCCTTGTCAATGAAAGCAATAAAAACAGCAATCAACCTCCTCGTGATGAATAACTTGCAAAGACTAATTGGTCTAAAAATCTGTGAACTTGTAATCATCACTTCTGAAAATCTTTAAAAAACACAGAACTTCCCTCAGGAAACAAAACAAAGCAAAACTTGTCTTATACCCAAACCCTGGGGAAATAGCCTGAAGTTAACTGCAATAATCACTTTAGCTTACAGCAATCTGCTAAAGACATCCTGAGATCTCTGCAAGTTTGCAAAATACCAGAGGTGCCCATTGATTATTTATATGGTACCAATAGTGCATGGGGACACCTTACAGGGATTCAAAGAGTTTGCAAACTGAAATAGACAATGAGGAAGAATCATAGAATCATAGAGTTGGAAGAGACCACAAGGGCCATCGAGTCCAACCCCCTGCCAAGCAGGAAACACCATCAGAGCACTCCTGACATATGGTTGTCAAGCCTCTGCTTAAAGACCTCCAAAGAAGCAGACTCCACCACAGGAAGAGGGAGAGGTGAATCTGGTTGAAGGGGCTTGCAACCTGGTCACAGCTGCAATTGATTAAGGGAATAAGCCACGTTCTGAAAAGGAATTTGAAGGAAGTGAGAATGCCATGGCTCTGAACCATGTGGCTGTTCAGAAAGGGAGTTCCATGCAGAAGGTACATCATCATAGCGAGCAAGGGGCCTTCAGGGACATGGCCAGATACAGCCCCTTCCTCCAAGCAACTTTAGGGAGAGGAATTGTTCTACTTAGATTAGTCTCTGGAAAATAATATAGAAGTAGGCAAAAAAAAAAAAAAAATTCCTAGGAGAATGGCAGTAATAGCCTAAGCAGCCAAGCTTTGTCTGATGTGTTATCAGGACTATCTCATTCCACAGTCCTCTTTAGCCATTATCAGGGTTCCAAATCCCTTAGAGGGACACGGGTGGCGCTGTGGGTTAAACCACAGAGCCTAGGGCTTGCCGATCAGAAGGTTGGCGGTTCGAATCCCCACAATGGGGTGAGCTCCCATTGCTGGGTCCCTGCTCCTGCCAACCTAGCAGTTCAAAAGCATGTCAAAGTGCAAGTAGATAAATAGGTAGCGCTCTGGCGGGAAGGTGTTTCCGTGCACTGCTCTGGTTCGCCAGAAGCAGCTTAGTCATGCTGGCCACATGACCTGGAAGCTGTACGCCGGCTCCCTCGGCCAATAAAGCGAGATGAGCGCCACAACCCCAGAGTCGGCCACGACTGGACCTAATTGTCTGGGGTCCCTTAGAAGCTTCTAAGTGTGTTTATCAAAACATGTTTAGAAGCCCCCTTCAGATCTTCCTGCTCAACCCAGGAAGATCAAGGCGAACAGGAACATGCGGGGGGGGGAGTATGACCCCCATGCCCTTGAGCCCCTATGCACATCCACTCCAGAGGTTGCCTGAATGCCCATCTTGGGTTCTTATAGAAAAGAAACATAGGCATGAACCAGCACAGATGATTTCAGTCTGCTGCACGTATGGCGTTGTTATTCTTTCTTTCTTTTACTGATAATGTGGAGTGGTTTTAGAATCAGTTCTTTCTGTCTGGGGAAGAAAATGCCTGGAGCAATTTGCATCACAAACCCATGACAAGCAATTGGACCGGCCTTTAGAGAAATCCAAGACAGGTCGTCTCTCTGTATGTGAAACTGCAGCCTTTATTGTGGCGCACTAAAGGTATTGTTTATGCACCACAAGGTGTTTCATGTAACTTTCATGTTCTGGGAAGAAAAGACAGAAGGGCTATATTGTTTTTGCAGGCAAAATGATTGCACAGAAGCAGGGAAGCAAGACAGTGGTAATCCAGAATAATGCTATCCAGAGGCAGGCATGATAGCACCAAGAAAAATAATCTCAACAGGCATTTTGTTCAAGCAGAACATCGCATACATTTCCTCAGCAAATGCTCTGACAGCAGTTCAAAATATAAATATAGCGAGGCCCACACTCAAACATTTTAAGCCTTAGCAAGAAAATACAGGGGTATAAAGACAGTGAATGTTTCATCATGCCCAAAATGGGCATAAGAGGTGGTCCTTTGAGTGTTTAGGCCCCAAATGGTATATTGTGAGGGCTTTATAAACAAACACAAGCACTTTGAACTTGCGTTGATAGTATACATCCCAGATCATAATATCTTCTTAGCCCTGTTCTAGCTGATCTATTGCAATGTCCCTTTTCTTTCTTGTATCCCTTTTCTTTCTTGTAGTGGACCAACTATCCTTATCTTTCTCCTTTCTCTCTTGATATAGCTCCTTTACATCCTGTCCTGCAAGTGCCACAGATCTCCTTCCAACTCCTTTGTACATCACAGAAGTTGCTTCCTTGAATCTCTTTGGGGTTGGACTGGAGCAGGAGTGAGAAACTGGTGGCCTTCCATATGTTGCTGGACTCCCACTCCCATCAGCCCCATCCAGCATGGCCAATGGTTAGGGATGATGGGAACTGTAGCCCAGCAACACCTGGATTGCAACAGATTCCCCAGTGGCTGACCACCTCCCTGTTGTGGCTTGATCTGCGTCAACAGCATGATGCCTCTGTGGTACACCTGAAGGGCAAAACTGGCTCTTCTAAGATGGAACAGCAAACCTTTATACTGAGGTTTGGATTCATTCTTCCTGTGGAGCAGCAAGTTCTTTTTATCTGTCAACAGATACGGGAATAAAGCTTACATTTCTTCCAGATAATAGAAATAATCTGATTTAACCTGTAGCAAGAAAGCTTTACAACCACACGGTGTTGAGAAGACCACTCACCCTCAGCATTGATTTACACTTCTATGTTGTTGTTAGCTTTTAGGTAGGTCAGTGTGCAAGGCTGCACCATACTGAGGGTTTGGAGCCCAGTTGTTGTCAAGTTTTTCAGATTCCCACAGAGCCTTTGTAAGAGCTGCATCTGCAGGTAGCAATAAAAACCTGCAGCTTGAGAGGTAACATTCCCCACCACTTCGATGTGATTGCAACAGATGCTTCAAACCTCTTAAGTAATTGCCAGGGTTATAAATTATTTCAAGCTCCTTGTGTTTTAAAGGTTTGCAAAATGCTGGCTTATTTTATGTGCATTCTCGTTTGATGAAAGGGATATGTCTTTGGAAGCAAACCCAAATCTTCAGTGAGATGTTTTAAAGATGCATTCTCCTGTGCACTTTATTTGTATCACAGGTTTTGGAAATAAAGAAACAGATGACAACCCCCCGGGGGATTTTTCCGGCAGTTCCCATTCATTTCAGTGTGGCTTACAATGGGAGCATCTCAGCTGATTGTGTGTGTGCTCAAATTGTGTGTATGTGCGTGCATGCATGCTGACTAAAAAGAAAATTAGAAAGTGAAACCAATAGTCTGTCCGCATGGCAATAAGAACCACTAGGTTCAGCAGGGGTTTTAGGAAAGTGCAGACAAGACTGCAGCTTCAGGTTGTGCATAACACAGAGAAACCTTGGCGCAATCCCCACCGATCAGAGTGGGACTTATTTCTGAGAATATGTGCATAAAATTGCAGTGCACACATTCAAAGTCAATAATCAGGAGTTTGACGCAAATGGGTGCATCAAGAGAATCCACAAAACTCCCTGTACAATATTATTCCAGAAAAGTTTAATATCCTAACTAACTTAGCAATGGGTAGCTTCTCCTCCGCCACCATCCATGACACAAAGAGACCCATAGTATTATAAGATGCGGCAGATGACGTGTGATTTCCTCTGCCAACTGTGTTGGGACTTTGAGGCTGCAGTGGAGATGAAGACATGAATATTAAAGTGAATGGAGGAACTGTAGGCATATCCTATGCGTCATGCCCCAACCCCAAATCTCCCATGCCTAAGTATCCCCTCTGAAAACAACAATGCAGTCCGAAGTATATATGGAAACCTGTTCAATTTGAATGACAATGGACTGTTAAGAATGTATGGAAAGGATTGATACGTACATCCCACATAAAATGTTTCTAACAAATGAAATTATGATTTTAAAAACCCTCACAGTCAAAGCTCTCTTTGCACTGTTTATCCCTTAGATTCATTATCCATGTGCCTCTTTGCAAGATATTTGTTAGTGTGCACCTCCCAAAGCATACCATGTATGTTCAATAACAATGCTTTAATGAAAGCTCTTCATTTGGTATGAAATAAGTGGTATAGGTAAAGGGACCCCTGACCATTAGGTCCAGTCGTGGCTGACTCTGGGGTTGCGGCGCTCATCTCGCTTTATTGGCCGAGGCAGCTGGCGTACAGCTTCCGGGTCACGTGGCCAGCATGACTAAGACGCTTCTGGCGAACCAGAGCAGTGCACGGAAACGCCATTTACCTTCCCGCTGGAGCAGTACCTATTTATCTACTTGCACTTTGATGTGCTTTTGAACTGCTGGGTTGGCAGGAGCAGGGACCCAGAAATGGGAGCTCACCCCATTGCGGGGATTTGAACCGCCGACCTTCTGATCAGCAAGTCCTAGGCTCTGTGGTTTAACCCACAGCACCACCCGCGTCCCATAAGTGGTATAAGAGAAAGCTCCAAAAGCTGACTATACTGACAAGTAGGTCAGAAAGCTGCAGTTCAGTATTGTTCTCATTTATCTAGGAAAGGCTATCAATGGATTCTGTTAGTATCCATTGCAGTGGCACAATAAGATAAAAGAAAAACATTGTTTGTAGTTGTTGATGGCTTGCTTACATGCATGTGTGTGACCAGTATCTCATCAATCAAAGGCACTGCTTGCAAGCCAGTGTGCCAGAGAACGAGACTGGGGCTGAGAAGACCAGAATTCAAATGTATGATGGGCCATCAAACTCACTCACTGGCTGATTTTGAGCCAGTCATTATCTTCCAATCTAACCTACC
The DNA here is from genome assembly GCF_964234715.1 of Podarcis melisellensis. Classification (NCBI taxonomy): domain Eukaryota; kingdom Metazoa; phylum Chordata; class Lepidosauria; order Squamata; family Lacertidae; genus Podarcis; species Podarcis melisellensis. The sequence goes on along the minus strand of NC_138530.1, from coordinate 44,713,930 downwards.
TCACAGTTGTTTAAGGATTATGTTTGCCCTGGCTCCTCTGAGGAGGGGTAGGGTGAAATATATATATTTTTACTCATTATAAAAATAGGTGTATATGGCAATTTTATTTTTAAAAATCAAAATTATTCACTGCAATTATTTATTATTATTGTTATTATAAGCATTTCTGTTTTTTAAGAATATTTTTTTATTAACCGACCAATCACATCAAATCAAACCAAATTACATAAATTCCAAATTACACAGCCAAATTTTAAATTTTTGTTGGGGGCACCCATATTTCAAGTTCTGAAGGGGATCCAATCAACTTCTTGCTTCTTACTGCTGTTTTAATGTCCACAAATCTAACCTTGTGATGTTCACAGTACTATCCAGTCCTTTCTTATTGTTTTTCCACATCTATTGTTGTTATTTTCATATATTTTTCCTTTCTCTTTGTGACCTCTGATAATCTCCGCAAGCTGGTTAGAACAGCTTGTAATCCTGCGTGGATATTATTTTTTTTATCCAGTAGCCATATCTAGACATTTTCCATATAACATCACTTCCATACATCAAAACAGTCTTAGTGTCATTAATCTTCACCAATCTGCCTCCTTTCTCAAAAACTCTGAGGAGATTCACTAGGAATGCAGTCTGAAAACAAGTCCGTTCTTCCTCCCGGCTATAAATCCTTTGGCAAGATGGCGACTCCGAATTAATTGCTGCGCCCTTCCCAAAAGCTCTTATTCCTTCTCGATCTCCATAAAGCATACTTTTGGTTAAAGTTTATCTCCACACAGACCTTAATCATCCTGCTTGGGTCAGTTCAACTGACGATTCTAATGAGGAGGGGTTCTTGTAAATCACATAGAAGGAAAGTAAAAAAAGTCCCCCCCCCCATTCAGTCCCGTTGTCAACATACCCAGCCTTTGGTGTATCTTCATCGTAAAATATTCCTGTTTCTCCAACCCGTCGTCTTCTTTCGCAGAGGTCACTTAAATTAGCAGACTTCACTCCCTGTCTTCACTTGAAATATGTGCATTTGCTTCTTTTGTAATTAATTATTCCAAATTGTTGCCACTAGTGCGCGATCAGAGACAGCGTCCAGGAGAGCCGAGGTCCACACGGGGGCATTCTGCCTAGGGCCCTCACCCCCTTCTTTCGAATTAGGGGGTGATTTATGGGCACAGCAGGCAAGGGCAGTGTTCCCCATTTCCTTGGGGCAACAAGGGAGGCTGCCTACTCCCACAACTTAATTACCCCGTGTGGGTCGGAGAGATGGTATTGTCGGCCATCTTCCAATGCGCCCCCTAGTGGCCCCCCAAATTCTATTATTAGCATTTCTATACTGTTTTATTTAAAAAGCACACACACACACCTCAAAGTGATTTATAAATCAGTGATAGCCTGCCAGGTATGCAAATCATCATTTGATGTTTAGTGGTAAGTAGGCATGTGTGGGGACGCAGGTGGCGCTGTGCGTTAAAGCCTCAGCGCCTAGGACTTGCTGATTGAAAGGTCAGCGGTTCGAATCCCTGCGGCGGGGTGCGCTCCCGCTGCTCGGTCCCAGCGCCTGCCAACCTAGCAGTTCGAAAGCACCTCCGGGTGCAAGTAGATAAATAGGGGCCGCTTACCAGCGGGAAGGTAAACAGCGTTTCCGTGTGCAGCTCTGGCTCGCCAGATGCAGCTTTGTCACACTGGCCACGTGACCCAGAAGTGTCTCCGGACAGCGCTGGCCCCTGGCCTCTTAAGTGAGATGGGTGCACAACCCCAGAGTCTGTCAAGACTGGCCCATACGGGCAGGGGTACCTTTACCTTTACCTTTAGGCATGTGTGATGTATGGAATGTGAAAGTTGGACCATAAAGAAGGCTGATCGCTGAAGAATCGATGCGTTTGAATTATGGTGCTAGAGGAGACTCTTGAGAGTCCCATGGACTGCAAGAAGATCAAACCTATCCATTCTGAAGGAAATCAGCCCTGAGTGCTCATTGGAAGGGCAGATCCTGAAGCTGAGGCTCCAATATTTTGGCCACCTCATGAGAAGAGAAGACTCCCTGAAAAAGACCCTGATGTTGGGAAAGATGGAGGGCACAAGGAGAAGGGGACGACAGAGGACGAGATGGCTGGACAGTGTTCTCGAAGCTACAAACATGAGTCTGACCAAACTGCGGGAGGCAGTGGAAGACAGGAGTGCCTGGCGTGCTCTGGTCCATGGGGTCATGAAGAGTTGGACACGACTAAACGACTAAACAACAAAGGGATGTGTGAATTATGCAACTAACATGTGCAACTAACAAGACTGAAAGGGTGCTATCCTCTTTGTGAGGAAAATAGGAAGTTGCCTTATACTGAGTCAGATCATTGGTCTACCTAGAGCTCAGTACTGTCTACACTGACTGGCAGCCACTCTAGGATTTCAGAGACGGGTCTCATAAAATGTTATTTTATGAATGACACTGGAAATCACAATAATATATATATTTCTGGGAAAAGTAGAATTTGTATAATGAAGTATCAAAAAAAAAATCACACACAAAAAGAAATCCACCTTTTAAAATTAACCAGTGATGTAGATCATTGTCTTCTGAAAGTATACCTCAAGTTTGTCATTCTTTCAGGCTGTGTGAAATTGAAGAGTGAAGCAAAAACAAATTATCTTGCAATATTAAATGGCAATGTCATTCGACTTAAAATGGCTTTCTAGGGAGCTTTAGATTTACAGAGATTCTGCAGATGGCTGGTTCAGAGGGAAAAGGGAATTTGCATATGCCAGTTGGGTGAAATATATCTGCTCCTGAAGAACTAATGGGGAGCTCTATTTATTTGTAAACAAGCTATAAGGTAAAAATATGTATATATTTTTCTCTTCATTATCTGAAGGGTGGGCTTTAACAAGGACAAATCATTTACATTTCAAAACCAGAGACTGTGACATGCTGAGAATCTAGTCTGGGGAATGTTTTTTAAAACAGTGCTTGAAGGTTCTCCTGGGATAAGCATGTATAACTCTTCCTGAAATTTAAATGCTCTGCTATAAGAATTACCAAGAATTTTCTGCCATTTACAATTCAGATCTCTAACTCAGCTGAGTGAAAATCATTCTGATGAGTTTGGACAGCAAACAAAAAGCCATTGCCAGCTATTTCTCCTCCCCGCTTTCTTTATTTTTCTCTTTTGGACATGAAAGACATATCCACATAATACGAGCAGGAAAAGATAGCAATTATTTGCATTTATGGAGGGCAACATGGTATTTTACAAAAGAAAAAAGAAAAAACCTCTTGATCAAGGAATGGAAAACTGTGCAATTAAGAAACAAACTGCTTCATTGTGGGGCTTATTCACAAACATTTTGGAGAAAGGTACAAAGAGTTACAATATTCCATATATAGAAGATAGTTTGTAGCAACAGCTGAAAGCTTGATACTTCACAGTTAATTCCCCATATTTTAAACGGTTTGCATTATTTATTCAATGGGTTTGGTCAGTTATAAATATATATTCTGTCCTGATGGGTGAATTAACGGGGGGGGGGGGTATGTTTGTTTTATTTATTTTTTCAGTCTGAAACTATTATTACTATTTTGTGCTTTTTCTGTCAATTGTTTACCTCATTTGTGAGGGGTATTTTTTTAATTATAAACACGTTGAATCTCTTAGCCTCATATTAGGATGCACAGGTGGGGTAGCCAAACTAATAATAAAATAAATTTTAAAGTACAGAGCTGGTGTAGGGAACCTAATCTTGATTGAGACCGTGCTGTGGAGTAGGGGACTTTTGTCTCCCACTGCAGCCTTGATCCAGATCGGACTCTTTGTTTGAATTGAGAGTAAAGTTGCCGTTGGTGGTACTTACTAGAACTGTACAGCTGCTCTGACAAATACGAGATTTAGCTGGAGTGGATTGAGTGAACCGCCAGATCCCCTTGGGTCATGCTGTGTTCAAGTCAGGACCTACATCATCCTGGGTTGGATCCAGCACCACTCTTGATGTGCCAGATCAGGTCCCAAATCAGATCAGTAGTCCATGCACATCTGTATTATTTACTCTTTTCTAAAATGTGCGCAATTACCTGTGAGCCTTTAGCTTTACTCGCCCCCATCACCACCACTAGATGTCACAGTGCGAGCCGGCAGGTAAATCACACAGTTCAAAGTTGGTGTTAACTCCTTATTAGCAAAAGCACCGTCTTTTGTTGCATTATTTTATTCTTGTTAGCTGCCCTGAGCCCGGCTTCGGCTGGGGAGGGTGGGATATAAATAAAAATTATTATTATTATTATTCACAGACTTGGCTGAATGTCAGGCCTAATGAGTGCAGCAGCTCATTCCCTAGAGCAAATCAGTTGCCAAGACTAAAGCCCCTACCTCCTCACAGCTGTGTCCTCCTCTCCAGAGCTTTGTCTAAGCAATCAGAGACTGTGCCTGTGTGCGCAGCCAACCTCTCCTCCATCCTTTTCATGTCTCTCCTGGTTCTGGGAGACATGCGGGGAGGGAAGCTTGTCACAGCAGGTGAGGGAGACACCTGTGACTCATCACTAGCCTCAGTGGCGTAGCGTGGGTTGTCAGCACCCGGGGCAAGGCAAGTAATTTGACCTCCTAACCCGTGGATTTGCGCCCCCTAACCCGTGGATTTGCGCTCCCTAACCCTAACCCCCAGATGTTGCACCCGGTGCGGCCGGCCCCCCCCCCGCACCCCCCACGCTACGCCACGGACTAGCCTGAATCATCTCTGTCTCTTGGCCTCCCTCCTCCTACTCGCTGGCTTCAGTTTCTGCCTGCAATTCTTGACTTCTCTCTGCCAAAGGTTCTCCCAACTCACTAAGTCCCGTTAGCCCTTCACCTTCCAACACCTCTTCTTCCCAGCCTTCTCCTTCCTCCCTGCGACTACTCATCATTGCCCTCCCACTCCTCGGGCTCTGAGTCTTCTACCTTTGGTGGGTCCCCAACTGATTCCTCCCACCACACCTCTGTATCCAACCAGTCCATGACAGTAGATTGGTTGAATATGCTGCGTGAGAGGACTTCCACTGCAACAGGGCTTCTCTTTACTCTACTCTGCGTTCCTCTCACTTCCTCCACATCTTCTCTGAAGGGTCTCCCTATTCTCTGGTGCAGGTTTTGGTGGTGCCCAGGGAAAGAGGGAAAGAGGAAGAGGAAGACCTGCTGCACCGGAACAACTTGATATATTGTTTCTACTGATGTTTTCCATTCATTTTCTTTGCTTTTTCTCACCCTTTTGGTTTAAAAAAATTGCCAGCAAGCCTTTGTTTACCTGACCATTTGTTTGCAGGCAGAGAACTTGAAAACATCCTTAACCAAATAGCACTCTGCAGTGACACATTGAGGTGTGTCAATATTAAAATGCATTAGAAATACATGAAGGGAGGGAGATTGTCATCCAAATGGCCAGTCTTATGCCTAGAGAAAGAAACTTCCCTTATATGACCAGAACCAGCTAAACTATTGTGTGCAGTGCCCATGGTGTGCTGGAGCTCCTTAGAAATAGAAAACAGGAAAACTCTCAGTTGCCTGGTTAACATTTCTGACAGGTTGACAGCTTTCTCTTAGATTTCACTTTTGGATCTCCATCTCTCTGCGGTGGGTTTTGTAACAGCAGTGCGTTTCACTAGAGAGATTACTTGTGTATGCCCACAGATATACTCCAAAATTGCCTTCTGCCAGCGGGGAGGGGGAAAAATATCATTTCAGACTATATAGTGTTTCCCAGACATTTTCTGACTATATATTATTTCTGAGTTTCAAAATGCTAGATGACACCTATACAATGAAAAGTGTCATCCACATCTCAGCCCGTCTCCCAAAGCCTTGAAATTCACTTTTAAAGGGAAAGTGGTTTCAAATTGCCTCAGTGTGTCCAACAAAGAACACATCACACAATAGAGGGGAAAGCATATACAACAAACCTTCTTTTAAAAAGCCGAACACCTCACTCTGCTGATCTGCTGAAGGACTCTTGCGTCCAAACATGCAGAGGTTGTCCCTGTAAACTGGAACCCTAAACCACTGTTTTCAGCAGGTCTACTCTCAGCATGGACTGGTGATCTGGCTCAGTAGTAATTTATTTATTGTGTTAACTTCCCACACTTCCTCCAAGTCGCTCAAGGTGGTACACATGGTTCACTTCCTTCTTGTTTTATCTTTACAGCGACCCTACAAGGTAGGTGAGGCTGAGAGGAAGTTACTGTTAGGATTGTCCTACTCGCGTGTAGGACCCTGGCATGTTCTCTCCCTCCTGGTCGGTCATTCAGGAGCTTCAAAAGCTTTCTCCAGTATCGCAGCCACTGATACCAAGAGGCATCAGCCCGCTAAGGATCCTGCAGAGTGTTAGCAGTTTGTGTAACAGAACTCAATAGCACAGCATTTTGGCTAATCTACTTTATTTACATATAATACACTCGGAGTATTCTGACTTAGCTCCTTCCTCTTTCTCATCAGACAGCAAAGAGAGAAAGAACAAAGGACAATAGTCCCACATCACGGAACACAGTCACATCAACATCCTGTCTCCGTCACTTCCCACACTGTGGAATGAAAACATACACCGTCATGTGATAGACAACAATCCCATGACTGCAAGCACGGAGCAAGAATCCTAACAGTTACTGGCCCAAGGTCACCCAGTGAGCTTCATGGCTGGGTGGAGGATTGTTGTTGTTTAGTCATTTAGTCGTGTCCGACTCTTCGTGACCCCATGAACCAGAGCACGCCAGGCACTCCTGTCTTCCACTGCCTCCCACAGTTTGGTCAGACTCATGTTTGTAGCTTCGAGAACACTGTTTGTAGCTTCGAGAACAACCATCCAAGCCAACAACTTCAAAAGCGATCAATGTGGCACTAGCTGACACTGCCTCCTTCCATCAACCACCCCTTTCACTCTACCAATCTCCTGATTGTTTTTAATGGATCCAGTTTTCCTATTTCTCTGCATTGAGAAAGTGAGGTTTTCGCTCCTATTGTGCGTTAGAATTTCTCCTTTGATGACTTTTTACTCATCATGAATACACTAGCCACTTTATCTCTAAATATAAATTTAATGTAAGTGAATGAACAATAGCATTAACACATATGCTGACAACAATCAACTAGAAAAGGTAGTGATTGATAAATATATCATTTTGCTTTTTTACTCAGTGCATTAACACTAACATTCCTTAGCACACAAGTTGAATTTTTATGTCATTAGCTTCACAGAAAGGCCTTCTGTTTCCTAACAGATTTTTAGATAGCACTATTGGATAATTTAAAAATAAATCTGTCCTCCACCAACACATGCTCCGCAGCATATTCTTGACAAATTCCCCTAACAGAAGAAAATAAAACTGCTCTTATTTAAGACAGGAAAACTTGACAATGAAAGAGTGGTAATTCGCAGCTTGGTATTTTAATTGCCATTTCTGTACAACTTTGCCTAAACAAGGACTCTTTAGATCCTGCCCTTCAGACAACTGACATTATGTGGGTTCTGGGGGCTCCAAAGTGAACATTGAGTTTCTTTCTGCCATTTTGTATAGTGAGTTTTCATATGCTTCCACATTTGCTCATATGCTTCCATGCACCACCTCCATACACTTCAAGCAGCTTCCCATAAGAAGGCCGTGACATGAAAATCAACGTTTAGTTAAAAACAAAAATAAATGTCAAGTTTATTTTTACATGATTGGACATAAATAATGCTGCCCCATGCTTAAGTAAAATGCCATTAGTGTTTGTCTCTAAATCAGCATACTGACAAAAGATAACTATTCCCCTATATTTATATGACACAGCACTGTCAATGATCCATTACATTTTACAGCTGCATGTTAAGACATGCATTACGTTTATGGCCCAATTCTATCATGGCATGTTGGTACATTACTGGCAATGGCATCAATAGAATTTTAATATGCATGCAAAAAGATGAGGCTTTGAGCATACAAGAAATAGCACAGGGGACTGAAATCCAGTACAGCATGCTTTCCACAACAATTGATGCTATTGTCTCTTCTAGACAAGACAATTACAATTAGGTGATGTGAGAAATCTGCTCAGACGTTCTAGCAATTGCAGAGTATATCTGATTGTTTCTCCAGCAAATGGAGAGCTGGCTGGCAGGAACAAATAACACCCAGCTTTATACTCAGCACTGCTTGCAATCAATTATCTAATGGTTAAAATGAAGGTGCCAGCGACAAAGGCATAAGTGATTAAGCACCCAGTTATTTCAGAGACCTGAAACCTTTCTCAAGGAAGATGAGTCAGATTGCTCTGTAGGATGTGACTCTGTTTTCTTAAATCTGGAAGAAGCATTCTGGAAGCCAAAGATTCTGTGGCTACATTAGACAATGGACTGTTGGGTGAAAAATTCAAGCAGAAAACCAGCCCTCCAGTTGCCTGGACTGGGGCATTCTCCACATGACCCAACAAGATGCCCAGCTGGTCACTCACTGAGTGAATATTCAACAAGTGACAGATAACCTGGCCCTCTGATGAATGTACTTTTATAGTGCCACACTAAATATTTGCCTATTCAGTTTGGATCCCAAAGTAGATCTGCAGGTTGCTGCAAATATCTCCCTCCCCAAAACTATATTAATTATTGAGAATATATACACACACAAATGTTTCTAAGCCATTGTTTCTCTTATTTATTGGCACTTCAGTGTTACTTCCCCCACAGTGTTATTTTTTCAAACTGTGGGGAAAATGGCACCCCACAGTTCCTAGCATGATCTCAGCCAATAATGAGCATGTTACAAATGTGACAATGTCATAACTCTGCATAGCCAGCTTTGACAACATAATGACATCATTGAGAGCAAATGAAACCAATTTTGGGTGAGGACAATGCTTCCAAGCACTGGTTTCATTGGCAATCCTAGCTAATTAGGAAGTGAACTTAATGATGACTTTTATAAGCTAAACCTGTTCAAAACAGTAATTCCTAAACTGATGAATACATTAATATCCTCTTAGAGCAATCAATGAAAACTTCAGAAATGGTGGAAGCCTTTTGATGCTGATGAAAATGTTCCCCAGAATTGCTGTCCCACCCCCTTCAACTCAGCTGAATACCTATGTGATACCTGTGGTTTCAAACCAATGTTAAGTTTTCATTATCTTCATGCAGGTATTGTATTCTTTTGTCTTGTGGGTTTTCCTTTCCATTTTGCTTCTGCTCTCTAATGTATGCATATTTGCAATTTCTATTGTCTTTGTTTATTTCTTTTGATTGCAGTTATGTTAATAATGCAAGTTAATAACGATTATAATTTAAAAACCAATATTCACACTCTACATTAATTCCTCAAAAATGAAGTGTGTTAAAGAGGCCTTGGCTGTTCCTGAACGGGGAGTTCTAAAAGTACAGAAGAGATTGCTTGTGCCTGACATCTGAAAAGAGGGTTTAGTTCCACAAAGGTCATCTCCAAATTTGTCCTCCCTTTTTCAGCCCAAACCATACTTGATAAACCTATCTTTTATATGTGTCGAAGCTGCACTTTCTGTACAACTCATTTACTTTTCTATAACAGTTTTAGATGGAGCCCATTAACAAAGACGTGTCAGTGCTTTCATAACACCTTATCTGAAAAAAAGACAATCCTCTAACTTTGTTCAAAAGGTCAGCCATTAAATGAGCAGATATTCTGTATCACTCATATTTGCTTTCAGATGTCATTAATGCTTGCTTTTTCACATTTGCAATGTTTACTTGTCTGCCTGCTGAGTTCCATGTTGGAACTTCAGGAGAATTCCGGAAGCATCATCAGATACAATTCATATTATGAAAGGGCTACTGCCTCTCCATAGCTGCATTTGGTAACCAAGTTTATGGCACATATACTTGGCACTCAATGTTGCAAAATCAAGTAAATACTGATTCTCCGTGGCAATTTGCTCTCCTCCTGGTCACAAACATACAATTTTTTTTGCAATGGGCGGAAACAATCCCCCAATTCTACAATTCACTCTTTCAGATCCATGTTTTTCTTAGCCCAACATTTTCAAGAATGAGTATTGTAGTTATTGTCTACTGATCATCTTGTTGTATTGAATTTTTAGTCTTGGTGTATATTTTATTGGTTTGGTTTGGTTTTTTTGTACACTGCTCTGATAAATTTCTTAAAATAAATGACTATAAATGAACCTATCAACTTATATCTGTAAAGACCTCGTTATCTTTAAGTCTGAAATGACGGTGGCTTTGCATGGCAGGCATAGATCTACCAGGCAGAAGTCTGCTCCTGCAGATGAATTCACACAGTTGCAGTTGTTAAAAAACACACTGGCCACTGCCAGCTTCCACATGCCCCTGCTGGAGTGAACTGGGCTCTCTCCACTTCTTCTACTCTCCCAACGGATTCATTCAACAGAGAAAGAAACAACGTGGACATAACTCAGTCAATGCAGAAGTCTCAAAGATCCTTTGCATGTTCAGTGACACCATTAGGCACTCATATGGGCCTAGATGATTTCTGGGACCATGAACCCACATGGGCATGAATCCACGTAGGCCTCTCCATATGAATGAGGCAGGGTAGTGGGAATATCTGGTGGCCTCCTGAGGATGTGTTAAACCTACAATCTCACTATCTCACAATCTTCAAGGTTACTTGAAGCCGAAGAGCCACTGCTGAATGCAAAGTCCTCACTTTCCTTACAGTGAGGGAGGTGGCAGAGGGAGATGCTGTCCTTTTTGCTAGAGCACCTCTGGCATGACAGAGGAGTCTGAATTGGGCCTCCCTCCAACAAATAGACTGACATAGGATCCAATGGATCCTTGGCTAGCCCCTTTCAACCCACCCCTGAAATACCCTGTTTCAGGACCTTATGCTGACTTCTGCCACATGGATTACATCTGCTGGTAGCTGCACAACAACCCTTGGTGATATAATAATTGTTCTAGGTAGAGGCAGGAACTCAGATAACTGTCCAATAGTAATCTGGTTTTCTAGAATGAGAGACAAATGAGACCAAGTTTTACACATATTTAGGTAGGTACCAAACCCTATCCAAAGCAAATTCAAAATACGTTTGATGGTTCCTGCTTAAGCAACACATCTGAAAAAATTAAGGGAAGGTTGCAGAATTTTGATGAGTATCAACATTTCTTAGAAGTGTTTTGCACATCTCTAAAGCTGATGTGATTTGTCATAACAGTCTTTTAAAAATGAAATTCTGGACAAGCATGCGTTCTAGACAGCTGCTGACTCAGGTGCACTGTAGAGGAAGAAACATCAACTAAAATTATGCTTAGCTTCAAAGCAAAAAGAAAATATGCTAAAATGTTGACATTTGATTTTTGTCCAATGGGGCAGTAGTATAATTTTCTTTGAGTTTTTCTTTGGGGTCCTATTAGCACGCAACATTTTGTCTCATGCAAATATCTCATTGACATGTAAACATTTCACAGATGGAGTAGGAATAAAATATAACTATTTCTGGTTGTGCTTGTCAACAGTGAAAAAGACTGGGCTGCTATCCTAATCACAGTTACTAAGGAATCCTATTGAACACAACGGAACTTATATACTCATGAAAATTTACTGGATTCCACTGCATAAACAAGGAATTATTTATAGTATGAAATCTAGTTACAAATGATCACACAAGAGCTAGGTGGTTCTTAATATACTTCAGGTGTGTTATACATGTATATCTGCAAGGACAGATCCATGCACAATGTAACTATAATTGTAAAACCAAATGACACCATGAGATAAATTCAGCTTTCTTAGGGAGGCATCTGCAATGGAGCCACAGCGTGTTAAATGAACAGTTTCATGGGCTGATGTCAGGAACAGGTCAGGAATAAATCACATGGTGTCAGAGAAGTTAACAAGATCTCCTCTGGAGGCCAGGCCTACTGAACACAGCAACTCATCCTGGTATATCATGCCCCTATGAGACAGTTGTCGGGTCTGAATGTTCCCCATGCCACGGGTGCCTAAGTCTCCTCCTCCCCTGGGTCCTTCCCAAGCAATCTGAGACTCTGTCACCATGCCTGTCTATGTTCCTCCCTCTTCATACCTCTTCTGGTCCTGGGAGACCAGGGGGGAGGGGAGCTGTTCACAGCAGGAGGGGGAGACACCCTGGCTTTTTCATTAGCTTGATTCATCCCAGCCTCTGATTCTGGACTGTCTCTGCCACAGCCTCTCCTGCTCACCTCGTCCTCCCAGTCTACTCCCTCTTCGCCCTCTGACCATTCATCATCCCACCACCAATCCCCTGGCTCTGAGCATTCTTCCCTTTGAGGGGGGGGGTTCCCCAACTAGTGCCTCCCACCACTTCGCTGCATCCCTCCAGTCTGTAACAGGTGATATTGTGTGAGCCCATATTTCCTCTACTGCCTACATGAACAATATGCTACCTGGTAGTGTTTTGCTCAGGATTAATGCTGCAGAGTGTGGGAGGGGGGTGAGCATTGACCACATCCTCACCAATATTCAGCAGATAATTCCTGAACTGCCCAGCTCAATATGCACAGGTTCTGGCAATGCACCTTTTGATGAATTAAATCATTACCTCTCCTTCCCTACCTTGTAAGTCATTATAGTAGCAAAAAAGCCCAGTGTTGGATCAGAATGTTAGGCTCTACAGCCTGAGGACAATTATGTTGGAAGACTAAAGATGTGAAAAGCTACAAATGAAGTTCATATGTTACTGTTGGCTTGAACAATTACAGCTGTTCCTTTCACTTAATGATGGGCCAGAGTAGCTGTGCAAACAAAAGTGGGATTTTCGGCTTGAGCATTACTTCTTTCCATAAAAAGCATCCAGAAGCTGCAGTATACTGTCAACAGTTCAAAAGGTATCACATAGACGCCTTCTGTGGCTGTCAAAAAGTAAAAAGATTTGGAGAAGTTGAGAACATCCCTACAGTCTCTATAGTTTTGCTGACGTTAGAACCAACTTTTAGAGAATTATAATGAATTTGAAGGAGCTGTGGTCTATTAACAGCTGCTCGTGAATGTATGTGTGCGCATATATGCATGTTTTGTTTGTGCCTTTTGTTATTGTATATGTTTGTGATGCCAACCTGTTGTTCTTAGACTGCAGCAAAGTGAGAACTAAAGGCCTATTCCCATATTATCTTAGCTGCATGGTTGCTTCCCACCAGTATTTCAAGCTTTGCTGAAGTACAGGTGGAAAGCAACCACACAGAAGTAGTGAATCACATGACTAGTTCCCATTGTAGTCACATAAGGTCACATAAGGGCCTTTTCAGTGGTGGCTCCTATGGAATGTTCTCCCCATGAAAGCTGGCCTGGTGCTATAATTGCTTATTGTTAGGCACCAGGCAAAACCTTTTATTTTTCTGCAAGGCCTTTGGCTTTTAATTATCTGTGGCTTCTTTCAGTGGTTGGGATGCTTTAGTGCTGCCTTTTAAAAATATGAATGATTTTTTGAATTTACACTGTTTTATGCTTTTAATTTATGTATTATTTATTTATTGTTACAAGTATCTTTGAGTTACTTTTGTTTAATAGATGATAATAATAATGATGATGATGATGATAATTACATCCAAATATAGCACTCTGGAACTCTCAATCCACTGCATTCTCCTTCAAAACCACTCTAAGTGACAGACACCTGGTCATCCTTGACAGCTGTGAAGTTTGTTTGTTTGTTTGCTTTGGCAGCAGCTGCTGTTGTTTAAAGTGAGGATAACATTTGATGTGACCAAAGGAAAACTATTACTATTTTGGTTCTTGACAAAAGAATTGCCAAGTTCTCATCCTCAAGAGATTTAACATAAGTTACATCTAATGCATTGCAACCTGACTTGAACTTCCTATGTCAACACAGGGTTTGTGCTGCCACAAGTGTCTATTTTGTATCATTTTTGTTCTAAATGCATCAGCTGTTTTTTGTGCTTGGAGCAGGATTTTTTTGCTGTTTTGATTGCGGATCACCTTGAGACGATTGTGTAGAAGGTGATTAATATATTAACAACAACGATGGTGGTGATAGTTTGCTGCAGAAAATCAAAGTATTCTTTTTAGTGTTCATAAATCCAAATTGGTTACTCGTTAACCAATGTCACCCTTTTTTTGTAATTTCACTGGCAATTTTATTGGTTGTAAAAACTGTTCATCTGTTAAGAGAATCAGCACAGTGCGGACTTGAGTAGTACATGCTGCCACAAGAGAGCACATTGGTCTCATTTCATGCAATGATGGGGAAGTGTTGGTGGACAAATTTATGTGTGCATTTTCCTTCCTTGTTCATATTCATTTAAAAAAAAGCCAGAAAGTCTTGGCATGGGGGTGGGGAGATTGTTTTCTGTTAATTAGTTTTTCATGAGCGGAGGTACCTACTTTCGTGGCTGAAAGATAGCATACAAACATTTCAAAGACTAACAATAACCTCTCATGTAACAATAATCTCATGTAACTTTTGGACCAATTCCATGCACTATGTCAACTGTAAAGGGCACATGCATATACAGTGGTACCTCGGGTTAAGTACTTAATTCGTTCCAGAGGTCTGTTCTTAACCTGAAACTGTTCTTAACCTAAAGCACCACTTTAGCTAATGGGGCCTCCTGCTGCTCCCGCCCCGCCAGAGCACAATTTCTGTTCTCATTCTGAAGCAAAGTTCTTAACCCGAGGTACTATTTCTGGGTTAGCGGAGTCTGTAACCTGAAGCGTATGTAACCCGAGGTACCATTGTATATGCTGATCACTTCTCCGTTTTGAATACACAAGTTGTGACTAGGGGGAAATCCTTGACCTGTTTCCATGTGTCCATGGGGTATGCAAAGAGTAAACTGGGTAAGAGTCCCACCCCGCAATGCCAATTCAGCTCAGAATATGGATGGTGGGTCATGCATATTCAAAACAGTGGGAGAAGAAGAAGAAGAAGAAGAAGAAGAAGAAGAAGAAGAAGAAGAAGAAGAAGAAGAAGAAGAATAGTAGTAGTAGTAGTAGTAGTAGTAGTAGTAGTAGTTTGGATTTGATATCCCGCCTTTCACTCCCTTTACGGAGTCTCAAAGCGGCTAACATTCTCCTTTCCCTTCCTCCCCCACAACAAACACTCTGTGAGGTGAGTGGGGCTGAGAGACTTCAGAGAAGTGTGACTGGCCCAAGGTCACCCAGCAGCTGCATGTGGAGGAGCGGGGACGCGAACCCGGTTCCCCAGATTACGAGACTACCGCTCTTAACCACTACACCACACTGGCTCTCAGGGGGAAAAGCTCAATGGTAGAGCATCACCTATGCATACAGAAAGTTTTGGGTTCAATCTCCAGGTAGGGCTAGGAAAGACTGCCTATTTAAAATCCCGGAGAGATGCTGTCAGTCAGTGTAGACATTGCTGAACTAGATTGACCAATGGTCTGAGTCTGTATAAGGCAGCTGCCCACGTTTCTATGGAGCAGGGTGGTTTTGTCTTAAGGTAAAAGGTAAAGGTACCCCTGTCCGTACGGGCCAGTCTTGACAGACTCTAGGGTTGTGCGCCCATCTCACTCAAGAGGCCGGGGGCCAGCCCTGTCCGGAGGCACTTCCGGGTCACGTGGCCAGCGTGACATCGCTGCTCTGGCGAGCCAGAGCCGCACACGGAAACGCCGTTTACCTTCCCGCTAGTAAGCGGTCCCTATTTATCTACTTGCACCCGGGAGTGCTTTCGAACTGCTAGGTTGGCAGGTGCTGGGACCGAACAACGGGAGCGCACCCCGCCGCGGGGATTCGAACCGCCGACCTTTTCGATCGGCAAGCCCTAGGCGCTGAGGCTTTTACCCACAGCGCCACCCGCGTCCCCTTTGTCTCAAAGCAGACCAGATAAATGCAGATGGCTTTGACATCTGTTGGAAAGAAGTGGGGTGATAAGTCTGGCCAAAAAGCAGGGTTGCATCTGACCCTACCTCACAAGTTACATTGACATGCACACTGTCCATGAGATCACATGCAGAGTAAAATAAATAAATGGGAATTATATGGCAGCTGCATGTTCATAGTGAGCACATCCTGTACTACCTTTCAGTCCTGGAGGAGCACATAAGCTCCTTATTTGCAATGTGTTTAGGACCCAAGCTAGGTGAATGGGAGATGTAACTTTTTTTAGTTTTCCAACAGGAACAAAAGCAGCCTTCTCAAAACAGTAAAATTCTGAAACCGTTGCAGTTTGTTGAGGCATAAACATCTGGTCCGCATCCAGCTCTCGTTCATTGTCCTTTTTAGTGCTGATCTTTAAAACTGCAAAGAGGCAGGATATCAGCTCAGATAGCAGAACAGAGAGCACCATGAATTTAAACTTTGTGCTTATCATGGTGAGCAGAGTTACTTGACTGGAGACAGGATAATGCTGAAGAGATTCAGGGCCTTTCAGACTTGTTATTACTTTAATTATGCAAATATTTATTACTAACTGTCTAGCTATACTTTTATCAGTTCACTTTTCTCATTTGGAAGCAAATAGATATAAAGTGAGTTGCACCTTGTAAATTTTTATCTGTTTCAGTGGCTTATGAAAAAGAGATTTCATATTGCCTTTTAATGATGTGAATGACATTAAAATAAAAGATCCCATCCCTTGTCACTGAAAACACAAGTGAAATTCAGTTTAAATGAGAAAAGCCACACACAAAAGCACCGAAAGCTCATACCAAGAACTAACTTAGTTGGTCTTTAAGGTGCTACTGGAAGGAATTTTTTTTGTTTAGAAAATCAATGTTGATCTGTGAAGATTACAGTAACACATTAGAAGGATAGGTGAATGGACATAGTGCTTACTTCCTGAAGTAGTACATGATTAGGCTGCATGTGGCAGATGTGATCATTGCTGTGTATGCGTGTGTATTATTTCCTCCTTATCTCTTCCTTATCTCCATTCCCTACCTTATTTAGACTTTGACTACACAGTGTATTGAGTCCAGTTTTAGAAGTGAAATTTAGAACTCTGTTTCTCTAATGTTGCAACAGGAAGTGAATCTTATTTGTCTGGTAGTCCATTGATTGTTCTCTAAAGCAGTAGTATGGAAGCAAAAGTTTAAACCAAGGGCAAAAACTTTTACTTAAAGTAATTAAAAATATCTCTCCGAATTTCCATCACAAAGACTCAAGTTGGCTAAACTAAACTCAAGCCAAGCACACAATCCAAAGACAATTAAGTTGAGAGCAGCAAGACCCTTTTTAGAGAGACCGATGCAGCAACAAAAATCAGATCCAGATTGATAGCATACATTATTTGCCTACCCCACAAAAGATTCCTGACTATTCCTTCTCCCCACTTTCTGTGGGAGGAATTAATGATCCCGTGAAAGTGGGGGTTGGAAGATATTTGGCCAAGCTGTAACCCAGTTAAACATTTTTCCCCTGCTGAGCTCAGTTTTAAGTAATTAGGATAATTCCACTTACAGACAAAAGGGGACAAAATCAATACTACAGGAGCCAGTTAGCTAAAACTAGACTAATCAGTACTCAACAAGACACACAAAGCAAATGATACAGTACAATGTCTTTATTGGAGCACACCAGTGTTTAAAACTCCGGAAGCAATTTTTCAAGACACACAAAGCTTTGGCCAGTTTATTCTTCACCCAGCAGCATTTGTAGAGCTTTTGTTGCCAAGAAGGAGAGAATGAGTTAAAGCAGACAGACAATGTTGGTAAGATTTCAAGTTATACATTGGTTCAAATGAAAAATATATGTTTAGAAATACAAAAAGCTAGTAGTAAGCGTCTTTGTCTCCAGTACTATTCAGGCTGCACAGAGTTCTTTGAAGACAACAGGAAGAAAAGCAGAGCAGAAAGGCTATCATACTAGCAGAACTAGAGATTAATTCTGACAAGTGACCAGAATAGACAATGTAAATGTTTTAAGCCATATTTAGTAGCAGTTGCTGCTGACTACCCTCTTAGAACCAAATCCTAGCTCTCAGAGTCAGGGAGAGATTTGAGGGCGTTTCTTAGATTCACACACTCAGTCTCCTTCACTCTCTGTATTAATATTATAAAATGTTCCACTTACAGGCCAAATTCAGTATACTCCAGTTTAAAGCAAACCCTTAACATTTGTTCCGCAGAACATTTAATCTTGATCAAGAAATTGTAAGAGTTCCCTTCCAATGCTTGAAACACTGAAGAGAAATGTTAGAGCTTGTAAATAAGCTTCCTTAGCCTGAATGCTCAGAGTTGCTGGAGGAAGAGGAGAATGCGAAGGTAAAATGCTTAAGGAGAATGGCAGAGCCTTTAGCTCCAAGTAAGAACTACCAACGGGGAAGTTCACTGTGTTCTGGCAGTTTCTGTTATGCTTTGGAGCCTGTCATTTTTTTCTGGACCTGTCATCCTCAAGCAGCTAATGGGAGGTGCCCTGTGCTGCATACCTATGTTCACTTCCCAGGGAGAAAGTCCCATGATTTCAATGGGGCTTACTTTTGAATGGAGGTGCCTAGGATTGCACTGTCAGTGCTACTATCCATGGTTCAGTTAAAAACCTTTAATCCTTAGTTGATCTTCATTCAGCTATGCCTCCAGACTTTTTGGTGCCAAGATGAAAAAGTGAGTTAAAGCAAATAATTAATCAGCTCATAAATTGCCCTGTGGGCGAGGCTAAGTTATGCCGCAGCCCCACAGAAATAAAAGAAATGATGTTTGTCCTCAACAAAGCCGTCCAGAGTGGCTGAGGGAACCCAGTCAGATGACAAATTATTACAGGGTAATTCTTAGTCATTCCCATTTTATAAACTGAGAATTATGGCAGAGGGATAGTGACTTATTTGAGGCATCCAAGGGAAAGGAGGTAATTAAAAGCGGGGTAGTAGAGCTGGGGGCAGGGAATCACACCTGGCAACTAATGCCACATAGTTGGTTTCAGATAGTACATGGGTAGACAAGTCTAAAAAGCCCAGGACACAATTTTTCACAGTCCTCTAGCTGCTATGGTGGCCCATTTACCAGAAGTAATGTATTTAGCGCTAACTCAATTCTGACCAGACTAAGCCTCCTATGTATATTTTGCTTTAGGACACTTTGTTTGGTAGAGGGCTGTGAAAATTTGTGTCCTGTGCTTTTTAGACTCGTCTACCTATGTACTATCTGAAACCCAAGGGGTGCATTGGTTGCTAGATGCAAAATATATTGGCATTTTTTCCAGCTCTCCTACCTCACTATAAGTGGTAGTGCCCACTTTACATGTAAAATGTCCCAGGCCCAATTCCCAGCACGTGGGAATGTTCCCAGTCTGAAGTCCTGGAGAGCTGCTGCCAATACTGAGTTCGATGGACCAAAGGTCTAACTCAGTGTAAGGCAGCTTTCTATGTTCCTAAAGTAGCCAGCATTGAGCACACATTTAAAAATATATTTTCCACGTAAAGGTCTAGCTCCCTAACCACCATGTGATCTACTCAAAAGAGGCAACTATGGCACCAATATTCATACTTGTCTGGTTGGGAACACAAGTTCATCCAGCCCGTAATGAACTAATATATATAGGGACACTGGGAGTTGCCCTATACTAATGGCCCATTTATCTTAGTATTGTGCACACTGACAGGCAGTAACTTTCCAGGGTTTCAGACAAGGGATGTTCCCAGCCTACCTGGAGATACTGG
Source organism: Podarcis melisellensis (assembly GCF_964234715.1). NCBI lineage: Eukaryota > Metazoa > Chordata > Lepidosauria > Squamata > Lacertidae > Podarcis > Podarcis melisellensis. Next base: position 44,694,389 of record NC_138530.1, on the reverse strand, counting down.
TGATTGAACCTGTGTTCTACCAAGTGCATGCAAAACAGATGCTGTATCACTGATCTATGACCCCCAAAAATTGAAAAACATTTTTTAACACTCATTGAGAAAATGTGCAAATGCTATCCCAATTCAAAAATGAAGTGAGGGTGTTCCTCCCTTTACAAATGCAAATGAAGTTTTAGCAAGCCTATCTGGTAGTATGGACTCAAACTTGTGCAAACTTCCTATGAAATGGCTACATCTCACCTGAAACTTATTGTTTTACTACAGGACATTACCTAAGGAAAGCTCTGCTATTTGAGACAGACATTAGAGTCAGCTTGGTCAAACAAATAAGTAAGTGTAAGTTAGCTAACTGGCATATCCTTGGGGAAGAAAATTGAACGGAATAACTGTCATTAACAATTGCTAAGCAATTAGATAAATATTTATTCACCGAGATGCACATTCTATGTTTGCAGAAAAGGCAAATAGTCTTTTGTGTGCATAATAAAGGTCACACAATTGCATTAATTTTGAGTTTCTCATTAAGTATGTTTGAAAGGTTTGCTGTGCACTATTATGATGCATAATGTCTGTTGCTGAAATTTTCTTTGGTTGTGATTTAATAGGTAGCTATACTTTAATTAAATTGTGTTTGAATAGGTTGCATATTTTGCTGTAATTTGGTAAGCCTCCATTCCTTGTGATTGGCAACACCTAGCCAGTCATGAATCCCCAGGGCACAGTCATTTGCATGAAAGAGCTGCATTCTTAACTGATGCCCACAACCAATCGTGTGCTTGCTGTGAAGATGCAGCTTCCTCCAGTCCCTGTGTGGTGTACTCTGACTGGCTCCTGAGTGAGTCACTCATTCTTAAGATGGAATGCAGAGTGTTTTTGAGGAGAGGCCCAGTTAAGAGCAATGCAGGAAAGCTATGCAGACTCCAGAATCTGGAGGAAAGCAGGCAAAAGCTGGTATCCCAGCAAAAAGAGAACCTCTTCAACTTTTGCGAGGCAGTACTCCAACCAACCAATGTGCATAAAAATGCATTCTGTTAGAGAAAATGTTTACAAAATGCATATATGTGTGAACATATACAGCTGTGTTAAACACACGGAGAGAATGTTCTTGTCACTTGTGTAAGTTGTAGTCAAAAGGTGGTTTCACAAGGAATCAGCAGATGTTGTTTTTGGTTGCATAATTACATCAAAACCCACAGATCGGTGATATATATGAAAGTCAAATATTATACACTGAAGAGAAAGATGAATGAAGCCATTCCAGTTCCAATGATTTCAAACTAAAGTATTTGGCTAGTATTTGTATAACTACTAGTATATAGCAGAAAAAACTATATTGGCAGAAACAGCCCCTCACATTCAGCTGCCATGACCAGCAGCTACAGCACATGTGTCTGCAGTTGGTGAACCTGACAAAGGTAGTAGAAGACAATCCTAGCTACAGATGACAACTGAGCTTCCAGTGACAAAGATGTATCCAGGAGTACTCCAAATCTACATACCTGCTTCTTCAATGCAACTCCATCCAGAACAGACAAATAATCTTTCTACTGGGCACAGGAACCACCCACCCAAAGAGCTTCCACCCTCCCAATATTCAAACACAGTTTATTGGTCCTCATCTGCTCTACCACTGCATCCAAACGTTGCACAACCACTCCTGATTCGGATGGCATGAAGAAATAGAACTGCATGTCATCAGTATACTGATGCTCCCATATTGATATTAAATAATATTGAACACAGCATAGTACCTTGCAGAACCCTGTAATACAAGTTCCAGAGGGCCAAGAAACACTCTCCAAGTGCCATTCTATGAACTCAACCAAAAAGGCAGGAGTAAAACCTCAGTAATGTGGTGCTTCTATTACCCATCACACCAAATCAGTCCAGGAGTATACCATGTTTGATGACATTGGAAACTGCTAAGAGATTGAGAAGAAGTAACAGGGTTAACATCTCCATGTCTCCCTCTCAATAAAGATGATCCACCAGCATGATCAAAGCTTTAATGGTTCCAGATAATTAACCTCATCAACTGCCACCCTCTCCACCAACTTTTACAACGGAGCTATAGATGAGCGCCACAATCCATAGTTGCCTTTGAATGGACTTAAATGTCCAGGGGTCATTTACATTTACCTTTGCCTTACACACCAGTGAGTCCAGAGTAGGCTTTCTTATCTGCCCATCCCTATCCCAGTGGGGTCTGGAATGGCAATCTCCCTTGAACCAGAAAAGGATGAGGGGTGTATTTCTAACAGTGTGAAAACTTTGACATAAAATCATTCATAATGCATGCTGATGTGACATCATGAAGCAGAATTCTTGTAATGGCAGTCAAAGTATACCTTTGAGAATAGAACCTTGACCCATAAAATTATATGCTTTGCAGAATGATGGAAGCTTATTTTCTACTTCAGAATTGACTGAATGAGTGGCTTTTCCCCTTCAAGTGATTAGCAGAGCATATCTATTACCATGAAATCAGCACAAGCATTAAACACTGATGTTGCAAGATTGAGTTGTCTTGACTGCAACACCATTTCAAAATATCTTCATTTAATATCTTCATTTCCCACCTTTCCAATAAAATGCCCAAGGCAGCTGATGCTAAAATCCAAAACACAGAATGACAATAAGCCTGTAAACCACCAATGAAGTACAAGACAACTTCCAAACAGATATAAAAACAGCCATGAAACTCAGCTCAATTTAGACAGGCATGGGAAAATAAAATAGTTTTACCTAGCACATAAAAGAGCTGTGTTGGCATCAGGCACACCTCAAAGTTATTGGTGGTGGCAGAGCTGCCTGCCTGCACCTTGTGCCTGCCAGCCATCTAGGATACCCACTCACCCAACCATTGCAGCAGAGAGTGGAGCAGCAACATGACAGCTCTCCAGGAAGTGTGATTAGTTTTTCAGCCTATCGGTTGTGCCATGTTGGGCAGGGGTTGGAGTAGATAACCCTTGTGATCCCTTCCCACTCTACAATTCTATGATTCAGAAGCCAGGACACCCTTTATGAACTGTTTATAGCATATTGTAAGACAATCATGTTTTTTCAAGTATATCTTTCTTTTTTAAAAAAATTGATTTATATTCTGCCTTTCCTTCCGGAGGCTGCGTTCATAATCCTACCAATTTTATCCTCACAGAAATCCTGTGAAGTAGATGAGGCTGAGAGGTAGTGACTGGCCCTGTGAAATAAATGGGTGGTTGTGATCATTTACTGACCCATCTGAAGCAGCAAAATGTGTTGGGCCGCCCCTGTTCATACACCTTTAAGGGCTCCACTTACATTCTAAGTCAATGTGATTTATTTCCAAGTAAACATGCACAGGATCAGACTGGCCTATAAGCCTTCCTTGCAGAGTGAAATATCCATTTACTGCAGGGCTTCAGTGAGATCTTTGCTTGCTTGCTTCTGAGTTTGCTACATTTACATACTGCCCGCATAATTAGTTCTCTTAGATATCTATTGTAAGCAACGTGTGTGCTAAAGTAATTGGCTAGCTGCAGAAATTCCTCTGCACACAATCGTTGTTTCGCTGTTGTGAAGATAAGTCAAACCGTGTCCTTCACCTTAAGTGCCTTTTTCAAAAATTCAATTAAGGACTATATCCACACCTCTCGCAGTAACTGCCTCATTGCAACAGGAAGCGACGGAAGGGAATACAATGTACTTAAAATAGGCATTGGCAGCTATAATGTGCTCCTGGCTTCCTCAGAAAAGCTGCAAGGGCTCCTAGTTGCCAGCTTTCTTGATCACACCTTCATGCTGCCCTGAGGTGTCCTGAGATAGTATGGAAACCAGTGGGGCCATCAGGGCAGGAATTTAGGGCAGATACTTAGAATGTCACTCAATTGAATGAGAAGGAGCCATCACCAAATGCAGCAGGGCTGACTTAACCACATTTTGAAGTAATCAAAATAATACCCATAAAGGGGTGGGCAACATAAGGACCTTTTAGTGTAGTGTAATGTGTTTGTAGGTCCAGTAAATATTAGGATTTAATCAAACCTCCTGAACCTCTGGATTCAATAAACGTTAAAATATAAGTCAAGCCAGTTTTCTGGCCAGGGAATCATCTGGGGTGACGGACCAACAGCAGAACAAAAGGTAATGAGCCATTAAGAAAGCCATTAAGACGGCAATGGCTCTGTGCCAGATGGCAAGGGGGCCAGGCCCTTCCCTCAGCTCAGTTAGATAAAGAACAAAAACCAGGGTTTAGAGTTGGCTGAGACGTGATCAGGAAGGAAAAGGATGCACTCTGGAATAGGCGGCAAGCTAGAGAAAGGGTCAGAGCCATGATTGATTTCTGTTTGAATCCACAGCTACAGCTATGGGAAGTAGAAAGATCCTCTTGGAGTGTCTTTGTTGTGAGCCCCTCCATCATAGGCTCAGGTTTGTATGTATCAGCTCAACAACTTTGGCCAACCCCTCCTCCCTTAAAAAAGCTCAACTACTTTGCCCAGCCCTCCCTCAAAAAACTCCTGGCAATGACAATGAGTAGATCACAGCTGGTCTTTTTATACTGTAAGTAGATCACAGTCTCTTGGAAGTTGGACGTGCCTGGTGTATATGTCTCAGAAACCATATATCCTAAAGACACCACAATCTCTACTATGCCTCATTTCCAAAAGGAAACATGGACCATGGGTAAGCACCTGGAATTTCTACAATCTCGCACCACTCAGAGATTGTGATGGTGTACAATTGTATTTAACGAAATCTATACAGTGGTACCTCGGGTTAAGTACTTAATTTGTTCCGGAGGTCTGTTCTTAACCTGAAAATGTTCTTAACCTGAAGCACCACTTTAGATAATGGGGCCTCCCGCTGCTGCCGCCACCGCCCGATTTCTGTTCTCATCCTGAAGCAAAGTTCTTAACCCGAGGTACAATTTCTGGGTTAGCAGAGTCTGTAACCTGAAGCGTCTGTAACCCGAGGTACCACTGTATCTCCATGATATTTTTCTCATTTTTACCTTTTTTTCCCCTAACCCTGTGAGATGAAAAGAATTATGTTTGGGATATAAATAAATAAGCTATGACTTTGAAAACCATGTGTCCTTTGAACTAACAATTGAAGTGAATGACTCAATAACGTTTATAATACGTGTTGCATATCCCCATGTTGTTGTAGGTACAGGAAGGAGGTTCATATTCAGCAGGTTCAACAATCCTTAACTGTGTGAAGCCTTGCTGTGGTATGAATGATTTAACAGGTCTGCCTGCTCTCTGCCCCGGGATTGATGACTCTCGTTGAAATGCACCTCCACACCAAGATGTTTGATTGTTCTTGGTAATCAGCCCTTTCCTCTCATGCAATGGCTTCAACATGGACTTGACTTCGTAATGTAGAAACATTTGCCATTCTGAGGAAGGAAGCTAGCTAAAGCTATCACTTTTTTCAACTTTGTGATACTTGAGACAAATTTGGAGGATCTTACTTTGAGGGAAATTCAAATAAATATTATATAAATTTGGCAGGTGCAGTTCACCTACATATTTTAATGCTACACAAATCCATGTCAAATAAACTTTGATGGGGCTGCTAACAAAGACCCAACTCACTGCATAAATAAACAAAAACAGGATCCTTACTCTTATGTAGTGTAAAATAACCTTACATTGTAAATAAGTAGGAAGAATATTGAGGCAGCAAGTTTCCTTTTGAAAAGGCTTAGCAAACATGCTACATTAGGATTTTCTCCATTTCCTTTCTACCAGAAGGGCAAAAGGTAAATAGAGGTATGAAACTAAATGGAGGCAGTGGAACTGGAAAGTGATAAAGCAGGTATAAATGCTATAGTTTCAAGAGGTGGCAACTAACAGGATAAGAAAATAGCAGGGGCACAATCCATGATAAAAATGGGTAGGCCTAGACCGGGGGTCAGCAAACTTTTTTAGCAGGGGGCCGGTCCACTGGCCCTCAGACCTTGTGGGGGCCAGACTATATTTTGAAAAGGGGGGGAGGAACAAATTCCTATGCCCCACAAATAACCCAGAGATGCATTTTAAATAAAAGGACACATTCTACTCATGTAAAAACACACTGATTCCTGGACCGTCCGCAGGCCGGATTGAGAAGGCGATTGGGCCAGTTTGCCCACCCATGGTCTAGACTTGCCCTGATATAATTGATTTATACAGGGTGAATCTTTTAAAAGAGGCCCCATGGAACAGGTGTACTCTGTATCCATGGGGCCTCTTTTAAATGTCTCACCCTGTACCTTATAGCAATGAGAAGTGAGAGCCAGAACACAATTTTCTTTCAATGACCACTGTGAAGCCACCAAACAATCATTGTACAGTATCAGATTTTCCACCCAGTCACTGGGCATATTGAAAATCCTGCCGTTACACAGGGAGCTTATATACCCTTGTCCAGGGCTATCTTGAATATGGAACAGAAATGTGCATGCTCACATTATAATGGTGGCTATCCACAGAATAAATTTCTTTGTCCGGTACATTAAAGAAACTGGATAATTCACAATAGGGATGCAATTATCAGTGATATCTGCAGGGAAACTGATGGGTTAATATCCTACCAGAAATATTACTCCTCCAGTTTTCTACCCATTTCTTCATTGCGACTTCTTTTCTGCCAGACATAAAGCAGAAGCAAAAACCTGGTGTTTATATTCTAGCACATGAAGTCAAGGTACATGGTGAAAGTTTATCGTAAATGAATGCTTCCAAGAAGAATGCGCAGTCTTCTCTCCAAAAACCTTTTTGGTTTTTGTTTCAGTAGTTCTGCTATAAATCCAGACTTCCTGTGTGCTGTTATATCTGAGAGTAAAGAATTTACAGACTGATTTTTATTTTCAGAGAACATAACCTCACCTTTATAAAACCCCCACTTGATCGTTAGGTTTATGTACACCTCTAAGTGTAGAAGCAAACCCTCTATTAAATTTAATAGAAAGTTAGAACAACCACATTGTCGAAACTCTGTACAAGTCATTTTAAAGGGACTCTCCTTGGAGTAGGAAAATCAGTCACACCACAGATGTCAATCGTAGAAATGAAGTACTTTGAAGAAGGTACTTTACGTAGGAAGTTTCCTTTTTCATTTGCTTGGGGGAGATTTTTGATAGGTTTTTAATTACATCATTTTAAAAAGGTAAGCAAGATACCTGTGCTTTTCTTACAGAATTGTCTATAGAGTCAAGTTTGTGGCTTGTGAGATGTCGCAGACAGCTGTAAAGCACTAACATGATAAGACATTGAACAGATCCACAACATATCCTTAAAGCACATGGCTTCCCCTTAAAAATCCTGTAGTTTCCTCACAGAGCTACAAATCCCAACAGCATTAACAAACCAGAGTTTCCAGAAGATTCTGGGCTTCAAATGTGCATTACTATATTATGTAAATGTATGATGTGGATCTGCCAGCATTCTTACAAGAATGTAAGTTGCAGTGTGCTCCTAGAACAATACGCAGATATAAATGCAACATAATGCAATATAAATGCAACAAATTTCAGGACTCAAACTGACTAGAAACAATTCTCAAGAACAGAGAGGTATCCTGATTGGTCAGATGATGTAGGCCTCCTCCTCTGTCAGTTCAGTCCTCAATGCTACATATGCCCACAGCTGGAGATAGCCCTCAAGTTTTTCCCCTCAGTTGCACAAAGGAACTCAGAAGCATTTTATGCCTTTGAAACTTCTTTCAGGTTGAAGGGCTATGACCACCACCACCACCACTTGAATTCATAACATATTGAGCATTTCATTGCAAAACTGTATCGAAATTGAAAACTATCAGTCATTGTCAGGGTTTCTGGGAGAGAGGAGGAGATGACAGAGGAGACGGAGAGCGAGTGGGAGGAGGGGCAGAAGGATGAGGAAGAAGATGACGGAATTCTGAGGGAATCCACGAGTCTGAGCAGCGAGTCAGAGGATTCTCAAAAGGGGGTTACCTTAATCAAGCAAAGGGGAGGAGAAGGGAGAAGCGGAGAGGAGCCCAGTGGAAGACAGAGGAAGCAAGAGACGTCTCAGCCGGAACGGAGTAAAGGGGGTGGAGTCGTCAGCCTCTCGGAGGGAGCAGGATTAGGAGAGAACAGAGAGAGGGGGTTGGAGCAGGGTGTTCAGCCGGAAAGGGTGGAGAGCAGAGCAGGGGGTGGTGTAGCGGTCGAAAGAAAGGTCAGCAGCAACGTACGCGCGCCAAGTTCAAACGTAGAGGCGCGCGGAAGTGGAGAGAGCTCAGGGGAGGAGCCCGGCCCTAAAGCCAGAAAGAGGGGGGAAGAGGCGGCAGAGGATTCAGCCTCAGGCGAGTCACGGAGAGAGGGAACCCAGGGGGGCAGGAAGACCCTGCGGAAAAGAAAGGAGAGGAAGAGGTGGTCTAGAGCCAGGCTATTAAGTTGGTGCGGAAGAGGGGAGGAGTCAGAGGGGACTTCAGCGGTCTAACGTGGCAGACGTACGGCCACAATGCTGAACTGTATGAGAAGCAGAAATCTTCAATAAACTTTTCCTGTAAATAAGCTGCAACGGAGTGAGGTCTCTTGTGAGCTGGGACCAGTCCTGGGTGGCCGTGACAGTAAGTCCCCTCTCTGAAAGCAAAAAATTTTTTTTTGCGAAGCTCACGAACGGGAGCAGCCATGAGCGCTGAGGAGCAGCTGGTTGCATTGCGGAATCAGGTTACCGCTCTCACATCGGCAGTCATTGCTTCGCAGAAGAAGAATGACGACTTGGAGAAGACGTGCCAGGATTTGCAGGCAAGGTGGGAGCGCGCGGACAAGGCGGGGGCCCCAGGATCCAGAGCGGAGGGCATTGCGCTTGGACGAAGGGGGGGTGCCCTAGTTCCGCATTTTAATGGCAACTTGCAAGACTATCCCAATTTCAGAGCGGACGTTGTATATGCACTGCACTTACTCCGTCACGATTTTAAAGATGAGGAGGAGAGAGTGGGGTTCATTGTTTCGCACCTGCATGGGGAGGCCAGGGCTTGGCTACGCAATTTGTGGCGCGAAGATGGACCGGCCCGTCGCGATTCAACTGCGTTCATCAAAGCGATGGATTCTTGTTTTCAATCCTCTGTGGATGTGGACATTGCGCGCCGTCAAATGCACGGGCTGAGGCAGGGGAAAGCGACTGTGCGCCAATACCACTCTAAATTTTTTGCATTGCTCACCGCCTTAGATTGGCCAAAGGACAGTAAACCGGTCAGAGATCTTTTTTGGGAGGGATTGAGCCCCCCCATCAAGGATGAGATCGCTAGGGGGGACAGACCCCAGACCCTAGAAGACGTGGTGCAACGGGCTTTAGCTCTTGGAATTCGACATGAGGCGCGTCCGTGGCACGAGGAGGACGGGCCCCAAGCGCGTGCGCAAGCAAGGACTCTCCCTTTTGTGCACAGGGACTTCAGCCGTGCGCACCCCTCGCCAATGGGGAAGGACAGAGAGGAGCCAATGGAGATTGGTGGTGCTAGGGCTCAGAAGCCATCCCAGAGCCCTGTCCCTGGTGCAGCCAAAGCGAAGCCTCCTAGAGGAACCAGGAAGTGTTACATCTGTGACAGTGCGCACCACATGGCGAAAGAGTGCCCCCAGAGGCTCCAGAAGCACACTGCAGCGCTGGCAACTGTAACAGCAGAGGTGCAACCAGGGGAGCAGCTTCAGGGAAACGACAGTGCCTGGCTGGAAGCAGAGCTACTGGGGCTCAGCCAGGCGGATCTGTAGACAAGCCCCCAGCATCACTGCAGAGCGTGGACCCTTTGCCTCCCAAACCGGCAGTTCTGCTCACAGCAACACTCCAGTTGCCTGATGGGAGACTCCTCGAGGTTCCAATAACGATCGATTCGGGAAGCAACGCCGACTTCATGGGACTGCAGTTCGTTAAGCAGCACAACATGGCGCTCCTGCCTGCAACGACGCCTCTGAACGTGGTCACGGTGGACGGCAGGAAGTTGCTGGGGGGGCAAGTGGTGCAGCAAACCCCTCCCATGATGATGCAGATTGGCAACCATCGAGAGCTTATTAGTTTCAATGTCACCCACTTATCGGACACACCCATCGTGTTAGGCATGAGTTGGCTGGAGAGGCACAGTCCCGCGGTTGCGTGGTACCAGAGGCAGATCAACTTTTGTTCATCGTATTGTGCTCAGCATTGCTTTCAGACCGATCAGGGAGGAGAAGCTGAGCAGCCATTGCATCTGGGTATGGTGCAAACAGTGCCTCACAAGTACCAGGAATTCTTGGAGGTTTTCTGTGAGAAGGAAGCTGACAAGTTGCCGCCTCATAGACCTTACGACTGCGCGATTGATTTAGTGCCAGGGGCGCAATTGCCTGCTGCCAAGCTGTACTCCATGTCGGAGGACGAAATGCAAGAGCTTCGGGAGTTCATAGACCATAACCTCAAGCGAGGTTTCATCCAGGAATCTAAAGCAGCGGGAGGCAGCCCTGTTTTCTTTGTGAAGAAGAAGGACACGCCCCAAAAAAGGCTTATAGTGGATTACAGGTTCATCAACAGCTTGACTAAGCCCAAAGCTTTCCCCATGCCCAAGATTGACGACCTTTTAGCGACCGTCAGGAGGGGCAAGATTTTCACCAAGCTGGACCTACGTGGAGCTTACAATCTCATCCGCATCCGGAAAGGGGATGAGTGGAAGACCGCCATGTTCACCCCTCTGGGCACATACGAATACAGAGTCATGCCTTTCGGCCTCCAAAATGGCAGCCACGTTTTTCAAGCATTTATGCACCACGTGCTAGCAGGTCTCCTCTACAAGAAGTGTGTCTGCTTTCTCGACGATATCCTGATTTTCTCGGAATCGCCGGAGGATCACGATAAGGACGTGAGGGAGGTCCTGCAGAGGCTGAAGGAACACAGGCTGTACGCCAAGTTGGAAAAGTGCCAGTTTGATGTCAGAGAGGTTGATTTCCTTGGCTACAAGTTGTCCGACGAGGGACTGGCCATGGACAGGGCTAAGGTTCAAGCGCTGTTGGACTGGAAAAGCCCTCGAAATCGGAAAGAGGTCCAGAGGTTCATCGGCTTTGCCAATTTTTACCGCAAGTTTATTAAAGGTTTTGCGAACGCGACGGCGGCGATCACTGACACCCTCAGTTCCAAGAAGAAGAAGTTCGTCTGGACCGAACAAGCGGAGCGGTCCTTCCGGACGCTTAAAGGTCTTTTCGCCTCCGAAGAGCAGCTGCTCCACGTGAATCCCGGCAGACCCATGCGGGTAGAGACCGATGCGTCAGATAGAGCGGTTGGGGCCGTTCTTTTGCAAGAGGATTCACAAGGCAACTGGCGACCGGGTGCGTTCTACTCCCGGAAGCTCAGCAAGACGGAGCGCAATTATACCATATGGGACAGGGAGTTGTTGGCCATTCATGCAGCTTTCAAAGCGTGGCGACACTTCTTGATAGGAGCCAAGCACACGGTGCAGGTCCGCACGGATCACAAGAACTTAGAGTATTGGCGGACGGCTAAGTTGCAGACCCAGCGACACATGCGCTGGGCGGAGTTCTTTGCGGATTTCGACTTCAAAATAGAATACATCCCAGGAGACTCCAATGTTATTGCAGACGCGCTGTCCCGAAAGCCGCAATACTGGGAGGAAGCAGCTCCAATCGCAGCAAAGCACATTTTCGCACCGCAGGCGTGGACGTGCGCTACCATCGCAGTCGACCTGGACGCGGTGCGACGCGCGTTGCAAAGGGATCAGTTTGCACAGTCTAAGATGGAGGAGCTACGCGGAGGGTCGCGACACACCGATGAGTTTCAATTACAGGATGGACTTTTGACTCGTAAGGGTGCCCTTTACGTGCCCACCGACGATCTTCGAGCCAAGGTTCTGCAACAGTTGCATGACGCCCCTAGTGCAGGCCATTTCGGCAAAGAGAAGACGATGGAGTTGGTGGCTAGAGACTTTTGGTGGCCCCAGATGAGAGGAGAGGTGGCGGACTACGTCGCCAGGTGTGATATCTGCCAGAGGTCCAAACCGGTGCACCAGAAGCAGGCGGGATTGCTAGAACCGCTGGAGACACCGCAGCAACCGTGGGAGAGGGTAGCGTTGGACTTTGTTACAGACCTGCCCAGCTCCAGAGGTAAGACGGCGGTGTTAGTGGTGGTGGACTTGTTCACCAAGATGGCGCACTTCATCCCTTGTGCCAAGGTGGCGACAGCAGAACAGACCGCAAAGCTCTTCATCGATCACGTCTTCAGAGTGCATGGACTTCCGCAGTCCGTCTTGTCCGACAGGGGGCGCCAGTTTGTTTCCACTTTCTGGCGAAAGCTTCTGGGCATCTTGCACGTCAAAATCAACCTGACATCGGCGAGGCATCCACAAACCAACGGTCAAGCGGAGAGGGTCAACGCGATCATGCAGCAGTACCTGCGGTGCTACGCCAACCAGCGACCTGCGGCGTGGGTGGACTATCTGCCGATGGCTGAATTCGCCTACAACAACACGAAACACGCTTCCACCGGGGTGACGCCTTTCTTCGCGAACAATGGCCGTCATCCCAGAACCTTCCCGAGATTTGCGGCACCAGGAGGGGGGGGGCCTCAAGATGCCGACCAGTTTGCAGCGGAGTTGCAAGAGGTGCACGAGGAGCTGCGGAGACATTTGGAGCTGGCAAAACAGGCGTATAAGGTGCAGGCCGATAAGCACAGGAGGGCGGGAGAGGACATCCAGGTTGGGGACTGGGTGTGGTTAGCAGCCCACGCGATGCCGGCCAGGTCATTGGCCAAGAAGAAGTTAGGACACAGGCAGCTAGGGCCATATCTAGTTGAGGCTAAGATCAATCCGGTGGCTTTTCGTCTAGCCCTTCCGGAAGGTTCCAGGGTGCACCCGGTCTTTCATAGGTCGGTGCTCACTCCCTACAAAACCCCACACAGGTTTCAAGAGTCAGGAGCACCCCCAGAGCCACGTAGGAGGGCGCCTGAGAGGGGGGAATCGCCAAGACCAGGACCTCTTAACGAGGTCACAGAGATACTGGACTCGAGATGGGGGGAGGAGGGAGTTGAATACTTTCTCGCCAGGGAGGGCACACCAGCCGCTGCTAATAGTTGGGTGCCAGGCTACGAGTTAGACGAACCCCTTTTGAAAGAAGAGTTCCATGCACTTTTCCCACATAGACCCATGCCAGCTGAGTACTTTGATGACTGGCTTTTCACACCCACATTGTCAGATAGCACGTTCAGGGGTTTCTCTTCCCCCGAGGAAAGAACACCAGAATCAAGCCCGCCCAGGGGATCGTGCTCGGGGGTGGACACGGAAACCCCTTATTGGTGGGAGGAGCAGCCAGAGGAGGAATGGCGTAAGAGGTGGCTGATAGGTCCTTGGCGGGCAGCACCGGAGGAAGTAGCGATGGAAGCAGAGACTGAGAAGCATTTGGGGGAAGAACCCGACTTCGAATACGCGTACACAGAACTGCCAGCAGAGAACATTGACGTAGACGACCTGTATCCTGAGCCTACCCCCGAAGAGCCGCAGTTTCCACAACCGGTCCCCGGCGAGCGGGAGGGGGGAAGGGGGGGCTTCGAGGGGGGGATGGATGTCAGGGTTTCTGGGAGAGAGGAGGAGATGACAGAGGAGACGGAGAGCGAGTGGGAGGAGGGGCAGAAGGATGAGGAAGAAGATGACGGAATTCTGAGGGAATCCACGAGTCTGAGCAGCGAGTCAGAGGATTCTCAAAAGGGGGTTACCTTAATCAAGCAAAGGGGAGGAGAAGGGAGAAGCGGAGAGGAGCCCAGTGGAAGACAGAGGAAGCAAGAGACGTCTCAGCCGGAACGGAGTAAAGGGGGTGGAGTCGTCAGCCTCTCGGAGGGAGCAGGATTAGGAGAGAACAGAGAGAGGGGGTTGGAGCAGGGTGTTCAGCCGGAAAGGGTGGAGAGCAGAGCAGGGGGTGGTGTAGCGGTCGAAAGAAAGGTCAGCAGCAACGTACGCGCGCCAAGTTCAAACGTAGAGGCGCGCGGAAGTGGAGAGAGCTCAGGGGAGGAGCCCGGCCCTAAAGCCAGAAAGAGGGGGGAAGAGGCGGCAGAGGATTCAGCCTCAGGCGAGTCACGGAGAGAGGGAACCCAGGGGGGCAGGAAGACCCTGCGGAAAAGAAAGGAGAGGAAGAGGTGGTCTAGAGCCAGGCTATTAAGTTGGTGCGGAAGAGGGGAGGAGTCAGAGGGGACTTCAGCGGTCTAACGTGGCAGACGTACGGCCACAATGCTGAACTGTATGAGAAGCAGAAATCTTCAATAAACTTTTCCTGTAAATAAGCTGCAACGGAGTGAGGTCTCTTGTGAGCTGGGACCAGTCCTGGGTGGCCGTGACAGTCATGTTCATTAGCATATGGATAATTTAGTTTTCACATTTTTAGTTTGTACTTGGGCAAACTGCATTCTATTGAAAAGTAGATTGTTTTCCTGGGGAAATATTAACCGAGGGGCAAGAAACACACACACTGGACTTCAATTTCACTTAGTCCCCCTCTGCAGCTGCTGTGACCCCAATGCAAATTGTATGTATGCCTGATCTGGATTAGGGCCACAGCAGGGGGTGAAGAATTAAAACCCACAGCTCTGCAAACTAGGGTCTCACTCTGGCTTAAGCTCCCTGCACTGCTTATTTGTCTAAAATGCAACAAAGAAACCCCCCCAACAAGCAACAGTCCTTAAGGGGGGGGGGAATCTATGCAAGCAATGTCACGTGTAATATGGCTCTGGCCAAGGAAAATCAATGCACTGACACTCAATAACTTCCCAACTGTTTTATTTTGTTAAAATAGCTTTCATTTGCATCACATCATTTCTGACATAACTCTCAGAATTAAATGAGTTCCAGGGAATAAAGGCTCTGGTTGATGCAGCATTACACAGTTTGAATTAAGTAGTAAGAACATTATTACTTGCTAATTTGATTGCAATCACTTTGTGCCCCAAATTCAGTGCAGTGATGCTATACATGCAGAGTAGAAAGAGTCAAATCTCATGCATAGCTATTCTCAATGTTTCTGACTATCCACTTAAATGTCTTACAGATTTTATTAATGTATTTCAGGGTAACCCCAATGTGACCCTAGCCTAGATTTTTTTTTCAGTGCTTCATTGCCATGTTTCTGAAAATAGCTGGCACGCTTTCACACACTGCGGTTTTTGGCAATTGCACAGCTGTGGCATATAGGGATTTTAGCCTTAGTAAAAATATCTATCCCATCTGAAAATTTCCAGAAGGCTTCATGGTACATTAATGATATTGAAGCATGGAACCCTGGGAAAAAAAGAGCTTTACTTTTTCATCTGGGCAGATTAAACCTCTTCCTACACACACATTTCAGAATAGCTGTGCTTGAGTCTCTTATGTTAGCATTCATTTCAAGAAGCAAGATATGCTTAATTATGCTCTTTCTGTAAAAAATGTCTTCGTGTAGCCAATGCCTCTCAACTCTACCTATTTACATATAAAGCTCAACAACTTTCAGGATGTCCTAGCCTTTACTTTTTGAAAGATGGCAACCCTATCAAAAGGTGCACATGGAGGAGGGAGGCTGAATCCCACCCAAGCATTTCACCTCTATAAACTGTTGCTTTGAAATGAGAAATGAATTAGATTGGAAGAAATACACCTGGGGCAATGGTCCACAGGGAGTTAAGGCGAAACAGTAGGGAGAGTTCATGTCCACATACTTTAAACATGAGGAAGTCACATGAGGAAACCAATGTGTCTCTCATTGCATCTAGTTAAAGTGTCATATTCCAAGTAAGGCCAAAATCTACCTATCACCAACAACAATTTGTATGTCTAGGTGGCCACAATATGTAAATATGAAATTAAAATATAATGGTCAACTCCTGGCCCATTCTAAGGGAAGCAAACATTTTTCAGTGCCAACATTTTGCAATTCCTAAATCAATTTTTTTAGACATTCAAATCTCCTAAAAGTTTAGTTGTAAAGGAACTGATTTCCATGAAGAGCCAGTTCAACAACTGAGGGGGTCACAGATTCCACCTCCCCATGACATAGAGTGACACAGTTCACACACAATGCTAAGCCAAACCATAGCTCAACATGAACACACAGGTTCTCTGAGGTAAGTCCCAGCAGGGAAATGTATATTAAAGTATTTCTTGCATCGCCTCCAGCAAATTCCCAAACTTAGTGAGGTTCAAGAGACAAACTCAGAAGTGAATGGACCAGTTCATATGTGAAGCTAAGGCAACCTCTGGCTAAGCATGAGAGTAGTCATCAGGGGGAAAAAATCCTGGCTGCTTTCCCCATCCCAAAATCTTGCCACTGCTTGAATCAGCACAGTAGTCTTCAATCTTTTCAGACCCAAGACCCTTCTTCATCCCAATCCTGCACTTGGAGACTAACTTCCTAACTTTTTCTTTTTTACCAATTTTTGTATGGTAGGAGTGCTGCTGTTGTGAAACACCTAAGAGCAGGGTGCAACCTAGCAGTGGGTTCAGAGCTAGAGAAGCCACATGAGCAAAGTTTTGGATGAAATGCAAGTCAAACCATGGTTTACCTGTGTATCATTAGTTTTCTATGCTATTGTCTTTGCCCAATTTGCCATTTTAAATTAAGAGCAGAATTTATGGGGATGGGGGTGGAATTCTACGTAGGCCCAATCAGAGCACATTTGATATGCTCCCAGAATTCATCCATGAGCTTTTCTTTTCATCCGTACTCAAACATAATCTCTAATGTCAGACTATCTGATGGTAATTTGGACACACGTTTCTTGAATTGTACAGTGAAGATTCATTTCCTAGAAAATGCAAGAATATAATTCTGCTCTTGAGGCAACTGTATATTTAAATCACACCAAGGAAGATGGCATGTTCTTAAGCAATATAGCAGAGGGATAGTTATGTAAAAAGAGCTAAAATGTCTTCAAAGCTCCTTCACAGCTGGTAGCTCAATAGAGTAATCCTGAAGATTCTCTCATCCTTGTGAAAAATGAGAAAATGAAATAGGTTTGAAAGAAGAGCAACGGCTGCTTTACAAAGCAGCAGCTGAGTATAAGGTAAAACCAGGCCAAAATTAAACACACACATACACATACATTTTGCAGGATTATTCATTCCCCCATAAAATTGGGAGAAAGAAAATCAGCAATTTTCAGGGCAGTCTCAGACCTTTCAGGTGGGGGGACAATTTACCTTTAAAATACAAGGTAGCTGAGATTTATTTTTTATAAAGTGGGTGGGGTGGTGAGGCTTTGCTGCTGCTTCAAGTGACAGCTACCTTGCCCCCAGTAGCCTGGTGGCATGTGCTTTCTAATTTAGGGCAGAATGACATTAAAGCATGACTGATATTTCTTCCTCCACTTTCTCTAGGGAACTAATGGCCCCACAAAAGTGGAGAGAGAATGCCAAACTTCAGAATAAATATTAGTTGTCATCATTGAGCATCAATATCTAAGAAATCAGAGAAAGCCCTCTTGGTTGGAACTTCCTTTGTAGGAGCAGAGAAACATGTAGCAGAGCCTGGAATGTCAGATCTTTACTCTCACACAGCTCTTACATCTGAATCAGCAAAACAGAATTAAAAGAAGGACCATCCTGATTGGTGTGTTGGTACTCCTTGTGATGGGTCATGCAGCCAATGAGTGGAAGAGGGTCACTCTTCTCAGCATGGATCCATTCTCTTAGGCAGCTGGTTGTTTCTTCCGAACCTGACTTAGCTATACTTGCTTCCAGGTGAATTTTTGTCAGGCAAGAGCCAGATGCTTGCCTTGCTTGTGTAGCTCCCCAACCCTGTGCCTACCCACTCCTCCCCAGTCAGCCAGCCTTCCTTAACTGCTCACCCTGCCTTGCACCAGGTTCATTAAGATGGAATTCAATGGTGTCTCCCAAAAATTTTACGCATCACTTGGGAAGACAGGCAAACTAATATCAGTGTACTGGAAGAAGCAAAGATCACCAGTGTTGAAGCAATGATTCTTCAACATCAACTTCGTTGGACTGGTCATGTTGTGTGGATGCCTGTCTTCCAAAGCAACTACAGTGGTACCTTGGGTTACATATGCTTCAGGTTGCATACGCTTCAGGTTACAGACTCCCCTAACCCAGAAATAGTACCTCGGGTTAAGAACTTTGCCTCAGGATAAGAACAGAAATCGCGTGGCGGCGGCATGGCAGCAGCAGGAGGCCCCATTAGCTAAAGTGGTTCTTCAGGTTAAGAACAGTTTCAGGTTAAGAACAGACCTCCCAAACAAATTAAGTATGTAACCAAAGGTACCACTGTACACTATTCTGAACTTAAAAATGGAAAGCATAATGCTGGTGGTCAACAAAAGAGGTTTAAAGACTATCTCAAGGCAAATCTAAAAAAAATGTAGTATAAACACTGACAACTGGGAAACACTGGCCTGCGAGTGCTCCAGTTGGAGAACAGCCTTTACCAAAGGTGTCATGGGCTTTGAAGACACTCGAACTCAGGACGCAAGGGAGAAACATGCTAGGAGGAAGGCACGCTTGGCAAATCCACACCGTGATCAACTCCCGCCCGGAAACCAGTGTCCCCACTGTGGAAGGATGTGTGGATCCAGAATTGGCCTCCACAGTCACTTATGGACTCACTGTTAAAACCGTTGGTCTTTAAGGTGCTACTGGAAGGAATTTTTTTTGTTTTGACTATGGCAGACCAACACGGCTACCTATCTGTAACTGTTAAAACTGTGTTTATGGAAGACAATCTTACTCAGCTACGAGTGATCGCCAAAGAAGAAGAAGAAGAAGAAGAAGAAGAAGGGTGAGCCCTGACTTCCGAAGTTCCAGCACTTCCAGAACTGAAATTATGCAGGTGCCATTCTGTAGGTACTGTTAGAACTTGGGGCATTCTTGCCCCTCCCTCTTTTACTTTGAAGTGGCAAAGGGGAAAATAGAACAGTGAGTGTTTTTCCATATCCTTATGCATGACAGCCTGCTGAAGCGTTCTTCTATCCACACAAATAAGTGATGTTGCAGTGTTGTCCCAAGACACCTTACTGCCTATGGCAAAGGACAAGGTGGTGCCTATCCTTCAGTACTCATACAGAAGACATCCAGACGGCCAGCTGAACTTTACTGCAACCCTGGTGAAGGGATAGCACTCTCCGCCACATTTGAGGGCAGCAAGTTACCTTAAGGCACACAGGGCAGGCTGCTTCATAAGGACAACACTGCCCCATCTTTTTCACTGCTCCCCTCCACCACCACCCCAGCCCTTGTCCCTTGAAGTGGCTGTTTCACTTTGTAGGGATTTACCTGTACTTAGTGGGGAAAAGTAGAATGGACTAGTTTATGGCTGTATGCAATGTGGAAACTCAGCAACCTACGGGAAACTCTCTCTATATCATGTTTTCCCCTTCTGCATTATGGATGAGAATGTCAGCAGTAATCCCGAGAAAGGTCAGGGTAACATTGTATTCAGTAGAATCTTCTCCAATAAATGAGCAAACAGCAGCAACGACAAGTTCTACAAGGCTATTAACAGTTCTTCAGAAAACAATGCCAATGCTTTCCTTTCCGCAAGGTTTCAGATTTTTGTGTGTGTTTCAAAGATGAGTCTCAGAACTCAAATCTATAACCTATTATTATTTTATGACTTCCATGCTGCTGGTTTGAAAAACATCAATGACAATCTAGTCTTTTAAGATATGCAGTATTAGCAACTGGAAGAGAATGAGCACAAATCTGCTTGAAAGGCAAGGGGAAATTGTTTCCCATTTATGGACTTCTGTACTACATTAACCTTTGTTCAAAATGTCTCTGAAAAGATATCTTTAGCGGATTTCCCCCCCCACTCTAAAGGTTCCTGAGGGGTATGGCACAGAGTTCTTCTTTACGTGAATGTAAAGTATTAACAGGAAATCCAAAACAAACAAGCATGTGTATACAAAACCAAGATAGAGGTGTGGTGACTGACAGAGCAGTAGCATCCCTGAGAAGATTCTAGTAGTTACAGTAGATCAAAATCTGAACATGAGTAAATTATACAATCATATTGCAAAAGAAAATTCAGTTGCCCTTCTAGGTTCCATGGAACTAAGCATTTTACAGAAGCAAAATCAGGGGAAAGCAAGATAAACTGAGCAGAAAGTTATAGTGGTACCTCAGTTTTCGAACGTCTCCGTTGACGAACATTTCAGTTTTTGAGCGCCATAAATGCTTCAGTTTTTGAACACGCCTCAGAAGTCGAACATGTTACACGGCTTCCACTGAGTGCAAGACCCTGAGGCCTAGCTGTTGGCTATTGAGTTTTTGGTTTTCGAACGTTTTAGAACTCAAATGGTCTTCTGGAACAGATTATGTTCGAAAACCGAGGTACCACTGTATAAGGAGAGGCTAAGTAAAGTGATTTCAGTCATGGTTCACAACTTATGATGCCTCCACGAACACCAGCTAAATGGTTCTGTAAGGCTGTGATCCATGTGAAAGCTATAACATTTGATGATTATTTAATGCAGTGATGAGCAGGGCCAGATTTAGGTTTGATAAGGCCCTAAGCTACTGAAGGTAATGGGACCCTTTATATGTCCAGCTCTCCTTTGTCAACAACAAATTGCCACTGTTTTTTGTGTTGAATATATGCTATATGGTAATTTATGGACCTAATAGGTATCTAAAGCCATTTGCACATAACAAATATGTATTTTATCAAAGTAATTGTTGAACTGATATACAATTAAGAAGTACATTAATAGTGAAATACAATTAAGTAGTATGTTGTTGTTCAGTCGTTTAGTCGTATCCGACTCTTCGTGACCCCATGGACCAGAGCACGCCAGACACTCCTGTCTTCCACTGCCTCCCGCAGTTTGGTCAAACTCAAGAAGTAGTATATTAATAGTGATATAATTGTTAAGCTATTAAGGAGCTTACACAACACAAAACACTGTTGCTGTCGGTTTTATTTTATTTGTTTTTTATCTTATATTTTGGAAATGTACATCCAGGTTTTTTCTTCTTCAATTTTTTGGGGGGCCCCAAGATAGCGGGGCCCTAAGCTATAGCTTGTTTAGCTTATACATAAATCTGGCACTAGTGGTGAGACTTATCCTGTAAAGCATCTTCATAGCTGCGCTGTACTTTCCGGTTAACCATTGGTATTTGCATGTGTCAGGGGCTCAGGAGCAGAGGCACAGGGGAGAGAGGAAATGGAGAGCGAAGGGGAAGAATCTGAGGGCAGCGTAGGGGAGTATGACAGTGACCCGAGAGATTCCATGAGCTATTCCAGCGAATCAGAAGATTCCCAGAGGGGGGCGCTGATGGCCAGGGCAAGGGGGGTCCCAGGGGGGACGCACCAGAAGCAAGGGGCCAGCGGGGACTCCCAAAGCAGCAGTGGGAGATCAGGACCAGCTTCCCCACCAGAGCGTAGTGGGGGGGAAGAGTCCCATGTATCAGGGCCAGCGTCTCCTCCAGCAGGGAGAGAAAATGAGTCAGGGCTGACCACGCCTCTATCAGAGAGTGGGGGAACGGAGGGGAAGTCAGGTCCAGCTAGCCTCCCCGAAGGGGGAAGCAGTGACAGGAGCAGTGTAACGGTCAGGAGGAAGGTTGCCGGCTGGGCGCGCGCCCCAAGTTCGAATGTACAGGCGCGCAGGACAGCAGAAAACCCGGATTGGGAACCAGGTCCTAAAGCCCGCCGGAGGCAGGGGGAAGACTCAGGGGACTCAGCGTCAGAAGAGTCTAGAAAGGGCAAGACCCCAGCGGACAGGCGGAACCAGAGGAGGAAAGAGCAAAGGAAGAGGTGGAGCAAGGCTAGAGTCTTAAACTGGTGTGTGGGGGGAGGAGATTCAGATGGAGCTTCAGCGGTCTAGAGTTTGAGACGTAGAGCTGCGCGCTGCGGCTTTGAAAGCGAAACTGAACTTTAATAAAGACTTTTGTATATAACAACGAACTGGCGTTGGTCCTTTGTGAGCTGGGACCTCGGGCAGCTCTGACAGCATGAATATGATCAATCCCCCCTGGAAATACTACAGTACTATCTGGTACCATCAATGTAGAGCCATCCATGTTGAACACCCCAGGAGCTACATAAAAAATTAAATCCCCTCAAAGCACTCCCTCCATATTTCCATTTCCCTACTTCAGAATTACTGCTTTCATTTGCATGTTATTTACCGTTTGGCTTTCAGCTGCTACCAAGTCATGCTTTTCTCAGAGAAGAAACAAAGAAGGGTGTAGTGAAAAGTTGATCAAGATGAAAGATACATAGAAGGCTTCCCTAAATCCTGGAAAGCTGCCATGTGTAAGCACATTGTTTTTTTTTACTTGCCTCTAGTAAGAGCACCCTTCAATAGCAAGAACAACACTATATGCAAAAAAAGGAAGATTATGAAATAAGCATAAGAGAAAAAAGAATATTTTTGTATCTTTTAAAAGGGAAATGAATTTCTATGGTCTTGTTTTTAAAATGGCTGGTGTAGAAGATCACAAGATTACAGGTGATTCTTCTGTGTATCAAAGCCCATCTGGAAAGCTGCTTTTAGAGCTTCTGGGTTTTAGAAGTTAGCATGTAATGCATGGAGAATATATACATTACAGAACCAGCAAGAATAGTCCTACCTCCATTATTGTCTTCTGTTTTGAAATGCATTTATCTTCTTATCTAGTGCTTAGAAAGTTCATTTTAAAATGAACTTGTTCAAGTTCATCTCTCGAAAAAGGGACTAGTTCCAGTTTGTTCATTCAAATGACATTCCTAGTCTATAAAAACATCCTTGGCTAAATTAATTCAAAATGTGACCATTTGTTTAATTTGTGCTAACCACACAGCTGTTAAAGGCACAAGACAACATTGCTTTATTTCTGCACTTCTCAATGCAGTCTGTTCCTATTGGAAAAGAGCTAAACTCTTCAGCAGGTAAGATGTAAGGTTTGCCAGACATTCCTTCCTTCTGATTGATTAGCAACATTGATTACACAATATCCGCACAAGGAAACACAAGCGAAACTTGCATAAGTATTTTGACTTAGTCATCAATGGCAAATGGTTATGTTTTAATGTATGGAAAGAACTGTTCCTTATTTAACAAAGTTTTGAGATCGTTCATATAGTTTCCTAAGACATGATTAATCACTTACTGCTTAAGAGCACTAACACTTTATTGGAAAATAATATAAGCTTTTTACCACATGGGCACATTAGAATCTGGATAACAAAAAGGAGAAGTAGCTCGGGTAGAATAAACTTGCCACTCACTCAAAAAGGCTGTGAAAGGATTAATAATTGAGAAGGTAAAAATGCAGAATACAGACAATGTCCCCACTGAAGCTAAAGGGGGTCTTGCCCTCTATTAACCTCAGTGTCAACAAGAAAATGGCAATGGCGTTGCACTTACATGGTATCTGTACCCACTTATGACGGAGTTCTCAGACTTGGCTCAAGATCTACTTTTTGCACTATTCCCTAAGCCACTGAAATTGACAGAGGCTCCTATTTGAGCATCATTTTTCTTGAAGAAAATGTGCACAACGTTGGTGGTGTACTTTCCCATTTTGAGATTTTTTTATTTCCATAAATGTGCAGCCATTTCCCTTCCACAAAATCTTTCAGACTGGAATATTATACCGCGTCTGCTGCTGCTGCTATAATACTTTTGCTTTTACACTTCTCCTTTTATGTTGCTTTCGGGATATGAAGCAGAAGAATGCTTCAGCAGAGAGGTAATTTATTCCAGCAACAGTGCTGATGAATACACAGGTGCTTATGATAAAAATATGATTACCATAATTATAGTATTGTGCTTGCAATGGCATACAGTGTTGCCAGTTATTTAATCTGGCCATATATATTTTCTTAGCTACAAGCAGTGTTTACATTCACCCCATGCCACAACTTTCAATCACTTTGCCTGTTTTTACATTATTCCTTCTCACTTTTTTCATTTGAAGTGAAAAGCAATAATGCATACTGTTACAGAGCATGATTGTACACCAGAGGAGGCATGGAACCACAAATGTTTATCAGTGACCAAATTTTCTGATCCCTTCGAGTGGATGGGGATACATCTGTTGGATTTCAGATGTTCTTACTATGGAACACCACTATGAAATATGAGGCAATAAACCATGGAAATAGCAAACTTTCATGTTGTAATAAGGCAATGAAAATGAAATAATCCACAAAATGCACAGCATACAAGCGCTCTAAAGTGAAATACATAGCTGTCAGGAGTTCATAAGCGATGGTTGAATTATTGTACAATAAATGAAATGCTTCTACCAGGCTGGAATTTCCTAGGCAGTCTGGTTTTTACTGTGCAAAAAAACACAGTAAGTCGGCCTCTTTATAGATTTATTGTTGTTCTCCACAACTATGTCATCATTTAGGAAAAGCTTCCTCACCTTCCTCACATCCTTCCAGTTGCAGTAGTACTTGTTTTGTTATATATCTACTTATTTATTTGAGTTATATCCCCAAGGCAGTATACATAATACTATACTATAACAACAGGGCTGCTTCTGCCTCCTCTGACAGATTATCTTCCCTTCCCTCTGGGACTGTAAATCTTTTTAAGAACATAAGACAAGCCATGCTGGATCAGACTAAGTAAGGGTCCATCTAGGGAAGAGATAGAGGAGTCAGGTGAAACTCACTGTATATCCGGCATATTGCTATTTTTTTAGAAAAAGAGGTGCCGGAACACACCATGAACGCCTCTCATTCTTAGAATGGCAATGGTGTCCACATGAGAGGTGACAGAACTCAGTTCCAGCTGAAGAAAAGCCCTGGCAAATTGTGTTTTGGTGGTTCAGAATGACTGGCATTTGTATTTTTAAAAGGAGTTGATAGTTGGGAAGTATTTGAAGACCATCTCTGGAATATTTGGAACACGAAAGCAATTAGAGCTTAGGAGGGTAAAAATGTAAGAGAAGCCTGCCAGATCAGGCCAGTGGCCCATCTAGTCCAGTATCCTGTTATCACAGTGAACAACCAGATAATTATGGGGTGCGTGCAAGCAGGACCCAAGTACAACAGCATTGTCCCCTCCTGATTTCTAGCAACTGGTATTCAGAGGCATTCTGCCTCCAACAATAAAGGTAGAACATAGCCATCAGGGTTCGTAGCCATTGAAATCTTATCCTCTATTAATTTCTTTAATCCTCTTTTAAAGCCATCTAAGTTGATGGCCATCACTGCCTCTTGTAGAAAGTAGTGAAAAAAAGACAGTCATGGAACCAAGAAATTACACAAAACAAAAGAATTGCCGTGAAAATCCCTGAAACAAGAAGTAATCTATAGAATTGAATTAAATAACAAAAATAACAAAAATTAAGGAAAAGTTAACCTAGAATTAAACAAAGACTTTACGAGATGCCGGCTACAAAGCTGGTTTCAATGAATTAATCAGTTTCCTCAGAAGGAAATAAAGAAATTATAAACCTTAAATGATTGTAAGTGATATCAAACAAACTCAGGAGCAGGGCTGAAACGCTTCCTCGAGTTAACAAAAAAGGTATGAAAACCTCAATGACAAGTTTTAAACATAGCCCTAATTAAGAGAATCAAGCAGTAGTAATAATAAATTGAGGTTTTAAGTTTCAAACAAACTGAAAAACAGGGCAGAAACTCAAAAACAGGGCTGAAGCGCTACTGACTGCTGATGTTAAAGAAAGGTATGAAAACCTCAATGACAATTACTTTCTTATCGAAAGTAAGCTTCCTTCTCCCACACCAGCTAAGGAGAGGAGACTAAACTTATATATGAAGGATCCGTGTTTCCAGCAAAGAGAGAGAAAGAGAAGCAGGGCAAAGGGAGATGGAGAGACAGAACTACATGTCGGAAGCACCTTGGGGATTTTATTTCAGATGGCTGATCTGCCGCCTAAGGGCACTCATGCTGCTTGCCTCCACCTGTGCTCTATTTGTATATTTGTAAATACAAAATTTACAAAAACCTAACAGCATTGAAAGAGCCTTGCTGGATCACAGTTGCCAACCCATGGGAAGGCTGCAAGCAGCACATGAATATGATAGCAGTCTCCCACTCACAAAACCATTAGTGATTTCTCAGCCAAAGGAAGCCAGACCAAGGTAGCCCTCCCCCTGGAACTTCTAGCTGCTTAGGGAAATGGGGAATATGGAACAACATGATAGCTGAACAACCAAATTGTGTAAAGTGAACATGTGTAGGATCAGTGGTTTTTTCCTGGGGGTACGCAGGGGGTACACATACCCCTAAACATTTTGTGAATCTAAGTTTGGCCTCATTGAGGGGCAGTATTTCAATATGAGTAAGAAAATGAGAGGACCCCCTAAACATTTTTTGTTTTTAGAAAAAAAGCACTGTGTAGGATAGAGGGATTGATTGCTAAACAGCTGAGAATTATAGCTCTGGGAGACAACACTTAATAAGCTACAGTTCCTGTAATTCTTTGAGAGAAGTCATGATTGTCTAAAGTGATATCATCGTGCTTCAAATGTATGGTGTGAATGTGGCCTTTGTGTGGTTTGTGACAACCAGCATGTGTGCCGGATATTTTTTTCTCTCTCCCAGTCAACAGGATCAGACCACCCACAGGGTCCTTTAAAACAATGGTGAAAGTCAGTTGCTAATAATGTTTGTATTACTTTGTTTACCTTTAACATTTGAATACCAACTTTACAGCAATTACACTATAGAGGGAAATGAGGGAAGGTGGAATTAGGAAACATTACATCTGTTCAAAATGAAGAACCTTTCAATGAAATATTGATAACTGCATTTGTGCCTGTGTCAGGATATAACTATGTGTTCTTAAAAAAAGAAAGTTAACCTTTTAGCTGCCTTGCCATACAAACAATAAAAACATGAACAGGGTAGTGATACAATGACTACTGCATTTTGATACAATGACTACTAATATTGCCAAGGCAACTATCAGTAAACAATAAAAATGGCAAAATAGCTTAGCCATCAAGCTATCAAAATCAATTGTAACAGAATTGCACTGAATTAACAGGTAGAATAAGGAAAATTAAAATTAAAAATACATCGAGAATGCATAATTAAGACATACCTTTGCAGTAAGAGAAGACAGTATGTAAACGACGTAAAGCAGGGGTATATCTACAAGAATAAAGGTGTGACAGTAACTAGTCTATTCTGTTACAATTGATTTTGACAGCTCGATGACTAAGCTCTTTAACGACGAAACATCTGATTACCAGAACGATGTTCAAGCACTGAACCACTGGTATATCACAAGTGGACTTTTTATTCCTGCATTTGCAATTGTTTAAGATAAAACCTATTTGGGAAAGAAACTACTTTTGCCATTTTTATGGATGTTTATTGTTTGTTTACAGATAGTTGCCTTGGTGATATTATCTTATGTCAATTGCAGTTGCCATACAAACAGCTGCTCCATAATCCTCTTGTGTAACAAAATTAGAATCATTTTGTTTTTCTGAATACGAGGTTAAATATAGTATACAGCTTAAGTTGAGGACATGCTTTGACTATCTGCCATTAAAAATCAATGAGATTTTAGAATGTTTAGCTTTGGCTCAGTTGTGCCTTAATATATCACAACAGTGACTTATTATGATGTCATTTTTTTCTGAAGAAGTAGCTTCACACTAAGTTTCTGGCTTCAGTGAGACTTTTGTCTGGACAATAAAAGTGCAAGAGTTAAACTTTCCCTCTATCACCACTCACCACTTTTTGCAGGTTGTTGAACGAACACACACACCTTGCAAAAAAACAAAACAAAAAAACCCCCACAGTATTTATATAACAATAAACCTAGATTATCCCAAATCTCATGCCTACCAAAGCTCCCAGATTTATTAGGGTATCTGCTCCATTCCTCAAAACTATAGTCCTAGTAATTCCTGCCTGTTTCCTCTGATGGCTGTGAAGCATGAATCTTTGCCAAAACTTCACACCCAAATGTATGAGCATTCCTAAAGGGAAGCCTACACTTTGTGCTGAAAAACAGCACACACACAAGCCATTTGCTTTCTCCTCTGATGCTAGTGTTCTCATAAGAACCGTTTAACAAAAAGCCTAGTAAAGGATTAAGCTGAAAATATTTTGGAAATGCAGAACACTGGCTACAGGCCCAAGAAGTTCAAATTGTTTTTTTGCCTAGGTTTTAAACTGTAACAATAACGCCATCAGGGAGTCACATTCATCATCGCCCCCCCCCCCACCGTGAAGTGTGATGTAGGTCACATCTTGTTGAAATATGCTTTAAACTTTGTTTATGTCTACTCTGTCTATCCTTTGTCACTGAAGCAGTTTGGCCGTACCATTTCATATTTTCAACATATCTGAATTTTACAGTCTTGCCATAGGGTAACGAAACTGCAGCTAATTCACACAGTATTTTGATCACCCAATTTATCAATTGTGGGGAAGCCTATATAGATAGTACTTATTCAGTGACAGGAGCTAAAACATGCACTTCATAAAAACTAGATGGCTAGGTGATCATTCTTCATGGCACACTCAGTCCAGGGAATATTTTAAAGAAGAACTTTTTTTAAAAAAAAGGAAAGGAAATTTCTAAGGTATGCCTAAATTTAATTACAAAACAGATAGAAAAACTATAGAATTTTGCATCGAAATAAACTAGTAATGTCTTTGTCTGAATGCTGCCAAAGGATATAATTAAAGTTCAGAATCTGATTCATTCTGAACCCAAATGAATTTGCTTGAACTTGAGAAATGGCGCACATCACCTTCCGACTGTCCCAGGTTTCCAGTCCAACCAGTCTGCCCTGACACTACCTCTCCTTTTTCATATTTACCCTTGTAAGGAAGAACAGTGACAAGGAGATCTGGCAATGCAAAAATCTCCATGATTCTGCAGGAATGCTCATGGGATGACATATCAGGGAAAGCTGATATGCACATAGCAATCAATTAGACAATAACTTTATTGTCTCTCTCCAACAGAAAACAAATCAAGGAAACTCCTAACACCACTCAAATACAACCAGGTCTTGTGCCCCCTACTGACAAAGCTATATCATGACAGTATCCACATCCAGAAGCATGAAAATATTGTTCTGAATATTTCCTGGTCTCCATGCATGCTCACAGAATTACCATATTTTTTGCACCATAACACTCACTTTTTTCCTCCTAGAAAGTAAGGGGAAATGTCTGTGCGTGTTATGGAGTGAATGCCTCTGGATGGCGGGGGGATCTGCTGCAGTCGTGAGCAGAGGATCCATGGTTCCCCTTCCTTCCCTCCTCCGTGGTTACAAAGCATGGATCCACATGGATCCTCAGGATTTTTGCATTGGGCTACTCCAAACTCACTGTCAGATCACATGTCTGTGGCCACAGCATGAACCACAAAAATCATATATCCACTATTTCGTTTAGAATTTTTTTTTCTTGTTTTCCTCCTCTAAAAACTACGTGTGTGTTATGGTCTGGTGCGTGTTATAGAGCGAAAAATACGGTACCTTAAACCTGAGGCTTTTGACATTGTAAAGCCTTTTTGTGAATCACCGTTCCTGCTCACAAAGGATAAATTGGGTAATAGAGTGGCAGTGAGGACAGCAAGGAAGTAGTGCACAAGCTCCAGCACCAGAATTGCCTAATTTTGGGGACTAGGAAAAGTGACCTATACTAAACATGGAGAAATGGAGAAAATTTAGCAGCTGTCAGGGGAGAGAATGTGGCTTAAATTGATGTTGGGGGCCCATATGAGAATTGCTGAAATAGGGGCCTCAAGATCTGCTTTAGGAGAGGATTTCATGTCTCTCGCTGCAGCCTTAGATAACAGAAAATACTATTCCTCATTGTTGATGCTGTCATTTTGATTCTGCAGAGCAGTAATTACAAGAATGAGATGGGCATGATTAGACTGGGCAGATGTAGCTAAATTGAATCATGAAAGTAGTGCCAATAGTATAGCACAAACCTAAATTGTAAAGCATGACATCTGGTAAGTGTTATACTGATAGTTCCATAATTTGTAATGGAAAAGAATATACATTAGACCATTGAAACACTATGTCGAACCTTCAGACACAACTGAGACTATATTATGAATATATCTTAAGACAGTATTACTTGAGTATACTTGAATATATGCAAATCTATACTTCACCACTTGTTTTTTTTCTAATTAGGGAAGCAGTACCATGTTATATGGGCATACAACTCATTTGGGATGCCCCAAATGTGATTTAAAATAATTGTTGCTATTATGCTGGATCCAGACTGCCCCCATCCCCTTTTATTCCTACTCAGCTTCTTGACATTTAACCAATTATTGAGCCATAGGAGGACCTGTTCCCTTATCCCATGACTACTAAAGCTTAGTTATAAGTCTTTCATGAGGCTATATCTAAAGCTTTTTGAAAGCCCAAGAACACAAAGTCTACTGTATCACTCCTAACCATGTGCCTGTTTACATCGTCAAATGACTCAAAGGATAGTTGGACAGGACTTACCTTTGTGGAAGTCATTCAGATTCTTCTTCAGCAAGACTTGTTTGAATTGGTGCTTAGTAATTTTATCTTTAATGCTTTCCACCTGTTTTGATAAGAACGTAAGAACCAGCTGCTGGATCAGGCCAATGGCCCATCTACTCCAGCACCCTGTCCTCACAGTGGTGCACCAGATGACTGCAGGAAGTCTGCAAGCAGGATGTGAGCACAAGAGCATTCTCCTCTCCTGTGGTTTTCAGCAACTGGTATTTAGAAACATACTGCCTTCAACTGTGGAGGTAGAGCAAAGCCATCATGAGTTATTGTTGGCATGTGTCTTTCAAGACAATGGAAGAGTGAGCCATCAGAGGTAAAGCCAAATAGTTTGTCCTGAACCCCTGGCCTACTTGGTAGCAGTCATTATGCCAAGTCCAAACTGCAAATTCCAAGGGCCAGTCCTCACAAGCAAAGCCCAAACTGCAAAGTCCAGGATCAAGCTAAGTAGCCAAGTCTGAAGTCCAGCAGTCAGGATACAGTCCAGAGTCAAACCCAAAGCACAGAGCTTGAGAAACATCCAAGTCAAGATCCATCAACATGGGCAATTCAGCAGACACAGCACTTCAGCTCTGCTGCCCCTTTGTACTTTACATGCAGATTGTACTTTGCAAGCATCTGGGCTTGATGAGGCATGTGACCCTCACCTGTTCCAAGCCTACTTCAGCTGAGGAATCACACACCTCCTCCCACAGTTAGCGAGCCCCACCTGGGGCCTGCCTCAGCTTCCTAGAGCACTCCTCCTGCTGCTCACTACATCTCAGTGCCTGCTGTGTTTGGGGAGACAGAGGCCCTCTGACTTTGGTGATGGGTCCTGCTGCTCTGGTTCCTGTGCATTGGCTGCCATCTCCTCACCATCCTCCATTACCCTATGAGTACTTCCTTTTCCATCCCCTGCTTGCCCCGGTGTGTCCCAGTCCCAGCTACACCCCACACTGGGATCCTCTTCCTGCTCCCTGTCATTTCCTTTCCAGTTCATGACACTGTTGGAGAGTTACAATGTCGGCTGTGGCTGTAGAGACCAATATGGGAAATAAATGTTTTGTTCAGCTGGGGCAGATGAAGGCATCCAGTTTTGCTGCTACAGGTGCACCGTGGCGTTTCTTCTCTCTGTACTACTCCCAGTGGCCATTTCTCCCTGGTCACTGCTATGGATACATGACTATCTTTCTCCAGGCACTGTGGTTGTCCGCAAGGAATTCCCACACAGCAGAGTTAATGTAGCCAGCCTTCACATCACATTTGCAGACATCTTTGCAGCACAGAGTTGGCCTGCCAACAAGCCAGCTCCCCATAGAGCACATCCTTGGGGATCCCGCTATCTTCCATTTTGTGAATGCTATCTTCCATTTTGTGAACACGACCAAGCCAGGGTAGACATCGCTGAGACAGGAGTATGGAAATGCTGGGAACGTGGGCTTGGGAGAGCACATCTTTGTTTGAGACTCTGTCCTGCTATGTGATGCCCAAAATCTTTCGGGCGCAGTGCATATGGAAGGCACTGAGGAATTGCTCCATCATGGCTAGCAGCCATCAACAGCCTTCATGAATTTGTATCATTCTCTTTTAAAACCATCTGGATTGGTGCCTCCTGTGGAAAAGTTCTGCTGTGTGGTGGGTGGCTGTGGCTACTCAGAGGTGGAATGTAAGAAACTGCTGTATACTAAGTCAGTCACTGGTCCATCTAGTTCAGTAACATCTACAGTGGTACCTCGGGTTAAGTACTTAATTCGTTCCGGAGGTCCGTTCCTAACCTGAAACTGTTCTTAACCTGATGCACCACTTTAGCTAATGGGGCCTCCTGCTGCCGCCGCCGCGCCGCTGGAGCTCGATTTCTGTTCTCATCCTGAAGCAAAGTTCTTAACCTGAAGCACTATTTCTGGGTTAGCGAAGTCTGTAACCTGATGCGTATGTAACCTGAGGTACCACTGTACTCTGACTGGCAGCCACTTGCAGTGTTTCAGACCAGAGTCTCTCCCAGCCTATTTTAAAACCATCTAAGTTGGTGGCCATCATGACTTCCTGTGAGAACAAGTTCTGTAGCTCAACTCTGTGCTGGAACAGACATGAAGCTAACCAGTCTGCAATTTCCTGCATCCCTTCCAGATTTCTTTTTTTAGAGTTAAATTGTTAACACTTTTTTTTTTTTAGCTTCAGCAGTTGGAAACCTAACATCCATGGCTTTGACTAAAAAGTACTGGAGACCTGTCAGAGATGTTTTATTACTCAAATATCTGTTTTGAGGCTCAGTACTGAGAGGAAAGGACCCATAGGGTCTCTTTCAAGTTCTGGTAAGCAGCCAACTCCATGACATAGATTGAATCTTTCAAATAGTTGCGCTACCTTAAGTGTACATCATTAAGCATCATACTCATTACCCGTAAGTGAAAGCTGAGACTGTTCTGGGCATGTAACTGACTTCTGCTCCAGGCAGCTCTTGTATAACTACTGATAAAGCACCAAGACTACAGTGTGACTGCTCTTGTTTTTGTTACACATGTCATATTGTCCATGCCTGAGTTATTTCGAGTGAGTGCAATAATCCCTTAGTTTAACCCTGAGCTGAAGTCACAGGGCATAAATCAGTAAAGGAATTTCCCCTCCCTTGTTTGAATCTAAATTCCCTTAAAGTTTGCTGGGCTTTTGATGCAAGTCCATTGCTAGTTTCTAAAGTCCAGAGAGGAAGAAAAAGGAATAGTACCCATCATCAATGTGACCTTGGTGGCCAGCATCCACTGAGGAATTTGCCTTCTGGATTTTCCAACCACAGCAGATGTGAGACAACCATGGGTTTGGCTTGGACCATGCTCTATTTGGTTAATTTGGCTATGTTATTCATGTACCTTGATTTATCATGAACAATTTGCATCATCATCATCATCATTTCTCAAAGCTGAGGACAGAGTGGCAAACAACATATTGTTGTTGTTTAGTCATTTAGTCATGTCTCTTCATGACCCCAGGTTCCTATGCAATATTTTTCTTTACAGCAATGGACTTTCATTTCGCTTCCAGGCATATCCGCAGCTGAGCGTCCTTTCGACTTTGGCACAGCCACTTTATCAGCTCTGAATCTACTTGTACTTGTCCTTCGCTCTTCCCCAGTAGCATGTTGGACGCCTTCCGACCTGAGGGGCTCATCTTCCAGCGTCATAACTTTGATATGCCTGTTGTCTTTGTCCATGGAGTTTTCTTGGCAGGGATACTGGAGTGGCTTGCTGGTTCCTGCTCCAGGTGGATCACGTTTGGTCAAAACTCTCCACTATGACCTGTCCATCTTGGGTGGCCTGCACGGCATAGCTCATATCTTCTCTGAGTTATTCAAGCCCCTTTGCCACGGCAAGGCAGTGATCCATGAAGGGGAACAACATATTAAAAATGCAATAATAATGGCAATATGAACTGTAACAAATGAACCATAATTAGGGCTGCCATACACCCAAGTTTTCCCGGACTTATCTGGGATTTGCCCATCAGAAATAGCATCCAGGCAGAATTTCTGCAAATCACAAAAATGTCTGGGGAAACCTGAACGTATGGCAACCCATGTTGGAAATTTCTTTGTTGAATTTCCTTTAAAAAGCTCCAAAACCTCAATTTTTTGCAGATTTTGCAAAAAAATAATAATAATTCACTTTTTGAAATATGGCAACCCTACCATAATCAAATACAACAATACATACAATCAGCATCACCACCCCATTATAGTAAAAAAAAAAAATGAATTGTAAGCTGAAACCTAAATGTGCACAGAATGGGAGACAACGGGACTTGTACTGGGAGGGTCACCATCGCCGAGAAGGCTCTATTCCATGTAACTGCCTCCCTGGATGATATTTGATGGGGGACCATATTTGTGTTATTTATTTATTCTGTAGATATAAGCATTTTAAAAACATTTTTCATTATATGTGATCCTTTTTCAGCTACTGAAGTCTGTTATAGGAATTGTCCTGTTTTCTAAAGCATATACTGTACATCTTTTAACATTTTCTGATGGTCTTCTCTTTCTAGCATTTGCGTGAAGAACCTGCTAAGTTTGGCTTGACTTTGAAAGGGAATCAATATTTCACATTATTTACTTATCTAATTGGCTAGCTTGCAGTACAGCAAAGCCAGTCTTTCAAAACTTTATATTCCTTGCTAACTTATTCAAATAAGCAAGATGCCAGCTGCAGGAAGGTATTAGCAAACCTTTTTTCCACCCACCCCAGGATTTAGCAGCCTATATGACAAATTTACATTTATATACAGAAGAAATGTCAATTATTTTGCTTTCTGGACTCTCTATGGGCTTTTAAAGGATTTAATGAACTGCAGAAACACAAGAATAGCTTAATGAAGAGAAGCAAATGAAAAAATGAATTACCATCTCAAAATAG
This sequence comes from Podarcis melisellensis, assembly GCF_964234715.1. Taxonomy (NCBI): domain Eukaryota; kingdom Metazoa; phylum Chordata; class Lepidosauria; order Squamata; family Lacertidae; genus Podarcis; species Podarcis melisellensis. The sequence continues at coordinate 44,659,637 of NC_138530.1, read as the reverse complement.
GACACTGAAGACAAAACACGTGAAAACATACTTAAGTTTGAAAATTGTACAGAATTAGACACGGTTACATGCTGGGCCCACTACTAAACATATATTTTGTATGGCGTTAAAATGTTCTATAGGGAAACCAATCTAATAATAGGACTGGATTAGGCATAGTTGAACAATGAAGCTTATTCCATCTAGATCAGAAACAATCAAATCTGCAGCAGAATCCTGTCCATCTCTACTCAGAGGTAAGTCAAAGGGTAATACTCTAGTAAATTTTACTCAGGGGTGATCCACAGAAATTAAGTTAGGCCCATTAATTTCAATGTGTCTATTCTGAGTAAAACCTAGTTGAATACCATCCACTGAGTTCAATGAGATTTACTCCCATACATGAAACATACCTTGCATCACAGCCAATATTGTTGTTGTGTTTGTGTTGGCTGAAGGTTGTATGTCAGGGACTGGCTGGATGAAGAGGAGTGGTGGAAAGCACCAGCTGGGGAACCCCAAAGGGAAACCCCAGAGGAGGAAGGCTCAGAGCCAGGCGATTGGTGGTGGGACACCGAGAAGAATGGGAAGAGGTGTCAAATGCTGAAAGGGCAATAAGGTTTAGTTATCACCAAGTGCTTGTGGCAGGGAGAAGTTCAGACACCAAGGCTGAAGCAGAGGAGGGGGTGTCAAGGGACTAGTGAATAATCTAGGGAGTATTCCTCTCCTGCTCCCCTGCCCCCAGTATGGGGCTGGTGGGTTGTCCTGTAGACCAAGTTCATAGGAATCATAGAATCATAGAATTGAATTGGAAGGGACCCCCAAGGGTCATCTAGTCCAACCCCCTGCAATGCAGGAATCTCAGCTAAAGCATACATGACAAATGGCCTAGGACCTAGGTAGTACAGACTGCACAACCCCATCTCTCTAGCTATCCAAGCGCCAACGCTGGAGATTGAAAGTGATGATTTAACAGTAGTTGGTACAGCCCTAGTTTGAATACTTAGTCTCCAGTGACAGCCTTTTCTGCTACCTTCTGCTACATAATGGAGAAAGACCAGAAAGCAGCTTTCTCTTTTAGGGTTTTTAACAACTGGGAACAACTCTAGAGAACAAAAAAAATGATTTTCTGAGTGTTGTTCATCCAGATCTTACACTCTAGCAATGTGTGCAAGGGAGGAACATAAGCAGACATCAGCAATGGGAAAAGTGATTCACACCCTATTAGTTACCGAGCAGATAAGTATTCTATCACTATAATAGTAGAATGCATAAGCCAGCCTTCAAGTTATGTTTATAAAACGTGTGAAGCTTGACTAAAACAGTCGTCTCCATTAGTGCTGACAAATTTCCAGTTTTGAGGGTTTTCTACCACAGAGGTGTTGTAGTGCCACACACAGAGCACACAAATTGCAAGGTGTTTTAAAGGGGCATATCCCTAAATAGTAAAAAAACAGTGTCAATACTTGATCTCAGCCATTTCTTGTTACATGTGCATGCAGGGGAGCATAGACACCATCTCTGGGGATCCCTGGGTTCTGAGGCACCCTGCTTGAATTCTCCTCACCCTATCCTTACCAGTGACCACTCCCAAAGGTTTGCTGGGCTGGTTGTTGTTGTTGTTTTGCAGACTGAAATCATGGGGCAATGACATTGCTGTTAACAGTGGCGGACCTTGGCATTTCAATTTTCAGTTGCACCCTGTGCAACACCAAGTGGTAATGCTGGATCGGTAAGTATTCCCAAATTACACACAGACCCTCCTAGTGTCCCTATTTTCCAGGGACAGTCCCAGAATTACAGAAGCTGTCCCAATGAAAATAGGCATGTCCCAATTTTCCTTAGGACATCCTATTTTCACTGTGCAAAAGTTGGAGGGTATGGAGTTATGCAACCCCGAGCCAAAGAGGTAAGTAACTATACTACCTTTGGAAGACATCTGACAGCAGCCCTGAACAGGAAAGTTTTTTAATGTTTAATGTTTTGTTATGTTTTTATATATGTTGGAAGTCACACTGAGTGGTTAGGGCTACCCAGTCAGATGGGCAGTGTTGTATTATTATTATTATTATTATTATTATTATTATTATTATTATTAAAGACATCCCTATTTTCATCGGACAAATGTTGGACGTTATGTACGCATCTTGTTTTTTTCAAAGGAAAACAAGGACATCTTTGCGCTTCTCAGACTCAAGAAATGTACCTCCCTATTTAATAACTTGCTGCTCCAAAAACGGCTTGTGGAGAGCAAACATGAATTGGCAAGAGAGTCTAGAGTTAGGTTGCTGTTTGCCTTCCTACAACCACCTGGCTTTAGATATACAGCCTTTCAAAAATCTACCTCTTAAAAATCAATGAAGACATTGATAAACTTTATTGAGCAAATTTAAATAGGCTGCATTCCTGAAAATGGGTGATGCCAGTGGCAGAGAAATTTGCAATCCATGCTTGAGGAACCCCTTGCTTGTGTCTTCAATGATTGCAATAGGCAATTTTAAAGAGGATATATGCCAAAACACAGCTGCTGTTTGCCCTACAATACCTTTTTTTTGGGGGGGGGACAGGCATTTAAAAACAAAAAACAAACCTGACTACTTAGGTCAGTGGAGATGTCTGTGCTTTTACTGATTTTCATAGCCACACTGAGGCTGTGCAAGTATCTCTCTCTCCCCGCCCTTGAGCTTTTACAAGCAAGAGAAGGAAATGCTCACAAAAGCCCGAACACTTTTGAACCAACCTCTGGGATGTTTGTGATTCCCTGTTACTGGGTCACTTGCCACCATGGCCTGGTTTCAGGCCTCATAATGTGAAAGATGTTAACACAAGCCTGACTTTTTGAACCAGACCTCAGATGAGATGGAATATTGGGGTTAAGGGGCTCTAAACCAGCCCCAACTGAAAGGAATGAGCGTTTGCATTGGCAGCCAAGAAGTCTGAAAATGAGGCAAGCCAAATATGCAAAAGACATTTACATGCTTTAATAATTCTTATATTAGGAGAGTAGAGAGGCTACGTGAAACTGTTACTAAACAGGTTTGAAATGGCTGAAGACACATAGCGTAGAGGAAATAAAACCTTAAAGACTAACACTCTGCACCTTGATTTTGCCAAGATGATGAGTAAAAATTACCATTTGACCATTCCCTTTCAACCCAAACTTATCACATTTTGTAATCTCCTATATTTCATGATATTTTCATCCTGCATTTTGCAATCAAAATCTTGGCAGATTCCCAGTTTCCCATAATAGAATAGGAAGTTATTTCTAAAAATGACTAAATCCTGGGATGGTGCCAAAATGAATAAGAGATTAATTTTATTGAGGCCCCTAATGAAGATTTGGGCCAGTGCATGTGACAAGTAAATGATGGCATGAGAAAAATACAATCATTTGCAAAAGGTTATATAACGTCCCATTCAGTGTGACACATGGTGCCAACAAACTGACAGGCGGGATATTTTTTCAGCGATATTGGCAGCCGATATGCACCTAATTACACAAAAGCATTGAGACCCATTTATTGATTTGGCATGAACAATGTTTGCCTACTCGCAAGATGAATGGAAGCCAAGATGTAAGAAATGGCCACTGAGCATTGACGGAAGTTCTTAGAGCTCTAAGAGCTCTGGTTACTTACAAACACTTAACAGTTGATGTTAGAATTATGTCCTTGATCTCGCCTCAATCAAGCCTGCCAGTGTCTAGAACATAGCCAATGATGAGAATAAATTGTGTTTACTCTGCCAGGATTCAACTGCGTCTCTTTCAGGTGTTTCAGAAAATACAAGGTGGAAAGGTGCTCTGAATTTTCAGGTGAAACTAGCAACCGGGACTCCCTGCTTTCATTTTAACTGGAAGCCACCCTTATGAGTACACAGATCTTGGGCTCTAGCAATGGTGCTCACCAATTCCTTAAAGCAGACAGAGTAATTCATTCCAGGTCCCCTTAAAACTGATACTCTTCAGAGCCTTTCCTTCGTAATCTATAAATAAAAAGATGGGATTTAATGCTGTATCTTCCAAAAAGGAAACGGACCTCGGAACGACAACTCTGAGCATTTCGCTATTCAGAGAAGGCAGAATCAGGAGTTTAAGAAAAAGGAATGAGCACCTGAAAGCTGATTCTTATTAACTGAGAGAAATCTGCTCACATTGTATAGCTTTTGTCTTCATCCACCTCTGGACGTTACTAAATTTCATGATTTATATGTAACTCCATTCAGTGATTCACAATGTCAACTCTCTATGCAAATTCCCATTCCTGAAAGAATTTAGTAATCAAAAAGCTGCAGAGGAGCAAGTAATTTTTGCCTTCAAATGCATCCCTGGGTTGTGAGCAAATGAACAGAAAAGTAGGAAATATAAGATTTGCAAAAATATGTACTCATTCTTTTGGAGATTAAGTGGAATGTAAATTAGGGAAACTCTCTACACATTAATGTGCTTCTCGATACTTCGAAGGCAAGTGCAGGAAATTAAGCAGTAGAAACTCAATAGGACAGTACCAGATGTACTTTCTCTTCTTAGATTCTTAGGCTACTTGTGCCTATTGGCAGTGTGCCAGTTGCCAAAGAAGGGAGGGAGAGAGGCCACCCTCCCTTTCCTTCCATCCATGGCTTGACATTTCCAGTAGGGAATGGGATCAGGAGATTTGTAAGTGGATAAGAGAATGGAAAAGAAGTGGCTTGGTAGGGGGAAGGCAGATGGTGTGGACTCAGGAGATGGAGGTACTGTAGGATTAATTCAGATAGGCTTGGAAATAACCTTGCTGGCTTGCTTATCAGAGGAGCCCGGAGTTATTTTTTCAACTGGGCGAGGGGGAGGGCTTAGCTTATTTCTGAGGCACTCCAATGCAAGCCCACCTTTAAGGAAATTCAGAAGTCCTGTCCAGCCTTATCTGGAGATGCCAGGAGTTGAACTTGAGATTTTCTGTGAGCTACAGCCCTTCCCCAACCTTTTAAAAATATATAAAGAACTGCTAAGACACACAAAATTCAACACACAATGGATAAACTCTACAAATGGGTCAACGTAGGCAAGTTGAATGGGCCTGCCTTCTCTCTCATTCCTGCCTGTAGCAGACTGGTTAGGTGGCGGCGGGTTCTTTTTAGCCAGGAAAGGAAGAGTTGAGAGAGTTGGTCCCAGCAGACCAATGGGAAGGACCTTGCTGCCTCACCCTCTCCATCTGCTGTTACAAGATAGCTGGCCAGTGATGTAATCAGAGAGGAGAGCAGTGACCTTGAACAAAGAAGGAACCACCCAACGGCATCAAATCCATCAGTACACAAGCATTACATAAGTGGAAGAAACTGCAAAACCAATGAAATCTACCAGGACTGATATAAATGCAAGCTACATTCGGCAGTGATGGATGCAGGAGAGCAGAACAACATTTTATAGTCAGGTACTCATTTTTTTCAGAGGAAAAACAATTTAAGTTATGAAGATATTTGTTGCTTATTCAAGCACATGCTACTCTGTGTTTATACTTAAATCACCTAGCAGCTCGTTTTACTAATAGGGTGTATCTGTGCATGTGCACATACATCTCGTTGGATAGAATGATTCATACATCACCAGTTTCACATCACTTTGATATGTAGATATGTTCTATCTTTATTTTGTGAGCCACCCACAGTAGCAAAGCCAAGTATAATTTCATAACTTGGGGAAGGGGGCTGACGGAATGAATGTATACAGATGGAGGGCAGAGAATAGAGGGCAATGGATAGTTTGCTGAAGCAATTGCAATGGGTGTGCTGCAAAATAACCGAAGCAATCAATATATTCATCTTCTTAAGTTTCATAGTGGTGATGAGGGCAGGAGTTCTGAATATTGTAACATACAGTCACAAACATGTTGAGCTTTTCTCCCCTCCATGTGAAAGCAGGCAGTACTTGGAGATCATTTAAGACAGGGGTAGGCAACCTAAGGCCCGGGGGCCAGATGCAGCCCAATTGCCTTCTTAATCTGGCTCACGGACGGTCCAGGAATCAGTGTGTTTTTACATGAGTAGAATGTGTACTTTTATTTAAAATGCATCTCTGGGTTATTTGTGGGGCATAGGAATTTGTTCTTTCTTTTTCTTTTTTTCAAAATATAGTCCGGCCCACCACATGGTCTGAGGACTGGCCCATGGCTGAAAAAAGGTTGCTGACCCCTGATTTAAGATGATCGTAAGCCCTGTTCAGGCTTGGGGTGCACAGAACATCCTTATGCCCCCATGCTGAGTGGGAAGGTCTGATGAGACTGTGCCACATACCAAGCAGGCAAATATGGAAAACTGTACATCATTGCATCTAGACCCTCTGTACTGAAGGTCACTTGTGTATTCCACTCTGCCCCTCTCCTGATCAATGCAGAAATGAGGTCACTGTCAAGATCTTCCAGGGACTTGAGATTAGTAATAGCATAATAGCATCCAAATTTATCTCTCCTGCTCTCCATTCAACCCATATTGAAAAAGTTAATATGCATAAGAGTTAATAGGAAACACGAAGCAGACTGAAAGCTGTTCTTCTCCTTGCCAAATTGAGTTACATCCGAGACAATTTGAAAAGTTATGGGGGAGAGAGAGAGAGAGAGAGAGAGAGAGAGAGAGAGACTGCACTATTGCCATGAAAAAGAGAGAGAGTTGTTATTGTGGTCTCAGACTGGCCTTATTAAGAGTTCAGATCTCTTCTCTAGATGATCCAACATGGTTTTAAATGTCAACGAGAGGCACTTTGGCTATCCAGCTTGATAGGCACAATACTGAAGTCTCTTGCACAGGGATGCAAGAGCTTCTGGGCAATACAGTCCTGGGCAGATTGGACACAGAATGAGGCTTCTCTTACTGCTGCAGGTAGCATATATACTGGACCTAATAAGATCTCCTGAGACCTAGTATGGCAACTTTCAGGAACAGCGTAGTTACCATATTAAAATATCAGGATAGTCACATAGAAGGACTATCATGCAACCATTTCATTATATGCCAGTTTTCTTTATTCTTCTCTAAATCAACACATCATCATATACTCAAAAATTGCCACTGATTCTACTGTGTTCAGCTTCCCCCAATAATGAATATAGGTTTTTAATTTTTACTTTATTTTTCCAGGAAGAAAACAACAACTCATTTTCTTGAATGAATTGTCTCACTGCTTATCCTACATTTTGAACAGAGACATTACCTAAAATATCTGCCAAACTAAACTGGCCTATAGCAAGTTACTATAGCAAGCATTGAGAAATGTTCAAAATTTCTGGCCACTGTGTTTTTGAGCACGGAAAACAAAGATATGCCTCCTCCCAATAAAAAAACCTTGACAATTCACATGGTAGAGCTTCTTGAAGAATGGATATTGCACAGAATCCAACCAACATTAGTCATGTTTTCAGCAGCAATCCCATACAAACTTTCATTTGACTGAGGACAATTAAATAACATGAGGCTTACTTCCAAATACACACAGCTAGGATTGGGTTTCGTGTTCTGTTGACAAGAGAGAGAGAGAGAGAGAGAGTTTGGATTTGATATTCCACTTTATCACTACCCGAAGGAGTCTCAAAGCGGCTAACTATCTCCTTTTCCCTTCCTCCCCCACAACAAACACTCTGTGAGGTGAGTGGGGCTGAGAGACTTCAGAGAAGTGTGACTAGCTCAAGGTCACCCAGCAGCTGCATGTGGAGGAGCGGAGACGTGAACCCAGTTCCCCAGATTACGAATCTACCGCTCTTAACCACTACACCACACTGGCTCTCTCACAGCACAAGTGACCTCTTCTAGTTAATTTCAGTGGATTGTATCCAGTGAAGTCGTCCCATTCAAGCAAGGATTTCTGCATGCACAATAGAATTTCCACTCCCACCCCTCCCCAAATGCCCCCAATCTGGTCTGGATTTTCCCCAAAACCCACAGAGCAGGTTTCATAGGGTGCCAAGGAGGCATGAGAGGGGAGGGAAGAGAAGTTCCATTATGCAAGCTGAAGTCCTTGCCCAAACGGTTCAGCTTAGTTAGATACAGCCCAGTGGGAATTATTCATGGCAAATATTACTTGGATCAGGAATAAAATCCATAAATTATTAACAGAGGGTAATTAAGGGGATAATTGAACCGTGGTAGTACATGACTAGAGTAGCAGAGTAAGTTTAGGCAGCCTATAAATGAAGGATCTAATTCCTGAAAATCCTTAACACATTCTGTCTCTCCTCTCTCTTATTCATACACACTATTTGCTCATTTGAGTGGAGTAACAGTTCCAAAAGGATGAGGCACAATAAACCCAGCAAGACTTTGTGTGCTGTATGAAATCTGCTCTCCACAGCCTGCTTATCTCCAGCAGCTTTAGTTTCACACCTCATCATTTGTGCGCTTTTGGAAGGGAAAATATTTCTCTCTCTATTCTTCTGGTTTGCTCTCTTCTGTGAATCAGCACATCACTCAGTGAGAGATACAAACTCCTTTTCATCAGAGGTAATGAAGTGAGATCACCCAAACAGGCATTTCCATCTGCTTGAATCTGTGAGGCTTAGCAGTGAATTCAGCATGTGGAAGCATTTGCCAGTCAAGTATTTGCCAACCTGTTCCAATAGAGTACAAACTTAGCCTATGTGGCACCTATGTTCAGACAATCTCGTAAGTTACCTGTGGAGAAGTAGCCTAATTAAGAATACATCTCAAAGTGAACTGGGATGGTTGTATTCTACACCTTGTTGTTTATTTACCTTCCTGGTTGCTCCTCGTCTTCAGCTAATGGTAACATTTTCCAAATTAAGCATGCCATGTTTCCATTATAATAAGGTTGTTCTAGAGCCAGGATTGCCAACATAGTTGCTGGAGTCTCATCACCAGCTCAAGCCTTGCTGACTTGGGCTGATGGAAGCTGGGGAGCACCATATTGATGATCCCTGTTCTAGAGTATACTACATTTTGTTTGAAAAACAAACAAAATACCGCTTCAGATACTGCATTTGCAGAATGAACTCGTGCAATGGGGCCTTCCAAGGTAGATTGTGAGGGTGTACAGAGCTCTGCAAGGAGCAAGAGAAGATGAAGTCCAGCTGCACAAAGAGAAGTCTGCTCGCAGAATTTTGGGTTTTGACCTTGGAATTTCAATACTAAAGCTGGCCTCTCTGGAAGTTTCTGAAATCTTCTTTCAAGGAGATTTGTGCTACAATCCTTCCATAGGATGACATTAGGAATCTGTAGTTAATGCTATACTCATGAGCAAGAAAGAAGAATCACCAGTTCTGTAAATGCAGGAAGTATAAAAGTGAATTGTAGCTAAAGAATATAATTAGACAAAAGTAATCACATGCATGCAAGTTTTAAACAGTCTGCCCATTTTAAAAGCACTTTAGAACTGCCCAATTTAAACATATTTCAAAGTAATGAGACAGCTCCCCATCCTTATTCCATAATGCTTATTCAAAGACTGCAACGACGACAATGAAAGTGCTCTTAGATGCATTGTTGAAGAACCTGGAGGAGTGGAACTAGAATTCTCTGTCTTTCCCTACAGCTATAGAAAACCCAAACTTAAGATATAGGAAGACTGCATAATTTTAATTGCCTTGTTTGCAGTCTTACTCTTCTGTAGCTTTGCAAAATGGTTACAAATAGGTTTAGAAATCATGTGGCCAATTGTTTAAAACTGGCTTAGCATAATTAACATTGCTTTGCCATAGCTTACCTGTTCTGTCTTGTTCATTCCCAGGAAACCCTGCTCATAACCCATCCTCCCTAGAGCATCCCAATCAGGAGATGAGGATAAAACAGAAAGCACGAGGGACCAATTGCCAGAACAGGATAAAGTTCCAGGCTCACTTGTCAATGAGGGCATCGTCTAACTGGTGATAGGCCGTCACCAGCCTCATCACAGGTTGGCTAACAGGAACACACGGATCAATAGAATTAGAAAGATATAGTAGAAGGAAAAAGATTTGTGCTTCCATGAAAAATAGCAGGTTGTAAGAGAGCATAACTAGGGGGAATAGAATAAAAAATGAAGAAAATTCAGTGCAAAAACTTTGGGAAAGGATATACTGAAAGATAAAGTCAAGAAGAAGAATAGTGAGGATAATTCATTGTTAAGTTTCAAGATGGGTCATCCTGTTTGCTTGCTCACAGCTGGAAATCAAATATTTTCTGTACTTAATTTGAAAAGAGATGGGCAGGAACTTTTGAACTAAATGTCCTCCTCCTCCTCCTCCTCCTCCTCCTCCTCCTCCTCCTCCTCTTCTTCTTCTATTCTGTATGTGTATCCTGAACAAGCCACAGATTTGCCAAAGTATCTATCCTATGAGAAACCGGTGATGAGCAATTGTCTAGTATGATTCACAACAGTTTGCCATGACTGTTGTTTGAACATAGAACATGTTCACATTAGCTAGCCAGACTATAATTTTAACTAGGTACCTTCACAGTTCACATGTTCCAGGGCTATTTTTAAAATGGGTTTGAGGATGCATCCTGGCAAAAAAATAACACTAGTAGAGTCGTCCCGTCCCCCCCCCCCATGTACAGCTAAGATCATCCCAATATCATAAGCAGTCAATTGGGGCAGCATTTTTTGGTTGGGGAGGGGGGACGAAGAAGCAGAGAAGAATCTATGAGGGCCCCTTAGCATTCTGGTGGCACTGGTAAGATTTATGGCATATTGGGTGTTCCTCTCAGCTGAGACAGCGGAGTTGCTGGGAAACCAAAACATCTTGGGTTATTCTTTCACAGCACATTGCATTCGGAAAGTCGAATATCAAAGGGACTTTGATATAAATGTTGATTTATTTATATTTATTTATTAATTAAAAAAACATATTTCTATACTGAACTCTCATAACACATCAGGGCGCTATACAGCAATATAAAGACACAAAAACTATCCACAGCAGTACAAAACAATTAGTACAATGACTGGCTACTCAAGAACCCAGAGTAGGCTATCAATAAGTGTAACATTTGACATGGCTTGCTATGGATTACTAAACCATTTATTGAATCCTACTGCCCTTGGAGTCAGGTGATCATTAATCCAAATTTCACTGTTGCTACCAGTGGAATCAGATTTGATGTATGCCTTCTCCCCAACCCTATTTTCAGTTCGGTTTGTTTTCTGCATCACATTAGGTAATATTTGCATATACTCCTTGAAGCACATCAAAACAAATTCCCTTTCTCTCTGAGAACCTAACTAAGATTGTTGAGTTGTCTGCTTTTTAAAAAAGAAGAAAGGGTAGAGGGGGGAACTCATGGATTATAAAGATCAAATCCTCCCATCCAGAAACACAGTACAAGCACACAACACTTCTACAGAAATGGTAATGATTTTTTTTAAAAGGCTTTGAAAAGACAGTGATATACGATGTAGGATTTACAACACATATGTCCCTTCATTAAAGTTTTTCTGATCTCGTCGTGCAAATCCTCTTGATACCTCACAAGACAATGCCATTTACTGTTACGTGACATCTGCACAATATAAGGCAATCTAGACACCTCTGGAATCTTAAAAGACTGTGAAAAAAAATCACCCAACTAAACTTAACAGCCTTGCTTAAAGAAACCATTTTTAAATGGTGTTTTTCTTATTGTCTTCTTGGTTTTCCTATTGTCTTTAGGCCATCTAGTAAAGATTCATTTTATACTGCACAAGGCAAGGGTAGCCAACATGGTGTCCTTCAGATGATCTTGGACTACAAATCCCATCACCCTCGATCAATGGCCATCCTGAAACCAGATTAAAATAGGCCTAATCCATTCCTTATTAACATGCTGAAGTTGTCCATCTACCATTTTCTCCACTACCACACCCCAAAAAGGGGATATATGCCACTGGAGTGTGTGCGTTATCAAGTACTTTTTTGTGCAGGGATGGCTTCATGAAGAGGGAAGTACCCCTTTCAAGGCTGGTGGGACTACTGGCTCCCACAATAAAGTATTAAGCACGTCCAGGAGACCCAACAACCACCCCTGGCTACTTCTTATTAGCAAAGACGAGCAGGGGTTGAGAACAGAGATGGTAGCCTAAACCTGGTCCACACATCTGGTCCACATCTTACTGTGCTTGGGAATTCTGTTTACATTTACTTTGAAGTTTGAAGGTCTAATTCTTTACGAAACTTCTAACCATGGCACTATAGCAGTAGGAGCGTACAGTAGGTACCTTCCCAGGTCACCTTGCATTTCCTCAGAGCAAAGAGGAGAAAAAGTGGAGAAGGATCTGAGGATGCAAAGAGGGAAATTGCCAGCACTTCTGCTGCTAATAAAGTGGCAAAGCAATAAAAAAGCAGGAGGGAAGTGGTTGCGGGGAGAGGAGAAATGGGATATTTGGCAGAGCCAGCCCTGCTATTGAAACTCCCCTCAAATTGCTTCTTCCTTGAGGTCCACATGAGCATTCAAAAACATCATCTCCTACCTGAATAGAAGAACAAAAGGAAAGCTTTTTTGGTCAGGTCAAAGGCTCATCTAGTCTACCAATCTGTTCTCACAGTAGCCAACCAGGTGCCTCAGGGAAACCCAAAACAGGAGCTGAGTGCAACAACATTTTTCCCACTTGTGATTCCCAGCAACAGCTAGTGTTCCAATGCACAGAGCTGCCAGTAAGTAGAGGCAGAACATAGCCACCATGGCTAGTGGTTACTGATAGCCTTTTCCTGCATGGAATGTCTAATCCAGTGTTTCCCAACCTTGGGCCTCCAGCTGTTTTTGAACTACAATTCCCATCATCCCTGACCACTGGTCTTGCTAGCTAGGGATGATGGGAGTTGTAGGCCAAAAACAGCTGGAGGCCCAAGGTTGGGAATCACTGGTCTAATCCTCTTAGTAGCCATTGTTACACCTGTGGCCATTGCTACACCATCCTCTGTTGTTCAAACTGCGTGTTATGAGGAGATGCGTGGCTGCTACCAACCTAGGTTCACCCCTACCCTGTTTTTGTCTCGTAATGCAGCTGGAAAAAGTATGACTAGTGGAATGGCAGGCAGGAACTCCTACATTCTTATCCAAACACCTGAGGGAACTTTATGATTTAGACTTGTTAATGAAGATGCAAATCTCCCACTTCTTTGTTGATAATATCTCTTCTAGAAAGAATCTTGATTTTCAGATTGTTCAGTTATTTTGATATGGGTTCATGCTGGTAAGGGCGAGAAACTAAATCAATTGACCTTCAAGTTCAGTCCAGTTCTGTTGTTATAGCCATGTCTGATTCTAAGGGGCTGGGTGTTAATGGGAAAGTAGTAGTAGTTTTTAACACACACACACACACACACACACACACACACACACACACACGTAGGAAGCTACTAACACAAGGATACATTTCATGGATTTTTCCCCCTTCTCAATTACACATTACTAGGGAGACAACTTTGTAATTCCAGTGGATCTCCTTGCAAAGTGTAGTTTGAGGATTAAGTAAAAAAGTGTTGTAGGAAGTCAAGTTCTTCATGGCCAATTAAAACGGTTTTGAAGTGGTAACTAATGAATATCAATCTAGTAGCACCTTGTCCAATGGAAGCTTTAAAAGTTTGCTCTTCTAGACAAGACAAGCATTGTTAAGTGGGTTTTTGCTTCCCATGCTGTTCCAATACAAAACAGTAAATTATATTTATCCTCATTTGCTTAAATAATGTTGAAGTTCTAGTTCCAATTTTCTAGATTTTAGCATCCACTGTTGCACAGAGCAGATACAAAACTGAGTACAGTATTAAAATACACCACATTCCCCAAAATAAACAACCACAAGTCTTTAAATACAGTAGGCTGGAAAATTCAGTAAAATCAGAGCATCCCACCATATGGTACTCCATTGTGCTATACACCTGGGAGCTTGGGCTTACAACTCTCAACATGCTTTTCTATTATCCTAACACAATTGGCATTTTAGGAGTGTATGGCTTGGATATTGTGACCAAGGTTCTTGCAAGTACTGTGTTGTTGTTGTTGTTGTTGTTTTGGCATTTTTATAGCACCTTTTGGGACAAAGGCCACTTGAGGCAATTCACAATATGAATAACATCATAAAACCAACAAATAAAATTATCAATAAAGATAATGACTTAAATTATGAGACAGCAGCATTAACATCCATTAAAAACCCTCCAATGTCAAATGTAAAACTCAGGCCAATTTTGACAAAATCAAACCCAAATGCCAAAACACAGACAACTAATAACATCTTACAAATTAACAATTAACCAATCCTTTGAGAATAATCTGATGCAGGAAAATGTAGTCCCAACAAGATGAGCTTTTAGGACCAATTTAAAAGCATGCAGAGTCAAGGCCTTTCAAGCCTCTTTGGGGTTTTGAGGCACCAGTGTTAAATTTAATCCATTAAAAGTCAAGGCATCAAGAGAGGAGCCTCAAACACTAAGTTGGTTAGGAAGCAGAAAATCTATACCACACCAATTTTAATTAATCTTTATGACAGAACAGTTTATATGTTTGTTTCATTTGCTTGTCAAATCCCCCATTATTTGGTCTGAAACTTACTGTCTATTTTCCCATCTCTCATTCCTACGGTTCCTACTTCTATGGCAGGAAAAAGAGAGATGACCTTCAGGTGCACAGGCATCTAGGCTAGAATTTAACATCCAGATTGTCATCGCCGATCCCCAAATGCATCTTCCATGTGAAGGATCTTCCATGTGAATGACAAGAGTGGTGAAAATGAATTGGAAGTAATTTAGAAACATTTTAAATAGGCAGAATTAGGTCTTGTTGCCATGCTTTCGAATAATTTTGCTGTCCCACACCAAAAATTGAAGAGAAGCTAAACCGCTTTGTAAAACGCTTTGAGGTTGTTGTTGTTTTATTTTTTAAAAAGCCAAGTGGTGTATAAACTTTATGAAATAAGAAATAAATAAGCCTTTTTTCATTCTTCATTATTTCACCTTCCTTCCTTTTTTACTGGTGGGTCTCCTGCACTTTTGAAAACCTTCAGTAGAAATAGATGGATTGGTTTAAAGGCCAGGAGCCTGAATCAAAATAAATATATATATATATATATTTTAAAAAAACATATTTGAATAGTAGGCATGGTTATTTGGAAACACTAGAGTGAAGGGTAGTTTTTGCAGAATACTTCTTGTTTTGTTTTGTTTACATTACTCTGACTTCCGTTGTTCTTGCTTCATAGATGAATATCTAATTAAGAAACTGAAAGACCTATTTGAAAACCACTAAAATGATATCGGTCCTTTAAGGCTAGACTTCTCTAATGGAGACAGTTGACCAACTGATGTTTAATGGTACATTCTCCCAGAGCTTTCAAAAGGGGTTTGAAACTGTCCTTTCAGAAATGAAATGCAAACTACAAGCTGCCATTACTGCAGATGTCTGCATTCTCTTACATAACGCCCAACAGAAACAACACCACAAAAATGTTGCAAGCTTTCAAGTTTTCTAGAATTCTTCCATTAGGCAAGCTGACTGGAGAAGGAAAAATATTTTGTGGGTGTCTTGGCACCCAGGGCCCCCCCAGAGATGGCACCTGTGGGCCTTTCCCACTGGTTGAGTCCTTTCCCTGGGAAAAAAGGATCTGCCATTTTAGTTGCATCCCTGTTACAACTGCAACATATGCTCCAGCCCACTGTGTTCCTCTCAAATGGTGTAGACTCTGTACCACAAATAGCCTAAGACCACTGCTGAAAATCTGAAGCCACTGACTTTGAAACTGATTGAGCTAGAGCTGGGAAACAAACTCTTTTCCCATATCTTCTGTCAGTTTGGTTTCTCATTACTGAATAGCCAAAAGGAAAATCTATCTAAATAAGACAGACAAAATTGATTCCTCTCCACTCCTGCTTCCTACATTATGAGAACTGGTTTGGGTTCTCAAGGCACATTTTCAAGGAAGTTATATTTAGACATAAATTACCTCTCCCCAGGTTCTTAAGTGAATTTCTTCTCTCTGGAAATCCTCTTCATTTAATTTGTTCTTCTTGATTATCTTCATTAATCTAAAGAAAAAGTGTTACATGACTCTTTCAGACCTTGTAGTTTTGTACTTGAAGCAACTATGCTGATTCTTTGAGAGGTCAGAGCACCTCATAATTATTTACCTACTACTGTACAGTTCCTGTAAAAACATTTAGTATCACAGGAAATATGGTTACATGGTTTCAAATATCCAACTCTACAAGTCTGTGATCACCCCAAAATCCAATTTTATTAAAGTAGGGCATGTACCGACTACAAGAAACAACTTGTATCAGAGTCTGTAGTTTGGGGAAGTAGCCAAAACTACTGTATTTCACATATATTTCCAATTCAAAAACGCTTGTTCACTATAATAAAAATCTAAAAATGGTTCAGACTCCCCCGCCCTCAGGCCTGGATTAAATTTGTAGGCCTAGCAGCCCCTCCGAAGTGGATTTAGCCTGTAAATTTATCGGCAGATATCTAAAACTGGGTTTTCAAGTGGGGCACCTTACAAGCTTTTCTTGAACTTTAAATAACGGCCCCAGACCATGCTGTGCAACTTCTGTGGAGACCAAACTCCCTCCATTCTGGAGAACCTCCACAGGATAAGCAGGAAGGGTAAATGACTGGGAATCTTTTACCTCTGGTGGTCATCCTGCTACTCTCAATCACCCACCACATAAACCCTACTGCTTTTGGGAGGCAAATTATTGGGACTGTTGAAAATAATATCTTCCTCAACTTCATTGGCCACCACCTTTTTACAGATCCTGTGGGATCTTCTTAACATCTAACAAGCTGTCATCATCTACAACTTCAAGTAGAAGGGTTGCCAGTGGCAGTGTTGCCTGCTGCCTCCTGCTCTACAAAAAGAGGTCTCATAGTAGCAGTCATAGTGGCTTTGCCCCTCTGCTACTGCTGCTAGCCTCAGAGTGGGGAGACAAATGTGCCACTTCTCCTCCTTGCAACAGCAAATATGCTCTTTGAGTTGGAGGAGAAGGGAAAGGGCTCAAACAGCCAGCGCTACTGCCCCCACCTCTGCCGTTGAGGACACCTTGTAGTTTGCTGTGGTATGCGCCTCATGACAATAATGGATTGGTAACAATAAGGATGTGATATCATCACCACCAACAACAACAACATCAAAATGTGTGCTGCTTTGATCTTTACAACAGTGAGTGCTTGTGGGACTTCCGGGATAGCGCGATCCGGTAATGGCGGATTCCCTCCGAGCTCCGGAGGGAATCGGCTCCGCAGAGGACGGGTCTTGCCGTGCCGGCGACACGGGGACCCTCAAAAACCACAGGCGCTGAAGCCTGCGGACTTGGTGACTCGGTGGGCACCTTAAACGCCCTCCCCGACCCGCGAAGAGCCTTTTTAAAGGCTGCGGAGTGGACTGGGGTGCGGCGCGGTGCTGAGAGTCCATCGCTACCTCGGCAGAGCGAAGCCGCGAGCCATGGCCGGAGAGCGCTGTCTTCCTTCCTGAAATTTGGACTGAAACAAAAAACCCGTGAGTAAAATGAAAATTCGACACTAAAATTTTACCTTTGATTGGAGTACGATCGGGGGATGTGCTAAAAGGAAGTCCACACCCCCCCCCCCACAAAAAGACTCAAGCAAGGAGAGGAGCACTAAGGTGGAAAGACTTTTGTGTTTAGAAAGACAACTTGCACGAAATGGATTAAAAGTTATTGTGCTGGAGAGGAGAGAGGAATATTAGAAGCTTTTGTGTAATCCCCCCCCCCCCATTCTGGACCCGGGAATGTCCTGCGTGTGAGCCTGAGGAAAAAGAGAAAGAAAGTTTGACAGCTGTCAAAAGAGCTGTCAAACGGGCGATTAGAGGCTGGAACTGTGATATTTAGAAATTTCTTTTTGGATTAAAGGTGACATATTGTATCTGAACTGATTGGAAACAAAGTATTTTGAACAACAAAGTAACGAATTGCTGGAAAAGAACTATTGGACTGGCAATCCCCCTGGAGGGAACAAAGGATACTGCAATGGCTGCAGAAGGAAAATTATGGGCAGAGATAGAAAGGATGTTTTTTCTCGTGGGAACTTTACAAGAGCAGACTGCAGATATGAGTAAACAACTTGTGACCTTGAATCTGAAATTGAGCAACTCTGCTGACGATACAAAGTTGGAAAAAAACCTGGCAGCCGGAAAAGAAGAGACAGCTTTGGAAAGGGGGGGGAAAGAAGAAGAAGGAGAAGGAGAGGATGTTCAGATGGAAAGCACCAACCAAAAGCCTGCAGCTTTAGGAAACAAAGGAACTGAAGAAGAAGACCAGTGGACCGTAAATCTGCAAAAGGAGAGAAGGACAAAGGAAGAAGCCCCTGGAATATCTGGAATACTGGAATACAAAAAAACAAACAAACATGATTGGGACTTCTTCCTCAAGTTCGAATATGGGAGACTGGCAGATCCTTGGCAGCAATTGCTATTGACTGATTCGGTGGAAGGAAAGAACAAGCATGATTGGGACCTTTTCTTTAAGTTTGAGCATGGGAGATTGGCAGATCCTTGGCAGCAATTGCTACTGACTTTGGTGGAAGGAAAGAAGATGGAACTTGGGACACAACTCCTTCGAGAACTGAAGGCCAATAAGCAACAAAACAGACGGAGAAAGACTAACTGGGGCTTGAGAGCCTCGGATGTGAGAAATCCGGGCTGAAACTGTTCTTTTAGAATAGTGATTTGGGAAGGGACAGAAACCGGGCCAGGGAGGGAGGGGGAGAGTAGAATAGTAAAAATTTATGATTTTTGTTCTTTTTAATTTTGATATGATTTGTTTAATAAAAAGGGAGGATTTCGTGGGAGAGAGGGTAGGTCGACCTTAGAGAAAGGAGTTAATGTGTAAAAATAGGATAAGTAAACTTGAGCCTAACAAGAGATGTTAAATATTAAGAACAGAGGACAACAATACAATAGAGAGAAGAGGAAATAACTTGCTGAATTAACTATTGAAATTGGAATGTGGGAAGGAGAGATGTGGGGAAGTCAAGGAAAGAGGGTAATGAACATTATATATGTTTTGTTTTGTGTTTTGTGTTTGTGTGTGTGTATGTTTATAAAATGTGAAAACTCAATAAAAAATATTTTTTTTAAAAAAAAAACAGTGAGTGCTTGTGCAGAATGCTACCACAATATACTACAGTCTAGTAGCATAAAGTAGTCTCAATCAGCTGCCTTTGGACACACAACTAATTGCTTGGTATATTCTGGCTGCTGATTTGCTGTTAAAATAATAGAGTTGAAATAGACATCAAAGGTCATCTGCTGATGCAGGAAATCTATCATTATAGAATGAATCATTATAGAAGAGAGATGTCCTTCCAGAAGCTACTTAAAAACTTATAACAAAAGATATTCCACCAACTTCCAAGGCACTCTGTTCCACTGCCAAACAGCTGATATTGTGAGGAAGTTCTTTCAGATATTCAATATCTCCCCTGCCCCTTGTAACTTGAATCCATTGGTTCAGATCCTACCTTCTGGTGAAATGAAAAACAAACTTGCTCCAGCATCTATGTGACAGCCCATAAAATACCTTGCTAATTTCTTCTCCAAGCAAAAAAGAAAACAAATAATCATACAACCTTTTTCAAAGAACTTGGTTTCCAGACCTGTCACCATCTTTGCCATCCTCATCTATTTAGCTTGTGATCCACTAAAACCACTAGATTCTTTTTGTGCCATGTGCGACTGGTTTCTATAAGAACAGGACTGGGTTGTAATAGCAGCTCCCTTTCCTCCTAGGATGGGTGTGGTTTTCTATTTAATCCAGGTAGAACTGGTTAGAGTGTGCATAGGCTGTTTGTATGGCCTAACTGCTGGCTTATGTGTACTTGTTCTTGAATAAGGAAGGTTTCTGTAATTACCCTGATTCCTGCTGCTTCTTGGCCTTAAGACAGAAAAGTACAGCTGTCAAGCCACATGTGGTTTCCAGGTTTGTCATATCCTGATGTTGAAGCAGGAGGTTTGTTTTCTTGTATGTATTTTAAGTGGTGTTGTAAGATGATTTAGAAATTAAAGTTGATAGCTGGTGTATATGTGTGTAATACTATTGTATGCCCCTCATGAAATACTGCCAAATGTGTAAAAAACCATTTCCTGTTGGTGTCAAATGCTATTCAATGCCATTGAATGTCATCTTTCAAGCATTATCTGTTATCAGTGATCAAACATTGAAAGAAAACATCATTCTGTGTCAGATGGACATCTACACTATTCTGTGAATATTTGACAGATATTTGGAGAACTTCCAGTAAATGTTTGATATCAAAATTTACAGGCAGGAAATTTCAGGAGAAATTATAGAAGCAATTTACTTTTAAAATATTATTAATCTCTGATTTTCTGCTCCTAGATCCTATTCAAATTAAAAAAACTTGCCATTGCAGATAGGAGTCCTGGGCAGGGACACCTATAAATTCAGTGTATTATTGATAATATTCCTACCAGGTACATAAAAGAGTGATAACTGGATGTCCAAGCTTGTCATGCATTTCCACATGCAAGTTTGCATCCAGTGTTTGCCATACTCAGAGAACATCCATTGAAATCAATGGACATGACTAATTTAGGTCCATCAATTTCAATTGATCTGCTCTAGGTAGAACATACTGGGATACAACTCACTATGTACAAAAATTGATTCAGTTTGGCATTGTAATCTAGAGAGATTCTGGTATTGTGGCTGAGCAGGAATTGCAATTCATCCAGTTTACAAGCAACATACAACAGTTGTGGTCAGTACTCAAAAATTGAATAACAATTCTTGCATATGTATCTCATACAATATAGGTGTGTATGGTTAAGTGGGTATTAATGTGTGTGCAAGAAAATAAAATAGATTTCACATTTCATCATTTAGAGCCAGTCATTAGGTTCTAGATTTATAAACACTCAGATTAAAATTACCCCAATTTTTGTGTTAAAAAGTACTACTACTTTTCTATCAACACCCAACCCTTTAGAATCAGACATGGCTATAACAACAGAACTGGACTGAACTTGAAGGTCACTTGATTTAGTTTCATGCCCTTACCAGCATGAACCCATATCAAAATTACTGAACAATCTGAAAGTAAAGATTCATTCTAGAAGAGATATTATCAACAAAAAAGTGGGAGAATTGCATCTTCATTAGCTAGTCTAAATCATAAAGTTGCCTCAGGTGCTTGGGTAAAGATGTAGGCGTTATGGTGGATAGCAAATTGAACCCATCAGCAATGTGATGGCATGACCCCAAAGGGCAAAGCCATTTTTGGTTACATCAAATGAAATAAATTTGAAGACTGGGAAGTAATAGAACTATTCTGCGCAGCAATGATAAGACTTTATTGGGAGTACTGTGCTCATCAGAGTTGGAGAATAATGACAAGTTATATAGGATTTAGAAAAGAGATCCAGGGAGCAAACACTTTAGGGTAAGTCTTGTAGCAAAGTAAGTTGACTGGCATAGCTTTATAAAAAAAATGAAAGATTAAACAGAATCTGCTACCATTATGGCAAAGCAGTAGTGGCAAAAGAATGACTCCTTCCTCAGAACATGGCATGGATGGCCCCAGTAAATGAGCAGCAGGTCACAGAGGAGGTAGTGGCAGAAGATTAGGGAGGTGGGGAGCAATAACCTTGGTGCAATATTTTGTGCCGATCCTGCATGGGTCTAGAGCAAATGCATTATTATTAATTATTTTATTTTATTTGTACCACACCCATCTGACTGGGTTGCCCCAGCCACTCTGGGTAAATTCCAGCACATACAGAAACACAATAAAACATTAAAAACTTGCCTTGGCTGTCTTCCAGGATAGCTGGTACTTGGGGGATATTCTTCCTCCTGCTGTTGTATTTGTTTTGTGACTGGATTTAACACCCCTAGACTACAGCTGGCTCTGATATTTTTATTTGCTCCTCTCGTTCATTAAATCCGCAGCTGCACCTGGTGGGGAACTAGGTAGAAGTTCAGTGCCACCCCTGAAGCATAGGGCTGCACACAACCTAATTTAGGGGTCTGCAAACTTTTTCAGCAGGGGGCCATTCCACTGTCGCTCAGACCTTGTGGTGGGCTGGACTGTATTTTTTTTGGGGGGGGGATGAATGAATTCCTACAAATAATCCAGAGGTGCATTTTAAATAAAAGCACACATTCTACTCATGGAAAAACACCAGGCAGGCCCCACAAATAACCCAGAGATGCATCTTAAATAAAGGACACATTCTACTCATGTAAAAACATGCTGATTCCTGGACCGTCCATGGGCCGGAGTTAGAAGACGATTGGATCCCCGTGCCTTAGTTTGCCTACCCATGGCCTAATTTAATAACAGCAACAAAAGTGTGAAGTGTGTCTGGAAACTCAGGCATGTAGCAGGCATGTAGACTTTCGACATTGTTATGCCTCTTGAACATTAAGACTTTTACCATTCATGTACACACGCCCCTTAATTACAGCACATCTCAGCCACCATTTGCTTCTTTCACAGATATCTATGGGGTTACAAATGTTTGATGTTGGCTGGGCTATGCCCTTGCCTTTGAAGACTTGCCCTTTATTTCAGAAAATAGAAAAGCTCTGAAATGCATAAATGTTAACACATTAAGTTACTGCTAATAATTGGGAACAAAGGAAGCTGCCTTTCAAGGAGCCAGACCATTGGGCCAGATAGCTCAGTATGATCTACACCAGGGTTTCCAAATTCAGGTCTCCAGCCATTTTTCGACTACAAGTCCCATCATCCCTGACCACTGCTCCTGTTAGCTAGGGATGATGGGAGTTGTAGCCCAAAAACAGCTGGAGACCCAAGTTTGAGAAATCCTGATCTACACAGACTGGCAGCTTTTCTCCAGTGTTTCAGTTTCCCAGGCCTCCTGGGAGATGTCAGGACTTGGACCTGAGACCTTTGCATGCAAAGTAATGTGCTCTCTCTCTCTCTCTCTCTCTCCATGTATGCTTTTGCTTTTGCTGTTGCAGTGCTTCTAGAAAGACTTAGACAAGGCCAATACATCTTTGCATAATTTCTGTTTATCATCTAGGTATGGTGGCAAGACTCCACCAAAGCAAAACATCTGTTGCAAATAGCGTTCATAATCTCCTTAATGACAGATAGACAGTTTGCTTTTTATTGCAGTTATCAAAATAGAGCAGTTGAGACATGGGTTATTTATTCTCCTTTGTGCAGGAGAAAAGTCAAGCTCATTTTACGTGCTATACATAATAAGGTTCTCTGAAATTAATGCAGTAGTGACCATGGCACCTAATGCTAAAGCTAAGGATGAGACTTGCTGGTGTGAATACCTAACAAATACAGTATAGGAGTTTTATTCTCCTGCCCACCCCACCCCCTAACTCATTTTTACTGGAACATTACTTTAGGTTAGTAATCAATTATTTTAAATACGAAAAAATACAAAAAATAAAAGTTGAAAAAGATGGCTGGGGGAAAATATAAAAAGCAAGGGGGAAAGAATTAGTAATATGCAAGTTGCAGTAGAAAAATCTGTTAAATCACATAAAATAAATGTGTATGTACATATATACATACACGGGACGTGGGTGGCTTGCCGATCATAAGGTCAGTGGTTCGAATCCCTGCGACGGGGTGAGCTCCCGTTGCTCGATCCCTGCTCCTGCCAACCTAGCACCTAAGTGCAAGTAGATAAATAGGTACCACTCCAGTGGGAAGGTAAATGGCGTTTCCGTGTGCTGCTCTGGTTCACCAGAAGCAGCTTCGTCATGTTGGCCACATGACCCGGAAGCTGTACGCCAGCTCCCTCGGCCAATAAAGTGAGATGAGCGCCGCAACCCCAGAGTTGGCCACGACTGGACCTGATGGTCAGGGGTCCCTTTACCTTTACCTTTACATATATACATATGTATGTATATATTTAATATGTACTCCATCACTCATGTGCCTTGTGCTCTTCTTCTTCATCTTGCTTGGTTTCAGACAAATTCCTTTCCGAAGGAAGCAGGAGCATAATTTTTTATTATATTGTCTCATGAGCCATTGCCTCAGCTGACACCATTATCCATTATTTTAAAATAATGTGTTCTGTTATTAAGGGCTCTTATAGCCAACACTTAAATTGTGTATATACTTAAAAGGAAACATTATGTGATGTCAAATAATTGTCGGTAGATAAACATTTAAGAGACACTGACTTATTAAATGCAAATGGAAAAGCTGGCTCTTATCTCTGGGGCCACGGGGGAGGGAAATTCATTCGGAGAGAGACATGACCAAGTCTCTCTCCCCCCTGCCCCCCCCCCCGCTGTGTTTTAGGCAGGCAATTATGAAGTGGGACTAGACAGGAATGACAGACCAGATTTCATTTATTTGTTTGTTCAAAACATTGTTATATCCCACTCCTTAGTCAAAAAGGCTCCCAGATTGTTGGCACCCGTCTGTCTCGGGAGACAATGGAGGAGTGCATCTTGCGGGGTGAAGTCAAACTGTTGGAAGGTTGCTGTGCCTGCTGTGGCTGTAGAAACCGATATGGAATAGACATGTTTTGTTGCAGCTGGGACAGATGAAGGCATCATATGGTTGAGCTGCTGCAGATGCACCATGGCGTTTCTTCTCTCTGTGCTCCTCCCAGACATCTTACCAAAACAACCCTCAGGCTTACACTCTCAAAATTGTGCTGTGTGTTGAGAAAGGGATTGAGGGGGTGAGGGTGGAGAAAGAAGGGTCAGTAAAGAGGCTGAGATTGCTATAAGGCAGGGTCTGAACTCCTAAAGCAATCCAGAGGAAGACTGGGTGGGGGAATAAGAAGAGTTTGGATTTGATATCCCGCTTTATCACTATACTAAGGAGTCTCAAAGTGGCTAAGATTCTCCTTTTCCTTCCTCCCCCACAACAAACACTCTGTGAGGTGAGTGGGGCTGAGAGACTTCAGAGAAGTGTGACTAGCTCAAGGTCACCCAGCAGCTGCATGTGGAGGAGCGGAGACACGAACCAAGTTCACCAGATTACAAGACTACCGCTCTTAACCATTACACCGCACTGGCTTTATAAGTAGAAGGCCAAAGAAGTGGGCAGGGGAGTTTACTGACTGGGCTACCAAACCTGTATGCAGCAAAGAGGTGGAAAGTGAAAATAAAGCAAGGAATGGGTTGGTGGGAAGAGGAGCACTTTATAGTCACCACAGAGGTACACAGGAAGTGAAAACAGTGGGGAGAGGAAGTAAAAAAGGAGCGGAAAAAAGCCAACTGAGTGCAGTCAAAGTTGCCAGGAAAAGGTGATCCTGAAGGATGAGTCTGGAGAGAAACTTGCATATGGTGATGCAGAAAGGACACTCTGCTATCGCTTTTTCTTGTTCCCAGCTGGACTTGGTAATCCTTATCCCTGCACCACACTTAAAAGAGCCTGATTGGAAGATCTGCTACCTACTCCCCTGTTCAGTTCTGAGGGCTGAGGCTCTGTTTCTGTTGGTGATAAAGATTTAAGTGGTTAAGCTGAAGGCTTCACAGAAAATATTTCAATGAGGGATTTGAAGGAACAGAAAAGAGCTGACATTATTGTGAGCGTAATGATAGGGAGTTTCATGCACAGGGATCATCCATAAAGGAGAATGTGTGGAAGTGAGAGAGCACTTTGATTCTGGCACAGCAATCCATTAAGCCCTCTGACAGCTAAATGTCTTTTTTTCTTTTTGCTTCCAGGGCAGACACAACTTTTTAACATGACTGTTCTCCCCAGATTAATCAATTGTTCCTTTACTAGCAAGGCGAGTGATACTGTCAGACTCCTTTGAGTTTATACCAAAAAAAAAAATTCCGCTATTCAGTACACACTTACCAACTGGACTGGAATTCTAAAACCGAAGAGAATTGTCTTGGATTAGTTACACTTACTGTACTGAGAATTGTTAGAATATTTGCACATTTTGAAGAAGAAACATCAGGAAGACACTTTAAAATGCTTCAAACCCCTACTGGAATAACAAAGGGAAGTTTCTCGTTGACATCTACTTGACTTATTTTTGAATAAATATAGTAATAATTGGGTTGTGTTTTCGGGCATATATTAATTACTGTGTAAGCAAAAAGAATTCAGCACCCCATTCTTTATGATGTCCAAATAGTTACATTATTTACAATAAGCTGTATTTTTACACAACAGCTCTAGCACAAGGAGGTTTATTTCGTTGAGTACGTTAAAAAAAAAGGTTAAACAATTTCATCTGAAGTAGGCTGGGGTAGACAGGTAGGCTGGAACATTCTGGATTAAAATCCATGTGACCCATAAGACATTAAATTTATGTCTTCAGTGGGTGGAGAGATGCCTGCTGAATGAAGAGCATGTTAAGTAGTAGTGATTGGGTGGAAACAGACCATTCCAGAATTTCCTTAACAAATATTGCAGAGGTCATTTTCACTGATAAGGAGAAAAGCCTAACTCTTTGTTCAGATTGTCTGCTCACCTGTCTCTCTGGTTTGACTACTACTCTGCCTACCAGACAGTAAGTTGTCACCTTTTTGCTAATATGATCCTAATTTTCCAACAAAAATCAATGCGTGAAAAACCCTTGAGTAATTTATTCCAGGCGGTAAATTTAAAAGCATTGTGTGAAATACATAGTGAACTGATTCATGCTGCCTTTCCCAATCAAACTTTGTTATATGTAGCTTCCTGAGATTGCTTTGCTGATTGTGTTTAGAACTTCAGCAGTCAGGAAGTCTTCAGAAACTCATCTTTCTGTTCCATCTTATACCGCGCAGGGGAACTCAATCATAAAGCCTTTGTTAAGCAGCTTCACTGCCATAGTTCAAGTTCTATCAGCATTCCATATTTTATAAATTTTTATTTTGAGAAATTTATTACTTTGGCTATTCCTATTAGACCAGAGACTGAGCTCTGCATAGCCCAGATGCCTTTTTTTACTGTTTTGGTGGATGGTGTTGCATAACAATTTTGATTCAGCCATTTTATTCATTGCCTGAAGAGCAATAAGGAAAATAAGTACTGTTTGAAGGTGTGAGGAAATTGTTAAGAGCGAGAGAAAGAGTGCGGAATCTTTCTAAATTCAAATTGCATTTTAAGAGGGCACTTGAAAATAAGCGAAGCCCTTGATTCAGAAAATTCATCTTGGAAGAGAGAGTATTCAAATCTCATAAAGCAACTCTTGGTCATCTTCCAAGTTTACGGATTCACCCCATGGTGACTGTGCCTCTTCTCTGCTTCAACTGCTTGAAGACCTTTCGATTCTGGACTGGAGTATTTCCAAGATATATAAATGATCGTTCCCTATTTTCTGGTACCCATCCTGGGTAAATCACGGGCCCTGCTTTGTGCGAAAAGAGTAATAGGCATTAGTCCTTCACAAACATTGTAAGAATGTAGAATGGACGTGCTTTGGTGGAGACAGCACTATGGCTTGTTTATTTTTTCAACTTCTGAAGCCACCCTACACACACATGTTGGAAGGACCTCTCCATGCAATTGGGAATCCTGTGGGAGTAAAGAGATGTAGTTGCCAACAGAGATGTCTGTATGGTGCGTGGTATTAAAGGATAAATGAATACAGTATGCAGAGAGCAATTATAATGAGGAGGCAGCTCAGGTACATCCTTAGTGTAAGTATAGGGGTGTTCTAAGAAGAGAAGGTTCTCCCAAGGTTAATGATTAGAATGCGGAAGGTATGTGTATATACTTGAGTATAAGCCGAGTTTTTCAGCATATTTTTTATGCTGAAAAAGTCTCCCTCAGCTTATATTCAAGTGAGGCAGGTGGCGGTGGAGGGACGAGCGGTGAAAAAGGAGCACTTTCAGGCTGCTCCTTCCTCCTCCTCCGCCTTTGCCCCTGTCGGCGGTGGAGGAGCTAGCAGCCGGAAAGCAGCCTTTTTGGACTGCTTGTTCTTCCTCCTCCGCTGCTGTCACCACCAGGTTTGTGGTGTGGTGAACTGGCTTATACTCGAGTCAGTAAGTTTTCCCAGTTTTTTGTCCTAAAATTAGGTGCCTCGGCTTATATTCGGGTCAGCTTATACTTGAGTATATACAGTAGGTAGTGTCAACCTCACATTAAACTGTGGCTGGTGGGCCATTAAAAGCAACCAAACATGGAAGGAAAGGGGGAGACATCATTCATCATGTCATCCATTTTATTTACTAAATCAAGTGGGGGGGGAGATTTATTTTTCAAATTTGGCAGAAAGAGGCTGAGGGGAGCTTATGAAAGATGCTGAGTAGCTGCTAAAGTGAATAATTTGGAAGAGGGGCAAATTTAGAATGGAGAGAGATTTTAAGGGTTTGGCAGTGAAATTGGAGGACTGTTTTCGAACAATGTTTGTGTCAAGGGGATTGCTGTTGTTTTTGAAGGATTTAAGATGCCTCGAGTGTCTCTTTTGAGATAGAAAATATAAATTAACCAATTAATTACTATTTACTTACACAATGTTTCCTCTTTTGCCAGCATAGGAGTATGGTGAGTTAAAAAGCCATTCTTATCCCTCAGTACAAATTGCTCTGTCAACCACACTTCACATTGAGCTCACTGTGGGAAACACTAAGGTTAACACAGGTGTTTTCTTCACTTCAGATGCATCAGCATGGAAGTAAAATATGCATGTATATATACGGGTGGTTAAACAGACAGATGCACACACATTTTACTTCCACACTTTAGGTATTTACTGAAGAAAACATTGGTGTTTCACAGCAATTGTAACAGATCTGAGTTGGAACTACACCTTGGGCAGTAGCAATTGCAGCAGAATCCGGATTGCAAATAAAGTGCTGCAGAAATCAAGATAAGGGTATTTTAAGTGCACGGTAGCTACTGCAGGTAGTATATATTTATTTTCTGGTATGAGTGACTAGAAAATAAATATATACAGTGGTGCCTCGCAAGACGAAATTAATTCGTTCCGCAAGTCTCTTCGTCTTGCGGTTTTTTCGTCTTGCGATGCACGGTTTCCCATAGGAATGCATTGAAAATCAATTAATGCGTTCCTAGGGAAACCGCCTTCAGACCAGGTCCGGGGACAGTCTGTCCCCGGACCTCTTCTGAAGGCTGGGGGGCGGGGACAAGGGCTTTTCTTCCCACCCCCAGCATTTTAAAAAACCTGGGACAGCGGAGGACTTCTCCGCTGTCCGGGGCAATTTAAAAGCCCCTGGGAAGGCAGGCAGGGGGGACAAAGACTTTCGCCCCCCGCCCGCCTTCAGAAGGTGTTCCCGCCCCCCGCCCGGCTTCGCAGCAGCGCTACGAAGCCCGGCGGCTGGGGCAGGTGTTCCCGCCCCCCCCACCCTGCTTCGGAGCAGCGTTCCGAAGCGGGGTGGCTGGGGCAGGTGTTCCCGCCCCCCCGCCCGGCTTCGCAGCAGCGCTACGATCTCCCCGCAGCCGCTTGCTTCAAAAGAGGTCCGGGATCTCTTTTGAAGCAAGCGGCTGCGGAGAGACGCGATCTCCCCGCAGCCGCTTGCTTCAAAAGAGGTCCGGGATCTCTTTTGAAGCAAGCGGCTGCGGAGAGACGCGATCTCCCCGCAGCCGCTTGCTTCAAAAGAGGTCCGGGATCTCTTTTGAAGCAAGCGGCTGCGGAGAGAAGCGATCTCCCCGCAGCCGCTTGCTTCAAAAGAGGTCCGGGGGCAGCGGGAAGAGCTGCCCCCGGACCTCTTTTGAAGCAAGGGGCGGTGGGGAGAAGCGATCTCCCCGCCGCCCCTTGCTTCAAAAGAGAAGACCCGCTGTCCCCGGGGCAAGCTTCGTTTTGCGAAGCAAGCCCATAGGGAAATTCGTCTTGCGAGGCAACTCGAAAACGAAAAAACCTTTCGTTTTGCGAGTTTTTCGTCTCGCGAGGCGTTCGTCTTGCGGGGTACCACTGTACTGGTATGAGTGACTATATATCCCCCACTTCCGGGTTAGCGCGATCGGCTAATGGCGGATTCCCTCCGAGCTCCGGAGGGAATCGGCTCTGCTGAAGACGGGTCTTGCCGCGCCGGCGACGCGGGGACCCTTAGAAACCGCAGGCGCGGATGCCTGCGGACTTGGTGACTCGGTGGGCACCTTAAGCGCCCTCCCCGACCCACAAAGAGCCTTTTTAAAGGCTAAGGAGAGGGTACGGAGAGTGGCGTGGTGCTGTGAGTAGACCGCTACTTCAGTGGAGCGAAGCCGTGAGCCATGGCCGGAGAGCGCTGACTTTCTTCCCAAAATTTGGACTGAAACAAACAACCCGTAAGTAGAATGGAATTCGGATTTTAAAAATTTTACCTTTGAATTCGGCGCGATCGGGGGATGTGTTAAAGGGAAGTCCGCACCCCCCCCCACCTACAAAAGATCTAAAGCAAGGACCGGAGAACTAAGGTGGAGAGATCACTGTGCTTTTGGAGTTAAACAAAAGATTATTTCCACGAATTTGATAGAAGAAGCTTTTGTGCTGGAGAGTAAGAGAGGAACTTTAGAAGTTTTTATGTAACTCCCCCCCCCCTGGACCCGGGAGCGTCCTGCGCGTGAGCCTGAGGAAAAAGAATAAGGAGTTTGACAGCTGTCAAAGGAGCTGTCAAACGGCGGTTAAACTCTAGAACTGTATTACTTAATATCTCTCTGGACTAAAGGTGTTACATTTAAATTGAAGTGGTTGGAAACAAAGTAATTATAAACAACAAAGTAACGGATTGTTGGAAAAGGACTATTAGAATTGGAATCCCCCTAGAGGGAATTAGAGACATTACAATGGCTGCAGAAGGAAAATTACTGGCAGAGATAGAAAGAATGTTTTTTCTCATGGGAATTCTACAAGAGCAGAGCATGGCTATGAACAAAGAACTTACGACCTTGAATTCTAAACTAAGCAACTCTGCTGAAGGCACAAAGGATTTGACTGGGAAAAAATCTGCAGCTGAACCAGAAGAGATATCTTTGGAACTGGTGGAGAAGGAAGAAGGAGGAGAGAAAGTTCAGGAGGAAAATACCAATCAGAAGCCTATATTGTCAGGAAATAAAGTTACAAATCTGCGAAAGGTGAGAAAGATAAAGGAAGAAGCCCCTGGAGTATTTGGAATACTGGAATTTAAAGGAGCAAATAAACATGATTGGGACTTCCTCTTTAAGTTTGAGTATGGGAGACCAGCTGATCTTTGGCAGCAACTGCTTTCAACTGTTTTGGAGGGAAGAAAATATGAGGTGATTGTGACAGAACTCCTTCGAGACCTGAGGGCCAACAAAAAAGACTACCAACAAAATCGACGGAGAGAGACTGACAGAGATTTGAAGGCCTCGGATGTGAGGAATCCGGGCTAGGAACTGTTTTTTGGGGACATTTGCTTGGGAAGGGACGGAAACCGGGGTAGAGAGGGAGGGGGAGAACAGAATTGTAAAAATTTATGATTTTTGTGTTTGGTCATTATGACCTTTAGTTTAAGATAAAAAGGGAGAAATTCGTGGAAGAGAACTTAGGTCGACCTTAGAAAAAGGATTTAATGTTTATAAGAGAACTGGATAAGAAAAATTTGGCCTAGTAAAAAGAGTTAAGTTTAAAAATAACAACAATATTTTAAGGATGAGGGATAAGAACTTGCTGAGCTAATTAATGGAATTGGGATGTAGGGAGGGGGGTGGGGGGAAGTCAAGGAAAGGGGGTAAAGAAAGTAAGGATATGAAATTATACATGTTTTGTCTTTGTCTTTTTTGTGTGTGTATAATGTCTTTATAAAATGTGAAAAGCCAATAAAAATTTATTTAAAAATAAAAATAAAAAAATGAGTGACTATATATCCCTAACCTTCACACATACATTTTATATTCTGGAAATTAGCTTGCATTCCTGTTCTAAATTACTCATTCCCCCCCATCTGGTCTATTATGGCACCCAACCAGGCTTACAATAAACCCTGCTGGTTGCACTAAGAATAGATTTATGTTGTTTCATTACCTGTTCTTATTCTTTTCTCTCTTGAAAGGCAGTGTTAGTGTGCCAAAGGCATTGATATGATGTGCTGCTTAATTGAATTAACTATCGTGCACCTACATTGTCTGACTGCTGTGTCTTAACATCCATTTTCAAGAAGGCAAGCTCTGCAATACAGACAGGAGTGACAGAGCTGCTTTCCTAATGTCATCACAGCAGGGCTAACCCAGAAGGCAGTTGTACCAGCCCCATGATGCCAGCAATGTGGGCTTATACAAAGACACACACACACACGGCAGATTGGTAGCGGGCAACAGGGCAAATGGATCAAACAGCATAGCTGGCTGAGAAAGAGACAACTGCAAATTATTTTCTTATGCAAACATAACTTGGGCAGGGCAGCAATGTAGGAAGAATGTGGTACACAAAAGCCTAAACTTTTGAAAGTACCAAACAATATTTTCTGAGAAGGTACACCAAAAACCCTCCTACCAATCATTTCAGTGTATCAATAATTTTTTAAATTTTTTAAATTAAATTTCTATAGCCATTCATCGATAAATGATTCTCAAGTGGCTTACAAGCAAGGCAATGTTAAAAAATATATAGTAATTAGTAATAGTAACAAAAAGCATAAAAGACAGCAAAAGATTTTTCTCTCTCTTGTAACAGAGAAAGCATTTTTAAAAAGCCTGGATGAGTATACAGGTATTTATCCGGCACCAAAAAAATCATAAAGAGGGCATCAGCTGAGCTTCTCTGGAGAAGATGTTCTGCAACAGGGTGCCGCTACTGAAAAGGCCCTCATTTTGGTAACTACCCATCTCACATCACTTGGAAGAGAGGTCTCCAAAGAGGATTGTAAGGTTCATGTAGGCATATACTGGATGAAGGGATCTTTCAGGTAATCTTGTCCTAAACCAAGGACGGGAAAGACACAGATTATTGTGGGGCTGCCACTGAAAAATATTTGGAAACTGCAACGAGTGCAAAATGCTGCAGGTAGGGTGCTGACAGGAGTATGGCATCTATCATGCCAGTTTTGTGTGACCTGCAGTGGCTGCCAGTTTATTTCTGTGCTCAGTTCAGGGTGCTGGTATTAACCTTTAAAACCCTTAATAACTAGAAACCTGTGTATGTTGAGGACAATCTTCTTCCATATGAGCCTCTGTGCAAGCTCTTCTGAGGCTCTCCTCCAGATTCATGTTTGGCAATAGATTGCCAATCTCTTATACTGCATAATGTTTGAATATATTGTTATGACCTATTAGATGAAATACAAACAATTATGGCTATTCTGAAATGAACTGTAGCTTGCTGCCAAAAGTACGGAGGCAGCAATATATCTGCCAATACTAAATGCAGAGTTTGAAGACGACAGAAAATAGCTACAGTATCTCCACTATTCTCTGTCTGTGAGCTTCCTGTGAGCTTCACTACTAGTCTAAATGGATCTTAATATGATGGGGAAAGGCAATATTTACGCTTTTAATAATATAAATCATGTTCCAAACTGCTGAGCAATTAAAAAGATTAAGGAGGCATGTTCATCCTGATGGGAAAAAGATTGAGGAGAGAGATTTAGCAGTTTCTAAATATCTTGGGAGGATTGCCCCAAATGTGCTGCATTTCCTATACAAAAAGCATGCATGTGTAGGGCAAAGTTTTTTCAACTCGCCTAGGATTTGTTGATCAGAAGGTCGGTGGTTCAAATCCCTGCAACGGGGTGAGCTCCTGTTGCTCGGCCCCTGCTCCTGCCAACCTAGCAGTTCAAAAGCACGTCAAAGTGCAAGTAGATAAATAGGTACCGCTCTGGCGGGAAGGTAAACAGCATTTCTGTGCACTGCTTTGGTTCACCAGAAGCGACTTAGTCATGCTGGCCACATGACCCAGAAGCTGTATGCCGGCTCCCTTGGCCAATAAAGTGAGATGAGCGCCACAACCCCAGAGTTAGCCGCGACTGGACCTAATGGTCAGGGATCCCTTTACCTTTACCTAGAAAGTTACATTCAGAGTGTCATGTCTGAAAATATCACACATACCTGCTTTGCTGTCTTATTCTGAAGCTAGTATTGGCAATTACTTTCCACTGCAAAAATATTGTGTGTAGATACAGCAGAAATAACTTCTTTTCTGTGTAGGAGCCTGCTGTGTAGGGATGTTTTCATGTTTGGAGTGTGAAATTTCATGTGTAAAATTATATCATACTGGATAACAATGCATAAATAAAAATAATGGCTCTGAAACACAGCCATGTAAATTCAGGTGCTGATTTCAAGAAACATGGCCCATTTGTGAATATAATAGGACAATGGTGCAAGCTGTCAGAGAAACTTGTACGATTCCCCCAATGGTTCAGGATAGGCTTGGGAGTCATAAGCGGGCAGTGTGTCAAGTGTCACCCCCTCAGTGAAGACACCCGGGACAGTCTGCCCCCATTGCCTCCCTTCCTCAGCCCCTGGGTTTGATTCCTGTATTGTCCAGGTGATGCGAGCTGTAGTCCAACAACATATGGAGGATACCATGTTAGCTACCCCTGGCAGCATGTGTTAATGGCATGATCAAGATTGTCAAAGGGGACAAAAGTGTGAGGTGAAGAAAGGACAGTCTATAAAAGTCTGGCTGAAAGCATGGTGCTCCATTAGTATGTTACCTAGTCTCACACACTGAGCTGAACAAAAGAATGCCAGGAGCTACTAAAATAAAACAGTTTCCTGCACTTTGTAATGTCATTTGGTCACAATGCCTTTTAAAGCTAGTTTCCAGCAAATTATTTTCAGCAAATTGAGGGGGGAGGACAAACGCTTGCCCATATCATGCCAACACGGCAGTCTAATTCAGTCTTCCCGAAAGCTAAGGAAAAGACACTTCTGATAAAACACCACTTGATTAGCTCTGAAAGTAACAATATTTAGGTCTTTCCATCTGGACCCTTAGCACTGATTAATTCTCACGGAAACCCCATGAGATGCTAACCTTGCTGCGGTTTCTCTGTAAAATAACAGTACAGTCAAAACATTGGCAGCACTACACAGAATCTGATTTTAGAGAGAGATTTCCCTGAGGAATGACTCGTTTAATATGGGTTTGGTTGTGTCCCTTGAGACTTGGCTAGATGTCACCTGCTTTTCTTAAGTAATATTCAGCAACTTTCCAGGAAAATAAACCAGACATCTTTGGGGGAAATGTTGAGATATTTTAGCATGCCTCATGTGGACCAATTGAAAACTATGATGGATTTTGTTTAAGTACATTGAGGACACTGAAGAACAAGCAGTGCTCACTAAGTACTATGGAGGTCTGCTTTTCCTTCCAGGAACGGTTCCAATGAAATTAAGCTTACCTGGCAAACTCACATGTTTTGTGTCAGCTCAGCTGAGAATGGCCTCTGATGATGTCAGGTAGACACACCCAAGGATCAGTCTTTAGGAGAATAGCTGTAAGCATTATTACACAGATATAATCTTTTTAGTTTTAGCAACAGCATTTGTGCTTTTGGTGTTTACTTTTAGCACTGTGGACTATCATTTAATTATATGCAATAGCCTCTTAGTACCTGGAACCGGAAGCCGATGAGAGTTATCATAAAATGCAATTGGATAAATGACTGTCTCCTCACTTGAATGTGCAGTCAGTGCAGTGAGCAGCTGACACAGTACACTTCAGTGTGCACCAACAAAGACTGTATAGTAAATAATATCACCCACCTCTTTAATCACAGAAGTCTAATTTCTAATTATCCCAGACATATACTCAGTGCTATTTTTCTAGAAAAAGAGGTCCCAGAACTCACCATAAATACCTCCCTTGTTCTGTTATAATAGCAATGGCGCCCACCTGAGAGGTGCCGGAACTGAGTTCCGGTGACTTACAGCTGGAAAAAAAGGCCTGCATATATTAGTAGAACTCCTTCCATATGGCATTGGTTCCATGTGGAGGAGAGGGCATAATGTATGGGGGGGGGGAATCATTATGTTGTTTCCTCAAATTGTGTGAAGCATGCAGTAGCAGTGTGTCCTGTTTTAATGAGCTGTACATTTTCATGCGCTACACATGCATGGACACTACACTAGGAGGAGCCACCACCTGACTCCAGAAACACCTTAGTCTGCATTTGTGTGCTTTGCCCACATACATATTGGCCATAAAACAACTAACTTATTCTTGGATTTTGTTCCACCTACCCTCCCCCCCACCCCAACTGGGCCAGTGGTTTTTAAATTGATAGAATCCATAGGATCCAAAGATTTGAATCATGCTTCTTTTCTTTCTCTTCCCTGTCCCTCACACACCAAGATGGTGCACTAGAGCTATTTGCTAACAGACTAGCAGAACTGATGACTTAAAGAGCTAAGATCTCTCATGTCTAAAATTGCCAGCTATTTATTCACTTGAGTTGTCACACATTGATTTCCAAATGATAAATCAGAACACATCAGCCAGTTCTGGGAACCTTTTGGGTGGATTGTCCATTTGGCAAGCTTGCAGGAGAGCTAAGAGGTATAATGCCCAAGTCAGAAACATCAGGTCAAGAGTTTGCATCTTAACAGTTGCTCTGCACAGTCACTCTGAGTGATCCTGATAACAGGCTTGGTTCCAGGCTTAGGGGTGTCTTAAAAACCCATTGAAATAAATGGAACAGAAGTTTGTCATGATGTAACTAAAGTTCCATTGATTTCTATGGGTATACTCTGAGCATGACTAAGCCTGGACCCAACCCATAATGCTCACCCAAGTAATAGCAAAATGAAATGATGATAGGTTTAAAATGCTAATTACCGGTAATCTGAACAAAAGAAACAAATTGTTGCAACTGTGGTTTCTTTGTGGTATTAATGAAGCAGGTAGCCTTTGTGTTTTCTTTGGTTGTTAACAAGCTTTGGGTCATTTTTAATAACTCCGTTCCCATATTTACTGTAGAGGTTTATCTAAGTTACAGTAAAAGTTTGCCTAAAGTATTGTGTTCATTTTATAGGAAATGCTGCACTATGAACATTTCTTCTTTTCTTAGGGAGGGGAATCAAGTATTAAATCTGTCACTCACCCTTGAGTTGGCCGGCTTAAACTCATATAAATCAGAAGGGAGCTTGAGTTGGATTCTGGCCTATCTTTTAACTTTGGGATTGGATCAGAATAATTTATTATGAGTTTTAAGTGTTTTGGCCTTCTTAATCACTTGGATATTATGCAGAGGAGCGTGGTTTGCCTTGGGAGTATACCTGGATGTGACACCTTATTTATCATGGTTAACTTCACTGATAGTGGCTGGGCTTCCTTACAACCTTTTAAACTATTAAAATTAATGACCAGACCAGACTACTGGACAAGAAGTATTTTTCCCACTCATATGTTTTGAAGAAAAGTTTTCTAACAAATTCTAGAAGGTGAAAGGCAAAGGGAAAATGCTGTCTCTTTTGCCTGGCCTTTGTAACTGCTGAAAGGCAATTTCTGCGTGTGCCAAATGATTTAAAATGTTTTATTGTACTTTCAAACATAAAAACAGTCAGTGGTTCCCCCCCCTTCTTCTGTTGCCGTGTTCTTTTATATGTCCAGCTCTTGCTAGAAAGTTTTTGCTGTGCTACAGGATAAACTACATTAGGCATCCATGCTGCAGTTCCCAGAAATTTTACGGCACATTGGACTTGTATAATGATGCATTAAGTCTGTGTCTTTCACAGAGTGACTACTGCAAAGCATTCTGATGGGACTGTACATGCACAGTCCTTTCCCGTCAAGCTCATATTACATGCTGACAAGGAAGTGCTGAGCGGGTTATTGCTGCCTTGCAGTCACAGGTGAGTGTAACTTCTATTGACTGCAGATTGCGTGCATATGAGGAGAGATACATATTGTGAGAGGGAATGACTAAGACTGTTCATCCCATTTTTATTTATTTTTGTGTGTGTGTTGGCACCACAATCTTCATAGCTCATTGGCACCCTGTGCTTAATTTTGCATGCTCCACTGCATATCTTGTTCTGCATTTGGGTTTCGCCTGTCCATACATTTCATATTCTCTTACAAGCTGCCTGCAAATTAGAATGGTTGAGCTCTGCAGATAGATGCTTAACAACCAATAGCCACACTGAAATATAAAATTAATTAAGTTGTATGGACTTGTTTTAAACCAACAGCAACAAAGTATTGTCACATATGAAGAACTGTGCCCTGAATTGCCATTTTTCAGCTACACAGTTTTTACTAAAATTTTGGGCTTGATTCCTCCCAAACATTTCAGAGATGTTTTCCACAAACAACACGAACAACCCAGGGCTATACCTGTCTAATGCTAACAATGTCAGCGAAGCTTACTTTAGAATACTAGGACCTCTAAAGGACATCTTGAATCTCCTGCCTCTGTTATTAAATGTAAGACATGCATTGGGTAGAATGTATATTCATTTTAGGGTTTTTTAGTATCATGGATTAAAATGCAGTTAGGTAATAATAATCACAGGGCAGTTAACTGACGCTATTGTGAATAAACACAGCCATGGAATTATTATGGTGCAAAGAAAGCTGGCCAAGCCTACCATGGTGTGAATTTGTTGGAGCAGCTGATATTCCATTATGATGCTGTGCATCAGTATTCAATAAACGTACTTGCCTGGTTTGCACATAATGCTAAACTATGCTTTAGTGTTATGTGCATGGGCCTTATGGCTTGTATTGCCTCCACCACCACATGCACACCCCAACTCATCCCCCCACCCCCACCAAGGATGAGGGACAGGTTGGAAGCTTTTGGTTTCACTGTGTTCAGATTCAATCATAGCCTGTTTGCATGTCACTCAGTCCAACCTTTCACTTGGCACACACACAGCACTACAGGCTTGGCAGCAGACACAGAGTTCAAAAGTCACGATTCAGGCATTCAGGAATCAGGCAGGATGTTCAGAACTGCATGGAAGCAACATCCTAACTGCCAGGGGTTGCAAACATATGCTCCTCCAGAATGGATGAATCTGCTTCCATCTGCAGAGGGAGTGTTAGGTTCTAGATGACAATACATTTGACCTTTTACTTCATGCTCCTGATCACCATTACATTGAAACCTGAACAAGTTGTGGTTAGTCTTGGCTATGGTTTTGCGGAAAAGCCAATGGCTACATTTGGACAATTGTATCTTAACTTATTAAATGTGTAGTTGAACAAATGGCACATACGGCCATTTCACACCTCTCTTCATGAGGCACCTCAGTAATAAGTCTCTAAAAGCTTCCTGTTTGATCAGAAGAATCCAGGGTCTGAAATCAACTTCAAGCCATGGTTTGTGGTTCTGGCTTCTAAACTGCAATGAAAACAAACTTCAGTTATGGATTTGAACAGAACAAATATCTTCCTTGTTACCATGTTGGAAGAAGAGCAAAAAGGGTGGGGGAAATGTCCAACTCAAGGCTAGATCCCATAGCACTAAACTATGGTTTAGCATTATATCTGAATATAATCATTGTGTGCACTGGTTTCTCTGCTGCTCCAGGTAAATGCAGCTATGAAACCAAGGGCAAGTACACTGCCAAGGACCCTAGCCTTTTTGTACTGCTAAACATTAGTAGACATTTTCTTATGGTAAAGGTTGTTTGACAGTGGAAGAGTCTGTCTTAGGATGTGGAATGGTCTCTCTTGCTGGCAGCTGAATGGAGCTCTGTCAGAAGTGCTGCAGTTGTCTCCTGAATTGAGCAGGAAGATCTTTCAGCCACTTAAGCGGGGCTTGAGTGGAACAATCAATTCCCATATTTGTGTCAAAATTATCTTCAGTTCTTAATCCACACACTCATCTGTCCTATCCACACATTACTTCCCCCCCCCCTTCAACAGCAGTATTTTCCTTCTCTCCAACTGCTTTCTGGAATCATGTCAGAAGCTGCTTGAGTACAGAAATGTGTTGAGCATCAGCATATGATCAGCATGGCTTTAATATGGCTCTGGCCATGTGCTAGAAAGATCAAAGCCTTAGAGACCCTTATCTCATATAATTTATATGATTTTATCAACGTGTGTGTGAGAATTTCAGTGCTAACTCCCTGTTTCACACTGCTGATAGAAAGAACGATTCACGCCAGAGAATTTATTTTTTGCTCTATAAGACTCACTTTTTCCCTCCTAAAAAGTGTGTGCGTCTTATGGAGCGAATGCAGGCTGTGCAGCTATCCCAGAAGCCAGAACAGCAAGAGGGATTGCTGCTTTCACTGCGCAGCGATCCCTCTTGCTGTTCTGGCTTCTGGGATTCAGAATTTTTTGTTTGTTTTCCTCCTCCAAAAACTAGGTGCGTCTTATGGTCTGGTGCATCTTATAGAGCGAAAAATACGGTAAACGGAACTAAACTCCCACCCATCTATTTTCTTTGCCAGGAAATTCTCACAAAGAACTACAAAATTATTTCCTCCCAGTCCAAAAAAATGCATTCAAGTAGATCTACACCTTCACATTCTGCATAAATCTTTAATCAACCAGGGCACCTTCAGAAAGAAAATCGCTTTCTAGTGGGTAGCTCTCCAGGAAGTGAAATTGTGGCAGCTCATCCTTCATATAACTTTTATAGGGAGTAGGTTTAAGTTTAAGTCTTACTCAGGTTACGGAGGCTGATGGATGAGCAACTAGGAACGATTATGCCCAAGTATTTAGATTATTTATTACATTTATTAATCACTTCCTATGGAGCACCTTGAAGCAATTTCACAATAAAATAAAAACCACATACACAACATTGTTATATATAAGTAAGTGCATTTGCTGTCTTACTTATGATACCTGCTTAAAACATTTCGGTTTAGGTATCTTACCTTGAACTTACCCTGGTAGCTAATTGCCAGCCAGTGCAATTCTTTAAGCAGCAGTGAAATATAGTGACATTATACCACAGTGAGCAGTCAAACCACTGCAGTTTGCACTCCTGCAGCTTTAATAATAATAATAATAATAATAATAATAATAATAATAATAATAATAATACGGTACCGTATTTTTCGCTCTATTGGACGCACCGGATCACAGGATGCACCTAGTTTTTAGAGGGGGAAATCAAGGAAAAAATATTATTTCCCCCCCAGCCCCAAAGAGCAAAGAAGCCAAGACAGCGAGCGGGATCCATAGCCATGCAACCTCTCCAGCCAGGAGCTAAACCTCTCCAGCGCGGCTAAAGAAGAAGACAAGGCAGTGAGCGCGATCCATCCCGCTCGCTGCCTTGGCTTCCTCTTTAGCCTTGCGCAGCATCTTTAGCCTTGCACAATGGGATGGACCGCACCCGCTGTCCACCGGGGCTGGACTAGATGACTCCTGGGGTTCCCTTCCAACCCTGCAATTCTATGACCTCGGAAGGTGTTGGGGTTCTCCACCACTGGAGGCTTTTAAGCAGCGCCCTCCCCAGCCAAGGCCAGGCTCAGAGCAGCTTACAAGCAATAGTAAAAACAAATTGAATGATTACAACTTAAAAAACAAAATTAAAATACAACATTAAAATATTGAAACATTAAAATATTAAAATGTAGCCTCATCGCAGGAGGAGAAGGAAAGGAAAAAAGAAAGAGAGGGAGGGAGGGAGGGAATCAAATTGGCTCCAAGCCAAAGGCCAGGTGGAACAACTCTGTCTTACAGGCCCTGCGGAAAGAAATCAGATCCTGCAGGGCCCTGTTGTCATGAGGCAGAGCGTTCCACCAGGCCGGAGCCAAAGTTGAAAAGGCCCTGGCTCTGGTTGAAGCCAATCTAACTTCCTTAGGGCCCGGGATCACTAGGGTGTTGCTATTTATGGACCTTGAGGCTCTCCGTGGGGCATACCAGGAGAGGCGGTCCTGTAGGTACGAGGGTCCTAAGCCGTGAAGGGCTTTAAAGGTCAAAAGCAGCTCCTTAAATCTGACCCTGTACTCTACCAGGAGCCAGTGCAGTTTGAAAAGCACTGGGTGAATATGCTCCCATGGCAGAGACCCCGTGAGGAGCCTCGCTGCAGCATTCTGCACCCTCTGGAGTTTCTGGGTCACCTTCAAGGGCAGCCCCGCGTAGAGCGAATTACAGTAGTCAAGCCTGGAGATGACTGTCGCATGGATCACTGTGGCCAGGTCAGAGCGGGAAAGGTAAGGGACCAACTGCTTGATGCGGCGAAGGTGGAAAAATGTCGCCTTGGCTGTTGCTGTAACTTGCGCCTCCATGGAAACTTTGGGTCAACCCCAATGTTACCAACACATGGACAACAGTGGTTAGGCTATCCTAGTCCAGAAATGGATGTAGTTGTCTTGCCAGGAAAAGCTGGAACATTCTACTACTGGCACTACAGAATATCATAGGGCGGTGAGCCAAAACCGGGCATTTTTTGGGTGTTATCCCTGTTCTGTGGAATGCCCTTCTTTCTGCCATATGTGAAGCCACAATCATCAGTTCTTCTCTTTTTGCAAATAAATAAAATAAAATAAATAAAAGTCTTATAGGTGGTTTCTGAATCCCTGAAATCTGTTTTATTTGCTTTTATACGTTTTTATGCTTTGTTTTTAAATATTGTTTTTACATTGTACATAGTATACACTGCTTTGAGATTGCATTGCTAATTATTGCATGCATTGATTTAACAATTTTTTACCTTTTGTTTAATTTTGTAAGATCTCTGCTCCCCGCCCATGAATTTGCCATGTGGTAAATTCAAAAGAAATGAATGAATGAACACGTGCACACACAATAATTGAGTATGGTAATTTGGAAAGGACCTTAATTTTAGAAAGGACTACATAGCAAACATGAATTATCTTAGCTCATCCTTACCCATAATGATGGTATATATTGCAGCAGCAGCAACAACAACACCTGCAGTGCAACATTCGAAGTAGATTTACTTGACAGTTTATTAGCATACGGCAACCTTGCAGAGAACTCTTTGCAGAACACATCCATAAGCAACTACACTACTTTATCATAGGGCGCTTTAAATAATCTGGGGGTTGGGGTTGGGGGGGGAGGAAACTACTACTAACATTAGTCTGTTTTGCTTTCAGGTATAGAATCATGGGTTGTCCAATGGACATTATTAAAAGTACATCTATGAATAACAGTTGCAGGAGAAGATCTTAAATTTGTAAACTTCATCAGCATGTAAGCTCTTTGGATAATGGCACTTTATGAATGCCAATTTCGATTGGTGTGTTAAGACACTCAAGGGCACATTTTATTTCCCTATTAGCATACTCCTTTAGTACATTGGTATGTTTGGCTTGTGGTCTGATGCACCCAAGGTGG
Organism: Podarcis melisellensis; assembly: GCF_964234715.1. Taxonomy (NCBI): domain Eukaryota; kingdom Metazoa; phylum Chordata; class Lepidosauria; order Squamata; family Lacertidae; genus Podarcis; species Podarcis melisellensis. Next base: position 44,616,679 of record NC_138530.1, on the reverse strand, counting down.
ACAAATAAAGCTCATGCTCTTGCATCTTGATACAATACCATCTAGAGTAAATGAAATACAGGGTTGAATAAGAGAATAATCCTTTCAGACTGGGCGGGGGGCGGAGTTGCACACAATTGTTTTTGGTATTTTACAGCTGACTTGCATTTTATTGGCTTTTATGTGGGGGTGTATGGTACATGCTCCAACTTCTGGACGAAAACATTATTCCTTAACACATAATGAATCTCCATTGTTTTATTTCACAAAAATCTGTATTATTGGTTGGTTGTTGGGATCTGTCTGTCTTGAGAACAACGGCGTGTGACTCCGGAGGTGAAGTCAAACTCCTGCTTTAGTGACCTCTCTGGGGTGCAAGCCTGGGTGGTGTGTATGGAGGTTCTGGGCAAGGCCCCACCACCTCATTGATGTGGCCCAAAGGAAAGCAGAGCAATATGTTTGGCACCAGCTTGGCTGTGGGAGTTGCCGGAAGGGAGCTTAGAAATTGGTATGGAGAAAGTGGCAAGAGACCAGCTTTTCTTCCTGTCTCATAATATTAAAACCTAGGACCATCCAATATAGCTGAAGGCTGAAAGGCTCAAGGCAGACAGAAGTACTTCTTCATACCCTGCACAGTTAAGCTATGGAATTCACTCCCACAAGGGGTAGTTCTAGCCACCAACTTGAATCGCTTTAAAAGGTTAGACAAATTCGGGGAGGAGAAGGATCTCATTGGCAACTAGCTCTACCTCCACTCCTGGAAGCAGTCGCTGCGAATCTCCAGTGGGAAGAGTTTTGTTGGGCTTAGGTTCTGCTGGCGGACTTCCCACAATGGGCCATATGTTTGACCACCACAGAAGTGACTGGCGACAAAGCTATCAGGTCTATGAGAAATGTGACTTTGTCTAGCTTTGTCTAGCTCATCTCGCAAGCCTCTTCAGTCACCTCCTTCCAGCCTACAGTGTCTGCTGTAATTGTCTCCCCTCCCTCCTTGCTCCCAACTGTTTGCGATGGTGATTAGCTTCCAGCTGTCTCCCTTTAATCTCTTTTAATAGATTTCCACCGCCGTGCATCTCATCCGGGCCCCGCCCCAAAACAGGACACTAGCCAGGAGGCCAAGAAGCTACTGCACTTGTGGTGCAATCAATGGATGGACCCGAGCGGCGCAAGAGCGCGCCTAGCTTGGTGCCGAGAGCCCCGCTGCCCGGGCTTCGCTGGGCAGCGCGGGCGGGCTGGTAGGCGGGCGCCCCTATAATAAAGGCTGCCTAGGAAATCCACTAGGTGGGCGTGAGCGGCTGCGGTGAGGTCAGCGGCGGGAGGACCAATGAGTGGCGCGCTCGGGAGCTGCCCGCTCTTGGCGTGCGAGTGGAGGGGGCGGGGGAGCGCTAGGTGGATGCTGCTCCGGCGGCGGCTCGGACATTCCGGCACTAGGCAGAGCGCGAAGGCGGGAGTCGCCCTACGGCTGCCGGGGCTGTGTGGAGACGTGACGGGGAGAGAGTCTGGGGGGAAGGCGAGAGGAGGAGGAGGAAGGAAGGAGGAGCGGCGGGGTTTCTAGCTCGCCGCCGCTCGGGAGAAAGAGGAACAGGGAGACGGAGAAGGCGCCAGGGAGCATTTGCCTCGCCTGGCGCACAGGTGCAAGCCGAGAAGGAGCGCCTCGTCGTTGGCGCCGCCTGGCCGAAGGGGGATATAGTGCCTGCCCGCCTGCCTGGACTCCGCCGCTTCTGTGGGGAGCGTCGCTTCACCTGCGAGCGACTCAGCCAGCCAGCCAGCCAGCGCGCGGCGCGTCCCGCGTCAGCCAGGTAAGAGTTTCCCTCAGAGTCTTTCTCGGGGAGCCGCGGGGCGCTCGCCGCGCCCGCCTCCTCGCGCTCGTCTTCGGCTGCCAAAGTTTCTGGCAAGAGTCACTCGGGGCGAGCGAGAGCGACCGTGCCAGAGGCGGCGGCGGCGGCCACGGAGTCGAGACGGAGGCGCGAGAGGGAGTCGCCCTTTCCATGCCCTGTCGGAAAAGAGGGTCCTCGCGTGAGGCGGACGCGGCTAGAGCTGCCTTCTTTGGACGTTTCTCTCTCTCTCCCCCCTCCGCCCCATAATAAGCCCCTTCCCCGCTTCTTCCCCCCCCCAACCCGGCCACATGGATTCTTCGCCTGTTCTCTTGAGCCCTCGGACAGAGTCAGAAGTCCGTCGAGAGGCATCTCCTGTGTGTGTGCTCGACGTAGCCCAATAGGTTTTAAATTTGGAGGGACTGCAATTTCCTCAGGGAAAGCGGCGGTTTGTGTGGCAAATGCGTCGGCTTCTTCGGTGTGCTCTTTCTTGCGGAGCGGGGAGGGGGTGTTGCTGAAAGTTGTCTTCTTTAGGCCGGCGTCAGGCTTCTGGCTGAGATCTTGAAGAGCCACTTCTTCTAGTTGGAGCAACCTCAGGGCTTTGTTCCAGAGACACTGCTGGAGTTCAAGCGTATCTGTCTAGGTTGCCTTTCCTACCAAGAGCTCATTGGCTTCGAAAGCAAAGCAGATCCAATATGTGCTCTTCATATTTTGGCAGAAGCAACATTTCATTTCCTTATGTGTTTGCCCTCAATGTCCATGCATGTTTCCAGCTCTCTGCACGACTAATGCACCCCTGTGTAAAATAGTCTAGAAAAACCATCACTTCTGAGTTGTAGACTTGCTATTGCTAATACTGATTAGAATCCTCCACTTCTTTCATAAGCATTGGGAAAACCTTGTGTGGGTGGTGGTTGGATTCAGCCATACCTCTGATGCTATGATCCCCCTTCCCAGTCCTTCCAGTTATGACTGACAAGCAGCTGGAATGGTGGCAAGGGGCAACTTAATCTGCAGTAGAAGACTATGATTCTCTAAATCTTATGTTCCAAACTCCCATTCAAGTCCACTTGGCGTGGATGCGTTTCGGGGATTAGTTAACCTGCGTGGCACATTTGTGCAAACAAAGGTGTCTTACCTGAGCAGTTTCCTTCATCTCTCTCTATGTGCAATCTCTAGTGATTACGGAAGCATCTGGGGAACAGAGGTGGTTCTCTGTTTACTGCGTAAGTGATCAATCTGAAGCAAAATTGATTTGTTTGTGGACTTAATTCAATTATATGCCTCTTCAGATTGGTACTATAAGGAGTGTAAATTTAAATGGCAAGCTGGATAGCCTGGTGTGTAAGAGACTGAGCTATGAATAGGGAAGTCCTCAGTTACAGCTTTCCTCTGCCATGAAGTCACTAGGTGTTGTTCGGCAAGCCATTCTTTCTCAACCTCATATGAAATGTTGATAATGCTGCCTTTCAGGGTCGCTGTAAGAGTTGCACATCTGAAGACTTTTTAATTATGAAATGTAAGCATACTTTAAATATTAAGTAGCTCATATTTATATGCTTCACATACATGACTTGGTTGGAATCCATACAACAACCCAGTAAGGTAGTCAGTGTTGTTAAATATGATATGCAAAGCATATCTGATATTGATAGATTTGTCTTTTTGTCTGCCATCTGCACCCTCCCAAACTTATAGTGTTTGTTTTCACCTTTTAATAGTTACTGGACAAATATGATTTAAATCAACTCTGTTTCCTGTTAGCAGACTCTCTCCATCCTAAGTGAGCATATTCCTCACAGATTTAAACAGAATTTTGTGAGCAGAGTAGGTTATGCAAATTGTGGTGTCTGCTGCAAACATCTTTTTCAAGCCACTGGGTAATGTATTTTGAAACACATGTATTTGCTGGATTTAGATCTAAGCACATAAATCTACAGCACAAGAACCCAAGTAAGTTGATGCTTACAGGGATATGCATGTTGCCGTGGTAGGTTGTTTATTCATCCAAATATTAATGTAGGCAGAAATTACTTTGATCTCATCTTAAATGCTTCCTATAAAAAGAACTACTGAAGGATATTGAAGTCTCAGACACAACAGAACTTAGCAAAAATAGTGTGTGTGTTTTAAATAAAGAGATTGGCTGCTGCACCCTGTAGAAGCTAATGCTGAATTTTAGTGTCTTTTTACATAGCATTGCTTGAGATCCAAAGTGGCACTTCGCAATGACCATTGGCTTGAAACATCAAAGTGACTGAACAGTGATTTTGTTTGCATCTGGATATTTAATCAGACACAGTGTTTGATTTGTTTAAAATGGCTTGGAATAGAACTGAATTTGAGGTGCTATCTGCACTTATGGACAGCTGTGTGTCTTTGGGGTGGGGGAGGTCTTAAGTGCTTTAATATACTAGCCACTCTTGGTGGTAAATCCTAGTGTCAGTGATGCTTCTGAATTTTCATATGCCCTAAGCAGCTTTTCTACCTCTACTGTGTTTTCTCCCACTCAAAGCTAATTAGGATAAGATGAATTACCAAATGGAGAGATGGGGCTCATTGCTTTAGAATCTCTGATCTTATGTTGTTCTCTCTTTGAAAACTGGCTTGTTTTTCTCTTTCACCTTCATTTGCATGTCAGTATGATCATGGGAAATGTTCCTTTCTCCCTGAAGGTTATAGTAATAAACCAATATAGAAATGGGAGAAAAAGGACTCATTCACCCATGTTTTGTCCAGCCAGGGTAGCTTTACCTCCATGTTAGCACAAAGTACTTGAATTCTGGGAGATTAAAAAAAAATTGTTTAGCTGTGACACTGTTTTAAAGAGCTCAGTTTTGCTGCTGCTTCTTTTAAATCACATGATATATATCTGTGGTCTTTAGGAGAGTTTGATTCTATGTGGGTTTTCTACATTTTTATTTTTTATGACTTCAATGAACATCTCATAGTATAGGAAGTGTACCGAAGAAGCAGAATGTATGACAGACTATTGAATTGAGAATAGTACAGTATCCTTTCATTGGATATTGGTTTGCTACTCCATGCTAATTCCAATGTCTTTGAATTGATGAGGTTAGGAAGAACTTCTGATGAGACTGTGTAACAAGAGACCCAAATGTAGGAAGGTAAAAACAAACAAGGTGGGTTGTGTGTGTGCATGCTGAATGCCTGTATTTGCATTTGTTTTATTATTATTAATAATAATTTTATTATTTATACCCCCACTCATCTTGCTGGGTTTCCTCAGCCAGGCCAAGAAACATTTCATTTTTTCCCTGATGTTAATTGTGCAAAACAAGTTAAGTGTTCCTCCTTCCTTTTATTCTAAGTAAATGTTGAAGTCTTGTTTCTGGTTGCTGTTCATATGACCAGTATCAAACTTTGTCACTAATTCAGAAATACTTTTTATTAAGACTGGGAAACAAATTTTTTTACAATAATCAACATGCAAATTATAATTTCAATAACATATTAAATTACATTTTTGATATGGAATTAATTTGGATCGTACAACATTGATGGTTTGCATCTTGATGGCTTACCGTATATCATAGCATTCTCCTCCCCTATGTATAATTCAAACTAGCTCATTGGCTGTACTTGGAGAAATCTCCGCACCAGCTGCATAATATGTATCCCTTCTCAATCCTCCCATGCAACCTACACAGGGTCACAGGAGCAGAAGAGTCATGCTGAATCAGACCAAAGGACAATATAGTCCAGTATCCTGTTCTTACAGTGGCCAACCAGGTACCTGTGGGAGCACACAAGAAGGACATGAACACAGTGGTACTTTGTTCCTTGTGAACTGCAGCAACTGATATTCTGAGGCAAACTTGCCTCTTACATCGGATATAATATACTCATCACAAGTAGTAGCCAATTAAGAGTCTTATCATACGTGAATTTGTTTCATTCCCTGTTAAAGCTGTCCAAGTTGGTGGACATTGCTACATCTTGTGACAGTGAATTCCAGAGTTTAACTATGCACTGCGTGAAGAAGTACAGTACTTTGTTTTGTCTGTCCTGAATCTTCACTCATTCAGCTTCACTGGATGATCCCAGTTTCTCAAATTATCAGTGAGTGAGAGAAAAAAACTTCTCTCCATCCACTTTCTTCGTACCAATGCACAATCTTATTCAGTTCTTATCATGTGCTTCCCTCCGTCAGATTTCACCCCCACACAAACTCAAAACCCCTAAACATTGTAACCTTTTACTCCACCCCTTTGTTAAAATGATTGCCTTCTGCACCTTTTCCAGCAGTATATCTCTTTTTATATGTGGTGATCAGAACTGAGCACAGCATTCCAAGTGTAGTCAGGCTGTACAATGGCATTATGATATTGCCAGTTTTATTTTTAATCCATTTGCTAATTATCTCTAGCACTGAATTCACCTTTTTTCACAGCCGTTGCACTCTGGGTCAACATCTCCCTAACTTCTGCTCATCTATGAACAAGTTAAAAAGCACAGTTCTCAAAATGATCCTTGGATAACACCACTTCTTGCATACTACCGTGATGTTTGAGAACAGCCCATTTATTCCTACACCCTGCTTCCAGTTCTTTAGTAATTCTTTAATAACTCTGTCCTCTTTTCCCATGACTGCTAAGCTTACTCAGGAGTAGGGATGGGAGGAAAAATTGATACAGTTCACATTTAAAGTGAGCCTGCCAAATCTGTAGGTAGGTTCTCAATTTCCAAAGAATGTGAGAACTGAAACAATGCCATACTTTCAAATTCACACATCTCTGAATTTTGTGATGTGGTTTCCCCAGCCAAGTAATACTGTACATACAAAATACATATGCAGGGAGAAAATAACCTACAAAAATGCATTAAATTAGGGAACATTGATTGCAGAAAATGTATATCTTACTCAAAACTGCATACAAAATGTGTATATTAGGAGAAATCTGCTGATGAATTTTCATGATTTTTTAAAAATGAAAAAATTCTCAATTTGATGTGAAAATGTGGAGAACTGAATTTAAGAGTGTTAAAATGAGAAAGCGAGAGTTCCAAAATTGACAAGAGTTCATAAAACTGTAGAGTTGGAAGGGACCCTGAGGGTCATTTAGTCCAACCTCCCTACTCAAGAGTTTTGATTGCGTACTTTGACTTTCAAAAAAGTATCTAGTGTCCACTGCTTTGTACTTTTTATATCTGTTGTACTGATGTTTTTTAATGGTATTCAGCCTAGCTCTTGTTACTATATGCGTAAGAGCTGTGCTAGTTGCTCTACAGCAAGGGCAGCCAATCTGTGGATCCCCAGATGTTGCAGTAGAACTCCCATTATTCCTGATCATTGGCCATGCTGACTGAAGCAGATAGGTGGAGCCTAGCAACACCTGAAGGGTCACAGGGAGTGCTCTTCCCCCAATCTACAAAAAAGATTAGAAGATTTTTGGCAAAAGACTTGTGACAAAGTGTAATCCTAATTCGTTATGCCTTGAGGCACAAGTTAGGGGCTGATCTTTTTTAAAACCAGGATTTTGTTATCGGGACTAACACTTATTGCTCTTGTGCTTTGGGTATTTGTACTGAAGCGAATGATGTTCATAGCATTCTTCAGTGAAATGAGAATTTAATCTTCTGTCAAACATAACTTGAAGTGAATTTGGTGTGGTTTCCATATGCTCACTATGAAGAAGAAATACTGTACAGTGGTACCTCGGGTGACAAACGCTTCAGGTTAGACTCCACTAACCCAGAAATGGCACCTCAGGTTAAGAACTTTGCTTCAGGATGAGAACAGAAATCATGCTCTGGAGGTGTGGCGGCAGTGGGCGGCCCCATTAGCTAAAGTGGTGCTTCAGGTTAAGAACAGTTTCAGGTTAAGAACTCACCTCCAGAACGAATTAAGTTCTTAACCTGAGGTACCACTGTACAGGCTCTTTGTTGTTTGAAGGTGAAATAATAGTGCAAACCTATACATCTCTACTCAGAAGTAAGCCACATTGATCTCACTGAGGTTTACTCCCAGATAAGTGGCTGAAATGTTACAGCCTAAGTTTTTCAGGCTGCACAGAATGCTACGCTGGCACTATTTGTATGAGAAGCTTCAAATATATTTAAAGAAGTACTTAATATTGAAACTATTTCAAAAGAGTGAGAATGCATATAATTATGAGTAAAGGAACAGTTTGTGTATAATTTTTCTCTGTCCCCACCCTTTGAATATAGATGGATAGTTATGACGATGCAACTCAAGAGATTACACTTCAAATTGAACTGATTTCTGCAGCCATTAAAATTTATGAACCCAGATTACCTGAATATCTTCTGTCTAAGAGCTAGGCCAGACATTGGCCTATGGTTAAGAGCGGTAGTCTCATAATCTGGGGAACTGGGTTCGTGTCTCTGCTCCTCCACATGCAGCTGCTGGGTGACTTTGGGCCAGTCACACTTCTTTGAAGTCTCTCAGCCCCACTCACCTCACAGAGTGTTTGTTGTGGGGGAGGAAGGGAAAGGAGAATGTTAGCCGCTTTGAGACTCCTTAAAGGGACCGAAAGGCGGGATATCAAGTCCAAACTCTTACAACAGTGCTTTGCTCTAGGCACCTCATGCTGAGTGGCTTGAAGCCACCATTCTAAACTGCCCACAGTGTCAAGAAGTGATGCTACCTCAGGAGCATTGCAGGAGATTAAAAATGGCCTCTCCAGTTTCACTGATTGCAGCACTGCTGCTGACTACTTGCTGCCAGTTACACCTAGTGCTATTTTTCTAAAAAAAGAGGTGCCGGAACTCACCATGAACGTTTCCCATGTTCTCTCATAACGGCAATGGCGCCCACCTGAGAGGTGCTGAAACTCAGTTCCAGCACTCAAAAAGCCCTGGTCACACCACAGAGCATTTGCCTGGCACAAGTCAATCAGATTCCTACCATCAGTTTGAAGATGCTCAATTCTCCATGCCATGTTTCTTTTTGTTTCTAACATAGTTTTCAGGAAAAAATGGTCTTCCACAGCAGTTGCAAAGATTACACAAAAATACTGTATGTGAAGGGCATTGCCCATTTTGAAGCATTATGCATTATAAATGCTTTAAAATGGCAAGGCATATTATTTATTACAATTAGCAGAATCCCCACCCTGTCATTAGATAGGATTGCATGTAAAGACCAAAAGAACAGGAATATTTTGCAGAAATCAGAGTGTTGCTTTAGATATTGCTTACATTCAAGTTCCTTTGAAGACTCTCAGGTACCTGGCGCGGTGCGAACCACCCATAGGGGCAGGGGGCGTGGTGCCCACAGGGACAAAACGGTATGAGGATTCCCGTCCCTATGGGCTCCACGGCGCGACCCATCCCCTATGGACGCAGCACGTCCCGTGCCTTCCCTATGGATGCTGCACACCCCGTCCCTACAGGGACGGGCACGCAGCGGGGCCTCAGCCACCCTACAGCTGGGGGGAGGCAGCGGGCGGACAGTGTGGAGCCTGCAGGTGCCAAGATGCGTGGCTCGTGCACGCTGCAGGCCTCGCAGTGAGGAGTGCGGCTCACCATTTTGTCACCCCCGTCAGGGTGACACCACCTCTTCGTACGCCCCTGAGTATAGTCACAGGTTAGGCAACTCTATTGTAGTGTGTGTTCATTTTTATCTATTACGACTGTTCAGTCATTGTATCTAAATTGTCTGTTGTTTGAGTACAATGTATCTGAGGGCAATGTGTATAAATAAAACAATTACTGTGACATCGTAGTCCCAGTGAAGTACTCCAAAGAAGATGGTAGCTCTCCTTCGGGCAAGTGATACTGACCCCATCATTTTCCCTTGGGCACAATGAGGTTGAACCACAAGCTCTTCAATCCCTGGTGCAGCGTTAAACTCCCAGTGTCTACCAAGCCCACCACTACCTTCAAGAGAGAATGGGTGGAGTTTTTCTTCCCCGTGACGTGTAGAAGTTGGGAGAAGGCTTGGAGGTGCAAGCAGGATCTAGATGCTTGTTGTGGTTTTTTCCTGCCTTGATTCTGCTTGCAAGAATTTCAGAAGTCTTTCCCATCTGCTTGATAACTGCTCTTTTTAAACAGCAGGTTCCAGGAATTTTTAACCTGCTACCTTCTGCATTGAAAATATGTGCTCAACTGAACTATGGTGTGTCTCAAAGCATAGCATCCCTGCTTGAGTTCTTGCCCCATGCCCAATATCAGAAGTGTGCGAAGGAGCATGATCTGTGGCTTCTTCAGAGTTGTGGAATAAATCATCCATTGCCTGCTTCCTAAGTCCAAAGTTTCGGAAACTGCTGCTAGATTTGTGTTTGTGCTATATTTCGGTCATTAAGGCATAACATAGGAAAGGAGAAGGAGTCTGTGTAGGACTTAATTTAACTGAAGAGTTTGTTTTGTAGAATGCTAGATTAAAATACCTTAGAACTTTATGCTTTAAATATTTTAATATCCATTTATGAGGAAGTATATAGCATATTTGCAGGATGTTTTTAAGAACTCTGTGCATTTGAAAATATGCCCTTGGGGACAAGCTGAAAGGTTTAGTCATGCTATTGGATGTGCAGCGTTCTCTGGCTTTGCAAAAAGGCACATAGTTGTGGAAATCTTTCTGCTGTTGTTGAATGCTATATTACTTGCCATATTACTTAGCACCTTTATCATCATCACCATCATTTTATTATAGATTATAGCTTATCCCCCAAAGGTCTTCATGTTACTTACATCAATACACACACACACAAAATATCATAAGGGAAGGAGAACAGTGGGAGTCATATCGTCTAATGTAATATTTATTGGGCGGGGGGACACACTAACCATATCAATAATAACAAACAACATTAACAATACTCAAATAATAAACAAAGAATACTCTCACCCACTAGTTAGCAGATAAACAACTATTTCCCCCCTTTTAACCACCCCACCCAAAAGTCTGGTATCAGACCAGCTGTTATAAATCGGTGGTGGGTGGGTCTGGCGATGTCCTCTAGGGATGGTCCAGTATCTATCTTCTCCCTTCGGGGGGAGCAATAGCAAGGCAAAGCAGGAAGATGGTAGCAAAAGTTTTACCTACTTTGCAGTTGATCTGACTACTGCTGCTCTGCTTCTGCTGCTGGGGGTACATGTAGCATATTGTGATTAGAAGCACAGGCACTATAGTAGCACACCATGGTTTTGTCAGCAGCAAAATAGCAAGATATGCCACATGTGCAAAAAATCTCCTGTGCACTTTTTTTTTTAACTTTTACCTATTTCCAGTCTTACAACACTGTCTTTTTGTGTTTTTCAATTATCTCCCACTGTGTAGCCAGTGTCACATTTAACATTCATGTCAAACATCTGCTTATGTCTCTTTATATATTTATACCCAGCATCTCCATATGTGATATAAGCCCCTGTTGGTTATTGCCTTTGATAACATTAACGATGAGCGGCAAAACAATTACCTACTTCCTAGTGTTGTCTCCTTCTGTGATGTTGTTTCTGTTACCAAAATCCATTTGCCACCAGTGGCTGTGTAAATGCCTGCATGAGGCAACTGCACAAGTAGAGTCTTATTTAAGATGATATTGGTTTGTTTAAAAGCATTTTACATCTATATTGGGATATTAAAAGCACTCCCTGCCCTGGCTGCCTTTGCATGTAGAATACGATATTTCATATTGGTGCTGGATCAGGACTTGTGGTGATATAAATTAACTGTGAATGTATGGCCACTTGTCTTCACATTCCTTTCTGTAGGATTTCTTTCTTTCTTTCTTCTATAAATGAAAAAGAGGGTTTTGCATTTTGTTTCTCATGATGAAAGCGTGGGTGTAACTTACTATTTCTGTCTGGGTGGACAGAACTGGTCAACACCAATCCCAGAAGCATTTACACTGACAGTTTACCATGGGTGGGTGGTATGGAATGCATGGAGCCTGATACAAGACCTTCCCACAGCAGCAGCCTTAACACATAATTACCACTACTGTGAATATGGAAAGGCTTCTGTACCGGGAAAACACCCTGTAATGATAAGTATATAGTGCAACATAACTTTGTTTCAATAACTGTTTGTTCAGCATATTAAAATAAGATCTGAACAGTTTTTCCACCGCTTTCCCCTGAATAATGATGTTTTTAGCATCTCTTCTCAGTCCACCCCACCCCTCTAGGAGACATGTAATTATCTCAAAGCTACTTGCCTGCGTTAAAACCCATTCCTATTGCTCAGTTAAGATTTCAAAATTTTGCTTAGCCCCTTTTGTTGCACCACCAACTAGGGAATCCTGTTTGTGTAAGCCTGTCATACTGTCTTTGCAACTGGGTTAATGGCAGAGCAATAGCCCTAGTTTAACCACTATTAAGCTCTTTCCCACTCTGCTCTAAAAGCTGAGGCCAACCATTCCATTGAAAGAAGCATCTGAGGAATTGCATAGGAGATAGAGCAGGTGGTGTGTGCCCATATAAATAGAATATATAAATATAATTTGGGCTGCTTGAATATTTTTTAATTGCAAGTAAAGGGAGAAAAAGAACATTATATTATTAAGGTAGTAGTTTGTGGGGGTATTCTCTTGCTGCTAGGTATAGAAGTGTTTTGTCAATATTTTGGATTAAACTCTGAGTCCAGCCATACTTGGGGGGGGGGGTAATTCTATGATAGGTGTTATTTGGGGAACGGGTTGCAAATAAGATGACCAGAACTGAAATGTCTATCAATTTAGTGGGGTAAATAGAACACTCTCTCTCTCTCTCTCTCTCTCTCTCTCTCTCTCTCTCTCACTCACACACACACACACACACACACACACACAATTTTATGTGGTGCTCGTATGACTGTTCTGTCACTGTAAGCATTTTTGCTTACTAGTACTGGAGTGGGGCAGTCCAGTCCTCTAACCCACTGCTATCTGTCTCACTTTGGCCTCTCACATTAAATATTTACTTCCCTGCTAGATAAAGCTTACGTGTATGTCCTCAGATCTGATATGGCACTTTGTTAATGCAAACTAATCCCAAGTATTTCACTTAATGCATCCTTGTATTTAAATATTTGGTCGTTTTGATTTCTGTCTCTTTCCTGTGTTTGTATTTTTCATTCCAATTTCAGTTATGATTTGTAAGTAGTTTCCTCCCTCCCCTCCCCACCCGAAGGGTGATTTGCAAATAATGTCCTTTTATTAAAATTATAAAAAAATGGTAGGTGATAGTCGGTAGAAAGTTTGTCCCCCAGACAAACCACAAATGGTGAGTCAATAATAAATGATGGCTACAGCTCATGGTTTGGCTGGAGAAAAACAAGCAAGGAGAGTAGGTTTGGATGTAAGTGAATGCCAAGTGAAACCATGCCTTAGCTCTGGGTACTATGACAGCAGGACAACTTAGGAAGGAGCAAAGTGGCTGCAATTTTTCATTTGAGTATCCACATGCTCACATGTTCATTTTCAGCTAATTTTGGATTTAGGATGGTTTGTCATGGCCTTTGGCTTCAGCTAGAACAATAAGCTTATATTTATTAATTGATTTAGCATTACATGCATAACAGGCCAATTTTATATGACAACTTTATATTTTGTTATACCAGATATTACCAGAGGCCACATTTTGGAATATCTTCTTCTTCTTTGGTGATCACTCGTAGCCGAGTAAAATTGTCTTTCATAAACACGGTTTATGAGAGAGAGAGAGAGAGAGAGAGAGAGAGAGAGAGAGAGAGAGAGAGAAAAGAACAATGAGTCCGTAAGTGACTGTGGAGGCCAATTCTGGATCCGGAATCTACCCACACATATAAGAAACACAGTATTATTTATTTATTTATTTATTTATTTATTTATTTATTTATTTATTTATTTATTTATTTTTATTAGTTATTATTATTTTAAAAACATTTTGAAAAATTCATTGAATTTGGCATAGCTCACTTTCGCCATCTGGTGTCACATTTGTATATTGCACTTTACAACACTTTTAAAACGTTTGTTTGCAGCTGTATAGCTGAGTCCACAGAGAGTAAGTTCTGCTAACCTAAACTGGTGTGTTGTCAGTGATAAGATGCCTTTTCTGAAAATCAAGCTTCGAATTAGCTACAGTAATTAAAGAGCTTTCACTTCATTGACTCTACGACGACTTCTTACACACTCAGCTTTCTGTGGACATTTAAACAAATAAGTCTGACTAGATTTTAATGACTAGAGAAAATACAGGTTGGAACTTGGCTCAAAATGCCAGGCTGTTCAGTCTACCTTGCGCAATGATAAATAGCAAAACTACTCATTCCAGTTCCACATATTTGTCCTTGAAATTACTTTGTTTTGATCAATGCAGGTCTGGCTTCTTGTAATTGTAAAGGGAAGCTTTAGTAAATAAATACTTGAGAGAGCTGCAAAGGGGTAAGGAAGCCTCTTCTTCCTCAACTTCAATTTCTTGCTCCCCCCCAAATGTATATCCACGATGTTAGATGAAAATGTTTATTAGAATGCATGTGTGCATTTTGACCAATACAGTGGTACCTTAGTTTAAGAACAACTTAGTTTATGAACAACTTGGATTAAGAATACTGCAAACCCGGAAGTAGGTGTTTTGGTTTGTGAACTTTGCCTTGGAATAAGAACATGTTTCACTTCTTGTTGAGTGTGTTTCATTTGTAAATTGAGTCCCCCGCTGCTATGGGAAAGCATGCCTTGGTTTAAGAAAGCTTTGGTTTAAGAAAGGACTTCCAGAATGGATTAAGTTCGTAAACCAAGGTACCACTGTATTTGCAATTCTGTACTGTGTTTGAAAATGTCATATGCAAATGAAATCACAATTTGACATAAACAATATAAATTAGGAAGGCTGGACATATTTCACAAGGACAAGAATCAAAGCAATTCTTTGACAAATATTGGACCTAAGAATATATGTAGCATGTCCACAGATGCATCGCCGCTTGTTATCATAATATATTTGGGACCCAGACTTCTCCAAACCTAGATAAAACTATAGGTGTCCCTCCTTGTTTTGTTCAGTACCAGACACTTTAAGCTAGTATAAAGCCCAGGACAGCAGACTTGCATGTAGAGCCAGTGCTTGTGACAACTTCATATTTGCTTTTGTGCTATATTTGCATGTGCATGTAGTTGTCAGAGAAATTACCCTCTTTTGTTTGTTTTTTGTTTGTTTGTTTGTTCATAAAATCTTATACTGCTTAATGTAATGTAATACAAAATAATAAAAAATCTCTAAGTGCAGAACATAAAATCAATAGAAGTGGAAATAACAACATATATTTAAAAATTTCATTAAAAACAACAGAACAAAACTATATATTCCAGACTACACTGAGCAGTGTATGAAACAAAATAAAAAATAAGAATCAGTGTCCAGGAAAGCTGTTACTGATTTTACCTCGTGAATTACCCGAGGGAGGGCATTCCAGAAGGTGGGTACTATCGCCAAGAAGGCTCCCTTCCATGTTGTCATAAAGTGACAATCCATTGGTCATGGAGCAACCAGCAACTTTTCCTAAGAATGGCTTGGTCTGTAATGGGGGAGGGGCTTTGCTAGGTACTGGCAAGTTGTTTAGGGCTTTAAATGTCAGTGAAAAAAACCTTGCCTAAGAATGTTCGACACCAGTTTAATACATATAACATGGGTGTTCTGCTAATCACCCTAACAGCTGCATTTTGTGCTAACTGCAGCTTCCAAACTCATCAGAACATAGGGTTGCCAAATCTTGAAGAGCAGAGCAGAAAAGAGGACAGTCCGAGCCTCTGCCAACCTGAGCTGGGGAAAAGGTGCCACAGTGTCCATGCACCTCTTTCACAGTCTCAGGCTGGCAGTGGCTGTGGTGTGCAGCCCACACCAAAAACAAACAGCCCCCCCCCTCGCAAACCCAGACATTTCCTTTAAAATGTAAAATCCCTGTGGATGGGCATGTTGGCCCCCAAAAGAGGACATGTCCAGGATTTCCCAGTATACCTGAAGGAGCGTCTCCACCCCCATCATTCTGCCCGGACGCTGAGGTCCAGCGCCGAGGGCCTTCTGGCGGTTCCCTCATTGCGAGAAGCAAAGCTACAGGGAACCAGGCAGAGGGCCTTCTCGGTAGTGGCGCCCACCCTGTGGAACGCCCTTCCAGCAGATGTCAAAGCGATAAACAACTACCTGACATTCAGAAGACATCTTAAGGCAGCCCTGTTCAGGGAAGTTTTTAACGTGTGATATTTTACTGTATTTTTGGTTTTTATGGAAGCCGCCCAGAGTGGCTGGGGAGGCCCAGCCAGATGGGCGGGGTATAAATAATAAATTATTATTATTATTATTATTATTATTATTATTATTATTATTATTATTATTATTATGGTATGGCAACCTTACAGAACATCACAATACAGTGGTACCTCAGGTTAAGTACTTAATTCATTCTGGAGGTCCGTTCTTAACCTGAAACTGTTCTTAACTTGAAGACCACTTTAGCTAATGGGGCCTCCTGCTGCTGCCGGAGGCCGATTTCTGTTCTTATCCTGAAGCAAAGTTCTTAGCCTGAAGCACTGTTTCTGGGTTAGCGGAGTGTAACCACCGTATGTAACTGAAGCGTATGTAACCTGAAGCGTATGTAACCCGAAGTACCACTGTAGTCTAATAACAAGGCTACCCATTCATTGACCACTGTAGTAAGGCTATACCTGTCCAGGTGCAATCTTACTTGGTGAATAACATGAAGTTGATAATTGGCACACTGAGGTCACCTGGGACTCTAGTGACAGCACTGGATTGTGTAGTTGCCTTTTGCTGTACATGAATTTGTGGGGCTACACCTCTCCAACTGTGATATTAAGAGAACAGTATTGCACATGCTGTATGGTATAATGTAGAGTTCCCTGCAGTTTTGTAGTACATGGCAAGAGTATAAATCTTTCTTGCAAGTTCGCTTAAGGTCTTCCCTCTTCTGGACTGACTTCTTTAATACCGTGAGAACATTTGTTAAAAGGAAGCAAAGTATGAGCTAGCTACAGGCTCATTTTCTATGCCAGCAGATACTTCAGTATCTCTTCAGTCAGCCTTATCCTGTGGCCGCAGGTGCCCATTGGGCTGCACAGTCAGATGAAGGTAAGACCCATTGAAGACAGTGGGGCTTTTAAAATAAATAAAATGCATAGGATTGCCCTAGTAATCAGAAGTCATGCCTCATCTGTATAATTAATCATTTTATATAGTGTTTGCATCACTTTTGTTGAGAATAATAATGCCTTCTGGAACATATTTATTCTACCCAATCCAAAGCTGGCTTGGCTATTACAACAATTGAACCATGCACATTACATGTATTGAATGCTTATCTATA
The DNA here is from genome assembly GCF_964234715.1 of Podarcis melisellensis. Taxonomy (NCBI): domain Eukaryota; kingdom Metazoa; phylum Chordata; class Lepidosauria; order Squamata; family Lacertidae; genus Podarcis; species Podarcis melisellensis. Next base: position 44,599,618 of record NC_138530.1, on the reverse strand, counting down.
AATACATTTAACTAGCAGTGAAGCATTGTGTGACCTGAGTATTAAAGTAATCCTGTCTATTCATGACAACTAACCTTTTGCTACCACTTACTGACAGTTCTGATGCTCTCAGTTATTATCTGTGGCAGCAAGATGAAGACATATTCCCTAGTCCTTACACATGCCAAACTACATTTCATCTCCATGTTCAATCCCTTTTATATTTAAAGTTTTCAATAAGGTAGGTTTTGTTTAAACTATGAATGACGCCTGTATCTAATTTTTTTTTTTTAAATCCAATGAGTCAAGTATTATGAGTGAAAGGCTTTTGTTAAAACATCCTCATAATATAATAGGATTAATTATGTGATGACATACACATCCACTTCAAAGCTTTCAGTCAGTCACTGTTCAGAAATTTCTCATTTTTTTAAGAACCTAAAGCAAAGTGTATGTTATGGGCTATGGTATAAAGAATATAATGCATACTAATAGAATAAAGAATATAAAATATATTAAAAGAGTAGATGACTTTGTGTTAAGGCTAAATAAAAAGTAGGACGTATTGTAAGTTGCTCAGCAGTTTGAGTTGCAAAGGGCAGAGTGGTTGTCTTTTCTCATTTTCTCTCCTTTCCCATAGGCACATGGCATTAACAACAGACCTTTATGCCAATTCTGAGTTTGCAGAAGGAAGGAAAAGTCCTGAACAGTCATATTCTGTGAATACCGTTTTGTTTGAGTGTGCCTGTTCCTAAGTACTCTGGTACAATACAGATAGGCTTACCTAGGTTTCTTTTGGGAGACAGGAGTCAGTTGCCCCAGGTGCTGGTTCTGGAAATGCTGCCCAATAGGGTTCAGGGGTTGACATCAATGAAGATAATGTATTTATCAGATGGCAATGGCAAGATAACAACTGGGTCCAGAATGGAATATGTCATGATTGCAGCCTAGGACTAGAGGAGGAGTGCACAGAGACCAAGGCACTGGCTCCAGTTTTGAAAACTTTTTATTAATTTTGGGTTCCATTCAACTAACTTTATGCAGAATAGACCCATGGAAATTACTGGAGCTAAGTTAATCATGGACATTGATTTCAGTGGGTCTTTCTCTGATTAAATGTTAATTGAACACAACACTTCCTTTATTCAAGACTTCTCAATCAAACAACACATTCATGCATACTGTGATGGAGTATGGTAACTAATTATGATTTCTGTGTCCAACTAAGTGACCAGCTAAATAACATAGTGGTGTGGGTGGGATGAGGTGGAAGCTCCTTGGGGGCATAAGTTTTTACCCAAAGATGGCTAGACTCCAAATACTCTCAGCTAAGTATTTGATTACATGGCACAGAATTTTCTGTATTTCAAGGCTTGAAAAGTTATGGGAATTGCAAGATCTTTTCATAATCTTTCAGACCCCCCCCCCTTCAAGGTCTCAGAATTGCAAGCCCTTTTCTGGCTATGTGGCTCAACGGTCATAATCTTTGTGCTTATCAAAGTGCCTTTAGGGCAAAGACAAATGGGCTGTCCTGGAACATGTAGTTTCTTTTTCCAAAGAATATTGTTTTCCTTAAATCTGATGTTTTGCTTAAAATGAAGTCCTGTGTATAGTTACAAGCCACTGGAACTTGTTTTCTTTCTCACTGTGGCAACCTTGTACAGTCATCTTTCCACAGATTCACTCATCCTTCTCTCATTCACACACATAAGTGATTACATGAAAAGCACTGATACTAGTAAGAGTAACATACAGTATACTCTAGTATAGTCCTGAAACCTCCAGACTAAATTTGCAAAATACTATTTGACTTACTACAGTGTGTAACAAATGGAACAACAGAAGATAGAAAGGTGACACTGAACTGGACCAATCCAGAATTGCATAGTGGATAGGACTGTTCTTGTCTACTCAGTTTGTGTGGCAGCAGTGTCAAATGCATAATTGGCAGAAGAACGAAAAGGTCCAGCAGGTGTATGGTCCATTAATTCTGGGTCATAGCCTATTACCAAGACTTCTCTTTGCTTATGGTGATTAAAGGTTTTGATGACCCGTCACATAGTGTACCAGGGTGTTTGCTCAGTGAAAAAAGGTGTAAATCTTTGACTCCTTATGACTTTGTGGTTAAGCAGGTTAAAGTCGATGGCTCCCTTCCACTTTTGTATCCCAGGGGCTCTACTGTCATGGATGGAATTCAGAAATGGTAAATAACCTTGGCACAGTGCTAGGAAGGAAAACCAATAAGAAAATAAAAGCTAGTAAACTTGGTGATTTGTCTGGATATAATCAACCCTGTCTTCTACAGTTTGGAACAGAAATATTTTAGGGTAAGTAAGTTAATCAAAGTTTAAACATGGCTGGCTGGCACTGAAAATCTTTTGTTTGTTAGTACAACACCAGATGTGTTGGAAACAAAAGGTGCTTATTCTACTGATTTCTTCATATCTTATTTATAGAGGAAACAGTGCTGAGAATATTAGAAGTTAGACATCAGAAAGTATATAGAAAGTACGCAGTGAACATTAATTTGATCAGTTTTATTAGAATACTGTGGAAGAAGGAACCTTTCTGATATTAGAAATTCTGATAACATTGACTGCTTGTTAGTGGGACATCTTAATGGGGGTGAAAACTGTATGCTTTGAATATGCTGACATATTTATGAGTAGATGGCATGTGGTCCTGTTTCAGTGTGTATTAGGCCTGGGTTTGGAACAGAAACAAACTTGGGCTGCTGGATATATGACCTTTTTCAAGAGGACAGGGAGAGTGCAAATCCATTGCTTTTTCTTTACAGTATTTCTCAGTGTCTTTCAGTACTGTCAGCTATGGTACTATGGAATCCTGCTGAATCATCTTTGTGGTTGGAAATTGGTTCGACTCCTGCTAACAGGGCCTGTTCCAGAAGGAAGGATTGCCACTTGGCCCCATGGCATTTGCACTACAGGGTCCTACAGGGCTCCATCTTGTTACATATACTATGAAACTACTAGGAGACTAATTGGCTGGATTGAGAAGATGAGACTCAATCCCAACAAGATGGCTGCACATAGGTAGGTGGAATTTGAGTTTAATAATTAGGTAAATTGGCTTGTTTTTTGATAGGTTTGCATTCCCCTGTGGGTGCTCCTTAATTCAGTGCTGACGTTGGAAGAGCAAGTGGTTTAAGTGGCAAGGAGAAGCATCTCCAGCTGTTCCTGGAGAGGAGTAGCTTTGCCACAGTGATCCATGCACTGCTGACCTCACAGCCGGCTTGCTGTAATGTGCTCTGTGGGTGGCTGCCTTGAAGACTGTTGAGAAGCTGCAGCTACTGCAGAATGCTCTGACTCGGTGCTTAGTGCGGATCATAGAACACTGATCTTGAAAGAGCTGCACTGGCTGCCACTATGCTATTGAGCCAAATTCTAGATGCTTGTGATGTTTACAAAGCTCGTTTTTGAAAGAGGAAGTGGTTCAGTTCAGTTCCATCCTGATTAAACTTTTAGTTCATGAAAAGTTCATCCTTAGCAAAAAAACCAAAACTAACATTCTGAATGTTACAAGCTGCTGTGCTCAAGCATGATGTCTTGATGCCCAACCGTGGGTTTATAGACTCAATCATGCAGACTGCCATAGCAAAGAGAAGTACAAAGCAGCCTGGAAAAATGAGTTAAAAGAGGACTGAGGGTGAAGAAGGAAAATGGCATTGGGGAAAACAAGCACTTTCGTGATACTTGAGAATGCTATGCTCTGTTTTCAGAGTTTGTTTTTTAGATATTCACTGAGTTGCTATGGTTAGTGTTAGATTTAGCTGTGCAGGAAGCCAAGGTTAAAATCCCATGAAGCTTTTTAATGTCAGTATGTTTAAACTTAATGTTAAGAGCAATAGTAATAAAAATTACTTAAATACATTAGGAGCAAAAAACACAACAAACCAGCTAGGGAAGTGGTCAAGGGAGTCAAAGATGTGCTAAAGGAAGAAAAAGAAATTGTAGAGAAGATGAATCCCTTGCAGCTGTCTTCACTGCAGAAAATATCATACAGATCCCTGTGTTTAAGCTAACTTACCCAATGAGTGAGGAACTGACACAAATAGTGGCAAATAGAGAAAAAGTTATGGGCTTTACTGACAAATTGAAAACTAACAAATCAGCAGGCCCACATAGTACCCAGCTGTGACAATGCTTATTTTTACAAGTGCACCTATGTCCAGTTACTGAATGCTGGGTGCATGTTTGAAAAACTTAAATCAAGCTTTTCTTTTGTTCTAATATGGAGGTTTTGCACAAGAAAATTCTTGCACAAAACCTCAGTATTCTAAGGTTGCCATATGTCCTCGTTTTGCAGGGCATGTCCTCTTTTTCATGGGTATGTAAAATGAGGTTCATCATAGCAATCCATCATTAAAAGTAGAAGTCGGCAAATGTATCCTCCTTTTTGCTCTTCAAACCAGCAGCTAAAACTGAAGTGACATAGTGAAAGTGCATTTGCATATTATAAAGCAAGCTTTCTTTCTTTTTTAATATTGAGGTTTGTACAACAGCATCCTTGTGCAAAGCTTCCTGGAAGCAAACAGCACTGTCTGAGTTACCTGTAATTGACTAGAATATTGTCCATTTAGTATTTGAATGGGAGCAAAAAGAATCTTTTTTAAATATTTGCAAATGCTTTTGTGACATCATGGATTATTTAGAAAACCTTCCTCTCTTGAAAGTGGGGACCATACTGGGAAAGGGAGAGAGGAAAGCAGTCAGACAGACTTCTCTGGGTGGTTTTCTAGCGACCAATCCAAGGAGAGTCTTCTGCAGGAATCTGCTTTTCTCTCAGAAAGGGGCAAGTTGTATATTTTTGTGAGGATATCCCTCCGCCAAAATATTAACCCCTCCTTTTGCCCACTGTGAAATACATTGTAATGTTTGTTGCACACTTTCTAGGGATGTATATATTTAAAGGGGGGGTGTATTAGTAAAGAAATATCTACTGCACACATGTCCAGTTGAAAAAAAATGGTGTGGTGATTGTGAATGGGAGGACTCTTTCTAACCCTGATCTTCTTAAGCATATTTTAACAGCCACACAGCACTGAATGGTGCTTGTAGTGATGTTTTTCTATCACCTTATCTAGTTCATATGCCCTGTACTACTTTATTTGGTAATCGTTTAAGGATTAGAGTGCCATCTGTTAATTTGCCATTCTAACAAAATCCCTTTCTCTTCCTCCTGCAACAAATATAGTACTAAGAATTCTGGCAGCGTGCTTGCATTGGAACCCCCACATTAGCAGATGTTTGATTCCCTCCCCCCACTTCTCACTTGGAATAGCCACATCTGCAACTCTTAATGCTATGCATAGAAATGTTAAATGGGGATTCTGCATCCCTTAAAATGATTAGAATAAATCATGCTGCACAAATCTACTTACTTAGCGCAGGTAGTTGTAATGTCAGGGGAAAAAATGATCAAAATATGCCTTAAGGGCCCCATTTTTATGAGGTATGTAAAATTTTGCATACTTTATCAGAGCTCATAGTAATAGGAAAAGATCAACTGAAAGCAATATTCAGTTCTTTTATAGCCATTTGATTCCTGCCCAACTTGTCTAGGAAATTCACAAACTGTATACAGTATTTCTTTCTTTAGCACCATTGAATGAACACAATAAGACACATCTTCTAAGTAAAGTTGGACTCTAAGATGATCAATCTATGTTACAGTAAATCCACTGCAATCAGTGTACTTAAGTACTGTATATTGCTTTCAATGGATCTACTCCATTGTCTTTTCTCACAATTTTCCCATTCTCAGATAAGCAGAGCTGTGCTTTCTATCCTCCTTAAGGATGGGAAAATTTGTTTAACTTGTTTATTAGTATGTGTGTGTGTGTGTGTGTGTGTGTATATATATATATTAAAAACACCTCTAATCCCCATATATTTGTTAGGGGGAAATAATGTTTTTATTGTTCTTCAAAATTATTATCTTTGGCACTAACTTAATTAGTGCTGTCATATATAGTGATTATACAGAACTGACAAATGCTTTCTATACTATTTATGTCATTTAAAACAAAAAGTAACCAGTCTTTCTGCCTATTCCTGCTCCCAACCTAAACCAGGTAAAGAACCCAGAAGAAAAGTTGAGTAAAACTTAACAGTAGCTTAGACAACAAAGTTCAGCAGAGTAAGCAACACTAACAAAATATTTGAACAGTATCTAAAGCAAGTGAACCATGGAGGGCAAACACTTCAAGCAGCCATGCACAAGAGACAGTGAATCAACAATAGTATTCTGGGCACTTGGGCATCAAAAATAGAGGGCACTTTAGTAGCAGCCTTTAACTGTTTTGCAGGAAAAGTATGTATCAGCAATGCGTATAGTTAGAATGTATTTCTCACTTGTTTTCATTGAAGTGGTAAACCATCATTTGGGTTGTACCACTTCAGACTGCAGGTTGGGAGACCACCATACCCCCTCCCCCCCCCGGTCAACATATTGAGGTAAAACATTTTTGCATGGAGGATCATTTTGTGACAGGAGCACTGTGTGGGGGGGTGAGTTCCGGGGGGCCAGCCCCCCCTGAAATTTTCAGTAAAGGAGCTGGGGCCCTTAAAGTCCTCGGCGGCCAGGCACACACACTGCCGGGCATGCTCACATCACACAAGCAAGCCAGAGGACGTCTGTCCGTCCTGTGGAGTAGGCACTTTTGAGTGTTTAGAAAGCAGGAGGAAATCACAAGTAAGGTTGTATTGGGATACAAAAGCAGAGAAATGGAAAGCCATGGAGGGCTTTGAATGTAAGGAGTAGAAGATCTTTGTGGATCTGGAAACTGACTAGTAGTCAGCACGTGAATTTAAGGAGGTGTGTCAGGTGACCAGAGCAACTCCTGGTTATCCACTCATCAATCAACGTTGTCGCGTCACCTGTTGGCTACACATGCTGAAAGGCACAGATTGTCAGGCTGCCACATCTGCTTGCATTGATTTTTTTAAAATCAAAGGCCAGAGGCTAGGCCCCCTTGCAGGCATTAGCCCTGGTGAAATTGCTACAGTTACACTGTTGTTTATCTGGCCTTCCTTCTGAGTAAACTAGGCTCTAGGTTTAAGGCTGAATGCAAGGTTGTTAATGCCCACCAACTTGGTATTTGTAGTGGTTGGGGAGTTAAATGCTGTATTTGAATCACACTTATAATGATGCTTTCAGCTGAATGCAGAATAGTAATGTTTGGCAAAACTAAAGGGCCCTAATATGGAAAGGTATGTATAAAGGGGTGGGGGAGGGAAGAGTAGAAGTGTTTTGTTTGATTATATGCTGGTGTTATGGAGCATAAAGTGAAACTTGGAATTATATTCTAGAGGTCACCTGTACATATCCTTTATTAAATTCCTGCTGTAGAATTGATCTAATTTGGGAATGATTTCTCAGCCTATAAGTCACCCCTACCAGAGATCGTTTATCCCTGCAGCTCACAAATATATAATCTTCACAGCAAATATTTTGCTTCCTAAACTGTTTTCAAATAACTATCATATACTCTTCAGATATTGTTAATGATTTCTTAGTAGGGTGCTGTCAGATGTTTGTGGTGGTTGCTCGTGAGTAACCAGGCAGGACTCCGACCTGTCTTTTACAGGTTTTATTGGTGCAAACTATTTACAGTGCAGAAACACAAAGTTCAGGTCCATCTTAGTCACTTGCAGAATCCAGGAGTGGCGCCTTCTGGCTTCTCCACCAACATAAGAACTTAGACACCCTAAATCTCCGCCTCCTCTCCTTGCGTTTCACCCCTTTGCACAAGCTGGGCAACGGAAGTTGCATGTTTGCCTCCTGGCCAGCTGGGCTATGTGAGGCGCTTGGGCTCTCCGCAGCATCTTTGAGCCCTCTCCTCACTTGCCTGGCCCCTTCCCTCTCTACTCCACTGGCGGTGTCGCTTTCCCCACCGCTGGACAAGGAGCTGCTCCTCAGAAGCCTCGGAGGCTCTCTGCATTCCCTTTGCCTCCCTCCCGTGTTCCGATGGCAGTCCCCTAACAGGTCCTTTGGCTCCACCCATTGCTTCACACCACAGAGTGCTATATTATCATAATGGCGCACCACGTGGTAGCAAAGGGTGGATTTTTTTTTTAACCAAGCCCAACTATGTTTGGACAAGAATGAAAAGAGGGAGGGAGGCGAAAACAGCGTTGGGGACCTGCTTCAGTCTGGCTTCCCAACCTCCAACAGGGTCACCTGACACCAACAGCACTGTGGGAAGGACATTGGGTGCTGTTTCCTGCTTTTTTGGCATGTTGTTAGTCACTAGAGAGATCAAAAGTTAAACTGTAGCATATAAACTATATCCTGTTCAGACTGTTGACTGGTTAGTTGTAAACAGGTAACTGAGAAGACTCCCACTCTCCCCCTTACTAACTGAAAGTTTGAGGATACAGCTTAACCTCTCAGGAAAACATTAATGTACTCAACCAATGTTATTTTGGAACATAGGGGTTTCCAAATCTGAAAGATGAAATTATAGTAATAAATTAGTGCTTCTGCTTTGAGCCTACCACAAGATGATGAAACAAAATAGACCCTTTTTGATTTATATTTAAATAATTGCTTATCCTGCTCTTCCCAGTTTTATGCCCTTTAGACAAATGAAAGTTTTAAAAATTGGGTATAAACAGGCCAGGGTTTGAAATTCTAAATTTATAGCATGGAGAGTTCAGAACATTTTGTTTTATGTACTGCAATCAGCCTACTTTCCCACCCATTTCATCTTCATTCTTTCAAGGGAGAGTAATTGGGTTAAAAAGGTTACTGTCCCTGCTTATCCACTATGGCAGAACCTTTATTCATTAGAACAGAGAAATGGTTAATATGATTACTGGAAGGGCCAACAGTTTTGATACTAGTACCTATTGCCTTACTTAATGTGAGTATGCCCTTTGTAACAGCAGACCTAGCTACAGAACTCATCAAAAGTTTTATCTATTTGAAGTACAAAAAAAGCTAGATAAAGTGCAGGTTTCATGCCTTCCCCTTTTTCTTGCACTATGCTTGGCACTTTTGCCATTATATCTTGTAGCAGCAATTTCTGTATTAGCACCAAACATTAATATGCCTGATTTACAAGTAAGACAAAGAGCTATTTCCCATGGTACTGTAGTATGAGAGGTATGAGCTAGTGAATAAGTGGTGTTCTCTGTAATGAAAATCCATTTTCACTTGTCAATTGCTGCTGGAAGTGGTAAAGACAAGGATGGTTCTTGTATGTTGCAGGGAAGATTGTGGATTTGCATATTATATGGATTTATTGCTTCTAAAATCATGGCTCAATGATTCCAGCAGATATTATATATTTATTTTTATTAAATTTGCATACTGCCCTTTCGAAGATCCTGGGAAATTCACAACAGAAAAATACAAAATGAGAATAAGAACAACAGCAACACAAACCAAAAAATCCTCTTCTACGAACGCATTTTAAAATCCATAAAATTTTAATCAGCCAAATGCCTAGTTAAAGAGAAACATTTTTGCCTGGTGCCTAAAGATATGTAATGAAGGCGCCAGGCTAGCCTCTTTGGGGAGCACATTCCACAAATGGGGAGCCCATCTCCAGAAAAGCCTGTTCTTGTGTTTCCACCCTCTGGACTTCTCGTGAAGGAGGCAAACAAAGAAGGGCCTTAGATGATGATCACAGGGTCCCAGTCAGTTCATATGGAGTGGTCCTTGAGATATTGTGGTTCTGAGCTGTAGAGGTTAAAGTCAGCACTTAGAATTGGGCCCAGAAACTAATTTACAACCTGTGCAGTTGGGCCAGGATCAGTGTAATAGGCTCAAACCATCTTTCCCTGGTGAGCAACCTGGCTGCCAAATTCTGCAGCAGCTGAAGTTCCCAAATGATCTTCAGAGGCAGCCCTATGTATGTGTTGCAGTAATCTAACCCAGAGGTTATCAGAGCATAGACAATAGGCTATCCCTTTTCAGACAGGGGTGCAGGTAGACCACCAGCCAAAGCTGATGGAAAGCATTCTGCACCACTGAGGGCACCTGGGCCTCAAGCGGCAGCAAAGAATCAAGCAGTACCCCAAAACTATGTGACCACTCCTTCAAATGGAGTGTAATGCCATCATGAGCAGGCAACCTTCCATCCATCAGGTCTAGGGAACCACCCACTAACAATGCCTCTGTCTTATCTGGATTTAACTTCAGTTTGTTGACTCTTATCCAGTGCATTGTTGAGACAATGGTCCAGCTCATCCCCTGCCATCCCCATAGATGTAAAGGAGCAGAGCTGTGTGTCATTGGCATATTGTTGACAATGTACTCCAAATCTTTAGATTACCCCACTCAGTGGCTTTATGTACGTGTTAAACAACATAGGGTACCCCTGAGGAGCCCCACAATGAAGGTTCCATGGAGCTGAAGAGTACTCTCCCTCTGAAATGACCACAAAGGTGTGCCACCCAGCCCTAACTCATACAGTCTCTCCAGAAGGATACTATGGTTGATGTTATCAAAAGCCACTGAGAGGTTGATGAGAATTATTAACAAGGAGACATTTCCCCTGTCTCTCTCCTGACAGAGGTAATCATACAGGGCAACTAAAGCAAACCAATTGGAATGGTAAAAAGAAGCTGCTATACCCTCAAAAGTTTGTGTCAGCTTGAGATCTTACATATATTTCTGTTGTCTAAAAAAACCCACCTGGTGTAGACTGGCAAGTGTGTTGAATATCTTTATTTTGTGGCTGCTGTTCTGGCAGTGTCTTGTTGTGTTCCACTCCTTGGAAACTGTATATGACTAGTTCGGGAAGGGGTAGGGTTGTTTTGTTGGTCTTTAGCTGTGATGGTCTTTGTCTATTAGCTATATTTATCTTGCTTTGCTTGAATTTCAATAGAGCAGGGCTGGGGAAATTTTTTCAGCATGAAGGCTGCCTTCCTTTCTAGGCAACCTTTGGGAAGCCACAGGCCAATGGTGGGTGGGGCCTGATGTGAAAGTGAGCAGAGCAATGAATGTAGATTTTACATTTGCACAGTAGGCTAGACACACTCATGCATCCATTGCTATTCTCCACGCAGATGAACAAGAATTCCAGCCAGTAGGCTAGACACAGTAGGCTAGACACATTCCAGCCAGAAAATAATAATAATCCCCAAACAGCGAAGTGGTACCAGACATATGTGTGGCCTCGAGTGAGTTCTGAAGGCCAGATAGATAATATCACATTCAGCCCCGTTGCCTTGAGTTCCCCCCTGGTGCAGAGTGTGGAAAGGCCATGTGGAAATATTTCCCTGTATTTTCAATGGTTTGGCTGATACTGAGTTCCTGCTATCAGTCTAGGTCTGATGGGACTCTATTGCTGAGTAAATAGAACCATTAATGTATTTTTCAAAATGAATAAATACAGATCATGCAGTGAAATTTGGTATAGTACATGCAGTACAGTTGTGGAATTTTAGAGCAAATGATTTATCCTATAACCTGCCCACTGTCCTATTATATAGTCCTTCATTAAAACAGAAAAGTATGAATTATCTCTGGAAAGGCTGGTGATACTAATTGAGGGAAGGTGAGTCATTAGGTTAATAAATCATGTGAAACATTAGTAGCTGGGTTCTCAAACTGCAAAACCGTATTTGTAGACAACCGTTGCAAGATATACGGTAACTTTTCAGAGAAAATTCTGCCATGTGTAGACTTGCAGGATTGTGAGTGGGTTGTTTCTTGCATTCCCACTTCTGATTTTGTTATTCTGCTTAGCCCTGGCTTCCCAGAAGTCCAGTATGGAGGTCTGAGAGGTATCATAGGAGCATAGGAAGCTGCCTTGTTTCAAGTCAGACCATTGGTCCATCTAGCAGCAGCTCTCCAAGATTTCAGACAGGAGTGTCTCCCAACCCTACCTGGAGATGCTGGAGATTGAACTGGGGATCTTCTGTATGTAAAGCAGATGCTCTTTCCCCAGTCTTCTTAGACTACTGGCTGATAGAGCATTGATTATGTAAGCTCCATCTCATTTTAAACGAATTACATAATTGTGTGCATGTAATTCCCATGATCCTTAGCTCCCATGATCCCTAGCTAGCAGGACCAGTGGTCAGGGATGATGGGAACTGTAGTCTCAAAACATCTGGGAGGGCCGAGTTTGAGGAAGCCTGGCCTAGACTATAGCAGTGTTTTCCAGAAAGCTAACATATTTACAGTACGTGAGTGTTTTGCTGGCATGTTTTATTAGTGCTATTTGTTGGTATTTTATTGTTAATTTTATGGTGATTTTATGCTTCAGCTTTTGTAAGCACATGTATAATAAAAATATAATTTTTAAAAGTCTGCCTGGTTAATCAAGGGCACATTTTCAGCTGGCTAAAAGACTTGTAGCATGCTAACCATTAAGCATTACAACTCTAAATAACAAGGACTAATCCACCAGCTTTAGCACTGACATCCCAAATCAAAACAGTTAAGAGTCTGGGGCTCTGCAACTAACCCCATTTACCTGGAAGTAAGCTCCACTGAAGGGGACGCGGGTAGCGCTGTGGGTTAAAGCCTCAGCGCCTAGGGCTTGCCGATCAAAAGGTCGGCGGTTCGAATCCCCGCGGCGGGGTGCACTCCCGCTGCTCGGTCCCAGCGCCTGCCAACCTAGCAGTTCAAAAGCACCCTCGGGTGCAAGTAGATAAATAGGGACCGCTTTCTAGCGGGAAGGTAAACGGCGTTTCCGTGTGCAGCTCTGGCTCGCCAGAGCAGCGATGTCACGCTGGCCACGTGACCCGGAAGTGTCTTCGGACAGCGCTGGCCCCTGGCCTCTTGAGTGAGATGGGCGCACAACCCCAGAGTCTGGCAAGACTGGCCCGTACGGGCAGGGGTACCTTTACCTTTACCTTAAGCTCCACTGAATTAAATAGAATTTACCTTTGAGTAGATATCATTAGGATTGCAGCCTAAATGGTCAAGCTCACAAATTATCTGCGTTTTTCTTAAGTATCTGTAAGATTAATAACTTAGTGTTCAGTACCACTTGTGATGTGCCAAATATTTGCGAGGTTCAAACTGTGCTGCAAAAGGTACCAGGAAGAGAGGAGAACACATCAAGTACCTGCCAAAAGGTTTAATTCAAGCCCAACGTATTTCAGAATAATAATAATAATAATAATAATAATAATAATAATAATAATAATAATAATAATAATAATTATTTATTTGTACCCCACTCATCTGACTGCCCCAGCCACTCTTCAGGGACATTTATAAATAAATAAAAATGTACAGATAACAAGTAATGTGGCTCAGTTTTTCAGTTACAATCTCTTACTGTCTTACTATGTATCTTATTCTATTATCACATTTCCTCTGCCCATATATATATAAAATGTGTGTGTGTGTATTCTTTCCTGCTTTATTTTTGTGCTGCAAAAGTTGCAATTACTTTTTGTGTTTGAAGTTGTTGGCAGAAAATCTGTCAACTTTCCATCATGCCCGTTTGTAGCTCTCATCTGTTGCCTGTGGTAAGAGAGGTGGAGGGAGGGATCTCAATTTCTGAGACAACTGGGATGGACATGTAAATATGCATCTTTGTTGAAGCCAGAACAACATTTGCATGCGGATGTTGTTCCTGCGCATCTCATTACTTTTAATGGGCTGTGCTTTTGGATGCCTCTCCAAACCTGAGGGACCATTGGCCTTTTCATTTCAGCAGTAGGGATGCATTTGCTGAATTCATGAGCTTTTGCTGTGTTACAAACAATATGTTACCCTTTTACCACGGAGTGCAAAAACTTGCCGGAAGGGGGCAGGATCATTTTACACAATGTAAAAATGTTTACGCACACGCAACACTCAGTGTCATACTGGTGTCCTATCACAATCTGGAGAACCAATAGCAAATTTTCAATCATTTCCCTGTATGCTTGGCATCCAACATTGTTCTTGCAAACCAAAGTTCATGGGCCAGTGATCATGTATTGTGATCACTCTAAATATAGAAAACATTAATCAGATGTCGAAATTGACTTGAAAATAATTGCGTTTGAAAAGCATTGGCACTGACTGAAAGACTCATAAGGAAAGTTCTGCTTACACAGGGCTTTCCTGTCTCCTTCACACTATAGCCTATTGTACCTATTGTAAAGCCTTTCTGGTATGTTAATTAATTTTCTAAAGTTTATTAGGGAACTTAAGTGACTTTTAAAAACATGAGCTGGTAAGGACACACGGTCTCACTCTGCTTAAGGGTAGGGATGGCCCTTAACAAATTCAAGGCAGGAGACGCTTGTTGCAGACTAGTCATCTAGAAAGGCACTGAGAGTTCCTTGCTGAACAGAATGATTCAAAATTTTCCCCCATGCAACATTTCTCCCCCTTCTCATGAGATGGCCAAAGTATTGGAGCCTCAGCTTCAGGATCTGCCCTTCCAGTGAGCACTCAGGGCTGATTTCCTTATGAATGGATAGGTTTGATCTTCTTGCAGTCCATGGGACTCTCAAGAGTCTCCTCCAGCACCATAATTCTAAAGCATCAATTCTTCGGCAATCAGCCTTCTTTATGGTCCAGCTGTCATTTCCATACATCACTACTGGGAAAACCATAGCTTTAACTATATAGTACGGACCTTTGTTGGCAAGGTAATGTCTCTGTCTCTGCTAGCCCATTGCTAAAACTGATGTATAGTAAACAGGTGCCCAGTCTTGTAGCCTTTGAAGTACAGAAGAGGATTGCTTGCTTTTATACCCTCCACTCCCTAATACATTAATTTGTAGACTATATATTGTGAAAACAGGCATATGCAAAATAATTTTGCATGAACTTAGATATTTAAGATTCCATACTGAGTCTAGTTTTACCAGAGAGTTCACCCCATCGGATACTATGGGAGTTAACTTCTGAGTAAACATTGATAGTAATTCACTGTTAAAGTGTGGGATTTAAAAAGGAAAAGTTTGATTTAAAATAGCTTATAAAGTAACATAGGAAATAGTATTGAATCGTTTTTAGTAGAAATAAAACACCACAACTGGGTGCTTGCTGAATGCATATTGGATTTTTACACAAGGGTTCTGTTTGTTATAACTGTTCGTTACCATAGAAGTACAAACTGAAAGGTAGCAATGATGAGTTAGTGCAATATATTATATTAAATAAACTTGTCCTGTTAGCAGTGCATGCAAGTCTTTATTTACATTACAGTAAGCTGTTTTCTGCTGTATTATAATTCTGCTGTACAAATAAATTAAGGCAGCTTGTGACAGCTTGATTTACGTTCTCTGCAAAAACTGAAAAGCTTTTTCTCTCATAGATGGGTGGGCTTCCTTTTTAAAAAAAAATATATTGTGGTGTGGGCAGCATCAATCCTATCATCTGAAAAAGAAAGCAAATGAAAGGCTGTGTTATCTTCTTGTCACTGCATTGAAAGGAAGAACAAATATCAAATATTATTTTTAGAATCCAAAGGTATAGCAAACAGTTCTGAATTACCTTTCTTTCTTTTTATAAAAAAAGAGAGAATGAATTAATAGATGTGTTTCCACAGCACAGAATGCTACTTGGTTTTAGGTTTAGGGGTTTTTTTTAGCTCATGTTTCCTTTTGCTATTCCATTATTGGGGTATGTTGATATGTTTTGCCTCACCTGAAAAGCTTTGGATTTAGATGAATTTGAGGCCCTCTTAGACTTATAGTTGCACCTTTTGACATTTGAATATATCATGAACATGTATGTCAAACTTCCTTTATTTACTTAATTCATTTACTTAATTCACATGTAGTGTGAAGCCAAACCATGGTTAGTGCAAATGTGTGAGTTCCCTTGAGGAGATAGATCATGGCCTCTTCATTCTTCCTCTGGTTTGCTGCTGCTGCTGCACTCCTGTGAATTGAGCAGTGATTTGGCTTTGGGTGTCTTCTAGACCCAGGATTGTAGTTTGTCTCCTTCAGACATAAGCTGCAAAAACAATAGCATATTTCTCCTAAAATGTAAGTTTCTTAATATAATTTACTTTTGCTTATTATTTTCACTAATACATGCACTTGTATGCAGACTTTAACCCCAGTTTATGCATTACTTGGCCGTAGAACTGCAAAATTTGGAGAAGTGACAATTTCAAAGGATAGCTGTGCTTCTGTTTGCATACTTTTTCAGACAGTGTGAATTACGTAGCTAAGTTCTTTCCTTTGTGGAAATTACTCCTCCTGAAGCTGTTACATGGCCCCAAAGCTGCAGTTCAATAAAGGGGGGAGGGGGAGAGAAATGGCGCATACAAGAGGTGAAATAGCATAGGAGGAAAGAGTTAAAAAAGAAGGAAAATTGAAGCTTGAGATGCAAGGACATGGTTAAAGACATGTCTAATTTGATCCTTTGCTGTCTTTAGAGCAACAGACTGACACTGCTACTACTTTGGAAGTTTCAATAATGCTTTCCATCAATTTCTCTGGAACAGATGTTAGTCTTACAAGTATGTAATATTCTTTTTTTAAAAAAATGACAATTACATTAATATTCATCTCAACTCCTTTTATCACAATTTGACTTGCTCTCTTTTCCCAGCAGTTCAGGCATGGGTATCTGTCCAACAGCTGATGGAAGTAATTCGTTCTTGTCTGCAAATTACCCCATCCTCCTTTGCTTGTTCATTGTCTAAATGATCTGCCAGCTTCCCTAAATTACTTCCTGTTTCTGATCAGGAAGACTGTCTTCAAATTTAAAAGTTGGGGTGTCAGGTGCTGCTGTCCCCCTTGCTTTTTGTGCATTTCAAGAAATTTATGTTTAATGTTTTTCAGCATTATTTTCAGATCTGGTTTTATCATCAGTTTGTGTGTTTTGGGTAGGGGGCGGGATGGGACACACTAGCAAACTTGCAACCAGCTTTTTCTTTTCATTACAGGCTTTCATTCCTTAAATGAAAACTGTAGTGGAACAACTTAAAAGACTTATTTTTAAAAATCCTAGGTAGGGTACACCAGTTCTCTAGGTGGGGTAGCACACTCCTGACCTCGATCTGGCTGCAGCCCTGATCACATACCATATCCTAGGCACTGCCTGGGATTAGGTCCAGGGTTACCTCCCCTTTAATAAGCTCCATGACTAGCTGTTCCACAGCCAGCCATTTATCATTTCTGGAAACTGTCTCTTTGTCGCAGCCTAAATGTGCATTTATCCAAAGGCATGCTTTACTCATTCTGTAACAAGCCGAATGCGAGTAAACTTCCAGTTCTAGTTTTTGTTTTTAAATTGTCTACTATGCCATTCAGCAATCCCTCCAAAGCAGCTTAAAGCAATTTAAAAACTGCTGTTTTATTGATCTTATGCTGCCTCATGTGGTTTCATGCTAGTTTTATGCTAATTTCTGTTCTGGTGCAGTTTTTGCCTTGATTTAATTGGTATTTTATTTATTTAAATTTATGATCTGCCCAGAGAACATAAATGCTATAAAAAGATAATGTATAATAAAATCACAGCAATAAAAATAATAAATATATAATAAAGGTTAATTTATTGTAGTTTAAACAACATTATTGAATTAAATAAAATTTACGGCTTCTGTACATTCTAAGTCTAGGTGATAGGTACCAAAATTTTCAGTGTGGTCTCTGTCAGAGGATCTAATGACAGAAAGGATGTGTCTGAGCCTCAAAGTGTGTCCATTTCAAGGGGATTTACATCTAAATAAGTGTGTTTAGGATTAGTCTTTAATAAACTGACAAATAATTGCTATAAAACAAACAACAAAATAAAAACACACAACAAATCTCTGGATATAATAAGTGGTTTATCCCTTCAGAAACCGAGAGGAACAATGAGAATCAGTGGGAAGTTCCCCTGGGTCCCCATGGTTCCTCTGGGTTTCTGAACGGATAAACCATTTATTATATCTAGAGATTTGTTGTGTGTTGTTGTTTTCATTTTGTTAGGTTTGCAGCTCATGATTTGCTGCAGGAGACAAAACCAGAAGCCTGAGTTTGGATAAAATGTGAAGCCAAGCAGAAGGACCAAGGAGGGAGCCTGGCAGCTGCAAACTCTTGTCAGAACTTTCACACCGATGTGTTTTTGCTAACCCATAGTTTGGTTTAGTTTTATGTATAAACTGGGCTCTTAGAATAGCATGGCCTCATAAAAACGAACATGATGTTTGAATGGAATGTTTGAAAAGCCTCAATTCCTACTGGGTTAATGGAAAGATAAGCATCCATCATACTTTAAAGGCATTCTGAATGCCTTTCAGCTGAGAATCCTCCTGCTGCAGTGGGAATCATCTGGCAAAGACCCTTGCGCTGCACTGTCCCCCATTATCTGCTTCATTTACCAGGGATGTACAATATATGAACCCCATAAACTAAAGTTAGAATACAAGGGTCTAGCTAATTCAATTACATGATCATAGAATCGAGTTGGAAGGGACCCCAAGGGTCATCTAGTCCAACCCCTTTAATGCAGGAATCTCAGCTAAAGCATCCATGGCAGATGGCCATCCAACCTCTGTTTAAATTGTCAGCGATGCAATGGAGGAATTTTTCAGACCTTGCACTCTTGGGGAAATTGAAGTCCCACATGATTACTATTTCTCTCCTTTTTGAATGTTTGCTAATCTGCTCTAGTAAGGCATTATCCAAGTCTTCAGTCTGTCTTGGCGGTCTGTAGCAGACACCCACAGTAAGGTCACTATTCTTTCTCTCTCCTACAGTTTTTACCCATATACTCTCAATCTGCTTTTCATGCTCCAGGTCATGGATTTCTTCACAAGTGTACACATCCTTTATATACATTGCTACTCCTCCCTTTCTGTTTGGTCTATTCCTTTTGAACAGGTTGTGCCCCTCAATTCCTTCACTCCAGTCATGAGTCTCATCCCACCAGATTTCAGTAATGCCTGCCAGGTCGTATTTGCCATCCTATGTTAAAAGCTCCAGTTCATCTTGTTTGTTTCCCATACTCTGTGCATTTGTGTAGAGACAACTGAAACCACGAGTTGTTCCCTGCAACTGCTTCCTTCCTTCCTGTAGTTTTTGCCCTTTAGCAGGTTTCTGGAGCACCACCTCAGTTTTCAGTGCATCAGTGAAGCTATTATCCCCAGTGCCAGCTGCTCTTTTGTCATTCATATTGTTTTATCCCTCCCACTCAAGATCTCGTTTAAAGATTCTCAAGACTTTTGACAAACACATTATTGCCAAATGCTGTGAGGTGCAGCCCATCTCTCATCAGAAGTCCTACCTCAAGGAAGCAGAGATCATGATCCAAGAAGCCAAATCTTTCCTGATGACACCACCTGTGCAGCCAGTGGTTTTCTTCAAGTAATGGCTTGGGATGATGCCGTAACTGAGAACATATTTCTGATACTAAAGCACTTTTCAACACAACATTTGGTCTTCTAGGTGCTATATAGATTTCTCAAAACAATTATATTACATCAATCCTAAAGTGGAATAATCCATTTTTCTATAGTTTTGCTCAACACATTTCATAACAGGCTGATGAATTATGAAGTCATATTCTTCTCACTTTCACACAAAAATCTGTTTATTACCAAGATAACACAGAAGCACATATTTTGCAACATTGATTTTTGTTGTTGTTCAAAGAAAAAATCAATGATGCAGTGTTGTATATAAGCTCAGTCTAAGTGTGTGTTGACCCATAGTCTCTTGCAATATATTTTCAACTTCCTCTTTTAATTGTGAGGTCTTTGGTAGATTCTTATTGCTTCCATGAAAAGTCTCATTTGCTGTTCTAATGACAGAGAACACACAGAGAGAGTGAATGCCATGTAGAAATTATGTTTTTGGTTGAGAAAGCAGTGGAACTACCCTTAGCAGTATGAGATTCACCCTCTGCCACAAATGTTGCTGCTGAGTAATTGGTCCCTGAGCTGAAACATTTAGCCCAGTCTCTCCTTGTGAATAGAAGTTTAAGAATGCCTTTCTGCAGTGTGCTCTGAGAAGGACAGCTGTTACATGTTCTAAAAGAGTTCCAGGGGGGTCTGGATCCTATTGAATTTCAGTAGTGTCTCAGAATTCTTAGAAAAACCCTGTATGTGGCAAGGTACAAAGCCAAAATAAATAAATAAATACAATCTAGTCCCCAGCAATTAAAGATGCATTCATTAGATGTTGGGACTTACTGCTTTAGGACCATTTTTAATCCTTCCATTTCCCAAAGGCCCAGACAGGGTAATGTGCTAAGGGAAATGAAATATACTCAGAGTTGCAAAGTGATTTCATGCTCTTTATTCAGCTCATAGTGGGAGGAGGAATGAATCAAAGTCCCCTCAAAGTATCTGCTTTATATACATTATTTACACAATGGGATGCACATGATTGGCTAATTCCGGAATTCTACTGTAAGCCAATCAGGTTGTGGATTCACTTCTATCTGGAGCATGATTGGGTGGTTCCTGCTAACCAATCATACTGCTGCATTGTTCTGGGACCAATCAGACTGCTGCATTCTGAATCCTATTGTTCTAGGACCAATCAGACTGCTGCCTTTTGGAGCCTATTCAACTCAGTACATAACAGGAAATAAACAATTTCATGTGCAGTCCTAAATGCACTGATCAGGGACTAAACCTCATTGAACTTTGTACAAGTTGCTTTTGAGTTGACATGCGTAGGATTGCCTTGAAAAATATAAATACAGATTTACTCCATGTGTGCTTAACACAGGCTTTTGAATGCCAGTTTAAAGAAGAGAGTCTTAACCACTTCATAATACTGCAAGCAACATATGATACTTGGACTAATGCTTCTGGCCCACTTATTATAAGCAAGATGTTTTTGAGTACCACTATATCTGAACAGGTTAAAATAGGAGTGAGAACTGCTTCACTTGTGAGAATTTGTTTTTATCTAGGGGCTGGGGTTATTTTGGTCACCTTTTGTCAAAATAGTCAAGCCAGAAACAGGCATAATATTTACTACACTTTGAAGCACTCATTAAGAAGCACATTAGACTGCAATTCCAATCATTTTTAAAACTGTTATTTAATCAGCTTAGGACAAAATTGAGTACTTTATTGTTTTAAAGTCCACAGGCCCCATAGGAATTTGGAGGTAAGTGAGAGGGCTGGCATACTGTGCTTATTTCTCTTGCATCCAGAGAAGAAGAAGTGGGTTTTCACTGTAATGTTTGGATACACTACAGCTGGGTTAAGAGGCTTTCATAGGTGCCCACTGTTTCTTTCCACCTGCCGAAATAGTGATCATAACTTAATCTATGGAAATATACAAGCTTATGTCTTCCTATTAGACTTTTTCTGAAGAAAATAACAAATACGGATTGGAGGTAAGGATATGAGGATAACGTCCGAGGAAGAGCCAATAACTAAAGTTAGGCAAGAAGAGAAGAAAGCTCCCACAATGACTTGGCAGGGGGTTGGAGCATCTTGAGAAAAGAAGCATGAAGCAGCCTTTTGGGCATGTCCCAAAAGCTGAACAGCTTCGAGATACGGGACTGATTTATGGAGGGGATTGGATGACTTTTGGGGTTCCTTCAAACTCTGGAATTCTGTGATAAAGAAGTGGCTTATCAATGAGTGGTAACATGCCCTGAATTTGTAAAGGTGTTTTCACTGTTGTGAATCATGAGTGACAGCAGTTAAGTTTTCCATCACAAAGTTATGGCAGAGAGAGTCACACCGACATCTTAACCAAATGGATCATGTTCAAGATGTGTCCTCATGCCCATGCAAAGCTGAGCTTGGTTTCTCATGACATGTAAAAAAAGGCGCTTACTTACAATTGAATATACTTACTGAAGGGAAACTATCACTTGCAAGGGATAATTAATGACTGAATTATCCTGCATTTCCTGTATTAGATGTGGCAATCGTTTCAGAGGATTAATTAGGCATGCGCACACATGATTCATTAAACATATTAGTTACTGCAGGGAAATTCCTCTTTACAGCAGCCATTCCAGGGAGGATCTTTGGTGAGAGTAATTGAAGTTGAACTTGCACACCTTAATTAAATGATGCCCTTGCCTTGTGCTTCCTCTAGTTACTTAACAGTAGTGCTTCACTATTTGCCCAAAGCATAGCCATAAGCACACACAATCTAGACGTTCCAGTTGGACAAAGCTTGTTGATACCAGCTTCACCCTGTTCCTGTCTCATAGATGTTATGGAAGATGCAGCATGAATCATGGATATGAACACGTGAAGTGCAGTTTATATGCATCTACATTTCATTCAATTCTGAAAATACAGAAAAAATAATGCTAAACCATAGTTTAGCTTTATAAGCATGAACCTTCCCCCCTCCACTGCTTCTGTCCCCCCTCCCCATTTAGACCAGGAGCTGCTGTTATTTTTAATTGTAGTTTGTCTGAACAAATTTGGATCAGAAACCATATAGGCTTGTTATTTCCATTGTGATGTAGCACTTTGCTAAAAATCAAAGAGGATGCATTTGTTTTCACATTTGTGCTGGAGGAGTGTGGCAGGGAGCTGGAGAATCATTCATATGGTTCCTCTGAGCAGGTCATCATGCTGTTGAAAAGGGGAGTCAGTAAATCCCACACCCTCCCCCCCCACTGGTAGGAACATTGCACAAGCAGAATTCTTGTACGACTTCTTCTAAAACCATGATACACTTTTATCCTGTGAACCACCCTGAGACCTGAGGGTATAGAGTGATATATAAATTTTAATAGTAATAATAAATAATAATCATGGTAATAATGATAATAATACATTTCTTGCTTCCTGGCACCCTGAATTCAGAGATTTCCAAGTGCATTCAAAAATAAAGGTCAGGTTTTGCTCAGATATCTAACTTTATAATGAATACATATATTCACTATAGTGAATACTCTCTTGCTTCATTTCAGTCAGACTTTCCATAAATAGTTAAATGCTGATCATCTGATCTCTTGTAGCGTTTTTGGCTCATTGCTTTTAAGAACATCATTACCCGAACTAATTTTGTCTCAGCTGATTAGGCCATGGAGTTTTTAACTTCTCTCTGGATTTTTAAACTATTGAGAAAGCAACAGCTTTCTAAATCTGGCGGCAAAATACACAGCTCAAATGATAAAGGGAGGTGTACCAAGACTATACATACATAATTTATTTGTATACTACCTTTCCATAGTAAAAACCAAGGCAGCTTACAACATGAACAAATATGTAATCATAAATATAACAAAAGTAGTCAAAACAATAAATACATCAAAAAGGATGCAACCAAACTGAACAATTTCTACACAAATTATAATAAGTTCTAAAGATACAGATACCAAAAATTGTGTCAATAACAGCAACATTGCTCCAACAAAAAACCCTAACCAGTTCCCCAGCCCAAGTGTCTGTTCATCAGCTTCAACTTCATCAGCTGGAGTCAGTCAGGGCCCCACTTTCCCAAGACAGGTGAAAAAAGGTTTGCAAGGCAGGGAGCAGGTGGTCTAGGACGCACAGCCATAGTATATCATCTTGTGCAATTTTGTATCTTGTCTCCTTTGCTCTAGTGTTGGTAGTTGGTTCTGCACTAGGCAAATACCAGTCACTTGCTGTATGACACCAATGCCAGAAAGAAGCCCCTGTGCAGAGCAATATTGTTACTCAACTTTGTTTGCTTCAGGAAGGGAGCAAAGTAGTAGTAATATTAGCAGAAATAATACATACTGGTAATAGCTAAGAAAGAAGTCAGGAGTCCTGGTAATGCTTTTCCCTATCACCCACGTATAACAGAGCAGAGTACTGCTAGTGCAGAGTTGCACTGACCAGTGTGTCAGGAGGACCATGGCAAAGCTATTTTCAAGATCACAGCTACAACTACAATAGGCACACTTTACTCCCACTTATCAACTATAATTTCTGGTGCATGGCTTAGGAATGATTGGAGTTGTAGCCCAGTAACAACTGGAGGCTGGGCCAGCCCAAGACATTTTGGGACCTGAGGCAAACCACAAAATGAGCCCCTGGCCAGGGAAAAATGAACATCTGCACCAGGAACAAGGAGAGGGGGAAATAATATCTACATCAGAAATAAAAGGGGTGAGCGAAGATCTGTATTGGCAACAAAGTGGGGAATCCAGTCAACCTAACCAGACTCTGGAAGTAGAGATCAAAGGCTGTCATGGGTTGTGGGGAGGAAAGCACCCACTTTGAATCATGCTGGGTGGGTGCAGAGCCCAGTAGACTCCCCCCCAAGGCAGTCCCTGCCATTTCCTCCACAGGGGTGGGAGGAGACCAGCAGCACCTCCTATTCATTGAGAGACCACTATAGAAGCAGGATTGGAAGGGGGAATTCCAAGGAGGCAGCAGATCTGGCCTCCAAGGAGTCTGTTGCAGCCGTTGCTGCCCCTGAGGCAGTAGCAGTGTGTGATGCATTCCTTGGAGCCCAGATCTGCTGCCCTTGTGGATCCTGACACCCGAAACAGTTGTCTCATTTTGCCTCATGCATGGTCTGGCCCCGTCTACCCCTAGACTGACTTGCTTTGTATCCGCTCACTATTGGCCGGGTTGAGAAGTAACATGAAACAAATATTTGTTCAGCAAAACAAAAAACAAGATAATTGCTTGTTTGGTATATAACATTAAAACATAGTTAAATTTTACTTGCACAAACCTCCTCCCTCTCCCCTGGCATTGCAGCATGGAGATTGGAAACTACGGCTGTTGCAAACGATGGTATCATGTTACTTTAAAATTCCACCACTATGAATTGTTGTAGAAGTAAGACAAATCTGACTTAATATATGGGACAAGTATTTGTGTGATCACACATTTACAATCTACTCATCTCTTACATATAAATATTATTCAGGCGCTTATATTAATTTGTAAAATCGGCTGAGAACCAAGTTGTTGACTTATTAGTTTGATTATGTAATCAATATGCTTTTACTTTACCCTCCACTTTTCTTGACTCTAATACATAAATTAACATTTTAAATGCAGTTACTGATTCCATCCTATTAGAATTTAATTACTTGTGTTTAGTTTCTGGCATTTAAATTTTGGGGTTTGTTTTTCATTTATACCTAACCCGGCTCTTTCTGTATTCATATTCAGGGAAACTATTTGAAATTGAAGCTATACTGCCCTATCCTCCAAAAATCCAAATAACAGAAAAATATTTGTACCTTTGTGGGCTCTGCCAACATATACGTAATCTCTCCCTGTTACAGTGTAATACAGTGATCTCACCAGGTGAACCATCTTAACCTCCTTCCCATGCCTGTTCACACCTCTCTCTTTACTTTTATTGAGGCCTGCATATTTTTAAACCAATCTTGGAGAAAATAAGGCATGAGCCATCTATGGTTGCCCTCTGAAAGCTCACTTAATCTGTCATCTGGCAGACAAGATTCAAAAAGTGTGAATTTTACAACTTGAACAAGGGAGGTGACAACTCAACAGTGGGCCCCTTAGCTGGAGGGGCCACAGGGCTTAACACTGCCTAAACTTATCTATACCAAGTTACTGCTGGGTTGGAATCACTGAACTGCTGAGTACTCTATGTAGAGAGGCAGGATGTCTCAGAGCCTTGGAAATGAGAGAAATGTTTGGAGAGCTCTCATTGAGATGCAAATAACACTTGCAGTAGAAATCTTTAAGGTGTTCTCGATTTAGGATTCTGTCTGTGTTAGCTTGACTTTCAGCATTGACAAGGGGCAGGTGTTGGCATATATTTAAGTTGCTGATCACATATTTATGAGACTGTATATATTAGCTTTAATTGCTTGATACATACCTTAGGGTGGAAGTAAAGAGTAAAATTAGTTGTAACCTAATCTGTGTTATTTTCAGTCTATTGCTGTTCAATTAACTGAGGCTTAACCTAGATGAGAGAGAAGTGCTTTGGACTGATTGAAAAGCTGATCTAGGGGCAAGTGTACAGCATATTCTGGGTAGATTGTACTCCTTTTGAAGGGTTAGTTTGCAGCTTGAGTGTTTCTGGACCTGGCTCTGTTCCTGTTTTACTAGATAGTGGCTGTGACCATGAACACTTTTGCTTTGCTTAGGCCCTTGCCCAAACTGTTTCCTGGAAAAGGCAGATCTGTGGTCAGAAATTTCAGCTGGTACCAAATACGTCAGACACATATATAACAGCAGTATTATGTAACTGTCAATGGATCTTGGTCCATTTCTGAGCCCAACTGCCCAATTCAACATGTTGATAATTACCAATAAAGCACTAAAGGTCTGTGCACCAGGATATTTAAAGAACCAATTTCATGCCTATACGTGTTAAGAATTGTTCTCCTCACAGAACAGTGAAAGATTAGGGATGGGCAAATCTATTAAAATCCACTCCTTCCTAGTTCTGCATGGGGACAAGACTATGTCTGTTATGCCCATAAAACGCAAAAACACAAAGATAAACAAATAAAAGCTCTTATGAGTTTGCCATGCTGCCTATTTTCCTGTAAAGGATACTTCTTCCCTTCAAACTTTTAAAAACAGGTAATCCATCAATCTACTTCCTGGAGCAGCTAGTACATGGGTCTCCTTGTCACAGCACTTTAAATACAATATAGCAGCCCCACCTCATCCCGATTCTGAAGTGGACCTGGATGGAATCTGAGTTTGGTGGATTCCTGCCTCATTTCTGGGATTTTACAACTGAAATGTGCAGTTGTAAAAAAACTGAGGAGTTTTCAGCTCAGAATTCTTAGCTGCTACTGTATGTCAGTACATATCTGCAGGCACATACAAACTCAGTAGAGCTAATAACTTTTGCCTCAGTATTTCTGAGGCCTGGCAAATGAGATCAGGTTGTAGAACAGGAGTTCTTAATTTTATACCTGTCCATTCACCTGTTAAGGGACGTGGGTGGTGCTGTGCTCTAAACCACAGAGCCTAGGACTTGCCGATCAGAAAGCCGTGGTTTGAATCCCCACGATGGGGTGAGCTCCCATTGCTCAGTCCCCGCTCCTGCCAACCTAGCAGTTCAAAAGCAGGTCAAAGTGCAAGTAGATAAATAGGTACTGCTCTGGCAGGAAGGTAAATGGCATTTCCGTGCGCTGCTCTGGTTCACCAGAAGCGGCTTAGTCATGCCGGCCACATGATCTGGAAGCTGTCTGCGGACAAATGCCGGCTCCCTCGGCCAGTAAAGCAAGATGAGCGCCACAACCCCAGAGTCGTCCGCGACTAGACCTAACGGTAAGGGGTTCCTTTACCTTTACTTTTATTCACCTATTGAGGATGGTAAGTGACACAGTATCCCTCTGTTCTGTTGCCATGGGGGGGGAGTGCCCTTTAACCCTGATGTTGCAGGCCTGTTTTGTGATGAAATAGCAGACACTTCAAAAGAGAAATCATTTTTAGCAAGCTGAAGCTAGGGTAATTGAAGATTCATGCTAGTACCTGCAAATTGCCTACACTTAGACCCTATTGAAGTCAATGGTATTTGTCTGTCATCTCCTAATATAGAGAGAATTTCTTTTAGGTGTTTATATTTTTCTGGATCCTTAAAGGTTTCACAAATTTTAAAATATTTTACATAGCTGGTATGCTTTTCTTACAAAGGAAATGCATTGGAAATATTGTTACAGGTAATGTCTGTGCGGTTCTCTAAATATAATAACTTTCTAAAGTGACTTGGGATATACAGTAAGCATTAAGAAAGGAGATGTGCTCAGAGTATCAGGCCTCGCATTGGCATCTGGTGTGGCCTAGAGCCAGCTTCATCAGTTATAAAGTGATCACACCTTCTTATTTATTTCTTTGCTCTTGCTTTTGTAGCTTTGGAAAACTCCATATAACAATTGGACCCTTTTACTGTGTATACTCAGATGCACTTTGTACTCAATCCTTGTTTGTGTTGCCTTTTCCACAGAAACAGAGCTCTGTTTGATTAAAAACAAAAGCCAAGATGGTTTTCGAAGCCCAACCCTGAAAAATAATCATAGTACATGCTTATGGTAATACTTTTTCAAAAGTGTGTGTGTGGGGGGGGGTCCATGGCTTGGCTTTTGAAAAATAGGAGTTCCTCAGTAATTAGCTAATTGGGAACCACTGTATTAGAGCAATTGGTATGTGCTTGTTGCATGACGTTCCTTCTCTCTGCTCTAGCGGTGGTTGCTTGCCTCTCAAAATAATTCTGGCATTTACTGATCAGAGGCATAAAGATGATTCCTCTGGGTAGGAGATATGGCTATGGAGATATGTGATGTGTTCCCCTCTGTCTTGGGACTTACGATTGTGAGTGCATCTGTCAAGTAACTAGAGAGAAGCTTTCAAGACAGACTGAATACACTGGCCAGAAGTTAATATAGTTATATAACTACTATATTTGTTAGAGTAGTTATATAATGATTAGGTTGCATAAATATAAATATTTATATAAATCTAAATCTGATGAATCTTAGTGACTAAAATGCCTCTAGCACTTTTAAAGCTAAAAGCATATTATCAGATGTTTATAAACACTTGACGAGGGATGAATAGTTAGACACATGTTAGCAATTTATGTAGGGATATTAGTTGAAGTTTGAAAATAAATTCAGTGGGAACATGGCTTTCACCTTTATGACCTGAGTCGTTCATATACATTTCTAAGCAACACACTTCTCTGTCTTTCTATTAAATGTAACAGTAAGGCAATACATGGTGACTGCTTACTTTTTGGCTTTCTTTATTTCAAGGAGTTCCCATTTTGCTATTAAGATACCTACCATATATACTTGAGTATAAGCCAACCCGAATATAAGCCGAGGCACCTAATTTTAGGAGAAAAAACTGGGAAAACTTATTGACTTGAGTATAAGCTGGTTCACCACACCACAAACCTAGTGGTGGCGGCAGTGGAGGAGGAAGAACAAACAGCCCAAAAGGACTCCTTTCTTGTTGATTGTTCCTCCACCGCTGCCGCCGCCAGCAGAAAAGTTGAATTGGATCAGTCCATGGGAAACCACATTGATATTTGCTCCAATTCAGCGGTAAAGAGCAGGTTTTTGCAGGGGGTGCTGGGGGGGGGTGGGCAAGTGGAAGTGTGGATGAGACTGAGAATGCTTTGGAAGGTAGCCTTTAAAACATAGGTGGGGGAACCTTTCCATCTCTGTGGCAATGTTGTCTTGTGAGCAACTTCCAGGGGTGTCATGTCAATGATGGTGGGGCCAGAGGCAAAAATGGAGGGTGGGGAGTAACAGATGACACTATTACCTTTGTAGTATAGGTGTCAGGAGTCCAGGTTCCCGGCTTAATAACACAGTAAGCGTACATAATTAAAAAGGGGGATTTATTGCAAAAACAATTAACTCTGGACGGTTCTAGCCAAGCATAATCTCTCAGGTTGACCCTTCTGAAGAGTCCTTCCTGTGTCGACAGAAGATATTGAACTTTCAACCCTTACATCTCTTATTTTGCTTCCTGTCTAGCAGCTGTCCTATTTGCCTATGCCTTGGGCTTATTGGGTCAGCTACTTCCCCTTCCTGTTCCGAAAGGCTGTCTCTGTGGTTTTTAGTGCCTGTTTGAGCTTCTGGAGAGCTTTGGCTCTGTTCTAGCCTGCTCTCAGTTGCTCCCTTAGCAGCCGGCCATCCAAGATCAGGGGGGGTCAACGCTGGCATCTGTGGGCTCTCCTCTGCCGGAGTATAAGCCAAGTCTCTCTGTTCCTGACTGCATTCTGCAGCTGGCTGTAAAATTACACTCGGAACTGGCATACAGTATTCATGACAGTAGGCTGCATTCCAGCCATATAAAGGTTCCGGCACCCATGTCTTTACATTCAGGCCATTTCCCATGTCAGGGACACCTCCACGTAGGCAAAAGCACTCAAGAAGGGGATGGAGCAGGACCAGTGAGAGGTGGGGTCTGGGAAGAAAGGGTGTGGCTCCTCTAGCCACTCTTGTGGTGTTCCCTGCAGAGAGTCCCAACAGCTATAGAGAGGCCTGGAAAGCTCAGATTGGCCCCTGGCCTGAGGCTCCACACCCCTACTTTAAAACATAAGAGGTCAAGTGTGGTAGTTTGCTTACCAGCAATATAAGTCAAACGAGCATGAACCACTAGGCTGCTGTTGGTTCTGAGAAATGAAATGCACTTTATTTTACCAAAGTTGAATGTGCATGTAGTTGGATCCTTACATTTACCACCCTTTAATATAATCCACGTATTTTATGTTACATTTTATAAAATAGATTTGACAATTTTTCAGGAACTTTATAGAAAAATAACTATTTCCAGGATATGGAGATAATTTCTATGTGGCACAGCTAATTACATTTCCCTTCTTATTCTCTTGCTGTCAGGTTTTTAAAAGTAGCTTTACGATGTTTTAAGATCCAAAGTAATTTTATGAAAAAAAAACAACAACCATGGTAATTATAAGTTTCTCAAATTTTCAAAAGTTAGGGTAGTTCAAGGAGAAGTAAGACTCAGTTGCAAACACTTATTGCGTAAAGGCAAAAATATTCCATTCATTGTGCTCTGTTAGTCCTGGATGATCTACATGTGTAGAATCCAATGCTTGTAGGCACTTATCAGATTCATTTTTCTTCCACTAGGGTATCCACTGCACCCTATTTTGGGCTGTGCACATTGGATTTTGTGCACATAGACATATTTGGATATGTCAGCCAATGTACTGACCACCAACCCTAGACCCATATGCTGCCCCATGGAAGACTCAAATGAAGAAGAGAAACAAGCTTCCTCATTTAGCATCTTCTCCCAGGCTTAGATCATAGATGTTCCACCATCCCCATGTCATATGACAAAGGTATTTGAGAGCAGAAGCAGTAAAGCAGTCTAGAAATGTTGTGAAATGCTGAAAAGCTGCAGAATCGTTTAGCATGCTGAATCACTGTGATTCATCTTGAGGATGACTCATTCTCTGTATAAGTATTGTACAGTGGTACCTCGGGTTACAGACGCTTCAGGTTACAGACTCTGCTAACCCAGAAATAGTACCTCGGGTTAAGAACTTTACTTCAGGATGAGAACAGAAATAGCACGGCGGCGGCGGAAGGCCCCATGAGCTAAAGTGGTACCTCAGGTTAAGAACAGTTTCTGGTTAAGAACGGACCTCCAGAACGAATTAAGTTCTTAACCCGAGGTACCACTGTATCTGCTTGCAGGCAGACTCACTGCAGTGTCTCAGTCAGTGTCTCAGTGTGGAGCTTGTGCTCTGTGAAGCCTGTGCTTGGTGGAAACTCTGCGTATGCTCTGAAGCTAGTTTAATCTTCTGTTCATTATGCTGTTATTTACAAACAAGTTTATTTTAACTCAGTAAAGCCTTTGTTCTTTTACTGAAGAAGACTCTGAGTTACAGTGGTACCTCAGGTTAAGTACTTAATTCATTCCAGAGGTACGTTCTTAACCTGAAACTGTTCTTAACCTGAAGCACCACTTAAGCTAATGGGGCCTCCTGCTGCTGCCATGCCGCTGGAGCATGATTTCTGTTCTTATCCTGAAGCAAAGTTCTTAACCTGAAGCATTATTTCTGGGTTAGAAGAGTCTGTAACCTGAAGCATATGTAACCCGAAGTACCACTGTATTAATTTACACTGCGCGTCACCCCAGAATCCAGGAAGGAATCCCTAGTAGCATCTCTATTTCTTCAGCCTTTTGAAAACCACAGTTAAAGAACTAGACAAGCGTCCTTTAAAGAGCACAGCCAGCTCTTTGGAGGAAGTGGGGTCAATTGCAGAACAGGTGTTTCCTCCCTTCATAAGTCCCTTTACTGAGGCAACACCTCTCTATTACTGACAGTAAGGAGAGAAAAACCGCCAGTGGAGCTGTCTGAGAGCCTTCTGAGATCCCGATAAAACCTGCCTGAATCTGGATGAAATCAAAATAAATGCTTCTAACCCTGACTTTACATGATGTGACCCTGCTTCCTGCGACCTTTGCCTGACGTGACCATACCACATATGCATGGTTCCAGCTGAACTAAGCTACTTGGTAGTAAGACAAAAAAGGAGATTCCGACCAAACACCAGGAAGAACTTTCTGATCGTAAGAGCTGTTCAACAATGGAATGGACTTCCTCAGAAGATGGTGGACTCTTTCATTGGAGGTTTTAAAGCAGAGTTTGAATGGCCACCCATCATGGATGTTTTAGTTGAGATTCCTGCATTGCAGGGGGTTGGACTAGAGGACCCTTCCAACTCTACAATTCTATGATTCAATGTTTTGCTGAATGCTTCTAGTCAAGCATTTTCAGTACACTTCAGCAAATTAATTTGCCATGTGACCTTGCCCACTGGTGAGCATGCTGAGATTTCCTCCCAACTTTGAAGCCTCAGAGGTGGTCTGTGTCATCTACCAGCAATCCCTGCCACCTCCTCAGGTGCAGTGTTGGGAGAAAGACTGGATATTGTTTGGTATTTGTATGGCCAAGGTATCTGAAGGTCCATATAGGGCCAACTCAGCTCCCACTCACCCTTCCTGCTATTTGGGAAGGCTTGGACTGAGGAGGAGCATTGGTCACTATTGGGCTAAAGGTGCATAGGATACCTTCAGGCAGCCGGGCCTTTTACCCTCACCCCCCACCTCCACCCCAGCCTTTCAGGCACACAGTTTGGGAATAGCTGGGTTAACGTGCTGAAAAGTTTTGACTTTATGCTTGCGACTGAGTCTTACTGCTGCTTGAATTGCTGCAGCTTTTGAAAATATGAGAAACTTATAATTGCCCCGGTTTTCTAATCAAATTACTTTGGATCATAAAACATATTGAAATTACTTTAAAAAAAACAAACCACCTGACAAGCAAGAGAGTAAGAAAGGAAGTGTAATTAGCTGTACTACATAGAAATTATCTCTGTACCCTGAAAATGGTTATTTTTCTATAAAATCTTTATTCCATTGTCAAAAATAGTTGACTTGGAAGTTTTAGAATAAAATTGAACAGAAAATATGTAGATACAAAAGAAAACTAACTGAAATAAGCTAACCAAGCACACATTTTACTTAGGTGAATGGAATAAGAATTTACTTGCTCTAGCAGGGAGGCAAAACACAATCATTGTGGCTGGTAGCCATTGATAGTCTAATCCTCTTTTTAAAGCCATCCAAATTGGTGACCATCTTTACTTCTTCTGGGAGTAAATTCCTTTGCTTAACCATAAAACCTTATAGTGTGTTTTTTCTCAATTCATACAGAATCGGTAGCCCAAAATGTCACAGTGTTCCTCTCAGTTCTCATTCACCCTCTCCTTCTTCTGAAGTATCATAGAATAATCAAATTGTAGAGTTGGAAGAGACCCATCTGTTATCTAATCCAACCCACTGCAGTGCAGGAATCTCAGCTAAAGCATCCGTGACAGACGGCCACCCATCCTCTGCAGGGGATCCCACAACCTCCCAAGGAAGACTGTTCCACTGTCAAACAGCTCTTACTATCATAAAGTTTTTCCGTATGTTTAGTTGGAATCTCCTTTTTTGTAACTTGAAGCCATTAGTTCGAGTCCTACCCTCCAGAGCAGGAGAAAACAAGATTGTTCCCTCTTCCATCTGACAGCCCTTGAGATATTTAAGATGGCTCTCATATCTCCTCTCAGTCTCCTCTTTTCCAGGCTTAACATGCCCAGCTCCTTCAACCATTTCTCATAAGGCTTGATCATCTTGGTTGCCTTCCTCTGCACACGTTCCAGCTTGTCAATATGCTTCTTAAATTGTGGTTCCCAGAATTGGACACAGTTTTCCAGGTGTGGTCTGACCAAGGCAGAATAGAGTGCTACTATTACTTCCTTTGATCTGGACACTATACTTTTATTGATGCAGCCTAGAATAGCATTAGCTTTTTTTGCTGCTGCATCACACTGTTGACTCAATGGCTTCCACTGACCTTAGTGGAAAGTTTTATGGAACTTGAATGTTTATTTGTTGATCCACATTATTTATTTACGTATTTCTGCATATTACATATTATGGTCCTTACATGTTAAATATTATGGACCTTCATCCAAACATTCTACAGTAGTGTACAATAAGCATGAATAAATGGATTGATACACAATATAAATACATTAAAAACATAAAGCCAGCCTCATAACAAAACAATGTTGTGGAACCACCTTCCCTGTGAGCTTAGACAAACACCAGCATTATTGGTATTTTGGTGCTTATTAAAAATATAATTGTACTCTCAGGCTTTTGTTGAGTTGGCTGTGGTTTTTAATCCTGCCAAGCTTTATTAGCTGCATCCTAGTTGTATTACATTTTTAATTTTTGATGTTATATATTTTGAACACTCTCTTGAAATGTGACATAAAAGTCTATTTAAAAATGTTTTAATAAAAAACTATAAAGTAGGACTAAAGCAGAATGTTATATTCACTCTATGTTTATCCGCCCTTCCCTCTCCCACTCCTATCCCCTTGAGGTTCCTCACAGCCCTAATATACTCTTACTTCAGATCATACTGGGTGGGGCTGTTACTATAAGAGCTTAGACAACCTTTTTATCACTGGGTGACTCCTATGGGGCTACATCTCCTGAGGGCAAAACTTCACTTTGAGGGGTGCCACAACTTCTTTTCCCAGAAAGCATTTTGAAGAAAGATGTAGCAATGCAGTATCTATGCTTGAAAACAAGCTTTGTGTGTGTTTTTAATCATGCAAAAGTGAAGGTTTAGAGATCTAATTTTGTTATGCTTAATTGTACTGAAGTTTGTATTTAATTGAGAAAGGTTAGAGGTATTGGAATGAGTAATATCATTGTTACCCATTGTATGAATACTTTTTCGCTATATTGAAGAATGCTAGTGAGAGGCTACTAATGAGAGAATGTAAGGAAATATGAAAACAAACTGAGAACATATGTCTTTTGCTTAGTGCTTTGAACCATATTAGGACATATTGATTAAGCGTGATCTGTTAAAATGTACTGAGCATAGAACAATGAAACTGAAAGAAAATAACAGTGGTGTCCAACACAGATATTAAATACTTCTCATAGTGTTCTTTAGTTGTTTTACTAAATCATTTCTGACAAGTTAAGCTAAGGAATGGATAATTGTCTGTCCTCCTAGTGATTATTAAAAAATACTTTTGTTATGAAACTTTAAGTGGCTGGAAGGTATGCAGAAGAATTGGCCTTCACTCAGTGCTGCCCACTGACATCTGATGGCATTACAGTGGTTACATACGCTTCAGGTTCCAGACTCCGCTAACCCAAAAATAGTACCTCGGGTTAAGAACTTTGCTTCAGGATGAGAACAGAAATCATTCTCCAGCAGCGCGGCAGCAGCAGGAGGCCCCATTAGCTAAAGTGGTGCTTCAGGTTAAGAACAGTGTCAGGTTAAGAACGGACCTCCTGAACTAATTAAGTACTTAACCCGAGGTACCACTGTACTCAGATTTTCAAAGTCTGAAATAATTTAATTCATTTAGAAAATGATATTTGGTTTCCTAGAACACTCTGATGTGGAGGCGAATATGATTGGTTTTATATATGTTTAGTGAACATATCTGGAGAGAAGGGAATATGAGGTGTGGGGTGTGTTTGCTGGATGTTACTACAATGAAGTAACCTCTGGAGAATGTTGTCCCAGTTTGCTGAGAAGACTTCTCACTATGCATGCAGGTACCTATATGCACATTTCACATAATTGCCATTCTGATGGATCAAATTACAAACATACTACCCCCAAAGAAAATATGTCTTAGTTGAATATTAAAAGCTGTACCAGAAAATTACTTCCAAATATAGGATCCAATGGACCAGGAGAACTTTGAGTAGAAGCAAAGCTAGATAAGGAGTTGCTTTACCTATTTCCCCTAATAATCTCAGTTACTACTAAGGACAGTAGCAATGGTCTAACATTGACATTTATTGCATTGCTGTGAAACTGAAAATAATAGTCCAAATTTCTGTTTCTTTTTTTGTAGGTCTAGCAGCAGTGGAGACAATGATTCAAAGAAAGCAACCTATTCTATGACCTTGACAAATCTGTTCCGTTCTGAACATTGTTTTGAACTTTGGATGGTCTCTTGCAACAGCTATGCTTCCCTGACTTTTTGGCAAAATTCTGCAATTTGGATGGGTTCCTCAGCAAAAAAATGTTAATTCCACACTTATATGGCCTTTTCTTCTATGATGGTAAGTTGCTTTACTTAACTATTAGTGGTATTAGGGTTTTCCATTTTAGTGTACAGATTCTGGGAATTTTGCCAGAGAAAACCAGAGGGTGTTCTCTTTTCTGCTCTGAGAATATCAAACACACACTTTTGTTGACAAAATAGAGTTATCTTTTAAGCAAATGTGCTCCACTTACACTAAATTACAACAGGATTTATTAAGACAGATTTTAATGAATTGCTCCCCCCAAAGAAAATAGAACCAGAACATATTACATAATATCATTAACTTAAACATCATTGTTTTATTTAAATCACTGCAGTTCCATGTTAAATCAGTTCATGTCATTAGACAGAAGATACATCAGATATCAAAATGGTCATTGATACCAGTTGTTTAGGTCACTATTGATTTAGCAAGTTGCTGCCTTTAGCATGTTGCCCAAGAGAAGAATATAATCAGAAATGAGAACTTTTATCTTTGGACATGGAAATAACCAATAACACTCTTTCAATAGGGAAGTCATGCATTATCTCTATGGTGATAAATTCCGTGCCTGCTAGAATGCATTCACATATTTACATTTCGGTTATGAACACATTTCAGCTGTACTTTCCATGAAGTAAGTAGTCAGCTTACACCTGCTATTCCTAGTCTTGCAGAAGAAGAAAAGACACACATCCGCCA
The DNA here is from genome assembly GCF_964234715.1 of Podarcis melisellensis. Taxonomy (NCBI): domain Eukaryota; kingdom Metazoa; phylum Chordata; class Lepidosauria; order Squamata; family Lacertidae; genus Podarcis; species Podarcis melisellensis. The sequence continues at coordinate 44,563,044 of NC_138530.1, read as the reverse complement.
TGTTGATCTCAAAGTGCATGAACTGGAACAATATCTGCCAGACCTGGCAAGGTTATTGAGTTATAGTTACTTGGTAGACTTACAATAAGGGGCTACATGTTTCACTATCGGTTCATTATTTGTTTTTCATGTTTCACTTTTTACAAAAGCTTTTCCCAGCATGGTGCCTTTGTGGGACTTCAGCTCCCTTCATCCCAGACCATTCTAGCCGGTGCAGCTTGGGAGCTCATTGAGTAGGAGAAGGCTGTTTTACATCAATGACACTGCTGTGTTTGAAGTAGCTACTGTCAAATGATTAGGACAAAATATATCACTAGTGGTTTAGCATATAGTTACCCTTTCTGTGTTGTATCAGAGATGTTTCTGTTCAGATAATGCTCTGGTGTAGACTGTGCACTGATGATGATAGGACATGGAAGTTGAATCTCTAAGGTCCAAATTCAATCTAACAGAGTTTTGTGCATCTTTCCCTCAGCTTTTTCTTTCTACCGAGAGTTACCTTAAGAGTGTGCAAGCCTGAGTGGTGAAACAGTGGGATGTAGGAACAGGTTTCATAATTGTTTCACCCTTGAACAATGTAGAGTTGTTGTTGTTGTGTAAAGTGAGTTTTATAGAAGAAGTGGGCTTCTTCTCTTTCCTTACTCTTCATATAAAACAATGTGGGGCAATTCCTGACTTTTGGAAATTGTTTTAGGACCATGTTTATAGTTCATTGCTATGTTTAAAAATAGTATGAACTTGCATTTTACTATAAGATAGCATCTGTACTGCCCGATAAATATCTCGAACAATAAACACATGAAGGATGAAGTTCTGACTACACAAAGCATAAAGTTTCAGCTGAATCATCTTTCTTTGTTGGTGAAGGATTTAGTAAATTACTGTTGTTTTATGAAGGGATTTAAAACTGGGTTTTCAAGAAATGGAGTATGATGAGTCAAATGTTACAGTCTTAGGCTGGGGCTCAGGGGGTATCTAGTCCAGGCTGGTGACCTCTGTATGTTTTGGATCATAATTCCCATAATCTCTGACCATTAGCCATTCTAGCTGGGACTGTTGGGAGTTGCAGTTGGAAACATCTGGAGCATACTAGGTATAGGAAGTTCAGCTGATGACACCGCTGTTGTGTTTTATTGCAGTTACTTGCTGTAAATGGGAACTTGCATACAATATCCATAACAATCAGCCTATGACCCTTTTTTCTGCATATACCTGAGAATGGAAAGTTGTCAATGCTTGGTGCCTTTCTGATTGGCCAGTTCCCCCACTATGATATTTCTGACACTACTGTTTTGCTATAACCTTGAAAAACACAAATTTATAAATGCTGTTATAACAGACAAACTCATTTCTTTTCAAATTTCTTCATATCTTTGTTCTAAGATAGGTTTGTAACTTATGGAGAGCTGAAAAGGAAATACTGTACAGAGATCATTGGGACTGTAAAATGTGACAGATTTTAACAAGCATGTTTTTTGAATGCATGAGCTTAGAATACAAAAAGCGCCTCAAAATATTGCAGCAAAGTTATACGTATGGGATATTTTTTTTTGACCAGCTGTTCTTATGAGCCAGCTGAAGGCACAAAACACTTATTTTCAAGTATCCTTGTTTTGTAAGACTTGTTTTCAAGAATCCTTTCCCTCATGGGCTAGTAATCATAACTGTGTTTAAGATAAGCATCCATCAAATCAAGTAGCCACATTCTGCTAAGGCAGTCTTGCACTTAATTAATAATGTTTATATTGTGAGTTCCATGCCATATATAGTATAATTTTTTTCACTGTTTGGAAGCTTCTGCCATTTAACTGTCTAGGATTGAGGTCATAGATTTTATAGGTTTTAAATATTTTGCTTCTTTTTAAAATGTGGTTATTCTCACAATAATTCCTTATTTTATATTTGTTTTTTGGCAGTACATCACACAGAATGAATTTTTATCTATCTTTTCTTAGAGTAGAAAATTCCTTGCCATATCTTGTTCCTCCCTGAACCAGAGCATGCCTAGAACTTGAAACAATGAATGAGGTAGTCTCACTATTATTTGGCAGTTTGGGTATGGGGGTTGGTGGTTTTCTTGGACATTTCAAAAACTAAATAAGTGTTCATAATACATTGGTACCTCAGTTTAGGAACTTAAGCCGTTCCGGAAGTCCATTCTTAAACCGAGGCATGCTTTCCCTAATGAGGCCTTCTGCCGCCGGTACCCTTCCACCATTCAGATTCCGTTCTTAGATCAAGGTAAAGTTCTCAAACTAGGACACTACTTCTGGTTTGCGGAGTTCGTAAACCAAATCATTTTTAAACAGGACTGTTCTTAAACCGAGGTACCACTGTACATGTCAAAATGATAGGAACATGGAAGAGAACAATATATTGCTGGGTACGGGCACAAGGTACTGGTAGAGGTGTTGTCAAAAGCAGTCAGTCCATCATTTGGAATTGCAGTGGAAGTACTAGTGAGGAAATGAGGGCTGCATTTTTCCACAGTCTGAGAGCTGAACAAGTGAAGAAGAAGAAGGAGAGTTTGGATTTAATATCCCACTTTATCACTACCCTAAGGAGTCTCAAAGCAAGTAACATTCTCCTTTCCCTTCCTCCCCCACAACAAACACTCTGTGAGGTGAGTGGGGCTGAGAGACTTCAAAGAAGTGTGACTAGCCCAAGGTCACCCAGCAGCTGCATGTGGAGGAGTGGAGACACGAACCCATTTCACCAGATTACGAGTCCACCACTACACCACACTGGCTTAAGAAATGAGATTTCTTAAGGTGTGGTGTGGGGCAATAAATATTTTGGTCCTGAAATAATTAACTCTGTTCACTGGGGGGAAATGTTTGCAGTGGCTGAGTAGCATGTGCTCAGACATGAAGCTCATTTGAAGCTGCCATCTTATTTCTCACCTTAAACTGCCATTCAGTATTGCTATAAGGATAAATTGGATAGGGAAGACCATGCATGCCTGTCTGAAATCTTTGGAGCAAAAATGGGATACAAATATAATACATAAAATAACAAATAGTTACATTTCTTATGCAACAAATAAAGGTGTAGGAAAATACAATTGTACCCTACTTCCCTATAAAATTGCTCATGTTTAAGAAGTTTAAATAAACTGTTTTGTTTACTCTTGATTTTCATCCTAGTTCGAAGCATTGCCTCTGTTTTTCTTCAGGCAGGCAAACAGGAATGAGTTTGAGTTCCACAGTAAGCATTCTCTCTTGATGTCTCAAACAACAATGGAGATAACTTTAAATGGGCCAGCTGGCTCCTTTTCCCAAGAACTTTCTCTCTTTCCTGTGTGCCATGCCATGAATCCCTAATTTCCCAAACTTTTTTTCAAAGCTGGCAGCCCTTGTAAACTACAAATCTAATCACTAGCTTAGTTTTTTATATGTGGCATTGTTTATTTCACTTAACACATTTATGTACTCTTTTCATTAATGGTTTTAGTATGCTTTACAGACATTACAAAAGCAAGCAAGACAACAATAAACACATACAAAACTTTGTATTTATACAATTGCTACATTATCCTGTAAGTGGGATCAAATTTACTGCATGGTTATGCTTGCATGTAGGGAGTACAAATTCTTCTTACTCCCTACATGCAAGCATAACCATGCAGTGAATTCGAAACAAAAACAGGCTCATTGAATAAGGCCAATACTTTTCTGGCTGAAAATTAACTCGTCTCTAGAAGTCCATCAGTGCTGTTAATTAATCAGCTGGTTGACCAATGAAGCACCCCAGTGCCCACAGGAAGAGATCATTCTGTACCACCTTCCTTTGCTGGCGAACAGAGCAGGGTATAAAGTCCAGGAAACACATTTCATTCCCCTGTTGGGTAGGAAGAGAATGAATAGCACGGAAACTTGCTTTGCCAGAATCTGTTTTGTGCTGTTCTTAATTGCATTATCAGATTTGTATACCTGATACCTTAAAACTAGCTTTCTCTTGACGAGTGGGTTATACAATATTTTGAAAACAGTGTTATGAATGTTCCAATCAACCTTGCCCTGCACAACCAGTGTAACTTCTTGGTAGCTCAAAAATGCTCATCTGTCCATTAATATGAAATTATTTCAAATACCATCTCCTGTAATGCATCTGTAAATGTATCTGTTTACATGCTTTTAATATCATCTATTTGCATAAAGGCAGTGTTAATATGTACTGAAAATAAAGTTTATCTTATTAAAGTGGCCAAAAGTATCAGAATTGAAAGTAACATTTACATTTAAGATTTTAGACAGAATGACTTTAAAGATGGATGAGGAGATTGAGCCATTCAGAAGACGAATCATTTCCTTTCATTGAGGTGGAAAGCAGAGACCTTAGTTTACCTTTTATGGTGATAATTCAGCCAGTGACCCAAATGTGTTATAAGCAGCTACTTTTCCCTTGTCTTCCCTCTTTTAAGAATCCCAGTTTCTTTCCAGGTTCCTAATCCCAACCAAAGTGTGCAGTGGGCATTTGCTTCACAAAATTGGGTGTCCTATGTAGCAGCAAGAAGGAAGAATGGCCAAAGCAAGAGTTTTAAAAACAGAATCTGAGTCATCCTTGCACTTTTCAATCCAAATGCACATAGATGAATCTGACATGCATTAAAAAGAAGTTTGCCACGAGGAACTTGGTTGTTTGTGAATTATTTCTTCAGGACGGATTCTGTTACAATATAATTCAGTGCTGAAGCATTAAGAACTGAGGTTAATGTACTTTGAAAACTAGTATCCACTCAGCTGCACAGTAGAAGCTCTTACCATGCATGTGGAAGTTTACTAGTGTTAGACTAGGAGTGGAAAGATCCCCATTCAGCCTTGGAGCTTACTCAGTTACTTTGGTTAGTCACTGCTTCTCAGCTTAAACATCCTCCGCAAGCTTGCTTGGAGGCAGTGGGATGTATACTGCCTTGGGCTCCTTGGATAAAAGGAAAGCTACAAAGGTGGCAAATAAAATAATTTCATATAGTAAAACTTACGACATTATAAAATCCGCTTTGAATCTGATATGATCACCTGAGAAGGAAAGACATTGCTTGTCAGTGTTGTTGCTCCAATAGTATTATTTTATAAACCATGCTGCAAATATTTGCAATGCTGATCTTTCCCTTTATAGCCTTATCTTTCCTGAAGCCTAGGTAGGATTTTAGTTTTGAATTGTCGTTTATCATTTCTCTGTAGCTTCAGAATAACATCATATATTAGACCTTGACCGAAGCTGTAGGTCAGGGCTGGGAAATCTTTTTCAGCTTAAGGACCATGTTTTCTTCTGGGTGATCTTCTGGGAGCCTGGATGCAGATCTTCTGGGGGCCTGGATGCAGAGACAGAAGTGGATGGAACAATGAATACTAATTTGACTCTTGTATGGTAGGCTAGTTTCTTCACTCCCACATACCCCTCGTCTCACCTCAATCCAAACAAGAAAGAGACAGGACTCTTCTTCCTTATATTTTCTAAGAAGAGGTTGGATGGCCATCTGTCATGGAAGCTGTAGGGGAGTTTCCTGCATTACAGGGGGTTGGATCAGATGACCCTTGGGATACCTCCCAACACTACAATTCTATGATTCTAGGATACATTCCAGCTGGGCAAAAGCAATCAAAGAAATTGCAAAGCAGGGATGGCAAGACTGTGTGACTTGGGAGGCTAGGCGGCCTGGGGAGAGTCAAAAGGTCCAGATAGGGAGACCAGGAGAGCTGAATTTGGCCCCCAGGACTGACGTTCACATTCCTGCTGTAGATAGACTATCCTCTTCATTGCTGCAAGAACCTTAAAGCTGGTATTAAAGCACAGCATTATTTGTCTTCAGCCTCACTCAGGGTTGCTAAATGTGTTTCAGGCAACAGAAATGCATCAAGTGTGAAGGAGAATACAATAGGCATTCTCCCTAGCTTGAGCCTCTGGGTGTTTAGGGAAATGTTTCTTTCTTTGACACTTTGCGTGTTGTGAGAAACTGCAGCTGAACACGTGTGTACCCAGGCTGCCTCATAAACTGTGAAGCAGCTGTCAAAAAGAGGTGTGCACATAAAATCCTCCTTTCACACAATTTCTGACTGTCTCCTCCAAAGAGGTGAGGGAGGAAGGAACAATGAATTGTCTAAAAAGGGAGCCATTCAGTTGCCATTTTTATATTCAGAATGAAGTTAATTATTTCTCAGTATGGTGATTTTCCATATTAGTATTCGCCATTGTTAATGAAACAGAGCATGAAATACATGAAAGTGGTGCTTCCTTTGAACATACCCCTATGTAATTCATATTGCCAAACTCAGTTCTATGGCATTTCACTTCCATCTTCTTCCACTGAAAATATTATCTATGATATTTTAATTGCATCGAGGCCAGGATCAGTTTACCCTTCTACACACCCCATGTCGATGGAAGAGGTATACCAGGTTCGGACTGCCCCAAACACATTCCATGGAAGTCGGCCAGTATTGAACCTCTCTGTTGTGCAAGCCAAGCAAGCAAGGTCTCACTGGGCAACCAGGGAACAGATTCCAACCAGGCAGATACTGAACCCAAACTTGGGAGTGCCATGGTCAATCTTCCCCTCAGGCCCCTTATGGGGGACCATCTATACTATGTTGATCCTTCTCAAGGAGGCAGCCTTATATAGGCTTCCCTTCCCTTTTGCAAGGGCTCATGGGATAGCCTTTTCCCATGAGCCCATTGCACGGGCCAGATACCGAGCAAAACCTTGACCAGTATTTTGCGGCAATCTATGGGCCCCAGCACTGCCAAGCAACAGTGCCCCACAGTTATTGGGCATAGAACGAGGCTTACAGTAAAGCTGTTCTGTTCAACTACCATTTACACCAGTGTTTTTCAACCTATTTTGGGCAAAGGCACACTTGTTTCATGAAAAAAATCACGAGGCACACCACCACTGTGTGCGGAGAGGGAGATGTCAGAGCCCCGCTGCTCTCTATGGGGAATCGGCTGAGAGCAGACCGCCTGTTCGCTCTCATCCGATTCCATCCGATCTGATCCCCACCCAGGACGGATGGAAAATAGGGTGGACACAGTCCGGCGCCAGCCTAGTGGCCGAAAATTTGACTTTTTTAAAAAAAAAATATCTTCCAAATTTTTCGACTTTTCCCACGGCACACCAGGCAACATCTCGCGGCACACTAGTGTGCTGCGGAACAGTGGTTGAAAAACACTGATTTACACCAAGCCAGAAGACTTGGGGCAGAAGCAGGATATCATTTCATCTTCTGTCAGGGTGATGATAATGCAAAAAGTAGAATGAATATCTTCTGCCTTTCCCCCCTTTCCTTAGTTCATGTGGAGTAGCTAGGGAGGTGGTGAATTGCAAGAGGGGTTCACATTTCTTAACCTCTCCAAAACCCTGCAGGAGAAGAAAGTGCCCTGCTTTCCAAAAATGGTTTGCACAGTGCTTCTCCTTTCTTAAAATGGGACCCATTTTCTCCATTACATTCTTTGAAATTAATTGATAACTTTGGGAGAGGAGGTCGCTACTGGCAAGGTAGGTTAATGGCCGGGATCCAATGACTATTTCATGTTGCAGAAAAAGGATCTTTCACCATTTCATCCTGATTGCATTGTAACTGACTGCATTGTAAGATTCAGTTCCTCATGCTCTGTCTGCAGCTATCAGTTAAGTCTGATTTCTGCATAGGCTACACAGCATTTTTGCACAGCATTTTTTTCTGGTTATGCTGTAAGTTTCTCCCTTTCTGCCCTTTTTCCATTCTCTCTTTTCCATTCTCTATCAAAAATGTGAATATGAGCATTTAAGAAAATGTATACTCAAATTCAAGTTAATAGCTATAGGCTGTTAATACAGTACTCAATTTTGGATTATCAAGTTAATGGCTTTGCCTATGAAGCAACTTGGACAGCCACTTCAGGCAGAAGGTTGCTGAGAGAGAGAGCTCACTACTAATCTCTGTCTCTGTCATTAAAAATAATGAACATTTATACGTCTTTCGTTTAAGTGTGAAAATAAATTTTGGCGCTGTGAAGCTATGTAGTGTTCAAATTCTGGAACGGGGGAAATTATTATATACTGCAGGTCTATAAGTACTGGTGCTGCAAGGCAGTGTTTCTTAGTCTGTTTGACCCTGAGCCACACTCTGTTTTCTGGATCCTCCCCCAACCAGCTCTAGTCTGCTGTTTGTAGAGTGCAGATATCTCCATGCATATCTGTGTTCGTCTTGCTGCTGCTCTGCATGCAAATCTGAAGAAAATGACCAAGGGCTGTTAAATAACTTAAGTACTGCCCTTCACTTCACTGCCATCAACCACTTATCTGGTGGTGGATATAAAAATGTTGTTAATGGCAGTGAAGTGAAGGCTTTGATCCTTGGATTATCTCCACGCTCAGGAGTGGCTTGCCTGGTGAAGTGAGCAGCAGCAATAGCCTCCTACTAGCTTTCCGAGAGAGTGAAGGCAAAGGGAAAGGTGATAGCAAGGTTGGGGCTCCATGGCACCCTGGTGGACTGATCGGCAATTTGGTGTCCACTTCTGTCCATTTTTTAAATCCCATACCAACAGGACTGATGAATCTGTCAGTTTAAGTTTCTCGCTTTTTTGAATCTTCACTTCCCGCCGCATTGCTACATACATTTGCAAAATTTTAAGAAATTATCACATGAAAAACCAGTCGTGTTTGCATGCATGTTTCCCCTAATAGTTGTATTTTGCATTTTTGCAAACAATTTTCACTCAATACATTGTGTCTGGTTGTTTTCAATTATACACACACATTGCGTGCACTTTCTCTGTTCTTTGTCTGGGGAGCTCCATTGCAAAGTTTAGAGAACTGTGAATCTCGAAGGAAACCTGCATTTTGGTTTGTGGCTCGGTGCAGGAAATGTGAACCTGCTACAACCACATTAAAATGTGAACCAAATGGCTTTCTCCCCCATCCCTACCACCAGTATAACCACAAAGATGAATGCACAGGTGGCATGAAAGGAATGAGATGTTTATGTGTCTCTTATATACCAATCCAGTCCTCCATTGTCATCTTCTTGTGCTCCAGAGCATGAGTAACATACATGGTAGAAAGAGACAGAGGGATGGATGAGGATATGGGAGGTTTGCAAGGGCTTCTCATACCATGCAATGCCCTCCTGGTGCTGTGTGCTAGCATTGGCATGAAGAACAGGAAACTAGGACTGCTTGCATTAGCAATCAACTGGATTTTAAATGTAATTGATAAAATGTAATTGATAAACCTCTTTAGCAGAAACAGCAATGAGCCACCCACAATTTCTAAGAATTAAACACTTTGCACTCTGACATTTGTGAAGGTGTGCCATTGAAAGATAAACCGCAATAACCCTTGCAATACGGCAGCTAGCTGCTGATTACAAAAAAGAAGGGAAATGAAAGCAAATCTCCCGATTCCATGTTGCTAATTCCAAGCATTCAGATTCTGCTGCCCAATCTAAAATATAGCACCTTCAGATTCAGTTCTTGTTCTTGTTTCTAAAGTTGTAGATATAAAAGGCACAATTTATGCCAGGATACCAATTCATGTGAGAAGAATTAAATTTGTTTAGGGTTCTGCTTGATTAAAAGTATACAATCAACAGGCAAGATTTCAGGACCTCAAGGGTATTATTTATACATGGGTTTTACAGCTATACTTTCTTATCAGCGGTAAGATAAACATGAATGCTTTATAGCTTCATGGTGCCAGTTTACCCTTACTTAATCAATATCACAGTTATAGACTGTAACATGATTGTAACTAGACTTCAAATACATAAACAGGAAACTGGATGTGGTTCCTGGAATATGGGAGTAACACAGCATCCAGGTACAAAAAATTCTAGCACTTCATCAGTTACTTATTTCCTCTACGAAAAAAACCTTGCAAACAAAAATTATTTTGAGTGCAGTCCATGAAATATACTGTAGGCAGATGCAGTGTTCAGTATTGAAACACTTGATTAAACTATATAAATTAGTTCACCCTTAACAAGACTTACCAAAAAAGGGGAGTTAAAGAATATTTAGGGGGTCATAATAGCACGAAGTACAAGGAACACTTAATTTTTAGTTTGAAGCATATTTCCGAGATATTTTAGTAATCTTCACATTCCTTTAACCCTGGGGGAAAAGGTAGGCCACATGTGGCTTTTTTCACCATTTTTTGTGATTGTCAGCTATCCTTGGTGATTATCTAGTGGACAATGGGCTTTTAAAACTCATTTTGAGCTTAGGGAGAGGGACTTACCCCCTGTTGCCCAATGCTTATGACCAGATCAGGCTTCTTAGCCTCTTTCTTCTGATATCCAATAGATAATGCTAGGATATCCACAGATTTCCATTATAGTCAGTGGAATGAATTCCACCAGAAAAGTATGCTGAATATTTATTACCCCTGTTATTAATTTAGTATCCCAGCACTCTTTTAAGTAGTCTTGATGCTTTATGGAATTGATTTTGTATGGCTCTTCATCACATATCCAATTTTATTTGGAAACAAAAATTAATATAGGAGAAATCCATAGGCTACAAGTAAGGGAAAACTGCTTCCAGAAAGCTAATATAATATCAGAAGATCCCTGCTAGGTCAGACCAAAGGCCCACCTAGTCCACCATTATTTTATCGCAGTTGGTACCAGATACCTGTGGGAATCCCATAAATGGGACATTTGGTAGGGGAAGAAGCTAAGCACACAGAGATTCTGATTCCATCATAAAAGAGCAGTGCCCTGATTTTAAAAAGCATTCAACTGACACAAAGGGAAGTTTCTGGGATATTGTTTTAAAAAACGGGGTGAAGGCAAAGGAAGGAGGAAGAACAAGAATGAATGTTCAAAAATTACATTCCTAAGTGAATTATTAATGCCAGTTGTGATGCCATAGAAGCCTATTTCACACTGAGACGATTAACCCTACAAGCTTAAGGATTGAACTGTTATGTTTCTAGCAGTCTCCCCCACAGTCCTAAAGGCTCAAGGTTTGTGGCTGGGGTGTGTTTCGTTATTTCCTTTTAAGAAATTAAAAACTTTCTGTTATACTGCTTTCAATATTCAACAGTTCCAGTAAGAGGAGCTTTAAATAGGCATGTCAGAGAATTGTGATGGAAATGGAAACCGTCAATGTAAAAGATTCCTGCATTGCAAAGGGTGGGACTAGATAACCCTTGTGGTCCTTTCCAATTCTCCAATTCTATGAGTCTCCAATTCTATGACTAATAGGTCCCATGGGAATCAATTGATCTCTGGAGATTAATCCAGAAAAAGCAATCTGCATTCACTGTAGCAGTTGTTTTCAGTTTGTAGATGATATTTGGCAACACAGCATTTTCGTTACGGTACTTGTCAAGGAGCATGGAGTACCATTACTTCTTCCTTCTTTCCTTATGTATGTAGGGTGTTGCAGGCCCAGGCTCAGCAGAGCCAAGGATGGAAGGGAACTGAATACATTTATATACCCAACTTACCAATGACAAATTGTTGAATTAAGTCACTCTGAGGGCTACCATCAGCTTTTTATTCACCCCAGAAGATAGGTTACGAAAACATTGCATTTTAAAAATATACAGGTAATTGCAGGTAAGCAGAGAGGTTCATCCAAGTTTACTGTGCTTATCAGTAATTTATAGGAAGTGTATGGTGGTTGATGTGCCATAATTGTATAGTTATGAATGAAGTTATTCTGGCATTTATTATGACACACTGTGCCAGGGACAAAATGTTTCTGTTATGCAATTACTTGGCTTAAATTTTCTTTGGTTCTTTTGTTTTTGGGTGTGTGTGTGTTTGCAATTGCTTCTGAACATTTGCATGACTAGATATCAGATTTTAAGAACTGGCATGCATAGTAAATTACACAGTAATTCAATTTTTTTTAAAGCGTTAGTTCAGTAGCCAATGTAGAACTGTTTTAGTATGTAAGGGAAGCAGGCAATTTCTGCTGTAACATAAATTTCTGCCAATTTCTTGCCTCCATAGGGTTCCCAGGTTCTTTTTAAAGAAAAATGCAATCCATTGTTGATTTTTATTAGCTCATTAACCTTTTGTAGATTCCATCCTCTGCAAATGCTGAAAAGGATTTTTTCTTTATTTAGAGAAATTTTCCATTTCCTGCTGGCAGCAATGCTAGAAGAGATGTGAAGAGTACATGAATCCAAGGGTTGTTTCCATAATAATAAATAAAAGTTTATTGATTTGTTCAAATGCAGCCATTGTCTGAACATGGAAGTACCATGTAGCTGTCATAGGTAGTAGTGAATATTTCAAAGCCATTTAAGTCAGTGGCCACCATCACATCTTGTGGCACTGAGTCCCATGAGCTAATTATCCATAGACTCTAAATCTTACTACAAAACTTCAAACTTCAACCTTTGATGAAGTTCAGCTTACTGATATTTTGCATAATAATTGATGGAATGGAACTGATGTATGAAGTTGGATTTTACTGCTTAGAGAGGTGAAAAATAATGTATGAAGTTCAAAATTAAAGATTTTAATTTGATCTTTTTTCTTTCTTTCTTTCTTTTTTTTTGCTTTGAGCTTTTTTGCTTGGCAATTAATATTTTAAACGTTCAGCACATGTTAATGAAGGGTTTCCCCATGGTGCAAATAGAAGAAACCTGCCATTGGAACCATAGGACAGGAGTGGAAGGATAGAGTTAGAGGAACAAGATGCTGAGCTAGACTAGTCTTTGGTCTGATCCAGCTGGGCTATTTTTATGTTTTAAATTGTGGCATTAGAAGTAGCTTTCCAAGTGAAATAATCAGCTTTTCAGTTGGGTATGCAGAAGTATCCGCACTGCTCGATCCTCATGTGCAATCCTTTCTGTGTGTGCTGAATTCTTGTAGTTCTTTGATCTGGCTTTTTAGTTACTGCATTTGCAGATTTCTCCAGAGCCTTTACCTCCTCCTCTCCTGTTCCCATTTCTCTTATCAGCAAATGTGCTGTGCATTTTGGAATCTGTTTCTGCATGCTGAATGTACTGTGGCTTATCAAAAAGGGGAAAGCCATATGCCTCAAGACATTGGATGATTGGTAAAATGTGCTTAAATGCAAAAAATAAAATTAAAAAGAAGTCATGGAAAGGTTCATATTCAAGGCGTTTATAGCTCATTAGAGGGCATTTTATCCGCTTCAGCAAAAACAACAACAGGCAATTACTTAGTGAAGATTTGTATAAGGTAAATAAATTATCTTAATTCTCTAAAAAAAGGGATCCCTAATTCAGTATTGTATTTTAAGAAAGCTCAGATTTAACCCAGTTTCACAATTCTAGCACTATCAAAAGCCCTTAACACAGCTAAAAACTGTTGACTCTGAGTCTCTCAGAGAAAAGAGAGAAAGTCTTCATATGGAAAGGAGAGGTGGGGAAATTTGCATGAAGCAGAATTCTTTAGAAAGATAAACACCTTTGAGTTCTTATTGATTCCAGGTGGGATGCAACTCCTTTCTCCTTTTCGGAATGACTTATGTTCACATGCTGGATTGTTCCTTACTTTGCCTACAGTTCATAGTGTTGTGAGTTGGGGCAGCAGGCTTTGGCTATAGGCCTGAGTGCCTTCTAATTTCTTGATCTGCCAAGGATTAAATTGCTGGAACAGCCAGGGCAGCTCCTTTATAATGGCCTACCTATGGGTTGCAAAGGAAGTGGCTCTCTGCCAAAGGACAAATGGGTGCCCCCCATTCCTCAGCTGTCTGGTACTTAGAAGAACAAAAGCTAAACTTGAGGTGTGTGATCTAGAAGCAGGAAGCAAGCTGGGCAGCTGAGAGACAGAGCCATGGCCAATTTGTGCTGGGATCCAAGGCAGTGGCAGGCTTTGGGCTTTCAAATTTCAGTGGCGCTCTGTGCCATGCCAAGATTCACCCCACCCCCAATCTCTCACCTTCCATTCTACATCATTGTTATGGTGGCTTCTCATCTCGGTGCCCAGTGCAGGGGAACTGGTCATACTCTGCTAAATCTATCTCTGTCCAAGGCTAGGGCTATGGGAGAAGCAAGACCTTTTTGGGATGTCAACACTGTGACCCCTCCACCATAGGCTGAGGTTGTATATATGTGTAAATAAGCCATATATCATAAAGACACCACAGTCTCTGCTGTCCCTCAGAACCCTGAGTAAGTGCCAGGAAATCCTGGAATCTCACAAAGCTCAGAGTTTGTGCAGCAATAGTAACTGCTTTTTGTCCCTTCATTCATCCACCTCAAGTTCATGAGGCTGTTAAGCAGAATTGGCAGAACCATACATGTTGATTACATGCAGTATATTTAATTGCTTTAGGACATATTTCAATTTAGAACTTAAGTAGTGACTATATTAAAGCTGTGAACTTCACTGCATGTAAAGCCATAAGGAGCAGGTGACACATGCTTTTCAGGAGATATTTATGTTAATTAAAAAGAGAATATACAACACAGTTAAAAGGTCAGGCAGTCTGCAAACAAGATAAATTGTTGAGAACATATGTTAAAATGGGAAGAGGCAAGGGGTAAACAAAGGATCTCCATGGATTAGTTCAAAAAACACCTTGGCAACAAAGAGACCTGATACAATTAGGTGAACATATCCTCTGTAAAACTCTAACTGTTCCTGCTTAGGGGCAATGAGATAGGAAATAACATTGCCTCATTGCACAGCACTCATCTGTAGACAAAGCCAGATCTTTATCTCTGCCCTTTCCTCCCTCTAGTTTAGCAGGTTTACACAAGAAGATGATGATATTAGATTTGTGTGTGCATGTTTTTAATTCTGTTCTACTTAAATAATATACAAAACCTGATAAGAATGAAAATCATTAATGCTTTTTTTAAAAAGTCAATAGGCTAAGCTTTACTTTTTGTTCTAATTCAAGGCAATTTCCACCCTGCCAAGAAATAAAGAAACCAGGGCAGGCTGATATAACTGTTCCAGTGGCATAAAACTTATCATTAAAATATATTTAAATTAAATGCTATTATTTTAATTGCTTATATTGTAACCTGCCTGGAAAGATTTTATTTTGAAAGGTGGGTCAAGACACAAGGAATTACTAATCTTTCAACAAGAAAATCCTACACTATTATTTTTTCTATGTGAGCTGTATTCATATAATTGGACCTTGTGGGGTGTGTGTTGGGGTTGGTTTTTGTTTGTTCTGCTTTTATCTCCAAACAGCTAGATAATGGCCTGCTTTGATGATCTGGTGCTGAGTTGGCAAATAATCTTTGTGTGTTGTGTTGGTATGGGAGGGTGAATGATACCTATTCTGTTTCACTACAGCTGCAGAACTGGCAAACATATGGAAAGCAGTAGTAAGCCTAATGAAGCTCTTCAAATGTCTCATGCTTTGCTAGCGTTCTACTGTAGAACTTCCCAGTGTGCCAGCCAGCTCAAAAACTCATTGATTGATGTGGAGTTGCAAAGGCATTCTAAAAATTGCATTTGCGATCATTTAGAATTGTAGTTAAATTGAACACTCAGTGAAATCAGAAGTAACGTTATTAGATTGGGAGGTGGACAGAAGAAAGTTAATGGAACACTCCTACATTTTGTTGGGGACCATTTCAATCCCTGCAGGGGCATACAACTGGGATGTGTCCTGCCATTCTATGTAATCTTAAGAATAGCCTTGCTGTATCAAGCCAATGACCCATAGTTCCCACAGCATTCTGTTCTCATACTGGCCAATAAAATGTCCATGGGACGCTCATAAGCAGGGCCTGAGCATAACAGCATACTCCCCTCCTACATTTTCCAGCAACTGATGTTCAGAAGCATAATGCCACCTATAGTGGAGGCAGAATATAGCCACTGTGGCTAGTAGCTGCTGATAGGCTAATCCTATTTTAAAGCCATTCAAGTGAGTAGCCATCACTGCCTCTTGTGGGAGCAAGTTAAACTATGACCTTTGCTTCCACAAGAGGCAGGCATGGCCACCGATTTGGATGCAGTTAACATAGTTGGGTAGTTAGCAAAGACGGGCTTTGCTGTTGATATAAGAATTGGAGAACCCAGGTGCATATTTTATTTTTATTATTTTAATAATGTTTCATATAACCCTTTAGAATGTATTAGGCTTGATTTTTGTGTGTTCTTTATTTGTGAGTCTCCCCCCTCCTACGTTGCATACTATCTCTCCTTATCTACTCCTGAGAGTGGTACAAATGGCAGGAAGCTTTAGCAACAGAGTGTAAAACAACTATCCTTGAAGCTATCTGGGATCCAGGAAGAGGATTTTATGATGCTCTTCCCTCACTGAATTCTAAGTTGCCAGGGTAACGCTGGACATCCGAGACCTAAAATGGCCAAATGGCCTGGGCACATCGGGGCCACTCCAAGGTGATGTGAGGTGAAGATACCAGTATGGAGCCATGCGTGCTTTACTTCTCATGACCTGTAACCTTTCCTGACATATGTGAAAATGTTTTATGACTCTTTGCTGTGTTCAGCTTTTGTTCTGAAGTGCCTCAGGAGAGACCTTCTCAACTGACACATTGAATTGAGTGAGTTCTGTACTATTGCTATAGCTATAGTAAGTGCTGGGTCCCCAAATCTGGATGCTGGACTTGGAAGTAGTTTCCTTGGTTCTGTGGTTTATTCAAAAGGTGGTTGTTTCTCACCTGGGTAACGGGCAAGGTAGTGTAGAGGTGAATTTTTACCACGCTATTCATTAGGTATTGCATTTCCCCACTTAGGAGGGAATTAGAGCTTTTACTCTAATGCATGTGACAATAGTGTGATGTTTTGTTTTGTTTTAAAGGCTCTTCAGGAAAACACAATTTGGAGAGAAGAAATAGAGAGGGAAGAGGAACTTTGCCCGCCTTCCATTTTCTGCTCCAAATTGTAGTCAAACATTTTTCTGCTGCCTGATTCAAAATATATTTTCAAGAAAACCTTAGAAGTAGGAGGCCCTGAGCACTGATATTTAAAAGTCCAACAGATTGATAAATTTATTTCGTGTTCTATTGCCTACAGGTATTCAAACCATTCCCTAATTTTTCTAACATGATCACTCCTTATCTTTTCAAGTATTAGTAATAAGCTAATTTCTAATCTGTCCTGAAAATATCTCCTGAAATAATAATGGGTTTAACTCCCATCAAAAGTTTTCATTATTCCATTTCCCAGTTCATGCGCTGCAAATTTAGCACAGTCTGAAACTCTTCTAGTTATAATTGCTATCTTAATTACTTTTTACAATATAGATGAAGCAAAAAGGTAGTTCATAGTCTAGTACGTTAAGTGACTTATAGAGCCATATGTATACTTTCTGTTGTTCAGATTTATAAAAGCACCAAATATATTCTAGCCTTCTCTTCAAGAACCATTTTTTTAAAAATGCAGGCATAGTTAATTTCTATTGGTGTTAGTGGGGGAGGGAAGAGTTCATTTGTGGAAACAATAAAGAGGAAGCTGCCCCTACTTTCATCCCTGGCTGTGTGGGAGATGCTGGTATTTCTCCTATGGATTCTACTGCTCCCACCATTGTAGGACTGCTCTTAGCCTGTAATGTTACCTGAAATGTTCATCCTTCAGGACTTCACACCCTCTCTAAATACTGTATACAGTGGTACCTCGGGTTAAGAACTTAATTCGTTCTGGAGGTCAGTTCTTAACCTGAAACTGTTCTTAACCTGAGGTACCACTTTAGCTAATGGGGCCTCCTGCTGATGCTGCACCACCGCCATGCAATTTCTGTTCTCATCCTGAAGCAAAGTTCTTAACCCAAGGTACTATTTCTGGGTTAGCAAAGTCTGTAACCTGAAGCATCTGTAACCCGAGGCACCACTGTACTGTATATGAACAAAGCTTGCTTTAGTACAGTTCACCACAAACATTTGATACCTGTGACTCAGGTAAGTCCGCCCCTCCCCCCCCCCCGGTTCGTATTTGATCAATTCTGAGAACAAAGATTTCCCACAGGCATTTGTTTGGCAACTGTGAGAGCAGAATGCTCTTCTTATGTTCAACCATGGGCAGGTTTTCTCTTTACAACTTTACAGCTCCCATTAGTCAGGTTTTGTGGGTAGAACCGTGTTTTCTTAGCACAGGTGATGTTTATAGGATGATCTGTTCCTATCAGTAGTGTTTATGGGCTGAACCTGCACCCAGGAATTGCAGCGCAAACGTATTCCCTGCTACCACTTCCCATATGCTGACAGAGGGTGGAATTAATTTTGCACCAAATTTTGCTTAAGCTTTCAAGACATGCTTTGGCAGCCCCTCTCATGGCAGCAGCACTGTACTTGTGTGTTCTAGGACACTGTTTGGGAATTGCTTGCATTACTTACACTTCTGCAAATATTTTGAATCAGGAAAAAAGTAATGTTTATTCATCAATGCATTTCCTACTGGATCCTAGTGATCATATTTCAAAGAGTAAGAGATTGGAGGAAAACATCTGGGTTTTAGCCACCTTTGTAGTATACCTGTTCCTATTAATTATTTCATTTACAATCTATAACACAAATATTTGCATTGAAGCTTCAGACTGCTCTAACACAATTTGTGTGTTGTAGAAAGAACTCCTTTGGGAGAGCTGAGGAAGGCTGGGATGTTCAGAGGTTTGTTTATATACCAGTCAGCAATATAACATCTATGTCCAGGTAAAAGGTAACCTCAATGTAGGTGAAATGTGGAAGAAATCCACTTTATGAACAAGTGAACAGCCCCTTCCAGTTTTAATTATGTCCCTAACATATGTAGCAATTGGAGGGCAGAAGGAGCAGTGCCAGTTGAATAACTTTCAAAGGCAATTTTGCATCTCAGCTAAGCAAGACAAAATCTATAGTGTTGAAAGGTTTAATTGAGCATTTTGGAAGGAGAGCAATGGGATACATAATTATGCTTTGTGCTGCTGTAATATCCATGCGCAGCTAAGTACATATTTTCTATTATATAGTAGGCTAAATGGAAAAATGAGTGAAATTATTCAAATATTGTAGATAAGACATGGTTTGTACTTTTATTGTTTTTATTAATGATGCCCAGATATTGTTAATTTGGGGTCAAACTTAACACGTAATGACTACAAAATGCAGCTCAGGAGACTGCAGCCTGCAATTAAAAAGTGTGCACTCATCCCTCACCAACTGCTTTTTCATATGAGAAATTATAGTTTAGGTCCCTAAATTGAGAGAATATTCTTTATTAAATGTAGCAGTACTTTGAAAGGGATATTCATTGCATGGAGTTATGTATGTTTTTCTCATGTTTCATATCTGTATGTTTTTCTCATGTTTGCTCACTGGTGGAACAAGAAAATGCTTTAATATTTCACAGCTTCCTCTTTTGCAAATAATGTTCATGTTTATCTCCTTTTATTTAAGATCAGTATACAATCTGCCTCCTTGTCTTCACTTGATTTCTCATCGTCAAGCAATAATGAGACCTGCAGGATTGGGGTAGAAGTATACAAATTTAATGAAGAAATGAATGACTAATGTGAATATTACAAATGTACTAGCAGTTGTAGTAGTGATTTGTTTTTAATTTATACCAGGAAACAGAGGAACTCAAGAGCATTCTTATGGTCCAGCAGAAAGTATTAAATGGTGGTTGAACCACCTTGGGATTGCAACCTTGGAAAATGGATAGTATTGGAAGCAGTGTGAAAAAAGAGAGCTAGGGCAACATTATCAGATAATAGCAGTGAGGAAACTTGGGTTAGGAGTGAGCTGTTCAAACTATTCATTAAAACATTTTTGAGATAAAGCGTTGAGGTTTCCTCCATAGTTGCACAGTGGTAAACATATCAAAAGATTTGACACTTTGATTGAGTCAAGTTGGCTTATTCAGAAGCCTTTCTGAACTATTCAGAATCTCTACCAGAAATGTGAAAGCCTTGCCCTAATATATTCTTTGAAGTATTATGGCAATAGCTCAAGACCTGCTGACTCGCCCATCCCCAAAGCATGATTTTACAGTTTTCAACCACCACATACCACACACACATACTAGTTTAAATTGAATTCTGAATCTTCTATTTTAGAAGTTTTAACACACGTTTGAAAATATCTGAAATGCATTTCATTGTAAAGTTAATTGGATCTGGGCCAAGGTCTGAGACTGGCAGAGAGAGAATAGTGTGCATGTGTAAAAATCCCCCAAAGAAAATAACAGTGTTTGTGATAGTCAAAACAACCTTTACACTACAAACTTTCTCTATAAAAATGCAGTACTGTACACTGTTACGATATACAAAAGAAAGAAAGCTGCTTATTCTGGATTAATGTAGCTACTCTTTGTGCTGAGAAATCACCAGGATTTTGGATTACCACTTTGTAGGGAGTAAAAAGAAATGAATTTGCAAATTAAAATTAGTTTTTTTAAAAAAGAGTAGAAAAAATATGCACTTCTCATGAATAATTTAGGAATTTGTTTGGCTACTGTAAGCAGGAATCAAAGTGTAGAGGTGGGCATAGCAAGAAGGACTCAAAGGAAACAGAGAGGAAGTTGGGTAAACAAAATATGATGCAGCCAAGCTTGCAGTATAGTAGTGGTAGCGTTAATAGAAGTGCTCATTAGGTGACTTGAATTAGCATAATCCAATAGTGTTTGAAGTTAAGCAGCTCAGGTATCTCTATAGAAGAACGTGCCCTGTTGGATCAGACTACAGGACCAACCAGTCCAGCATCCTGTTGTCACAGTGGCCTGACAGATGCCTATGGGAAACCAACAAGCAGGACATGAGCACAATAGCATCTGTTACTTTACTATTTCTGGGTTAGTGGAGTCTGTAACCTGAAGCGTATGTAACCTGAAACGCCTGTAACCCGAGGTACCACTGTATTGCACCCTGGGGTGACAACATGTTTACACGTCAATAGATAAACTGCAGATGGGGTGTGGGAGGGGTATTATGGTTGGGTGTATTATTACTTGTAGCGGTTCATCTCACTTAAGTAAATTATTACATAGAAACATTTTTGTTCCCTTTCTTAGTCTTTCCTTCCTTCCATTTCAGAGTAATACAATCCCTACTGCAGAAGCAGTGCCTTTATCAGTGACCCTTACAGCTGATAAAGACAAATAGAAAATCCAATGAGCAGTGACGGACAAGTAATCTAGTGTCTGATAGCTTCTACATGTGTCCCTGGTGAAACAATCTTCCTTGTACTTTTGACTGAGTGCAAAGTCAACCTTGGTAAAGCAGTGTCTATTTGGAGAACTTTAAAAGATGAAAAATGATATCGGTGAATGATGGGTGGCATGGCTCAGTTTTAATAGCTTGTGATGTGCAGGCCAAAAGGAAAGGGCAGTAGGAATTGTGATCGATCTTTCCTTTTTGAAGGCTATGGGCTCGATCCAGACTTAGTCATGCTTATGGTAGACCCTATGAAATCAATTGATCTTAAGTTTGTCATGGGCTTATTTGAAGCATGCTTAGGTCTTTATCCAACCCTATATAATTAGGTACCAGTCTAGTCCTATGATATATTTTGAATTGAAAAAAATCACCACTATGCCAATCTGAACTGATGACAAATTGCATCGGAGTTGGATTGTTCAATAGTTATGAATGGGTGTGCATTAACTAGCAAAAGGTGCCAGAAACAATGCAAGAACAAAACCTTGGGGTTTATAGTGAAGCTGCTAACTCAGTGTGCTGCATCAGTGAATGGCTACTAGCCATGGTGTCTATCCTCTGCCTCCACTATTGAAGTCAGTATGCTTCTGTTTTTGGACACCAGAGGAGGGGAGAATACATTTGCCTGAATAAACTTGCTTGCAGCTTCTCCACCAGTGTCTGGTTGGCCATTGTGAAAACAAGCTCCTGGACTAGATGGGCTATTGGTCTAATCCAGCAGGCTCTTATGTTCTATGTATTTAATATGCAGTTAAACTCTGTGTCAGCTGTAAAAGATTCTGCTGTTTGATAATATCCAGAAGTATTTGTTCTTTATCAGGTTGGTGGCTTTCTGGCCCATGAGGCCTCTCCCACAGTTGCTGCTGGAGACTTCTTCAAAAGCTTCCCCAGCCATTTCCCCATGATTTTGCTCTTTACTTCACAGGCAACCTGTGTGATCTGACTAGCGCTGAAGACAGAACCAAGCAATTACTAGATCATATTTTTTAATATATACTGTATTTTTCGCCCTATAGGATGCACCTTTTCCCCTCCAAAAATGAAGGGGAAATGTGTGTGCGTCCTATGGGGCGAATGTAGGCTTTTCCTGAAGCCTGGAGAGCGAGGGGAGTCGGTGCACACCGACCCCTCTCGCTCTCCAGGCTTCAGGAAACTATCTGCTAGCCGTGGGAGACGCAGCTCTCCCATGGCTAGCGGAGAGCTTGCCGGCACCCAGAAGCTTGGGGCGTGCTGGGTTTAGCACGCCCCAAGCTTCGGGCTTCGCACAGCTCTCTGCTAGCCATGGGAGAGCCACGCGACTTCGCGCAGCTCTCCCACGGCTTGCGGATAGCAGCCTGTTCTGGGGGCTGGGGTTGGGGGAAGCTCAGGCTTCCCCCGCCCCAGCCCCGCACCTGGGGGGGGGGAAATATTTTTTTTCCTTTATTCCCCCCCCCAAAAAAAAACTAGGTGCATCCTATGGGCCAGAGCGTCCTATGAGGCGAAAAATACAGTAACTAGCATTATTGGTTCATTGCCCTGCTAGCCCTGTGTGCATGCTGACATTTTTCAGGTACCTGGTAAGGATAAACTAATTATATCTGCATTAACTCCTCTTGCAGACCATCTTAAGATTGCTATAAACAGCATCAGCATCAGCTTTTGCCTCCCCTCACATTTTGTTCAACATCCAGTTCTGGAGAATCCAAAAGTTTTGACTTTGTGGCACACTGGTTGGTGGAAAATGTTTTTCCCATGCTTGAACACTTTGAGGGAAGATGCTTGTAAACATCTATTCAGGCAGGTGTAAAATAAATGTCAAACATATTGAAAGTCTTGTTTGCTATCTCCTTTCTTAAATGTTTGTCCTGATAATTAAGACTCGTAAACATATGGTCCATTAAATAAGACAAAAGTAATGGTCATTGTGTACACCACAGTGACACAAATAATCTTCCTGTTAAAACAATAATCATGGAGATCTCAGGTCACTATTTGCTTTAATGAAATAAAACAATAGATTTTCTCCTGTTTCCCAAAGAACCTGGTGTTGAGCAAGCTACGAATTAGTGATTTCAGAAGAGAGTTATGTTTATACTTGGCTTATTTCTGTTGCTTTTGTTTTCATGCTGTAATTCTTAGAAAGTATTGTTGAATGTTCCTATTGTGATCTTTTTGTTCTTTCTGCTGTCAAATCCCAAGGAACATTTGGCTAAAACATCTCCATTCTGTGTGAAGCCCCAGGAGAGCATAACAGAGTTTGGTCAAAGTTAGATGCACATGTGAGTGGCACTGCATCCCAAATCTTGTCCAGCAGCTTCATTATTCAGCTTCACCAGTCAGCAAATCTTTTAAGCTAGTAGTCTCAGTCCCATTTCTAGCAGAAAAACATGCTCCACCAGGCCTTGAGGGGCAGCTGCCACCACCTTCCTCTGCACTGCCTTAAGGTCCCTTCAGGTGGAAAAAGAGGGAGGTGGCAGTAAAAGGTGTTTTGCAGGTGCCTTGCATGCTTTGAACACTTTCAAAAAGTTTTGAGCTTTAGTTTGAATACCCAGAAAGGTTCAGCTTATTTTGTATTAAGCAGTAGGATACTCATGCAGCCCTAGTCACAAGTGCAGCCGCATCCTGGGAGAGTTGCTGTGACCTTGGAAATGTTCTGCATTGCGGAGTGAAGGTGGCACTAAGGAATTTAAGAAAAGGAAATGCTGAAGTTTAGGTTTCCTTAATCCCTTATCCTTCTGTCGGTACATCCAAAAATACATAGAAGAGGTTGTGGCAAAGAAAGGGAAGTTCCTCAGCATGATAAATGCTAGACTGTATCCTAATTGCTATGCATATGAAGGTAAAGGTAAAAGACCCCCTGGACATTTAAGTCCAGTCAAACTTGACTGTGGGTGCGACGCTCTTCTTCAGGCCAAGGGAGCAGGTGTTTGTCTACAGACAGTTTTCCAGGTCATGTGGCCAGCATGACTAAAATGTTTCTGGTGCAATGGAACACCGTGATGATAGCCAGAGCGCATGGAAACACTGTTTATCTTCCTGCCACAGTGGTATCTATTTATCTACTCGCATTGGTATGTTTTTGAACTAGGTTGGCAGGAGTTGGGACAGAACAACGGGAGCTCACCCCGTTACGCGGATTCGGAATCGCTGACCTTCAGATGGACAAGCCCAAGAGGCTCAGTAGTTTCTACAGTTAAGAGAAAAAAATGCTCAATGACCATGTATTGAAAGAACCACTTTCAGGTAGCACAGAGAGGAGGGGGGTCACACACATATTCATTTTGCTGTACTCCTTAGGTTCAAAGATGGTTTGCCACAACCAGTCTATAACACTGTGACCCATGGTCTGTAGCACAACAAGGCTACAATACAGCACGGGAAGAAGTTTTTCAATTGCAACCCTCCCGACTTGTCCCAACTGCATCCTTCCCACCTTAACACAGAGCAAGAGAATGTGGCTTGTCCAACTCTATGTTGTACCTATTTATCTATGAGTAAGTCACTTCAGCACAGTGGAATTTTATTCCAAGTAAGCAGAGCAACCAGTAATGACATCTTTTTCCTACTAAGTTGCATTTTACTTTTCATATCGACTTTTGAAGATTTCCAAGTACCTCTTTCAGAATTCAAGTCACTTTTGGAGTAAGTGTCTCAAAGTGATTCGCAATCACCAACTTTATTTGGAAATCGTGAGATTTTTTCAGTATGTTTCCCTGTGTAAAATGTTTAAGAAGGGACAAAAATCCATTTTGTTAAGCAGGAGTGTTTCTTTAGAGGAATTACTAGTAACATTGCATTAGACACAACCCATATCTATCCTGTCATTTCTTCCCCATCCAGCTTTGGTCTGAACTGAGAAAAAGCATGAGCTAGCTGCATTTTAAGCCAGTAGTGTGTTCACAGTCTAAATCTGTGTAGAAAATTCTTAAACACGATGGTCAAATGAGTTTGATATTTTCTGATACAAATCAAAAGCTGAGAGAAAATTAGTGGAAACAAACCAAGTAAATACTAGATGCCTAAGAGGCCTGCTGCTTCCTATGTGTTTGTATGCAATGTCGGCTTTTGATGGGAGCAGTTTAAGTCTGCTCTGAAAATGGCCTTGGGTAACTCCATCACTAAATAAACACAGTCAATAAACCCATTTACCTGAGATTATGGAGGAAATGCAGTTTCCAGTTGGGTATGTGTCATTTCTGCTCTGAGCAGAGCCCTCACAATTCTCATTTTAGACATGGAGTTCTAGAGACTCATTGGGAATCCTGTAAGTTAGGCGGAAAGGACCATGGATGAGGACTAGTTTGGAGAAGGTGGGAGCTGGGGTCTTTGAGAAAAAGAGGAATATAATGGATGAAACTTTTGGCAAGAGATGTGGGTCTAGACAGTGAGGAAAAGGTTTACAGAAATGTGTTTATATTTATGCATGGAACTTGAGGTAAAACATGAGGTAAAACAGGGTTTTATTGTGGTGGTTGGGGTTAAGGAGGATAGGGGATCCAACTCTGCTTACAGGTGCTTCCAGACTGTCAATATTTTCAGATGGGATTTAATCACATACCAGCAAATTCACATTGTATGATTAAAGTTCATTAGTGTTCTAGTTCAACAAACCTGCTCCCCCCCAAAGAACAACAACAACACATCAGACTTTTTGAGATAAGTAAGGTTATGGGGAAATGCACTGAAAAGATAAGTACTGTAAGGTTATGGGGAAATGCACTGAAAAGTGTAGGATAACATTTGCTTGATGCAGTTATAGTCTAACCTCCCTATAAAGCAGATGAAGATGAATGTCTAATTAATAGCCAATGTTATCTAATCTCTCCAGAAACAAATCAGGATGAATGCTCAATAAAAAGGTTTGCTGGAAGTCACCTAGGATACAGTAAGCTGGGAAAAGAGAAGAAGGTGAAGGAAGCCTTAAGGACACCCAAAGCCACACAAAAAGGAAGCCCTCCCCACAACTAGCCCCCTTTCAAGTACTCCGTAGTTTAGTTTCTGGGCAGAACTTCTTTGTACATGTTCATTGTGCTGAAGGCTTTCTGGAGGCACACATAATGAGGAAGAAATGTGGGGTTAAGTACATTTTATTCCCTACTTCTTTGTCAGTGCAGTAGGTAGGGATTCATGGTGGTTTCAGAAAGTGATAAGATCCTCCACTAATCGTGTGTAAAAAGATCACAAATTTACAAACAGGCTGGTTTCAGATCCTAGCTAAATGGCTCTTCAAAAGGAGCCTGGATTCACTGTCTTCTGTTCAGCAGTATTCCATTTAATGAGTTCTAGGCTCTGATATGTTGTACCTATTCAACACTTTTCAACTTGAGAGGGAAAACTGGGTAGAACCCTCTAACAATGTGGCCCCTGCAGGAGGCACACTAATCTTGCTGTATTTTTAAAAGAACAAAAGAATCAAAGTGGTTTTGGGATATATGTTATGCTTCCTAATTTGGAGATCATAAGATGCTTTCAGCTATTATGGCTCTTTAAGATTCCTTTTCACCATTCTTCTGAGTCTCCCATTTTGATTTGCTCACAGTTGGTTATTCACTCTGCCCTATTTATTATTGCAGCTTTGAGTTTTAATTTTTTAGTATTTAGAATCTATCTCTGGTATCTTATTAAGTAAAACATTATGTGTGGTGATTTTTACAAATGTAAATGGTTGGTTAAGGCAGTGCTTTGTTTTCTGGGGGTACGCATACCCCTAAACATTTTGTGAATCTTTGCACTTTGGTCCATTTACTGTATTTATTTTTCCTGATTTCAACTCTAAAATGGTGATTTTCTTGAGTCAAAAGGAGAGTCTCCCTAAACATTTTATTAGAAGAAAAAAAAAGCTCCAGTTAAGGCATAGACTTTTTCAAATACTTCTCTACCTGCCCTCTACCCTCCCAAATAATGTCGTGGCTGTAACCTGCCTGCTGAGGAATTTGGAACTCTTTTATTTCTAAGTGAACCAGTGATACGTGCATTTATCAAATAGTGTTCTAATAGCAGCACAAGAACAGTTTGTCCTCAGAGTGCATGTAGCTCTTGCCCTTCTGGGTTTTCCTGTTTATTCTCAATGAAGTGTACCTTCCTTCATGGGCAAAGCAATGCAGAAATGGCTCACCATTAAGGCAGCAGCAAGAAGAAGAAGAAGAAGATATCCCACTTTATCACTCCCCTTCAGGAGTCTCAAAGCAGCTAACATTCTCCTTTCCCTTCCTCCCCCACAACAAACACTGGGGCTGAGAGACTTCAAAGAAGTGTGACTGGCCCAAGGTCACCCAGCGGCTGCATGTGGAGGAGCGGAGACGCGAACCCATTTCACCAGATTACGAGTCTATCACTCTTAACCACTACACCACACTGGCTCGCAAAGTTAGAGTTAAGTTGTACTAGTCATTCCCTTGCTTTAATAGAAATATATATGTTAGGGAAGGTGTTTATCAGCAGGTTGCTATTCTTAAGCATATCAACATCATACAGTTGGTAAATGCAAACGTTCCTGGCACTAGCAATTTTTTAAAATACAAAAAATGCAAGTATTGTACAATACTATTAAATACTGATTCATAAAAGATGTAGCTGCAGAGAACCAAGTAATTCAGCAAATTTGATTTTTGACACCAATATTGCAGCTCCACTGATACAAACAATTTTCCTGATGTCAAATTCTATCCAATTTTCCTGGTTTGCTTTCCACTGATGGTGAACAATCAGGAGTTACAAACACAAGCTTCTGTACAAGCTAACCAGAGGTGACTGCACTTGCTGCAACTCATTTTGGATTGACTCAGAAATAAAGCCAGTAATTTCTGAAAACTTTGGGAGTACTGTAACTTAAAATCTCTCTAAAAGCTCTCCTCCCTGACACCCCCTCATTCTCCTTCAGGCCTTCCATAGCTGAATATCAGTGCCATGCAAGGGGAGAGAGAGAGAGAGAGGAGATATCCCTCCCTCACATCCTCACATGCTGATACTCATTGCATTGGCAGGTCTGCTGATCCATGAGGCAACTCCTCAGGAGAACTCCCACAGATCATCAGGCTGACTGTGTGCCAAAGTAGCAGGTGGTGGCTTAAGAAAAATCTCCCTCTTTTCCTCTCCCCACATATGCTGCTGCTAGGAGAACTTTGCCAGCATACCTAAAGCTGGTATGAATTGCAAAATGCTCTTATATATATCAGTATGCATATGCATTGGATGTTGGGTCAAGTTGGCAATTTTTAAAAGGGGAAATTAATGGTTGATATTTGGGGAACAGACCCTATTTCTGCCTTGTACCCGGTTTGCTGTCTTGGCTCAGGAGGGACTGCAGTAGATGGGAAAGCTGCTGAACGTTTTTCAGGACCTCAGGACCTGCACAGGACCCACCACTATTACACTGCTACCATTTCCACTTTTTCACAGTACACAGAATTGTCGGATATAGCCAAATAATTATCATTTTGCATGTCCCACTTCTTCCTGGCTAGGAGCCACACAACCTAGGGTGCCATGCCCAAGGCCTTCCAGATTCTAGAGCCCAAACTATCTTGGCGAAATGACTGGTCTACATCTAGTCCAGAGTTCGGTCTTCAGAAGACTAGGATGATGATGTTAATGTTCTACTTTCTTCCCCCCTCATAGATAAGGTGTACATTTCTCTGAATATGGAGTTCCCACTTGTTTGTCATTGGCAAGAGGGGCTGCCCAGGCAGCTAGGGGCTTTGTGTTCTAGTTCACACAGAATAGTTTTCTATTTGAATGCCTATCCAGTACAACTCCAGTTTAAATAAAAATAACCATAAGAAGGGAGAGTAGGAGCTTTGAAATTGCCCATCAACTGTTGCCATCTGAGCAGCAGACTGTGCAGCTATATAAGTCAGTGGATCATTATTCCTAGTCGTGAGGTGTATCGTATTTCTATGTATTATATAGCAATTGTTTCTATGTTTGCATCTCTATATATAAATCAGCACATGCAAATGTTATGTCCTCTTTTAGCCTGTGTTGCATTTATTCTTATTTGGTTATGTATAAGAGGTCACCCTATGCAGAGCTTTGGGTGGATGGAGCCAAATGACCCTCTGACCAAACAGAACACGCATTTGAATAGACCCAATTATTAAGGTGCTATTTTGTATACACTGCTTTGAAATTACTGTAAACTTCAGTACGTAGCTGACAGTATCATAGTGTACTAGGGTATATTAACCCTATTAATTTTTTAGTTCAAAGTGTGATGTTTATTCAGTGAAGCCAAGAAAGAGATCCAAAGATTGGCAAATTCTACCCTTGTTTTCAGTAATAATGTATATTGTGTCAAGGAATATATTTTCAAGCAGGATTTTCAGGTGACTAAATTATAGGGGACATTTTGTAAGCAAATACATACACTTATCAGGCAAACTGTATATGTCACAGTGCCAAATATAACAACTGAAACATATCAAACTTGGCAAAAGCTATCATTTGGGTAAGCCAGGAGAGTATAAATGCTTGACAATGAAACCTCTATGATACAAACACCAAGAATCTGCAGGAACTGGAAGCCTGCTATATTTCATAATTTTAAGATTTGTTTGAGTGACTCTGGTAAACATTTTTAAAATGATTCACTCAATATGTCAATAAGATGTTAAGGAAACCATACAAACTTGCTGTCAAACAATACTATCAGAGGTCAGGAAGTTAAGTTTTTTGTTTATTTATTTAACAGAATTTGTATACTGCTTAATTGTAAATTCCTTCTAAATGGTTTACATAAAACATAGGTAGTGAATTTCTTTTTGACACCAAGAGTAATATTCAACTAAGTTTTATTCAGATTTGGACACACTTAAGTTAATCAACATTACTAAGTTAGTTCCATTAATTTCAGTGAGGCTATTCTGAGTGAATCATTATGAGGTGAGCAGTGTTACACAGTAAACACAACAGGACCATCCCTACCATTGGGGAAATGAGGCAGCATCCTAAGGTAGTAAATGTTAGCAGGAAGGAAGTGAGGTTTGGGAGTACAGAGCGATCTGTGCAATGTTCAATGAGGATCTGTCTTGCACCCACTAAACTATGCTCCTGTCTTTATGTGTAGCGGAGTACACTGTCCTGTTCCCTGTGTTGAAGAAATTCAGCTGTCTGTCCATCTCACTTCTCTACATGCAATGGATGTGGGGAGTATCTCCTATTTTGGCTCAAGCCAGCCTTGAAGAATTAGAAACAGCTTCTCTAATACATCGAAAACATATAGACATATAGTAGACAGAAGAAAGAGCAATATTTGATTGTTTAACCCATGTATCAGCCTCAAGGATTCAACTGAAGTTGTTGCAAAGCTTCCACAGATCACTTCATGTAAGGCTACATAAAATTGGCCTAAAATTGATTTTGCTTGTGTAGGAGTTCCATACAGCTGCCATCTAATCTAAAAGTTGTTTACTGTGCCTTTGGGGTATTTGCAGCAGTACAATTTGCATTGCTTTTAACATTAAAATTCAACCTTACTTTAATACTGTAGCTGATCACAACTCCAAAGTTTATTGTTGGAATTGCAAGGTTGGACCTGTATTTATGATATTCACAGGGCTTCTTCATTAGGGAAATACGGACATGCCTCAATCCATTCTGGCATTCCTATTCTATTGCAATTGCTTTATTTTGCCCAAATCTGCTTTCCATTTTGTCTTCCACTGCTGTGAATATATATGTATTCTTATGTATCTCTTCATGTGCAGTGGCCATTCATATCAACAGATATTTACCTTCCCTTCCAAATATAATGAATTAGGGAAGCGGGTAATGGTCCACCACAAAGCCAGCTGCAATTCTATACATGTCTACCAAGTCCCTTTGCTCCCAGGTAAGTGGGGCTAAGATTTTAGTCTATCTTGCTAGCTTGCAGTTTAGTATACAGTGGTAACTCGGGTTAAGTACTTAATTCTTTCCGGAGGTCCGTATTTAACCTGAAACTGTTCTTAACCTGAAGCACCACTTTAGCTAATGGGGCCTCCTGCTGTCGCTGCGCCGCCGGAGCCCAATTTCTGTTCTCATCCTGAAGCAAAATTCTTAACCTGAAGCACTATTTCTGGGTTAGCGGAGTGTGTAACCTGAAGCGTATGTTACCTGAAGTGTATGTAACCTGAGGTAGCACTGTAAACTTGTCATCCTGACTCTTTCCCCTCACTTCAGGGACATCAGGAAGGAACAGTTTGGTACCTTTCAATAATTTGTGTCCTGGATTATATGAATTATTACTGCAACTTAACTACATACAAGTTATTTTTAAAATAGCAACATTTTATTTCATAAATTTTAAATTGTATTCAGAAAATCATCCTGTTAGTGTGTTTGAAACAAAACGCTCAAGCTGATTTCCATGTGAAAAGAACAGTAAGGAACAATGTATTCCATTGGTTCTTAAAACTAACAATAGAAAGCGGATTAAAACTGCAACCCTAACCTCACTTATCTGGGAGTAAACCCCACTGAATTACTTCTGAGTTCAAAACAAAACAAAACAAAATCTTTCCCAAAGTCAACAAACAATAATTCTGGAAAAATAAAAACAATGAATCTTATATTGAAACAGTGGTAATTATACAACAATAAATATGTAATTGACTTACATTACAAAGAATTTTACACGTCTGTTTATGTATAATGTGCACCTGTGGGTTTTAAAAAACTTTTGTACAGAACGAGGGCAAAAATCATTTATAGCAAGTGTTTGTGCCGTGATGGGGATCCAGTGGGTGGATAGAAGGAAAACCGCTTCATAGTCCATTTTCAGTTGATTCCTCCAGCATCCCGATCCTTAATCCAGTTATTTGTTAAAGCACAGAGCCTTTAAACTTGATCTAGGCTGGTGCTTGAATACCAAATTTTCCCACTTGAAACAGATTTAATTGCACTTGCATCACAATGATGTTGAAAGTATAGGATGAGGTATTTGAAATAAATAAATAAATAAATATGAAACCATTAAGGATCAGATACAATCCTGCACATTCCTAAATACTTGCAAGTCCCAGTCTCAGAACAATGAGAAATTGAGTGTTATATAGTAAAGGCACCAGTACAACATATTTATATTCCTTTCTTCCATCTTCCTTCTTGCAGTGTCCTTTCCACCTTAATTGCCTACCTGCTTTGGTATCATGGTGGATCTGTCAGCTTCTTGCATTCTCAGTCTTCCTGGTCCTAAATTTGCTTTCACTGCTTTGACATCAGTTGACCTGAAGCAGATCTGAGGTGTTATGTCTGCTCAGGCTATCATTGGAAGGCATCATTTAGCTGATTGGTTTAGGATAAACAAGAGAAACTTAATATGAGGGATTCCAATCCCTAATATTAGGGGCAAAAACAGCAATATTTCAAAACAGTGCCATTGCAGTGTTTGAGCACTTTGAGTTTAGCATGTGGAATTAGGGGGAAAGTGTTGAATTTATGAGCCCTGAGGGAACAAGGAATCAGGTGCTTTTATAATTTAACATGCCTTTTGATCTGTGCATATATCACTTTATCTTTTTCTAAAGTTAATTCTCACAAATATGCTACAGTTTGGGCTATGGGAAAAGTTTAATTAGAAACATGTTGCACAGATTAACTAAACTATGTTAATCCTTAACTGATGAACATTATAAGTGGTTAAATACAGAGAGGAAAGTTATCAGAATGTCTGTATACAGCTTCCTAGAGGATAATTGGGTTCAGAGCCAAGTTTATGGAATTATACTTGATTTTTGTCTTACTGAACAATATGGAAGCATTTAGTAGAGATACCTGGCCTTGAATTGAAGAAATGATGGTGCACCATTAGTATTATGTGTTTATTTTATTTATAGTAATATCCCACCTTTCTTCCATCATGGAATCCAAGGCAGTCTACATATGGTTCCCAGGTGGTTACCCATCCAGGCACTGACCAGACACAGGCCTGCTTAGCTTTAGTATTGTGATGGCCTGATGTTCCTGTAGTTAAGTATGCCAAGAGAGGAGCCCAGGTATCCTCCATGTCTGCTTTTCACACATTCACTCCCAATCAAAACAGAATGAAAAGATTGGCTGTTACATAATACACTGGCTCCGTTGTGAGGCTGTAGAACTAGTTACACATTCAAAGAGCTTATTCCAACAACTTGTAAGAATAAGCCCATAGAAAAGCCAATTAAATCACATTTTTGTACCCAGTTAGATGTGTATTGGTACTATCTGGATTCCATACACTGAAATGTGCAACTCAGTAAACATTTTTAAAAAGTAATTTAGCCCAAATCTGATTCTTCTCTGGTTCGCCAGAAGCGGCTTAGTCATGCTGGCCACATGACCCGGAAGCTGTACGCCGGCTCCCTTGGCCAATAAAGCAAGATGAGCGCCGCAACCCCAGAGTCGGCCACGACTGGACCTAATGGTCAGGTGTCCCTTTACCTTTTTATGAGTGGTCTGAGGGTTGCATGCTGCCTTTCCCACTCCCTCCCCTGCCCATTTTTTTCCCCATTAGAAGCTTCAGAAAAGGTTAAGGGACCTGTAGATCAGAGGATAGAACACACAGTTTACATTTATTAGGTCCCAGATTCAATCCTTGGCATCTCCAGGGAAGCTGAATGACATTTGCCTGAAATCCTGTAGATCTGCTGCCAGAACTAGCTGGACCCAGTGGTTTGACTCAGGTAGTTTCCTATGTTCCTATCTTTACCACACTGTGTTATAGCAATCTTCACTTGAAAGTACAAAAACTTCATAGTGCTTTGATAAAGAATCTACAATAGAGATACAGCAGCCACGGCAATTGAACATGAATGCAGTCATTTATTTCTATCATCTTGCATGATCAAAGGAAGATATTGTATTCAAATATTTAATATCTCTGGATTAATTTCATATTCTCAGCATGTCTGCACACCAAGAAAAAAGTGTGGCAGGTTCTTATCAGAGATGTTTGCAGATGACATAACACACACACACACACACAAATATATTTTCCATTTAATAATATAAATTCATATCCTTATTATCCACTTAACCTCCCTGGCTCTTTAGAGCCTATCGACCTCCTTCCCTCCCACCTCATGGCTTTCAAAATTAACCTTTATATCATTGCATTTTGTACGTTTTCCAATTCTAATTACACTCATTACAAAATAGCTCAAGATTTAAATAAATATAGAAAGGTAAAAAACTTCTCATTACAAATCTTCAGACAACCCTGTTAGTGATGTTAACTGCTTACAATAATCTTTCAGATATCATATAAATTTACTCCAGTCCTTTTGTAATACTTGATCATGCTGGTTTTGGAATTTTCCTGTCAGCTTCCCCAGTTCTGCAAAGTCCATCATCTTCATCTGCCACTCTCCCTTTATTGGTACTTCTTGTTGTTTCAATTTTTGGGCTAAGAGATTTCTTGCCGCAGTTGTTGCATACATAAACATTCTTTTATCTTCCCTTGGCATCTCTTCACCCACTATACCCAATAAAAAAGGGTTCTGGTTTTTTAACAAAAGTATTTTTAAATATTTTCTTTAACTCATTATATACCATTTCCCAGGAAGCCTTTACCTCTTTACAAGTCCACCACATGTGGTAGAAGATCCCTTCCCTTTCTTTACTTTTCTAGCACTTATTGGTTCTTATCTTGTACATTTTAGCAAGTTTAGCTGGTTTTAAATACCATCTACATCATTTTCATAACATTTTCTTTAAGTGCACTGCATGGAGTAAGCAGATGACACAGTCTTAACAGTGCAACTGTTTTGCCCAAGTCTGCATGGAGTTTGACTTCACCATCAGCCTCACAAAGACCTAACATCTTGGGTCAGGATGTCACCAAGAATCCACAACATTGGACTAGTGGCCACCTGCTTGAGGTGGTAGACAATTTTTTCTACCTGGGCTCCACCATAACCAACAACCTTTCCATTGACACTGAGCTGGACGAGACTATTTGTAAGGCAATTGCAGTAGGAATATGGGAGAATGTGATGCTAATGACCAATACCAAGATCAAGGTCTACGAGGCTTGAGTGTTAAGCTTTATGGGTTTTTTTTTAATTATATTTTTATTGGTTTACAAATACAAAAAAAGAAAACAGAATTGTACATCCAAGCTTCTTAATTTCCTCTTAATTCCATTCTTTTGACTTCCCTCAATTTGTCTGAACTTCCTTCATTTTATAACTTTTAACACAATCCTACTTATTATTAATTATTCTGGTAGCTTCAATTCATTATTTATACTTATTTTTAGATTTTCACATCACAGAGTTTCCTTAAAGCTTACAAACATAATCTGGTTATCACTTAGTTTTTGCAAATATTGAATAAACTTCTCCCAATCTTCTGTAAATCTTTGATCTCGTCGATTCCGAATCCTTCTTATCATCCTGTCCAATTCTGCATAGTCCATCATTTTGGCTCTCCAATCTTCTATCGTAGGCATCTCCTCTTGTTTCCATTTCTGGGCCATCAATATTCTTGCTGCAGTCGCTGCATATAAAAATAACTTCTCTTTCTTGTTTATCTCATTCCCTGTAATACCAAGTAAAAATGCTTCTGGTATCTTAGTAAATGTGTATTTCAACATTTTCTTCAATTCATTATAAATCATTTCCCAGAAGCATTTTACCTTCTTACACTCCCACCACATATGAAAGAAAGTGCCTTCCTTTTCTTTACATTTCCAACATTTGTTACTTATCTTATACATTTTTGCTAACTTTACGGGGGTTATATACCATCGATAAATCATCTTCATAACATTTTCTTTTATAGCAGTACATGCAGTGAATCTTAAACCATCTTTCCACAGTCTTTCCCATTCCTCCATTTGTATATTATGTCCTATATCTTTGGCCCAATCAATCATCACACATTTTACCTCCTCATCCTTCGTATACCATTCCAGCAATATCTTGTACATTTTTGCTAAAATCTTACAGTCATTATTTAATATGTCAGTCTGAAATTTGGATTCTTTATCAGCAAAGCCCCTTTCATTTAAATCTTTTCTAAACATCTCATTAATTTGAAAAAAAATGCAGCCAGTCATTCACATAATTCTTAACTTCTTCAAATGGTCTCATTTTCCATTTTCCTTCACTTTTACATATCAATTTCTTATATGTTACCCAACCCCCTGTCATATTGACTTTCTTCACGCTCATCGCTTCCAGCGGTGATAACCAATAAAGAGTTTTTTGTTCCAACAGATTTTTGTATCTTTTCCATACTTCAATCAAGGACCTTCTTATAATGTGATTTTCAAAACCTTTGTGGACCCGTTTCTTATCATACCACAAATACGCGTGCCACCCAAATCTATTATCAAAACCTTCTAAGTCTAACACATCCGTATCTTGTAATTTTATCCATTCCTTTAACCAACAGAGGCAAGATGCTTCATAATATAATTTCAGGTCTGGCAGGGCGAAGCCTCCTCTTTCTTTTGCATCTGTTAAAATCTTAAATTTTATCCCCGGCTTCTTACCCTGCCAGATATACCTTGAAATTTCTCTTTGCCAGTTTTTAAAAATTGCTGCCCCCTTGATTACTGGAACTGTTTGGAATAAAAATAACATCTTTGGTAGCACATTCATTTTTATTGTAATTCTTCCCCCAAAAGAAAGTTTCATTCTTCCCCATACCTCAAGGTCCCTTTTAATCTTATTCCATGTTGGAACATAATTGTTCTGAAACAAGTCAATACTCCTGGGGGTTAACCAAACCCCTAAATATTTTACTTTCTTAACCACTTCTATCTCAGTTTGCTGCTGTAGTCTATTAACTAACTCCTGATTAGTATTTTGAATAATTGCTTTGGTTTTTTTCTTATTCAACATAAATCCTGCCAATTGTCCAAACTTATCAATTTCTTTCAATACTTCTGATACTGTATTCTTAGGATCTTCCAAGGTTAATACCAAATCATCTGCGAAAGCTTTAACCTTATATTCCTTTCTGCCCAGCTTTACCCCTTTAATTTGCTCATTACTCCTGATTGCCCTTAAAACACTTATAAGACTGCAATGAACAACAATGGTGATAAAGGACATCCCTGTCTTGTGCCCTTGGTTATCTTTATATTTTCCGTCGTCACATTATTTACTATCAATTTAGCTCTTTGGTCCATGTATATAGCCTTAATACCATTTAAAAACATTTGCCCTATTCCCATCATTTCAAATTTTTTTAACATAAATTCCCAAGAGATATTGTCAAAAGCCTTCTCAGCGTCAACAAATATTAACATAGCTTGTTTGTCATTTTTAACATTCAGATATTCCATCACATTAATTATATTTCTAATATTATCCTTCATTTGTCTGCCCGGCAGGAAACCCGCCTGATCTTTGTGTATTAACTCCTTCAAAACTTTCTTCAATCTGTTTGCTAATATGTTTGCAAATAACTTATAATCATGAGTGTTAAGCTTTATGAAAGTGAGTCATGGCAACTTGCACCCACCAGGAACGAAACCTCAGGAAGATTTTGGGCATCACATGGCAGGACAGTCTCAAACAAAGATGTACTCTTCCAAGCCCACATTCCCTGCATGTTTGCACTTTTGTCTCAGTGTCATCTATGCTGGCTTCATCTTCTGCATATAGTGGAAGATAGCAGGATTGACAAGCACATGCTCTACAGCAGGCATGGCCAAACTTGGCCCACCTGTTTTGGGACTACAAGTCCCATCATCCCTAGCTAACAGGACCAGTTGTCAGGGATGATGGGAATTGTACTACCAAAATATCTGGAGGGCCAAGTCTGGCCATGGCTGCTCTACGGGGAGCTGGCTTAAGGCACCAGGCCTGTTGGCAGACCAACTCTGCATTATAAATATGTATTTTTTATTGTTTATGCAATCTGCCCAGAGAACTTGGCTGTATGGGTGATTTATAAATTTAATATATCATTATTATCATCTATGTTACCTGTTTCTTTTCCTCTGAACCCGTATGTGGGAAACTGCTACTGATAGCTTTTGAGGTTATGTAAATAAATCTAAGATGAAACAAATAAACTGTTTTTATCTATGGAAGAGTGATTATCTAAGTCTTCTGAATGATATCTCATATGCTATCTAGGGCAATCCAGAATTCATTGAACAGGGAAGACATAGATTTACTTATTATAATTTCAAAGTACACAGGAATGAGATTCTAAAATTATTTTTGTTGGCCAGAAGGAGCCTTTGTGAATATATAACTCTGTTTATTTGGAGTATTTTAGCAATACCCCATTTTTTAAAAATTAATCTCAAATATCAGATGTGCAGAGCTTCCTTCTCCCACTAACACAGAGGAAATGAAAATCCCTGGAGTACTAGAAACAGGCATATTTGACAACATCATCAGCTAAATGACTTGTCTTTCAAGCACTGATACTGTCCTATACAAGATACTAAATTAATTACCAAATTAGGATTGTCTCCAGACAAAACTTTAAAAACTGCTTCACACTTTTGGCTATTCAAGTTTTTACTGAAAACCTTTCTAAATGTCTGTGGTATATTTGCCATAATCATGGCATAAATGAAAGCCAACTGCACTTTGTACACCAGCAGCCTGTCATCTTGTTTACTTTTTCTTAATAGCACAATAAAACTTACTTCTATTGAGCATTTGAGCCAATGATATTATAGCAAGTAGTCTGTTGCTGTTAATAACTTTGATATTCTACTTGGACAATAATGGAATAACTGAGTTTTAGATTTGATTGGATCAGTTTTTCAGGGAGTGTAGTATAAATTTGATTTACTCAGCAGCAGACCTCAGAGTGTTCAGGAAAGTCAGAGACAATCAATTCAATAATTTGCTTGTTTGATCTGCATACACCTTTTATGGTTCTTGACCACATGTGTGTTTCATTCACAAAATTACTTCATAATCAAATTTACTACAAACTTTAATTTATCAATATAGGATCAAGTACTAGTTACATATTCTTCAGGTATTCTCCATTTTATTTATATTTCATAACAACATATCTGTTTCCTTAAAGCCAAGTTTTTGTCTGATATACTGAATTATTGGAACTCAATTTTCCAGACTTTAAATAATATCTTTCAAAAATATGGTCAAGTTAATATTTTCTATTTGATCCAATATCTTTTGTAATAATTTTCATATTTCACACTAAGCAACAGGAAAGAGTAGTTCAGCGAGGTAAAAACAATACACATTTAAAGGAGAAATTACCATATAATGGTAGAATTCTTAATCTTATAGAAAGCTGGAGATAATCGTGTCAAAAATGTGCCTTGCATTTCAGCAAAGCTTGAATTAATCGACTCAGAGAAATGCTAGATAGAATCGAGCCCAAGATGAGTAGCAGTTCCTGAAGAAAGAGTTAGTAATGGCGCAATTTCAAACTATTCAAATGAGAGGGAAAATGGAAGAAATTTGTAAACGTGTGGCTGTGGAGTCACATGGATTACTATATCTGCTTTGGAGCACTGCATCTTAAGAAAAAATCTCTGCAACTGTTTCTGAGGAGGGCAACAAAGACTACCTGATATGTGGAAAACAGGCCCTATGAGGAAAGACAGAAGGAGCAAGATAAGTTTACCCTGAAGAAGAGCAGATGGAACCAGGCAGGAGAGCACCCTTCAAATACCTAAAGGGCTGCTGCATAGGAGAAAGACTTGATCTTTGCTACCCCAGAGGCCTGGAAGGAATCCAAAGATGCTCTTCAGGCTGATCCCCTAAACTCGTAACAACGTGAGCAGTTTGACAATTGAAGCCATTCCCTGAACCTTATCTCTTCCTCGCTGGAGGGCTTCATGTAGAGGCAGGACAGCCATCTGTTGAGTATGTTCTAGCTCTGTATTTTCCTGCATTTGAGCAGGGATATGGGCCAAATAATGTACAAGCCCCCTCCAACTCAGTAAGACTGTAGTCTTTAGGAAATCAGGGAAACCTACTTCATACCAGCAGACCAATGAAAAGCTTTGGTGCTCCAGGCAGCCTGGCCTTTCCTGTTTTTTGGGTATGGGGGAGTAAATGGTCAATAGGGGATTTTATCACCATAACAATACAACTTCTGTTTTTTAATGTATTGCACTTTATTGATTTGACTTATTGATTTTTATGCTTTGTAAGCTGTCCTGGTGGCTTTTATATCCATGTTTGGAGGCGTATGCATTTCAAAAAGAAATCAATCTAAAACACAATGCCTTCATTTAATCCATTTGCCTATGAGAGGCGCAATCTGAGAGCACCATATTACAGTTAAAGAGAGGGCCTTTGTTTAGCTAAAACAAGTGTCATAAATGAGAGCCAAAAGAGAAAGAGAGAGTTAAGGCTGTGGTTGATATGAAAAGCAGTGAATATACAGTGGTACCTTGGGTTACATATGCTTCAGGTTACAGACTCCACTAACCCAGAAATAGTACCTCGGGTTAAGAACTTTGCTTCAGGATGAGAACAGAAATTGTGCTCCGGCGGCATGGCAGCAGTGGGAGGCCCCATTAGCTAAAGTGGTGCTTCAGGTTAAGAACAGTTTCAGGTTAAGAACAGACCTCCAGAATGAATTAAGTACTTAACCCGAGGTACCACTATATAGTTGATAATATTAAGACAAATATTCGAGTGTAACATGTCTATTTCAATATATTGTGGTGATCTGTTGTGGAACAACCCCATTGAAGAAGATAACAGTGCTTAGATAGACCCTGTTGCTGGTTGCAAACGGCCCCCAAGGGTTCAAGCTGCAAGACCCCCAAAATGTAGGTCTGCCACTGTAAGTTTGTTCATGCAACTCTATTTAAGAATGCAGTCCTAAACATGCCTATTACAGGCTTACACCATTCCCCAATGAACTCAGAGGAACTTACTCCCACCGGCCCAGCCAGCCTATCCAAAGGTGAGAGAAGATGAGAGTTGTAATGTCACAAAATCTGAAGTCACAAGTTCCTCACCTCTGCTTTTTTAAACTTCCTGTTGTATTTATCTAAATATGAGTTTGAACCCCTGGTCAGTAATAAATGTTCTTGACCGGCTATGTTAGTTCAAACCATCTCTTTTCCATATAAGGATGCACTCCACTCCTTACATACAAGCAGACATCTCACCACTTTTGGGCTTTGGTATTCCATACTGGAACATTATATTAATGAGAATATGTGTTACTAATTTTCTTTAACTTCCAGAATTTGTTCTGTTTTCGCTGATTATTATTTTTTTTAGAAAAGGATATCGCTGAGGTTTGCAGGGGAGATTCATGTGCCCCCCTTAAGCTCAATGCCCCCTTAGTGCAGTATTTTCAAGATCTCATGGAACCTTCGGAAATTACATCCTATTGTATATGATATTATGTTACCTTGGGTTGTGCAAATGAACATGCCTCTCAAGATCACAAATGGGAAAAAGGTGGTGTACTTTGTTTCCTTGAAACCTTATAAGCAGAGGTTAGATGCCCATCTGTCATGTATGATATAGTTGAGATTCCTACACTGCAGGGGTTAGACTAGATGACCCTTGAGGTCCCTTTCAACTCTACAATGCTGTGATTCAAATATCTATTTTGGCCCCAAGCGAGAATTTGGTTTCTGGGAAGTGGTTTTCTCCCCTAATTTTGTCTTTAAACTGAAACAATTCATGAATTATAAGAGCCATGACCTTTTTTCTAAAAATATGGCTTGAAAGTACATTTATGTGCAATATACAGAGCCTAACTTTTGGATAGACAGGTTCTCAAATGAAATGAATTGTAGCTCTTCAAAGAAAAGATAGGCATTGCATATAAATGTTACTAATGAGTACAATGAAAAAAACCTGTTTTCAATCTGCATATTTCAGAAACAATGGAAATTAATATCAAAGCAATTTTAGCTAACTAAACTGAACCAAAATATACGGGGGGGGGAGTATTT
Organism: Podarcis melisellensis; assembly: GCF_964234715.1. Taxonomy (NCBI): domain Eukaryota; kingdom Metazoa; phylum Chordata; class Lepidosauria; order Squamata; family Lacertidae; genus Podarcis; species Podarcis melisellensis. The sequence goes on along the minus strand of NC_138530.1, from coordinate 44,521,193 downwards.
TGGTAGAAGTGACATTTATGTTCACCAATATTTTTAAATATGAATACACGGGAAACAAAGTACAACTGAACAATAAGGTTTAAATTGCATTCACTCTTTTTGTTTTGCTTACTTTTTCCAATGTGGTGCTCAACTCTGACTTTCAAGTTCATTCAGATGCAGCAGGGTCGTTGGGTTTTGGGGTCTACTTTCGTGGCCAGTGGTGTGCTGAAAAATGGCCCCCAGACTGGCATGGCCAGTCCATTACTCGGGACCTTACATTTTTGGAGTTCTTCCCTATTGTGGTGGCTGTACACCTGTGGGCAGACCAATTCCGCAACCACAGGGTATGTTTCAATACCGATAACCAAGCAGTCGTAGCGGTTCTCTCTAGGCAGTCCGCTCGGTCGTCCAGAGTGGGAAACCTATTACGATCCTTTGTCTTGTTGTGCCTGGAACAGAATATAGGTTTTTCAGCCAAATTCGTGCCCGGCATTAATAACGACATTGCGGATGCTCTATCTCGTTTCCAGATGGAGCGCTTCCGCTTATTAGCGCCGGATGTGGAGCAATCATCGATGCCTTTCCCGGAGCACCTCTGGAGGATTGGGAGCGAGAAATTATGAAGGGAGTATTCGGGGCTGTAGCCCCATCCACGATGAGGTCGTACGGGAAGGCTTGGGCCGATTTCTTAGGTTTCGCATGAGCTTGCCTGGCTCAAGTCATCGCGCTACCCCCACTACCAGGGAGGTCCTCCACTACCTGGCGCACCTGAAGGACTTAGGCAGGGCCCCAAAAACGCTTAATATCCAGTCCGCAGGGATTTCATACTTTTGTAAAGCCTTTTTTGAAACCGACCCGTGTACGGCATTCATTGTGCGTAAAACGCTAGAGGGATGGCGCAGGCAGCACCCCCGCAGCTCGGACAGGAGGCAGCCCATTACATATGATTTACTGACACGGATACACAAATCACTGCGAACTATATGCTGGTCGAAGTACGAGGCGCGCCTATTCTCGGCCGCGTATTCCATATCTTTCTTTGGTGCTCTACGCGTGGGCGAGGTGGTCTGCGAAGGAGGGGGCACCCACTCGCAGAGGGGTGTGTTAATGAGTGATCTGACCCTCTCTGGAGACGACCTCATTGTCCGGGTGCGGAGCTCAAAGACGGATCAGCAGGGCAAGGGGGCCCTAATTCGGCTCCCAGCAGTTCACAGTAAAGGCCCCTGTCCAGTGAGGGATATGCGGCGTTTCTTGTACCTGAGGCCGAAAGGACCCGGCCCACTTCTGTTGCACGCAGATGGATCCCCCCTGACTAGGCATCAATTCACCAGGGTGATGAGGTCGGCATTGTCGGCAGGTGGTTTACCGCCACTCGAGTTTGCAGCCCATTCCTTCCGTATTGGAGCGGCCACCGCAGCGGTGCACATGGGGCTTTCCACCGAAAGGATAAAAGAATTGGGGAGGTGGAAATCTAATGCGTATAAGGCTTATGTCAGAAACAATTTATGACTAGGACTGCTACCCCTGACCTCTGTTCCCCTGTCCATTTACCTTGCAGATCCCAGGAGAGTGCGCATTTGGTTGGTGGGCCACAGTATTGTTCACTGGGCCAGGAATCGTGCCTTGAGTTCTGGAATGGGCAGCAACTTGAGTTTACCTGCTAACGTGGAACTGGTTTGGATAGCGCGTAGAGGGATGCGCTGGAGTGAATTCAAACCAGTGGTGATGGCGAGGGCCGCGGTTGATGGGCCGCCCGATGCCCTGGTGATTCAGTTGGATCCCAGGAGAGTGCGCATTTGGTTGGTGGGCCACAGTATTGTTCACTGGGCCAGGAATCGTGCCTTGAGTTCTGGAATGGGCAGCAACCTGAGTTTACCTGCTAACGTGGAACTGGTTTGGATAGCGCGTAGAGGGATGCGCTGGAGTGAATTCAAACCAGTGGTGATGGCGAGGGCTGCGGTTGATGGGCCGCCCGATGCCCTGGTGATTCAGTTGGGTGAGAATGATCTGGCTTACCGTAAAGCCATTGATCTGAGATGGAACATTTTCGACGATTTGTCCGAGCTGGTGGCAACATATCCAAATATCACTATTTTATGGTCCTCGTTGCTGGAGAGGAGGACATGGCGGGATTGTGCGAGCCCAGTGGGGGTCAACAAGGCTAGAAAAGTTTTAGAGCGGGCAGTTGGACGTAGAGTGGCAGCCCTGGGCAGGTGCGTCATAGGGCACCCAGGCATTCAATTCAGCAACGAGGCCCTCTACAGAAAGGATGGTGTGCATCTTTCTGATGCTGGAAGCGATATTTGGTTGGATGACATTATGTCAGGGATTAGGAGTTGGTTGCAGGTTTGAAGGTATTGGCGGCGAGCTCCGCTCGGGTGGCGGTTAGGCATTGGCTGGGGGTTCAATTGTTATGTAAATGGATCGGGGGGAAGGTACGCCATCACCTTCCCCAAGAAAAGGGGTAGTCCGGTAAAGGACTCCGGGGGGCGTTGTCTTGTCCGAAACCTGGGAAGGTAAGGGCCTCCGGCACGCCCCCGAGCGGTGACACCCGTGGGATCCTAGTTGGCGTACTTCAGCAGGACCCCCCACGGTTCGTGTTAACCCATCCCGGTCACCATGCCGGGTAGTGGATAGGTGCCAATGCCTAAGGCCAATACCTTCAATTCTCTAATCAATAAAGTTGTGGCCTTTTCATGCCCAATTAACTTAATCAACGTCTCCTGTGTCTTTATTTCTGGGGGGGGAGGGGTATTGACACGCAATCCTGATTCATATTTTGTTTAATGCAATGTCAAAATTAACCAATCTGATTATGAGAGTGCTTTCTACTGATGCATACCTGTGTGATATGAAAAATCTGGTCTCTCTTTATATTCAGGCATTGCCTCACTCTGGGGAGAAAAAGTAGGTTTTCATGTTCTGTTGTTTATTTCTGTTTTCCTTTTGTGTTGATTTATCAAAGTATAAAGTGGAGGTTATTGCTGCAACTAGGGAGATGGAGAGGGCCTTGCCTGTGGGAAGGCTATTTCAAATAAAAATGGATGTGTGCAAAAGTGCATAAAAAAAAGCCTGAAGTTTCAGAAGTGATAAGGTGCTTTCTTACTGATTTTAGCTGCACATCAAAACCAAGGCACCCCTGCTGTCCCACAATGGCATTGCAGTAGAGTACAACTGAGGAAGAATATATGCATTCTTTTGTCAAAAGGTAACTGTAGCATATGCAAGCAATTCTTAAACGTTTTGTGATCTGAGAAGAAGGGACTCTGTTAATTGGCTGTCCTGTTGTGTGGAGATTCTTTGAATGTGCTCTCTGTGGAAAATGAGAATGAGTCAAACAACTTGTGTAGGGGGGAAATAAAAACTTGTTCACATGGGGTGGTTTTTTTTGTTTTTTTCTTTTGTTTTTGCATAAGAACCTACAGGTATAGGCATCTTCTGAGATTCATAGACTGCACCATTGCTGAGATGTGCAAGTCCTACCTTAATATCAGAAGCAGCCAGGAAAGACGTATGAGCCAGTTGCACCTCATTTCTGTATGAGCCAGCCCTAGGACTCAGGGAAACATTCACATCTATTCCAGTACACATGATATATTTGAATGAGTGTTTGTTAGGCAAAATATGACATTTTGAAGCAAGTTGTCTTGGGAGAGCTAAGGAAAGAGTGAGTGCTTTGTGAAACCGAAGTGAGTGAAAATATTCAGTTAACGTTGTGCTGAAAGAAAGCATATTGAAAGGAATGCAGAATGGCTCCGCTAACTAGTGTGCCATTGCCATTGGGATAGTGTGAGAGGCTATGTGGTGGACTACTGGTGGACTTCCATTTTATTAACAAAAAGTGAGCAGTATACTAGAGATTAAAGGTACCGCTAGTGCTGGCTTTGCTCCTGGAATAACAGGTGGCAGCTCTGCCCAATAGTTCTTATCATTTATGTAAACAATGAGGTCTGGCCACCATCCTTCATGTTTTTGTATTCCCAACAACAGACTCCTGTAATGAAGTCTGAGTGGGGGCTGCTACAGAGGAGTCTTCAGAAGATATTGCTTCTGTAGAACGCTCCACCCACTTACTGATAAGAACTGTTGAGAACATACAGGGCTTGCTTTGTATTAGCTGTTCTATGAATTTTCAGTGCATCCCTAATCCCCTAAATGATCTGGACCATCATATTTTAGAGAACATCTCTTCATATATAAAGGTGTTTACTCACTAAGGAAGTGTCCTGATCAGTATTTGGCATCTATCGGGCAAAAGAACTTACAGCCAAGATATGGAGCCTTTTTTCTTTTAGCGAGTTAAAACACTTTGGATTCAGCTGTATAGCTGCAAATAAAATGTTTTAAGTGTGTTTTAAGTGCAATATACACTGTGACACTAGATGCCGATGGTGAGCCTTATGAAAAATTCAATGTATTTTTAAAAAACGCTTTTTAAAAAAGCATTTTCAGAATGTTTTTTTATCTGTGTGTAGTTTCCACCTTTGTTTGGGTGTGGCATAGTCAAATGCCATCATTATTTTAAAATAAATAAATAAATATTAATTTGAACAAACTGGGTGTAGGAGAAGTTCAAAGCTGCATAACCAGAAATTCTGAACTAGTCTGTTATAGCTAACTTATTCCCCCCTACACTCTATTTGCCAAAAGGATGTCCAACAATCTCATTCCACCTTCTTGTCTGGATTCAACTTCAGTTATGTTCCCAACTGTATTCAAGCCCTAAAGACAATAGCTTGATTGAAGTGCAGGGCATGGTAAATTAAGTAAGTAAAGGTAAAGGTACCCCTGCCCGTACGGGCCAGTCTTGACAGACTCTGGGGTTGTGCGCCCATCTCACTCAAGAGGCCAGGGGCCAGCGCTGTCCGGAGACACTTCCGGGTCACGTGGCCAGCGTGACATCGCTGCTCTGGCGAGCCAGAGCCGCACACGGAAACGCCGTTTACCTTCCCGCTGGTAAGCGGTCCCTATTTATCTACTTGCACCCGGAGGTGCTTTCGAACTGCTAGGTTGGCAGGCGCTAGGACCGAGCAGCGGGAGCGCACCCCACCGCAGGGATTCGAACCGCCGACCTTTCGATCGGCAAGTCCTAGGCGCTGAGGCTTTAACCCACAGCGCCACCTGCGTCCCTAAATTAAGTAAGTAAGTAAGTATTCGGAAATATAACTATGGAAATTAATGGGATGCTTCCAGTCTGCCGGTCTCTGAATCTTTCCAAACAGACCACACTACTGTTGTTGTTGACAACAACCTGACTTACTGAGAACTTATGTCTATAGCCAATCAAGATTTCTCAATTAGCATAAGGATAGCATCAACCAATGTATTTCTGTTTACAAATGCTTTGAACCAGATATTCAGATGTTAAAGGAGCCAGAAATATGCACCCAAAGACTGAAATAATCAGTTCCAATGAACTGTAGTACATGCACACTTAATTTATAATAGAATAAAGACAGTGCTGGGCTGGGAGCCAAACTTCCCATTTTCAAAACCAGTGCTTGGCTGTTATGCTCAAGCAGCAGCAGATTATTAGTCCAGTTCAGCAGAGCTTCTGTGAAGTTTAACTCCTGCATTCTTAAAACGCTGCAACTTTTGCAGCCTGATCCTATGCAAAGTTAGGAATGCATATAAATACATTTAAATCAGTATGTTTTAACTGAAGCCAAAATTTCCAAAGGTTTGCACCTGTACTTTAAGTGACTCGTCTGCACTGGGAAACTTGTTCTAAATACTGTATAAATCAATTCTGCTGTTTCTGCACAGGGGCATATGCTACTTAGAAACAAGAACTAAGCAAATATTTGAAAGAGAGAAATTCTGAACCAGTTTCAACTTCTGAAATATTTTTTGAAAAATTGTTAATGAAGTCAACATTTGAAAAAGACTGCTGGTCCAGTATCATGCAATTTTATGTATTTGCAGAAAGTATTACAGAAGGTGCATTGCAATGTTCTTTGTCTACCTTCCTTTTTCTGTAGCATATATCAGACTTGTGCAAGGTGATTCAATCAGTTATCATGATATGTATGTTCATTTGATCACATTGCTAAAAGCAATGCTTCATACGAATATGTTTTCAGATATATTTAGTTTCGTTTTTTGGTTTTTTTAAATAGCAGGCTTTAAGGATTTGCAATGAGGCATGCAACCTTTCACAAATGAGACCAACAGTAGTAGATCAGACTAAGTTTCCATCTAGTCCAGCATTCCCTTTCTTACAGTGCCCAGACAGATGTTTCTTGGAATCCCATAAGCAGGACATTAAGTAGTAGCCCTTCCCTCACTGTTGCTCCATGAATCCTCCACAAATTTGTTTAATACCCTTTTAAAGCCATGTAAGGCAGTGGCCACTATTACAAGTTTGTGGCTGTAACTTCCATAAATTAATTATGTGTTATGTGAAGAAGTACTTTCCTTTGTTTGTCCTGAATCCTGCTGGCCTACTGCCAATCCATTTCATCAAGTGGATACAAATTCGAGGAGGAAAAATGAACACACACTTTATGCTTATTTTTCAGAGCATCTGCGTTCACAGATCTGTGGGCGCATGCTTGGAAGGTAAGATTAATGCTGGGGCATATTTGCCAGTACGCATTATGAAAGGCATCCAAATATCTGTAAATTTGATGTTTAATTTAGTTCCTCTTCTCGGTCTGTGATGTTGCATAAGCTTCTCATGTAAAGCAAGCTGCCAGACCCTGGCAATCTAACCCTTTACTGAAAAGTCTGCTGTGACAATGCTGTTTCTGCTCGCGGTTTCTTTTAGGGAGAAAAGGAAGGAAGACTCTGCAGTTACTAGTAATAATGAAACTCACTCTGCATATGCACCAGTGCACTTCATTGTTATGCAGTCATTACCTCTGTTGAAAAAATATTCTTTTCTAACCACATATTTCTTTGTCTAGTTATTACACAGTTTAAGTGTGACCAGTGTTATCTTATATAATGTAACTTGCATGCATGTGTATTTACATTTACTTCCCTTGTCTTTTAATATGTGCCTCACCTCACAGTTTCTGTTACCTGGTCCTATCTCATTGCATTCTCCTATAGTTCAGGCTAGATTGTGGTCACCTTATCAGTATCTACCAAATCCCTAGCCTGACATACACATGTCCAGAAATGTCCTTCTTTAAATCTATAATGCACACTTGATCATATGATCAAGGTCTGTTCTTTCTTCCAAAATAGGGAAGAGAAACAAAAAGTCTCAAAGAATATATATGAAAAAGAGCTGTAAAGGCTATTCTGCTTTGAAGAATGAAACATAGGCACATTAACACATAATATGCTAACTAATATGCCCATGCTAATAACACATGCTGATGATTAGCAGACAATAACATGAGTTTTAAAACAAGGGGATATTATTTTGTGATTCAGCCTTCTGCCCTATTATTATACTTCTGTCCTCTGCAATATTTTATTGAGTGCATCTTATTTGATATGTTTAGAAAGATGATAGACCCTATTTTTAAGTTTTCTATCACGGATTAAATTGATTCTTTAAATAAACTGAGAGACAGGCACATTTTCCCTCACCAAGTGGACTTCCTAGTTGTTTATAAAAGATTTATCCTTCAGGGTTCTTTCATCTGCACAGCTATCTTTACTAATAGTGATTCCCCCCCCCCCAAAAAAAAATGCAAAGAAATTTGATTGGGTATCAAATATTCATCTGTGGGAAATGAACAATGTAGAGAGAAATTACAGGCTAGCCCAGCTAGTGGAACAAATACCTGCCAAGAGATTTTTAAATGCTGTACTTCCCATACATTTTGCACGATGTTTAATTGTTAATTATCTTGCAAAATGCAAAGGAGGTTTAACTTTTTAAAAATGTTAATGTACGTGCAGCAGAATTCTGCAGGAAGTACAATTCTAAATGAAGAAGAATATACATTCTGGTCATAGGTAATCTCTTCTGGATGACCTAGATTTGAATAACCTTGATACAGTAATGAGATATGATTGCTTTTCTTTCTTTCTTTCTTTCTTTCTTTCTTTCTTTCTTTCTTTCTTTCTTTCTCTGACAGAAAACATTATACTATAGTGATATAACAATGGAAAGAGATCCTGGGTGCAAAAATTCTCTATGGCATGGGCAGACTAATATGTGCATAGCACATTCCTACAAATAATTCCATCTACATACCACTCTTGTGTAAAGCAAGCACTCTGGTAACAGGTGGTGGTAACAAACATCTCCCATAAGGCTCTCTAAAATGTGGGTGAGTACTAAAGGAATGCACAAGCTTGTCATAAAGATAGGTCTTCAACTAACCATCTCCCAGATATGCTGTGTGTTCTCAAGGCTTTTCATCAGATCATATTGCATCCTGCAAAGTGCAATGCCTTAAGTTCAGAAAAGGACCCAACTTTTATTAACAGGATCAGTATGCTATGAGCTACGGGCCTGTGAGTATGCTACCCAATACAGGCATACCTCACTTTATTGTGCTTTGCTTTATTATTGCATTTCACAGATATTGCTCCTTACAAGGACGCGGGTGCAGCTGCAAGTAGCCTGGCTGCTTCCAGGGGAAGGAAGCAACCTGCCACCGGCACCCCTCTTCTAGCCACAGGAGTGGAGTTGGCTAGGGTTGGAGCTGGGTTTTTCCTCTTCCGCCCAGCAGCAAAGGGTTCCGGGGTTATTAGATTACACCAGTGGTGGCCAAACTTGGCCCTCCAGCTGTTTTGGGACTACAGTTCCCATCATCCCTGACCACTGGTCCTGTTAGCTAGGGATGATGGGAGTTGTAGTCCAAAAACAGCTGGAGGGCCAAGTTTGGCCACGACTGGACTACACAGTGTAGTGTAAATATCTCTGAAGTGTGCCTGTATATTAGATGTTTAAATTCTCTTGCTCAGCTGAAATTCTTATAGTAAAAGAAAAATAATGAGGAATTATTGTAAGTCACATATCAAAATTCCCCTCCCCACATCTTTGTCAGCTCAATTTTCTTAAGAGAGAGAGAGAGAGAGAGAGGTATATATGTTTCTCTTGGCTGATAAAAACCAGCAGAGGGAACAGCTAGCTGGGCCAGGGAGGTGATCGGTGCCTCTTTACGAGAGAGGGTGATCCCTGCCTGTTTGAAGGAGACAGTGGTAAAACCGTTACTTAAGAAACCGTCCCTGGATTCAGAAAACCTAACCAACAAATGGCCAGTTGCTAATCTCCCTTTCCAGAGTAAGGTTCTGTAGCAAGAGTTTGTAGACCAGATCCAGGTGCTTTTGGAAGAAACTGATTTTCTGGATCCATTTCAATTGGGGTTTAGGCTCGGTTTTGGCACAGAAACTGCTCCCGTCGCCCTGTATGATGACCTCTGTTGAGAGAGAGATAAGAGAAACCTGTCCCTGTTAATTCTTCTTGACCTCTCAGCAGTTTTCAATACCATCAGCCATGGTATCCTTCTGGAGCGACTGTCCAAACTAGGGGTGGATGGCACTGCTTTGCGGTGGTTCCAGTTCTACTTGGATGGTTGTTCCCAGAGGATGTTGCTTGGGAAATGCTTTTCAGCCCCGTGGAACCTTCAATGCGTTATGCATAGGGCTGTCTCTGAAGATGGTTTGGGAACTTCACCTAAAGCAAAATTCAGTGGCCAGGTTGCTCGCTGGAGCAAGATGGTTTGAGTATATTACTGATTCTGGTCCGACTACGCTGGCTACCAATTAGTTTCTGTGCCCAATTCATAGTGCTGGTTTTGACCTATAAAGCCTTAAGTGGCTCAGGACCTCAATACCTCAAGGATTCCCTTTTCCATATGAACCTACCCGGACCCTGAGATCATCTTCTGAGGCCCTTCTTCGTGTGCCTCCTCCTTGAGAGGTCTGGAGGGTGGCAACCCGAGAACGGGCCTTCTCTGCAGTGGCTCCCCGTCTGTGGAATGCTCTCCCCAGGGAAGTTTGCCTGGTGCCTCCATTATACACCTTTAGGTGCCAGGCAAAAACATTCCTTTTTAACCAGACCTTTGGTTGATTGACATCCTATGCCATTTTAAAATGTGTTGGGGTTTTTTTGGGGGGGGTTACTGGGTTGTATGTATTTTGTGGTTTTATACTTTGATTTTATTCTGTGAACCACCCTGAGACCTCCAGGTATAGGGCAATATATTAATATTAACAACAACAACAACATACAAAATAAAACCAACAAATTGCTGGGTAAAGATGGCATTCACAGGAGACACCTCAAGGAACTCAAATGTGAAATTGCTGATCTTCTAACAAAAATATGTAGCTTGTCTCTCGGATCAGCTACTGTACCCAAGTACTGGAAAGTAGCCAATATAATGCCCTGAACTCTTGAAAAGGGGTAGAGCAGAAATTGAGTTAGACAATACAAGTCTTCCTGCAAGTGGTAAGCTGACAGCTTGATAACTCTTTGGTTTCCTTCTTCCTTGACTGACTCCACAAGGATTGTTTAAGGCTTTTATGAGAGGCAATAGAAATTTCAGGATAATGGACATAATTTACATTACTTGGTGTCCTTGAAACTATTGCCTCTTAACTGTGGCACACCCTGAGAACTACCATGCATTCTTATTTACCAGGATGTTAAATCCTGTAAACATTCCTTTACTAAAATAAACAGCCAACAGAGCTGCCAAAGATTGGCTCATTTGCGTAACTGAATTAGTTATACTCCTGGCCACCTTTTGATTACAGTATGTATCTTTGTTCTTTGTAGACGTTTTCATAGGTTCCTTTGTTGCAGGTTTCCCTGAAACAATTTCGAAACCTTTGCAAATGCTTTTTCCACCCTTTAAAAACTAGCAGTCATATTTATATTCTAGATAGCTACTAAAAACAAACAAAGCAAAGCAAAAGAGAACTACGGTCTCAGCTGTGAAAGGTGGACCCTGTGGGGTGTGACCCTGTATTGCCATCAGAAAGAAGCCACAGGAAGTTTATTCAACCCCTGTCAAATTTAAATCTGAAATGCGTCTTTGCAAAACGCCATCATGATGTTCATGCTGTATGACAGGCAAGAGTTCATCTTCCCAGTTTCTTTGGAGAAGAGATTAGGAAAGTAAAATATAAATACTAGTAATATACTAGTATATTTATATTTTATAATTTAGTTAAAAGAGAGCATATAAAAACTTAACTGATGATGAAGTATGAGTCACTGGTATCAGAACACTTTATAAGTAAATATTTATTCATAATACATCCATGCTTACAGGTTCCAAATGAAACTGGAGTGTCTTTGTACTAGACTAGATGTTCATTTTGAACATGCCAGAAACCAGCAGTTACCTGAAATAGAAAGGTGAAGTGAGGGACAGCATGTTATCCGTATATTTCATATTGGAACTGAGTTGAAAGCAGTGTACTTACAAAGTCAGGCACAGAATACAAATGTCAAAGATTTTAGTGTAAAGCTCAGAATACAATGCTACAGCACAATTCTTACGGCAAAGTTTAGTCCAAGTGACTGTTCCTCTGTATGGCTTTTTTCAGAAGATAACAAAAATAAAACACAAATGGGAAGTTGTAGGAGTACTGCTGCTCAAATGTATTATTCTGACTCACTTTTTAAATACATGCCAGTGCTTTTCTTATCATGGCTTTGTCAAGACTCTGACATATGATTTGTTTCTGTGCTGATAATAATTTAACTATCACATAGTGCTGATTCTTGTTGGTGGTAATAGTAGTACTTCTCTTGACTTTTGTCCATAACAATCTGCTTATCTTTTTATTTGAGGGCTACAAAATATTCTGTCATCATAGTCAACCTGGAGGACCAAGGCATAGATTCTTTGAAGTCCACTCTAATTAAGAGCTAATTAAGAGCTAATTAAGAGCTAATTCCACATCGGGATGCCAGGTAGGACTGGAGAGTTGCTCTGCAGAGGAATCCCTCTGTTTTTAATTTGATTTTAAAAAGGACCAAAGAACTCAAGATTTCTTGTAAGCAACACAAGCAAGTAACCAATACCATTAAGCAGTTGCAAAGAAAATGAAGCAGGGAGATTATATTTTTGGCCTTTAGTAAACTCCAACTACAGTTTCAGGCTCTGGTTCTGGCTGTGAAGGAGGCACCCATAATAGCAGTAGGGATGGATGCCTATCTCCTGCCTAGCCCTGCAGGCTCTACTAGTGAGAAGTACTGGCTTTGCCTCGTCTCTCCGCCTGCAAAAGGAAGCCTCTTAAAACCCCTTAACTTGGATTGAAGTTTCATTAGCTCCACCCCTTTGCCAGTTCCCATTAGGGAAGCTGCCAACTGCTGCCTTGTAACTCTTAAATAGGTCAGCAGGGCAACATTCCAAAGTGGGAGCAGCTGCTGTCTCTAGAGCAGCAGTAAGTAGGGCTCCCACACTAGCCTTTCTTGCTCAGCTCAGAATCTATTTTTCTCCATTCACAGTTACTTCTCAGGCTGAGCCAAAATGTGCACACACACCCTCCAGCTTTGCCACCCTCTTTCCATAATGTTGGGACTGCACTTTGCTCAGTTGTGGGAGGGTTATACCAGTAAGGAACTTATCTTTGGTGGCTAGCGATAGTAGGTTCTGCCAATTTTAGTTCCCCCGATTTTTTTATTTCAATTTTAATTCAGTTTTCCACATTTTGCAGCAATTTGTGATTTTTAAAAATCCTCATAAAATTCACCAGCATTTTAGTGTAAATTTCTCACAATAAATGCATTTCATATGCACTTTTGACGGATGTAAACATTTTTTTGCAAGTAATTCCCCCAGATACAATGCATTATTGTATATTGTTTTCACTAATATAAATATGTTTTTGTAAACACTGGTTTGAGAATTATATTGCAAAATTTGGATAATTGCAAATTTTGAATGCTATATAGCTTCTGCTTTGCATATCATTTTGGAAAGTGGGGATTTGGTAAATTTGGCTTCAGATAAGACCTGAATTGAATTTCTTCCCCATCCCTACTGGCGGCATGGCATAACACTGAATCTAGCAACTTCCAGTCACCATTCCATTACTCCAACATCCCCTAACCTGGGAGCAGGATGAACCGTCCTCACCGATGAGCTTCAGGATGATGCTACATCAACACATAGCATTGTTATTTTCATGAAGCTAGCCAGAGTAAGGGCAGTTCTTCCTGCTCTCACTCTGGAGCAAGGGTGAGGAACCTCAGGCCAGGGGCCAAACATAACCCTTTATGCATCTCTATCTGCCTTTCAGGATTCCCCAGGCTACACCTCCTCAGCTCTGCATTCCTCTCCCCAAGCCACACCCCTCACTAGCCTCTTCTTTGCACACTCCTTGGGTGCTTTTGCCTGGCTAGAATGTGTCCCTGAACCCTGATAATACTTCTTGCTTGCTTGCTTGGGTGAAGGGCAGGGAGGGATGTGAGTGCAGAAACGAGCCTATCTATAAAGATCAAGTATAAAATCTCTACTCCAACTGCTTTGGCTTTTGGCCCCCTCTTCCACTGCCATGTAGCCCTCAAGATGAAAAGGTTCCTCACTTCTGATCTAGGGATTCTTTGAGTGGGGGGAGCAAGTGAGAACTGCCAGAAACCAAAAGACCTAACACAAGTATGGGGTGTTGAACTAGGGCCACATTTTATTCAATATAGGTTTCAGTAGAGGGTAAACACTGTATGTGAGCAGCAATACCTGAACTCAATAAGGGCAAGCCACCCTGCTCAGGGCACTTGCATCCATTTTTCATTACCCTTTACTTGAGTCATCTTCTCCCCACCATCAGGGCTACACAACTCATGGCGGACGAGATGGGGCACCCCAAATATGTTCCATATCCAGCCCCACAGGTTGCATAGCCAAGAGGGGCTGGCCTCCAGATCTGCCCCTCAGCTCCAAAGGTGTCTAATGGTGCCCACCTGCTCATCTGACAACTCTTCCATCACTCACAACCACCTGCCAAATGTGACCAAATTCGCCACACTCGCCGCCCTGCACTCATAAGGTGCAGTACAGAGCAGGCAAAAAAAGAAAGAAAGAAAACCCTGCCCACAGAAACCAATGTGTGGAGAAGCAAATAATCCCTACTGAGTCCTGCAGTGATATGTATCAAGACCTTTTCTGCAACCCAGATGGGGGCCAGAAAAGAAGGGGAGGTGGGGAGTAGCCTTCCAAGCCATGCCCCAGCACTGAGAGTAGCATGCATCACAGCCCATGTCAAGGACCCTGCCCCCTCTCCCCCACATAACTCCAACTTGGAGTAGGGGAGCAGTTACAAATGTTTTTAATGAAGCAAAAGAAGCTACTTGGGGAAGGATTAAGTGAGAAATCAAAATGCATGTGTGCAATGTATTTGTACCTAGAGAGGTTTCTGGATTGCAACCTAGAAAGTGAAATCTAATGAAAGCAAGTTTCATTTAAAAATAGGCTATGCAGATGCAATGCTCAGTTTTTAATTCTGTGTTGTTGTGGAGTGCGGAATTGAATGTTACCCTGCTGTAACATGTGTTCCTTTTAAGTTACCGGTCCCTACACTCTGTTAGGTCAAAAATCATTGACTTCACGGGCACCCATGCCAGCAAGTATAATATCAGCAACCTTTTCAGCAACAAATGGCTAGAGCTGAAATTCAGAAGCTTTGCCTGAACTGGATATTCATCTGTGAGTGACAACTAAGGAGAAGTATTCACCATATTTGGCAATAGAGTGTAACTCAAAAGAAAGCTGTAGCGTATAAAGATTGTAGTCTCTCTTTATGCTCCATGTCTCTGTACCAACAAACGTATTACAATTGCTGGCATCTAGAGAGTAATAATTCCTTAAGCCACATAAACTGACTTTTCCTGCAGAGTGAAATGGCAAAAATAAAGTCTTGGTTTGTGTTTCATCACACTGATTAGTCATGCATTTTCATTGCACACTTCTTTCTAACAGCGGGGAGTTAGTTTTGACTCTTGTCCAACCAGAATTAATAGACCATTTAAAAATGTTAGAAGAAAATTAAAATAGGAAAGACAGAAGCTGTGTGCGATTAAATTCTTAATTTTGTTTTTAGTAATAATTTTTATTTCTCCAAATTGTTGACTTTCTATTAAGTAGGTGACTCAATACAAGTTTATAAAATTATGCATGGAATGGAGAAAAGAGGTAGAGAAAGGTTCCCCCCTCCTCTTGTGACACTAGAACATGGACATTCAATGAAGTTAAATATTGAAAGAATCAGGATTGATAAAGGAATGTACATTTTCATGTGTCACCTAGTTAAACTACGGAACATGCTCTCACAAGAGGCACTAATAGCTACTAACCTGGATGGCTGTCGAAGAAGATTAGACAAATTAATGGAGGATAAGACTCCCAGTGACCACTAGACATGATAGCTATGCTCTTCCTCCACCGCTGGAGGCAGTAGGTTTTCAAATACTGTTGCTGGAAACCGCAGGAAGGGAGAATGCCCTTGTGTTCTGGTCCTCCTTGCAGGCTTCCTATAGGCATCTGGTTGGCCACTATGAGAATAAGAACTGGACTAGATGGGCTATTGGCCCAGATCCTCCAAGTGCCCCTATTTTCTAGGGACATCCCTGATTTAGAGAAGTTGTCCCGGTTTCTGATTTGATCTTGGAATATCTCACTTTTCCTTAGTATGTCCCTATTTTCATTGGAGAAATATTGGAGGATATGGAGTTACCCAACCCCTAAGCCGTTTGAAGGCAATCCTTTATAGGGAAGTTTTCTTTTTTAAAAAGTTTGATTTTTTTATGTTTTTATATATGTTGGAAGCTGCCCAAAGTGGCTGGGGCAACCCAGTAAGATGTATGGGATATAAATAGTAAAATCATTATGAAATGGGACGTCCATCGGAGAAATGTTGGAGGGTATATGGCCTAATCTTGGAGGCTGTTTTTAGGTTTTTATTTAAGGATTTTAACTTGTTGGAAATGGTCAGTGAACGTGGATTTAGGAGCTGCTTTTATTGCCCGTGTTGCGGCTGTTTTTTAAAATTGTGGTTTTGTTGTTAGCTCTGCTGCAGAAATGTGGTATATACATTTTTTAAAAAATAAATGGCAGTCCAAATCTGCCCAAGGCTTTCCTCAAGCCACCTCAGAACTGCTTCAGACATTTGGAATCTCTTCTTCCCAACACTTCATGTTACCATTTTCCTCCAAAATATCCACCTACATCCGTTTATTCCTGAGGCATAGTTTCTTTTTAAAAAAACCAGAAACCTCTTCACCATTGAAGTTCGAAGGGAAAGAATTAAGCTCAGTTTTGGCAGTTTTCCTTCTAAATTTTCCTTTGAAGAGCAATCTGTTTTTTTCCAGTGGAGATCATCTCACAGTCACGGAAAATATTTTTAGGCAGAGGCTTGAATCACAGCATAGTTACAAGGTAGTAATTAATATCACTAACCATACTTAAGTTATCTTTGAAAGTTATTTAGATTTACAGCAGGAAGCAGCAGCATCCACTTCAGTTTATTCAATGTCCTTCTTCAGTCTATTGCTTGGGTGGAATGGGGAGCAAATCCATTTGTTCTTGCCGCTTGTGGAGTTCCTAGTACATCGCTGTAAGGTACAGTTTCATCATATCAGCAGACATCAATAGGATGCAGACCTGACACCACAATTAGAAAGAGAGATCATTAAATGCAATTAAATTATATATTCTGTCAGCATGGTAAGACAGTAATTATAATGCCTTTGAAGGAGATCAAGAAACAAATGCTTACTGCACAGTGGTGGCTGATGTTGGTGTCTTTTTTGTATTGATTTGGGGGTGGAGGGAAGTAGCTTTTCTGGTCCTGTTTCTTTTTTTGTTCTTTTGAAGTTGTAACTAACCATTTTGTGTTGTGCCACATCATCATGGTAGCCATTTAGTGACTGGTAGCCATACCACTTTTTCAAAATCCCAAATATGCCCGCTGAACCCAAAATGTTGGTGACCCATGTTTAATAAGGATAATGGGGAATATACTGTGGTTTTGGTGAAGGCATTGGGTATGCATCTGGTAACAAGCAGCCTGCCTGCTGGTTGATCGGTAAGGTGGATTGATCCTGAGTAGACTCAACAGGGCTGCCAGTCAGAAGGTTTCTATAGCCCATGGTTCCTGAGTGAAATTCCGGGCAAAGTAAAACTTTCTTGGACTTGTGTATCAGGGTACCTGATGTCTAATGATACACTCCAATGCCTTATCCTCCAAAAGTTGTGACATTTGCTATGAAGTAGGTGAAAGCCTGCAGACCGGCCAATTTGTCAGCAGGAAAAAAAAATCCTCCTTGGCCCTGAATGCAGTAACCAAGTATTCTATAGCAAGGTCCACCAGCCTGCCCTTCAGTCAGGACCACATAGGAACAGGGTGGGTGGGTGGGAAAGCCAGTGGCAATCCAGGAGAGAGGGACCCCTGGGTGCAGCTTGCTCTTATGAGGGCTGTAACCAGTTCCCCCCCACCTCCTCTGATTGGCTCATTCAAATGGGTTTTTGGTGCCAACCCATCTGACCAAAGGGGGAGGCTCTGTATCCCTCCAATGACCTGAGTAGTCAGGATCTGGAAGGATATAATAATGCTTTTGGTTGGCATGCATACTTGTGGTATGATAAGGTTAAGATCAATAAGGCCTTTAAGAACCATATTGTCAGAAAAGCAGTGTTTAATGTCTGGACAAAATATAAAGACTTATTGGAAAATAAAACTCCAAGGTGGCTCTCACCTTTGGAAGCTAAGGCCCGAAAAAGACCCAATATGGAAGCCTATTGGCCAAAATATTGGGAACTGTTAGAAAAAGACGGAGATAATTGGAAATTGCAGAGTATGGAGAAAATGAAGGATAAAGTGCGAGACTGGTTACATTACGCTCAAGATTAAAGAAACTTTTAAAAGTGATAAAAAGCTAGGGTTCCAGGTGGAGAAATCGAAATTGGAAACAGAATTGTTAGAACCTAAGACTAAGATACTTTCAAGAATGTATAACTTGCTGTTGAAATGGAATACACAAGACGAAATGGTTAAGTCGGCTATGATAAAATGGGCACAGGATATTGGGCATAACATTATGTTTGAAGACTGGGAAAGGTTGTGGACCACTGGGTTGAACTTTACTGCATGCAATGCTTTGAAAGAAAATGTAATGAAAATGATATACAGATGGTACATGACCCCAGTTAAACTTGCCAAAATATACCATTTGTCTGATAATAAATGTTGGAAATGTAAAGAAAATGAAGGAACATTCTTTCACCTCTGGTGGACCTGCCCTAAAGTGAAGGTCTTCTGGGAAATGATATACAATGAGTTGAAAAAGGTATTTAAATATACCTTCACTAAGAAACCAGAGGCCTTTCTTCTGGGCATTGTCGACCAGAAGGTGTTAAAGAAGGATAGAACATTTTTTATGTATGCAACAACAGCAGCAAGGATACTACTCACTAAGAACTGGAAAACTCAAGATCTACCCACACTGGAAGAATGGCAGATGCAACTGATGGACTATATGCAACTGGCGGAGATGACTGGCAGAATCTGAGACCTGGGAGAAGAAAGGATCGAAGAAGATTGGAAGAAATTTAAGATTTATCTACAGAAACATTGCGATTTAGTGGAATACTAAGAAGGATGCTTGGTTATAAATAATTGGCCATCACTAAATTGGATTAGAATTTGATGATAAGAGAGATTAAGAGAAATAAAATTTGTAGGAGAATTATTTTATTGTATTTAAATAAGTGGATATAAAATTAAAAATAAGATGATAATTTGCTTGACAAAAATTTATTAATGATGTAAGTGGGAGCGGGGGATGTGAGGAAGTCTAAAGATGTTATGAAATTTTGTAAAAACAAAGTAACGCTGTTTATTATTTTTGTATTTCTTTTATTAAAAACTCCAATAAATATTTATAAAAAAAAAACAATGACCTGAGTAGTCAGAAAATGGCCGTGCACAGAACCACCGCCACACCAGACCACAAACTCCACTCACTAGAGTTCAGAGAAGTCTTTTAATTCAGACAACTCTTTTAATTACAGATTGTATAGGTTTGGAATGATTAGTGCAGCATTCACCTAAGTTTTACTCAGAGCAAACGCATTAAAATTAATGGACCTAACTTATACATGTTCATTAATTTAATTGGGTCTACTCTGATTAAAGAGTCGTGATTTCCATTGTTCCACTGCTTTTAATCAGTTGGATTTATTTTTTCTTGTTTGAAGTTCAGCTTTATATTCTACCCATAGAGTTCAGAGAGCTTGTGACTACTACAGCCAACTGTGATTTAGAACTTCTTTTCTTTTGCAGAAATAAGTTTTAAAATAGCTTGCTTACTTTTAAAAAAGAAATCAGCTCCATAAGAGCCTTTCTTCCTAACAAAGTCAGTCCTGTCAGAATTTCTGTTTGTATCCCTCTTCTTCTTCTTCTTAGTGCACCAGAGAAAACATTTAAAGAGTGGGCGCTAAACACTTCTCAGGCATTCCCAGCTAGCACAGATACACGATTTTAATGTTTGGATATAAGAACATTGCTATGTTTGTTGTCTGGGTTCATCCAGGGGGCTGTTTAAGCTTTACATATACATTGTTTTAGCAAGAGCTTTCTTTTTACTCAAAAGTATATGATTTGTAATATGATGGCTTCTTGCATCTCTCTCACGTCACTTTTAAAAATCTTTTGGATAAAACATTTTTAGAATCTGAAGGTATCAAGCAGTCCCTTGTTAAGACAACTAAACACTGAAAAAATCTTCAGAGTCCTAAAATATAGTAAATATTGTCAAAGTAGCTTGACATAGACATATTCTATTCATTATTGGCTCTGAATTTGCTCTTCTGCCTCTTCCAAGTTTCTGACATAGAAGGTGTTGGTTGACTCTATTGTGTCTTTATGGAAAAATGAGTTACGGCAGGGAAATTGTGCTGTTAGTTTTTCTTCCTCTTACTTGATGTCATTAGAATAAGTGAAAACCAAATCTATTTTGAAAAAGAGAATAAAAAGATGGATGTACAAGAGCTACATGTGTTATGTAATGGACCGTTCAGTCTGTAGTCATTGGGCCTGGCTTCATCTGCATTATTAACTGTATGACATACTTTTAAACAAGCACTATTTTATCCACATTTGAGCTGACTTTGAAGATGGTTTGGAAACTGCAGGTGGTATAGAATTAGGTTGGCGGCTAGATTGTTGACTAGGCTTTGATGGTTGGAACATGCAACAATAATTCTGGCCCACAGTCAGCTTATAGGTTGAAGTGTTGAATGGGAAGCTGAATCTCAATGCCCCCAACCTGTGTCCAGCATGCTAACCATTGCAGTAAATTTCACTGTTGGAGAAATTGGGATCAATCCCTCCAAAAGTGCGCTCTGGTGGTATAAATGGTGACAAGGATTTGAATCAAAACAAGGCCACTGAAAACAACAGGGCAGTATAAGAACTGTTGGTCAAACTCTTCTTGGTTATCTAAATTCATGTTTGTATATGTGACACCACCACTTGGTTCTGCTTGAGGGCTGGCACATTTGCTTAAGCCTTGTTCCATAACTGAGAGCTTGGCATTCAGAGACACAATCTCCTAACCACTTTTATACAAGGGTGTGCTCCCCCAACACCTCATACAGCCCAAACAAATGATGGAATCTTAATTAGTTAATTAATTTCTATTTATTTATTTATTTATTTATTTATTTCTCTCTTTTCCATATATTTTGTCTTCTCTCTCCTACTGTCTCTCCTAAAGCAGGGGTAGAGGATTTTTTCCTGGATTTCACCCCACCCATTTTATTTTTTTAAATTCACGTATCTCCTGTTGCAAAACAAAGCTGCTTATCATAACATGCTTGATATGCTGTGTGCAATTAGAAAGTAGGTGCATTTAATCATGTAGAGGGGTGACCTTTTCCTTAACGATAGCCTTGTTTCATCTCTCAAGTCTAATACGAGGAAAATTAGAGGTGTAATATAAAGAAATGTGGACATTTTCAACACAAGAGAGAAGCTGGTGGTGATTTCATTTTGTCAAAATCCATCAGTAAGTCTCCTGTGGAAGCTTATTGTCCCTTAAATTCAGAGATAACTTTGTGTCTGCCCCCACATTGCAGCAATTCTAACAGCAGTATATTGCTTTGCCAGAGACATGAGAATGAGGCAGCCAGCTAATATGCAGGGCACATCTGTTTGATTAAAATCGTACTTCATTGAAAAGGTTGGGGCTACTGAAAATCTGCACCGGCAACATTGTCTAGTATAGAGGGAAATGATTACACTTCTTGTCGTTTTCTTTTAAACATAAAACAGGAAATGGAAGGTGACAGCCAGTTGATATTCCTTCTGCTGCCTCTCATTAACTAAGTGCTTTGTTTCTGTCAATTTCGTTCCATGGTTTAGATAGCAGAATGTTTTCTCTGCTTTTAACCTTAGAAGTACAACAGGACTAAACGGCATTTCAGTCTATTACAAAAGTTATGCACCAGCTGTGTACATTCTTGCCCCAATTTCTTAACTATACAAGGTTAAGCATTATTGAGAGCAGCCTTTCCCAACCTGGTGCCCTCCAGGTGTTTTGGGTTACTGCTGTCATCAGCCTCAGCCAGCATGGCCAATGGTCAAGGGGGAGTTGTAGTCCAAAACATACTGGGGAGCATTAAGGTTGAGAGACGCTGATTTAGAGGAAACACAATGACCTGACCAAAGATATTAAAGTATTTCTGTATAACTTTATTACCTCATTTTCTTCTAATGTGTTGAAACATTTTATTGGGTCCATATCAAAACATTGTGAGTTGGTTCTCCTTTCTGATGAAGACATTGCCTAGTAATTTGGGGGTCATCTCTGTTAAACTCCTACCTGATGCGAAATATAGCTCATTGAAATCAAAGACTTTACTTGTAAATAAGGTTAGGGATGCTACTGTGATTGCTAACATCCTCATCATTAAAAGAGCAATAATATAAAAATCTAGTGTGGTGAGAAGGTGTGGTGAATCTACATTTAATTTGCATTTTTACTGTTTTAAAGCATTCTTGTTTTATCACAGAACTTAATCAAGCTAATAAGATGTTGAGGACTAGAAAGTAGCCAATGTAATTTCAATTTTCACAAAGGGGTCCAGTAGGGATGCTGGAAATTCCATGCTTGTTATCTTCACGTATGTGCCAGGAAAACTAGTGGAAAGCATTGTTAAAGGTAAATTAAGTAAGCATATAGAAATACAAGCCTTGCTGAAGCATGAGAGTCTCATGAACTATTAGAGTTCTTTGAGAATATCAACATAGATATGGATAGAGTTAATTCGGTTCACATAGTTAGTGTATTTGGACTTTCAAAAAGCTTTCAACAAGGAACCTAATCCAAGACTCCTGAGGACCAGTCATGGAATGAGAGGAGATCTCCTCTTATGAATGAGGAATCCATTAAATAGCAGAAAGAAGAGTTTGGAAGAGTTTGGATTTGATATCCCGCTTTATCACTACCTGAAGGAGTCTCAAAGCGGCCAACATTCTCCTTTCCCTTCCTCCCCCACAACAAACACTCTGTGAGGGGAATGGGGCTGAGAGACTTCAAAGAAGTTTGACTAGCTCAAGGTCACCCAGCGGCTGCATGTGGAGGAGCGGAGACACGAAACCGGTTCCCCAGATTACGAGTCTATCGCTCTTAACCACTACACCACACTGGCTCTCTAAAGCAGACAGTAAGAATAAATGGACAGTTCTCCAAATGGAGAGATGTAGGGAGTCCCACAAGGAATGAGACTGGGATCTGTGCTTTTTAACTTGCTGCTCAGATTCAGTTCTATATTTCAGCAGCAATTTATATAAATGTTGAGAATGATATTTAAATTATTTCGTGACTGTCGTGAGATCTAAAGGGACTTGGGAAATGGCCAATTCTGTTCTGATCTTCTCAGCCCAAGTGTGGATTACATGCATTAATAGTTTCCTTTTTGCTTTTGTTTCAGCCTTCATGCAAATACAAGACCAGTTTTCCAAAAGGGAGGGCTAGTACTTGATGCAGCAGATGGTGTTACCATCTAGACTACGTAAGTAATATTTTACATGTACATAATACCCCTTTCTGGAAAAGGTGGCTCTAGACACCCTTATCATGAACCCATAGAGGCAGGTGAGATATAATGGGAGCAGGAGTAACTATGGTAAAGTAACAACTTCATTTTCTTGAAATTATCCCCCTCCCCCAAGCACAACCAGCAGCTTAGCGGCTGAGGTGACAGAATCTTAATGAACATTTCACCTGCTGAACGTTTCAGCTGCTCAAAAGTTTTGAAAACACAGACCTTGAGACAGGAGGCTGCAAAATGTGTTCAGAATTGTATTTAATGTCATGTGCATTTGTCTTGTACATTCTGTCCAGAGAACAATGAGTCTAGAATACAACTATGGTCAGTGGTACCAAAAGCCACTGAAATATTTGGGGAAATTGATAGGGCTTGAGACTGCACAATGCTAAGCTACAGAGCTTTCCAGCCAAAATACTATGAAATTCCATAATTTTTGTGTGGCTAATATTTATATGCATGTGCCCCCATGTGGTGAAACTTTTGCTTTCATGAACTGGAAATATCTAGTGTCTTACATCCATACTTGCACACATTTTATTATGTAAAAAATTAAGCATGCCAGTCCCACTCTTCTATTGAATGCAGAGGTTGTGTACTTCATTTTTATATATTAAAAAGTGGAAGTAGTTATGAAAGTAGCCTAAAGTGGACAGTTGTCTAGCTACTGCGTCTGACAGAATTAAGGGCAATCCGAAGATACAGATGTCAAAAGAGTGAAAATGTTACGACTAAGCTGCACTGATATTCTCCCACGCTGATTGATTGTAGGGTCTTCTTTCCTGCCACTCATGCCCTGACCATATGGGACAAGAATAATAACAGAGAGAACAATTAAGGATCTAAGAGCAGCCATGCAACTATTTATTTTTAATGTGTCCTTAAATTGCTTTTAAAGAGAGTATGTGAGCACGGGCAAAATCTTGCCAGAGCAATGCTACCAAGTATGTTTTGAGATTTTATTAATGGCAAATAATGTAACAAAAGTGTTAGAGCAAAACCTGATATGCAGCACATTTTGTCAGTGTGTAAACTAAACCTTGTTCTATCAAGACCAGTGCTAAGCTGCTCAAATGAATCCTGGAATGAGGCTTTACCCCGTTTCCACATACTGGAACTAGGACACAGAAGCTTGCACAGTGAAGCACAGCTGGCATCCCTAAATTACAGTTTTGGCATGTTAGCTGCAGTGCAATGTCTTTCTACTACACCACTGGGATTATTTTTCAATTCTAGTTTTAGAAGCAGAGCCATTGTCATTGTTCTGAGCCCATACATGTTACTTGCATGTGTATGTGGCTTTTCTTAAGCCATCTGCCCTTTCCTCCCCCCATCCACATTCAAATGGTAAATGTTTTGCAGTGCAGCAACAGGATGCTTCCTTTAGCCTAGTCAGCTGGTACATAGGCTCCACTCGCAAGACAGTTCCTTCGTTCTTCTTGCCAGCTTTGTTCTCCAGGCCCTGAATCCAACTGCCCCAATTTCTAACCACTTTCTGTGGCTTCAGGCTCTGGGTGTCTGTTGCTTTATGGGTGGGGGCAGAATAGGGAATACTGAAAGAAAGTAAAGGCATCTGTATGAAGAGCCACTGCAGTTTTTTCTTGGGAAGAATGGAACAAAGTACTTATTTTTCTTCAGAACTCCTTCAGTGGGAGATTCCCTGCCCATGCATTCTAGGAACTTCATGATTAACACTGCATGGAGAGCAGGTGAAATGTGCTTGCCCGCTATCACATGCCCTGTTGACCCCAACCCATGCTTCCCACACATTCCCCCTTAGGAAAGTTCAGCACGCCCAAGATCTAAAGCTGGTGAAATCTCTTGCATCCAGTTTTTAGCTGTTTGGATATGTCATGTTATCAATGAATTTTCACCTAGTAGGGACAGAGTTATGAGAAGTAAATGGAAGTAATATAAAAGACTGTGCTCTTCCTGATTTATTAAAGAGCTTTATGTTTAATTTATAGAAATGCTGCTGAATGTCATCTTTAATTTTTATAGGGTAAAAAGTAGAACATAAAAAGTACAGTGTACTGTAGCTGTTATACAAGAACACCTTTGTGCATTAACAAAAAATTCAAGGACTGTAGGAAATGGGATTCTAAACCTATTTATTTGGAAACTAATGCTACTGATTTTAATGGCATATTTTTCAAGTAATAACTGATGGTTCTATTATGGCATCCATCTACGACAGGGGTAGCCAATTCTGTGCGCTTTGCATGTTGTTGGCCTCCAACTCCCATTGACCCTGGTAAGTTGCCAAATGACTGAAAGGTATCATTTTAACCACTATTTAGCAGTTTTGAGAGTGACTTGTTTTGGAAGCCCATAATATTTGCACACTGTTTATCACATGAGCAAACTGGTTGAAGAGTGTCCATACTAGTGCTAGAAACTGCTAGAAATGTGTAGCCCTTATTGAGCTCAGCATCGGAACCTCAAATAATTTTCTTAAAACGTTGAAAATACTTCTGCTTACGTTTAAAACTTTGTATTAGTAAAGTTTAGGTAAAGAAAACATCCGGTAGTAATCTTGAAGTAAATATGTTTAAAAAATCAAACTACTAGTATGAAAATTAATATTTACTGTATGCATATTGTTGACTTAATACTATGTACAACTATTTTTTAAAAAGGGACGCGGGTGGCGCTGTGGGTAAAACCTCAGCGCCTAGGGCTTGCCGATCGCATGGTCGGCGGTTCGAATCCCCGCGGCGGGGTGAGCTCCAGTCTTTCGGTCCCGGCTCCTGCCCACCTAGCAGTTCGAAAGCACCCTTAAGTGCAAGTAGATAAATAGGTACCACTTGATAGCGGGAAGGTAAACAGTGTTTCCGTGTGCTGCCCTGGTGCAGGCTCGCCAGGGCAGCTTTGTCATGCTGGCTACGTGACCCGGAAGTGTCTCCGGACAGCGCTGGCCCCCGGCCTCTTAAGTGAGATGGGCACACAACCCTAGAGTCAGACATGACTGGCCCGTACGGGCAGGGGTACCTTTACCTTTACTTATTTTTTTAAAAAATACTGTTATTACCTTACAACATTTGTGTGCTGTGTAAAAAAAAGTTTTAATAACAAAACATAAAACCATAACAGCCCTGAAGTTAAAGTACAGCTTTTAACAAAATACAGTATGTTTCATTTCTTGCTCATGGTTCATCATGTATGGTGCACCAATTTGCCAGCGCATCAGCTCTCATTGCATTGGATAACAGATAAGTAGAATTGTTTTGACATTCCAGGCTCCTTACACACTCTCTGAAGTGCCTGAAATTTTAAGAGTCATCCTCGAGTACCATGTGCTATTTTGTAAATCTTTCAAAGCATAGATTGATACAAATGAAGTTTATATAAATAGAAATATCTGGCTTTTGCACATAACACAGCTAGAAGTCATTTTTTTCTTGGAAGTATGTGAACAGTTTATATCAACTTATTTAAGAATACTTTTCATACATTTTTATTTGAAAAAGTTTTGCCTAAAGGGACAGCAGCTATAATTTAAATTTAGTCTAAATGCGGAACAGTGAAGATTGAAGGATTTCTTCATTAAAAATATTATTCTAAAATGCAGTATGTTTATATCCAGCTCATTAACTTAACCTAGTATATTTGTATTACAGGATTCTTCAAAATTCTACATGATTAAAATATTGTAGTGTTCAATTTCTCCTTCTCCTCCAAAAGATGTCCAGACAGAATGGAAATCTGTATTAATATATTTTATTATATTTTAACATTTATTGCTAATCTTAATATTAAACTAACGTGTATACACACACACACACACACACACCTCTTCTGGATTTAGAAATTTTAATAGGTTATAGTTGTATATAAAATAAGTCCAGTGTCAATACAAAATTATCCAATGTAGAATGTTTATGATACTGCTGTTAAGAAGTCACTTTAATTTGTAGATTCATTTCATGTGTAATACAAAAAGTAATGTCTCTGAAATTCATATTTGTTAGTTGAAGTATTAGTTTTGTTAGCCTGCAACATGTCAGCATCGCCCTTGAGCCAGTGTACCAACTGGACTCATGCACTACAGCCCCGACTGGGCTAGGCGAGCTGGGTAGCACTGCCAGAGACCTCCTTTCTCACAGGAACTGGTCACAGTGCTGCGGACTCACAGCTTGGAGCTGAGAGCACCGGATTCACTGTCTCGATAATGCAGTCGTTGCGCAGCAGCGTTTTGCAGAGTCTTGCAGAGTATAAACCACTCGGAGAGCAGCTCTGTAAAGTATCTTCTTTTATTCTATAACTACAGCTATAATACAAACTATATACAGAGCTAAATATTCTGAGCATACATCAATGCTACTCTGAGTGCCTGCAGCTGCTCTTAGCAGCAATCTTATCTCTAAACACTATCTCTTGCACTCACTCTCCGACACACTGGCTGACTCTCTCTCTCACACACACAGAGACTCACTCACTTGACTAATTAAGTAGAGAGCAGTACATTGCTCCTCCTCTCTGTAGAGTCAGCAGAGACCTCAGGAGATGATCAGGAGATTCTTGGGTATGGGAGGGGTGAAATCTCCTCATCCTCCCCCATTTCATCCGACCATTCAAGAATCTTTAACATAACTGCAATTTGCACACACACTCCAAAAGTTGTTCTCTGCTTACAACCTTGGTTACATACTTGCAGGTATCTCTCTTCCCCCTTATCTAAGACACTTTATCACATCATTAAACAGTTACTTCAACCTTTCTGTGTCTATTAGGAAAGAGTTAAAACATAAACCTCAACCTGTAGTTTACACAAAATACACATTGTGAATACACAAATGAATAAGCAGCTTCTGGAAAATCTTCACACACATTTCTTCCTCTCAAATACAAATTGACATTTCTAATTAGGCAGATTTGAACAAACCACTTTAAACACATGCTTGCTCCTTCAATTCTGATCCTTTTAACATATTACACATGAACCACTCTCCGACACACTGGCTGACTCTCTCTCACACACACAGAGACTCACTCACTTGACTAATTAAGTAGAGAGCAGTACATTGCTCCTCCTCTCTGTAGAGTCAGCAGAGACCTCAGGAGATGATCAGGAGATTCTTGGGTATGGGAGGGGTGAAATCTCCTCACAACACACACCTTAAAATTTATTTGAAAAGTGAACAACCTCTGAAGTCGCTCACACCCCCATGTCATTCCTTTCTCTGTTGTTCTGATTGTGGTAGAAAGAAAGACAAGAGGGAGGTCTCCCACTTCCTCTAGGATGGTTGTCAGACAGGTTCCCAGGAAATGGGTTTACTTCAGCCTAGAAGCTAACACCAGAACAGCAATTCAGATAAGGGGTGGAGGGAGGGTGTTTGAACAAAAGAAGAAAACGAGGAGCGGGGATTTGGAGGATGACACAACAGAGTTGCATCAATGGAACCTTCTTTTCTGCCTCACTGTTTCACATTATTTAGCAGAGGGGAAGGATGGCAGGTAGAGAGTTTCCATCAGTGTTCAGATACCGCAGTGGAAGAGGGGACTCGAGCGTTACCCTGTCAGTGGCCATGGTGTGTTACTTCAGAAGTTGACCTGGTCACTAATATTAAAATAAAGAGGGAAATGGATTTTTTTGGGAATTTCTGCTTTAAAAGGAAGTGCCAAGGGCCAGCGGCGGAGCATATGCGCTACCCAGGGCGGGGATGCTCCTAAGGGGAGGAGGGAAGTGGAAGGTGCCCTCCCAGGCGCGGGATAGCCACTCGGGTGCACGGAGCGGCTCATGCCCTGCAGCGGGGGGCGGAGCCAGCTGCCGATGGACGACATTTGTCGCACCACCCACCTGTAACTCCCAAGCCTCCCCCAGCTGTCCAAATGAAGGGGGAAGGTGGGAATGCCGCCAGCAAAGCAACACAGCTCCCCCCTTCCTCCGACGGCTTGGGGTATGCTTGGAAGTCACGGGCGGGCGGCGTGCCAAATGTCACCCCTCAACAAAGATACTCGGGGCAGATCGCCCCCACCGCACCCCCTTCCTCCGCCCCTGGCAAGGGCAACCTTTCAACTTTAATAATGGCCGTGTAGTGCTTTCTCTTCCAATCTCTCTCTCTCTCTCTCTCTCTCTCTCTCTCTCTCTCTCTCTCTCTCTCTCACACACACACACACACACACACACACACACACACACACAGAGAGAGAGAGAGCTTTCTGCAATTCCTTGCTTGTTTCAACTTGTGATATTTTTTTCTGTATAGTATTTGTTTCCAAATCACTTGGTGGATCTAATATTTCCAGTAGCTTATATTCCAGCAATAAACACATTTTTCTATCCCATAAGTACGGAAAGTGTTTAGTCAATCTTATTTCTGTATTTTGAAACCATAATTAGTTTTACCCTAGAGGTCCTCTGAGAGAACGAAACTATGGTTTTTAAAGCTCTTCTTGTTAATAGTGAGGAAATTATTTTCATGGAACACACTCAATGCTTCTGACCTGTGTTTTGACCCTCATCAGATGCAGCATTTTAATACAGACAGCAACGGATTTTTTATTTTTTATTTTTTTAGAACTGACACCAAAGGAAGAAAATAAATGATTCAAGCCGTGACATGTAAAAGTCACATTTTTCCCTGTTTGTTTCATTTATCTTGTTTCTCCATCACATTATTAGCAAAACCACCAATATACTTGGGGCTATTTTTTCTAAAAGATAGGGGAAATAAGGAAAGGAGTAATA
This sequence comes from Podarcis melisellensis, assembly GCF_964234715.1. NCBI lineage: Eukaryota > Metazoa > Chordata > Lepidosauria > Squamata > Lacertidae > Podarcis > Podarcis melisellensis. The sequence goes on along the minus strand of NC_138530.1, from coordinate 44,491,544 downwards.
CAAGCTATAGCGTTCCTATTGCTTCATTGGATGCAGATATAGGGTAGAATAATACTGTTATGCTATACCACACAAACTTTCCACAAAAGATTAGAAAGCAAAAGTTAACATAATTTGGAAAAAACTACTCCAGCTGATCGACTTTTTGCATGTTGTCAGATGTTGATAGTAGAATTATGGGTGTTAACTGGTCATTTGAATTCGTGGGTATTTTTAAAGGAACATATTGAAGTGTTTCTGTGTCTTTAGATGATGGAAAGCACAGCGATGGGTATCTAAGTCATGGCCATTTCTTCTATGAAATTGGGGGTGTGGATTACTGTGGGTTTATTTTGCAGAATGGCAATAAAATAGCAGATCCCTGCTAAAAAACCCTCCTACATGGATGAAAGGATTGCAGCCAATCCTCAGACTATGATCCTTTCTAGGAGGCTTTAGAAAGATGGCCTGTCTTGGCAACCTCCTAACTTGTAAAAGTCACTTACCAGCACATTGTTAAAGACTAATCTTGCATTCAGTTAAATGGTGCCTGTCTATGAGAGTACAGAATCACAAGAGATAGTAACAAATGTTCCATAGGCCACTCTGTTTTGCGTGGCTATACCAGGTTTGAGAAGGATAAGGCGATCAGTTGCTGCTAGTCACAATGGCTATATACTCCCTCAACTCTCAGAGCCAGTATGCTTCTGAATAACAGTTGCTGGGGATCACAGGTGCAAAGCAGACCCTCCAAGTGTCCCTGTTTTCCAGGGACATCCCTGATTTAAAGAAGCCATCCTTGTTTCTGATTTGATCCCCGGAATCTCCTGCTTTTCCCTAGGATGTCCCTATTTTCATTGGAGAAATGTTGGCGGGTATGGAGTTATCCGAACCCTGAGCCATCTGAAGACAATCCTGTATAGGGAAGTTTTTTTAATGTTCTATTATATTTTTATATATGTTGGAAGCCGCCCAGGTGCTGGGGCAACCCCAATAAGATGTGTGGGGTATAAATAGTAAAATTATCATTATGGAATGGGACGCCCCTATTTTCATTGGAGAAATGTTGGAGGGTATGGGAGAGGGTGCTGCTTTGCTTGAATTCTGCTTTCAGTCAACTGGTTTGTCACTGTGAGAACAGGATGTTGGTCCAGATGCTTCTTTATTCTGATCCAGCAGTGCTCTTATTGGGTTCTGAATACTTGTTTAAATCTTTCAGTTGTGTCTTGGTTTGAAGAATGGGAACACATGTTGTATTTTGGGGATTCTCATGAAGCAGCAGGTCATATTTTCTGTTCTTGTGGTAGATAAGAATAGCAGTCAGCTGTCATATAGCTGTCATAATGAAAAAGAACTTATTATATGACTTGGACAGTGGGCCAGATTAATGGTAATGTTGAAGTAATTGGTCCTGGTTGAATTTCTTTAGGACTCCTTCCTGTGGATCCATATAACAATGGTGTCATACACTGTACATAAAAAAGGAACTTGGGGATAGCGATGAGGAAGTATTGCTTGGAACCATTCATAAATATGTTCGCATCCTATGAAAGCGTGCAAAATGTTACTAATCTGAACGCATCTTTTCCAACTGAGCAAACCAGGTACCTGTATGTAACTTGCAGCAAAGTTACAGGGAACCAGGCAGAGGGCCTTCTTGGTAGTGGCGCCCGCCCTTTGGAACGCCCTCCCACCAGATGTCGAAGAGAACAACAACTACCAGACTTTTAGAAGACATCTGAAGGCAGCCCTGTTTAGTGAAGCTTTTAATGTTTGATGGACTACTGTAGTTCAATATTTTGTTGGAAGCCCCAGATGGGTGGGGTATAAATAAATAAATAAATAACAATAACAATAATAATAATAAAAGCTGAAAATTGTAAAGTTTACAGGTGAGTCTTGTGCCTGAAACAATTTGTCATAAAAAAAGTGGGGGGCTGGGTTAGAAACCCTTTCAGTCCATCTGTTTTTCATCATAAATGAACAGTGCAGAACAAACTATTCTTTGACTATGCCATAATCTAGTCAATGTCAGCAAGATCAAATGAAGGTTACAGTAGGATTGCTATACGTTTGGAAGTTCCATTTAGCATTTGAAGTATTCAGCTCAACCCTTATCTTACATTGCTGTTGTTGTTATGTTATGTTGTTGTTATGCTGTGTTGTGTTGTGATGTGATGTGATGTGATGTGATGTTTTATGTTATGTTATGTTATGTTTTGTGTTATGTATGTCTTCTTACATTGCAAATTCTTTTGGGGTGCCTCATGGGAAATGATTCATGTGAAATTGTTGTTGTTGTTAAAGTCAAGAGGCATCAGTATGTCATAAGGAGTCAACAAGACTTACCAAACTACGAATGTAATCAAAAGCCCTAATATAGCCCCCAAATAAAATCTAATAAAATACATATGTATTGGACATGACCTCAAGTTGTTAGAAATTTCACTTTTTGACTATATATGAGAATCTGCAATACTAAGCCACAGTGACTTTAGTTTACCTCATCATGATGAAAACATGCAATGGTATTCTCAGCCACTAAGTCTGTGCTTCCACAAAGTCTGGTACCAAAGACTTGCCGATTTACTTCTTAAAGCTATGAATTCTTATTTTTAAACCTCTAGTTATTGCTTTAAAGAATTTTTCATCTACTGACCATACTCTTACAAATGCATTTTCCAGGAGCTGAAGGATTGCTAGCAAGGTATTTCCTGAAGAATGCAAACTATTCCTGATGTGTTACTAGTTTATTTCTAATCAGTCCTTAAAACACTCGAGACAAAAATGATGGTACAGCTTTCAGTTTCAACATCATCAAACATGTGTATACAACTTCCAGCTTTTTGTTGAATTAAACTGGAGTGTGTTGAATTAAACTAGAATGTTAAATCTTCGGATTATTTATCAAATGTTTACAATTTTCATAGCATAGTCCTTTGTTGGTTAACAAGCGACTCATTTAGAATAACTAGTCTCCTGCAGCCAAAGATCTGGCTGGCTACTTCTTCACAATATTTGGAATTCATCCTACTCCAGCTCCTCACTGCCTCTTAGAACTCCTTAATCTGATCTCCCACAATTTCCATTATGTGTCTTTTGTTTGCGCTCCTCTAGTTGCATTTAGGGTGGGTAGGTAAGTAGAGTAGTGCATAGCCAGGACCTGGAAGCATGTTGGGTAGTGAGCACTTCACTAATCACCTGCTATTATTGGTCAACTTGGGAGGTTGCTGCATGGTTTTGTGCAACCAAGGCCTGGTAGGTGCCACCTTCTGAATGCTGGCTCCTGCCAAGTAGCACATCATGTATTCCCTTTATGGGAAGATGGCTATTTGCTGTGTTATTTTTATAGGAAAAGAGGTGCTGGAACTCACCATGAATGCCTCCATTGTTCTGTTATAATGGCAAGGGCGCCCACCTGAGAGGTGCCAGAACTGAGTTCCAGTGCGTTCCAGCTGAAGAAAGCCCTGGCTGTTTGCCTCCTATCATGCCAGCTTGGGTGATAGAGTTTATCTAGGGTGGAACTTATCTAATGCTGAATCTTGAGAATTACTTACTGATAAGGAAGTAAGAAAACCTGGCGGTGGTGGGTGGCTGCTTTTGGCACACGTTCATTGACTGTGTGTTCTCACCTAATCTTTCTTGACTGCAGTGATGCAACATCAGCTTACCTGTTTTCCTTTGAAAAGGTCAGTGGCGTAGCGTGGGGAGTGCAGGGGGGGCCGGCCGCACTGGGCACAACATCTGGGGGTTAGGGTTAGGGGGCGCAAATGCACGGGTTAGGGGGCGCAAATCCATGGGTTAGGGGGTGCAAATTACTTGCCTTGCCCCGGGTGCTGACAACCCACGCTACGCCACTGGAAAAGGTGAACAGGGTAGGCACAGATGTGCACATGTGTGTCATTGCAGAATGAACGATGCACCCTCTGGAGTGAGTACGCCAACCTGTTGATGGATCTGAGTCTGTGGCAAGTGGTAGTGATTTGAAGGCAACACTACATTTACTCAGCCTGATCCCAGGAAGTGAGCACCACCGTTGCCTGGTTGCAGAAAGGTTAAACAGAGAACATTTTGTGGGATAAATAAGATCCCTTCTAGTTTCAACGTCTAAAGCCCTGCATGTCTTGAGAACTCAATACCTAATGCTCCTTTCTGTATGTATCTATCTCCATTCCATTCCCTCAAGCTCAAATCCAGAAGGTGGCCACAAGAGAAAGTCCCCCCCCCCGAAGGACCCTAACTGTGGAATGTTCTCTCTAGGGAAGCTTACCTGCCACACCACCCTTTTGACACCAGACTTAAGTTTTTTTCTGTTTTTTTTCAGGCCTTTTAAAATCTTGATTTTAGTAACTAGGATATGGTTGGTGGCTTTATGTGCCTGTCTTAGAAGGTCATTTCACTTCTTGTGCTCTTTATAATATTTTATTGTTCTGGTCTTTTGTATGATTTTGTACACTTGTTGAATTTTTAAAAAAGATTATTGTGGATTTTCATTTGTATCATCATCTTGCTGTTACGTTTTATTTTTCCGCCTTGATGCCTGGAGAATTTATTTTATGAGGAGTCTCAGAAGCACAGAAATAATAATTAATTTTCTCCCTCTTCAAATGGATTGATTCCTATAAATCACATTTTCACAAGTCTGCATTCCATCTGTCCATTTTCTTGATAGAATGAAAAGCAATAAACTGCAACAATCTGCAAGCTTCTTCAAATAAAGGTCTGGGTGACATCCTGAAATTAAAGCTCAGTGAAACTTTTTATTGCGGTGGAGCTTCAGTTGGTTTAAGCCTACATGCAGAGCAAAATCCAGGAAGAACAATTTCTTCTGAAATTGGCATTATGTTATTTGTTGTACTTTTATTTATTATGCAGTTTTAATTATGTATTTTTGGGGGATTGTAGTTTATTGATATTTTGCCAGCTGACCTGGGAAAGTACTTGTGAAAAGTGGTGTATTTATATTTAAATACATATTTCCCATGATGATGATGATATATTGTCAGCACACATGGTGCTTTACTGTTAAACATAAGCAAAAAAGATGCTGCTCAGAGGAAGGGTAGTGTGGGTGGAAGCAGAAGCCAGAAAATAGTGGAGATGTGAAAATGCAGTTGCACTTTGATTTCAGTTATGTGAAGTCTCAGTTCTGCTCTGAATGTGATATCGGGCTTATTGCCAAATGTGATGGGGCAAATCCAGCTATTTAAAATGTGACAGCTACTAGGAGCATGCAGCCAAAAGTTGGACTAATTGGTACAAATCAGTATGCATAATCCAACCTCATTCTCATCCTGCTCCCTCCCTTTCTAGGGTAGTCTGTTCACAGTGCTACAATGTTAGTAAAAACCACAACATTGGGAACAATGGGACAGTGACTATTAGGGTTGAGCAAAGAAATGTAACTACAATGACTTGTATACTATGGATGGTGTTGGGTAGAAGTGGCTGGACATGTGGAACTGAATAAGGAGCAAGTCATGGGGAAGACTCCTGCAGGGGCCAGCTCACATGGCAGATAAGGCATTGGGCTGGATCCTTAGTTGAGCAGGTGCCTTGTTAAAGGGGTCCAGGAGTGGTGACTCTGTCCAGGAGCTCACACAGGGGCCGATGGGCCAAACCCCCTTGCAGAAATGGTGGCCGTGGTATCCGGTCCATGTCAGTGGTGACTCCCCAGCACAGGGTCAACCCCACTGGGTTCCGATCAGCCAGCATTCAGGCGGCTTGATACATGCCCAATGCCTTGGCCAAACCTTCTTGCACCTGCAATCAATAAATTATACCCAATGCGAATCTCTTGTGTTCATTTCTATGGTCTACCACACACTAGGCTGCAGGCATCATCACACACCCCTGACAGCAACTGGAACCAGAGTGCAGACTGTGCATTGCAGGCAAGCAGGATTTGGTTAGAGAAGGGAAACGAGGAAATCCGGGGTTGTGATATCAGGAGCCAAAGGCCATAGGTTTACCTTGAAGAATTGCATAGAAGGTTCATCTAGCATTTTGCCCTTTGACACTCTACTCCTTCTTCCTGTTTCATAATAAAGTAACTCTTCCATGGAGAGTGTCTTGTGGGTGTTCTCCTTATTAGTCTCAGTGCCAAGGTGTCATCTATCCTTTATCTCTTTCATAATAGTTAGACAGAGATCTTTGTACTTTCTTACTTTGTTTCTTTTTCCACTTAGGAGCAGGGAAGCGTCTCTGATCATTTCTGTTTCCTCTTGGTGCCAAATGGACTTCTGTTAGAAGAAAATTAGTAATACTTGCCTAATGTAGTTGATAAGAAAATCAGGGATTGATATTTGGCAGCTGAGTTTTAATTGCCTTTATAAGTATATCCCAGAAGTGTTTTTCTGAGTTCAACACTGAACATTTAATTTCTAGAACTGTCACAGAAAAAGGCCTTCTTGATGGACTGACTGAGCGGCTAAGGCAACATTCTTATGGGCTTTTTTCTCATCTGGAACTCTCCGGAACTCAGTTCTGGCATCTCTCAGATGGGCGCCATTGCTATTATAAGAGAAAAGGGGAAGTGTTCATGGTGAGTTCCAGCACCTCTTTTTCTAGAAAAATAGCCCTGCTTTTGGGCATACTTTTGGGGAATCACTTTATATGTATCCGTTTCTCACTAGGTGCCAATAGTTAAATTACATTTGAATGAGCTATAGTGATTCAAATTTTGTTGCAATGGTAGTTTTTCTTTTTATAAAGAGCATAGCTTGGTACTATGTGTCAAACTTCAATGCTGATCTTTTACTCCCATAACTCCAGAAGGGCTCAATATTGTTATTGCACCTGCTTTTCATCCCCTGTAAGTCTATTTCACAGCCCATTTGTGAAGCCTTAAGGTGAAATGGTGACTGTCTCCCACTAAATTCCTGGCAAATCAGAGTCTGACTCTCTGAGATCAGAGACTAAGCAATCTTATTATATCTGCCAGGATTTTCGGGATGTTCTTTTTGGAAGAAAGTTCAGAAGCTGGAGAAAGGTAAAAACAAAATCCATATATTGATATATGAAGCTTGATCTTGATGGGATTGGCATCTTGCCTATCATTATTTTTGTTATGTGCTTGAGAGATTCACATAAGTCTTAAAGGAGTTATTCTATGTGTGTGTCACAATTTGACCAATTATTGTAACACAAGAGATCTTTTTAAACTCCAGAAAGTAGAGGGCGGACAAGCTTGGCATAAAATGCAATGTTCTCATACTTTCCCATGAAAGTTAATTTGATTCACTTATTACAAGATTTAAATTATGTAAATATTTCACTAATAAATGAAGAAAGTGAAGCAATAACTTCAGAATTCAAATTATGTTTCGGAGAGAGAACTCTCTGAGGTTACTTCATATCTATCTTCGATAGGGTTATTGTGTGACATCTATCAGCAAAGCTGTTAAATCCTCAGATATTGATTGAATTATCTGTCCTTTTGGAAAGTTTTCATAGAGGCCCAACCTTTCTTATTTGTGCCACAGACTTTGTTTTCTAACGCTGAATGCTAGAATCTTGTTTTACTTCTTGGATATCTTATATAAGAATGTAAACACATCCCTGAGAGTAAGCCTTTCAGCCAAAACTCCCCCACATCTTCAAAGCTCAAAATGCCAATAGATGCCTCCTCCATTCTCAAGAGACATTCTCTGAACTGCCTTCTCCATTAACCATTCTGATAAATCTTTAAATCTGGGTGTGCACTTGTGTGATACTTAATAATGCATTTTTGGAATGGATTAGCAAAGTTTAGAAAAGGAGGGTAGTTTAATTATTTTTAATTTTTAATTTTTATTTGTATAAAATAAATTGAATCTTATCAGGCTTCAACATTTCCCTTCCGGGGTGGGGTGGGGAGAGGAATCCAATAAGTAGAATGAACCATAAACTTAATGGAGAAAAGATTGACTTCAAATTTTGCAGTGAGATACTATATCATTAAAGATTTTTTTCTAAACAATTTATTCTTTCTCTATCTGAAAAGTGAGAGAAAAAGTTTCTTGCAATGGAGGAATAGAATTTACATACAGAAACGTGAATATTTTAAACACAGACTTTAAAATCTTAACTTCTTTAATATTTTCAGTTTTACATATCAGACAAACCATCAGCAGTAATTCTAACTTCATTTAGATAGAGAATAGTGCAATGGGGAATTTATAATGCTGTCTGTCTTGCCTCAAACAGATGTTTGAAATGTTTGTAACAATAACAGAAAACACATGAAAGATGATGTGTCTCTTCCTGGCAGGCCCCACCCCCACCCCCAAGAAACCCCTCCGTAGCTGTTTGTATGAAGCTTTGAAAAAGAATCTTAGCTGCCACTATGCTTGTCTGTGGAAATATAGTGCAGAGGAGAAACAAAGGAATCCAGGTGTATCCTTGCTCCTGTACTGCACCACTCCTTCAGAGCCTGAGCAAATCATCCTTCTGGCTATGCTTCCACCCGCTGCCATCCAGCTGGAGATATGAGAAAGAACTGCAGGGAAGAGTCTGCCTCTGCACCACCATATACTGCTGGCACTCTGCTGGTTTCTGTTTGAGTCATTGAGCCCTGACTGTCTTTATACATGTTGAAATGCAGGGGAGGAGTGGGGGTGCAACCAGCCAGTTCCACCTGCAAATTGTGTTGGTCGAGCAGGCAGCATATGTTACAATTTAATAATAATAATAATTAAAACAGGTATATACAGTGGTACCTCGGGTTACATACGCTTCAGGTTACATATGCTTCAGGTTACAGACTCCGCTAACCCAGAAATAGTGCTTCAGATTAAGAACTTTGCTTCAGGATGAGAACAGAAATTGTGCTCCGGCGGTGTGGCAGCGGCGGGAGGCCCCATTAGCTAAAGTGGTGCTTCCGGTTAAGAAGAGTTTCAGAGAGAGAGAGAGAGAGAGAGAGAGAGAGAGAGAGAGAGAGAGAGAGAGAGTACACACTATCAGGTCAATCAAAGGGTACACCATTTTTTTTCTCTTGGCCCCACTAGGCAACCACATGCTATAATCAAGGCCGGGCTGGATTGAATATCCAAGCCGCCTGCCTTTTTCAAACTGAGCAATCCTTTTCCTAGGTGTGGCTTTCCTATTGGAATGCATCCACTCTTACCATACCCAAAAAGCCTTGCAACAGGTGCTTGGCGAAGGACTGTTTTATTTTCATGTGATGTAAATAATTGTACCATGAGCAATTGTACCATGTGCCTATTTTACAATCATTAAAATGTCCAGTCTCTAAGGGAGACATCATAGTTTGAAGCACTTTGGTGAAGTATTGATAAACTACCATCACTATGCAGTTCGCTCTTAGGAATTGCTTTGGGGCACCTATTTCAACTGAAAAGCACGCTGTCAAACAAAATAGCTTATGGAATTTTCTATTGTCTCTTTTATAACTCACTATTATGAAGAAAAGTTTTTTTCCCCCAAGCTTGGATTTAATAACTGCAACCCAGTTCCAAGTTATTAATGGATTTATAAGATTACTGATTCCCAGGTGTACGGGGGGGGGGGGGACTCTCCTATTTGCTTTTTAGGAACCTGATATTATTTTTGTTCCTCAGGTATGCCCTCCCTTTTTTCCTCATATTTATTTCAGAAAATAGGACTTGGTTGAAGAAAACTGGTGATTTTATGCCTTTCCCATAAAAATACATATAAATTTACAAAGTACAAATAGCAACACCATAAAAGGCAGAGCAGAACTCTTTCAAGAACCTGAAACAGTTCAAGTCCTGCAATCTGTCAAAGCTTCACAAGGAGGAATTTGAATGTTGAGTGACAGAATTCTACAACTCACATGCCCAGCACCTAGTTGGAGATATCGCCTTGCCTTAGATCAGAGGTCAGCAAGCTTACTGAACGATGGGCCGGTCCGCACTCCGTCCGTCAGAATATGGGCCAGAGCGTGTGCACACACACGCTCTTCTGGGTCAGAGGAGCACCCATGCTTGTGCACACACACTATTTCCGGCGTCCTGTACGTGTGTGCACACACTATTTCTGGCACACATCCGGGTTGGAGGAGCGCCTGTGCACATGCACACAGGCGCCATCAACCCGGAAGTCAGTCCCCGTGTCGCACTGGTAAGAGGGGGCAGAGGAGGGCAGCAGGGGTCGCCATGGGCTGGATAGACGAGCCCCATGGGCCGCTAGCGTGGCCAGCGTGACGATGCTGCTCCGGCAAACCGGCACCAGAGCAGCACACGGAAACGCCGTTTACCTTCCCGCTATAAAGCGATACCTATTTATCGATTTTCACCCGGGGGTACTTTCAAACTGCTAGGTGGGCAGGAGCTGGGACCGAATGACGGGAGCTCACCCCGCCGCGGGGATTCATAGAATCATAAAATCATAGAGTTGGAAAAGACCACAAGGGCCATCGAGTCCAACCCCCTGCCAAGCAGGAAACACCATCAGAGCACTCCTGACATATGGTTGTCAAGCCTCTGCTTAAAGATCTCCAAAGAAGGAGACTCCACCACATTCCTTGGCAAATTCCACTGTCGAACAGCTCTTACTGTCAGGAAGTTCTTCCTAATGTTTAGGTGGAATCTTCTTTCTTGTAGTTTGGATCCATTGCTCCGTGTCCGCTTCTCTGGAGCAGCAGAAAACAACCTTTCTCCTTCCTCTATGTGACATCCTTTTATATATTTGAACATGGCTATCATATCACCCCTTAACCTCCTCTTCTCCAGGCTAAACATGCCCAGCTCCCTTAGCCGTTCCTCATAAGGCATCATTTCCAGGCCTTTCGAACCGCCGACCATGCGATCGGCAAGTCCTAGGCACTGAGGTTTTACCCACAGCGCCACCCACATCCCTAGGTTGCTGACCCCTGCCTTAGATGAACCTTTTGCTCATGGAAGGACCTCCCTGTAGCCAAATCAATGTATTTATTCCTTACGGGTCAGAGGATAGGCTCAGATGACAGGTGCACTTCGCTCTTGAAAATAGTGGCCTGGTTGTTAGCCGCACAACACACAGTTGCAAACTGTGCATGTCATGGTGACCATCACAAAATTAAAAGTAAGGGTTAAAATTCTTCACTTTTTGTCTAAATGCTTGAATGTTCTGTTTGAACAACCTGCCTACATTGCAGTATAAGCACAAGAGCCTATTTCATGCTGTCTTGTGGTACATTACACCCTTGGAGCAACCTCATGCTGAAGGTAGTAGAGGTGCTTAGGGCGCTGAGTTTAGATGCCCATTTCCCCACTTCCTCTCCAGCAGTGTTCTGTTCCTATCCTTTCAGCACTTAAAATCAAATGGAGGTGACACAGCACTGAATCAGCATCAATTAGAATGGCCAGTAACTGACTCCATTATGCCCTTTCAGCCATGGCTTTGTGGAGAACTTCCAGGTGGTTGAATCGGTCAACCACTTTCTTGGAACTCAAGTTCTCTTAAGGAGTTGTTCAAAACTGGCAATTTGTTGTTCAGTTGTTTTAGGAGTAGAAATCACCTCACTGGTTGTCTTTCAAAATGTTCTCTCTCTTTTTAAGGCTCTGAGATTTACGAGTTAATTAGGCACCTCTTTTCTTCCTAAATTGGCTTTTCATATCTAAGGTTTAATGATCCAAAGCCAAACAATAGTGCCAGCACATGGCTTTTTAATTTTTACCCAAATCATTCTTACGTTTTTTGGAATGTTTTTAATCCTCCAGTCACTTGGTTCACCCTGAAAGCTTGACTTGCATGTATGAAGTCTGTGGGAAAAAGAATTATCTTAATTTTTCATTCAATAAACCTCTCAATGAGAAATCAACACTTCATTACCACCGTTATTTAAAATTAAGATTAATGTTTTAACATGCCTACATACATTCAAGAGTATATTTTCTCTGGATTTCTTGGCATGAACCATGGACACATTTTTCTTTTATATCTATCGTTCTTTTCCCTAGGAAGTAGCAGGCCAGTTGTTTACAAAAAGAATAACCTGATTTGAATAATAATAATAATTTCTATATTTATTGAGGTGGAGATGTGAGTATGACAGAAAAGAGATGACAACCATAGATGATGATTTAGGTGTTTCACTAGTTGTTTCAACTTCTTTTCTTTTCTTACTTTTTTCTTTTCTTTTCTCCTGGGCAGTGAATTAGTAGAAGTAATTGATTTATTGTCCAATTTGTTGCCCAATGTCTTTGCTTGTTGAAAAAGTTATCATTCTGACATGTAAAAGCTTCCACACAGAAAACAATTTTACAGTGGTACCTTGGGATACAGCTGCTTCAGGTTACATACGCTTCAGGTTACAACTCTGCTAACCCAGAAATACTACCTTGGGTTAAGAACTTTGCTTCAGGATGAGAATAAAAATCGTGAGGCGGTGGCGTGGTGGCAGCAGGAGACCCCATTAGCTAAAGTGGTACTTCAGGTTTTGAACAGTTTCAGGTTAAGAACGGACCTCCGGAACGAATTAAGTTCTTAACCTGAGGTACCACGGTACATCCTTTTACCACACAAGATTGCTTAGCTTTGGTACCATTTTAAAAAAAGGTTTCTTTATTGTGTAATCCTAGCAAAGAAGAGAGCATGTAATGAATGTGGTGATGTCATACTAATCAGATTTGGTTATGTGATAATATCGCTAAAGGCAAATTAAACTGTCTCCTTGCCCTCACTTTGAGTCACATGCACCGCCTTGCCCCCATGATAGAGGGGCCCAGGGCCGAGTGAAATCAGTGCCCTGTGCCTGCGTGCCCCACATTGTGTGTGCATGATGTCAGCGCACACCACAGTGTGTTGGCATTGCATGCGCACACCCGGCAGTGTGCATGTGTGGCTGCTGCAGAAGTTGGGGGCCCTCTGAATTAGAATTTTGTGGGGCCAGCCCCCCATATTTGGCACCCTTGCTTTGACTAGATGGAGGGAAAGTGTATACCCAATTCTTTTTTTAGTTCTTGTTTTTAATGGTTGCTGAAACCCATATCTTGATGAAAGTGCTATGGATGCCAGCACAAAATGGCTGCCATGGGCAGCAGCAAAAATAATAATAAATAAAAATGTGATGGTACTCTGTATCAGTGAGTGTGGTCACAACCACACTATCACCACTGCATGTACTGTTTCCTAGGGCAACCTTGCTGATGTTGACGGTCTTGCTGTCAGGGTATTTGCTCTTTGCTTTTGCCTGTATGCACCGCACCACAATATTTTGCCCCGATCCAATTCTAATCATACATAGTTCTACGTGATGAGCTGGGACAGAATAGAATGTGCTTCAATTTAAAAGCAAAGTTGTGCAGATGGACGACACCTGCACATCCAGATGTGGATGTTATCAATTGTACTACGTTGACTTTGCATGATGGTTTGCAAGAGTTCATAAACGGTCATCTCATTTACTATACCTCAACCCCAGTAATTGTAACAAGCTCCAGAGTTCCTCCTGTTATTCTAGCTTGGGATGGAGTAGGGATACAATGTGCTTCTGATAACTTCTGAGCATCTAGGAAATGAGGTGATCCTCTACCCCTTTCTGCACCCCTGGAGTGACCAGAACAGTGAATTTCTCCTGAAGGATTCTGGCAACTACACATTTTGGGTTCACCAACAAGGCCAGCCAAAATACTAAGACCTTTGAGTGGCAATACCCAACACACTGATTCTTCCTATTGGTAAACTGTGTACAGCCGAACTGTACAGGTTCCGCATAAATCACAAGACCTAAAATAAAGATACAAAACAACAGCAACAACCCCCCACAACCTCCTTCCACCACACCCTAGCCCAAGAGTCTGTCCAGCACCCTCAGCTTTTGTAGCTGGAGTCAGTCTTAGCCCTGCCCTCCCAGGCCAGGTGGGGAAAGACCAGAAAGGCAGGAAGCAGATCTTCCAGGACTTACAGCCAAAATGGTATCTGGCCTTTCAGCAGCCTCAGTTTTCAGTATACACTGATACTGCTGAATATAATATTAAAGACTATGGCTATATCATATTTCTACTCCTCTGATAATATGACTTGAATATATTAGGGACTTTGATCTTTGTGAATTCCAAGCTAAATTGACCTGAGCTACTCCTTCTCAGCTAATGTGTGGGTTGAAACATAGTTATCCAGTAGTTGTTTGCCTCCTGAATGTTCCAATGCAGATTTCAGCTCAAAACCAGAGAAAATACATCCATAATGTATTTGGGGTTGGGGAGAACTATTTAGAAATGTGTATTTTGAAAGTAAGCATTTTCTTTAAATACTATCTGAATGCATATTTCTCTGTAGATAATTGTTGATTGAAAAAGACATTTAATGCAGAGATTTCCATGGTAGGGGAAGCACATTTTTCCAGTTCTCAGTGAGCAGTGCATTTTCTGGGGAAATGCCAGCAGATCCTTGCCCAAGGTAGCACATCAGTTATAGTAGATAGTACAGAAGAGTATTGCAAACCTTATTAGAGAATAATATTATTAGAGAATAATATTATCACAAAAAAATCTTATTTCTATCTTTAAGAAGACAGAAATCATGACTAGAAATCTGTATGAAATCCAGAATAATGCAGATTGAAGGTACAATTAGTAATCTGGTAACAGGTGCATTTGCAATGAATAGGGGAAAAAACTGTTTTGAGTTGCTGGAGAATTGTATATTAATTCAAAAGGAAGGAGGCATTGCAAATTCTTAAATGCTCATGAAGTTGTTTAAATTGTTAAAGCTAAATTAGATTGTTATCTTGCCACTCCCTATGACTTCTTTAAACTAGCACTGCACTGCAATTGTCCTCCCCTTTTAATAACAGTAATAGCATTAATAACTATTTCCTGTTTGTGGATTGCGGCTCAGAGCAATTCTTTCTACTTCTTGACTTCCAATATTTGCAGTTTGTTTCATGCAGAGCTATTTGCAAACTGTTGCCAGATTAGACTTGAAGTAAGCTGATTTTTATCAAGCCACTGGGTAATTCTGACCATTTCATCTGACAATTTTAGTACTGTACCATGGCAGCTGACCTGTGTAAGTGAAGGATTAGAGTAGCATCAGTATACTGAGAAATATTTTTGGAAGCATTCTTTCAACATGTGCTCATTAAAGGTAAGAGAAAAATCTATTGCCTTTTGTGTTTCAAACAAAAGATTTACCGAGGTCTGTTGGCATTTTCAGTTTTGTTAAACAAGGAGGCTTTAAAATAATGGGGGGTGTTACATAGCAAAGTTATTACTGTGATGCCCTTCCCATTAACGATTAAGAAAAGTATGAGTATCTGTCATAGGTTTCTTTGGATAAACTAATAGATTACTGCTATTCAGTCATTAAATGTGTGTTAAAACAAAACACAATATGTATGCTACATGCTTTCCATTTAGCTTTACAGTGACATTTTTCTTTTAATGTCGTTGCTGAAAGAGAGCACTGTATTTTCCTTAGGACAGTTAGTGTTTGATTAGGAGTAGATAATCCTCCGTACAAGTCAATAAGCCTGAGAGGGATTTCAGCAGATTGTTATTAACCCAAAATCTTGTCTTTGCCTGTTTCCCCCCCTCTCTCTTTGGTTTCCCTTTATTCACTTTTCCTAGTCAGAAATGGTTTCACATTCCAATAAAGAGAGAGACTGCTTTGAGTGAAATGGTGTTCTTATTGGACAACTGATTCTGTTTGCTTGGCTTAGTCACATAGAGGAGATAGAGGTAGCTCTATCTATCATCCCCTGGCACCACATTCTGAGAAGCAAAAGAAACGGTGTCAGAATATATTTTTGCATTCATAGAGAGCTGTTTTTGTACTTGATTTTTTTTCTTTAAAAACCTCTGCTGGATGAAATTTAATTTTGAAATCCTTGTTTTTCAGAATAACTGAAATGATAACATTGTAGAGTAATGTAATGCCACAGGTTGTAGTTAGTCCCTGTGGGTTACTTTATGCAGTTTATCAGAGAACACAGAAGATATAACTTCTGCATATGTTTGGTTTCCTATTTACATTTTGTGCCATAGTATTATTAACAGGATACAAAGTTAATAATACAGGATACAACTTGCTTTTAGCAAGTATTTCTCTATTGAGGGTGGTGGAAATAACACCTGAAGCAGCCTTTGTTAGATATTCCATTTTTTTGTTGTTATGAGCTTAAAAGGTCTGAAACTCAGAGATGAGTAGCAAGAGGTTCAAACCCATTATTCCATCAGCATGCATTAACACTTAGTTTGTATTTTTTCTGTTTGTGTTTGTTTCCTTTTACAGTTCCATTGCATTCTTGTTTAAGAGCTGGCTCAAATGTTTATGGGTTGTTTGCCATTTGGAATTAAGAGGTTCAATTCATACACTGTTATTGAAATGGAAATATTTTTTAAGAGTTAGGTACACATACGTCGAAAGCATACATGGAGAGCCACATGTGTTTTATGTAGCATATTTGAGTAGTATGGGTTACAAGGACAGCAAATACCTTTTGCTTTCCAAGTGCAGATTTAATTCACAGTACAAGGGGAAATACCTTACTGCTTGTAGTGCAAGCTGACTTCATTATTTAAAAATCGAAATAGGCACACCCTCCCAAATCATTATTTTAGTTTCTAAATGTTTATGTTTTGTATACA
Source organism: Podarcis melisellensis (assembly GCF_964234715.1). NCBI lineage: Eukaryota > Metazoa > Chordata > Lepidosauria > Squamata > Lacertidae > Podarcis > Podarcis melisellensis. The sequence continues at coordinate 44,475,030 of NC_138530.1, read as the reverse complement.
ACTCCTGTTTCCAAGATGGGAGCAAATAAGGCACATTCTTCTTACTTTGTACATTGTTTAAAATGCAGTATTTGTAATCCTAGAGAGAGAGATGTCACAGAAGCGATGCAGTTCAATAAAGCAAATGTGGTTTAATTTAGACAACATGCTTGTGTGATTGGGTATGATTAAAGTATCATTTTCATCCTGTGAAGTTATTGTCTTTTTTTGGAACATCCTCCTATAAGGAAAGCCAGACTGAATATTACTCATCACGACGCACCATATGGTTCTTAGTTGGTAGAATTCAAAAGCTGTTCCAGGGAATCTGTTATAGTCACAGCAGGCTAATGCTGTGGCTAACTAGCTGGCTTCTTTAGTGTAGGCATTGTCCTGTTTTTGCTCTCCAGGGGTCTCAGTCATCAGCTCTGAGTTATTTGCAGTGTTGTTCCCAGCAAAGATGTTCCCCAAACAAATGTTTGCTTGCTATGGTACCACCCATTTGTGAGATTTGATGTGATTATGTGAAGTATATACCACCTGATAATGGTGTGATAACGTGTTGAAGGTTCTGCAGTATATGTGTGTGTATTATTAATTATATATTATATTATATTATATTATATTATATTATATTATATTATATTATTATATATTATTAATTATATTATATTATTATATTATTATTACCTTAGCCCTATTATCCAGGGTTGTACATCTTGCAGTTCCACAAGCAGGGAATTTATTGATCATAGAATTCAACGTATTGAATATTTCAGGTCTATTTTGTGGTTCTAAGGGAAAGTTTGGATATGTTTTGGGAGGAAACTTGCAAATTATGAGAAGCCGCAATGGTCACTTGTCACGTGACACTGTTTCTTACATTTCAATGATTAGCAGAGTTTTGAACAAGTTTATCTGTATGAACAAGTTTATTTGCTTAACTCGAAATATTAGGCTGCAGGATTCTGCCATACTTAGCACAGACTTTGGATAACTTAAACGTTGTGCAGGACTGTGATTTTTAAAAAATAATTTGTTTTGTTTATAAATTTTTAAAAATCACTTTTTAATACATTGCAAATCACTCTTACCCCACCCCTAGGCCAGAACTGTACATCATTTTAATCGAAGTTTTACAGTCAGGGTGACAGCGATTTTGTCAAAGCCATCCGCAGCAGGGATTTTAATCTAGGTTTGCTTGAATTTGACCTATATAGATTGTGGTGCAGAGAAACTGTGCTGATGCACCTACTTGAACAAGATAGTCATATGCCAAAAATTGGACATTCTAGCTACTATACAAGCCACACAGCTTAAGTCATAATTTTTCTGTAGTTTGGTACACCTTCTTTAGTATCATAACCTCATAGAGTTGCCTTGTTGTTCTCACATCTTCATTGTTCCTAAGTATCAAGTTAACCTTTAAAAATGTGCTTTTAAGTGAATGTTAGCCTTTGTTGTCCTTTTTTTGGGGGGATTGCATGACCAGGTTTTTTTGGGGGGGGGGGGAAGAATGGAGTAGGATCCCAGGAATCATACTTCTTCTTTTCCTCTGGTTACTTTTTGTTAAAGTGTAGGCAATAGTCTCCAGCGGAAGCTGCCTAAGGACGGCTTCTGGATTATCAGCATTACTCAGTGCATTACATAATGTCATTTGTGCTCAAATGATTTAGTGAAATGGGTAAAAGAGATGGAAAAGGAAGTCAGGTTGACTCTGAAATAACAGTTGAAGGGAACTCTCAAGTTAGTAATTCTGGTGGTGCTCTAAACTCAGATTATGATTATTATGATTTGTTCACATACTTTCTTTTTAAATTTGGCAATGTGTGAATGTTTTGTTTAGTAACTGTAACACTGGAAAACCTTGTTCTTTTTATTGGGCAATGAAATATTTTCCTTTGGAATCATTGCTAAATATCCATATCACAGTCATCTAATTTACTCTGCACAGGCATCTATCATTGGCTGTTTGCATATTGCTGGCAGTAGAGAATTTTGGTAGGACTGCCCTAGTGTATGGTAGTCCATTAGTCCATGCTTGTAAGATAGAAACCAGGGCTGTTTAGTGTTTTTTAAATGCATTTACATCAATATACCACCTCTGATTTCAAGTGGATGATAACTTTTTTAGCTAATTCCAGTCTTGTATAATCACATCAAAGGACTGTAGCATTACCAAGAACTAAATGTTCAAATCTTCATTAGGTTTCAGCAACTGAATTTTTCAAAATGAACATGTAAAGTTGGATAATGTTGGCCACCCCACCCTCTTCTTTATATCGTTACACATGCAGTAAGTTGAACACATGGAAGTCAGAAGCCACATGTAATTCTATTCCCCTTCCACACACTCAGTGTAGCATGTAATGTGCTATTCTTTATTTTGAGAATGGCTGTATGAATGGTTTATAAGGGATAAGGCAGTCTCTCAACCTGGTCCTAAGCTGTATAGGATCTGTACCTATAGCTGTATAGGTTAACACAAGAGGCACTGGCAGCAGTGATTTGTCGTCCAAATGGGTAGCAGGAAGCTTATTTTATCTGGCTATCGCACAAGTTATTGCTTTTGTATTTCCCATGGTGCACTGATTCTCCCTTCGCCAGAAGAAACAAATGTATCAAATGACCAGAAGGGGGGGGGCGGCAGTGGGGATAAATATGTATGCTAGTATGCATTTGAGAAGTACTTTGATTTGTCTGTAGCACACTTGCCAAAAAGATTGGGCAGTACTTGTAAAAGCCCCAGTCTCTTGTCAGAAGAAGAGCTCTAACAATTTGACTGAACTTGTTTGGATAATTAAACTTTGAAATGGTTTTATTGGATTACACAAATACACACCTTTGATCTGAAAGGAGTTCTGTCATGTCCTCAGTGAAATAATCCAAGTTCCCCCCATGAGTGCACAGATAGTATTTCACATTCTGAAAACATTTAATTAATTTCTTTGCCAAAGTATGTAAGCTATGAAAACACTCAATCAGTTGTTGTTGTTGTTTGTTTTCCTTGGCTGCAATCAGACTGTTGTTTAAGATGAAAGAAGAGATATCGTGCATATCTGTGATTAACTAGGCGGTTCAAAGCTACAGGATGAAAAGGATGTTTATCTGTTCTCTGCTAACTACTTACAAATAAAGACATATAATCAACTTAGGATGTATAAACCCAACACAACCATTAACAATGTTTCAAAAGAGGATAGCTGATGTGGCAGCAAGGAAAAAGAAAGCAAATTAGTCATAGAATCCTTTCTGTTTTGAAGATCATATTTGGGTTTTTATTTTCATTTATACAAGGCAGGTCTTAGCCTTTGTGCCACTGGTCTGATCCAACCTCACAGCTCCCCTCAGCCTGCCTGTCCACATAACAATTTTTCTCCCCACTTTTTCCAGGAGGTAGGAGATTCACTCATTTTGATTGTTAAACTGTTCCTATGGATCATGTGAACAATGCTCAGAAATTTTGGACTCAGACAATTTCAAATTCACAGTAAAGCCCAGTATGGACAAGCCTGATATTCAGATATTTTATGCTCCCTAGACTTCACTGGTTTATTACTAGAATGGTGACAGATCCGCCCCCCCCCCCAGATTGACATAATAAAAAACTGGCAATTGTCCCTTCTTGCAGTAGAACAGTCATATCTAAATTGAAAATATTTCAAGAGTGCAAGAGAAATTAGACAACTGTCATTAAATTGCAATGCTACATGAGCTGAAACTAATTTATTTTAAGTGAAAATAAACCTGTTTCTCCTTAACCTGGGGCATGTTGAAATTCCCATTGACATCAGTAGATTTGAGATGTTAATAGCATTTGACTCATTTATTATCTTAAATAATGAGCAAAAAAATATATAGCATCTTGATTTATTTATTTTTAAACCAACTAAGCTGTTGAGAACTATGCACTTCTCTTAGCCTTTTTTGGTATCATCCGCATTATTATTTTTTAAAAAACCCAGTTCATTTTAAAGGGCTTTTGTGCTACTTTCCCCACTACTTATAATAGGCTTTGAACTAAGTATAAAGAGTATTGAAAGGTATGTGCTTTTAAATTGAATCTAAGTTAATCTGTAGCTCCATCTCTGTGGATCAGTGAGTGTCAAAACAGCATGCACTGCCAACTGAAATGAAGAGGCAAACACGGTATGCTATGATTAAAAAGACCACCACTTTACTAAGGAACGTGAAGGATTCTAAGCCAACATGGCCAGTGTGGAGGAGAGTGTGAGGCCTCAGTGTGAGAGGCAAGGGGGACCTTTGATCTCATTGTAAAACAAATTGTGATCAGCATGTTGAATCTTTGTCAATGATTCAGACACTCAAAGAGTCATAATAACTGGCAAGAGTCTGAAAGCAACCGGGATTGCACCTTTCTTACATTATTTGCATTGTGTTACTAGCTTTTTTAAAAGAAGAAAGATGTATTCTCACTAAACAAATGCACCACATAATGAAGGCCAGCCAACTTTTTTTCCTGACTTTCAGTTCTATCCCAGGTTTAGCTTGCAATGTGTATTACGGCTTCGTAGTTCTTCACAACTCAGTGTGGTGTTGCCATTTATATTGACATATTAAAAAGACCTCTAAAAATTGAAAAACAGACTTCCAAAGCAATCTGCTGAGTTCATGAATGAATAGGGATTTGAACCTACATTGTCTAAATTTTATGCTCTATCCATCAATACATTTTTTTTTAAAAAAAATGGAAGCTCTGTTGGCTTACAATAATTTCCAAGTAATAAAGTTGTTTTGTATGTAATATGCTACTTGGGAAAAATGTGTTTCTTCAAATGTTTGGATCCTTCATTAAAAAATGATGGTTTTAAGATACTTGATGATAGTCCTATTTTGCCCTTTTAATGTAAAACATTGAGTTGGATTTCGGCAGTATGCAAAGACTCTTGCTTAAATGTTCAGAATAACTTTTTGTTGTTGTTTAGTCATTTAGTCGTGTCCGACTCTTTATGACCCCATGGACCAGAGCATGCCAGACACTCCTGTCTTCCACTGCCTCCCGCAGTTTGGTCAAACTTATGTTCATATCTTCGAGAACACTGTCCAACCATCTCGTCCTCTGTCGTCCCCTTCTCCTTGTGCCCTCCATCTTTCCCAACATCAGGGTCTTTTCCAGGGAGTCTTCTCTTCTCATGAGGTGGCCAAAGTATTGGAGCCTCAGCTTCACGATCTGTCCTTCCAGTGAGCACTCAGGGCTGATTTCCTTCGGAATGGAGAGGTTTGATCTTCTTGCAGTCCATGGGACTCTCAAGAGTCTCCTCCAGCACCATAATTCAAAAGCATCAATTCTTCGGCGATCAGCCTTCTTTATGGTCCAGCTCTCACTTCCATACATCACTACTGGGAAACAATAGCTTTAACTATACGGACCTTTGTTGGAAAGGTGATGTCTCTGCTTTCTAAGATGCTGTCTATGTTTGCCATCGCCTTTCTCCCAAGGAGAAGGCGTCTTTTAATTTTGTGACTGCTGTCACCATCTGCAGTGATCATGGAGCCCAAGAAAGTAAAATCTCTCACTGCCTCCATTTCCTCCCCTTCTATTTGCCAGGAGGTGATGGGACCAGTGCCCATGATCTTCGTTTTTTTGATGTTGAGCTAACTTTTTGTTAGACACATCTAATTTGCAATCTCTTGTTTACATTCCATTCAAATAAATAAAAGTCAGTATTGGAGCATTTCTGATACTTTTGTTCTCCCACAACAATTAAAATGCAAAGAAATCATGGGGGGGGGAGGTGAAAGATTAAGCATTTGCTTGTATCAGTCTACTTTTAATATGTATTGCAGGGCTCCTCAACATGGTGGCCTCCAGATATTGTTGGATTATAAATCCCACCATCCCTGACCTTTGGCTATCCTTGCTGGGACTGATGAGAGCTGTACTTCAACATCTGGAGGGCATCAGGTGGCTTCCTGATGCATTGAACCGAGAGTGTTAAAAATGACTTGTGCAGTGTTCAGATCCTTTTATAAAAAGTCATTGAGAAACTTAGTTATAAATAATTGTGCTTTTAGAAGAACTGCTGCTATCAGGGGGTGGGAATCAGTTGATTCATCTTCCTTTATGATAATAGTAATTAGATGCAATAAAATGATACAATTCCAGTATTTCCAAGTTTGGAACACAGCAGTTAGTTTTCCAGATATACGCCTCTGTTGGGGGAAAGCCATTCAAAGTCTTAGAATCGGGTATGGGTAATGGGGAACTGCAAAACAGTTGTTGGAATAAAAAGGTTTTTTTTATAAAAATCTTCCTAAAAACAGCATCATATTCCTTTGGCAGGGTTTCCAAATTATTTTGAAAGATTAGTAAGTATGTATTATTCCACTTGAATGATTCAGTTCAGACAGTATCTGAAGACCACTCTGAACTTTTGCTTCCCTGAGTATTCAAGTGATTTTTACAGTCAAAGCGCCATTGAACTTTTTAAAAGTACAATATAAATGGCTTTTTCTCTTTTCTGTATTATTCTCATCCCTGAAATGCCCTTTTATTTGTATTATTTTCACTAGATCCTCCCCGTGATCCATGGCTTGAAAGAAAATGTCTGGGACCATCGCCAGTCGCTCCAATCTCCTGCCTCTTGCACTCTGCTGAACTCTAAATTGGTGCCATGTTCTGTGGTACATCGTTATGGTATGGAATGTGTCATGAGGTGTTCATCACTTGGATTAGTTGCCACACTTCTGCCTCTGTCAAAGAGAAGTGCAGAGGCCTAAGGTGGATACAACAGGATTGACTGACTGAATACAGCACCCTGGACTTATTCTCAAAGGTAGGATCACTTTAGGCAACTTTAGACAATGGAAATATGTCTGTAAAATGTTATCACTTGAGTCAGTATGAGATAGTGAGACAATGTCTTTCTCATATTCTAAGGCATTTTGCACCCATTTAAAGAGTTAGCATATGAAATACAGAGATGGATTATTGTGAGATACAAGCATTTTTGGAGCCTTGCCTAAGAAAATAATTGAGAATGGTGGCAGGGAAATATGCATTTTCATATAGTTAAGATTGTCACCGTAACTGTATTTATGCTATATTTTAGGGGCAAATAAGGCAAAAAGAAGCAATGGGAATTTAATTTTTTTAAGCAAATAACACTGTTTAAACTTCTGTTTTGAATTAATCCACTTAGCACTTTAAACAGAATTAGAAACAATTATTTAGTATTGTGTTAAATGCGTTCCTGCATATTGAAATGCACGATGAAGGGTAGCATTGGAAAGATTCTGCACCCAACCGTAATTTCCAGGGCTAGAAATGTAAAGTTTTTCAATAAATGTCAAGCATTTTATTCCCTGCTGCTGAATTTTCTTTAAATTTGTTCCCCTTAGATGCTCATACCACAATTAAATTAATTTAGATTAGCCAGATAACTATCAGGCTATTCTGCGACATTCTGTAGGAATGTATGCAAGGAATTCAGGCTCAGGCAGTAAACCGGGTAGACATGTTTTAATAGTTTAGTCAGTATTTGAGTTGCAGGGTGGTAAACATTTTCTTGGACACATTCTCATACACGAAAAATTGATTTGTGAATTTGATGTGGCCTTATCCTTTTAAAAGTATGTAGTTCAATGAGTGCTAGGATTTCCAGACAAGTATTACTGTTGGGTTTGTATTCCACATGCTTCCTGCAGAGTGCAGCAAAAATCTCAATAGATTCTAAATGACTGTAGATAAATTTCATTAGTAACAGTCTTCTAGAGTAAACATACATCTAGGCTATGATGGACAAAAACCATAATGCTTTCAGATACGTGTTTTCAGTTATGTCTGTGCAGTCGTGAGTCCTTGATTTCACTTGGCACTGACTACTCCACTGATTTCATTGTGTCAAAAAGAATACTGTTCATTGTCATATTTTTGAGTCATTTGCCTTCTATGACAGACTGATGTGTGTCATAAAATACTACTCTTTTCATACTGGTGTGTGGTTGTTACTATATATTGCTGAGGAAACTTCTAAGTACAGTGGTACCTCAGGTTAAGTACTTAATTCGTTCCGGAGGTCCGTTCTTAACCTGAAACTGTTCTTAACCTGAAGCACCACTTTAGCTAATGGGGCCTCCTGCTGCCGCCACACCACCAGAGCACAATTTCTGTTCCCATCCTGAAGCAAAGTTCTTAACCTGAAGCACTATTTCTGGGTTAGCAGAGTCTGTAACCTGAAGCATATGTAAGCTGAGGTACCACTGTAATGAAGTTCTTCACATGCTGTTCTTCAGGACACCTACTAGTCTCATTCCTTGACCAAGAAGTCTCTCCCTACTGCCCAAATGATACAAGGTAGCTTTAATTCACTGGCCTTTCCTCAACAGCTGGAAATTTTAAGGAGTTGACTATTTATGCCAGATGTACTTGAACATCAGTCTCAAACTCAGTTTATATGATATATTTAGTGTTCTAATATTTTATAGATAACATTGTGAGGGTGAAGAAGAAGAAGCAGCTGATTTGATTTGAATCAGACCATTGGTCCTTTTCATCCCAATATTGTCTGTTTCAACTAGAAGCAGCTCACTAAGGTTTCAGAGAGACTTTCATAGTCTCACTACCCACGATACTTTTAATTTGAAAATGTCAGGTGTTGAACCTGGGTCAATTGCATGCAAAACATTTGCTGTGTCAGTGAGCTTTGCCCCTCCATAGTATCACTTAGATGGCTGGTTATGCAGTATCATGCTTCAAATTAAAAGCATCATCCCAGGTAGATGAATTCCCTACCTGGGATGAACCTGAAGGGTGGTTCTAGCCACTCCCTTGACAGTTTCATTCAGTATATCATTTGACAGGGCTCTGAAGTCTTTAAATTGCCTTGCCTTTATTTCGTTTTTCCTTTTTAAAAAGCTTATTGTCACAGAGACACACAATATGATGTGTATTACTGCAATGTAGGCATTTAATGAGTTTAAATAAAAACTAGCTGTTAAATGAATGATCATGCGGTTCTTGGTCATTAATGGAGGTTGTTATTTATGGATTTGGAAACAGATGCTAACTGACAAATTAAACAGTGGTTATGAACTGAGACTTACCGGGTTAGGAAGTGACCTAGGCTTCCAAGTTTATGCCTTTAATCATTGGATCAATGTTTCTCTTTGTGTAATTATAAATGTAACAGTTCTCTGGCAGGGTCAATACATTCTGAAAAATCAACCTTAAGTGTCATGGCCAATACTTCACATGGCCATAGCCAATACTTAACTGTGCAGAAGATTTTAGCACTACTTGTTTGTCTGACTGCATAATCACTACTTTTTTGGTGTGGGTCATTCCACTATTTCTGAGTTTAGGTCGATCATCAATAATCTGTGGCAGTTTCTTTATTCTGAATGTGTGAATTATTCACTCAGTTATGATTTTGCATTTTACCTATTCAATTCCAGCAGGCAATGTTTTCTCTGTAGTCCAGTTGGCAATTCTTTCGGATTTCAAGATGAAATGTTTTGACAGGCAATTCCCTGCTGTTTATCCAATTTGTACACTATAGATTAGTTGCTTTTCCCATTGACTGAAATTGGGTAGAATAAATCATGTGCTTAACTCTACCATTAATCAATGGCTTTAAAAAATGGTTAACTTTGGCAGGATTGCACCCTTCAGTTGTAATTGTTTACATAAAATGTAAGATTTCCCCACCCCCCTTTGCCTAAGGAGATTGTGTCATGTGGCAACTATAGAACTGAGATTTTGCTGGATAAAAGCAGTTCTCCTTGCAGGGCCGACTCAAAACATTTTGGCACCTGAGGCAAATCACAAAATGGCTTTTCCCCATTCCAGGGAAGGAGTGAGTGAAGAACTACAGCAGGAACAAGGAAGGTAGTAAAGATCTACAAAGGGATCTGCTGCCCCTGTGGATCCGGCTGCCTCATGTGCTCTCCTCACCCTGCCTCATGCATGGGCTGGCCTTGTCTCCTTGAATATGTGAGTTCATTAATAGGCACCTAGGCATTAGTGTTAAGAATAGGAGAAGGGCCGTAGCTTGGTGATGAGAGCATGTTTTACAGATAAAAGGTTCGCATCTCTAGATAAGGCTGGGGAAAACTCTCTGAAACCCCCTGGAAAATTGCTGTCAATCAATTCAGATAATACTGAGCTAGATGGTGACAGCTTCCTATGTTGATTCTGTCCAAATGAAATACCAATGTCAAGTTAGCCAAGTCTAGTGCAGAATGACAACATTACTTAATTGAGAGACCTTATTTCTTGCCATCTTTGAGAACTGATCTTCTAGTGCTATTATGATCCTTTTTTTGATTTTACAGCAGTCAGACACAACCATGAACATATAGTCTGATTTGAAAATGGCAGTATTTAGTTCTGAACATGTAGAATTACAACCTGATTGGTGCATAGTGAATCCGACAAACTTTATCTTTAGCTGTAATGCTAGATAGCAAACAACTTTAAAACTTGTATATATTTAAAATAATCGGACATATATAGCGATGTTTATTACTTTTAGAGGATGTTATTCTGAATATAACTGAAATACACCAGGTTTTACCCACTTTTTAACACTCTTCCGTCCAACAAATGATGTAAGAAATGTGCAGGAAAATGTTCTTTGGGGATTTTTTGGCTTTGGATAACAAAGATCCCAACTCACAATTTATACATAACCAAAAATAATACTATTTAGCCTTATTTCCAAAATGGAATAAAGTCTTAAAGTAATTCTGGTGATAATGCCCAATTACTTTGTGCTGTTCTTTGAATCAGCATCACAAATATTTGCCTTGGGCTTGCAACTCATGACTGTTTTGGCAAACTATTGGCAAGCTATGTCTGTCCTATGAAAGTTGCTCCCTTAGAAGGTAGGAGGGAAGGGAGAAGAACAAAAAGGAATAAAACAGTATGCTTTGCTATCTGGTCTGAACAACACTGGATTGCTTTGCCTGGGGGGGGGAGGGGTGTAGTTTATTTTAATGTGTTTGTCCTAAAGTTCCTTGGAGCTGTAGTGGGACGGCAATGGGGGAAAATACTTTCAGAATAATTTTCCATTACCCTAATGGCCAACATATTAAATTGATTGTTACGGAATAGCTGTGGAATGAAAAATGTTGTGTGCTGAAAAGTTAGGGACCTATATCTGTTCATTCCTGCCTGCGGATGTCATTAAGATCTCAACTGAGCCAAACAGACTGGCAAACATGTCTTCAGTCACAGCAGACTGGCAGCTGTGGGGGAACAAGATTGTGGAGGGTCACAGACATTGTTGTACAGCGCATGTTAGTTTTAACCGATTACACCTCATGACAAATGTATAATTTTTGTAGTGTTTGGCAGTCTTAAACTCTTTGGGATACTTATGAGACATGCTAATTGCAATGCTCAGAGATCTCTTGCTGGTATCATTTTGTAGCTTTAGGTCATATTGTGTTGTCAGTGAAAGGGTTAGGGAAGCATGAATGAGCACACTGAGATACTTTGCAATTAAAGAAAAGAACTGGTGTGTACGCAGAGTATGTGTTTTCCTTACGTAAGCTGCTGCTTTCAGAGCACATTCCTTGGATACATACAGTGCCATGATTTTGCTCATTCTGTACCACAGAATGCATGTTTTTAGAATCTGAAAAGGTAATTAAACAATCTTTTGCATTGATTCTAAGTGTATAAATGAATTTGCACTTCTTACATGAAAAGGCAGTGTTCAAGGAGCAAGCACACTCCTAAGGCCTTGTTAGGTAGGTGGAGCTTTGAAGGAAACAGCTCAGAGCATGCTCAGAACAGATGCATGATTCTGGTACAGGTTAAGGTTACCACATGTGAAGCAGTCCTGACTCCAGCCTAATTTGCTACAGTAGCTGTGATGGAAAACCCTGATCACAACAGATGGCGATGGAGCCTTCCTGGTAGGGCTGAATTTCAGGCAGTTCAATCAGGCACATGGCAGGAACCTCTTCTCCATAGTTATACTTTTGGATTAGGATTGGCTGTCTGGTGCAGAGCTGATTAGCCAGAGGGAAAGAAACAGATTGACAGAAATGTTTGCAGGGCTTCCCTCAGTTCAAACAGAAGTATAAGATGTGTATGGGAGATGGAAGAGTACATAGCTTTGAGATCTGGAGAGGAAACTCTTTAAAAAATTGCTTGACATTCTCATTGTGTGCACTGTGCTCCTGTAGTCCTAGTGGACCAATCTCCACTGGATATAGATTTTTCAAACCCATAGATAGGGCCAACTGATTAACAATGATTTGTTTATTAATTCCATGAAGCACCTGCAGTGAAATAAGCTGTTTCTAGATTTTATCCCTTTGCAGTAAACTTCAATAATTAATTATTGCTTTGCAGCTTAAGTCTCAGCTACTGCTGTAAATTGGCAAAACTCCTTCTACTTGTTTAACATAAATATTCCTTTTGATTGGAAGTTAACATTTTCATAAATTGAATAGTCCCTCCTGTGTGATACCAATTATAGAAAAAGAAGCATGTGTGGATGGGGGGTAAAATCTGATGGAAATTTGTACTCAGGTAGTGAGTTTCCCTGTTTGCTCCAAATAAATATTTTTCCCTTCCATGTTTTATATTGTACACTGAAGGATGCTGGTAATGTCATTGAATAATATAGCTTCTGTACTTACTATAGAAAAGATTTTGTGCTTGATTAATTATAATGAAATGTATAAGTAGCTTAAATAATAATAAAGAATCATCAGCTTTTAAAAGATTGCTGATACTCAGAACCACAACTGTTATATCTTACTATCATTTGCATCTGTTTATATTTTGACACCAAGTAAATCATTGTCTTAGAGGAGTGTCTTCCTCCCTGTCCTTACTGCCACCATTCCAGCCTCCTTTCTCACAAATTTCACATTGTCAAAATACAAATCTGCTTTGCCCTTCAACAAGCTTCCTTTGCCAAGCCGACACCCACTCCAAAGGTCAGCCCTCTAAGGACTGAAAGGTAGGGAGGCACCGGTCCCACACAAGATCTAACAGTTGGGGAAAATCCAGAGACTGATACAGAATTTCTCAGAGGGTTACACAAATGCCTCAGTGCAATTGCAGAGTGCACATATGGTGTCATACATTGCAGTGACTCTTCTTTGACAGCATCTGAAGCCAGGGAATGAACTCAGTTGGGACTTTGGGTTAGAGATGCTTTTGATGATCCTATAAAGATCTTGATTGAGAAATGTGGTGTAGTGTAGCTTCCTGTAATCGTACACAAAGCGTAGCAGGCTGAATTGTTTGATATTAACCTATCATAGTATGAGGACTTATTTGTGATGTAAGAAATCTAAACCAGAAGTTTTGACTGTCACAGAATAAAACAATTTGATTTGGGTTATAATACATGCATATCTGTATCTGCTGCCACAGTTCTGTTTGCTCTTAACTTTGGACTTTAGTTGTCATATTTTTTAAAATAAAAAATAAGCCTCCTTTCTACTCTCCTAAAAGGTTTTTTTTAAGAAAATGAAGCAATAATGTTTATAATGCACAACTAACTTTGGGGGGGGAAACACTATATCTAGGTTCTAGCTACTTACTCCAAAAATTAGCCAAGTTAATGGGCTTGCTCATCTACATGTTCCAAAGATTGCAATCTTTTCTTATACCCTGGTCACTAATCTAAAATTATTGGTAAGATTCCATTTGTCTTTTCCTCACTTACAGAGTCACTGTCTAGACTATATTCCAAGGATTCTTGATGATTCTTGTGACACGTTCCTTTTGTATGATTTCAAGTCCATTCCCACTGCTAATTGCACTGTTTAGTAGAATAAAATACATGTTAAATGTTATGTGATGTTACTCTCATTGAAGATGTGCATACCCTGGCTAAAATGCCATCATATAGTCAGGGAAAGAATGCTGTCATAATTGCAGTTATATTTATCCTGACACATAGCATAGAGCAGTCAGAAACACTGCTATTCTCAGTGCTTGATTTTCCACTTGCTGTTTTGACAGCGAGCCTAGTCATGGTTTCCTATGTTTGTGAGTCTTCGTTCGTATTTATTTTTCGGTACTGTATAGTAATCACAAACTTGCTTGTAAAGTTTTGTCAGGCGTTCCTCTTGTGGAACCCTAATTAATGAAAAGTGTGCATAGTATGTAGAAAATAGACTCTTTACAATATCTATCAACTCTCCCTGCATTTGCCCCTGTATCTATATTGTCATTTTTATCCTTCTGTTAGTTTTGCAACCATTTTGTCATTGATAAATGCAGGGGAAAGTCTAAATGGCCAAATCCTGTCTAAGAAAATGTGTTTACAAGATCTCCAGCAGAACACTAGATTTTTGTGACTTGTTCACCAGAAGACAAATTGTTCAGGATATATCTATGGCCAATATTGCTTAGAAATGCGAGAGTTATTTTGGAGTTTTGTTTGTTGGAAATGCAACAACATGTATTGAACATTTTATAATGAATCTTTACTTACATCAGCTTTCCCCATTTCTCCCTCATTTTGCTTTGTCCTATTTGTATCCAATTGTCCAAATACATGATCATCTAAAGCTGTCCCAGTAGAATGTTATTACTTAGAATATCCCTAGTTTCTTACTGGGGAAAACTCCCCTTGAATCCCAAACTATCCCCTCAATTAGACATTAAATGGTGAAAGTACAAAATCGTGCATATCACTTCTTAAATATTTGTAGCATGTATATTATGACAAACATGTTATTAGTCACATGCATCTTTCTGGTTGTGTTCTAGGAGCCCAGGAACTAACATTATTCCTTTCAGGCTTGGCTATCACAGCATCAGCACTTCAGAAGCACACTAGATATAGTGAGTTCCATAAAAACTTTGGCTGCAATTCTGAACTAACTGGGAGCTTAGAATCATAGAATCATAGAGTTGGAAGAGACCACAAGGGCCATCGAGTCCAACCCCCTGCCAAGCAGGAAACATTGAGCTTGTCCCATTGAACTCAATATGATTTACTTTGGAATAGAAATGTATAGGGATTGCAGATTTAGTTCTATTATACCTTTGCGCAGAACACAATAAGGGCACTCCAGGTCATACTAGAAAAGTCCAGAGAGTCTATTAAGCTATAAGCCTCTTACAGGTCATATAGGAATATTGAAAATATGACTGTAGATAGCAAAAAGGGCAGTTGATCACAGATTGTTTTCAGTGAGCAACCTGGGCCAGCCCAAGACATTTTGTTGCCTGAGGTGCAGGATACAATGGTGCCCTGCCTCACAACTGCATGCAGAATGATGGAATGGCAAATTGATTTATCTTTAGTACTGACATTGGGACAACATCCTCCACCATACCTGGGAGCAGCAAGCTAGCTAGCCCAAGAGTTATAGAACAGGCTAGTGGAGAAGACTCAGAGGAAATGGTGAAGGCATTGTGCCAGCTACTACCTGAGGCAATTGTCTCACATTGCCTAAAGATAGGGCCAGCCCTGCAACAACATGGTAGAAATTTTTAAAACAGGCATACTACCCAAATGAAAGCATGTATAAACAACGGAAGGTGAAGTTTCCTGGGCATACCTTTTGTACCCCAGGTATGTAATTTGCTCTCACCCCCTTCCAAGAGGTGGGCGGGGTTTGCTACACCACACGGGTTTACCTGGCCAGTTGCCTGCCCACCTTGCTGCAGGACAATGGGCTGCAGGCTGAGAGTGGGGTGAGGGCCAGGGAAAAGGCTGGTGCTCTCCATCCCAAACTCACTTGGTTTTCCTTCCAGATTCACCCATCAACCCCCCCCCCCAAAATAGCATGGTCTTCTTTTGCAGGCTGACCTTTTGCTTTCTAGGTCAGCGGGCGCTGCTGTGGTCGTAAGATGGTTGCTGTATTCAGAACTGGGAAGGAATTTCCCTGCATTGGCAAGTTTTGCTTTCCCCATAGCAATTTGTCACAACTTTGGTCCGTATCCTATAGTCTATCTTCGAGATGGGGGTGACATCTTCATGCACCCTACACGGCAGCGTTTGCAGGGCTTGTTAAAAGGTGGATTTGTGGGTCACTGGCCCTAGAGTGGCAGCATATAGGTCAAACTCCCGGCTTTTGGTGAAGTGGGAGGGCACACTTTGTAAGTTCACACTTTACAGTCCCCTCCCATTGCACCTGACTCCCCTGCACATCCTCAGTCCCTGTTGGGTTGAGAGGAATACCTTCCAAGGCCTAAGCCATGGTTCTTACACCTGAAATTCAATAAAGTTGTGGCCTAATTTAAACCCATACAATGTTGTCCTGTCTCATTTCCCGGGGGGTGGGGGTGGGCTCCAGGTACAGGGTTTAGCACATGGGCTCGAAATAATTATTGATTATCTATTTAGACTACTATAGATGTTCAGTTAATATGCTTATGTGTGTTCTGCATTTATATTATGCTTTTTGGAATTGATTTGATTTTAAAAGCAAAAACTTCAAGAATTAAATATTAAATGTAAACACAAAAAGTAGTGTGCATCTGCTTACGTTAGGGATTATTGTTTGGTTATTGTTTCCAATGGAGGGACAATCTTTTTATACATTCATGCACGTGAACCATGCAAAATGGCTTTTTACATGAATAAAGAATAAAGGTGTATGTTTTCTCATAGTCTAAATGGGTTTCCATGAAATGTGGCTAATTAATACATATTCAGTTATGAAATATACAGTGGCACCTCGGGTTACATACGCTTCAGGTTACATACACTTCAGGTTACAGACCCCACTAACCCAGAAATAGTGCTTCAGGTTAAGAACTTTGCTTCAGGACGAGAACAGAAATCGTGCAGTGGCAGCACAGTGGCAGCAGGAGGCCCCATTAGCTAAAGTGGTGCTTCAGGTTAAGAACAGTTTCAGGTTAAGTACGGACCTCCGGAACAAATTAAGTACTTAACCCGAGGTACCACTGTATTTATTAGTTGTGCTGAAAACTCATACTGGGTTTTTTAAAATGAAAATGTTATCATATTTATTCAGTATCATATATACTCAGTATTTTCTGTTAGTAACACTCAATGATACTGTCAGGGGCTCAGGAGCAGAGGCACAGGAGAGGGAGGAAATGGAGAGCGAGGGGGAGGAATCCGAGGGGAGCGTAAGCGATGACAGTGGTCCGAGGAATTCCCTGAGTCTCTCCAGCGAATCGGAAGATTCACAGAAGGGGGCGCCCATGGCCAGAGCAAGGGGGGTGCCTAGGGGGACACCCCAGGAAGAAGGGACCAGAGGGGACTCAGAGAGCAGCAGTTGGAAATCAGGACCAGCTTCCCCACCAGAGCGCAGTGGGGGGGAGGAGTCCCAGGTATCGGGATCAGGCTGCTCACCACCAGCGAGAGGAGATGAGTCAGGATTGACCACGCCTCCATCGGAGAGCGCGGAAACGGTCGAGAGGAAGGTTGGAGGCTGGGCGCGCGCGCCAAGTTCAAATGTACAGGCGAGCGGCACAGCAGGTAGCCCGGATAGGGAGCCAGGTCCTAAAGCCCGCCAGAAGGAGGGACAAGAGTCAGGGGGGTCAGCGTCAGAAGAGCCCAGAAAGGAGGAGACCCCGGGGGGCAGAAGGACCCAGAGGAGGAAAGAACAACAGAAGAGGTGGAGTAAGGCTAGAGTCTTAAACTGGTGTACAGGGGGCGGAGACTCAGACGGAGCTTCGCCGGTCTAGGTTCTAGACGTAGAGCTGCACGCTGTGGCTTGTAAATGGAAACTGAACTTCAATAAAGACTTTTGTACATTACAACCGGCTAGCGTTGGTCCTCTGTGAGCTGGGACCTGGAGGCAGCTCTGACAGATACATTAGTGTAGAAGTGAACAAAGTTGGCTTTTCTTCGAAGATGCATTAGAAGGGACTCTTATGAGCAAGAACCTTTTGTAGCTCAACAGCATGTAATCAAACCCAAATTCTTGTTCTTAAACTAAAAAGGAAATCTTTCTATTTAGCTTGGTAGTTTGAGAGCTAGTAGAAAAAGTAGCTGACAGAATTCGCATAGCAGCTGATCTGTATTGAAGGAAGCAGTGATTGTTATATTGGCAGAAATGTCAGATCTAGTTGCTTGGAGTACTTTGGCTTTCTGAATATCTGCTCCTGCATTCTGTAGGGAGGACAGCCAATTTAGTAGGCTGGCAGAGGAGCGCTATGTCCCCCATTAATCTTGTGTTTTCTGTGCTTACTTTTCCACAATAAGCCTTTTCCTCTTCCTCTTCTTGCATTGTGTGTTCCCTAAGCAATCATTTCCTGCATCTGATATGCACAGAGAACAGGGCACGACCAAATCACGTATGAAAGGAAACATTTAGCTTGGGAGAAGTGAAAATGCTTTTCCTATTAATAATAACCGTAACTTTCAATGTGATAAGATTTGGATTACAAATGACGATGGTTCCCAAAATAGCATTAATAAGGGCAACTTAATAAGCGCAATAAGTGATAGAATGCATTTTGTTGTAACGAGGGGAGCAAGGATGGAACAAGCTGTTTCAAGCTTTCATGCCTGTGTTTTATTGCATGTGTGAACATTTCTACCACACTGAATGATTTTGAACAATATAGTAATTCTACAGTGTGTCATATTAATGTTTCTTGGCATGATTTTGCCCGTATGGCCTCCCCATATGAAAAGTGCTCTGGCAGTAATTTATAACTACACAGTGTGTGTGGTTTCCTCTGCATTGTGTGTCTCCATTCCCCACACCCCACATTTCCAGCACCACAGAAATGTGAAGGAGAAAGGTGGGACATGACTTTTCAGGGAAACACACACGGACAGGAGGGGCCCAGATGGGTTGAGATGTCCTAGCTATGTTTAAGATGGAACATTATAGTCCATATCAAAAGATTCATTGACGGATATCTACCCAAACTCTCCTAGAAACCCTCCAAGTAAGAACATTTTCCACCTTCCTTTGGCATCCTACTGCACTGCTGAGAAGGACTTGGAGTTGAAATATTATATATAATGCTAAACCCAAATCTCCCATTCTGTCTCTTTAAAAAATCCCATAAATGCCAGACAATATAATATAGTTTTCATATGATTCTAAGAGGTCTTATCTTTTCTCGCAATATAGCTAGTCGATAAAGCATTCAAGTGGATTATTTGCTTTCAGCAGTAAGAAAAAAGAATTGAATGTCAAATGTTTTTTTCTAGAAAAACAGGCACTTTACTTTTCTAAGAAATGGAAACAATACAGTCTCAGATTATCCAGATTATCCAAAAGAACAATGAGTGGACAAAGAAACAAAATTAAGAGACAGCTGCTTTTCCTGTGAGCTCACAATATTTAGGCATGTAACAGACACTTTTATTTGTATATATTATTACTTTTTTTTGCAGTCTTACAAGTGAGAAATTAACAGTTTAATCCTATGAATGCTTACTTGGAAGTAAGTATCATGGACAATGGGACTTCCACCCTAGTAAATGTGTTTAATGTGAATGTGTTAGTCAACCATCTGTCTCATTATCAGATTGCTTCATAGAGTTGGACAGGGCTCAGATGTCATCTAATCCAACCCCCTGCCAATGCAGGGAATGAATATACATCCAGCCTCTGTTTAAAGACCTCTGATGAATGAGAGCCCACCACCTCCCAATGTAGTCTGCTCCACTGTCTAATAGTGGAAGTTCTTTCTAATGTTTAATCCAAATTCTTTTTCTTGTGACTTGGTGAGTCAGCTAGCCAACCGGCTAAAGTTAGTAACAAGCTAGCATAACTGCTGCCCAGGTCAGGGGTTCCCAAACCGTAGTCCATGAACCACGAGTGGTCTATAAAATTCATTCAGGTGGTCTGTGGCATGTCTGTAAAAGTACAATAGAAAAATTGTATACAGTATCTAGCATAGTACATTACAATTGCTACAGGCGAAGCAGGCAGAAAAATCTAAGGCCTTTATTGGTTTTCAGGTGGTCCATGGGAACAGGAGGATAGGCATGGTTTAGGCTTGGAGAATGGCCAACCCCACTCCTGCTGTGACCTAGCCAAGATGACAAATGATTATGGCAAATTATTGGGTGAGCTGTTGTGAAGACAAGAGGGTTTTGGCAGAGCAGATAGAGAAGGCCATGTATGCCACCCTGAGCTCTTTGGAGGAAAGGTGGGATGAAAATGTAGTAGTAGTAGTAGTAGTAGTAATATATATATAATGTTATAAAGAAATTAAATAAGATTTACAAGAAAACTAGGTGTGTGCTTTTGTCAAAGGTTTGCTGCTGCCTGATGGCTTTAGGCCCACTCATACTCAGAAATTAACCATTGAAAAAATGGCCATCAGTTTCCAAAGAGATTATATATTCTACTCACATAGCCTTTTTTCATGTTCAGGCAACCCTATTTATCAAAAGCTCTTGAAAATTGCAAGTGAAGATCACATGCTATAATAGCTGCAATGCTTAATTCGTCTTCTCATTTGGACAATACATGCATACTAAACAAGGGAACTAATGAAGGATAAAGATGGCACAGTTAGTCTGACTTGGAAAACAAAACTGTAGACCTTTTATATCAGCTATTCTTCAATAGACTCTCTACTTAGTTTTCAGGAATGAAAGGTATTTCTGATTAGTTTTTATTCTGCTTATTTATTCTCTCTTTCTAGTTCATAATAAATTCTAGCATGGTGCGTTCCTGAAAAGTATCTAGCTTATTTTTTGTTTAACATGTTTGCTTTTCCACATAAGCATTTGAATTGTTTTATTTCCCCCAATCAAATCATTGTTATCGTTGTTATTTATTTATATACCTCTTGCTTGCCCAAATGAACTCTAAGCTGTGTCCAAGTGTAAAAACAATTATAAAAATTATAGACACATATAATTAAAATGCAAAATTGAACAATTCCAACAAAACGTTAAAGTCTGCAATTAAAATGTACAATAAACAAGTTGATTAGAGCAGCATAACAATTGAAACAGTCAAAATAGCAATTAAAACAATTAAGGCAGGCGTTTCAAGTCAGGAGATTAGAGTAATGGTTGTCTAAACAGGCATGTCTTCAAGAGACAGTGGAATGGGGTCTCACGTATTTCACCAGGGAGAGCATTCTGTATCATTGTACTACAAACCAATAATCAGCAGGCCATAGCAAAGCTAACTCGATTGCAAGGCAGGGGGAGATGATATTTCAAGTAACCTGGTCCAGAGTTGCTTAGGACATCGTATCTTAAAACTTGTTCAGGGGCTCATGGGCAGCTGGTGCAACATGTGCCTTGTAAGGAGCAACACTCACAAATTACATGAAAGGTCTCTTAAATGTGTCTTTTGCGTTAAGAATGCTTTGATTGCATGACTGTATTGAGAATAGATTAAAATTATAATGAAAATATCATCCCTTTCTGGAAGCAACATGTTTGATACGGCCAGTGTTTTTGAGCACTGGATAAGAGTCCAAAACCACTTGGACATGATGTACTTTAATAGACACACAATCTTTTAATTCCATCTTCAGATCTGCAATTAAAGGTGATGCCAGTGGCTATTAACGTAGTCTTTTTTGTTCAGTTACTCTTTCACCACATTGTAAACACCAGCGAGTGCCATATAAGGTATGAAACATATAAAAACATTCATGAACTGGTTCGTGGCACAAATATCTTAGGGTTATATGTATACCACAATATAAAATGAAACTGCTATCAGATATTGGACTTGTTCCTGTAATAGCTTGGGTAACTTGGACCAAAATGTGGTTACTAAGTATTGTATTAAGTTGTTCTTCATTGTTATTTTTGGTTCAATAAGATGAATTCTGCAAAGTCTCAATTAAGCTTGGTGATTTATCTTAATACACCTACCAATATGTGAAGGTGTGTCTTAGCATCTCTGTTATATCAGTATCCGAGAAGCTTTTGGTTTGTTTGCTAAATCTGCAATAATTCTGTTATATATTTGTCATCCCCACAATAACTGCAACTCTACTGAATTGAATCCTCAGTTATTCTTGGCGATGCTTTGAGAACAAAAGAGAGCAAGGGGGACATGATCTGAAGTGCTTTAAAATAAACACTCTTTCTCCACCCCCACCAGATAAAATCATGCATTTAAAACTCAGTGTCTCCTTACCAAAGATTTCCAGTTCAGTTAAAATACAAATAAATCCAAGTCTAAATTTAGAAACTGCACCAAACATAAGTGAACTTCTTAATGTGAGTTTAATGACAAAATAATAGGGTCTAATGCCACTTCAGAGGTTTATTTTCACATGTTATAAAGATCGTCATGCTATTTAGGGTCTCACCATATGCTTTTTCCTCTATCATGAAAAGAATTACAATGGCAGATATTGGGAATCTGATTGCTGATGTTAATTTAGGAAGTAAGAAACATTCTCCTAAACAGTGAGCAGAAAAACTGCATCTTAAAAATACAATTCTAATTCATGAAGGGGTTCAAATCTTGTCTGCATTATAACACGATCCTCATGTTTCTTATCTAATAACTTGTGCAAATGTTTTGTACAAGCCCTTGGCTTCTTAAGCTCTTGAGTTCCACAGAAGTCTTCCTCAGATTTCCTGTCTAAAAGAAAAGTAGTGTACAACTTGAAAATGCAGAATTGCCTTGAGTGTTTCATTTCCTACAAACTTAGTTGGTTGAGTGAAACAAAATCTCCAAATTATTTATCTAGGTTTAAGTTTCAAACAAATTTGGGTGTGTGAGTTTCCCTGAATGAAGCTTGTAGCATTGTACGTGGTGATGTATAACTGTAACATTCTGCATATAATTCAGTGGCTGTTTCTGCATTAATCCCCCCCCCCCAAATAACTCATGTGTATTTAATAGAAGATGTTAGCTTCAAGAAATCAAAATATCATTTGCATTGAGACCGTAACATTTTATTTAATCATTTCATCAAGTAATTAAATGGTTTTTTAAAAAAAGAAAATCTAAAACTTGGAACTGACAGCCTAATAAATAACATTAATGTAAGATATAGCAAGTTTTTTAATATCACTGTAAGTAGAATGCCAACTGATTTGAGTTTGAAATTACAATTTGATGTCAAGATGTCAAATGAAGGTTGAGTAAAGCCTTCAGATTGTCAAAGATAGTAGATATACACAACACTCTATCTCGAGCAAGTTTACTTTCCATGTCATTCTGCTATATATCGTTCCCATAAAAAGTATTCTCAAAGCATTAGCAGCTTACACATAAGACCTGCAGTATCAACTCTGAATCTTTCGCTTCACAAGAGAATAAATTTTGGAGAGTTTATGTGAAGAGCTGAAAAGCAATTTTAGGAGAATTAATAAAAAAGTAGTATAAATGGGATACTTGAAGCAATCTGAAGGACTTCAGACTAAGGGATTTCAATTCTCAGAGAAACAAGACATCAACCTGTTGTAACCCTTAATGTGGCAAATGAAATTAACAATTGAAAACCTGTTCATAACATAATGACATGAGAAGAGCCTACTGGGTGACCCACAGGCCCAGTCCAGCATTGTGTTCTTCATGACCAGGCAGATGGCCTCACATGGGACATAAATGCAACAGCAGTTGCCCCACTTGCAATTTCCAGCAACTGGTATTCTGAGGCATGTTTCCTCTGGCAGTAGAGAAAGAACTCAGCCAGTATAGAAATGGATGATTCTGTCAATTTCATTTAACTGTTTCCCATTTTCCCCCAATCTTAAATTAAGTTCTCTACATTTTCATATTAGTTTGTGAATTTATTTTATTTTTAAAAAGGGCACTAGTCTTTAATGCAAATTTCTCCTAGTATACAAACATTGGTCATCTTGCCTAATAAACACAATTTTTTTGCTAAAGACTGTCCCCTAATCAAGAAGAACTTTCTGATGGTAAGAGGTGTTTGACAGTAGAACAGACTCCCTCATAAGGTGGTGGAACCGCATTCATTGGATGTTTTTAAGCAGAGTTAGGCGTGGGTGGCACTGCTTTGCAGTGTTTCCAGTCCTACTTGGATGGTAGTTTCCAGAGGGAGCTTTGGGAGTGCTCTTTGGCCCTGTGGAGCTTTCAATGTGGGGTTCCTCAGGGTTCCATTTTATCCCCTATGCTGTTTAACGTTGTCAGCAATATGCTGATGACACACAGCTCTACTTCTCCTTTACATCAGTGTGGCTGCGGTTTTGCTGAACTGTTGTCTTGCCTCGATAATGTACTGGGTGAGAGCCAACAAACTGAAGCTCAATCTAGATCAGATTGAGGCACTGTTAGTAGGTGGTTCCTTAGACAGGATGAATGGGAGGTTTCCTTGATGGGGTTACACTCCCTCTGAAGGTGCCAGTTCACAGCTTGATGGTGCTTTTAAATCCATTGCTGTCATTTGAGGCTCAGGTGGTCTTAGTGACACAGAGCGGTCTGGAGGGTGGCAGCATGAGAATGGGCCTTTTCTATTGTGGCTCCCTGCTTGTAGGATACTCTTTCCAGGGAGGCTTACCTGGCAAATTCATTGCATATCTTTAGGCAAAAACATTCCTATTCTTCTAGGCCTGTGGCTAATTAAACAATCTATGGCCTTTTAAACCAGTGTGTGTTGTTTTTGTTTGTTACTATGGCATGTGTTGTTGTGTCCTGCGATCCTCAGATGAAGGGCAGTATAGAAATTTAATTAATAAATAAAGATATTTAATAAGATGTATTGAGGGTTAAAGCCTCAGAAATAAACAGCAAGAGCAGAGGGCTTCCTTCCATGTTTGGAGTGGCTGAGATCTACCTTGCTGTTCTCTTTTATTGTCTTGTCCTGCTTTAATGATTGTATTCCTTGTTTCCTCTCTGCCACAGTCAAGACACAATAATATTCTGGAGCCTAAGGAAAGGGAATGTGTAACCACAGCTTGCTTTGCTCTGCCTTGTTTATTTTCCTGGGATTGGCAAAACCAACTGCTTACTTGCTCTGCACTAACAATCTAATGGAAGGTGTATACCTTAAGGCTTATGCTTAAAATCATTGTGACAGATCCATGCATAACTGTGAACAGGAACGTGACTCAGTAATAACAGTGTGAACCTGTGTATTGAATTTTCATACCAATGAGCTACTCTTTAAAAGGCAATTGCCATACATGTAAAATCATATATAAATTATGTGTTCATAGGTTTTTCTCCTCCACACGCGAACATTTTGGACAGGAAACAATATTTGAACCAGATAAAATTATAAAGCACTTGTAAGATGCAACATTTTGCAGGAAGCTACACTGAACACAATGGGACTTATTTCTGAATAAAGATACGTAGGATTGCACTGCACATGAACTGGTTTCATATAACTTGGTTCATATAACAGGTTTGCATAGAGGAGACAGTTGCCACTGCTCTCCTTTCCCATTTATTATGCTGCTGTGCTGCTATGAGTTAAGCCATGGTTTGGCTTATTACATCATCTGAACTTGGACTTATTGTTTTACTCTTCCAGAACAAACTTTGGTAACACCTCATGGTTTGTCTGATTGCTCTGTGGTATTATGGCAGTGGACAAAGCTGTATTTTAACTTTTTTAAAAATGTTATTTTTTAAAAAAAAATGGTTTGTCTGGGTGAGTCCAGGTTTGAATGACACTCTGACCCAAACCATGGCTTAGCTCACAGCAGTGCAGGAGGAGCAAAGCAACCGTGATCTTCTCTCTAGGAGACCACAAATTTGTGCATCATTTGTTTTAGCATTATGTGTGGACCAACTCTACATATTTGGCAGTCAACCTAGGATGTTGTTGCCAAGGTCCAGATTCCTTGAAAATGTTATTTTGTTTGGAAGCTTGACCACTGTTTTAGTATTTTAAAGTATAATTGTTAAAGCTCAGATCTTTCCTAATATTTCAATTTGATGCTATTTAATTTGTTCAAATTAGCCTCCATTTTTAAATGATCACTTGCTGTGTTCTAACTTATACATGACTCTGCTATATAAATAATTTCTTGATCTCTCATCATAAAATTTATTATTTAACTGGAAGATGACACTGTTATGCTAGGCATCTATGCTATATTTAGCAGCATATTGTCATAGTATCTGAATATACAACCATCTTGGGATGAAATATTTGAGTGCTTATATTTTCTTTTTTTACCTTGTCATTAACAGATTGTCATGGGCGGGAGAGCCTTGGTATTTGAATTTTAATTAAGTGGATGAACTTTTTCTGTTTCATATGCCATTTTAAAATTGTGAACCAAGGTCATCCCACTTCAGTTACATAAATGGAGGAAGCTATTTAGGACCCTTTCAAGGAGAATTACATCTTTAATCTTGCTGTGACCTGCAGAAGCTGTAGGAAGCTGTAGGAAGGATTTGCACAGCAGGCATGCACAATCTCTCTTTTGTCAAGTAGGAAATACCACAACAGCAAGACTGTCATGTAAGGTGTATTTCTCATATGTACTTGATACAGATCTTTCTCTGTATCCACATTTTTTCAGCAGTATATGAGACTGCATAGGTCTTTTTTCTTTTAATTGTCATTTGTGTTCACAAGCTGATGGTATATATATTTGTGGGCCCAGGCCCAGGACTCTTAAAGTATACCTCAAGTCCCATCAGAAATATTGGCCTAGGTCCTGCCAGAGACCACATTGTATGCTTGGAGGAGGCCAACAACACTTTCAGGTCCTCTTTAATCCCCTGAGTGATCCTAAGGTGGTGATGAGGAGCAAGTGCTCTAGAAGTAATGGGAGCCAAACAAGTGTAGAAGGCCCTGCCTGGGGCCACTACCCAACAGACAAAGTTAAGGTGCCCCATGAGGGACTGCACCTCGTGTAGGGGCTGTGCCTTCCTTTGTAGTAGCAACTGTGATCTCTGAAGCCCCTGAGCTTAGACTCAGAGAAGCAGGAGTTCTGAGCTTCAATGTCCAGTTTGATGTTGAGGTAAGGCAATTTAGAGGAAGGGCCCTCAGTCTTACCCGCTGCCAATGGGATACCAAATTCTGTCACTAATGAGTCAAAAGATGCTAGGAGGGAGTGAAGCCGTGGGCCCCATCATCGGAGAATCGTCCAAATAATGAATTACCTGGTGCACTCCTTACTTGTTCTTCAGTTCCGTTCCAGAAGTGCTAGAGGTTTTGAAGGCTGCATACACAAAGGAGCAGTCCATGTGCGTGGCCTTATTGATATACCAGCAGCCACTGTATTTGAAGCCCAGAAAGCTGAAATCTTCTGGGTATACAGGAAACAGACGAAAGGCACTCTGCCATGAGGGCACCAGGGCCTCTGCCCTTAACTTTCCTGCATGGTCAGAGGAGGCATACCACTCTGAGCATAGCGTGTGGAGGATAGCATTGTTTACCAGTATCCCTTTAAGATAGAACAGATGGTGAATTAACCGGTAGTTGCCCGGACCTTCTTGGACACAGTGTCCAAAGGAAACACCTGGAGTTTCTTTAAGAGTGGGGCAGCAAATCTCCTGCCTGCAACCTTCTCTTTCTCATTTTTTTCTTGTGGCGATTTTTGGATGCTCGCTGACTGATTTCTGGTTAAGTGACTTGCTGATCTGGGTAAATATGAAGGAATGAATATAGGGCCCCTAGTTTGATCAAGGATGGGCCTAAGGAGCACAATGTTTCATTTTCATGTTCTGTTACTGGCAATAGGTGTGTACAAACCAGTATTCTTACATGGGACCCTGCGGCCAAAGCTCTGGAAGCTAAGAAAGGGGAAGTGGGTCTTATTGCAGGAAGTGTGGAGGTGAGGTCTGAGGCAACAGCCATGTATGAACCTGTATTGTGTCCTTTTGCAAGCTCCTTGATTATATTTGCAACGCACCCTGCGGAAGGGACTGCAGCTGTGGGCAGGCTTGGCCAATTTAGCTGGTTTGGGCTTCTTCTCTACTACTTCTAGCTACGTCAGTGTCTTTTAAGTCACATCTGGAGCAAGAGTTATTAGAAGCCCTCTTGTGGAACCTGGCGTCACACTCCATGGCAGCCATATTGCCTGTCATGGCTTGCAATTTCAAGAGGACACATGGGTAATTCAAAAAGTGACAGCCCCTCTTTGGGTATGTTACGGCGATCATACCCAGATACTTCGAGAAGGTGGCCAACCAATGTGTAAAGAGTGCTCAACATGTGTCCTTTCCCCCTTCTTTGTATTATCTCCCTTTCCCTTCTCCAGTTCTGGGGGCATCAGAGGCACTGTTTTCCTGGTAATACACTAATATACTACTTTCCTGGTCCAAAGTGAAATATTGTGAGGTGGTTAGTTATAAAATTTATCTCATAGAGCAGGTGTGGATAATTCACAGGACCAGCCTTACTATTGTGCAGTGTGAGGAGGCTACCACTGACAGGGGATGCTGAGGAATGGGAAGCAATGGCCAGGTGCTGGAGCTGTGTGTACCATATGCCCTGCCCTGCATCCGGACCTTGTGCATTCAGGTGCTGTGAAGGTCAGTGCCATTGTTGAAGTAAGACTTAGCTGATAGTATGGGAGATGCCGTCTTGCCCTTTGTCTTGGACTGGCACTTGCCTTCATCATGATTGTTCTCATTTTGTTTCTCATAGTGCAAATTTATGCATGTCTAGTAAGGAATTACTCTGAGATAAATGTTTATAGATTTGCAGCCTAATGTCAAAATCATAATTTGACCCAGATAAGCACAAAACAAAACAAAAAAGGAATACAGTGGTGCCTCGGGTTACAGATGCTTCAGATTACATACGCTTCAGGTTACAGACTCCTCTAACCCAGAAATAGTACCTCGGGTTAAGAACTTTGCTTCAGGATGAGAACAGAAATCGCATGGCAGCACGGCAGTGGGAGGCCCCATTAGCTAAAGTGGTGCTTCAGGTAAAGAACAGTTTCAGGTTAAGAACTGACCTCCAGAATGAATTAAGTTCTTAACCCGAGGTACCACTGTATTGGAATTGCATACTAGTTGTATGAAGGTCCCATCACAGATGGTAAATCACCAAAGAAGCTTCTAAATGTGTTGCAAAATTGTTCTTGGTTGATACTGTAGCACACATTTGATAATGGGTGTCTTTTGTTCTGATGCAGATTTAGTATTCTCTAACAATATTCCATGATGAAGTAATGGAAATGCTGGAATTCAAGTTACATTTGCCAGATCAAATAACCTCTCTTCTACCCATAAGCATGACCAACTACTTATTTTAAAATAATATGTGCAAGCACTTGTTTGTTGTATAAACATCTAGTGTTGGCATTCTCATGATGAGATGAGTCACCTCTCCAAGTTGCTGATGTACCAACTGGATGGCAGAGTTAGTCAACTATATTGTTTCTTCATCTTTTCTAGCCATTCCCAGAATTCAGAGTTCTGTTTTGTTTTTACATTTCTTAAATGTCTTCATAACTGCTTTGTAAGGATACTTGATTCCTGAGTGAATGTAAGCCAGATAATTATATATAGCCAGGGAAACTACTCTGTTGTTTTACAAAAGCAGGGTTGGATGAATATTCCAGTTACCAAATGTTCTGTTCTCGGCCAGGTATAATTTCAGTGTTATTCTATACAGATTTTCTCAGAAGTATGTCCTGTGTTCAACAGGACTTAACTTCTAGGTAAGTGTGTATGAGATTGAAGTCTATACACACTTAGACTGGGAGTAAAACAGATTTAATTCAGTGGAGTTTACTTCTGGGTAGACATTGCACTGATGATTTTTAAGCAAATAGGAAAACATTTTTATTCTACCTGCTTTCCGTAGTTTTCAATTTGACATTTGTTTTCATTATAATGTTCCGTTTCAATTTTATTCCTGTTTAGAGTGATTTTTTTTGCATTTTCCTTTTTTGTAAAATGCCCTGAAGGTGCATATTAGGGCCAAAGGCTTATTCTACCAATATATGTTTGCCCAAAGCAGGTCAGTGTGAGTGTTCTTATAAGGCAAATAAGAATAAGGATGTTTGTTTGAAGTCTCTTAAATAGAACTTTAGTTTCATTCATTTCGGCCTGAAAAGGCAAATGTGTATTACCTAGGAAGTTTCGAAGAAATTGATCTGCCTGTTTTTCAAACCAATTTTCTGCTGCTTTTCTTCTCATTAAATTGAGTAGGCAGTAATTCTCTCATCATTTCTGATATTTTATTTATTTGAGAAATGTCCAAAATTCCCTTTTGATCTATCTGCTTCACCACCCAGGCTATTCATTCCCCAATTCCTTCAGCTTAATCTAATCACTACCCAGTTTCTTCCAGTCCCCCCCTCACACACCTTTCTTTCTACCTGATTTCCATTCTATCCTTCCCAGGACTGGCCACAGGACTGGGCGATAGCGGCTTTCCAACACTGTAATATACCGCCAGCTAAACATTGCAATATAGCAATATATCATGATTTCGGAAAGGAGGTGGGAAGGAAGAAGGCAGTTGCTGGCCACTGTGTGCAGTTTCTGCCTCTTCCAAAGCGCCTCCTTC
The DNA here is from genome assembly GCF_964234715.1 of Podarcis melisellensis. NCBI lineage: Eukaryota > Metazoa > Chordata > Lepidosauria > Squamata > Lacertidae > Podarcis > Podarcis melisellensis. The sequence goes on along the minus strand of NC_138530.1, from coordinate 44,444,777 downwards.
TTCAGATCCCACTATCGCTCAAGGCAGCGGTGGATGAGGCTGGCATACGAAAGTTCCTCCTGGGCAAAAATCTTTGGCTGGAGTGTCATTCTTGCTGTTGGGGGAATTGCTTCCCTTGAAGTGCAGAGTATGGAGTCATGGAGTGGAAGGGAAGCATACTTCACACCACTGGTGTTCTCCATCAACAGTGGGCAACAGCAGTGTCAGATCCAACAACCCCAGAGGGTAGGCAAATCCTTCACACGGCCATCTAGAGCAGCACAAAGTAACCAAATAACACCCTACACACACACATGCTTTGCAAATCTTCTGTCTTACACGAAGCTGCAATCCTAACCCTGTTTACAGTAGGAAACAAATAGAGCCCCCAGGTTCAGGAACGGTCTACCTCTCAATACCAGGTGGGGGTGTATTTGACATTTTCTTGTTTGCCTTAGGTGCCAAAAAGCCTTTGGTTGGCTAGGCCAGAAGTCAATTTCCTTCCACTTCCCTGTGTTTTTAGGACACATATTATTTTAGAAACAACAGTGACCAAGTATAGGTGACAAATATTGTTATTTCCCTATAAACCTGCATTGCATTAATTCCTGGGTTTTTAACTGGTGCCTGGCTTGCTCAGTAACATATTTATTATTATTTTTTGTCCATATTCAAAACTCAAAGTTGTCCACCTCAGGAGTTTTCCAATCACCCTCGGCTCCCCAATCCACTTGTCTCCAGATCTGGCTATAGGCAAGGTGCTTTTTTCTGTCAGACTCCATTCTGATTTGCAGAATCGCCACACACACTTCCAACATAAATCTCCAGCACACACACCGCACATCCATCCAGGCAGGTGGAGCTACTAATTCAGACAGTGTCAAGTACTATTCCTGCTTTTTTCTTGCCTGATTAAAAATCGTTGGGTGCTTCCTTTACCAGGAGTGTGGGAAATACTGGGACATATTTGCTTTATGTTGTGTTTTATGTTATGCAATGTTAACTAAACAACCCCCTTTTGAGGGAGAGCATTGTGAGGGAAGACAGATGCCTTGAGAGAAGCGAAAGAGAATTAAAAAAAATGAAGGAGAGGAGAAACAGTGAAGCAGAGCAGATTTAGGGGTTATTAGAATAAGGGAGAACGAGATCAGCTTTGCCAGGAAATGGGAGACATATGGGCGAGAGACATATTTTATTTTATTTTGTTTTGTTTTCAAATGAGGGCACATGATGCTGTAAACTAGGATTGCATTCTCTTCTGTCTGGCTAGATATTTTCTGAGAACAAATCCAAGTTACACACACAGAGAGCCAGTCAGAAGTGTTCCTAACACTTAGCTGAACATTCCCTACTGGTTGAACAGTTTAGGTAGGAGAGAAAAGAAGGATGGCATGGATATTTTCTTTTAAACAATCTCTTTTGTCTGAGGATCTGAAATGAATGATGTTGACAAACGGAAGCCTTCTCTAATCCCTGCTTTTTAAAGGGGGCTTGATATAGCTGGACTAGCTCAGTGTGGGGGGGGGAGGGAGAGGGAGAGGGGGGGCTATATATAGTCACTTGAAACAGTGGATAAATTCAGTGTAGCTACAGAAGATGGGAGCCAGGCTTCAGGACTCACCAGATAATTCTACTGGGTAGTTGTAGTAGTGCAGTTTAAGATTCCTGTGCACTTTTATGAATGGGATATCCAAGCATAGATTTTTCTCTCACCTCTGGAGAGTGACGGGACTCTGAAAGTGCTTCTTCTCAAGGAGAAGCATTTGCAGATCCTCGCCACCAGAAGCTGAAGCAGGAAGCCACCCCCACCGAGGCTGGAGAGGGGCGGCTGCTAGAGGAGGAGAAGCAGTCTGTTGGCAGTAAGCCTCAGCAGCTGTGGCAATGGTCTCAGCAGCATATTCTGCTGCTTCTGAATTCTGCCCGCTGAGGCAGTCGCCTCATGGCGTGTCATGGGTGGGCTGGCCCTGCTCCTTGCAAGCTTGCAGGTTTTAATACTGGAGTTGAAGGAACTTTATATTTTTATTTTTGTCTACAAAGATAAATCTGGTTCGAGTGAAAAATGTGTATTTTAATAGTCCCCCCATGCTTTTGGATGCATAGTCATTAATAACAGCTGAAGTTGTTATATCATACACGTATGCAAGATGCATGTAACTTCATTCTACTGACCTAGTTCCTAATGCTGTTTATACACATCCCCAAATCAGCTGCAGTGTGTTCAGTAAAGCCAAGGATTAGCAGAGCAAGAGAGTTGAATTGTAAGGATCCAGATGCATGGCTAGAGTTATTTTGGGAAATCTGTATGGTGCCTTTTACACTATGCTTGACTCCAGCTAAAGCTTTTAATCCCCCATTTGTATTAGCACCAGACTCTCACACAGTTGGGAGAAATTCACATTTCACTTGAAAGGTGGCTGCAACTTATTTCCAATATTCCTAGGTGAAATGTATGAGAAGTTCCTCTTTCTCTAATGAGCAGGACCCACTGGACACAGTGTGGCACAAAGTTCCAAAAGAAGGGCATATATAGCTATAAAAATGAATTTAAATATGATTAAAGTGCTTCATGGGGCAATTCATACAATCCATATTTTTGTGGTTGGCATAAGGCAGCTGGCATGCAGATGGCTAGACATGCTGCCAGTATCTAAAAGAATCATTTTCCTGGGTTATTTGCAGTTCCATCACTTACAAATCCTGATCAGAAAATAGTGGTGACTATTCAAAAGATTCACTGTGCTTTTCATGAATCTGCTTATAAGATGTGAACAAGTATTACAAACTCTTCACATCTCTATTCTCATTAAACCTCCACTTCTTTGTATCAAGTTGTCAGTAACAGCAAAAGGCATGCATGAGCCAGACCATCTGTATTACCTTATTTTAGCTTTTTCTTGCACCAAACTTTCCATTATTGCAAGCAAAATGTATGTGCACACCAAGAATGGCAATTTAAATCTGTGGTGAGGAACTTACAGCCCCTGTCTCAATTTCATATTGCTGTGTGGATGCTGCAGAACCACTCTTGCTCTCTCGACCACCCCCCTAGGAATGTTGGAAAAATAGAAAGAAAAATAAAGAAAAATAATTCTTTAAGTGAGTCTCTGTAGCACCTCTGCTTGTGGTTAACGCTTAGCTGGAATGAAATATTCAACGCAGCAATAGAGAAATTAAAATAATAATTTATTTGTCAGACAAATAAATGAGAGGCTCAGTGGTATATGGTTACCAAGCTCTGGCCTGGCCTCCTGCCATTCTGGCCAGCACTTATATTCCCTTAATCCAGCCCCCTTTTCTCCTCCTGTGGCTGCCTCTGTCCAATCAGCCTGGTTGGAATTCCTATTGGCTGTTTGCTAGAACCAATCACAATAGATACACCCATTTCCTTCTATCCTTATAAGGGAGACAAAGAGCTATATATAAATGACAAATAAGTAATAATATATCTTACATGGAATCTTAATTACCAGCTCACCTCTTGCCCTCCTTGCCCTATTGCCTTCTAAAACAAATGGTTAATCTTACATTTTTATCTTCAAGGATCTTGAGTTAATCATCATTGAAAGATCTCCTTCATTTGAGGGTCTTTTAAACAAATGCCTGACAACTATATATCAGAAGTGTTCGATGGCGTCTCCTGTCTGGCAAGGGGGGCTAGGCTCATTTGCCCCTCTGGTCTCCTATTGCAATATGACTCTATGAATCTAGCATTTCTTAAATCCTTTGCATAATTACATTTAAGCCAATATATTTAAGCTAATATATTTCATACATTATCATAGGTAGCCTTTTAAAAGAATAAAACCTTTGTAAAGTAAAAAGGAACTCAGTAGAAAACAGCTTTTAAAGATTTCCCAAAAATGCTCTCATTCTTCCAGCCAGTTGCCTTTTTCACTGCTCTAATGAGAGGCCCATGGTATCATTTTACTATTTGCCCATTCCTAATTGTGTTTTCTCAACCTGCAAGGGCAGTGTATGTAATTCCCTTTTTTATGACTTTGAGAATTGTTTTTCCTGCTATAAATCAGGGGGCCACTTATCTAGGAGGATAGCCAAGGTTTTCTGCCTGGCATGAAACATTTGAAAATCCTTTTTTAAGCTCATTTTAAAATACAAGCCTTGATTGAAATATATAAGCTTTGATAAAAATGCAGGCTTATAATTAGATGCCTCATCTCAGGGTAGGGCCTGGAGGGAAAAAGGAGGGCAAGACAGGAAAAAGGAAATGGAGGTTACCAAATTGGATGATGTGCAGGAAGTTGAAGGAGAGAAGCCCTCTGCAAGCAGTCAGTTCTGATTGTCTTAATGGAGTGGTGCTGGAGAGATAGAAGGTTGGGTGGGGGAGCAGAGACAGCAATAAAGACTCCCCTTACTTGTCTTATATTGTAACCTAATTTGTGTACATCTTTCATTACAGATGTAAACAGCATATCAACTAACAATTTGCTTTTGAAGCATGTTAAAGAAATAGAGCATGTTTTCCACTATAAGGCTTCTATAATATTGTTACATATTATTCTATGTATTCTGCTCTGGTCAGACCTCACCTGGAGTACTGTGTCCAGTTCTGGGCACCACAGTTCAAGAAGGACACTGACAAACTGGAACGTGTCCAGAGGAGGGCAACCAAAATGGTCAAAGGCCTGGAAGCGATGCCCTATGAGGAACGGCTAAGGGAGCTGGGCATGTTTAGCCTGGAGAAGAGGAGGTTAAGGGGTGATATGATAGCCATGTTCAAATATTAAAAAAGGATGTCACATAGAGGAGGGAGAAAGGTTGTTTTCTGCTGCTCCAGAGAAGCGGACACGGAGCAATGGATCCAAACTACAAGAAAGAAGATTCCACCTAAACATTAGGAAGAACTTCCTGACAGTAAGAGCTGTTCGACAGTGGAACTTGCTGCCAAGGAGTGTGGTGGAGTCTCCTTCTTTGGAGGTCTTTAAGCAGAGGCTTGACAACCATATGTCAGGAGTGCTCTGATGGTGTTTCCTGCTTGGCAGGGGGTTGGACTCGATGGCCCTTGTGGTCATTTCTACATGCCACCCCAATCTCTACAGCAGTGTGAGATTGCAGAGGTCCCAGACGAGCTAACCCAGGGGCTGTACTTCCTTTCGGAAAAATGAGGCACAGCGGAGACTGTGGTGTCTTTATGATATATGGATTATTTACACATATATGCAACCTGATGCCTAGCTAGAGGGGGATTTGGAGCATCACATTGAAAGAGGTTTGTGTTTCTCCCCTCATTGCAGCCTTGCAGCTCAGCAGCAAATCAGCCATCTCTAATTCCTAACTTCCTCCTGTCAGCTGGCATCACACTGGTCCCTCCCCCCTTAAGCTTTCATTGTCACTTTCTAATGCAAAGGCAACACTCCTTTGATGTGCTAATGACTCATTATCCCCAGGCCATCACCTCAAAGGAAATTAGGCTGAGTTAATTAACTTTTACACTTGTCTTACACTTGTTGATTCCATGGACTTAAGGATGGCTGGCACCCTGCTCAGCACACAGGGTCTGACAAATAGCCTTCACACATGCTTTGAATAGGTTACATGACCTATTACACACATGGGTCTGATATCCTGTTTTCACACATAAGCTCTAGTTAAATTATAACATTTATTGAACCCAGCCATTTAGCCCCCACAGCCCTATAACATATGGACAAATCTGCTGTGATGCAGTTCACCTCTTACACTCACTGACATGGGGACAGGTGATTCCCCTACTACACAATTAACAAAAGGGGCAGGCAGGGTTTGCAGTAAGGGAAGTATTATTTGAGACAGGGACTTAAGAATCTCGTTGCATAGACCATTTATAGCATTCTAAGAAACTGCAGAATGGCTTTTTCAAATCAGATCAAATCTCCCAGAAGATGATTCAAACCGTATATAGTGGCATTATGTCATAGTCATCAAAGGGTTGAAATTGAGGATTATTTAATTTACAGGGTGAAAGGCAAGATGGTGGTGTTCAAATCAAATGGTAACAGCTGAGTTACTTTCTGAATCTATTCCAGTTCTATTTAACCTTTGTATGATGGAAGACTGACCATCTTTGAAAGGAAATAGATCTAAATTGTGTGGAGGGGTGTTCCCTTTGAAACTTCCTCTGTGGATTTGTTTGAAGCTGAAATTAAGTGAAAACATCTCATTCTCTTTGATTGTGATTTTAAAAATGAGAACAATTAGGGCTAAGATTGCACTGTAGTATGGATAGATACTTGAAGATAATGTAGAAGATATTCTTTATTATAATCTTTGCTGTTTGCATTTATTTGTGACACTAAGCCTCCATTCTATATCTTTGCTGCTGAAGTTGGAAATTTTATATTTTCTATATTGGAAAGGGCTTTGGCTATGCACAATAAAGCTGACTGACTGCTGTAATGCCAGGAAACTTTAATGATTATTACCAAAGTCAAGTGTAGAGACAGCTTTACTAAGCAGACTCTGAGCACATTAGCAGGGATGTGCAAATTCCCTTTGGTTCACTCTGCAAATAAATTAGTGTTCCAATCAAATTTCTCAAGCAATTCAGAGGTGTTTCCCCTGTCTGCTATCCAACCCACTCTTTTCCCAAGGCACAAAAGGAGGGGGGGGGAGTGTGGAGCAGACGTCCTGCAACTCTTCTTCACTGTAAATGAGAGCCCTGTTTCATAGAATTACAGAATTGCAGAGTTGGAAGGGACTCCAAGGGTCATCTAGCCCAATCTCCCGCAATGCTGGAATCACAGCCAAAGAACCCCCAACATATAGCTCTCCAATCTTTAGCCAGCAAAGTATGTTTTTAGTACCTAAGTTCAGGACGATATTCGGACATTATCACTGTGCCTTGGCATGTGTGGAACCTAGGAATCAACTTTGCTATTTGAATTTTTATGTTGTACCGTTGTATTCCAGCATCTTTTTAACCTTTAGGCAGCAAGATTATTCATCATTACTCTCAGAAATGTCTGCAACTTTATTATTGAGTTACAAAAGGATTGATGGCTCAAATTCCTTGACATTTCATTACAAATAATTGCATTTCTAAGTGCAGAATATTGTGTGCCTTGAAGGCTGGCTGTATTAGGAGAAGGCCCAACACTTGGGTGCGTTTGGTAAATGACAACTAAAGTGAAGTAATAGCTGGGGATGTGAGAAGGCACTGTTTTCCAATCCACCTTGCATTTATTGCACCTTGTATTTCCAATCCACCTTGTATATATATGCAGCACTGTTTCCATTCTGAGGTAATTTGTCTTCCACCCAAAACTATGCTATTAGTCTCACTGTGGCGAAATTACATAGCTTAATCAATTTATGTAAATAATTGTGTAAATGGTGTAAGTTATGTCGTCTGTATGTCATTCCACTCCATTCACTTAAATGCAAAAGAAACAATTCAAATGGTGGGCATGGGGTCTAATCAATTATATAATGTTTGCAGAGTGAAAGCAACAGTGAATACAAATCATATTTGCTGGGTTGATTTCTGTTCCAGGTGTGGAACAAAAAGGCAAACACAGATACTTTCTGCTCCGATTTCTGTTTTTGGCAGAATTCTTTTATATTCCTAGCAGCAACCACAATGAGTGGGATTCCAGTGCACACAGTGAGGCTCCCTTTAAAGACTGGTCTGATATCTCCTGTATTGCAGAGGTGCTCCATGGGAAAGTGTTCCATGAATCCACCCCTTGACTCAAGGAAACGGAGGATACTGACAGCCCAGTTCTATGTTCTTACAATTCTGTTCAGCCAAGCCTAGGACCAAGCATTAGGTATCATGCTCTCAAGAAAGAGGCATTGAGTCAGTGCTGGCTGTCCATCAGGTGGGCTGAGGTAGCTGCCTCTGGCAGAGAAGTGGTGCCAGCAGCAGCTTCCAGCAATATCTCCCCAGAACCCGCTGCCATTGCTGGCACTGCCATGCAACCAAGGTAAGGGAGGCTAGAGCAGTGACGCTTCAGGTGGCGAAACAGGATGAGCCGCTCCTGGTTAGAGTCCTCCACAGAAACACAATTTCACACCTGTTGGTGTTGAAGAAAGGAGATGGTTTCCTTAGTATTGTCCCCCTCACTCTCATTCCCATCCTTATATGTGGTGAGATGTCTGAGCTGTTGCTCACGGGTCATGTACCATGTGGAGACAGTCTTCTCTTGGATATGGATGCTCTATAGGTACAGAATTAATCAAGCATGCAGCATTAGTGCTATTTAGCTATGTCTCTCTCAGTGAATATTTCCCAAAAGACAATGGTTCTTGTTGTAAAAGGTTAATCTTGCAGCATGTATTTAGTGCCTGTCTTGTCATACACTCTCCCTCATCATACACTATGGAAGCTAAAGCATTTGTTTGGCTTCTTTGGCCGCCCTCCTTTGCTCCTTACCCGAGGTTCTCGCAGCCTCCTTGCAATCTTGTAATTAGCTTCTGTGAAAACAGAGAGGCTTGGAACATATAGATAAATGGAGACAGGTTGCTGACTCATCCTGAAAGCCAGACTGGACAAATCCTATTAGTTCTAAATAAATAATATCAAAAAGAGCATAGGAGGCAAAGGAGAGAGAAAAATCAAGGTAGATCTCCTGGTACAACCTATGATTGGTGGGGGAGGCGGGAGAGACAGAGTGACGTTATTCTTCTCTGTATTGGAAATAAAATTATTTGCAAAGGAAGACTCAAAGGAAAAGATGAATTTGTTAAGCTCAAATTTGAAATTCCGCTTCCTTATATAAACAGTTTCTACATTATTGACCATGAGCTCTCTGTGGCAGTATTTTGGGGGATATAGAAGAATTTGTTGACAATCTAAAAACAGAACTGTCTGCAAAATTTCAGAATGACTGTCTCCAAGGGTGGTGGGTGGGAGAGGTGACTTATGTCAAAGCAGAATGGCATGGAATCATATCGGAATACATCGTTGTAATTTACATTTGCTTTACTAACAGTATTTGTCTTCATGTGCTGCAAGTGTCCATTCAAGTATCTGTGGTATAATACAGATTCTGTATGCAAATACTAAAAAGCTTGAATTGTATCCAGTGGTATTTCTCAGCTGATGCCAAGGCTTCTGTCAGTGGAACATGGAGGGAAGCAATTGTGGGCTATTTCTCCTTCCCCTGGATGTGATTCTTAGGTTTATAGAGGTAAGCTAAATGTCCAGCCACATCTCAGAGGTTTCTACACACACATACCTGCCTGCCTACCTCTCTCCTCATTGCCTCTTGCTTGCCACATGGAGAAAGAGGTAGAACTTCATCACAGTTTAAGGGCACATTCCAGCCAGGCAGACGCACTCAGGGAATTTGTGGAGCATGGCCAGTGAGGTTGGGGAACCACATGTGATTCCTGCATTGCAGGGGGCTGACTAGATGACACCCAGGTTCACTTCCAACTCTATGATTCTAGAGTGTGATCTTGGGATAGGAGGTGAGGTCTATAGAGGGCCCCGAGGGCCAGCTAAATAGGTCTTGAAGGCTCAATTTGGTCTCTGACTCTGTGTTTCCCCATTCCCTGGACTATGAACATGCTGAAAGCCAATTTACAGCCCCAGATGACCACATTTAAGAGTTGTTGCTAAGCTGGGTGCTCCAATCATTTATCTCCCTGCATACATGTAGGTTGGCTCCAAGTATGTGCTTGCATGTCCAATGTCCATGTGAAGGATTAGACTAAGCAGTTAATCTTTGTGGAGAGATCTCTTCCACATTGTAATATATTGCTTCTTATGCTGTTCTGTAGCCTGGGCCAAGCATGAGGACATTAATTTTTCACTAGGCAATGGCTGCTGTGAATAATGACTTCAGCTCTCAATGTGTCCTTTTGTGTGAGACAGGCAGGTATGGTGCCAGGTATGAGGTAATTGTAACCCAAAGGGAAACTACTGCAGTGAGTTATGGTATTATGAAGGGAAACTTGAAGGACTAAAAACAGATCTTCTGCAGCACTATGACAATTGTGTGTGTGTGTGGGTGTGTGTGTGTGTGTGTGTGTGGTTGGATGGTTGGATAGTGTTTTCGAGGTTACCAGCATGAGTTTGACCAAACTGCGGGAGACAGAGGTGCCTGGCGTTCTCTGGTCCATGGGGTCACGAAGAGTCGGACACGACTAAACGACTAAACAACAAATGTGTGTGTGTGTGTGTGTGTGTGTGTGTGTCTTCAAGAGATACATGAAAGTAAAAAAAAAGGATGCCTGCTGAAATAGAGTTCCACAACATGGGATGGCCAACACTAAATGCCCAACCCCTAGTGGTGACCTATAGGACCTCTGTAACATAGGGAACAACTATCAGTGCTCCTCTAGTTGATCTCAATGATCAGGCTGGGATATAAGAGCTCAGGTGTTCCTTAGATTATATTGGTCCCAAGTTCTTCAGAGCTTTGTGTGTCAACACAAGAACCTTGAACCTGGCCTGAAAACATAGGGGCTGCCAGTGCGTATGTTTTAGCCAAGATATCACATGTTGTCATCCATCTACTCCCATCAACAGCTGAGCTGCTGCATATGTGGTCAAACAGGAGATAAATGTTAAAGCAGGCATCCCCAACCTTTGGCCCTCCAGATGTTTTGGACTACAGTTCCCATCATCCCTGACCATTGGTCCTGTTAGCTAGGGATCATGGGAGATGTAGGCCAAAACATCTGGAAGGCCGCAGGTTGGGGGTGCCTGGGTTAAAGCATCCTATGAATCCAACCTCAACAACACATGCAAAAACAATGCAGCGTATAGTATTCTGATAAACCCTAGGATATAGATTGGGGGGATGCAGTAAATCCCAAGTGAAAGCAAGGTGCTTTGGAAGGATTAGAGCTTGTCTTAGGAGAAAAAGGATCTGTAAAAAATGCACAAGTCAAAATGGGGACCCACCCCACTGAAGCACATCATGATGCCTCAGCAATTCAGACACCAAAAGCAAAACAGAACACTACAGGCTAGTGTCTGCCAAAATTCAAACTTTTCATATGAAGAAAATCTCTGTCATGACTGAACAATGAAGAGAAAGTCTCTATCATGACTGAACAATGAAGCTTATTAAACAAAGGAAGAATTTTATGCAGAAACCCCAGTGCAGTGTCTTGGAAGATGAAAGTGAATTCATTTCTATTCTTTGTCCCACCCACCCAATCAAGGGGCCTAGCACAAAATCCACAGGACTGATTTGCCTGTAATTTGGCATGCTTTTGACGTAGGGACATCTCTCTCCCTCTCATGTTTTCATGGTTAGAGATAGTGAGAGTTGTAGGGCACCAGGTTGTAGAGAGCTGTTGTGGCTCATATCAAGAACTTGATTATATCAAGGAATAACAGGTTTTATATAGCTCCACCCTGACCCTCTTTCACTTTTACAATCTTCTCTGTGAGGCAAAAGCAGTTAGAGTGGATAAGGATTTGCAACGGGCTGATCATAACCCAATTTATTATGATATAATATCTAAAAATCAGGTTTACAGGAAAATTACGATACAGAAAGGGAGAATAAAGATAGTAAAGAGGAAACACTTTTCTCAAATAGTAAGCTTTTTACATGCTAACACTATTGATTTTTGTGCAGCAGTAATGGCATTAAAACATCCTTGAGTTTGACATTTGGCTACATTGTTTTTTACAGAAGTGCATCAGTGGAATTCAGATAGATAATCTGAAATGGAAGATGATTCTTCAATTGCAGTTTTACCCTTTCTGAGGAAACGTGCTGTGGGCTGTATTCTTCTAGTGGAAAATACAAATCATTTTCAATCACCATCAGTCTTCTGTGCACACAGACAAATATAATATAATTGTTCTGACTGACACAGAAAAACAGCCTTTTTAAAAGAGTGAGTGAGGCCCTTGAAAAAGAAATTGCTCCATGAAACATGTATTGATAATGTAGCCTGACAGGAAATTCCATGAAAAGCAACAGAGCAAAGTAAGTAGTTGGATAACTATCTGAGAGGCTCTCCCATTTCTTTTGGCGCTTATATTATAAAGATGGTGCCTCATGATTCCCACTTCACATCATTTATTTTAATCGTTTCTTAGGCCAATTACAACTGGCCATTTTAATCAACTGGATGTAGTAATTTTAACATAATTGTGGTTTCTAATGATATAAAACACACAGAATTATATCAGAGCCACTGCTGCCCCATAAATAGTTTTGGCAAAGCAGAGCTTAGTTGTGCCATGCCATGCAAGTCACACATGAGTGTGTGGCCTTAGGCAAGTTATCACATACCTATAAAATGGGATGCTGTGAGAGCAAACAGCAACAGCAAGAAGAAGCGTGCCTCATATAGAAGAAAAGAACTGCCCCTCCCCTTCTATCCCTCACTGCCTCCTGCTCCCACATCTGTTGTCATTCACTTCTCCCTTTGCTCTATGGTTCATTTTCCCTCCCTCACATCTGGATATCTAATGTGACACATCAAGCAGTTCTATTAGGGGTGTTCAACAACCACCAGATTCAGTTCAGACCCCAATTCAGTGATTTGGATTTGAGCACCTGGGCTTGGGATTCAGACTTCAGAGCCTGCATGATTTGGCTTGTGATTTTGAGACAAACTTCAATTTGAGGGGAAACAAAGCTTCCTCTCCCACCATTCACTTTGGATAAATTTTTTTTAAGGCTATAACAATTTTCTTTCTGACAGGTGGATAAAACTTGTAGGCATTGTAGCCCTTGAGAGTGGAGTAAGCCTGCCACATTACAGGCAAATAAATGCAGGCATTTGTGTATGAGGGAACTTTCTTTTTTAATATATTTTTCAAAGGAAACAGGCTATAGGGTGTTTTTTGGCAGAGTGATACAAAGTGTGCAGGCACCCTTGCGCCATCAGAGGGGGTGAATTCTGCCAAATTTCATGAGGATAACTCCAGTGGTTTTCACCCAAGAGCAGTCTTTCCAGTTTTGCATTAAGCAAAAAAAGAATATTCCCTAGTTATTTATAGGAAATTTGTCTGAAAATAGCAAACCCAAACCTCTACCTGCTTGGGGGCCTGAGGAGCTAACAGCAGCAGCCTTTGCCCTGAGAGTTGATGACGGTGAAAGATGCCAAATGCCCTTCAGCCTGGGAGATGCTTCTGACGGGTTGCCCACCTGGCTGCTCACCAGCCAGGGGCAAGCAGACTTCTCTGGCAAGGACATTCCACTCAGAAGGACAGTGGCCAAAACCATTTTCCAGCAGCTGCACCCTACTCCCTTCCACACGTCACCTTCTTCAAACCTTGTTTTCTACCAGCAACATTATCGGTCTTCATTTCATTGGGGATCTGAATGAATAAATGGTGCCACCGTCACCCTCACACTTGATGTTATTCACTGTGCCTGTACTATAGGTGATTTTTTTTTTCTAGCTCAGTTGGTAGAGCATGATGAGGCTCTTAATTTCAGGGTTGTGGGTTTCAGTTCCACATTGGGCAAAAGATTCCTACAGATTACCCATGTGGTACCCTCCAAATCTACAACTTTGTGATTTTTAGCTTATTCTCAGCTCTTGTTGACCCCAGGCACTCGACACTACATTATAGAGTTCCAAGTGTCATAGAAACATTCAGACACTTCCATTTTGCAACATTTGGGAAAGCAATCATTCATCGTGTAGTATACTGCAACAGTAAGGATTGGATGCCAAAAATCATACAGTTGCATGTTCAAAATGTAGGTGAAAGGAATTAATTCAGTGGTCTGTGGCTCTACCCATGTACCTTAAACATATATATGTTTTAGATTTTGCGTGCTGTTCCCATAAGCATGAATATTTGTTGTATTAATTTTGCTGAAATACAGTTCTGCTCAAGGAGTCCAGTACATTGGACACAACCAAGATACTGTTGAAAACACCTGTTGAAGTCAATGGGATAAATGTCTTAGTTGAGGTTGGTTTTTTTTAGTGTATGCCATTCCACTAATTTTTGTGTGTGCATTACTGTTGAAAATCATAGAATTGAAGGGACCCCGAGGGCCATCTAATCAAACCCCTGCAATGCAGGAATCTCAACTAAATCATACATGACTGATGGCCATCCAACCTGTGCTTAAATACCTCCAAGGAAGTAGAGTCTCCCACCTCTCATGGAAGTTTGTTTCACTGTCAAACAGCTCTTACTGCCAGAACGTTATTCCTAATGTTTAGTGAGAATCTTCTTTCTTGGAATTCCATCCACACAATAACGGACAAGGAGAGTTAATAAGCAAGCTGTTAATGTGCCAGCACAGAACAAGAGTTATGCTCACACCAATAACTCCATCTTATTTTTTAAGAGAAAATTCTCTTACATTGTAAGTTTCGATAGATCTGTTTCTATACATTTCTATAGATCTGTTTCTGTGGAAGTGACCTGTGGTCTAACTCTTCATATGGTTTGCTTCATCAACTAATAATTCTATAAAAATCTTCCCAGCATGACAAACAGCACTGCCTCAAAATTACAGGACCTCAGATACTACAGATATGCATTCATTTATATTATATTTGACCATTAATAGTAGTAATGAATAATAGAATGATGGAGAATCATTAACTGCAACACTTTACTATTTGTTCTCTGGACCTATTCTGCAGTTCCAAATTTCATGAGAGTAACTTCACATCTTACAGTGTTCATGTGATGGTTATAATTATTACTTGATCACTGGAACATCTTAAACTTCTGTCATTTATTTAGCTTTCTTACTCATATGTTGCTTTTTGACTGAATGGTCTTCAGAGCATCTAATGGCAGGTGGAATAAAGCACTTGCAATAATTAAAAATCATTACAATCAACAGTGATAAGCATCAAGCAAGCACCATAACAAAAAATAGGTGGGCCGTGTAATGAGTCTGCATGGTTCATTGATGCTTAGCATGTAAGGCAGTTAGCCTTTTATGCCGAATGCTGATAAACCATGAACGGGGATTTTATCCATCATATGACAGCTGCCACTTTTAGTGAAGTCATTTTTATGGTAAAAAAACACACACAAAAGCCATCAGTTGGTGCTGTGCATTCAATCCCCACCCCCCACCCCAGGCAATCACTATGACATGGCAGAGGAATATGACTATGGATGAAATGTGGTGGGCTTAAATGTCCAAAGTACTTCTAGTTTGTGTAGAATAACAAGTGAATACCACCCACTGTTCCTATTTTGTTTGAAACAAAGAAAACAATCTGTTTTTGTGTCTCTCTATTAACAGATGTAGGAAGGGCTGGATTTGCAAATACAACAGTTATGACAGATCAGTTTATTGCCAATGGCATGGGAGAGTGGGGCTGTATGTGATGAAGCTACCGACATTTTGTTTCTGTTTTTCTCTTTTAACATTCATTAAATACACACAAGCCCGTCTGATTTTGCCCTCCCAGAACACACCATTGCTAGAGGCATCAAAGCTGACATTAGTATTCTCTGTGAGACGGATTACTCTGTGTAGCTTTTATACTTACTGGAAGGCCATTACGTAGATGTCTGGGCTGTCATATTCAATTTTGCACAGAACCTTTATGTAAATGGGGGAGGGAATCAATATTTTTTACTATGATCATGAATAGAATGCATAAGCTGAAGTAGGCAATAAATGTAGTCTTTGAGAAAGACATATTGCAAGGGGAATGGGTCTTTCTTTTATTTTAGCATCAGCCTGCCATGCATGCTTCCAGTGTAATTACTATTTGTCATCCTCATCCTCATTAGTTTGCCAAACTTGAAGGAAGCTGTCATGCCTCTTTGAATAGTGGACAGTAATAGAAGGACATTGCTTCCCATACCAGTTTCCAGAATTAGTTGGCACTCTTGTTTTAAGCTAAATGGCTGGAAAATAAAGACTTTGTGAAGTGTTATTGATGTGAATAGAAACAATGGAGATGTGCTAGTTATATTTAACACTTGATCTTAAACCAACTTACATACACTTTATTTATTAGCTAACTATAATGTACAACAGCCTTTTTAAACCTTCAGCCCCAAAGTGGAGAGAATAAATATACTGCTCTAAAAGTGAACAACAGAGCAATAGCAAATGCCACTCCCTCAGCATATATGGTAACATTATGGCCCATGGCAGCAGTGGCACCTCCAAGTCATGTAGACATGGAGGTAGCAGATGCAGTGACATAGATGATATATCTCCAGGACAACCGCCTGCCCTATGTACAGTGCAACACATGCACAATGATACTGCTTCATGAGCTCCTGTGACACAGACAGCAGTGACACAGCTGGCACACTTCCTCAAGCATCCCTACAAGCAGGGGGTTCAAATCCCTTTATAAGCTCATTGCCCTATGTTTGATCACAACACCCAACAGGGAAGAAGGAAAGGTAACAGAACATAGCCCCCCCAAAACCTCCCTTGGCCAGAGGCCTACAGAGAGGACGCACAGGCCTCCTTGGGACAAGTGTTGAAGATGTACTGTGTCAAAGAAAGAGTCTTTTGCCAGTCAGGAGCAAGGAGGAACCTGTGTGGAGCAAATAGGTTGCCAAACCTCCAGGGCTCATGGTTGTGGGCCTTCCTCATGATCTGCAAGGAACTGGGCATGGGGTAGGTCTTATAGCTGTTGGATAGTTGGCTGTGAAGAGCAAAGGGTGGGGACAGAGTGTAATGAGCCATGATCAGCAGCTGGGACACATAGTCCCTAGACCTGGATACACCGTGGGTGTTTGTGAGGAAATCCACCTACCTTCATGCATGGAGAGCCTGGAACAAACTGGCACCTGACAATTTCCAGTTCCTGACAACTATCAGTTTGTTCCAGGCTCTCCATGCATGAAGGTAGGTGGAGGACTGTAGTGTCTGAGGCCATACTCACCTCTTTCCCTATAAGGGCTGTAGTGGAACTCTGGGTGCACAGTGGCTGTTTGTTCTCCCTGCATGTGCTCTGTGATCCTGCAAGGAAAAAGTGTTATTCAGTGCGTGGCCAGCAGTGGCAATGGCCTTCGCCAAAAGAGAACTTGCATGCATCATGCATGTGAGAGTGAATGTTTACCCAGTGCGAGAGACGCTACTCTCTTACACTGTGTTAATAGCAAGACAGGACTCTAATAACAACAACAACAACAGGGTGTAATGATAATATACATAATCCATATATAGGAATAAATCACTCTTAAACAAATACAGACACAAAATAAAACAAAATAAATAAACTACAGGTATGTGAATGCAGGGGCGAAGGAAGGCTCTCTGGCACCCGGGGTGGGGTGTCGAGGGGTGGGGCAAACTTCCCGGCGGCGCATGCGCGGCATACGATCCTCTGCTCGTGGCTGCAGCGGGATGCCTTCTTGTCACCCACCCTCAGAGATGGCACCCAGGGTGGACCGCCCCCCCTTCCTCTGCCACTGTGTGAATGTATGGGTGGTAGCAACTGGAACTATTTATAACACAGGAATAATGGCCAACAAGACAGGATTACAAAACATAGCTGCTGTTATACCAAGAGAACATAATTTAAGTATTCAAACCCCCTTACTCACTGTATCAGCAATACCTGTTCATATGCCATGGGTCCTTGGTCATGTTCCTCATTTACAAATGAAATAAAGTCAGAGCAAACAGGTGTGAAGTTGTTGTTTGTCCTTTGGCCCCTAAAGACTTTCAGCTATTTAGTTACTTTTTCCAGCAAGACAATTAAAGCAAGTTGCAGTATTTATTGCAAAGTTTTGAGAGAGAGAGATGGGAGACATTTGTAGCATGTATCCCCTGCGCCAGCACTTTCCCTTGGAGAGATCATTATTTGTGCTATTTGATAATGTGGGATAGAATGTAGAAAGGAAAACAAATGTACATTATAGCCAGTATTGGTTTTGCATTTGTGTTTCAGGCTGATTTAAGTCTAAGCAGCCTTCTAAGCCTCACATGTGAAAAGGCTTTACTCTTAAGTTACACAAGTGAAAGATGGCATGAAAGAAAACCACCTCTTCATTCATATTCGCCTTCAGGTACTAAAAATCTAATCATTTTAGCATTAGAGTATGTTTGGCAAGCATTACAAATGGTGAGGGTTTTGGTGCCTTATGGGCAGAGCTCAGAATGAGCAGAGGCCACACTGCGGTTCAAATAATATAATTGCAGAACATTATATTGCAGCTATAACTCTGACATTTTATTTATTCTCCCCTGGTTCTTTCGGGCTTTAAAGGACAGATCAAAGAAACAGGAAAAAATAATTGAAAAGCATTGCATTTGCTGCAGTGGAATTAACTGCTGAGTTAAAGCATTTGTGACTAATCTTTGTGTATACACTTAGTAAATTACTTTAAGAATCCCAATTTTTCTAAATGAAGGAGGAAATAGAATATATAGTTCATAAGGTTTAAAAATAATAACGAGAGTAAATGTTTTGATTCTTTATAGAATCATGAGAAAATTTCGTAATTATTTTATAGGCTTTGAAAAACAGTCACAGCCAAAGAGTATGAAAAACTCATAGAATCACAGAATTGTAGAGTTGGAAGGGACCACAAGGGTCATCTAGTCCAACCCCCTGGAATGCAGGAACTTTTGGCCAACATGGGGCTTGACCCCACATCCCTGAGATAAAGATTCTTATGTTCTATGACTAAGCTATCTAGTGCTGTGATTCAATAAATTTAACAGTCGTTTTCATCTGCTCATCTACCACTTGCTACTCCAAAACGGGGAAAATCAGAATTCACTTTAATTGTTCCTAACTCCCCATGATGTAAAAGGTGTTCATTCTACCTTCTGCCCTAAGACAGACCTACAGCACCACCCTATGCTGAGTAAGTCTCACTCAGTTCACTTATTCCCAGGGAAGTGTGCATATGATTGCTAGTTGACAAGATAAGCATAATAAATGACACCCAGAGTGGGGCCATCTGAAATGGATAAAGGCTTCTGTGCAAGCCTGTGGTTTAAAAGTATTATTATATTGCTTTATTTTAATATTTGTCCTTTGCTTATCTCAGTAGTAAATGGTCACAGTTTGTTGAAAACATTAAATATGGAAGTGGGCAACCCCACTTCCATTTTATTTTTTTTGATGTTTGTTTCTCCTTTCAATTAAATAAAAAGTAAGAGCCCGTGCAGTGCTGATCAATTTTCACTGTATGCTTGGACAAAGCGCAAAGACAAATAATTTCTAAAGATGGGAGATTACCAAAGACCTTTTTCGAGCTGACTGATACCATGGACTTGATTGATATTTGGAGAACAAGGAATCCCCTGGAAAGAGAGGGGACCTTCTTCTCTGAAGCAAAGATGACCTGGACCAGGATTGACCAAATTTGGATCTCTAGCAATCTGGCACCAAGGGTTAAAAAGACAGAAATCTGCCCAAAAACCTGCTCCGATCATAACGCAATAAGGATGGATATGAAACTGACAACAGCTGGAAACTTCAGATGGAGAATGAATGACACCCTATTTGGAGATGATGCTATTTACAAAAAGGCCCAAAAGACATTGAAAGACTACTTCGAGGTGAATTTAAGATCAGATGTGGAAAGAAGAATAGTGTGGGATGCTAGCAAGGCCGTGATGCGTGGTTTCCTAATCCAACAAAATTCTATAAAAAGGAAAAAACAGAATGAGAGAAAAGAAAAAATTTGGGAACAGATGAAAGAAGGAGAAAAGAAATTGAGATCTAAACCCAAGTCTCAAGAGATTTTAAGAGAAATAAAGTACCAACAAACCCAGTATATGGAACTGATAAATCAAGAAATAGAATGGAAAATAAAACAAATGAGGCAAAAGACTTTTGAGTCA
Source organism: Podarcis melisellensis (assembly GCF_964234715.1). Classification (NCBI taxonomy): domain Eukaryota; kingdom Metazoa; phylum Chordata; class Lepidosauria; order Squamata; family Lacertidae; genus Podarcis; species Podarcis melisellensis. Next base: position 44,425,122 of record NC_138530.1, on the reverse strand, counting down.
GCAGATAAATGTGGGAAACTGCTGTCATGGCAATTGAAAAAGAGGCAAAAGCTGAACACGGTAACATCCCTCGAGGTAGAGGGGAAACTTATCAGTAAACCAAATGAGATCAGTAATTGTTTTCAAAGTTTTTTTAAGAAATTATATGCACAAGGGCCAAAGAATGAACAAGAGATAGAAGATTTTATTAAAAAATATGGACTTTCAAAGATTAGTGAAAATAATAAAAGGATTTTGAATGAGAAAATTACAGACCAAGAAATAGAGGGTGCCATTCAGGGTATGCAATTGGGGAAATCACCAGGACCAGATGGATTGACCGCGAGGTACTACAAAGCACTTAAGGAATGGCTAATACAACCGTTGAAAGAAGTGTGTAATCAAATCATGGAGGGGAAAAAGGCTCCTGAATCGTGGAAGCAAGCATTTATCTCACTCATACCGAAAACAGAAACTGAGAAGCACCAAGTTAAGAACTACCGCCCTATCTCACTATTAAATGTGGATTATAAAATCTTTGCAGACATTTTAGCAAAAAGATTGAAAAAAGTGTTATTGGATGAGATTCATAAAGACCAAACAGGCTTTCTCCCAGGGAGATATATGTCAGACAATGTGAGGAACATTATAGACATTTTGGAGCTTTTAGAGACGAACATAAACAGAAAAGCAGTTTTGATCTTTGTGGACGCGGAGAAAGCCTTTGACAACGTTAGTTGGAGTTTTATGAAGAAGAATCTGCAAGGGATGGGGGTAGGCCAAAAATTTGAAAATGGTATAGGTGCAATATACTCTGAGCAAAAGGCTAAATTAATTGTGAATGGTATGGTGATGGATGAGATCCCGATAGAAAAAGGGACACGACAGGGATGCCCAATATCCCCCCTATTGTTTATATCGGTCCTGGAGGTACTGTTAAACATGATTAGAAGAGACCAGCTGGTGGAAGGGATACAGCTCGGAGCTAAACATTATAAGTTAAGAGCATTTGCAGATGACTTAGTTTTGACTTTGCAAAAACCAGAAGCCAGTACAAAAAGGGTATTGGAACTTATTGAAAAATTTGGTCAAGTGGCAGGTTTTAAATTAAACAAACAGAAGACAAAGGTGTTGGGAAAAAATTTAACAATGGAGGAAAAAGATAGCTTCCAAAGGGAAACGGGTTTGGAAATAACAAAAAAAGTGAAATATCTGGGGGTGAATTTAACATCTAAGAATATGAATCTGTTTAAGGACAATTATGAGAAATGTTGGTTGGAAGTGAAGAAAGATCTTGACATTTGGTCTAGACTAAGACTCTCCTTGTTAGGCCGAATTGCTGTTATTAAGATGAACGTATTGCCGAGAGTGTTGTTTCTGTTCCAGACACTACAAATTTTGGACAAGATGGACTGTTTCAAGAAGTGGCAGAAAGATATATCTAAATTTGTCTGGCAGGGCAAAAAACCCAGAATAAAATTTAAGATTTTAACTGACTCAAAGGATAGAGGGGGCTTTGCTCTGCCGGACTTAAGACTTTACTATGAGGCAGCAGCATTTTGCTGGCTGAAACAATGGCTACTTCTTGAGAATACAGATGTCTTGGATTTGGAGGGATATGATAATAACTTCGGCTGGCATGCATACTTGTGGTATGACAAGGTAAAGGTTCATAGAGGCTTTAAAAACCACATTGTCAGAAAAGCATTATATAATGTATGGATTCGTTATAAGGATTTGTTGGAAAATAAAACCCCCAGGTGGTTGTCACCCATGGAAGCCAAGGCGGTAAAAAAACTTAATATGGAATCAGATTGGCCAAAATATTATGAAATTATAGAATACGATGGTGAAAAGCCTAAATTACAGAGCTTTGAGAAATTAAAATCTAAAGTTCGAGACTGGCTACATTATCATCAAATTAATGAGACATTTAAGCAAGACAGGAGACTAGGATTTCAGAAGGAGAGGTCAAAGTTAGAAACAGAGCTATTGGAATCCAATACTAAGAATTTGTCTAAAATGTATAATTTGTTGCTGAAATGGAACACTCAAGATGAAACAGTAAAGTCAGCAATGATTAAGTGGGCACAGGATATCGGACATGATATTATGTTTGCAGACTGGGAACAGTTATGGACCACAGGCATCAAATTTACGGCATGTAGTGCCTTAAAAGAGAACATAATGAAAATGATCTATAGGTGGTACATGACCCCAGTCAAGCTTGCAAAGATATATCATCTGCCCAATAACAAGTGCTGGAAGTGTAATGAATGTGAAGGAACCTTTTATCATCTTTGGTGGACCTGTCCAAGAATTAAGGCCTACTGGGAAATGATCTATAATGAAATTAAGAAGGTCCTAAAGTGGACATTTGCAAAGAAGCCGGAGGCCTTTCTCCTGGGCATGGTCGATCAAACGATTCCAAAGAAAGATAGAACTTTTTTCATGTACGCAACCACGGCAGCAAGAATTCTTCTAGCAAAGTATTGGAAGACTCAAGAGCTACCTACTCTGGAAGAATGGCAGATCAAGGTGATTGAATATATGGGACTAGCAGAGATGACCGGCAGAATCCGCGACCAGAGGAGAGAGACGGTGGAAGAGGACTGGAAAAAATTTAAAGTGTATCTTAAGAATTTTTGTAAAATTTTGGAATGAGAAGATGTCAAGGGCTATGAAATTAGAGAATTTATAGCTGTTAAAATCTAAACTTAAGAAAATTTAAAGAAAGTTGTTCTTTTAAAATTGAAAGAAGGATTGCTTAAAGCTAATTTAAAAAATAAGGGTGCAGTGATGGGAAGGTTTGGGGAAGTCATGTATGTTTGTTTGTATGTTTTTCTTTTTCTTTTTCTATTTTATTGTCTATTTTGTTTTCTATACTGTTTAAAATGAATAAAAAATTTTATAAAAAAAAAAAAAAAATTTTCACTGTATGCTGCAATCATAATAATGGTGTGTGAAAACACAGCTTTTGATCAAACTTGGTTCAAGTATTTTCATGATGACTGAACAACGCCTTTCATGACAAAAGTAATTCCAGGCTTCTGAAAATAAATTGCATAAAGGTAAAAGTACAAAGGCAAATTCGCAGAGTTCAGACTCTCACAAAGCTTTACCGAAGGAAACCAATCAATAAAAATGCTGCCAATTTTTGTTAAGCTTTCACAAGCTATTTAGAGCCAAGGATGTTTCTTTTTCCTTGTGAATACTTGCAGGAAGTGCCACTTCACAGAAAAGAAAAGAAAAGAAAAAAACCTTGGAGGAGCAACTGTCTTGATTTGCCTGTTTCCAGAATGCTAATTTCTCATACACTGAACACAATAGAGATCTTACCTTGAGAACAATCATGCTTCCTTTTACCTCCTAATTTTAGTGGTGCATTTCAGAGGCTACAGAATTGCAGGCAACCAGGGGGTGGGGCCCTGCAAATGAAAAGTTAAAACAGAAGTCTCTTCTTTTGCAGGGAAAGAAAACTTTTGAGAAACCAGAGGACAGGTTTTGACAAAGTACTAATGGGAAGTAGGAGACTGGGGTTTGAACCCCAAGGGGAGAAGGGATTGCACTAATAGTGCCCCACTGCAAGCTTCACAGAGCAGTGACAGTAGGCACACTGGATAGATTTGGAATTCGGTATCAGGAGATGTGAGTTCAAGCCCCCTCATGGGCAATGGAGCAAAATGGTACCACACTTCCTTTGCACTGTAGGACATCTCACATTTTTGTAGAACATATTGTAGAACATCTCACATTTTATACACAGAGAGGGTCCCAGGTTAAAACCCACAGTATACCTTTACACTAGGAAGGAGGGAAGGGATCCTCCATACCCAGGCACTCCTGGGCCAATTACAAGGTGTTCTGCATGGGCCAGTAGCCTATTTCCACATTGGGCAAATAGGTCTTTTGGCCAACTTCTCCCTCTGTCAACCAGTGTGAAAAGTCCACCCTCCTACCTTTTTTGCCTGATAAGCCAGCCTTATCAGCTAGCATTCCAGCAGAATGTAGTTCCTCCTTTCTCCCCACCCTCAACAGCATACATGCTGGCAGAAGCAGTCATCCCACTTGTGGACCTCGAGAGGCCTGCATTTCTGCTTGAACAGAGAGAGGAGTAGGGACAGCTAGTTCTGGTAATCTGAGGTCTCTACAAAACTGCACAGAAAGTTTCAGGCCCCACAGCAAAAAGATAACCAAGAACATTTGTGAGTGTGGGTGACCTGGAGAACTCTACCTTTGAGGAAGAAGTAAGGACTTAACAGAACATTCTCAATCCCCTTGATTTTTTACAGATTCTGTGCATGATTGAATCAAGGAAGATCTTTCACTGATGTATCCTACAGATTTCAATCTATAAATTAATTTTGGACAGTTTTGTTTCTTGCCAGTCAGTATTTTCAACCACCTTGTCTTTCATCTTATTAGTATCTTCAAGAAACAGAGTTGTCTGAATCTGTGTTTGCTCACATTCATAAAATTTTGTTCCCTTTCTCTACAGTATGGATCAAAAACTGTAGCCCAGGAGTTTTGGATAAAAAGGGAAATTCATATTATATTAATAGATTCCACCACTGATGTTTTATTTTAATAACCCACTTTGTCTCTTCCCCTCTCTTTATTTAAATACCATAGCACGAGTGTGAAGGACTTTGTGATTCATTTTATTAGAAAAGAAAATTTAATAACTATAAAATGAAGATGTTATTTAACTTGTTCAGAGATCTTGCAAATAGTGGAAACATTTTCTGTTATGGCAGTGCCTTATGATCTTAATGTAAGAGTTTATTAAAATAAAATAAGGACTAGTCAGTTTTGTACAAAAGTATTATTTGAGGTTTTCCTTCTCTGATAATGCTTATTTCAAAATAAATACAATACTATTGTGTCTTAATGCCAGAGTTTGGTTTCTGTGTAGATGCAAAAACATGCATACTCAGAAGCCCCAGGGTGCTCTCACAAGATCTCATGGGGCCATCTGAGTCCCCACATTACAAGGGTCAGCAAACCTTTTCAGCAGGGGGCCGGTCCACTGTCCTCAGACCTTGGGGGCCGGACTATATTTGGGGGCGGGGTGGGGAAATGAACGAATTCCTATGCCCCACAAATAACCCAGAGATGCATTTTAAAGAAAAGGGCACATTCTACTCATGTAAAAATACCAGGCAGGCCCCACAAATAACCCAGATATGCATTGTAAATAAAAAGGACACATTCTACTAATGTAAAAACACGCTGATTCCTGAACCATCCATGGGCTGGATTTAGAAGGTGATTGGGCTGGATCCAGCCCCCGGGCCTTAGTCTGCCTACCCATGCCCCACAAGATCTCATGGGAGCATCTCAGTCTAGGCATGATTAGAGAACCTTGCTTGCAAAACGAGGTAGTGAGCATAGAAGCTATTTTGTGCTGGAACAATCCAGCACAAAGAGAGTTTTAAAGCTTTCTGCTTTGCTTTCCAAGCAAGGCTTTCTAATTGCATTGGCTGCAGAAGCCCCACAATGCTCTCACTAGTGGGGACATTCAAGTTCCTGTGAGATCTTGTGGGAGTATCCCAGACCTGGTGTGTAAAGAGTTTATTACTGGATGCTACTCAAGTTCAATTGCCACATCAATCTCAGGCACAGATTAGCCAGCCTTCCAGGCTTCCAGTACTTCAATTAAAGGCCAAGAAAAGACAACATCAAATGCCGAAGTGCAGGTGGCAGAGGAAGGTTCAGAAGAAAGGTAATATCTCAAGTCCCTATTGCTACTAGAGGTTTTGAGGTGAAATTTATAGGAATATATATTTGGCCAGCAAGAAACCAAGAGGATAGGTCTCATGTGTGCAAGCTTAAGTGCACACTTGAACACTCTAACTATACCCCTTGATTAAGTGAAAGGAAGAAAAGAAAAACAAAAAACAGTTGGACAGGCAGGATAAATCCCTACAAAAACTTAGGGTGAATTTAGGCAAATCTTTACCCATTTCGTTAAGTCAATTGCTTCCAATGATTATCTTGCCTGTTCCATTTCACTATGACATGCTATTAATTATATTTGAGTCTGCGTAAAAATAAATGTGACAAGAACAAATGATAGGTAATAACAGGAGCCATAAAAAGGTGGTAAGCACACTGTACTCGTCTCACGTACACTGTCATAATGGTTCACAAAGACACAGAAGTCTTCTTGTTGTTTTTTTTCTTTTTACCTCTAGTTGACTTCTAAATTCTTAACCACTATAACTTTTCAAAGCACTGTGTGATTGTCAGATAATCTCATCCAGAGCGGCTTCTTTTTCAGCCAGAACTCGCTGGAACTCAGTTCCAGCACCTCTCAGGTGGGCGCCATTGCCATTCTTAAGACAACGAGTGAGGTGTTCGTGGTGAGAAAAATATCACTGATCTTATCAACACATATTGTGTGTTAAGAAAAGAGCAATGAAATGAGGATTTGGAATCTCTATTTCTTTATTTTGTTGGTATGCCACCTCCGAGGGCTCAGATCATCTATTTTGTCCTCACAACAGCCCTGCGAGATAGGCCAATCCAAGAAATTGTGATGGGGCCAAGATCACAGAGTAAGATTCATGGTGAAGAGGCATTTGCATCAGGTCTCCCAAGCCTATGTTCAACACTGCATTAACTTCACCGGCTCCCACAGCCAATATGAGGAGAGACAGCTATTACTTTACCCATACAATGTCTCTGAAAGTAGAAATGATGGGTCACCATGGCCTGCCATTTCCCACTGGCAGATTCAAGGCTTCAGTTTGTGCAGTGGAGCAGGCCAGCAGCAGAGCTTCCATGTTGCCCATTTTTATTAAGTAAAATAACAATGAAGAAACTCCACCGCCTGCTGGCCACTTCAGAGCCCTCTTCCTTGAGCACCAAGTTTCCTAGAATTTTAATGGATGACCAAGTAAATAGGACACCATCCCAGGCACTGCTGGAGATACCAGATGATCCAATATGTAAGACACCTGGTCACGCTAAAAGAGACATGGGCCATTCAAATCCAGATTCTCTATTCATTGTGTAGTAGTGACTAAGGACCAAGACTGACCTTGGGAATGAATGGAAAGAGGCTGAAGAATCCTCCCCCTTCTCCAAATATATACTAGGTCAACTCAGTGCAGGGTAGAGAAAATGCTGCTCTCCAGACGTTGTAGTGGCTAATGGATAGGGCTAAGGATTCAGTGACATCTGGAGGGCCACAGATTAGCCACCCCTACCTTATAGCTTATGCATTGTAGGAGACGTTTCCCACATGGGCCCATTGAACAGGGGTCCAGCCAGCTGAGTTGCTTGGGTGTTGGCCTCAGCTCGTTTCCATTTATGGAAAGTGGGCAAAAGAGATTTCCCTCGCTAATATTTTCTGAAGGTTGAAAGCTAAAGCTCTCTTCGGTGAAGAGTAATAACATTAGTTATTGTGGTTGAAAGGGGTTTCCACTTGACCTGTTCTGAACCTCTGGAGGCTGCACATGGAGAATGCAGACTCGATTGCTGTAGCATGTGGAGTGATCATCTAACAGAAGTAGCTGAACTAAATGCTGGGCTATCACTTTTTATTCAACAAAGACTTGTAAATCAATGAATAAGTTTAAAATGACTTTAGACCATTTGGTGAGGGTGTGTGTGTGTGTAGATACATAGTCTCAGGTATTTTTTAAAGCAGATTTTGCAAGCAGTTAAGCCAGCGCTGACAGCTGAGTAATATCAATGGAGTCCATATAAAATTGTCCAGGCTTGGGCATGTTCCATAGCTAAGATGAATGAACACTGGACTGAAAGACCCAATTCATGCACTCATCTAAACACACACCTGTCATAGACAAGACAATCTGCTCAGTTCCCTCCACCAGAATATTTTGTATTGTCGGCAGAATAAATTTGCCTGCCAATTAATCTTTTTCAGAGGATTTCTAGATGGCCTTTCTCAGACTCAGTCCACACCAGGCTTCCTCAAACTCAGTCCAGATGTTTTTTTGCCTACAAGTCCCATGATCCCTATCTAGCAGGACCAGTGGTCAAGGATGATGGGAATTGTAGTCTCAAAACATATGGAAGGCCGAGTTTGAGGGGGCCTGGTCCACACCTATTACTGGTCTGGTTAATGTAAAAAAGGCAGGTAATTCCAAGGACTTCTGAGTAAAACAACAGAAGGAAGGCAAGATATTGAGGGAGGGAGTCATTCACTACAGATGTTAGCATTTATGGTCAAACCTCTTGTGAGGTTCTGGTGATAGTCAGTGGGTATCGGCCGGAGGCATCTGTTGTTCTGATAAATATCTTTTATTAAAACTGTTAAATTTAAACATTGCATTTAAGATCTGAAATTCTGTGGAAAATCAAAGAGGTGATATTTACTTGATGTCATGCTTTATATAGTTATCAGATGAAAATTAAAATGTCATCAGTGATATTAGCAGGGCCTCTTAAGTGTTTAATGACTGAATTATACAGGAATTTAATCACCCATTCATACCAAGTAAAAACAAGCCTTTGCAGTGAAGTTTAACACTACTTTATAACATATAAACGTAATACGGAACAAATGTTTAAACCAGTCTTGTAGTATAGTAGTTGAGAACTCAGTCTAATCTTATTAAGGCACAACTGGAACTCAATTAAATCAGGGTTGAACTGGTCATACAAACCTTGGGTTCAGATTCTGCTGTCACAGAATTGTAGAGTTGAATGGGACACTGAGGGTTCTCTAGTCTAACCGTTGCAATACAGGAATAACACAACACAGGCAGTTTCATATATAAGCTGAAACTTCCAACATCCTGCTTGATTGCATGATGCTGGGTTCAGCTATTGTGAGAGAAGGAGAAAACAACATTGCCTAAAATACATTCTCTCCCACAACAATTTCCCCTTACAGTGGTACTTCAGGTTAAGAACTTAATTCATTCTGGAGGTCTAACCTGAAACTGTTCTTAACCTGAGGTACCACTTTAGCTAAAGGGGCTTCCTGCTGCCGCTGCACGATTTCTGTCCTTATCCTGAAGCAAAGTTCTTAACCTGAGGTACTATTTCTGGGTTAGCAGAGTCTGTAACCTGAAGCGTCTGTAACCTGAGGTACCACTGTGTGTGTGTTTGTGTATGTATTAATACACACTTTACCATAGAATGTGCATTTTAGGCTGGAGAACGGCACTGTAAAATTTGTGGAAGAGTGATTTCAAAGAATGGCTGTGAAATAGGAATGGAACCCAGTTCCTCAATTTCCTCCCTGTCACAGATTTTAATCTTTGATTGAGCTGAAATAGACCCTGTTAGTTAAGCATCCCTCACAACTCTTACATAGGTATTTTCTACAACTGTCCACATTGCCCAGCTAAGCCATTTCGGTGGTACTTTCCCTATACTCCCCTAACAGTTGAGCTGATGCTTTAAAGGGGGGGGGGCGACCTATAACGCTACAATTGCTCAGCCACTATGTGGATTTCATATAGCCCTTAAGTGGGATTGAAGTGATAAGCAGTTGGATCCTGTGCTTGTCTTTGAAAAAGAATATCACTTACATTGTATAAATATCATCCCCACCCACCATTTTGTGTAAATTGCTCAATCACAGCCATATTTTTTTCAGCAGTTAAGCTTTGCCCCAGTTCTCTGCTAGGAGCAGAACAACGTGCTTGGCTGAGCTGGAGTATTCTGCTGTCATGCAGTTGTAAATTTGCAGCAATCTGAAAAGATGCTTCCAAAAAGGCAAAGTGTTACCTTGAGCTGTACTTTTAGTATTATAATCTACTATAGGATTTGAGAAGTCCCGATAAAAAGGATAAATACTATACAGATATGTATGACAATATTTTATGTGCATATCTGATAGACCACCTTAATTGCTGCCAGGCAATTTCAGAATTCAGTGTGAACTTTTCATAAACCTCCAGAATGATCAGATAGTTTGTTGATAATGCAGGGTTTATAACAGGAGTGTATCTATTGATCCTATCTACTGAACAGATGCCAGGCATAAAATATTTCAATGACAATAGAATATACTCCTAGTAAATATATTCTAGGGGTTATGTCAGCTCTGTATGGGACTGAATAACATTCAGAGTTATTCTCCCTGAATCAAAGTACAATGTCAGAAGATCCCCACAAAGTTTCATGTTTTACTCTGTTGTTTATCCTCTTTTCTGTACTTTATAGCTGTATTTCTTCCTCTCTCTCTCTACTCCCATTGTGTCTGCATAGCCCAGGGACAGGATGGTTTAGGCTCCTCAGAGATGTGCTATGATCTATCTACACTTTTTTTTTAAAGATAAAGTCAACATACTTAGACTTGGACACTATAAAGTCAATATACTTGGATACTAGTTATTTCAGAACCAGATCTGGTGAGAGCCCCTATTCAGTTTTCTATGGTCACATATTAGCTGCAAATGTGGATGAGATCCTTGCAGAGCTTTGGCATGTTATACCATATTGACTTCATTGCAGTCTGTACAGGTATGGGGATTCAGCCTCCGTAATAGAAGTAGTATTTGTCTTAATGTAGTTCAGCAATCTGCTCCTTAATGTTATAATTTGCTTATTTTTGTTTTCCTTATTGCCAGCTTTCATTTCTTTTCCTATAGTATGTGCAATAATGTTTCTGCATCTTACTGCTTTTTAAGTGAATTTATTGCCTTTTTAGAGCTCTGTTCTTGGTATGCATGCCATGGAGAGATGTGTAAATAGAAATGTTTAATCTCTCAAAATTGGATTCAGAATTAGTTCCATTGGATTCAAATGATTGAATCCATCATCTGAATTATAAAATTACAGGAACAGTTTAAAAATGATTTATTGCTCTGGTTATAGAGCTGAATTCCTTGCTTCCTGACCAAGTACCTTTCACAACATTCAATAGCTAGAGTTTATTTTCTTGGTTTAGCTCCCCACTCCCCACAGAGATGCTCCTAGAGGTGTTTCAGAAATCAGTGTGACTTCTCATGCACACCAGCATATTCTGGAGCTCACATATGTCTGGTTATATACACAACATTTAGCTATATAAATGACATTTTCACCTCTGCAAGCGATCACTCATACACATAGACTCACACAGCATCTTCACCTTTGTCCTCTCCCACTTCTGAAATATTTAGCTGTGCATACCATATTCTGCACAGTTGATGCTGTCTAGGTTACAAATAAGGGACGCAGGTGGCGCTGTGGGTAAAACCTCAGTGCCTAGGACTTGCCGATCGTATGGTCGGCGGTTCGAATCCCTGCGGCGGGGTGAGCTGCCATCTTTCGGTCCCAGCTCCTGCCCACCTAGCAGTTCGAAAGCACTCCTAAGTGCAAGTAGATAAATAGGTACCGCTTTATAGCGGGAAGGTAAACGGGGTTTCCGTGTGCTGCGCTGGTGCTGGCTCGCCAGAGCAGCTTCGTCACGCTGGCCACATGACCCGGAAGTGTCTCCAGACAGCGCTGGCCCCCGGCCTCTTAAGTGAGATGGGCGCACAACCCTAGAGTCGGACACGACTGGCCCGTACGGGCAGGGGTACCTTTACCTTTACCCTTTAGGTTACAAATATGATTCATTTTTCAATATTTGGAAGCATCCCTTTTTTCTGTTTTAGCCTGGGGGAGCAACCACCATGTTCAAAGCTACAGGGAATTTTTAAGGAGCCCCCCCACAGGAAATATTGGTAAATACATTTTTGAGAAACATCATGTAATGAGGCCTTCACAAAGATCCCAGCTTACCTATGGTCATAGTCTGTAGCATACTTAGTATATTTGTTAGCATAACTGTAGTAGCATAAAATCATTCTTCTGCCTATTAGTCAGAACTGTGGATGATAGAAAGAGTAAAGATATATATTTAAAAAATCCTGTCCTTTTTTGGCACCTTCTGTTTCTTTCCAAAACTTAGCTTTCAAGCTTTGGTGATACTAGCTGAAAACTCATATATGTTGTACTGTTAAGTATTAGAATAGTTATAATGGTGACTATCAGTGGAGGCTGGTGCTCTTCAGAAGTATTGGCTCGACATGTCCCATCCACTGTGCCAAGCCACCATCGCCAATGGAACATGCAATGCCCATGGGTCAGCAAGACAGAACTTGGTGGAAGCTGATGGGTTTTGAATGGATTTGCAAGTCATCACACTACACTGTCCAGACATGTCACCAGCCCTCAGGTTCAACATAACTGTGTTACCATTTCCAAAACACTGCATAGGGCAGGATATCTTCAGAAAGTAAGTTCAGCCACAGACCACATGATATGATCATACACAATATGGTCAATAAATTACGGTATTTGCAGAGAATATTTTCTAGAAAACAAGGGGCAGAGCCTGAAAGATGACAACATGGAAAGACCGGACTCATATAAAAAACATCACATAAATCCCCTGCTCTATTTTTATACCAAATGCTGAAGTGAAGTGTTGCTGCCCTCATGCCCTGTTTGTGAGCTTCCTAAAGCTTTTAGCTTGTTCCATAAACAAATGGAACATTGCTTGACTAGATGAGTCTTGTCTAATACTACAAACCGAACACAAGGCAGAAATAGGATCTGAGCCCCCAAATGCTCCTTTGACCCGAGAGATGTTGTGCAACACAAACGCAGGCCCACAAGTAACCTGCCTGGGAAACTGAGTGTAGGGCAGAGGAGAGATCTGAGCATCAGAACACTAAAGTACTCCTTTGTTCCTGCAACAAAATAACCATTTCACAGAAGGAATGCCAATTAATTACCCACCCAGGTCTTGCTGCATCATATCCATTTCCCTTCATCTAGTAGACTAATTAATAACCCACCCATATACCAAAATAATATCCTCTTCAATCAATGACACATGTTTAGTGTCCTGCAATCTCCGTAAGGGTGGGCAAGAGGAATCCTATGAGCATCTAACTACTCTGCAAGTTGGGAACACTGATTTAAAGCAGTGTGCCAAAATAATGGTGGCAGTGGTGTTCTGTTGTTTTTAAATCAAACTGGTTGGTGGGATTTTAATAACACCTGCTTTGCCTTTTGAAGAACGGTAGGTGTTGACAAACTCCTTGGCCTGAATGATAAGCCACTCTGGTGACAATAGATTAATCTTAGCTGACCTGGAAATTGGCCAAGAGACTAATGCCACAGCTTATATAAGGTATGCAAAATACTGCAAGTGTTTGCATGGGGTCCCCCTTGAGCTAATGTTCAATTCAGATACCTGTTCTAGAATCGAATGTAGAAATCATTATTTCATCTCATGATCAAACATTAAGTGACCCACTCTTTTATGTTATTGAATGTTTTTGCTCCCTATTCTTCTTGGCCATAACTAGAGGGGACTCTGGAAGTTAAATTTGACCAGCCAGCCTTATACCATCAACTGCAATTTCTCAATTTCTTGTTGGCTGAGTAGCAGCTCTTGATCTTTGCACTGCTATTTCAGTGAAAGGAGATAAAGGTCAGTGAATGCCATTGATTTTCTCTGACAGGTGCAGAACTGTGGTACTCGAGAAGCTGTTTTTACAGATAAGAATCTGCAGTGGGCTCTGCTAGAGGATTCTGATCTCAGAAAACACTGAAGAGGGGGTCCACAAATGAAAGGGAATGAAACATTTTAAACCACTTTCAACAATAAAATGTTCAGTTCCATCCTTGGGTTTTATTCAAATTCACATGCACAGCCCTGTTTTTCATGAGTTGATTTCAATTTTTAGTGATTGTGAGACATTTTCATCTTATGTGAGCTCTCCACAGTAGGGTGGTTTTTTTTTCAAAAACAGAAAAATACTCCTGCAGTAGAAAGGTTAGCAAGAGAACTTCTAAGTAGATTACTGCATCATTCAAAACCTTTGTAATTCAAAGCCTCAGATTTATACAGTTGCAAAACAAAAGATACTGGGACCATGCTAGACATCCTTTTTATTCATGTTGCTATTGGGGCAGTCATACTTCCTTTCTATTCAGTGAATATCCCATAACCTTCTACTCAAATCCTATAGTTAGTTACACCATAAATGTTCTGGTTTCCTTTTGTTCCACTTTTGTTGCACTATAGCCCTTCCAAACAACATTATTGTGTCAGCATCAGGGAAGCATTACAGAACAAACTAAAGGAGAAAAATCTACCACTAATGCATTATTATTGTGTCAATCTCTCTCCCCCCCCCCCATTATTTGCCATTGAGCATGTGCTATGATTGTCAAATATCTATTTAAAGCATTGCTATTAACCTTGAGTTGGAGCCAAGAGTTCTGTGAGCAGAGTTACTTTCATACAATGGTGCATTTGCCTCAGCTCCCACTTCTCCTGGTACCCTCAAGTTTGCTTTAGAGGGTTGGGAGATCCTCCAGGACAACATAGGAAGCAGTGAGGGGAGTGGAAGGTGGAATAGTCAAATCCATACCCTTTCAATGAACAGAATGACACCTTCCATTCACAGAAGGGAACCTTTGCATCCAACCCACAGTCTTTAAAAATATGTGTTGTCTCTGTAAGTATTCCGCAGCAATTAGAGTACGCTGCTAAGGAGAAACAGATGGTGGGAACACAACACTTATATTGTGGAAAAGAACGATGCATTATCTAAGCAAAATCATTTCTTCTATTTTTGGAACACTAATAAGTGAAGCTTTATCTGGGTGTCTATATGCTGTTATTTTAGCAGGCAACAGAAGTGCCAAAATGGTAGATGGCAGCCAAATGAATAACCCTTCACAAAAATATGCTATTGCAAGTAGAATGTTTCAGTTATCCTCAAGTTATGGCAAGTTGGGACCAGATTTAGAATATAATAATTCTTACACACTATAGTAAGTGTGATCTCCTGAGATGGCTTATTTTCTAAACAATGTTAACATTCATGGGAGCAATGCGAAATTTTGACCACCACCTCTTCCTCCTCCTCCTCTGGATTTAATGGCATGCCAAGATCAAGATGCTGTCACCTACTAGCAACCATATGATCACACTTCACTCAAAGCCTTTCATAGAGCCTCAGATATTTCACAAGCTGCCATTAAATCTCCAGCACCAAGCCCCAGAAATTCTTGTCCTGAAGGGCAGCCCCCACAGATAAGTTTGTAAGTCCCAAATCAGTAAACCTATAAAAGGAGAAGCTCTCTGGGTTCCATATACCACAAACTATCCAATATAACATTAGCAATCATTTTGTCTACCCCATGATACCCAGAGGCAACCCTCCTAAGCTTGCACAAACCACTTAGAACCAACTAACTCGACTCTGACATCCTTTCAGTTTAAACATTCAGAATAATTCCAACGGTGGACAAAAGGAGAACACCAATCCAATCCACAGGACACACCTCCTACTGCCCTTGCAATTCAGCCAGCATGGTCTGTTCAACCCAACTTTTAACATCTGAAAAGGACAGTGGCAACACATGATCAGTGTCTCTGTTCCAAAGCCTGCCTAGCTGTCTGGTCAGCCATCTTGTTCCCCCCAAAAAGCCCACTTGAGCTGGAACCCAACTTAACTGAACCAAAAGATCAATTAGCTGCAATCCAGTATTCAAAAGCCTTATTTCATTCACCAGATTACATTTACATTCTATGCCTACACTCTGATAGGGAGTCTGGGAGCACTACTGCCCTGTCAGGGTTCACATCCCTAACACACTCCAATGCCATAGGCATAAATTCAGCAGTCACAATTGAAACCCAAACATTCATTAGGCCTTTGGGACCCCAAATTCTGTAATGCAAAAGATTGCACCCACATGGCTGCCCTGTAGTTCCCGGGATCCTTCTGTGTAAATTTCACATCACCATTTAGAAAAAATCCACTTCACTGCTCAATGTTATGTCTGATCCAAGCTGACTTTTCACAGTTCCGCCACAACTCAGATCAATCAGAGGAGGTATCCACAGCCATTCATAAGGCCAGCAAGCCAATAATCAATGGATACTCAAACCTTGCAGCACATTGGTCCTCAGCCAAGCCTGAATCATGACCACACATGGAGCATACTTAACTTCTCAGGAAGCAGCAAACTCCATTTCACTTGGATGAGGTTACTCTAATCTTGTTGCTGCTATCTAAGAGTGTCCCATTGTCCAGGTGTGCTCACAAGGGCTTCCTCCCTTGCAGAGCTCTGCTCTGTGGAAGGTCGGTCAGACATTGAAGAGAATGAGGCAGCCACTGTAGGGGCAAAGTTCTATGTGCACACTGGAGTCCCAAGGGTTTTGGCTGATGCTCCAAGTGAGCTCTATGGTAGCAAAACAAGATTTTTATGTATGAAGCTATTACAGGAATCCCCCCCCCCCCGCTTAAAAATTATGGTGTGTATTCAGTTTGTAACATTTCCTACCATATTATCTGAAAGAGTGATTACACTATGAAATGAAAAGAGGGTTGTTAGCAAGAAGTGAGTCTCAAGGTGAAATGCATTCACCCATTTCTCTCTATGGAGTGGTGATTCTCAATCAAGGGTAGTCATAACTTTTAATATTCCCTTTCTACCTGCTCTGTTCTCATAAGGTCACTGAAGTCTGAAACTGAACCGGATGGTTTCTGCTGACACTTTACATTGGCAAAGTTGTTTCCTCTGTTTCATTAATGAAGCTCTTTTTGTTCCTTCTGTCTGATGCAATTTGCCTCCACCTTGGCAGTGAAAGATGCTACCTCCTGTGCGTAAATGCATGATAAAGGACAGGTGAAAGGCGGGGAGATAGAAGAGTCATCAAAAGGCTCTTCCTTGAACTGTTTGAGCTTTGATATTTCACAGCTGCAGGATGTTTCTTCCACGGATATGTAGCAGCATAGTGTTGATGTCTATGTAAATTTTTAATAGTTGTGCTTTATTATTTGTAGATACAAGTAAAATCTGCTGCATAATGTTGCAATATATCCCTACCCTTCACAGGAGTATTCTGGGGATCTAAGCAGCCTGGAATAAGAGCTTTGTACTGCAATTCAGACCGCTCACCTGGGGAAGGGAGGTTCAGCAAAGGGAAGGGATGGATTACACCAGAGTATGAATTTTACCTGAAGTGGAATTTCAGGTCAAGCCTAGAAGTTCCTGTTTAGGGGAAGCATATATTGAATGTTGAGGGAAGCAAATCACACTGGGATGAGGCAAAAAATATTTCAAAAAAGCTTAGAGAAACTTATGGTGCGCCCGTCCGCCCCCCGGCTCTGTCTAAAGCAAATTGTTAAGGGGAATTTAGTCTAAGAGAAATACTTGGAAAATTGAAGCAATCTAGGACCAATTCTCAAGGGTGGTGGTGGTGGTGTGTGTGCCTGTTTCATGCATCTCTGAGGCCTATCCTTCACATGAACAGCAGATAAGGTGGTAAAGCTGTGTCTGGTTGTATCACTGTGGACTGCAGCTGGAGGCCAGAGTGCTCCTCCATATCTTAAACAAACAAGCAAATGTAAATCCTTGAACACTGACAACCTGGCAAATTAAGTGGGAATTGATTCTTTTAACTTTCTTACTGGCATCTAGTTTTCTGTGTGCAGGGTTTTTATGTTTTGTTTGTTTTGAAGATTGAGCTGCGTTCAGTCATGTGAGACCCCACATGGCCTGTGAAGTGATTCAACTGAGACCACATGTTTATCTTCTTGAAATATATTTGGCTTAACTTGCCCATGAGGGTAACTTCTGAAGTGATGTTATGAGACAGATGTGGGAAATGTCCAATGAAATTTTGATGCAAGTAAAGATAGAGCAAGTTCTTATAAGAGTGAGTGGTATTTTGTATTTCAGGATAATATTTAGAACTGGGCACCATTTCTTAGAACACTGAATTCCTCCCAATGCATTAAATGAAAGCTTTCTAACACCATCTCATTATACAGTAGCTAGGCATGTTTTACTTTGTATTTTGCACAAGAACGGAAGGAGCTTAAAAATTATGTTCTGTAGAGAAAATCCAGTTCTATACATTTAAAGTTTGAATGCCATTACTCAGCATCACTGTCATCATGAGCTGACTAGACCAGTATAGTTCTCCCCCCGCCCCAATGGAAATTCAATTACTACATGAAATAGCAAAGTTTTATGCCTGAGCGAGGGAGAACTTTAAGAAGACAGACTTTAAAAAAAAGGTTCCAAGGGAAATGAGCTTATTTTTCAGTTATTGGAATTCTGTACATAATAATGATATTCTGGCTTTTAATGGCTTGTTATCTGACCTGTAATTATCATGCAGATCTTTATAACAACACAATTTCCATTAAAAATAAACAGAGAAGTTGGGGTAGTTTGTGTCTCCTCATAGATAAAAGCCTCAAAGTTTTGGGAGATTCTGACTCCTACCTTTGGCTCAATTTCAAGCACTGTATCGTTTTTGAAAAAAAATGTTTCTGTGCACTTATAGCCATCAATATTACTGTTATGAAGTCCTTATCCTATCACTTCTAGCTACCCCAAATAGTTAGCAATGTCCTTGTTCTGCAGTGGCTGTAGGCCAAGAGGAAAGAAACTAAAGAGTTATGACTACTTTAAGCTAATGGAAATTATCTGTTAGCTGAGTGGTATTGCTGCTGCTTTTACATCCAAGAGGCCTTGTTTGGTCCCCGCAGAGAGAGATTCCTTACATATTCTCTCTCCCTTCAGTGCTGAATGTTCAGATACTTGGAAAGAAGTATCAGGTGGCCTTCTCGTTTTTTCCTCCCTCTGTGTATCTTTTTTTAAACCAAGCTGTATCTATTTGGACCTTTTAACTTTACATAGGTCATTTCTTCCAGTGTATTCATCAACCTGTTCCCCTTTATCTGCTTCTTTTCTTTTCCTGTCCAATTTTGTTTGGATATATATATATATTTCAAACCATGGTTAGGTTTATAAGAGGTTTCAAAATAATTTTGCCTCTTGACATACTGATATTTCTTATTTCTATGCTGATTACTCTCTTTCATATTGACAAGAAACCATAGTCGCCCACCCTATGTGTTGCAGCAGTATTGATAACAGTAGTCACATTGAGTCCCAGTGCACAGCAATTCCAACATTAGAGTTATTCTCCTAATTCATGCAGAATTAACTCAGTTTGGGGGAAAATAATGGAATGGATCAATTTGGTTATCCTTAGCCTAGGCTGAGGATGATCATCGCTAGCCTGACTCTATGCTAGCAAAGATTTGTTTCATTCTTCAATTTGATGCATAGCAAAAGTGTTGGGTTTCAGTGCTCAAGTGGATTAAAATAAAGGGCAGTAGAAGTCAGTGAGGTGGGATGCTAACATAACCTCCAATCAGCTGCATTGTGGTGACCAGTGGGAGGTGAAGGGTGGTGCAGTGCAAACACACTGATGGACCTCTGCATTGGCTATGCCAGTGCATTTGCACCACGCCAACCTTGCCCCTCCACTTCTGCCTTCCAGTATGAAGCAGCAGCAGCAGCACTGTTGCACTGACTGCTAATGATAGAAGATCTTCTGCCTCGCCCAACCCAATGTCATAAGGCAGTGGTTTTCAACCAATGTTTCATGGCGCCCTAGTCAGGGGTGCCATAGGCAACACTGGCCTCTGTCCCTCTTTCTTTCTTTCCTTCCCTCCCTCCTCTGATGCCCTCTCACATCTCTGCCTCCCAAATACTTGCATGGCTATTGGTTGCAGCAGCCCTGCAAATGAATGGTGCCTTTGGGACTGGTCAGGGGGTGCTGGTTGCCAGGAGCTGAAGCAGCCTCAGAGTAGGCAAGCAAGCCGGCAAGCCCTTGCTGTTGGGAATGGACAGATAAGTCCCAGGCCCCTGTGGGGCAATGTGATGTGACACCTCTCTTTGGAGCAGGGAGGGGGCAGCTCAGAGACCAGGGGTGGCAGAAGACTCCCAAGGAGAGGGGAGAGGAGACTGAGGGAACACTCAACAAGGGAGGGTGTTCGAAAAAGGGTGAGAGGCTGCCAGCTGTGCAGGCAAGGGGTGACATAACTGGGCTCCTGAGCTCCACAGGAGTGCCACAGAAAGAATGCAGTTGGTCAAGGGAGCCATAGGTTCAAAAAGGTTGAAAACCTCTGTCATAAGGGATTCTTTTATTGTCTAATTTCACTTTCACATATCACCCAAAAAATGTGGTTTCAGAATGGGGGAAAATTAGACTTCCCCATAAGCACTGAATTGCCAAAAGCACCAATAATAATAATAATAATAATAATAATAATAATAATAATAATTATTATTATTATTATCATCATCATCACCACCACCACCACCACCACCACCACCTCCTATATTATCACCTAAAAATAAAAAGAGACAGCAAACAGCAACATATATCCTTAAGCTATATGTGCTACCAGTGTAACAAAATTAAAAATTCAGAACAATAAATTTAAAGCCTTCAGTTATCTGTGATTTGTGAAACAAGCCTTAATGAACTCTTGACAGGAAAGGTTGTTTTACCACACTTTTCCACCACAAGCTATAAATCAAAAGTACATTTTCATAAATAACCTTGATCAAGGTCACTCTGATAGCACTTTCCTACATGATGGTATTTCACCATATACAGTGCTATTTTTCTAGAAAAAGAGGTGCTGGAACTCACTACGAATGCCTCACTTGTTCTCTTATAATGACAGTGGTGCCCACCTGAGAGGTACTGGAATTGAGTTCCAGCTGAAAGAAAGCCCTGTTTGGATTTTAAAAGATAAAAACAAACTGGAAGCAGCTGGTGCCCACTGGGTCTGGTGGAGCAGAGAGGGCAGGTCAGCTAACAGTAGACAGAGCCAGGGGTAACAACAGTCAGGCAAGAAACTGAGGACAAAGATGCAAATCCCATGCAGACCGACATGGGAGTAAACCTTCTTAGAACTCAGTGGGGCTTTCTTCTGAGTAGACCTACATGTTTTGTAGGTTTTGCTTATACACAACCTTTTCCCCCCTTGGGTGAGAGATGCAAAAAAGGGCCTTGCATGTTAGTTATATGTAACTTGTAGCGAAGTTACAGGGAACCAGGCAGAGGGCCTTATCTGTAGTGGCGCCCTCCCTGTGGAATGCCCTCCCTTCAGATGTCAAGAAGATAGAAGACATCTGAAGACAACCCTGTATTGGGAGGCTTTTAACGCTTGATATTTTATGTTTTTAGATATGCTGTAAACCACCCAGAGTGGCTGGGGAAACCCAAGCAGATGGGCGGGGTATATGTAATAAAAATATTATTATTATTAGTTGTGCAGATGAGATAACTTATCAGGTGTAGCTTGTTCCCCCTTCTACCCAACCATTAAGGTTGCAGAACCCACCTGTGTTCTGCCAAAGGTCTCTGCTGAGTAGAACTTTGCAGGGCTGGGGCAAACAAGAAGTTACTACAGGGTGGGTAGGGCGAGGGGAAGAGAGAGTAACCTCTAACTTTGGGGTGTTTGTCCATCTCCACATGCACTGAGCAGCCAAAGACAAGAACACAGTGGTAAATTTACAGTACAGTGGTAAATACTACTGATGTGTTAATAAACCCATTCACTTGCTGTTTTTTCTGCTGCTCTCACAAGCTCATCATGTTTGTTAAACCCAATCCATTTTAACATCAACTTTAAACTTACAGTATCTCCAAATGCCTGGATGGAATGCCAAGATTTACGTGCTTTCTCCATAATTGTCATATGGTTGATCTTTTGAATTAGTAACTCAACTTGGATTGCTGTTCTGGCTACTTCTCAGGTTATATCATGTGCTTGTACTAAATTGTGAACTTACATGCAAGATTATGATTCATTTATTATTGCATTCAGGAACTAGTATATAGTTTGGGCTTACCCAAACCAAAAATCAATTAGGAGCAAAAGCAGTACAAAATGTTCCCTTGTACATTTCTAGCTTCCAAATACACAAATAAGCAGTGTATTGGAAATATTTATTACCTTTTTGAAAAGTGTTGTTTTGATCTTACATACATTAATTGTAGCAATTTTATCTGACTTGTATGGGGGGGGGGCAACTTCTATTTGCATGTTTATGGCACCACCTAGTGGATTCTACTATATAGCATTAATGTAAGCTTACATTAATGTATACTTCAGTGTTTGAATCTGTATACTGTATCTATGCTGCTGCTCATACTTTGGGATCAATAGATCCAATATAGTTGGTCATAGGGCAAATTAATACATGCAGCCTCACCCTTTGGCACGGTACACCTCCAAGAGCCATCAGCTTAATTGGGCAACTGTTAAGTAAAACTTAGAAGGTTGGCTCTGAAACAGAAAATTCCTGCTGCTAACATAACACTGGGTTGTGCCGAAATAGTATAATAGAGAAAGCAGATATAGCTTGTGGTCCTCATAGTATAATAAGGTCATATTAACAATTTATGTCATGCTATAGATAATTTACTCTGTTTGAGCTGTAAAACAGACCTTGATGCCCATTATTTGGTTAAAAGTAATCACATAATCATAATTTATACGAATGTCCATAGTGGTTTCTAGAAAATCTGGTAATTTGCTAAATTTGCAACACAAAGCCACAAGTTAAATAGGTGACTGTAACTTCAATGGTGACTAGAACTTGTCAGAGTGGTGTTGCTGATGACCAGTTAGGCAGAATGGGCCACAGAAGCAGCAGAAGTTTGTGTATGAAAACTCCTCTTCTTGCATGACTAGACGCAGATATGAACATCAGCTGCATTCACTGGGGCTCATCCTGATAGTTCACATTTATAATAGCTCACAACATTCAACAAAATTTTCTAAAAACATGATGAAAACAAAATGCAGCTGTGTATCACAAATAAAACTGAGCCCTGTACAAAACCTGAAAAATTGGAGAGTCAGAATCCAGTAAACTTTGGGGAGAACAATGAGTTTTTAAGAGGAATTTAAAGGGCACTACTGTCTCTAGAGGCTGGGCTGTATCACCCCTAGAAGGCTGGGGTCTGTATTATAACCAAATGCAGAGCAGAATGTGTAGGAATGAAAACTGAGAAGAATGTGAGGGTGACTGGATTGGGCCCCAATTCATATTGTAGCCATGATCTGCAAGAGTCAAAGGGAAACCTGGCATATTCTTTAGAAGATGCAACAAATGACTCTTTCTATAGCACCCAAGTTTATTTTAGGACAAGTGAGGTAGAAACCAATGTGACACAGCTAAATTCATTTCTGGAAGGCTTCACTGAAACGTGTTTCAATCATTTAGGAGTGGCTGCAAAGCAGCTCAAAAAATTATGAGACGAATGAGTCACTGAGCTTCTGGAATATAAAATATGATGTGCTACTCCTGCTTGGTACAAGAAGTGCCAATATTTTTAAAATTCATGTGCTTAACTTGATGATGGTTTATGGCTTAGATTTATTTTTTGAAATCATGCTTCAAAGATATATGTGGCAGCATCATGCACTTCCTTTTGATTAATACAGATAAAGCAATGCCAAAGTATGAATGAACAATCAACTCTGATTGCCTAAATTTTAAGCAATAACGTTTGAGACTGCATTTTTGTATAAAATTAATGTAAGATGTTAATTTCAAAAATCAGTACACTGCCAGATGTGTGGTGTACCTTAATTTAGCATTGATTGGTCAGGTCATTCGTACAGAAACATATGAAATCTAAACTAGTTTGAGTCCCTTTTTATTTTCTCCTTACAGTAATAATGTTTGGGTAGTGGTGCTGGAGCAACAGCAATCAGAGAACTGGATCCTGAGTTTTTACTCCTTGAATGGAAGGAGCCTCCACTCATAAAAGATCTCTGCTCATGGAAGGGCTCCTACCTTATGCAGAACTCTCCTTCCATGAATGGAAGCTCTGTTCATGGAGCACAAACCTAGGCATCCAAGCCAGGAAGGCTGAGACCCATTTTAGTCCATTAGTTTTTGTTATTAAATGTGCATATAAATTTTTTGACCAAAAAATCAATCAGTCTCTGAACACAGATGTAAACTAGAGATGCACACTTCACAACCTTTCATTTCACTTCTGAGACCCCCATTCATTTTATTCCTTTCCCTTCTCACTGTTAATGTTTTGTTCATTTGTTCTTTGTTTCTGCAATGATCACAGCAGAGACCCACCCTGTCAAGTCTGATCTATAACGTTGGTATTTTCCACCTAATAACATAAAAGTCTCAAAGTATTATACTACTCTCCAAAAACATTAAACCTACAAAGGCTCAGACAGAGTGGACTTCCCATTTTATAAGCAAAGGCTCAGACAGATTGGTCTTCCCATTTTATAAGCAATTGGAAAGGATTGGCACCACCTAAGCCCCACTTAGCAGTTTTCATAACTCTCCCCAGGAATTAAATGTGTCCATGAAGAGGGCCATAAGGTGGTACATGAAAGCGCTTTCCCTAACACTCCAACACCCCAGGGGGTCTGAAGAAGGCTTTTAACTACATTCAGCTGAACCGTGTTAGAAACCTTTGTGCAACTAGAAAACCTGCATTATCAGGGTAACTAGCTGTGCAGAGGCTTCTAAATACATTACCTCATAAACACTTTAAAGCCCCCAGGCCCCACTCAGTGCAGAAAGCTTGGGTGACTCATACAGGATGGAAATGTTGTATGTGGGGTAGTACAGTGGTACCTCGGATTAAGAATTTAATTCATTCTGGAGGTCTGTTCGTAACCTGAAGCACCACTTTAGCTAATGGGGCCTCCTGCTGCTGCCACCGTGCAATTTCTGTTCTCATCCTGAACCTGAGGTACTATTTCTGGGTTAGCAGAGTCTGTAACCTGAAGCGTCTGTAACCTGAGGTACCACTGTATATACAAATAGACCCAGACCCTGCAATCATTATCTGAGGTTCCTCTTTGTGTACCTGTCAACAAGAGGGGGGCAATATGAGAATGGGCCTTTTTCTGTGGTGATTCTCCATTTGTGGAATGCTCTTCCCATCTGTCACCTTCATTCCATGGTACCAGGTGAAAAAGATTCTATTTAACCAGGCCTTTGGCTTATTAACATTATATGTCTTTTTAAATGTGTTAAGGTTTGTGCGTTGGTTTTGTCTTGTTTTTATTATTTTTTCATCTTCTCATTTTGTATTTTTATGTTGTGAAGCTCCCTGTGATATTCACATGAAGGAAAATATACAGATTTAATGAAAAATAATAAAACTATTGTAGTAGACACTTGCCCATTCCCCTTTCAACATTTTGCACTACTCTCAGGTTGACTTCCCTTCTTCCCATTCATTTAACTTTGTACTGCAACATTCTTAATGACAGCCTTAATGCAAAGTTCCAGGATCACCTACTGCACCAAAAACATCCATTATGAAGAAACAAACTATCTGTACATTGATATTGTGTGAACATACACCCCAGTTATTCTTAGTGAGCGAAGGACAGGAAGGGTTCAAAGAAGCAAATACAGTCCAATCATGATAATGAAGCATTTCTAATTGGCACTAATGTGCAGTGTGATAACAGGGGTGCAAGGTATAAGTGGTGGAAGGGGCTTCAGCCCCCTCAGTTTTTCTAGGCAGGGGGCTGAGTCCCCGCAATACTGGGGGGGGCACCATCCCCTGCAGCCCCCAAGCGAGCACGAACGCTCAGCCTCAGCTTTGCTCTTGAGTCAGCTCTGACCCGGGGGCGAAGTAGAGAAAAGGCAGCGGCAGCAGTGTTGCCACCCCTCTCCTGTAAAGGGCTGCAAGCTCCTTCGTGCTCAGCCGCAGCGCCACTCCTGGGTCAGGTCTGACAGCAGGAGAGTTGCAGCAGCATTGCTGCCCCTCTGCTTGACTGGGCCATGCCATGCAAGGATGCTGCAGAGGCAGCATTCTTGGGCAAGTGCTGCCCCACCAGGTGGCAGTGGGAGGCATGGAGGGTGATTTTTGCCCTCCGTACCCCCTGCCACTGACGGGCGAGCGCTGGCCCGCTGGGTGGAGGCAGGAGGCTTGGAGGGTGATTTATTTCTGGGAAGGCGCTCTGGCATTCCTCAAAGGGACTCCCGCATGTCTCAGCAGGCCTGGTCAAACGGGGGGGGGGGGATCACACATGTGATGTCATGCACATGTTACAGCGCCCCGCCCCCGCAATGTTGGGTCCAGCTCATCGCTCCTGTGTGATAATGAAGTATTTCTAAATGGCACAAATATGTAACTGGAATAATGAATTTAAGTCTGACTGTTTTTCTGGAGCCGTGTCTTGTTATAAAGAGAAAATCAGAGAATGTTATATTGTTGGAGTTTTAACACAACATTCAGGTTATCATTGCAATTTATAATGCTTTCCCTATCTCACAGTTCTAAATCCTCCAATGTTTAAACTACTTCATCTAGATAACGGTGCAGACAAAGCAGAAATATAAGCTTGCCAATTATATTGGCGGTACAGGGAGATCGGATTTTGAATACTAAGTCTGCCGTTCCCTTCTCTCTCTTTTGCTTTGTTTGGGCTTCTGTCCAAGACCATCAGCACAATAGACTCTAGCTTTATGGGGGAAGTAACACAGAACATTTTGAGGGCGGCAGAAAAATAGGGTGTGTTGATTTAAATGAGAAGGAAAGGCTGGGTTTGCAAAACCTCGCGCAGTATGCAAATAGAATAAATTATTCCCCTTATACTTGAAGTTAATTTAAAGGGCCCTCCTACCTCCATGGGACACTTTCAGTGTTGGCAAAAGTGGGCAAAGGGGTATTTATCCATGTAAAGGGGCCACCCCTGCCCTTCCTTTGACTTCTGTA
Organism: Podarcis melisellensis; assembly: GCF_964234715.1. NCBI lineage: Eukaryota > Metazoa > Chordata > Lepidosauria > Squamata > Lacertidae > Podarcis > Podarcis melisellensis. Next base: position 44,398,616 of record NC_138530.1, on the reverse strand, counting down.
ATCACAGTTGGCCAGTCTTCCTTCCTTCAGACAATCACCCTCACAGTACGCCTTGCCATCTGTTGCTGAGCTGCAAATCCCAACTGCCCCAGCAAGCTTGACCGATAGCCAGGGATAATGGGAACTGTAGTTTAGCCATATCTGGAGGATCAGTGATTCTCTATATCTGTCCTAATACATGCTGGATTAGGCCACTGGCCCATTTGGTCCAGCATTCTGTTCTCACAGTGGCCAACCAGATGCCTATGGCAAGCCTGCAAGCATTATATACATAATTTCTGTATGTGTGTGTGTTTAAATGTTTATATTTTGCCTACACAGGGTGGCTTACAGAATATAATAAAATACATCTATCAATCAACTAACAAGCCAGATATATTATAACTATATTAAATATACCAGGTTGAACTTAAATGATGGAATTTGAAAGCATGTGAGGTTGGGATCGGTGCTCAGTCTGAAAGAGTCTTTGAAGAATTGTCTTTTAGTCCAGCTGAGGATCAGTAACTATGTTTATGTCTTATTTTTGGTAAAATAGTACAAAATTTGTGAAAGAGATTTATCACAGACAATAGCAGTCCTCAATAAGTCCTATGCAAACTCGTCATGTAAATTCCAAATTTAAATGTCTCTGAATTGCTATTTCTAATATTAGACTGATCTTCCTTATTGATTAGGGCCTCATTCTTACATCTTCAGCATGACTGAGTATATGTGTCAAAATTTTAAACAATGTTTTGGTGTTATATGCCACCAAGTATATAACAATTTCCCTTTGAATTAGCAACTAGTGAACAATTTTCACTATGTTCAAGTCTTGAAGCTTATATAATGTCTCAGATCTTGTGTGCAACAAACCATAAAATGTGTCACCTGTTCAGTTTCACAATAATATCCTAGCAGCAGTTTTAATAAAGCAAGTGGTTTTTGTCGTTTGCTTTTCCCTCAAATTGTGTTAACTCAGCTGAAAATGTTCTTCCTATAACCACTTCACATACTTTGATATCTCAGATGTAATAGATATTCAACTAATAATAACTGATATGGTGGTGCCAGCAAAGTAACAAATCCTAATTTGTTTCTTTCTCTCTCTTCTCTTTCTCCTCCACCTCCTCTTGCAGAATATGTCAGAACGTCACAATGGTCCCATCTAGCAACAGTACAATCTCTTCCTTGGTTTCTGTGAGCGCTGTCTGGATTCAAGACTCCCAAACTACAGGCCTCCCAAGTGATGCATCCTCGTTCACTAGCAGTCATGGCCTCTCCCAAACAAACGAGAGCTTCTCTTTCACCACTATGGAAATGACCAATGGATCACAAGTTCCTGCTGATCCTCTGGGTGGCCACACCGTTTGGCAAGTTGTCTTGATTGCTTTGCTCACTGGCTTCTTGGCCCTTGTGACCATCATAGGAAACATCCTCGTGATTGTGGCGTTTAAAGTCAACAAACAGCTGAAAACTGTTAACAATTACTTCTTGCTGAGCCTTGCTTGTGCAGATTTGATCATTGGCATTATTTCCATGAACCTGTTCACTACATATATCATCATGGGCCGCTGGGCTTTGGGAAACCTGGCCTGTGACCTGTGGCTCTCCATCGACTATGTAGCTAGCAATGCCTCAGTTATGAATCTGCTGGTCATAAGCTTTGACAGATATTTTTCCATCACAAGGCCACTTACCTACAGAGCAAAACGAACAACCAGAAGAGCTGGGGTGATGATTGGCTTGGCTTGGGTCATCTCCTTTGTCCTTTGGGCCCCTGCTATTCTGTTCTGGCAATATTTTGTTGGGGAGCGAACTGTTGGTGAAGGTGAATGTTACATCCAGTTCCTGACTGAGCCTATCATCACTTTTGGCACCGCAATAGCTGCCTTTTATTTGCCTGTCACCATTATGAGTATTTTGTACTGGAGGATATACAAGGAGACAGAGAAGCGTACCAAAGAGTTAGCAGGACTCCAGGCCTCTGGCAGCGAAGCTGAGGCAGCACGCTTTGTCAACCAGACAGGCAGCTCTAGAAGCTGCAGCAGCTATGAGCTGCAGCAGCATAATACAAAGCGCTCAAAGAGAAGAAAGTATGGCGGCTGCCACTTCTGGATGACATCCAAGAGCTGGAAGCCAAGCCCAGATCAGGTTGATCAGGAGCACAGCAGCAGTGACAGCTGGAACAACAATGATGGCAACGCTTCTCTTGAGAACTCTGCTTCGTCGGACGAAGACGACATTGCCTCTGAGACCAGGGCCATCTATTCCATTGTATTGAAGCTTCCAGGACATAACACTATCCTAAACTCTACAAAGCAACCCTCATCAGAAGACCTGCAGCGGTCAGAGGATGAATTGTCGAAGATGGACACAGAGTCAAAAGACAAGAAGCCTAAAAACCTTCATCCACAAAAGTGTTTAGAAGATGGAAACTTGCAGAAGAGCTTTCCTAAACTTCCTGTTCAACCAGGATCAGCAACACACACAGGAAAGGCTACTGATGGCATTTCAACAGGACATAAGGCACCTGCTGCCCTGCCTTTGTCATTCAAGGAAGCTACCCTGGCCAAGAAGTTTGCCTTGAAGACAAGAAGTCAGATCTCCAAGCGGAAACGAATGTCACTCATCAAAGAAAAGAAAGCTGCACAGACACTCAGTGCCATTTTGTTTGCCTTCATTATCACATGGACCCCATACAACATCATGGTCTTGGTAAACACCTTTTGTAATAAATGTATTCCCCAAACCTTTTGGAACCTGGGGTATTGGCTTTGCTACATCAATAGCACAGTGAACCCTATGTGCTATGCACTGTGTAACAAAACATTCAGAACCACTTTTAAGATGTTACTGCTATGTCAGTGTGACAAACGTAAACGACGTAAGCAACAGTACCAGCAGAGACAGTCCGTCATTTTTCATAAGCGGATTCCACGGGAAGCTTCATAAAATAGTATGTTTAACAATGGAAAAACATATTAAAGGGATTGCAAAAATGGGAGGGAGGGTGGTTGCTGGAGCCAACTCCAAATATTTCATCTTCAAGATGAGAAAGGATCAGTCTGGTGTATGCATCTATCCTTTTAATACTTCCTGTTTAATGTAATGGTTTATACCGCATTAAGCAAAAACAAACTAATTGCAGAGGTTTTTACTAAGGAACAATCAAACGCCTGAAGGTTTTGCTACAAAATCCCAAGGAGTTGCAGTGCAATTATGAAAGCTATTGGTGATCTGCCCAATTATTCAAATGTAAATCCATTCTGGGATCTCAGGTGAGCACATGCAGCTAGCCCATTCCTAAGGAGTAAAGTAGGTTTTAGCTGAAGTAACTAGTTGGACGGATCTATCAAAAGAAAACATATGTGTGCATTCTAAGCTTAGGTTGCACCAAACCTCTTAGAGCTTCCCTTCCTCACCTCTTTTGGATGTAATGACAATTCTTGTGGGCCAAGTTATTAAAGAATCTGCAGAGGAGGAACCAAGGCACTCAGAGCCTGCCATCTGTTTACCAGGAAATAAGATGCCTGTCTTTTGAGGCACTGCTTATCATGATTGTCAGATGCGAGCAGCACAAAGGGGCCTTGAAAATCATTTTTTCAGCTTATATTTATGTTTTCTAATTTATTCTGAAATTTTGGCTTTTCCTTAAAGTGGCGAACCCCTCACAATAAATGCGCACCACAGTGAGGAACACCAGAAGGCCCCTGTTTTATGATTGTTATAGATGCAGTTTTAATTATGTTTGTGCCTCGTCCTGGAATTGCTTTGCAATGAAGGGCGGGTTAGAAATATTTTTAAATAGACAAACAAATAAGGGCACTTACTATAGCCACACATTTTTACAACGGAAATGAGTATCATGTATATTTTTCATATAGAGATGTACCTTGAAGAGCTCACAGTCTCTCAACTGGAGATGTGAGGCCACATGCAGATGAGAGAATCCTTACTAATATTTACTTTAACAGAGAACACAAAATACTGGGAGCTGCAGTCTTTACAGGATGTACTTCTGCATCAAACGTGGATGTCGATGGACTTTTGGCCTGGTTCTCAGACTTCAATTATGCCAGTACAAATAGGATAGCGCCCAGTGTGGCTCTGGGAGTCTCCAGGTTGCTTAGAAGTTGACAGTGACTTCTGTGCAGATTAGGGGAGTCCAGTCCACTCTGCTGGTTTGGGGGGTAGGCGAGAGGGGACAAGAAGGAGTTCTGAGGGCAGCACCAGGAAGAGAGCATGTGATTATTTCAGTGCATTTATTCAAGGGTTTGAAGAAGTCAAAAGTCTATGTAATAAGCACATCAGTTCTCTCAGGCAGGCTCCTAAATCAGACTGCACCAGGGGATTCTCAGAACGAGTGTCTGTCTCTATTTTCTGCACATTTAGAAAGTGTTTTTAGAAATGGGGGAAAATAATTATGTATTTAAAGAAACTGACTTGGCACTTTCCAAAATGCTTGTCAATCTTGAAAGCTTCTGTTGTTGTTATCGTTGTTGTTGTTGTTGTTACAACCAGTAGTGGAAAATTCAAGTTTGTGCAGTACAATGTCCCAAATTAATGTAAGTAGTCTGCTATTTTAAATAGCTAAGCACCTTCTGAGAAAGACAAAAAAAGGGCTTTAATATTTATAGTTGAGATGTGAGCAGTGATGGCTCCTGGTATTTATAATGTGGTCAGTTCCTGAGATCTTGGACACAACCCACAGTCCTCTTATGCAACTCCCATTCACTCAGTGATGATTGCAGAGGAGATGTTCCAAGTGGATTGTGCCTATACTGTACTTCACAAAAGTCAGGACTTCCCCAAGGAAAGGATTGTAATTTAAAACTTAGTTTCAGTTCAGATTTACTTACATTTTGAAAGGTAATTTTGTATATTATGCTTTCAATTGACCAAGCTTCTTTGTGGAGTTTTTTTTCCTCTTCCTTTTTTTTTCATTAGACCTGACACTCAGATTTAACAAAAATAAAAAATAAAAGTGCAACTTCCTTTATGAAAAGGGGAATCAGTGTTGTGAACACAGAACTGGTATAAAAGCTGCTTTTGTATTCAGTGTGAGATGGTGTTTACAGATGATTTTGACAACAGTGGAAGTATATTAAATAGTGTCTGTGTATCTGAGCTATTTAATTTTGTGTTATGTTTATATGAAGAAATATTTATACATAAAAGCCACCAAAATGTTTTATTTAAATGTTGATAAATATTGCTCTTCAGTCTTCAACTGTAATGTCCTTTAAATGCAAAATCATAAAGGTGTTCTTGAGAAATGAACACAGCTTTCAGGTCTGTGCATCACTGATTGTAGTAGGTTCCATTTGTGAGCACGGAAGAGTTTCCCCCGTTTATTGCACTCCACCAACATAGACTGGTCTCGGCAGGGCTGGAGGTCAGGATAGCTGCAGCTGCCACGTACACCCAAAGGTGTATAGGGGCAAGCTCCTATGAACTGCATGACAAGTATACACTGAACAGGAAAAGCTTTTCCAAGAATTGGGGAGGGGGACGATGACACAAAACAGGTTGGAAAGCAGCAACTACTATCAGACTCTAAGCAGTGGAGAACTTCCAGGTAGGAACTCTAAAGGATGGGTGTGTTTTTGCTTTTCCTATGGAACCAAGTGATTAGGAGTGCTGGCATGCATAGGGGTGTAGTGCTTTAGAGGCCAGGACCACAAGTTGCAGAATTGGAATAGCTTAGATACCATTGTGTAGAAAGGTGGGGGCTGTAAATTTAAACAACAAATAAATAAAATACAAATGGTGAACTTGAGTGAATGTCAGAATTGCACCCCATACCAAATGCCAGATCTGCTTTTATTTTTTAAAACTCACATGCAACCCAAGGCACTTTAGAAGACCATCACATATAAAGGTCTCATGCCAGGCTCATCTAAAAAGCCAGTTACATATTCTACCCAAACAAATATAACAGGAACACCAATCTTTTTTCTTTTTTTTAAGGGTGGAATTCAGACCAGAGAAGCATTGTGTGGGGATGGGGCTACAAATAATTTCCTAAGCAATCCCTTCCTGGTAGGTTTGCAAACTTGCCTGTTCCCTTGGAACTGTGGACAAAAGGAGAGGCATGGATTTCATAGAATCATAGAACTGGACAGTTGAAAGGGATCCCAAGGATCATCTAGTCCAACCCCCTGCAATGTGGAAATTGTTTGGCCCAATGTGGGGCTCGAACCCACAACCCTGAATCTTAAGAAGCCCATGCTCCACCAACTGAGCCATCTCAGTCAATCCACATATAGGCTAGTGTTAAAGATGGAAAACAGAAAAAGCAAATACCTTGGGCGATGGCAGAGAATGCCCCACTGACCATTAGAATGATCTGTTTTTAACAAGTGAGTGGGCATACGGCCATGGACTGAGGGGCATTTTGCCTCCTGGCCCTATGAATGCAAAACTTCAGTGGGAACAGGAACCTGACAGCAAATAGTGCTTCCTCCCTCTAAGTTCTTGCAGCTTGTTAGGACATTGCAGCTTGTTAGAACATTGCCTCTTGAGTTACTTATTAAGACACAGAAAGACATTTCATAGCTCAAGTTGACCTTACAACTATTGTTTTAACATTTATATATACAGTATATTCATACATATATATTGTCATATCGTTATCTTTTGCTATTTAGGGTAAATACAATTTCCTCTATGAGATGTGAGGAAGCCAGACTACAACAAGGAGGCTAACTTGCATATTGCTGATTTATTAATGAGAGAGTATTTTTTTAAATCAAAAGTTAGCATTTTTTTGCAAAAAAACAACTTGTCGCCACTGTTTACACGAAAGAAGCAAACATGCGGGGATTGTTTTCAGAGAAATAAAATTAAATAAATCTGATGTTTGATGTGTGAAGATGTCTTTAACGATCCTTTGTAATTGTAGTGCAACTATAAAATGTTCAATGGCTTCTTGATGGAACAGTGCAATTTTAAGGGTAGGGTTGTGGTTGATTTTATTGTGCGAGCCCGAGTGTGCTTTGGTCAGTAAGAATTTAACAGCCTAGTCCATTATCGTGCAGGTATGCTCAGTTTCACTGCTACTTTCATACCAGGAGGGACCCGGCATGCACCACCCCCTACCAGAAATAGAGTTCCACGAGTGCCTTAGCGACAGGGTCTGGCTCAAAGAAACAAACAAACAGCTAGATATACCTCTGAGCAACTTAAGAGCTGCATCCTAATGCTAATACAGATTGGAAGTGTTCTTTTGAGCAATTGACAGTATAAAAAGAGCATCCCATGATAGCTAAATTTTAGTTCCTTCCCTCTAGACCTTCATTGCACTCTGTTAACTAGTGATAGTGCTGGTGTAAAATGACCTTAACAGCCAATAGGAATTGCTTGTACAAAATCTACACTGATACCTTGATGTCATCTCCCACTAGGCAAGAGTACCCCAAGGAGCCTTAAGGTGGCTGATGCTGGTATCGTGGATCAGGCTGCAAAAAAGTGCATGCATATAGGAATATATAGCACCTTCGGGTCCATCTACATGTATAAAAACACACCTGACTGCATGCATGTATGAAATTGGCTTGTTCTTCAAAGAGTAGCAGCCCCTAGGTAATAGAGGCAGTTGGGGCACAAACATTCTGTCATAGACACAACTGTGTAGAGCAGGAATGGTAAACCCTTTGGAAGCTACATGTATTGACATTTTCTTTTTAAAAAGGACAAATGTGGGTGGGGAGGGAATGCAGCATCATTGAATTGCAGTAGGAGTGGTAAGTGATTTTTTTAAAAAAAAAAGATGAGAAATTTGGGGGAAGCTTGAGTAGGTGACAGAAAGCAGCAGGGTACCTATGGGAACAGTCAGTAAAAAATAAACAGACAAATAAAACATATTTTTTTTAAGATTAAAAAGGGGGCGGCATTGGCACTGTCAAACAAACTACTCAAGCCTGTTGCATGCAGATGCAGTCTATAGACCAAAAGTTAAACTAAAGAGGCAATAGATAGACAGATAGACAGATGGATAGATAGTTTTCAACATAAGCTACAATAAAAGACAAACTAATCTAATATATGCTCAGGCTGAAGGGCATTCATGTGTTGATGAAGAACAGGCTGCCACCATCTACCCCTTTGCTTAAAGAAGCAACATTGACTAGTACTGATGTATCATTTGTTTTATCTGTTCTAAACAACAAGGAGCAGAGAGGGAAATCTATACCAGTTATCTATACCAGTTCCCAGAGGGAAAGTTATGGCCAGTTCAAAATAGCGCCAGTTGGTTTTATGAGGTTATTGACATTTTCTACATTGCTTGGCTGTTTCAAGAACTCACTGCAGGAATAACAGTTGACTTGTAGTGAATACTTATCGAAACTTTTTCTTTCTGTCTGTCTTTTTTTGTGGGTAGAGGAGAATACTTCAAAACACTGCAACTTTATTTCTGTTGCTAGCCTGGAATGAGAAAGTGGTGTAGCAACAAAATAGACCTTTGAGGTTTCCTGAACAGCTCTCTGTAAGCGACACTTCATATCCAGGGCTTGGACAAAAATAACAAATGTTCCAAAGAGCTGTTGAAAGCACAAGAAAAACTGGAAACATTTCTCAGCACCAATAAAAACAAAATAGAAAGGGGTATTTTTCAGCTCAGCTTCACCCACTATACTTGGATTATAGATGGCATGTTTTAACTTTATTGAACTGCATTCCTTTGGCTGTGGAATAAACAGCATGGGCTCAGTGCTACCTCCCTGTGAAGGACCCTTAAATCATAGGGGTATTAGGGAGACAGAAAGTTTCTATCATTCTTCCCTCACACATTAGCTCTGCTGTGCAATTTTGGATTGTGGTTCTGTAGGTAGGGTGCATGTCCAATGAATGTTAAACCAATAAAACCTTTCCAGGATATACAATCCCTGTATTTTCCTCAGCATACATGTTAGTGCTTAATTTCCTATTTTAATGATAATTAATTTAAATCTTGGTCCAGGTTAGTTCCACAAGGCTCTTCTCCACCCCAACACCCTCTTGCTTTAGTGATTTTTAAGCAAATCATGCACAACTGCAGTCTGCAAAAGCAACATTAAGTGGACATACAATGAGTGCTTCTCCACAGTGAGTAGTTCATCAAGACAGGAAAAAGGCAAACTATTTGCAAATCTAGCACCCTACTATTACTAGCCAGAGGAAGCATTAAGAAAGTTATTTAAAACCCAACACAAAAATCATAACAGTAACATTATGAATTCTAAATGTGAAATACAGCCTACTTATCATTGAAGAACAGGGCTCTGCTAACAATATTTATCGTGCCAGATTGCACTTTTGCTTAACAGGTGGATTTCTTTAAAAAAAAACAAAAAGCCACTCTGAAATCTGATTAGGTGGCACCTTCACTTCTGTTGGAACTTACCAGCACAAGTTCCATTGTAACCTACAAGCTGCCTTTCCCCTGAATAACCTTGATAACAGCTACATTAATGGAAACTGAGAATTCCATTTTCCCCCTTAGTTGCTGCTCATAGTCCTGCTTGCTTGATAAGATAAAAATAATACTAATCTAATATAAAAATCATATCTGATTGTACTAGACAATGTGTACCAAAAGCTGATGATGTAACGTTTACATAATCGCAACGTGTTGCCTGAACGTTTCAAATGTGTTTCCGGTTTCTCTCCCTATTTCTGTAAATCTGAGGTCAGTGGAAGAAAACTAGCTCTGCAATAGAACAAGCAGGGTAGCTTTTAAGAGAGAGTGCAATATTGGGGAAGCTCATATAGGGAAGGTCATATACCCTGATCTACAGTAGCTGGCAATGCTGACACAAGGGATCTATATGCTCTTGCCTTGGAAAAGCAGTCGTTCAGAGGATCGTTGCACTGATTCCTCTTATTTGACCACCACTAGCCTTGTTCTGGTAACAAACTGGTGGGTGCTCAAGGGATACTAAAGCATAAGTACTGTCCAGCTGCTCATAACTCCCCTCCCCCATTCTAGACCTACGGTAACGGCTCAAAGTTGATTGGAGAGTAATAGTAGCAAAATCTCCTTACTGGATTGGGCTGCATGATAAATCTGTCACTGTCCATTATTATGTGGGCAATTGTGTTTTCTACTGTAAGAATAAACTGCAGCAAGTCTTGAGCATCCACACTCCCCATTTCCTCTCCTCTGTTGCACACATGAAGAGGTGAACAAAAGCTTAATTTTACATTTTAAACTAATTAAATTTTTCTTGTGAGGTGTGAACCTGGGGAAATTGTGTCTTGTCTAAAACTGGTTACTGAGAACAAGCTGAATCAAACCTTGGTTTCAGATCCTGACTTAGTTTCAAATCATAGTTTAAACAAACCACAGTTCTGAATTTGGAATTCACAAGAAATTGTGGCTAGCTTTAAATCAAATATTTTATTCATTAGTGCAAAACAGGGTAAAAGGGAGAGTGCAGCATGAATACGCCAAGCGTGCTGCGTCTTATTCTCACAGTGGGAACTCAGGGTTGCCAGTTCTGAACTGAGTCACTGTCTTAAATTTCCTTGATGCTATCTACTAGGCTCATTTGGCAATATTCACACACAAAAATGCACACTTGCCAAAATGTCTGTTGATTATAATTTTGACCTAATTCATTTCAACAGAAGTAACACAAAGTGCAAACTTATATCACTCACCTACTGGCTTAAAGAAACAGGAATGTAACCCTCCCCCCACCCACCCCCCATCCGATAATGCTTGCTTTTAATGTATTTATGTTCCCAGCTTCTTATAAAATGTTGGATGTTCCATAAAAATGTATAGAGCTAGTTGGTTGAGAGAAGCAAAGGGCAAATATTCAGGATCCACCACCACCCCTTGCATAAAATCTGAGTGCCTACACCTTTAACTCTGTTTCAAATGCCAAAAACCACAATCCTGCATGATAAGAGAGCAGAACAGTTTCTGAAGTCCATTCTAAGTCTCCCTTTCTTCATTAGCAGCTGCCATGCTGGTTGTTGCATGCCCTCCCATACATTTCTCAGTATATTTAGTAACTTGTTCTCCCACCACACAAAACACACACACACACACACACACACACACACACACACACGGGTTAAAACAGATGCTCATAGACTGCAGCCAAGACATGCATACAGCAAATTAATATACTGAATCCAGTTCTTCCCAACAATTTTTAATGGAGAGTTTTACAGTGCAGTTCTAACACGTCTACTCAGAAGTATGTCTTATTGAATTCAGTGGTGCTTATTCCAAGATGAAGGGGGCTAGAATTATGAAAGTATTTGTTCGGTTTTTCTCTTTTAAAATTTACTTCCCTGCAGACTGGTTTTAAGTTCTGTTCTTCTGATCCTTCCAACAACATTACCAACATTGCCCCTTTGCAGTTAGACTACTTAGTTATGGAGCAACTGGCTACACTGAGTGTTTCAGTTGGTTCCCTCAGTCTTACAGCCATTTTGGTTTCACTCTAGGGCCCTCTCAGACTACTTCAGATACCACACAGCAACAAACCCAGTTTGCTTCTGGGTATACATTCCCCAGGTAGCTAAAGTCCAACTCCAGTCCTCTTAATGCACGTGCCTGCCTTCATACACACTTGTTTTTCGCATGTTACATGGTTTGGGGAGTACACCTAAAACATGCTCTGTGAAGAGATATGTAGTTTGCCTTGGGGAAATCAGGAGAAAAGGTAGCTGTGAAAGAATGGAGGGGAAACTGGAAGGGAACAGTGAAGAGACCTGGGTCAGCCTCCCCTCTTGCAAATGGGTTCACAAGAATTTCTACAGCAACATTTCAGGCTTTTCTTAATATATCATCCTATTACTAATATTTGAAATGCTGAGAATCCTTCAACTGACAGGAGCACAACTGCAACTATACAACCGTTCTTAGTAAAAAAAAAATATCTCCAATTATGCATTTTACATGCATATATTCATGAGAAAACAATGTTTTGCAGAAATGTTACTAAACAACGCAAACCAGGATAATTTATGCAAAGCCCTTCTACCATTCCACTTTCAAACCTCCAGCTAATGGGGAAATGTTGGTAAGGTATGCTGAATTAAGAAGTGCTAACATAATGTGAATAAATATCACTAAAAACTCAACAAGTTTCATAAGAAGTTAACCCTTGTATCCTGTTATGTGCCCTCAGGGATCCCCATTTGGTACTAAAATGCAGTTTAACCTACTAAACTTCATACTGTTTAAAGTATCTGGATGTATCAGATTAAAAATGACAAAAAAATTGTAAATTGTGTGATTGAGTGAAGTTGTATGTATATTTTTCAAGTCTTCAAGATAGTTGAGGTTTTAACTTATTTGAGTTTTTAAGTTGCAGTCTCTTCATATTTTGAAATTTTGTACACCTTGTAAACTTAAATATTTTGTCACTTGTAACTTATTTTTGTTGCCATATACTGACACATGCTCATTTCTATATGAAGTGTATTGTTTATTAATTGCTTCTGAGGCAGCAATAAAAACATCAAATTGTTCTCATGTTCCTGTTAACATCCATATATGGGGGAAAGGGGTATTCTACCATTATATTTCCTAACAAAAATTCCCCAACTGTCCATCTCATCTTATTTAGGGGGAAACTAAGCTAGTTCTCACTGAAGATAACTGAAGAACTTTTGCTGTTGACTGCACCACGTAAGGTTTTGCTCAGATTCATTAATTTCTTGTGGAAGCTTTTCTAGACAAGAAGGAACTAACTGCCCCACAATTTCATGTGTGAATGGTGCCTGGGGGAAAAAAAGACATGCCCATAAGTGGTTTTGGGGAGGGCAGTGCACCAATTTTCCCAACTTATTCAGCCATGAATTAAGCCCTGGGTGGACTTAAGAGAGACCATGTTGACAGACCTAATTATCCTAGTGTTCACACTAGCTAATTTTCACAATACGCAACTAAGCAGTCACTACTTCAGTGTCATTTCCTGCACTGATTAGCACTCTTGTTCCAACAGAGTTGCTATCTAATAAAAATATTCTGAAGAAGCATGCTTCCATATGCTTGTTTGTTGGACTGGGGTTGTTTCATTTTATTTATTTTTCTAAGCTTGAAGGACTCCTGACCACTGGAAGTAAAGCAACAATGCTTGCTGTAAGTTACCTGAGCTAATTAGGGGACACTGGCAGAGACGCAATCAATTCTTCCCTCACTGATTCCCTCTATTTCAGTAACTGCTTATTGGTAAAGTATAATTTTCCCAAGTTAGTTAATCCAAGTATGGGTTAGCATGTGCTAGGATTAAACTTCCTGGCTCCATCTTGGTCACATATAAAACCAACACTTAACAAGGCATTGTTTGCCATGGGTAATAAACTGGGAAGATTTTTTTCTTCTTCTTTCAAGCAGCAATATTACCAGACTATTTCTGCACACCACTGCAACGTATTTACCAAATTTCAACACTAGTACACAATCTCACAGTGACATTCCCATTTATAATACAACACTATACATAACTGAACAAGGTTATATGCACATTTAATGTTAAAAACTAGCCCCAAAGCAGCTCTAAAGCATACATACCCTAGTTCATGAAAGTGGACAGGAGAGTGAATTGATAAAATTCTCAAAATGCTGTCTGATTATATTTAGAAACAAGTGGTAAAATTTAAAAATCCAAAATGTTAGGCATTGCAAGAAAAGAAAGGAATACCAGTGAATCTATATCCATACATCACATTGTTTCACTGTTGAATATTCTGCAGGCTGGCTAGTTCTGTACTTCATTGAGTATTTAATTTAATTTAACAAAATACTGTAGCTGTATAAAACCACATTCCAAAAGTCTTGCTTGAAAAGGAAAAGAAACCCATATCTGATCCTTTTTTGTATACCTTTCTGGTTCTACATTACCATGGACAGGTGTGTATACTGCAAATGCTGTACACTCATTCATAAGAAGATTTGGAATCCAACAAGCCAGGGAAATGAGGACCAGAATTGTCACCGCAAAAACAGAAAATGTTACCTTTCAGAACAGCTAACAAAGCTCATTTGAGCCAACAGAAGCTAAACCTGCAAAGTTCATGTGAAAGATTATCCCCACCCCACTTTAAAAAAGCCCTCAAAAGTCAATGCATTGAAGAGCAAAACTACTATAAAAGCTTGTTCAGATTTGCAATACCACAAGACAATGTCTTCCAGTTTGGGGTGAGGGGGCGGGGGAATTCTCAAGTGCAAAACTTAAGCACATATTCAGCATGGAATCATACACATCGTAATGAAATTAGACAAGCCTCAATTCAGAAAGTCTGATCATATGCCTAGGAAATCTTTCAACTGGAATTTCCCTTTGCTAAAAGAAGCAGTTTATGAGGCAGGAGCATTAGACTTGCATGCTTGCTAGGAGTTAACCAGCATAAACAATCCAGTTTTACTGTGGACCAGTAAAAACTGGAATACCGCTGGCAACCTGAGGTGAGTAGCAGCAGGCCTGGTCTACCTGAGCTTGAGCTGGGAACTGTTGTACCCCTTTAGGATCCTGTAAGCGGGGTGGGCACGAGGAATATGATTAGGTCCTGCCCAATGTCATTTCTGCCCAAATTGTGACAATTAAATTGGTTAAGTGTCAAAACAATAACCTGCCAATCAGTGAGAGAATGACAAGAAACTCTTGACCAAGGGTCAATTGTGATTGAGAGTAAAATTCTTTTCTAGTCCTATAAACCAGTAGCAACTTCACACCTCAACAGAACACTTTAAAACTGAGGGAGGGGTAGGCTGGGGAAACAAAGAAAATAGGGGCTGAGGTGGAAGGCCTGCTGTCCTGCCCCACTCTTCCTGAGATCTGGCAGGGCTGTATGATATTGTGAGGCCCCAACAGAATCCAGGGAAGAAAGTCTCTGCCCTTTGCCACCCTGCAAGTTGGCCCTCTCACAAGAGAAGCACCACACTGAGAGTTCACAGAGGTGTAAAGAAAGCAGCAACTTTCTTCCTTATCTGCAATCCTTTAAAGTATGGCAGGATGTCAAATGCCAACAGTGTCCTTCAGCTCTCTATATCTATATTGGACAAACAGGCCACACCTTACGCCAAAGAATAAACGGACATAAATCAGACATCAGGAATCACAAGACAGAGAAACCAGTAGGAGAACACTTCAATCTCCCAGGACATTCTATACAAGATCTCAAAGTAGCTGTTTACTACAAAGGAATTTCAGAAATAGACTGGAAAGAGAAGCTGCTGAATTGCAACTGATCACCAAACTTAAAACCATGGAGAGACCTGGTCTGAACAAAGACATTGGATTCTTATCTCATTATACATGACAAAGCCACTTTTCACCTTCTCACCCCTTGCTTTTTCCTGTAAGACCTATTGCAGTTGTTAAGAGTTGTCAACAGGCTCATCACAGCTATCTGCCAATCACCCATTCCCACCACCCTTCTGAGTAATAGCCCTCCCCACCTTCTCACTATATAGAAGGGTCTGGAAACTTCTGTTTCAGTGTATCTGAAGAAGTGTGCATGCACACGAAAGCTCATACCAAGAACTAACTTAGTTGGTCTTTAAGGTGCTACTGGAAGGAATTTTTTTGTTTCAAGTTAAAGGTTTCTCAGAGTATATCACAAGTGGTACCCAATCATACCAACACCATTCCCAGAGAGAGGAAAGTTCTGTGGTACATATTAAGAGAAACTATTTAAGAAGCGTAAACCCAGTTAACAACACAGTCCTATAAAGAAGCCCCATAATTTTCAATGGGGCTTATCCCCAGGTAAATGGGACTAAATATCCCAATTATAAGAAGGGGAAATTCCCTCAGTGCCCTCCCTTCACTCCCTTGCCACCAAACAAAGGAGTAAGAAGAAATATTGTGATCCAGTCAAAAAGCTTTCCTACATAATAACCTGAAGTGCTAGCTATGTAAAAGGTACAGGGACCCCTGACCATTAGGTCCAGTTGCGGACGACTATGAGGTTGCAGCACTTATCTTGTTTTATTGGCCGAAGGAGCCAGTGTACAGTTTCTGGGTCATGTGGCCAGCATGACTAAGCCGCTTTTGCCGAACCAGAGCAGCGCACAGAAACACTGTTTACCTTCCCGCTGTAGCAGTACCTGTTTATCTACTTGCACTTTGGCGTGCTTTCGAACTGCTAGGTGGGCAGGAGCTGGGACCGAGCAACGGGAGCTCACCCCGTCACAGGGATTCAAACCACCGACCTTCTGATCAGCAAACCCTAGGCTCTGTGGTTTAACCCACAGCGCCACCCATCTCCCTAGCTATGTAAACAGCAGCAAGTCAAAGCTTTTCCAACACAGAACACAGTGATAGGAAGAAATGATTTTCTGTCAGAAACAATGATAACCTCTGAAACATACCTGTCATGGTGTGAGTGTACCCAACAAAATAAAAAGGACACTATACTAGAAACAACGTAGACAAAATCTATATTTTTCATTATTATTAATAAATATAATACAATAATTAAGCACAAAATGAGTTTACCACCCTGGAGCTAAATTGTTCTTCAGCTGACCCTTCTAACTTCCCCTTCTTCTTCTTCTTCTTCTTCTTCTTCTTCTTCTTCTTCTTCTTCTTCTTCTTCTTCTTCTTCTTCTTCTTCTTCTTCGTATTGCAGGTCAGCATGGATTTGAGAGAAAGCTTTGCCCTGTAGACCCCGGTTGGACCACTGCACTGATTTTATCAATAATATCCATCGTGGTAACAGTCTGAGTTCCAAATCTGAGGGGGGAGAGCCAAGGCAATGTCAGCATTTGAAGTAAAAAAGTATGTGAACATATACGAGCAAAGCAACAATGTTGTCTGACTGGGGACTTAGATGGCAAGTGGGGAAGAAAAGCCATGTATGTTGGACGTTACTGACAAAACTAGCTGCTACAAGCTGGTCCGCATGTTTTCTTATTTGAAAAGTGTATTTGGTGCTCATGCTTTTACATTAGCGGGCTATGGACACTAGATGGCAGCACAGGAACACCAGAGATATTCCAGTGCACATTTCCTTGGAATAAAAGCACACCGTTATTTGCAAGGATGGAAAATCAACATCAGATGCTGACACGACATATGCTTTAATTCAGCCACTAGGCGGAGGTAGATGCGGATAGTGATTACCTTTACTTGCATTCCCATTGAAGCTTATTTCTAAAAGAAGAGAAACCGTGTCAAACACACGGTTAAGAGACAAGAGAATAGGCTCAGTCATCTGTTCACATTTCCTTGCCATCGTTATCAACAGAACTTTCCCCGCTCCAAACAACAACCCAAAATAGACGAACCTACCTTGAGGCAGAGCTACAAACCTTGTACTATGACTGTATGCTAAAACTATGGCTGTATGCTGATTCCTGTGTCTTGATTGGCTGGACTGCCCTCATGACAACAGGAAGGGATGAGAAGCTGTTAAACTGCAAGGACTAACACTACTGAAATGCTAATATGACCTTCTGGCCGTAGCAAACAGTTTGGGATTGGTCGAGCAATGTCGAGAGGTGGCTGGCCATAGAACAGAAGATTGACAGAATTGTATCTAAATTCAAATGGAAGGTTAATGAATGCATGGGAGACTTGAAAAATTGTGCCATTGAAAGTGTTGTGAATTTAGAGAGGTTTTTTTTCCTATTATTTGCTTGCAATTCCCCTGGGTAAGGGAATACCCCAGTTTGCTCCAATTGTTAAGCCTCCACTGTCTTTGGAGATTGCGGTACTCATCCATTCTTCTGAAAATGTTGGAGTTTCTGAAGTCTGAGAAAAGATGGAATAAAATACAAGTTGACAATGATTGGACCACAGCATTATGTGGATGCCCTGGAAAACGTGAGTGAAGCAGCCGAGCAATTGCATACTAAATGCCAGATAGTTGTGGCAAATCCCAGCCACAGCCCTGGTGTATCAGCAGCCATTTTTCACTGCTATAGCCCCTTCACCTGCTGTAGCGAGCACACCTGCATGCAAAGTTAAGAGAAACTGCTAAAATACTTAAAAAGACAGTTACCTATTTCTCTTGCTGGTTTGTTTCTTCATCATATGAAGAAAGCTGATTTATATTGTTAATGATTCCTAAGAACAAACAAAACTATGTAAAAGTTTGTGTTTCTAAGTGGAGTTAATATGGTGTTCTACATGAAATATAGATAATATGGACATGGTTCATAATTTACCTAACATGCTACAATTTAAGTAAGCCATGATGTAGAAAACAAACTAGAGAAAGAAGACATTAATTATTGCAACCATTTTATCAATCAGAAATTCTCAGATTAAAAAAAAGGCACCCAGCTATCAAAGGTAGAATCTTGTTTGCGATAAAATGAAGAGTCAGCATATTGGGGAGGAAAAAATTTCTACATCCATGTAGAGAGGATGATTGCCATCCTTTTAGATACCAGAATATTGCCTGGATGAGGCATGAATTCTCAAAGGCACATTGGTTAGTGTACCGTGGCTCTGTTTGCATACTGTACTCTTCTGCACAGATGGTATAGGTCTCTCTAGAGGCCAGTACAGATGTAACACACCAATCTTCTAACCTTTTCAGACCCAGCCATCTGGTTCCCTCTGGCCCCAGTAAGAAGCTCCACTTCCTAGTAACAGTCATATCTGGTGCTACTGTGAAACACATCTTGGATAGAGCATTTCCCCATGGCTCACCATAGTCTTCTTTGGCGATCACTTGTAACCAAGTAAGATTGTCTTCCATAAACACGGTTTTAAAAGTGAGTCTGTAAGTGACTGTGGAGGCCAATTCTGGACCACACGTCCTTCCACAGTGGGGACATTGGTTTCCGGGTGGGAGTTGATCACGGTGTGGATTTGCCATGTGTGCCTTCCTCTTAGCACGTTTCTCCCTTGCGTCCTGAGTTCAAGCGTCTTCAAAGTCCATGACACCTTTGGTAAAGCCTGTTCTCTAATTAGAGCACCAGTGTTTCCCAGTTGTCAGTGTTAATGCTGCATTTTTTAAGATTTGCCTTGAGAGAGTCTTTGAACCTCTTTTCACCATAGTACCATAGAGCAACAGGGAGAAGAATATGCCAAAAAAGTTGGAGCAAGAACACAGCCCTGTTTCACACCGCTCTTTATATGGAAGGTGTCCGAGGATGAACCATCAATACTGGATGGTGCCGTTCCTGTTCTCATGGAAGGACACGGTCATCTTGTGGAGCTTAGATGGGAATCCTATCTTGTTAAGCAGTGCGAAGAGTCCCTTTTGGCTGGCAAGGTCAAAGGTCTATGAAGGTGATGTACAAGGGGCATCTCCTCTCTTGGTATTTCTCTTGCAAAATCTGAGTTCTAAAGCTGCATTTTGATTCAGGAAAGACCCTGTCCATGAGTAACTGTAATCTTTTGAGAACTACATGGGCAAAGGCTTGCGTGTTCAGACCCAGAGACCTCCCCCCTAAATAAAGTCACACTTGACTCAAATTTTAGTTTTGGTTTTTGGCAGAATTTAGACCACAACTTTATTGATTACAGAAGGTGAGTGGTTGCATAGGCTCTGGTTCGACTAGCTCCCTGCACTCTTGCAGGCAGCGCTGACCCAGAGCTCTAGCATAGGTCAGCCAAGGGTGAACACGTGGGTAGGCGAAAAGCCGGAACAGACTATGTTCACCATCCAGATGCCCCCCTGGACTCAGGCACGGGCACAACCCCCTCTCCAGGGTTGACCAAACCAGCTGAGTCCCTGGATTCCTTTAACGGAATGCCCTACACATAAGGATGGTGAGAGCGTTCTCCCATCCCTATCACATGAACCAGAGCCTATCCGCAAGCTTACAAGTTGTGACAATTTGCTGCCTGGCAGGTGAAACCCAAGTAGCAACAGCCAATCAGCCAAGTGGGGAAAATTCCTGCCGTGCCCCTGTCCCAACGACAGATGACACACGACGGCATAGCAAGGTCAAGCGCAAAATGGCCTAAAAGTAGGGAGAGGTGGGCGGGTGTTCCAATGCACGAGCCGAAAGAGGAAGCTCTGGGTCACATGCATAGGTATATATAGGTCCCTCGATCCATTTAGACTGCGCCTGATTGGCCAGACTGAACCCAACATCAAGGGACCTACCAATCGGGTGTTGTGGCTAATTAATCCAACCCACCCACAACACAGAAGGTCAGTCTCTAGGTCTCACCGCAACACATGCCCTCTTTTAGAGAGGACATGATTTCCCACACAGTGTTCCCGCAGTAATTGTTACAATCATGGTAGTCACCTTTGTTCTTATAGAGAGTCACAATGCTTGGGTTGTGCATGTCATGTGACACGGATCCTTATTCCTAACACTGCAAGAGAAGGCCGTGGAGGTGTGTCATTAGGGAGGAATTGAGACCAGCTTTCAGCACTTTTGTTAGGATTCCATCCTGTCCTGGGAGTTTACCATGTGTGAGAGAGCTAATGGTGTTCTTCAGCTCGTCAAGGGAGGGAGAGATTGTTCCAGTACCGGCAGAGTTTGAATGTTGTCAATTGCTGTGCCAGAGACCATGTTTTCCTGTGAGTATAATTCTTGATAGTGCTCTGCCCTTTGCTTCATCTGCTTTCTTTGGTCTGTGATGATCTCTCTCTCCAGGCAAGGTTTTCAGTTTTCTCCACTGTTGGTGCAAAGACTGTCTTCATGCCTTTGTGCATTTTCCAAATGTTGCCGCTGTCAGCAGCAAGTTGAATGTTCTGACACAGCTTTAGCACAGCTTTGGCACAGTGCCTGGCAATCCACTGGCCATCACTCCTTGCCTTTCGCAGTGCAGCAAGTGTCTTCTCGCAGAGCACATACTTGTAATTCACAAGAGCCTTGTGTTTCACAGCAATAACAAGCTCTGTGTCCTTAATGCCAGCCTCAAAGCAGTCAGGGATCTGTCTTTTGCCCCAAGTGGACATAACTGTGTTGTCGGATGCCTCTGATGTAGTTCCACCTTGCTTCGACACTGTCTCTGAGGCAGATCAGTAGTGCTCGCCATCACATAGTGATCTGTGTCACACTCGGCACTGTGGTGGCTCCGTATGACGCAAGCACATTTCAGAGTCAATCACCTAGTTTCTGAATCACTTCAGAAAACTTTTACCAGCCCTCCAATTAATGTCCATTTAATACATTTTTTGCTTTTTCCTTTTTTTTTTGCAAAGTCATAATCTGATGGATTTGGCTACAACAGAAGACAACATTGCTAAAAGCCTACTTTCAAAATGGTGCATAAATCAATACTTCGCCAAAATGGAAATGTTCCACATTTAATTTCCTAATGTACACTGGGCTGTGGCATGTTAAAAACCAAAAGTGCTCTAAGAGATCATGATGTAAACACCATGCAAATTATGCACAGAGCTTTTCAAGTCTTACAGCTCCCACTGGCCATGACAAATTATAATTATGAATAAGAGTGATAAAAGGAACAAATATAAACACAGGGAACAAAACAAAAAAAGAGGGTGGCGATGTAGTTGCTTTATATTCCCACTAGGGATGTAACAAAGCTGGTGGCTTTCTAAGTTCCGGTGTTGGCAGCCCTGTAGCTAGGGCAGGCCAAATGGGTGCAGCACCCGCCACCTCTGTAAACCGCACTTTGCAAGTAC
The DNA here is from genome assembly GCF_964234715.1 of Podarcis melisellensis. Lineage (NCBI taxonomy): Eukaryota > Metazoa > Chordata > Lepidosauria > Squamata > Lacertidae > Podarcis > Podarcis melisellensis. The sequence continues at coordinate 44,377,112 of NC_138530.1, read as the reverse complement.
CCCCTTGGGTGGCTGCTGTTTTTTAATTGACTTTCTAATTTGTGATATGACAGACAAAGACAGACCTCCGTTTAAAAAAGATGGCTTTTTTGAGAGCAGGAGCAATTTAAAAATAAGATCCTCTGAAAAATTGATTGATTAAAAGATTGATTAAGTGCACAAAACAAGCCTCATCTGGAAGAGTCTCTAAAAGCTTCCTCATTCAGAACTTTCCTTGACTGAGGGTAGATTTTTCATGGGCACAACCCCCTATAATTATTTCAGTGAACCTGGAAAAAAAACCACACCATGATCCTTGAAGTATAGAAGCCAACTCATAGAAACATAGAAGCTCCCATAAAATATTTGAGCCCCCTCCCCAAGTTTATGGGCATTGCCATTTTTAAATGGTGTGAGCGCAGCTGGTCTTGTGATTAATTCTGTGGATTGTGGCTTTTCTTCAAATTATTTTCTTCAAGTTGGCACTCCTGCCTTGAAGAGTTAAATATTAGAACTTTGTATTATGAGTTAAGACTCTGCTCCTGGACTTCCATCCACCCTGAATCTTTAAAAGCACTCACTATACTGAAAAAGGTTTATTTGTGTTTGTGGTATGCATGTATTTGTGGTCTGTGTCTGTGGGAGGTGTGCGCATGCATACAAGACAGTCTGAGGTGGCCATCCCAACTTGGGACACACACTCACTTCTGCTTTAACTATGCCCACCCAAAACAAAACAAAAATTCCTTCCAGTAGCACCTTAAAGACCAACTAAGTTAGTTCTTGGTATGATCTTTCGTGTGCATGCACACTACTTCAGATACACTGAAACAGAAGTTTCCAGACCCTTCTATATAGTGAGAAGGTGGGGAGGGGTATTACTCAGAAGGGTGGTGGGAATGGGTGATTGGCAGATAGCTGTGATGAGCCTGTTGACAACTCTTAACAACTGCAATAGGTCTTACAGGAAAAAGCAAGGGGTGAGAAGGTGAAAAATGGCTTTGTCATGTATAATGAGATAAGAATCTAAGGTCTTTGTTCAGACCAGGTCTCTCCATGGTTTTAAGTTTGGTGATCAGTTGCAATTCAGCAGCTTCTCTTTCCAGTCTATTTCTGAAATTCCTTTGTAGTAAAACAGCTACTTTGAGATCTTGTATAGAATGTCCTGGGAGATTGAAGTGTTCTCCTACTGGTTTCTCTGTCTTGTGATTCCTGATGTCCGATTTATGTCCGTTTATTCTTTGGCGTAAGGTCTGGCCTGTTTGTCCAATATAGAGAGCTGAAGGACACTGTTGGCATTTGATGGCATACACAATGTTAGACGATGAGCAATTAAATAGTCCCGAGATGGTATGTGTGATGTTGTTGGGGCCAGTAATGGTGTTGTCCGGGTGTATGTGGCAGCAAAGTTGGCATCTGGGTTTATTGCAGGCTCTGGTGCCAGTGTCCACCACCCAGTCTGGCATGAAGTCCTGTGATGATTGGCCAACAGGGAATAAGGCCCTGAAACTGAAGAGCATTTTCTGCCCCGATATAGACCTAAGAGTGTGAAGACTTTTAGCTGAACAGAATCACAGGACACTGCTGGAAAGAGCAACAAGTCTTAATTTATGCCCACTGTACTGAGAGGGAATTAATGTACGTAGGCCCAGGAAGCTAATTGGCATTTCTGAGTTGCGAGTTCACTGCTCTAGTAATGGCTGATAATGGTTAAAACCCTAGTTTAAAACTTATGGCCATGTCATTCTTCCATATGAGGAGATAAAAACATCCTCTGCCACACACTTAGCATCTTGATGGCCTCATATGCTTTGTGGATGGTGAAGTGCAGCACAGAGTAACAAAGACGCTAGTCTATTCCTCACAACAGTTCTATTCACATTCAGCGTTGAGATGCATTTGACACTGCGGAAATGAACCCAAAGCTGATAAATCTGGGCACAGATTTATCTTTTCACTTGTTCTGTGGGCCCAAATTGTCAAAGTGAAAATGTAAGTGGTTTTCACAAAGGAGGAGCGCAGCAAGGAATAGAGCACCCCCCTTTTAATTTTTCCATGTCTTTTTCTGTTGATAAAAGGGCAGAGCAATGGGGTCAGAAGAAAGGCAGCAACCCTACAAGCAAGGGAATTCTGGTAGTCAGAAGACCAATGGTTTAAACATTGCCAGTCCTCTTCCTTTAAGTGGTGGTTTCTTCTGAGGGAAATTCCACCAGGTGCAGCTTTTCGCATCACTGTAACACTATGATGAGAACTGCCACACCTGGGACAATTCTTTATGCATCTCTTACAAACACCAGAGCCCTCTCAGGGCTGGACTCACCTACTAAATTAAACAAATTGATGGCATCTTCGTGCTCAGCTCCAATTTGTTGATTGCTAGAAGTGGAGAAACAGAACGAAGCATGTCATAGCACACATTTATTGGCTAGTGTGGTTATGAAAGGAGCCTGTGTATCAGTTGAGGCTCTTGGTGGCTCTCAGATAAAGGTTGGCTAGGTTTATCTAAAGCCCTGCCAAAGAGGACAATGAAGTTTCCCATGATTTTGCTGCACTTTCTGTCTTGGAAGCCATGCATGCAACGGGCTCCAGGAATCTGGAAAGGATGTCTATGGTTGCATGTCATTGAGCCATCAGGTGTAAGGTGTTGAGCTGGGAGTGGTAAAGGGAAATGCTTAGATAGGGGTGGAATTAGATTTCTTGAGCCCCTAACAAGCATAAGGTGGGCATGACAGGCAAGAGATGACCTCTGGAAATGAAAAACAAAGCAAAGCAAAACAAAAGACTACCCTCTGTTCCTGATGCTATTCCCCTGCTCCTAAGTATATAGCAATAAGGCATTCAGGCAAGTTAAAGCATAATTCATTCTGGAGGTCCGTTCTTAACCTGAAACAGTACTTAACCTGAAGCACCACTTAAGCTAATGGGCCTCCTGCTGCTGCCGCGCCACCGGAGCACAATTTCTGTTCTCATCCTGAAGTAAAGTTCTTAACCTGAAGCACTATTTCTGGGTTAACCTGAAGCGTATGTAACCTGAAGCGTATGTAACCCGAGGTACTGTATTTATTTTTCCCTATTTGAACTATAAAATGGTGATTTTCTTGAGTCAAAATGAGAGCACCCCTAAGCATTTTTTTTAAAGAAAAAAAGCACTGATTACATTGTCACAGAGAAATGGGTTGGTGGTGTTTGACTAGGGCCTTGGTTCTGAAGTGCCCTACAGAAGGTGCTTTCCCCCAAGTGGAATAACCATAAGCCCTCTAGCCTAAGAGTGGTTCCAGTTGTTATGTTGATGTGCGAGCCAGTCACACATCTTTCCAGCTTTTGTCTCAAACATGTCTCCCAAACCTCCCCCTCTTTTCTTCTAGACACCCCTCCCTCCCTCTCCCTGACTTGCAGTGTGAATATCCTAGCGAATAACTGACATCTGCTCCTGAAACTACATTTTGTGAGTGATCTGTAATCACACTTCACCTGCTGACTGAGGTAAATTTGCGAGATTCCCACACCACACAGACACACAGAGAGAGATACACCCTGATTCCTGAGCCTTTTGCAGCAGTTTGACACACAGAAATTTAGCAGGTGTAAATTTCAACACAATTTGCATCTGGGCAGGGGATCACAGGCAGTGGTGCTTTTTCTTGCCTCCTAATGTGGTATTACAGTACCTGTACCTGTTTTCTATCTTCTTTAAGGATCCACATTTAGTTTCCAATTAGCACATTCTTGCGTCTCCACTTTTAGCTTTTGAGAATGTGATAAATAATTACATTATTTTAGGAGCAGGGAACATATGGGCCAAGGGGTGGATGTGGCTCTCCATGCCTCTCTATCTGGCCCTCTGGGGACTCTTTCTAGGCCATGCTCTGTGCCTTCTTAAAGTGCTTTTGCTTAGCTGCAGTTTATCCTTAAACGAAAATAATGTCTCTTGCTTGCTTGGAAGTGTGTGCGCGCATAGAAACTGGCTTTTAATCTGACTGGAATGTTTCTTATTGGACAAAGGTAGGAGTCAAAAAAACCTGTCCACAATAACACTTTATTTCCTTTAGAATAGTTTATATTTTCTGACCAGAGATCCTATATAAACGCTGGCCTATAGTAAGGGTTTAAGACACAATATACAGTGGTACCTCGGGTTCTTAATTTGTTCCGGAGGTCCATTCTTAACCTGAAACTGTTCTTAACCTGAAGCACCACTTTAGCTAATGGGGCCTCCTGCTGCCGCCGCACCGTTGAAGCATGATTTCTGTTCCCATCCTGAAGCAAAGTTCTTAACCTGAGGTACTATTTCTGGGTTAATGGAGTCTGTAGCCTGAAGCGTATGTAACCTGAAGCGTATGTAACCACTGTAGATCTCTCACATTTAATCTTGCCAAAGTCAGTGCCGAGGCATCCAGTTACAGTTATTTTGTATCTATACATTTTTTTTTGCAGAATGGAATTTTATTACTAAAGGCAATTGGAAAGTCTCGTGAAATTGCCATTGGGAATTTGATAAACAAAAACAACTTGATTCTGCAAGTACTTAGCAGGGACCAAGCTGGGTACTACTGCTTCCCATATAGCATATAAAAGTGTGCAGTTCTGCAGTTCTCTTTAGTAAGCTCTTCATACAGTTCTAGTTACAGGTAGGTAGCTGTGTTGGTCTGCCATAGTAAAAAATAATAATACTTCCTTCCAGTAGCACCTTAGAAACCAACTAAGTTTGTTATTGGTATGAGCTTTTGTGTGCATGCACACATCTTCAGATACTCTTCATACAGTGTACAGGTTACTGGTACTCATTGAAAGTTCAGTTCTAGCTACCAATTCTCCAGTAATATTTCTTGTAATAATAAATATAACAACTCATATTCTACTCATATTCTACTCAGTTCTGAAAGTACTAAAAGAGTGGTATACGACATAAAAAATGTACCAAAAGAAGAAAAAGGTTACCGTTTCTTAAAAACAATCAAATACCACTAATACTGAATTCAAAACAGTGCTTTGTAGTGCCTCTTTGAAGCAAGAGCCTAGGCTTGATCCAGATATTGCCTTGATGGCTAAAACCTCAGTCTTATCCCCTTTAATTTTAAAAAAATGCTTAAAAAGAAAAAAAGTAATGGGTTGAATTTCCCTCATGTTTTTTGTTTCCCCAATCAGTAATTATCATGAGGCTTGTATAAAGGAAAGAAAAGGGAAACTGAGTTCTCTTCAAACTTTACTGCTTACAGGTTCCTTTCAAGGACATCCTCCATTTCTATCACCCCTTTATATTATTTCTTTATGCACGAACCCCTTCTGGTTTCAGGGCAGTTCAGGCATTCTAATGCCTAAGGCCATGTTGATGTTGTTTTGGTTACTCTCCCTAATGATTTTCATGCCCTGGAGAAAAAGTTGTTCTGCTTACCTTGGCTTTCTTCCAGGAAATGCTAATCACCTGCTACAGGTGCAGGGAACAAGATTCCTACGTCTTTTCCTGTTCCTGCAAGTGCTGTGAAGACGTCAATGCAATCCAAAGTAATGGTGGTGAAGAGAAATATGTGGAGACTTACACTCAACTTTCCACCTGTGTGGTTAGGAACTATAAGGTACAGGAAAATGTAAGTTTCTGTGGTTTTTTAGCAGGGGGTTGTCTGCACTTTGGCTGGTTCATTTTAATTTTGTAAGGAAGAGTGAAATTAGAGAATTACAACTACTGCAGGGAGTGATCTTGTTTCTGCACCAAATGTATATTCAGCATTTTTTTTTTGTCATTGCTAATAATGATTTAGTATTTGGTTCTTAACTAAAAATTACAACAAAAACCCAACATTTGAAAGGAGGTACCTATAGCATTACTCTTTAAACTTTCAACACAAAACCATATATATCCTGACTATAAATTGGAAATAACTCCAATTTCATTAGGACTTTCTCCAAATAAGTAGCCCTCGGGCTGCAGCTAAAATCATTCAGGTGCTATGGTTTCTATTTATAGTGGCATGGTCTGTGGTGTTGAAATCATGTATGATGACATGAAAATGTCAGTTGCATCTTGGAGCTTAGAATATATGTGGCAGAATTCATTATCTTTGTAAAGTTAATAATCACTCTGGAACTCTATTTGCAAATTGTGATACTCCTTGGAGGAGAAATCTCATCTCCCAGAACAGTGGAAGATATTCATATACCCATTCATATACGCCCTCCCATCAGATGTAACGGAAATAAACAACTATCTGGCTTTTAGAAGACATCTAAAGGCAGCCCTCTTTAGGGAAGTTTTTTTATGTTTGATGTTTTATAGTGTTTTTAATATTCCATTGGTGCGCGGGGTATAAATTATTATTACAGTCACCTCAGGTTACAGATGCGTTTTTTCGGGTTACAGACCGCCCAAACCCAGAAGTACTGGAACAGGTTACTTCCAGGTTTCGGCAGTCGTGCATGCACAGAAGCGCTGAATCCCAACCTGCACATGTGCAGATGTGCTGCTGCGGGTTGCGGACACTGCGGGTTGTGAATGTGCATCCCACATGGATCACGTTCGCAACCCGAGAATCCACTGTAGTATTATTATTATTACTATCCCATTTTCTGGATTGATACTGAATAGTAAGTAGCTCATGTAAAAAAAGATCCTTACTATAGGGACAAAAATTAGCTTGAGGAAGTTTGTTGCATATGATTTAGGTTACGAGTTTACACGTGGGAACACTACGTGTTCTTACTTCATCTGTTCCATAACACTAAAACAGATGAAATCTGGCACATATAAAGATCACTTAGGCACCAATGCAACAGGTCTTAGGACTGGACTGTGTAACCAAGATAAACATTTAGGTCATATACCATATGTGTTGTGAAAAGAGGGAAACCTCATTTCCTAGTTATATTTCCATTTAAATTTTCTAACCCACCTTCATTGAATAAATGATCCTAGAGGGATACAGCATGAAAAAACAAAAAAATAATAGTTACAAATTGGCAAAATGACCAGAGTTTAAACCAACATATATAACTTTAAATACTTGCATTTAAATTAGTCAAAGTACTTGCCAGGGTGGAAGGAATGGTGCTTTTCTCTGTTCTATGCAGACATGCTCTAGGTAAATTTTCTAGGCTATAAAGCTAAATTATTTTAAGAGTAATTCTAATTCAATGGGCTAAACCTGATAAGATTTAGAGGGGCTTAAAGATAGCTCTGATCTGGACATATCAGCAGAAATCCCCCCCCCCTTATTTCATGATCAGTAAGGGGAGGATATATATAAGGTACCCCTGACTGTTAGGTCCAGTAAAGGTAACCGTGACCGTTAGGTCCAGTCGCAGATGACTCTGGGATTGTGCGTTTATCTCGCTCTATAGGACGAGGGAGCTGGTGTTTTTTTCACAGACAGCTTCCGGGTCACGTGGCCAGCATGACTAAGCCGCTTCTGGCAAACCAGAGCAGCACATGGAAATGCTGTTTACCTTCCCGCCGGAGCAGTACCTATTTATCTACTTGCACTTTGATGTGCTTTCAAACTGCTAGGTTGGCAGGAGCAATGGGAGCTCACCCTGTCGCGGGGATTCGAACTGCCAACCTTCTAATCAGCAAGCCCTAGGCTCTGTGGTTTAGACCACAGCACCACCCGCGTCTCTCTCACGCAAACACACACACACATATATAAAACAAAGAATGTAGGATATTTGTGAACAGCACTTTATATGGGCTGTATATAATTCTTTGTACAGTCCTTTTATGCATGTTTACTCAGCAGTATCCCAACTAAGTTCAATGAGAGTTACCACCAAGCCATTGTGGATGCTAAGCTGCATTAAACACAGTGGGACATACTTCACAGTAAACACTCTATTATAAATTTCCTGCTTCCTGTAGGTCTCTAATTGTCTGGTGGCTTCCTAACATTGGTATAGGCTACTGTCAGGAGCCTGGATGATGGAACAGATGGAGTTTGGGTTTGATTTATAATGACAGGTCTCATGCCCCCCTGTTTTACATAAATTAATTTAAAACATCGTAATCCCATGAACATAAAGCACCAAAGGATTAATATCCACAAACCTCTACCAAAAGTAGAAACAATTCAAGTTAGCAAGTCATATAGTATTTTAAAAGTTAATTAAAAAAATCAAACATGAAGTGAGGCATAACTTACTTGAAACTTGCATCTTCCTGATGTTGGTTGGTGTTGCCAAATGCTCTGTGTTTAAAGAGGAAACAATGAGTGTGTGCTGAATATTGATGAACTTAATCCCTTTGAGGATTACCATTATTTGTACCCCCTTGGAATACAAATGGCTTATTTCTGAATGGTCATTGAGACCAGTATACTGAATAATCTGTAGTATCATTAACCTTTAACAATTTCTGCGAAGAATTTGTGTGTCTGTATGTTGCAGTTTTTATATTAATATATATATAGAACTGTGCTGCTGAATTGTGTGAGTTTTTAAAAGGCTGTATAAAATAATATAGTATTTGCACAATCGAAATAATATATGTTGTGGCAATATTTGCACTATTAAAAAGCAGAACATTTTTCTTTTCAAAGATTAAAAGCTGCTAGTGTCTTTTGTGAAAAGTTATTATGGAATTTGAGGTTTAATTCCCCCCTACTTCTCTCTCTCTCTCTCTCCCCCCCTCCTTTCCTACCCCCTGCCCAATTCCAGGAATTAATCCTTTGAAAGGCTGGAATTAAAGCATTTTGCAATGCAGAGGACTCTGACAGTGGAGAAGAAAGTTCCTGTTGCTGAGGAATCACTATTCATATCTACCAAAGAGAGCCAGGACTGTAGCAGACTCAGTCTGAAAAGGCAACGGTGCCACAAGCTACCATTGGAAGGAGCTGTCTGCATCTCTCGGTGCTCTACTGAGCATGTCCCTGAGGAGCCCTGTGCTAGCAGCACATTATGCAAAAAGGCAGCTCCAGCAGCTGGGAGAGAGGCAGAGCAAGCCTTTGCTCCGCTTGCATCACCGCCTCTTGAAAACAAACCTGGATTACTCGAGAGGTCCTCGCTGCCAGGCCAGCTGAATGAAGACGAGCGGCATGGCTTGATTCCTGACGCTGCACGATTGCTAACCAACATGGGGAACCAAGATGGGAAGCTGAAAAGGAATGCAGGTGATGTGCATGAAGGAGGCGAGGATGCTTCTGGGCCCAGGGATGCAGAAGGCACAAAGAAGGGAGCAGGGAGCAAAAAGGGACTGGGGAGGTACGGCAAAGGGAATGAATCCGGCAAAAAAAAGGGGAAGTCAGAGTCTCGGGCATCTGTGTTTTCCAATCTAAGGATCAGAAAAAATCTGTCCAAGGCTAAAGATGGAAACAGCAGCTCGAGAGAGGATGTTTTAGAAAGCCAGGCCTCACAAACAGGGGAGCTAGACAGTGCTCATTCGATTCTCACCAAAACTCCTGATATAAGCATTTCTGCAGATGAAGGGGGTCTCTCGGACACAGATGTGGATCATTTTGAAAATACAAATGAAAATCGTCCAGCTGCTGCCGACCCGCAGGATGGACAAAGGACCAGCTCCGGCTCCGATACGGACATATACAGTTTCCATTCAGCCACCGAACAAGAGGATTTGCTTTCTGATATCCAGCAGGCTATTAGACTGCAACTGCAGCAGCAGCAGCAGCAGCAGCAGCAGGGGGCAATTAACACTGGAACGGAGCAGCATGGCACCAAAACAATGGACCTACACATGGCTAATTCTCAAGCAACCCCCTTAGGTTTTGAAAGGTTTCTTTCACTAAGCAGCGACAAAGACAGCAGTCCAGATACTGAACAGCCTGTCTCAGCGAAATCGGAAATTACAGAATATATTGCCACCTGCGATACCGAAAGTGAAGCGAAAGAAGCGACAAACGTAATGGGGCATTCCTGCAGCAGTGTATTCAGTATGCAGGAAGAGCACGGGCAATTGCCAGAGGAGCAGGACCAACCTGCTCGCGAACTGAAAGATTTACCCCCTTTAAATGCTGCAGTGACAGAGAATGGGGCTGTGCCGGGCAGTTCCGTGTTTAATTTTCCATCCCCAGCTGGCGATTCGGAGGCTAAAGGAATAGCTGTTGAATTTTCAGGTTCAAAAAGAGAGGATGATATTGTAAATACAGGCCATGATCAGGTTGGTGGAGCCAAAGACAGGAAGCAGAGTTTGTCAGCCAGCAGAGAGGTGCTGGATGATGGGCTTTCTTCTGAATTGAAAAATGGTACTTTTTCCTCTGAGGATCTCTCAAGCAGTCCTGTGCGTAGTTCCAAATGTTTTAAGCCCTATCCTCTCATCAATCCCTGCTACATCAAAACCACCACTAGGCAGCTGAGTTCCCCAAATCACTCACCTTGTCTCTCCCCATCCCAGAGCCCACTCTTTAAAAGGAGACGCGAGTCCTCTCAGCGGAAAGAGAGTGCGCCAACCAAGAAGCAGAGGTCGGCCAGTTTGGCAGGTTCATTTAGTCGATCAGCAGACTGGACAGATGAGATTTCAGATCACAGAGCTGAAATAGCTCAAAAGTCAGGCTCGGCAGATTTCTTGGAATACCGGCGGAGTAGAGATGGTTTTCAAGGCGAAAGAGTGCATTTTAATCACTCAAGAAAGTCGTCAGGGACACCAGCTTCTACTGATGCCTTCCCCAATGTGTTTAGAGGTGAGTGACATTGGTAAACTATGGTAACCCTTGCTGTGACCTCGGGTTTGAAAAGTAGGTGGCTAGTGTACGGTAATTAACATGCCCTATCTATCTTGGTCTGATTTCAATTGATATTTAAAGTGAGTTTGCAAACTCTACAACTTTTTCTGCATGCAAGTTCTGTGGTCTCAGTAGATATGTCTTCAGCACTTGTTTAAAGTACTTGTTTTGAATTTTGCTTTATTCAGCATACCCATCAGGCAACTGATAAAGTGTCTTAGAAATAAACAGTGAGCTCTGTGTATACAGCCCAGCAGACATTATATTTTGGGGAGCATTGTGTGTGCCTACTGCATCTGTTGCTCATCATTATTTGTTAGTATTTATTTTATTTATAAAATAATATACTGCTATATCACAAAAATATATCAAAGCTGATAGATGTGCAAAGTGCTTTACAGTCCTGGGTGGGATTTATTTCACTTTCACAACTCTTGCAGCAATTGTAAGTCATACATTAAATTGCAAGTCAAATTTTATGAATATGAACCCTTGATTAAATATGACTTGCACATGGTCACCATTGAGTCATGGCGACTGAATCCAGGTTTGCCTGATAGAAGCTCAACACTCTTGTCACTAGGCTATGCTGGCCCTTGGTTGATAATCTGCATAAATAATGTTCATGTAAATAAGGCATACCATGGATAGGTATTTGCACAGGGCTAGTCACTGACACCATGGCTGCCTTGGGGTTTAAAGAGCAGAGATCTCCCTAGTCCAGTGGTACAAAAGTCTGCAGCACTTGACCCAAAGGATGCGTCTGGTGTCCTAGAGTTTGTCCCTTGGCCTGGGTGGCCCATTACCGCTACTGCTTGAAAGCCATCTGCTTTTGAGCAGGTTATTCCAGTGTGTGTGTGTGTGTGTGTGTGTGTGTATTTTTACTGTTGGGCCAGATGTTCTGTACTTCTTCATTCAACCACAGTGACTGTTAGGCGCCATGAAGACACATTGAACAATAATATGTAAGGCATCAGAGGTAAACTTTGAAAGGTATCTTCAAAGTTTGGTTTAGCTTCATGGATGACCTCAATTTTTCTTAAAACTTCTAATATCATTATGAGAAATGCTGGGTTGGATCCAGTATACATAGAAGGTCTGGGAAGGGAGAGCTGGGTCTGGAAGAATTGCTATATTCAAATCCTGTTTGAATTTAGCATTGCTCCTTTGAAAAAGAAAACCTATTGCAGGTGCTTTGTTCTTAAATTACAATGGGAAGAAAATAAACTACATCAATTTCTTGGCCAGGGTAGTCACACCATTCAGGAAGCATGTTGGGAGGTTAGGAGGTTTTCAGTCCTGTGAATCAACAGCCTCTGCTGGTGTGACCCTCACATGCCCCCGTTTCCCACTCTCCAGATTTGGATAGAGAGAAATTGTGAGGTCTCTCTCCTTCCTTGGAGGGGAAAGTTATTTTAAAATCTGGTCTTTGGGATGTCACAGGCCATAAATGTGCAAAATTAGTTGTAATTCATTCCCATTGAAGTAATGAGATTTCACTAAGGTCACATGTACACCACACTTTTAAAGTACAAACCTTCCCCGAAGGATGTTTGGTTAACTCCTTATAGAGCTACAATTCCCAACACCCTGAACAAACTATTTTATTATATTATTTCTGCAGAAAGCAAATAATATGAATCAAGTGCATGTTTTGTAGAGCAGTTGTGAAAGTTAATGAAAGTGGAACAGTTTGGAGTACTGCATATAAAAATGATTTGAGTGTTTTCTTCTATTCTGAAGTGTTAAGCAGACTCACTGGTTTCTAAGTATTATTATGCTATTAATATACTTGTATGTATTATTAATTGCCAAAGGAAATAACTTTGTTGATTGTAGTCTTTTAACCAAAGTTGCTAATTCACACTGCAATACAGAATTCATTTAAGACAGTGATATAATTCCCATGGATTTAATGGTGTTGTATAGTTGAGAGAGTATTAGACTGGTTCAAATCTTTATTCAGTATTAAAGTTCATTGGGTGAAGTTGTGACTTCTCACTCCAGATGAACCTTATATGCTATGGAAAAGATAAGGCAGGATAATCCTATGTATGCTACCTTGAAGTCCATAGAGAAAGTATGAAATAGAAATGTGATGAATCCAGTTTGCACTCTGAACTATGCTCAGAAGCCCACTTCAGGTGGTGTAAGTACCATTGATTCAGTACTTGACATTTGTATAATGGTGAACGATGCAATTCCTTGAAAGTTCTTACTGAAGATTTGCTTACTGTAAAATAGTCACATAAGTAATAAGAATACTGCTCTAGAAACTGTGGGGATCTATTGAAAATAAGTTTGCACTGTCTGCTATAGTGGTTCATTCAATTGCATGATACAGATCATGGATCTGGGTAATCCTGTTGGCATCCGTCTGTCTCGAGAGACCATGGAGTGTGCCTCCAGGGATGAAGTCAAATTGCTGTGCTAGCAGCACCAAAGTGACCTACCCTAGCCTAAGCAGTGTGTGAGGAGGTCTTGGGTTACTGAGATGACAAGACCACCCCCTTCACCTTGCTGGTGTGGTTCATACGTTCGGCACCAGCTTGGCTACAGGAGTTGCCAGAAGGAAGCGTACAAGGCGCCATCCAATTGTCTTAGGGACTCCACTCTGGATTTGTATAGGGTTCACTCTTTAGCCTTTTCTTCTCCCAAAGTTATCCTGCAAGGCAGTGGAGGTTTAGCATCAGAGTTTTCCTTCTCCAAGATGGGCTACCTTCCCAGGTTGATGAGCTCCATCTGCCCCTCACTTCCTCTACAGCACATGCAGAAACTGCCTTCTTGATGGCTGGACACACTAATGGTCTTGTCTGCTCAATCCTCCAAAGCCCGTCTTTGCATGCAGGGGAAGTCTTTAACTCACCGAAGGTTTGAGATCCATTGGCTACCCTCACCTGGTTTAGCTGACCAATCAAAAACATTTTTCAGGATGTGACCCTTGTTGCATGCTGACAGCTTCTAGGAGCCACAGGTGGGAGCCGAGTGCAGGGTGGGGACCAAAGGTGGACAGACTACCCCAGAAGGAGGATGGTGTTTCCCCCACCAGAGGTACTACTGTTCCCCTAACACCCCACCATACGAGTGAGTACAAGCAGTAGTACGCATATCCCTAAACATTTTGTGAATCTAAGTTTGGCCTCACTGAGTGGCAGTATTTCAATATGAGTGGGAAAATGAGAGTGTTCCCTAAACATATATTTTTTTAAAGAAAAAAAGCACTGAGTACCAAGTAATCGTATGAGTTCTCATGTGTTCAACAGGGTACTTTATTTTGACTGCAAGAGACAAGGAAAGTTAGGAAGCTACCTGAGGCCATTGGTCCAACTAGTTCAGCAGCTCTCTGGATTTAAGCAGGAGACATTCCTAGCCCTACCTGGTAATGGCAGGAATTGAACCTGTGACTTCCAGAGTGAAAGCTGTCCACTGACCCTCTGCATGATTCATTTGATCTAGTGAAATATTGTTGCTTCCCGATCAAGTAATACTGTTTTATTTATTTGTCTGCATTTTCTGTGGTTGAATGATTCAGTAACTCCCAACACAGGAGACAAACCTGCCCTTGGATGAGACTGTCTGTATGATCTGTGCGCTGGTAGCTTTCATGGGCTTGCCTTATTCCAGCCCTGAACCACATGCACAAGAGAGACTCGTGCAGTAACAAGGGGAAACAGGGCAGTTGGTTCTCAGGTGCAACGGTTATGTCTGCTTCTAGTTTTAACTTGGAAAAAGGTGCCCCAAATATTTATTCATCCTTCCACATGCTATACAAAGTAAACTCAATTAAAATGATCATTGGGCTTGCTCAGATGTCATCTTGGCAGAGGTGTGTGTGTGTGTGTGTGTGTGTGTGCAGGGAGGACTGTTGCTTCTGTACAGTGGTACCTCGGGTTAAGTACTTAATTCGTTCTGGAGGTCTGTTCTTAACGTGAAACTGTTCTTAACCTGAAGCACCACTTTAGCTAATGGGGCCTCCTGCTGCCGCCGTGCCGCCGGAGCACAATTTCTGTTCTCATCCAGAAGCAAAGTTCTTAACCTGAGGTACTATTTCTGGCTTAACGGAGTCTGTAACCTAAAGCGTATGTAACCTGAAGCGTATGTAACCCGAGGTACCACTGTATAAGATTTATAGGGAGGACTATTGCCTCTGTACAAAATTAACCCTCTTTCGCACATAAAAAGACTTTGGTCTTCTAAATAGTGCCTCTAACAGTTATGCATTGTATTTTTGTTTTTGCTTTAAAAAAATAATAATTCTGCTGCCTTGTTAGCTTTTGTTGTGATAAAACCTATGAAATCAGGCTTCTATTCCAGGAATGCATCTCTTTCAGTATCTTAACACACTTTTGTTTTCCTTTATGCCTTGTTTTCCTGTTATTATCTTACTGTAATTGTGAAAGAAGCAGGTTTTCCTTTGCAGTACTAGATGCCGTGTACCCAGTGGTAAATAGTTGTCACCTTTTTTCTTTCTTTCTTTCTGCCCACATATGCCAGCTGTCTTTGAAATCCAGAGACTGATTAAATCTTTCAGTTTATGCAGCACTCTTCACATTACAGAGTTGGAGTAGAAGCAGCTACTGAAAACAAGCTGGTGTTTGCCTGTGAGAGTTCAGAAAGTGAACAATAGAGCGCAAAAAAAGAAAGACCTCAACATTCAATTGCTGTTTGTGGTAAACTAGCCATAAATATTTTTAAAGCAGAAGAAAATTGTTCCCAGTGTGGTAGGACACCACTTGGTACATTTAATAGATTTATCATCATAATTATCATCATTATTTCATACTTTTAGCAGTCTTTTATACATCCTAGATGGTTTTAAGGCTACCAGTAAGTTTATGCTGAAGAGAGAGGACTTCAGACTACTGCAAACATAAGAAACTGCATTGCACTAGATAATACTGTTTGCCCCCAGACCTAGGAAGAAGACTTGGAAGACAGCAAACTAGTGGAAATGTTACCTTTCTTAAAGTATATAACAATACGATTTGTGGAATAAAAGCCAATTTAGCAGAACAGCCCTAAATACTAGCCAAACCCAGCCCCTCCCCATTGGGCATTCCCTCCCACAGGAGTGCCAGCTTGGCCCCACTACCATGAGTGTCTGGGGCAGTGGGTGCCATGCAGCATGCATGGCCCTGGTGCTGAAATTTGTGGGTGCCCATCCCCTTGATGGGGAATTTGTTGGTGCCTGGGCACCCAGGGAGCTGGCACCTATGCCCACCCAGGTGACCCAAACATCTCCTCTCCTAGGAGAGACCAACTCAAGTCTTTTCCAGTGTGTCTTCCAAGGTGATGCATGCTCATCTCCATTAAGGGAAGGAAGGGTGCTTTCTGTTTAGCCCAGAATTCCCTTTTCTGCTTGGTAGCCTTTTCCACAATATCAGAGCTCTTTCACATTACTTGCTACCTGATTATCTTAAATGGATTCAACCTGGAGACCTATCACATGGAAACTCTGTGCTCTACCTCTGAGGTATGGTCCCTTCTCTCAGCTATAAGGGCCACAAAACATCTAAGACAGAGTTTTTGAGTTTTCTCTCTTAGTTAACAACGGGAACCCTTGTCTTTGTGGCCTGCAGAATGGCAAGTCAGGTGCTAAGAATGCTTTTATCAGAGGGACTAAGTGGAAAGTATTCCTGTTTGAATGGGCTGCAGCTGCAGAGCATGAGCCAGAGCTTCCCATTTTCCTCGTTGTTTACTGTGTTTATTTTATTTACTATGTTTATTTTAGAAGGTTAAATTTTCTTGGAAGGATTTGTATCCTGAAAGGTGGGATATAAATAATAATTATGATTTGCATGCCCATAGTGTGCATCTCCACTGTTGTGGTTGTTATAGTCAATACGTAATCTGAAGCATTTCTTTTCAGTTTAGCTGTTCCCTGGGGCTTTTAGCTCTGATCTTAGTAACAGCAGGCAGTGAACAAATAGCTGGCCTAGTTTACAGTGCTGTATAGTTGGGCTTTTTGCCATGTCATTTTTTTTTTTAGTAGTCCACGTGTTCTTTTCTGGTTGAGGATTTTCTAATACATGACGTAAATGGTAATGAGCAACTGCAATCACAAAGTTTTCCTATATAATCCACTGCAGTAAACTTCACAAGGAATGCTCAGATGAGCTGTAAGCAGCACCAAGGTATTATAAAAAGATCTTGGCTATTTTAGGAAGGAAACATGCAATGCTGCTGTGCTAAAATAATATCTTCTGTTTTGGCTTTGAAGCAGGGCCCTGTGAATCCTTTGGCTTGTGTGGAGTTACTCTCTCAACCGAAATTAAGAGGTGTGAGTGTTAGTCAAATGTGGGATGACTCTTGCTTCTTTGTGACTAGATACTATGTCGCAGTGGTAAGATCTAAATGGGAGAATGAGAAATCAGATGGGCTGGAAGGACTGTGTCAGAAAACACACCAATAACACGTATCCTTACGGGGCTGACAGCTCTGATTTGGTAGCATCTACATGGCCAGCCACTGCCTCTTAACCTGACTTGCCTCACAGGTTTGCTGTGAGGATTAAATGAAGAGGAAAAACCATGTTCCACCACCTTGAGCTCCTTGGAGAAAAAGGTGGGCTTATAAATGCTTTGAATTGATGGATAAAATATTGATTTTCTCATCTCATGGAAGATGAGGTATGAGCATCCACAAAGGGACAAGAATAGCTATCACCTTCTCAGGAAAGTTGATGATACAGAGTTATGGGAGTGGCGTAGGAAAGGCATTCAAGTTGGGAAGATTACTTCCTTTTGTTCAAATGATGTGGAATAAAATAAAGGAAGTGGAGTTGAAATTTGGGTGGGCAGCAGTGTATAATTTGTGGGGCATTCCCCCCTCCCTCCAAGCTGGGCTTGCTTATAAAAAGATATTGAAAGACAGGTGTTGGTGTGCTGGGGCACTTCCCCTTTAATAGGATACCCCATTCCCTTGGAGGGGCAGGCAAAGGCTTACAACCTCCCCTTCAACCATGACTAAGTGTCTAAACAACTACATCCCTGTGCAGTTATGACAAAGGTAGGTGTGTGTGTGTGTGTGTGTGTGTGTGTGTGTGTGTGTGTGTGTGTGTGTGTGAAAACCCAGAACCACCCCTTTTACCTTTGCTGTTTCTCAACCCAGGGGAAAATTGGTTGTTTCAGTTTCCAAGGGAGTGGGATTTGCTCCCACTCAGCTTTTGGTTTCACATGGTCTAAAATAACCAAACCAGAATATCAATAATAAAACCAAAGAACATATATCAAGTTAAGAAATTTCACCTTTCTGTGGAAGAGAATTCAAACATTAATTTGAATTGTGTCTACATTGTATGTCATTGAAGCTGCATAAGAGCTGTTTCCACATAACTTTTTAACACAACAGGAGTATCAGGCTAGAAAGGAACTTGATAATTTACCCTGTTTATATAGTTCTTCAAAACAGTGCTGTGGAACAGGAGCAACAGAGAATGGCTTTCCCCCCTTTTGTTTCTTCCCTGATTCATATGTTACTAGTAGCTATTGACTGGTGATTAAGGAAACAAATAACCTTTGGTTCCACCTCCATGTTTCAAAGAATGTGTCAGCCAGGCATCTGCATTCCAGCACCTAATCATGCAATTTCTTTATATAATGTGCTTATTAGGCATTAAATATTGCTTAAAAGGAAGTCCCATTCTCAACTGAGCAAGTATTGAACATTATTATACTACTGCACATTCCTTTACCCTTATTTATTAATTATATTTATCAATTATCAGCATGAGGTACTATATAATGCAATATCAAACACTGAAATGGAAGAAAAAACCCTCAAACAATTTATAGTAAAGCAATCTAATAGCAACATCCCTAAATGGCAGTAAGTTCCTCGTTTAGTTTCATTTGGGGGAGAGATCACTCAAGACTTGTGGCATTTATGTAATGTTTTGATTAATTTACAAATAAGCAAATATCTTCACTACTTCTTCTTATTCTACAAATCTACTCCCATGCACCTAGTGGCAGAACTAAGTTTGAGAGTGTGTGTCTTAAAAGCAGCGGCTCAGTCCAACTAGTTTTATCTTGAGGTCTCATTATTTAACTTGTGTAAGGTTAGCAAAACTATACAAATTTTAAATAGTAACTTTTCATTTATATTTCAATACTTTATCTAAAACAATATATAACCCTCCCCCCCCCAACACACACTACAGTGGTCTCTGGAATGGCTCATATTTTTTTGTTGACTATTAGTTTGTCTTGCCTCTTGGCCTGGGTGCTTAAATGCTGAATGAGGGCCTATAAAGACACACTATTTGACATAAGTGTGTTGGGTGCCTCATATCAGAATAAATCACCTCCCTCTAATTGATGGCTTTTACATTCTAGTGGCTTCTCACATTCTAATCCCTCAAGAAACATCTCTGACTATTTTCTACCATCCCTGGACAGCTTACTTGTGATCTTCATAGTAGAAGACTTTGGAGTCTCTATTAGCTCACTGGCTAATAGTGACTATTGACCATAATCCTTCTCTTTCTAAAGCCTTTACATCAATCAGTAACCTTACAACAATACATCTCCAAAAAAAAAAAAAAAATTCAAAACCTAAAGAAAGGTTTTCAAATCCAGATACAGGGAACTGAATGAGCCTGGAGGCGTTCCATGCTCCTTGAGCATGTGTAAAGCCTCATCTTACGTTTTCCTTAAAGTAGGGTTGACATTGCCAGGAATCAGCCGGTGTAAACAGTGTCTGGGCAGAAATCACTGAAATGTCCAGGGAAATCTGGACATATGGCAACCGCTGACAGCAGCTCAACAGCTTTGGCCAAAAAGCAGCTCAACAACTTTTCTGTCTGGATTTTCACTTTTTGAAATACAGTGGTACCTTCAGGTTACATACGCTTTAGGTTACAGACTCCGCTAACCCAGAAATAGTACCTCGGGTTAAGAACTTTGCCTCAGGATAAGAACAGAAATCCTGCAACAGCGGCGCAACAGCAGCAGGAGGCCCCATTGAAGCTAAAGTGGTGCTTCAGGTCAAGAACAGTTTCAGGTTAAGAATGGAGCTCCAGAACAAATTAAGTACTTAACCCGAGGTACCACTGTATGGCAACCCTACTTAAAGTGGATGGTGGATGGGAGGAGTGCCTACTCCTTCACCAACTGAGGACTGTTGTTTCTGTTAACATGTAAACTGGAGCTATGTTAAAAGGGGTGGAGGCTGAAAACTTTTGCTTTTTAGTTGAAAGATGGAAATTCAAGTTCTCTGAAGCAGCCAGGCACCTCTGCTTTTTGTCTTCCTTCTCTCCTGTTACAGTCCTGCAGACAATTGTAGTTTAAGGAGATCAAATTCTTCCTTTTTCAGTTATTATTAGATGCCACTTGTACTATAGTTTTAGGTGAGGTGCTGTAGATAGGACATTTCAGTTTCTTATAGTTTGCATCACGTATGAAACCTTTGATTAAAAGCGATAGCCTGCTTAACCAGAACAGTTTTTTTGTAAATATTGCTTGAATTACCTCTCGGTTGCCTTTATATTTAGAGCTATTGATGTAGCCAAGGATCAATGTTTGTATTCAGTTTGTCTCTTGTGATGAATGCCCTCTGTTCTGGGGCAAAGTGGTGTCACTAACCGCACATACGTAAAAAGACAAAGTTGGCAAGTCAATTGCTGCTATTTTTATCCCTTAGTAATCAGACTGTAAAATCTGATGTTGAGCGTTAGTTTCCCAAGCTTCCACTGGCAACTCCTTCTGCTTGGTTCCCCTGGCCCTAGCAACGCCTTTGTTGCTAACTTGCTTCTCAGTTTAAGATGCTGCTTTGACTTCAACTATCATAGGCCCATGTGTTCTGAAAGCTCTATACAGTGATTATTTGGGCTTGAACAATCTACGTTTGTTAAAGTAAAGAATCCCAGTGTACAACTAGAGAAGTGAAGCTGAAAGGAAATACAGGGAAATAATTTAGTAGATAGCAATTTTGCTGAGGTTGAAATCATTGTAATTGCTTTTCGTCTTGCCCATAAAAGGAATGTGATGCATAGGAGGGCTGCTTCATGCAAGACATTTTTCAGCTGAGTGCAGACATAAACATAATAATCACAGACATTGCACTGATTACCATCATGCAGCTTTACGCTTTAAATTCACAGAAGTGGTACCCATAAAAATACTGCTTCATCACCACCATGTGTATTTTAAAGTGAAAGTCATGCTTTAACAACATATGTGATGCTCATGTGTTCTGTACTGAGAAATATGTACCAAAATAAAAATTCTGAAAGAAGCAGCCCTGAGATATAAGCTTAAAATACCTACAAAAGTGTAGCAGAGCTTGCTTGGTTTTCCCAACAAAAAAACAGATGTTTCCATAGCGCCGGACCAACCATTAAACAGATGACACATTTGTCCTTTAAGTAGGTACAGAGCAACTAGCCTCAGAATGACTGTGACTGCTGTCTGTACCTACCATGTGGAGGGAGATATCAAAGTAAGACACACATGTTACTAACTGAATCACCTGTGGAAGGGCTAGCAGGCAAATTGTTCTTGCAAGTAAAAAGGCACAAGTAAAGGGTTGTGTTTAACTTTCTCTCTAGTTCACATTTAAATCAGAAACGGATAAAGTAATTAATTGGTTTGAGTGGTATCAAGCTGACATTCTTTGGAAACTTTTACATAAATGCTGCCATTCTTATGGGATTGGCAAAAAGTCAAAAATGTTCCATCTCAGCCAAGCTACCAAAATTGCATACTAACTCTGTGAACAGAATTGCACGGAGGAATTCCAGTTTGTTTACTATGAAAATAAAGTTGTGTGTCTCTGAACTGCAGCCAAAATATATGAGTGAATTTTGGGTGGGAATGTAGATTTCTCTTCTTCTCTCCCCACCACCGCTATCAGAATTGCATCCTGAGTTTACTGTTGTTCAACACATCCAGCTTCTCTTTTAACTTCGTTCAATTCCTGCTTGAATAAACATATTGTGATAGATGGTTGCAAAGCAGCAAGGAAGAAAAGCTAGCTTTGAGGCTTCTGCAAGGCGCTTTCCCCGAAGTACTGAATTTTCTATCACAAAAAGATGGAATGCTTTATAACTGAGCATCTATAAAGTGAGGTGACTAGCTCAGCTGACAGGTGCTGGTGTTGGGGAGCAGAAGTAAGGTGTTAGAAGGAAAAGAGCTGCATGTGCCTTGTGGCCCTATGAACTGGCCTACTGCCTTCAAGTGAAGCAGGGACACTGTCACCAGTGTTGATGTACGATTCAGCTGATGCTTCTGTGCAGGGAACTGGTGGGGTGGGGTGGGGGCGGGGAGGCTACCATATTGTTATTTGGGAAGTATCTTATGTTTGTCCTTCTGAGAAACAGATCTTCAGTAAATAGCAGAAATGTGTTGAACCTCTTAGCATCTCCCCTTAATTTACACAGCCTTTGGGATTTCTACACGTTCAGATCCATTGTGATATTCTCAGTTTATAGAGCTGGTGCTATAGGAGGATTTTGATTTCCACTTGTTACATAACCAGGCTGTGCACAAAACAGCCACTCTATTGGGAGCAGCCCTAAGGAAACACCTGCCCTCAGACAGAGTTCAAACCCTTCATCTCTCTTTAAAAAAAGAAACAACAACCCCAACATTTGGAGAGTGAAGTGAGACTAGACCGATGAAAGGCAAAACAATGGAGGATTATGTGAAGCCCCTTGTAGCAGAGAAATTCAGCAAAATTAGTTCTCAAATCCATGACAATGCTGTGTGATATAAGTCCATCTGCAGTGCATCATAAGCCTGCTTTCATGTCATCTTTAAAACATGCAGGGATATGTGGCAGTATAGAATCATGGGGGGGAAAGGTAACTTAAGGCTCTACGTTCATTCTGCATGGGGCTACTTTTGAAGGTGACTTGGAAGCTACAACTAATCCAGAATGCGGCAGCTAGACAGGTGACTGGGTGTGGCTGCCAATACCATATAACATGGGTCCTGAAAGATTTACATTGGCTTTTGGTGCATTTCTGAGCACAATTCAAAGTGTTGGTGCTGACCTTTAAAGTCCTAAACAGCCTCAGCCCAGTATACCTCAAGGAGCGTCTCCACCCCCATCGTTCAGCCCAGACACTGAGGTCCAGCACCAAGGGTTTTCTGGCAGTTCCCTCACTGCGAGAAGTTAGGTTAGAGGGAACCAGGCAGAGGGCCTTCTCGGTAGTGGTGCCCACCCTCTGGAATGCTCCCCCATCAGATGTCAAGGAAATAAACAACGGTCTGACTTTTAGAAGACATCTGAAGGCAGCCCTGTTTAGGGAAGCTTTTAATGACTGATGTTTTACAATTTGTTATGTGCTGTAAGTCTTCCAGAGTGGCTGGGGAAACCCAGCCAAATGGGTGGGGTATAAATAATAAAAATTATTATTATTAAGGCTCATCCACACTAATTTTCCTTTGCACTTTCTAGCTGCAGGTCCACACTTTTCCAGTCTGTGTCCAAGCGCTCCCTGCCCCACTGCTTTTTCATGCTTTTGACACTCTGCAGAAAGCCTGAATTGCCATTTGTTCTGATTCAGCATTAAAGAGCAGGCTTTCCTGGGGAAAGCAGCATGGCCAAAAAAAAAAAAAAGTGCTTAGACATGGACCAGGAAAGTGCAGACCTGTTCCCAGAAAGTGTGGTGCAAAAGGTAAGTGTGGATGAGCCATTATTTTTTCAGTACCTCCTTTTAAAATGTTGACCCTCTGGTTCCTGATCTTTCACATCCCGAATCCTTCTTTGCTGTTTTCATCTACAAACCATGATCCCTTCTATCTGCCTTCATATTGTGCTATGGGGCATGTTGGGCAATGACCATTTATTAAGCAATATAAAATATGTTGGTTCAAGGGGAAAAGCATAGGTTTTAAAGGAGAATTCCCTGGATGCCAAGATCCAGGTTTGGGACAAGTACTCTTTGGCCAGAGAGCCCTAATAGAGATTTAAAATCACAAAATATTCAGCAAAGTAAAGTGTGGAAATATGGGCTGTTAACCTTTTAAAATATGCCTTTCTGAGTTCGGTAGAAAGTTCCCCACTTTCCCCAGCATAAGGAAATACAGTGGTACCTCGGGTTAAGAACTTAATTCGTTCCGGAGGTCCATTCTTAACCTGAAACTGTTCTTAACCTAAGGTACCACTTTAGCTAATGGGGCCTCCCACTGCTGCCACACCACTGCCGCACGATTTCTGTTCTCATCCTGAAGCAAAGTTCTTAACCCGAGGTACCATTTCTGGGTTAGCGGAGTCTGTACCCTGAAGCATATGTAACCCGAGGTACAACTGTACCACACATTTTGCAAGTTAAAAATGGTTTACTTACAAACTCTCCAAAGGTCAGATTCATGTGCTTCAGAAAAGTTGCACAGGCAGTAAAACTTAGTTTAGTTCCAGTGTAGTGAGAGTTCCTAAGGAACTCGAGAGCCTGTGCCTGGTAAAAGCAGCTCAGAACTCCTCTCATGTTGAAGTTCACATGTAGACTGGAGGAGGACAAAGCCTTGATTACCTAGTTCCTCCCAATGTGAGCTGGCAGGACAGCTTAGTCTATGGCCTTACCCTCTTCATGCATTAATTAGACTTAAGCATGTTGGTTGTCCCACAGAATGTCAATCTCCTAAACCATATTGACATTGTGAGTGGTATTCAGTGGTAGTCAACTCAGAGTAGAACCACTGAAATTAATATAAATGACTACCTGAGATTTATTAATTCTAATGTGTCTACTCTGGTTAGGACTTAGTTACTTCCTCATTCTCCCGGTCCTTTAATCATCAAACCTTGGCATCTCCCTTCTTACCAGAATCCTATGCCTCAGAAAAAGGCTTTTGATCCATGGTAGAGTTTGTGCTTTTTATGCATGCAGCCTGAGCTTCCCTAGAATCTCCAGCTAAAGGAATGGTTAGGAGGAGTACCTAGGAAGATGCTTTCTTGTGTCTATATCCAAATGGACCATTGGTTCTAAAGCAGCTCTTGTGTGTATGACAACAGCTTTCAACCTTTGCAATGTATTTTTTGCCTATATGGGTCTCTATGTCCTATGGTCTGTTATGCCCCCTTCTGGAAGTTTGTGGGAGGGTTATTTAGTCTTTTAAAATAGCAACACCACAAAGCCATACATGACAACACACATCATTCAGTAATGTTGAGCTGAGAGGAACTTGGATCACCCTGCAAGATTTTGCAAGAGTATAACAGAGCTGGCACATTGAAAGGCCCTTGTCCCGGCCCCCCAAAGTAAGGCAGAGGACTTAAAAGCTCTTTCTGTGTCAGGTAACCCCAAGCAGCCCCAGCACAAAAGGCGCTTTTAAGCTCTCTGCCTTGCTTGTATTTAGCTTTCACAATTCCAACCCGCCTGCCTTCAACAACATATGGTTGAAATTGCACATATTAAATGTGTATAAGATGTGATCGTACCGTACTTTGGTTCAGTTGAAAGTGATTGCTTTAATTCTTCAGCATCAATATGAAACCAGTTCACATGACTCCAAAAAGAGATGTAGCATTTTGGACTGACTGAGAGGAATAACATTGTCAAGCTGCTCATTTCATGACTTGTTTCAGATTATTACTAATATCATCTTGCAGTTTCCCTCTCATTAGGGAGAATTTCCTCAAGCATAAGCAACAACAAATTGTGGTGATTCATTCCAAGCTGATTAACTGTACCAGACATTCAGAATATCAATAATTATCATGGTAAATAATGCCAGCAAGCATCCAACTCTTAAACCTAATGCTCAAAAGAGCTACCTCTTCAGAGGTAAGACTACGATTTACCTCACTCCTGTGGTAAACACATCCATATTTTTTAAGTGTTCTGCAACAGTTAAAATATTCAAAAAATATTTTTAGTTAAAACATTATTTCATCCAGCAATCTCAGGGCTACCTTTATTAACATAAAGCCCTATAAAGGTTGAAACTAGGACTATGCGAAACCTTCCCAGCATTTTCACAAGTATATCCACCTTGCCCCCAGAGTGTTCCTGCACATTTGTAGATTCAGGTAGGTAGCCGTGTTTGGAACACTTATCCAAAATGGTGGATGTGAAATTGCCATGATGGTATGGTTTGCTTCCCTAGATCAGTTTGTGCTTGGTAAACCATGCAGGACAGTACATTGATTCTTAAAGATAATCTTGCAAATTGGCACAGACAATTTAAGGAGTATTCTCCCCACACTAAATATTTCCCTCCAGGCCATGGTCCCTCCATTCTCTTGAAGGCAAAATTTGGTGGAAAATCTGTGAATCAGCAACCCTGGTGTATTTTAATGTCTCACTGAACTAGAGGTAAAGCATTGTTCACTTTTGAGATTCCAGAATGGCTAATAAAAATTTAGTACACTATGAAACGATAACAGCTAATATATAATGTTGTTGTTATTGTTTCGTCGTTTAGCCGTGTCCGACTCTTTGTGACCCCATGGACCAGAGCACGCCTGGTCTTCCACTGCCTCCCGCAGTTTGGTCAAACCCATGCTTGTAGCTTCGAGAACACTGTCCAGCCATCTCGTCCTCTGTCGTCCCCTTCTCCTTGTGCCCTCCATCTTTCCCAACATCAGGGTCTTTTCCAGGGAGTCTTCTCTTCTCATGAGGTGGCCAAAGTACTGGAGCCTCAGCTCCAGTATATAATAGCAATATATAATAGCAAGATTTATTAACATGTTGTGTCAAGAGGAGAGCAAATGATTGAGTGCCTTTTTAAAGCAGCAAAACAGAAACTTCCCTTCTTCCTCTATGCTGCCGTGCCACCATGGCCATTGTGACCAAGCCAAGGTCCTTCCACAGAGCATCCAATAGACCTTCTGGGTGGTTCCCTGAACCTGCTATATTTCTAAGAGGCACCTGAGAACCAGTTTATAGGAGCTGCCCTGCCAAGCTGAAGGGTGTACACTGGTTGGAGTAATGCTTTTGCAAGGAAGCATCTTTTTGCCTTCACTTTGATTGTGACTTCCAACCACTAAAATGGTTGTTCTATTCAAATGGGTTGTTGGATTGTTACCATTTATTTGACATTTAACATTGATTTTTGCAGGTCGAACTCTGCTGGAAAAGCTATCCAGCCAACAGGACAATGCACCTCAAGAAGAAGCAGAGAAGCTTTGCTCTTGGATCATTGCAATGGGTCTGCTGCTCCCCTTTAGCGATTGCTTCAGAGAGCCATGTAGCCAGAACACACAACAAAGTGCACCAACTTTTGATGTAAGTCACATTCTTGGGAATATCTATCAGAGACTTTAATGATAGTTCACAATGGCTTGACCCTCTGTGGCAGGATTGGGTGTGACCCATTTCCCCTTGTGGCACCCTGGATCTGGAACTCTCACTTCAAGAAAGCTTGTCCTTATAGCACAAGAAGAAAAGTAGTATATAAATGCTTAAAATAAATACTGGTGCAAACTAAATCCCTGATCTGCCTCGCTGGAAGAGATCTGGATGAGCTGGATAGCCTAGCCCTGCCAGGCTTTGTTGGTCTCCAGTGACAGGGAAAGTCCATGGCTGATGGGGGAGAGGCCTTCCTCCAAGGAGACCCCAATGTGCTTCTCCCAGTGTTCCTGCACAAATAGTAGTAGTCAGCAGAAACCTCCAAAATGGGACAGGAAGGGGGCTAGCATAGGGTTCACTGGATCCTGAGCTAATCCTGATGTCATCACATGGTGACAGTGGGCCCAGTACAGGATTTGGTGGGTCAAATAGGCCATTTTTCCTGCCCTGCCCATCATTTTTCATCCTGGCCAGTGCAAGTGTTGGGGGCAGTGGATGCAGTAGTGACTATGCTCTATTAAACCCCACCACTGCCAGCCATTTGGTGTGAATTACAGTCTTAATATGTCAACGTAAGCCATTACAGATGCAGCAGGAGAGAGCCCCTAGAAGCAGAGTTTAAACTCACAAAAGATAAGCAGCAGTATAAAATGGGAATATAAGCTGTTAAACCTTTTCATATCTTGTTTAGTTTGCATATAGCATCCCCCCCCCCCCGTTTTCTACCCCTCATTCAATGAACAGACCACACACTGCTAAGTAAATTTAAAGTTCTTTACTTACAGATTCAAAGGTCTTCTTCCTACATTTATCCAAGCAACAGCAAGAACACAGGCAAAATACTTTTGGGTAGAAAGTACAGAAAGATAGCTTCAAACATGTGCTCTAATTTTGGAGCTTGCTTAGACATGTCCTCCCTAGGCATGGAGAGGGGGAATAGGAAGAGAAGGCTTCGCTTCCTCTCTTATCAGAAAAGCGGGAGTGTGACCTGTGTGTGCTCAAATATGTATATTGACCCTTACATATGTCTATAGCACTCCTGTGTAGAATATATAAATTGTGTTTGAATACAAATCCTAAAACTTTCAGGCTTTTGTGTATTATGTGAGGTTAGAAAAATATTTTCCAAGTATAAGCCTAAAGTTAGCAAGGGACCCTCTGCAGTTGCTCCAACTGGGGCAATTAACTCTATTACTGTAATTGGGGCAGACTGTGGGAGAAATTTTGAAGCAAGGTTGCATTCTGGCTCCCACTCTTTTTAGCTTTTATATTAATGATTTGGTGCCATATTTAGGCAATGCAAACTCCCCCTCTCCAGTAATTAGGAACAGAAGGTCTTAATATTGTTGTAGGCAGATGATTTAGTACTCTCTCTTTCATGATTGTCTCTCAAAAATCTCTTGGAGTTGTTCACCACATACTGTATACAGAAAAACCTATCTATAAATTACTCCAAGAGCAACCAAGATTGTGGTTTTTGGCGAACACAGTTCCTAGGTATAAATGATGCTTAGATCAGCAAGCATTCTCATGTAAATACCTGAGTGTACTCTTTCATGAAACCCTCTCTTGGAAGTGTCATATGGAGGCATTGAAAGTCAAAGCACCCAAAACTTTAGGGGCACACTTGAAGTTCTATTACAATAAAGGAGGGCAGCTGATTGAACCTGCTCTAAATATATTTGGTAGTAAAGTGCTTTATCAAATGCTCCATGGTGTTGAAATCTGGGGCTCTGATTTGAACTCCATGAAAGTTTGGGAAACATTGCAAAATATTTTTTTGGAAGCTATACTCTTTGCCATCAGGAATATTAGCAGCTCTTCATACAGAATGCAGCTGGTCAACAGTTAAAGCAAGAGCGGACTGTGCTCAGTTAGAATATATTTTTAAAAATTGCTGCTATGCCTATTGAGCATTTTCCTGAGCTGTGCTACATGGAATTGGGTGATAGCCAACTCTGGAAATCAGCTTGTCAATATGTTTTAGAGTATTATTATTTTCCAGAACTGAGCTCTGCTTTGACCTTGAATAAGTGTCAACTAAGGGATTGGATCTTCTGAATAGAACCCAGAAGGGACCGATACCTAAATAGAAACACCACGTTTCCCCCTTGCTATCCATTCTTGAGAACAGAGCGTCTGACTAGATTCCTTAATAGCTTTATTGAGCTGCGTTTCCAAGTGATGCCCACTGCCATCTTGGATGGCTGCTACAACAAGGTCCCATACGCGAACAGACTTTGTATTTGTGATCAACCCCAGGTAGAAGACATCACTCATTATCTCTTAAAAGATAAAGGTAAAGGTACCCCTGACCGTTAGGTCCAGTCGCAGACGACTCTGGGGTTGTGCGCTCATCTCTCTCTGTAAGCCGAGGGAGCCGGCATTTGTCTGTAAACAGCTTCCGGGTCATGTGGCCAGCATGGAGAACCAGAGCAGCACATGGAAACGCCATTTACCTTCCCGCCATAGCAGTACCTATTTATCTACTTGCACTTGATGTGCTTTCGAACTGCTAGGTGGGCAGGAGCTGGGACCGAACAACAGGAGCTCACCCTATTGCGGGGGTTCGAACTGCCGACCTTCTGATCGGCAAGCCCTAGGCTCTGTGGTTTAGACCACAGCGCCACCTGCATCCCACCATTATCTCTTAGCCTCCCTCTTATACAGAGATCCAAGAGATCGATTTCTGAAGCCTTTTTTCACATGAGCAAGCAGACACGCCCTGGCAGAAATCGTTTGGCTTCTTTTGAGTGGCACTAATAACTTTGTAACACAGAGAGTGACCCTCTATGCACTAGCGGGGGCTGAGGGGTGGGTCAGAAAAACGGAGTTAGGTAAAATCACTATAAATTTTGATTTTAGAAATTTAATCTCAAATCAAGCTGGATTTGAGTTGTTTGCTGTCTCTGTAACTTCCCTCTCTTACATGGATATTGCCAAATTGGATTTTAAAAAGGTAAAATAATATTAGAATTGGAGCTGGCTGAGATGCATAAGGGAAACTGTTTCAATGATCAATAACTTGGCAAAGTCTTTTTTATATTATGGATTTTTATATCAAGGATGCATGTTCCTTAATACTATTGCCTAATACAGGTTTGTCATGGCTGTTGGCTAGAACAGTAATCTTATGAACTTGTAATTTAGGTAATGAGCCCTGTCTTCTTGACTAAGGAAATTAAGGACTCCTGTATGAAAAGGGGGCCTTACACATTGGTTGTGTTATGACTGTCTTTGAAAGTCCCATCTAATACATAGGAGGAGGAACATACCAGCCTAGCCATCTTCAGTTGCTCTATTTGATCCTATCCTGCACAACAAAGCTTTCACCATACCTTAAGGGTAAAAGACTGTATGCTTATTGGGAGGGCTGGGGAGAGGCAAGAAGGTTTCAACAAGATCAGTGCAGTGCAAACACACTAGCAGAGCCAGTCCAAAATACAGTTCCAGTTCCAGGAATTGGCTAGATTGGTAAAGGAAAAGAGTTGGCACCCTATTTCCTGTTGCCATGCTGTTGATCCCCTGCTGATCTAGATGTTGCTGTTTGTTTTTGATGATCAGTGCTTGCCCTTTCTTGCCACAGAGTCGCCTTGCAAACAATGGATTTTTTCAGGCATTTAAAATCGTAATGTTTTTTCCACCCACCCAGAGCTCCTAAGACAGGAAATCATCTGACTCCAAACTGAAAATGGCATTGCTGAGTATGCTCATGAATGCAGTTTTCAGCTAAAAGCCATACTTGTGCATGTCTGTAGATATTAGAAGGATTCTTATTTTTCCATTTTGAAGCAACATTGAATTTTGTGATTATTAAAAGTTGTGGAATTCACTCCTATAAGTGCCCTCTCCCAATATATTTGTATCTTAGAAACTTCTACTTACAATTAATATAGGCATCTATCACTTTTGCAGTAATACTGGTTCATAAATGAAATTTGTTGAGGTGTTAGATACCATCTTAAAAACAAACTCCTCAATATTCAATGATGTGGATTTGGCAGGTGTTGAATACCATTCTATTTCAGGCTGTAGATATCCATTTCATATTTCGAAATAAAATGGATTATTTCCCCAAGGGTAAGAACCACAAAGTTTATATACCATAGAAATAGCATGCTATGATCCCCAGCAATTATTGCACCCCAAGTATACATGGGGCTGGTTCATCACATTAGGAACAAACGAAGCTGCCTCGTATTATTATCCAGTATTCTTGATATTTTAGGCAAGCCATGCCTTGGAAATTTAAATTATCAGATTATTTGTCACTTCATTGACAGGCAAAGGATAAGATGGCACACCATCCCATTGTATATACTGAAACTGTCCAGACTAACAGTTCATACCTTCCAAGTGCCCCATTTTAAGCGAGACAGCCACGATTTCTTTGAAGGTGCCCTGGGCTTTACTTTCATCCCAGGATGCCCGCTGGATTTCATGCAGCCTGTGGATGAGGGCTGTAGAGGCATGAGAGTTCCTTCCCTTCCCCACCAACATGGTGCCCTTCTTCTCTAATTCAACTCCCATCATCCCCCAGGAGAGGGGCCTGAACACACATGTGAAATGGAGGGGCCTCAGCCACAAATGGCCTGACGTGGCTTATGTGTGCAAGAGGGGGGGCCTTGCTGTTGGCACTGAGATGCCCACACAGGATATCCCTGTGCGGCTGCCATAGGGTGTGTGCTCAAAGGAGGCCTCGGGTTGCCATGGCAGCAGTGACAGTTTCCCCCCAGCTCCGCTACATGCCTCTGAGGGGCAGTTTGAGAGTTGGTGCTCCTAACTGACCCTAGCACCACTGCAGGCCCTTGAGGACATGTTTTACCTTGATAGCAAGTTTGTCACAGACCAGAACTGAGTTGTGAGTGGGGAAAGGGGAGCTGCTTGTGGGGTGAACGCACACAGTGTTCAATAATATTTTGAAACATTTTGTCATGCAATGTGTACAATTAACATGGGATGCATTCGCTGCTACAGGATGGCGGTGGTGGTCATAGGCAATAGGAATAGGTACACTTATGGAGAAAAAGAAGCATATAAATAATTGAGTCATGATGCAGAGGCAAAACCTTGAGTTCAGAGGCAGTCTGCCTCTTAATGTCAGGTGCTGTGGGGGAAATAGCAGGGGAATGTGGACATGCCCTGCTTGTTGGGCTTCCGAAGAGGAAGCATTTCAGCAGGAAAAAGGATTCTGGATTAGGTGGAACCAACTTGCACTGATCTATCAGCAGACTAGGAATTCATGTGTCTAGGGGAGGGAAGCAGACTTAATATTGCGATCTGCAAAAATATTTTTTTCTGGGGGTGGGGTAGCACACCAAAAGGGCTCAGCCCCTAGGAGATGGCGTCCCTGGTGGAATGGCCTCTAGAGTGAGGTGTGTCTGTCAGGAGTAATCTAAAAGCATGCCTGTTTATCTGGGCTTTTGCTGAAAGGAACTGTTCTTGGCAACTTGGAGATCACTGCTTAAGACAACGGTTTTAACTGGTTTTGCACTTTAAAAAAATGTTTTATCATTGCTACCCTGGGCTCCTCAGGAGGAAGGGTGGGATATAAATTGAAGTAGTAGCAGAAGCAGTGTCTGCTACCTGATGTGGTTGCCTTACTCTGACTAATCACAGGACTGGTCCTGATGTATCACCTTTTCTTCTGAATCCAGTGTTTTCTAAAATGCTTTAACAGAGGTATAGTATCCAGATCAATTTAAGAAGGATGTTGAGAAGCTGGAACATGTTCAGGGGAGGGCAACCAAGATGATCACGGGTCTGGAAATTAAGCCTTATGAGGAACGGTTGAAGGAGCTGGGTGTGTTTAGCCTGGACAAGAGGGGACTGAGAGGAGATAGGATAGCCATCTTCAATATCTTAAGGGCTGTCACATGGAAGAGGGAGCACGCTTGTTTTCTCCTGCCCTGGAGGGTAGGACTCAAACCAATGGCTTTAAGTTGCAAGAAAGGAGATTCCGACTAAACATTTGGAAAAACATTCTGACAGTAAACTGTTCAGGAGTGTAACAGACTCCCACGAGAGGTGCTGGACTCTCCTTCCTTGGAGGTTTTTAAACAGAGGTTGGCTGGCCATCTGTCATGGATGCTTTAGCTAAGATTCCGGCATTGCAGCGGGTTGGACTAGATGACCCTTGAGGTCCCTTCCAACTCTAAGATTCTATGATTCTATGAAATATGTGTTGAAGTAGTGCAGCTGCTCTCCCTGCAGTAGTTTTGCTGAAGAATAATCAAAATAGAGCTACTGTACGCAGCAATTTTTGGCATAATTTTTAGTTGATTAGAAGAAAGCAAACTTGAAGCATTAATAGCAATCTCTCCTCCTTATATCCTGTAATTTATGTTCAGTGTAGCCTCTGTGTAGTTTTCTGTTTTCCCCAGCTAATTCAGTACTGCTGACTAAGGCTCCTTCTAACATCCTTATAACCAGTTTGGGCAGGTCTGTGTGAATTGATCTCAGTGCTATTTCTATCGCATGTTAACCCTTTCAGGGCATACTGCTTTACCTTTGGGTCTTTCTTCCCAAACCTGTGCGTGGCGTTGTGAAGAGGCACCAGCATTACATTGAGTTGCAATGACTTTGCTGCTTATATGCACTGTAAGACTTCAGTAGCTACTCATTTATTCATGAGATGAGTCTGTCTACGTCAGTAAAGATACAAACAAGATAATGACACTCCCTGAATTCAGCTTGGAGGTCATGTACACTTGTTCCTGGCAGTAAGTACCATGTGAGCTTAACTGTTAACAATGCAGCAACTGATTTTTTATCGATGGCTAGGTAAGAAGCAACTATTTTGTAAGGTGGCATGGAAATATATTTGATGGATAAGTGAAGCTGTTTGATTAGATGTAATGAAAAGAAATATGGTACCATTCCTGATTCAGATCTGGAACGGTACCTTCCGTTTATGCAGGCAAGTAGCTTGCCTCACCCATGTAGGATACCTCTGCAGTTTAAAGAGCCAGCCAGAATTGCTGTGTAAGAGTATATGTACGCATGCATCCTTATTTTGTTGATAGATATATAAAAATACCAGGCAGATAGCTTGTAAAGCTACCATGCCTTTTTAAAAAAATCATCTCGTTTGTTTCATTAGTGGGCAGATTATTAACTGGGGGAAACTGGACATTTCTTACATATCCAATAATTTGACTATGGTAAGAGAAGGGCTTGTCATCCTGGGCTGCAAAAGACATATGCAGAGTAAAATTTGTATTTAGCAAATGAGATGAAAGCACAGTGGGGCCAACAATATAGAAAACTTTACTGCCTTGTGCACTTTTTAAACAAGCTGGTTTGCCATAAGAATTCTTATTGTTAATATTGCAGTCAGTACTGTTATACTAAGATTTGGTGTCTTTATTTATTCTCAACCTTCCACAGCCATGCATACTGTTTTGTTTTAGAAAGTTTAGTGTGTGGTGTAAAAATACGTAAAACTGTAGTCTGTAGATATATATGTGCAAATGCTCCTCTTCATTTTAGAGTGCAAGGAGATTAGAGATGGTAGACTCTAAAACCGGGTTTATAAAATCCCCCAATTTAAATTTAGCTAGACCTTGCTTGAATTTCATTCACACTTCATTTACAATTGAACATATAATTATGTGCCTTGATGTAATGTAAGAGGGTTTTCTCTGAAAACTGAATGCTGTTATTTTGTGAATGAGGATAAGTTTTGGTGTCGAAAATGCACTGTTATTCAATAGTTTGCTTCACTTATCCCTGTATCATTTGGCTAACAATAAAACTCAACATTGCTAAATGTAGCCATCTGCATTAAATTCCACTGCACTTTAGAACACTAGAGACAAAATTGTCTAAGCAGCACTCCACCCCTTCCCCTGTTGATGGTGCTAATAACACTAAAGTTAACGATTTTCCTTTTAATAACCCTATGAGGCAAATCACCATTACTCTTATTTTATCCAGGGGAAAACTGAAGCTGAGATAGTGAAAGGCACAGAGCTAACCGGGTTGCCCAAGTTGACATTTAATTCAGCTATATACCCATCAGTTAGTGCTGTCATTAAATGTTTCTAATTTTCAGTTGGTTATAAGTCAAGCTGTCTGTCCCTGTCTTTTTAATTTTCACACACAAAGGGTCATCACCCCCAACTTGCTTGACCACCATTAAAAATAAATTATGGTAGTTACTGGTCTTGGCAATGGCAGTTGTTTGATATGGGGCATTAAGTAAAGCTTGTGTGGTCTGTCTTACTCATGAGGAAGGGCCATAGCTCAGTGGTAGAGTATCTGCTTTGCATGCAGAAAGTCTCAGGTTCAATCTCCAGCGTCTCCAGTACTCTCTCCGAAACACTGGAGACCCAATGTCAGTCAGAGTATGTAGTATGGAGATAGACATGTCATTGGTCTGACTTAAGGACTCGGCTACATTGGTAAAGAAAAAATGCTTTCTGTGCGTTATAATGCTCTAACACCATATGGCGCTGTGGAGTCCCGTCTTTCGCCAATGGGATTTCCCTTTTTGAAGTTTGCAACCCGTTTAACTGAATGGCTTTTTTGATGGGTCTAGATCCAGCCTTAGTTTAATGAAGCTTCCTTGATTAATATGGTTTTACATTTCAAAACGTGTATTTCGCCCTGTCATCTGTTCATCAATCATAATAGCATGAAGGAACATTTGTAATACGATTTTTGGTTTAACTGTGATGTTTATCTTATTTTTTAGTTGTTTTGTTAATAGTGTTACATAGATGGTATTTGTTTTATTTGGGATTTGGGATCCCCCCCTCCCGAAAAAAATCTATTATTGGGTCAAAGGTCAAATTATTGCTAAATTATTGCTGAGATTTCAAGGTGCACTGCCTCTATCCTTTTGTTTTAAACATCAATAAATAACCTATTTATTACACAGCACATTCTTATACCATGGGCTCACAAAATGTTTTCATTCCTTTAAGGGGTCTGTTTTGGAATGCATTTTAGAATTATCTGAAGACACCTAGTTCAGAGGTACTGCCCTGAAATATTTGTACTTGGCCAAATATAGCTATGAGTTTTCTATTGCTGCTAACTCTGAACCAAGAATTTCAGGAAACCTTTAAAAACCTTTTTTAAAAAACCCAATCACTGGGAATTTTATGAGATCAAAGAAAGTACTGATGTAAAGGTAAAGGTAAAGGTACCCCTGCCCATACGGGCCAGTCTTGACAGACTCTGGGGTTGTGCGCCCATCTCACTTAAGAGGCCAGGGGCCAGCGCTGTCCGGAGACACTTCCGGGTCACGTGGCCAGCGTGACATCGCTGCTCTGGCGAGCCAGAGCCGCACACGGAAACGCCGTTTACCTTCCCGCTGGTAAGCGGTCCCTATTTATCTACTTGCACCCAGAAGTGCTTTCGAACTGCTAGGTTGGCAGGCGCTGGGACTGAGCAGCGGGAGCGCACCCCGCCGCAGGGATTCGAACCGCCGACCTTTCGATCGGCAAGTCCTAGGCGCTGAGGCTTTAACCCACAGCGCCACCTGCGTCCCTGGTACTGATGTAGCACTGGGTAACTAAATAGGCATTGGAGGCAATATCTTTGGAACTTGAAGAGATGTAATATTTATTTTTATTTTGTAAATAATTACAGCAAGATCAGCTTTATACTTGGGCTGCAGTCAACCAACCCACACACTCATCAGATTACATTGAAGGAAGATTTCCAAGGAGAATTCCATCAGTGTGGCCCCCTCCAAAGCCTCCAGATGAAGGACAGAGAGTGAAACATGCAGAAACAGGTAAGGCTTGAAAGTGCAAATAGAATGTAATACTTAGTTTGGAATCATGGGTTTAGATCCAGAAACATGGTAGCTGTAAATATTTAGTAGTGGTGCTTTCCCATAAACCTGTGCAAGAGCTAACAAAAGTGTGATGTGCAACGCCTTACGGTAGGACACGTTTCAAGTAATAGTTGAAGAGACCACACAAGATTTTATGCACTCATGTGAATTTCAGTTTTGTTTAGTTTTTCATGCAAGGATCTTGTACCAAGTCAGAAAAAGCCCTTCTGTGCACAGAAGAGGGCTTCCATTCATGGAAGCTTTGCACCTTCATATCCACTCTAATAAATAAATAAAAAAGATTTTTTATTTTAAAGCTGAGTTTTATCCTGTAACAGGAGTGTACATTCAGAAAAGATTTCGATGAAATGATGAAAAATGGCATTTTGTTTTATCGAACTACAGGTCTATGACATGACATGACATGACATGACATGAGCCACTGTGACTCTCTAGTAGTTTCTCCCTTCTCAAAGTCTCAGGATGAGTTTAGTCTTAAAACTCTCCAAAACCCAATTTTTCACTCAATAAGTACACCTGTATCTGGGGAAGAAGACAGGAAGAAGAAGGTTCAGTATTCAAGTTAGAAAAAAAGGAGATTCCAACTAAACATCAAGAAGAACTTTCTGAGAGTAAGAGCTGTTCAACAGTGGAACAGACTCCCACAAGAGGTGGTGGGCTCTCCTTCCTTGGAGGTTTTTAAGCAGCAGTTGGATGGCCATCTGTCATGTATGATCTAGTTGAGATTCCTTCTTGCAGGCAGTTAGACTAGATGACTGTCAGAGTCCCTTCTAACTATGATTTAGCAGCTTCTCTTGGTATCCATTAACAATTTTTCATTAGAGATTTTATTTCATATATTTCTAGCCCACATTTTATTCAATGTATTTCTAATCCAAATTCTCAAGGTGGCTAGCAAACACTGAAAGCCACAAAAAGGGGAAAATCCAGTATATCTTTTTTACAAATAAAATCAAAAATTATTTCCAATTGTTACATTTGAAGCTCCAAAAGAACAGATGATTTCTCAGTGCCCATGGGATTTATTCTGCTTTCTGAACACCAGGCAGGAGGTGCATAATCATTCTGTCATCTACTTTAGCATTGTGAAGTACCAATGATAACAAATAACAGGGCTTCTTCTCAGGTAGCAGCTACCAACCATCTAGTAGATGAGATTCCCATAGATGCTACCACTGCAGCTGCTGCTGCTGCCTCCTCCTTTATTTTTGTCTCCATGTCAAAATGGAGCAGAGCCAGTAACCAAGCAAGGTGCTGTAGCACATGATGTGCATGGACAGGCAGGGATGTCTAATGATTGTCTAGGCAAAGTGCTTACCTTCCCATCCCAACATTTCCCAAGTGGCAGTGCACCAATGTGAATGCATTGAAGTATGAGTTCCAAATATAATATGGGAAAAGTCAAGCTGTTTTCAAACAGTTCTTGGGAAAAGGTTGTATCTGAATTAAGGGTATGCCTATTGTTGAACATGCCGCTCCACAATTAGCACTGAATGGAATGTTCTTTCCTTTATTTAATAAATATTTTTATTGATTTTCCAATATCATTCCAATAACAGCCTCATTATAACAATGCCAATTTTATCCAATTAATACAATTATTAAAACCAGATATTTATATACCAAATTATACAGTTTAGTTAAAGATTTGATGGCTTCCTCTTTTTTTTCTGCATTCAAAAATCTTAATAATTTCAATTATCGCACTGAATGGGATTTTCTAGCTGGATCCCTGGATCCAAACCCTAAAAGCTATCCACTGATGCCATATCTGTTGGATATACTGATGTACAATTTCCCCACAAGGCTATGAGCAGAAATTATATTAAATCAGCACCCTGTGTGATGTCACGTTTTGATTTTTAGCAGGTCACCCAAATAGTTTGGCTCTTGATTGTACTGCACATTTAAAATATAGATGAAACAATTTGGTATTGGCTTTTATTGTCCAAACTGATGTGAGTTAATGAAATTGCTCCTAAGTGAAAGTAATTTTGTGAACTTTTTTCACATGCATGCTAATAGAAGATGAACAGGGTAAGTAATGGGCTGTATAATGAATTTATATAATGAATTTAACAGAAATGTTATGCTGTATGTAAATGAGAATAAATGAAATATGTTAACAAGTCAGATTATTGTTGTAACCTATTCAAAAATATCAGTCCTGGGGGTGGAATCCAGCTGGTGTTGCTCTGCTAGCAGAGGGCATTTCTCATTAGAACAAGGAAGGAGGCAATTTCCCTCCCAAACAGCCCCCTTCAGATCTGCTCAAAACTTATTTTGGGAGAGATGGAAGGTTGCAGTAAAAAATGCCTCTCTTCGTTTTCTGCTAATGGATGCTTTCCATCATCAGAGCAAAACCAGCTGGATTCCACCCAGAAATGCTAATGGAAAATTAAATATCTTAATGCAAAATATTAGTATACAGAGGTTTCTTACTTCCTTGTTCTACTGTTTCCTACTTTGTTGTTCCACTATTTGTTTTTCAAGGCATGTTTCTAAAGTGTATACAAAGGTACATTTGTATAAACATTTTGCCACTGGGATTATATTTTAAGTTTATAAGGTTTCCATTTCAACAGTAGCAATTTGATTTTGCATCAGTAAAAATACTTTAATTGCAAGCATGTATGTGCAAGTGCATTAAAGGAGAGAAGCTGGTGCTCAAGTTTAGATGATGCACATGCTTGCGATAGAAACTTCTGTCAGCTCTGTGAGCTTTCACTTCACCCACCTCCAGCCATTGTCAGAGCTTTTGTGATGTCACAGATGACAGATGATTTTAGTAAAAAGAGGTCCTATTAAAATCCATGGGACATATTTCTAAGTAATGCAATCTGATCATGGTATAAAATTATACTAAGCAGGAGAGATTTCAAGCATCTTTAATATAGATGTATGCTTGCCTGTTGGCTGCTGTATCACAAATGCCAATTGCATTCTGTATCCTGGGAAACCAATTAGTATTCACCCTTTCAACCAAAGCAGTGGCACTTTAAACAGCTTTTGAAAAAGTAAACTGGCCTGACCTATGTGAAATATAAAAATCAGAAAGTATAAGGCATGCAAAATATTATTTAATAATCCAATGTGAAAACATCTGCGTAGGTGAGGAAAAACAGATGGAAATAGGATAGCAAGATTTTACAAAGACTTAGGAGAGACTGCTGACCTAAGAATCAACAATAAATCATAGAGAAACAAAGGTACTCCTACTTATTGCCAAAATTCACATGGCCCAAGTGTTTAGTGTGGGGACATTATACTTGAGTCCAGAAGTCCTGGGCTACAAGCCCATCAATGGCAGTTGCTTTGGAAAAATGGAAGCAGATGGGGTATTTTTACCCAAGCATTTGAGGGGTGAGTCTCTCCTGAATTACTGACATTGTCACAGTTTGCGTGGCAAATCCCCTCCCCCCATGTGAAATGAAGACACCGGACACATTATTTAAGGTTAATAGGCATAAAAGGCCACAACTTTATTGATTACAGGAATTGAAAGGTATTGGCCTTAGGCATTGGTTCCTATCGACTACCCGGCATGGAGGGTTATCCACAAGCTGTGGGAGTCCTGTTGAAGTACGCCAACTAGGATCCCATGGGTGTCACCGCTCGGGGGCGTGCCGGAGGCCCTTACCTCCCTAGGTTTTGGACAAGGCAACGCCCCCCGGAGTCCTCTACTGGACAACCCTTTTCCTTGGGGGAAGGTGATGGCGCTTCCTTCCCCCCTTCATTTGCATAACAATTACCCCTGCCAATAGACCAGGGAGAAGAACACAGGGAAGGAAATACAAACCGGTCAGCTGGAACGGGGCAAAGAGGGCTGTCCCCGGGCGCGTCTGGCCTTAAATGGGCTAGGCCACGCCTCCCTCACCCGCCTATTGGCGGGCAGGGTCGCAGGCATGCTCGGGAATTCCCTTGTTCTCGCGGGGGCAGAAGGCCAGCCCCCACGTGTGTGGGAGGGGGTGGCCCGCAACTCCCTCTCCTCTCAAGTAAGGAAATGGCTTTGCTGCAATGCTTTGTTTTAGATGCAATAATGAATTTTGATTTAGATGTGGATTGCGTTTTTGCATTGTCTTTATTTAGTAGTGGGATTAAAGTCTGATGATGATGATCAACTCTAGTTCTTCCATGGTGAAAATGTCACATGTGAAACTGCCTTATTCTGAGTCAAACCACTGGTTTATCTAGAACTGTGTGGGCACCAGCTCTTCAGGGCAACAGGCAGAGGTGTTTCTCAGTTCTGCTACCTGATTTTTTTTTTTAAAGTTGGCTCACACCCAAGATCTTCTTGCTGCATAGCATGTACTCTACCACTCTACCACTGGGGCATAGCCCCCTTCAGTTGTGGCATATAGCTGTTATAAAAAGTTCTCCATAGCACCTTTGGTCACATGGAGAGATAGTCACCTGTAGTCTCCGGCTATGTTGTCAAATACCTGCAGTTCCAATCAGGACAGCAGGGTAGTCTGGTACTACTTGACTCACCAGACAAAAGGCCACAGGTGTCAAGCTGGCCACACAGCGCTGCCATGCAAAGGTTTTAAACAAACCACCACTTGTTACATTGCTGTGC
This sequence comes from Podarcis melisellensis, assembly GCF_964234715.1. NCBI lineage: Eukaryota > Metazoa > Chordata > Lepidosauria > Squamata > Lacertidae > Podarcis > Podarcis melisellensis. The sequence goes on along the minus strand of NC_138530.1, from coordinate 44,335,848 downwards.
CCTTCCACCCAGAGACAGACACAAATGGAGGAATACACTCCTCAAACAATAAAATTGTATGCTTCTGATATACAATTTCTACTTTAAACTGCAGTGGGATAAAATCTGGATTTTCAGATAGTTTTCAAGTTTGTTTGTTGTTGCTCAAGATGCATATTATTGATAGTAGTAACAGTAACAACAACAGCAACAATTTGTTTACCACCCTTCATATGAAGATCCTAGGGCAGTTCACAACAGGGAGCCACGTTTTAGACCCCCCCCCCCAAAAAAAGATTGTCCAGGATTTTAACTGATTTTATATCTACTGCTTTTTGTATTTTTACTGTTGCTACGATAATTGCTTTTGTTTTTGATGTTTCTGGTCTGTTTTATATTTGTTTTGTGGTTCTCTTTTATAGGCCATCTTGAAAATCTAGATTAATAAAATTACCGTATTTTTCGCCCCATAGGACGCACTTTTCCCCCTCCAAAAATGAAGGGGAAATGTGTGTGCATCCTATGGGGCGAATGCAGGCTTTCGCTGAAGCCTGGAGAGCGAGAGGCGTCAGTGCGCAATGACCCCTCTCGCTCTCCAGGCTTCAGGAAGCTATCTGGAAGCCTTGGGAGCCCGCGGGAGTTCCCAAGGCTTGCGGATAGCAGCCTGTTCTAGGGGCTGGGGTCAGGGGAAGCTTGGGCTTCCCCCACCCCAGCCCTGCGCCTCGGGGCGGGTGATAAATTTTTTTCCTTTATTCCCCCCCAAAAAAACTAGGTGCGCCCTATGGACTGGTGCGCCCTATGGAGCAAGAAATACAGTATATTTTTTTAAAACCCCAGGAAAATACAAAATGAGAATGCAAAATACATAATAAAACAAAAACAATTTGATTTGATTTTGACTTGTTTCTAGGAGGTAATTTAATTACTGTTTGATTTTATATATACTAATGTTATAATGTTATATATCTGATGCTATATACATTGTTATATGATGTTATATATCTGATGCTAGCCGCCCTGAGCCCCTGAGGGTGGGATATAAATAAATGTTTATTATTATTATTATTATTATTATTATTATTATTATTATTATTATTTATTAACAAAGCAATTGTGCCCTTACACAAAGACATTAAAAAAGCTATAGAATGTTAATCACCTGAATGATTGGTTGAAGAGATATTTTTGACTGGTGCCTAAAGATAGGTAATGAAGGTACTAGGCAAGCCTCCCTGGGAAGAGCATTTCACAAGTTAGAGTATAGTTGCTTCTGACAGTGAAAGTAACTCTGAATATTTACTTTCCCGTCTAGGAAGTGAAACTGCCACTGTGGCAAGAGAGACAGAACATACAGAAGATGTTCGACAGGTACAGGTAAGTTCTTGGTAGGAGAATAAACCTGTGGTTTGAACCTAATGACAAATAAGATCATGCTATGAATTAATCTTAACTCTTGTCCAATTCACATATGTGCATCCTTCATAGATGAAAACTTTAGGTTATTGAGCCCTTGATGACTCTCAGCTGTATGTGTGAGCTGACTCAGTTAGAAATACATACTGTATTTGAGGAGATGTGAAGTGATATGAAAATGGTGATGATCTGACACCCCAAGAAGTAGAATGTAAGACAGAAGTGGTACATTGCTCCTCTGTTCATTTTCAACGAATCTCAGTGGTGCTCAGAAAGTGATGCTTTTCTTGCATATTCTATATTGCCAGCAATGCTGAGGAAAATATATAACATATCTCTGCCAATCCACTCTAGGACTCTCCGGCACCAAAACAACCAAAAAAACCACAATGCCCATCCTAATCTGGTCATTCTTAAATGGATATATGTGGTCATCTTATTGCAGGCTTTGAAATTACTCCCTGGCCCAGCAACTCCACAGTTTTCAGTCGCTGCAACAATAGCCTCTGATGGTACCTACTGGCAATCTGAAACATTTGTTAGTGATATTGCATGACATCATCCATCCCAACCCCAAGCAGGGTACATTTTTTCTCTCACTAGACGTGAGCATCTTTCTCAAGCATGAAAGTGAGAAAGTGTTCTTTGTGCCATACACGTAGCTGCAAACTCTAAAAAGAGGCACCTGACTCTTCCTTCTTACTGCTCTTCCTTCAGGAATTGTTTTTGCTTAAGAGATTTCAGTAGGAGGTCATCTATGTGTGGGACAGGTACAGAGCCAGAATAGTTTCACTAGAGCCTCCCCTCGCCCGTCTAGCTCCATGGAGCAACTCCTAACCCAGGTAATATATAGACAGGTCACTAGCCTGCAGCCTCAGCCTTATACAGACATGCATACAGTCCCAAAATGCACAGCTCACATCAGACCCACACAGTGAGGGGGGAGCCGGACACATTTGCTCCAGGCCTCAGAGAGCTAAGCTGGTTGAGGAGGCCTACCAGACTTACACTGTCATGCCAAGACAGTGCCTCCCAGCTGACTAAATGGGCAAAATGCCTGTGCCTGTCCTTATGCACTGCAAGCCTTCAATAGTAAAATCGGGACTAATGAGTACTAACATGTAGTGTCAGATCAGAGTAGGCAGTGGTGTCGCGGTGGCATGTCTCATGGACAAGACTCCCGCCCTGGGTCTCAGATAATTTCTGCATAGACCTGGCTCACATGCATACTGTTGTAACACTTATCAGCCAGCTGAAAAAGCTTGTGTCTTTATTTGTGTCTTGAAAGTACAAATAGTATGCATTCAAACTGTTAAGTGTGGCTTGCTGCTGCTGCTGCGATCCACTTTCTGTTTGTGTGTGCTCCCTGTACATGCAGTGAGGTATTTTCTGTGTATGGTCAGAGAGACGTTCTGTCCTGTCCTTTTCAGTTCAATCTGCTGTAAGTTATAGGAAGAGTTTGGTAATCAACAACAACAGTAATAATTTATTTGTACCCCACCCATCTGACTTGATTGCCCCAGGCACTCTGGGCAGCTTCCAACATATATAAGAACATTAAAAAGTATCTTGTTCCTACTGCTGTCCTATTATAGTACCAACATTGTACACTAACTTATTCAGGAGATGACATGCCTGCTTCTCCATTGTACATTTAGAATTACCTAACTAGATGTGATGCTAAATGGGGCACATGGAGATCAAATTGGAAGGGAGGGGAATTTATTTAGGACCACAGTGTGTGAGGAAGGCTTTTAAACCATTTTCTCACCTGACACGGGCCCAATGAAAATTTCCCTTAAGCTGTAAGGGGGAGGTAGGGGAGAGCTCCCATAAGCAGCAAAGAAAGCTTTTTTACAGATGTTGCATGCCACCCCAATCTCTGAGTGGTGTGAGATTCCGGGTGTTCCACGCACATTAACCATGGTTTGTGTTTCCCTTTGGAAATGAGGCAAAGCAGAGACTGTGGTGTCTTTATGATATGGGTCATTTACACATACAGTGGTACTTCCTGTTGCGGACTGGATCTGTTCCGGAGGTCCGGCCGGATCCCAAGGTTTTCGCAACCAGAGGACCACTTCTGTGCACGGCAAAACCCGGTAAAATACCTACGGGTTTGCCGCTTTCACAATCCGAATTTTACGTTATCTGAGGGTAACGTAAGCCAAGGTGCTACTATATATACAACCTGAACCTACGATGAAGGGGTTCACAGCATTGACACCCCAAGAGGGTCTTGTTTCTCCCATAGCTGCAGCCTTGGATGCAAACAGAAATCAACCATCTCTCCAGCTTTTCTGCCTTTAACAGCCTGCAACCTTTCCCCCCCTATGTTTCCCCACCATAGCAAACTATAAATGTTTCAAACTCTGCCTTTGTCTTCTAACTAACTCTGAGTTGAGGGAGTGGCCCCTCCCATTTGCTGCCTGTCACAAAGCCCCCTCTCTTTGGCTTCCCTAATGGCTGTTCTTCTGTCTGTTCTCCTAATGGTCCATCACCCCAGGCAATTTGCTTATCAGGAAACTGGCCTGGCTTATATTTTAACATTTGCAGAATCAAGGGGTTCAGTGTCTGGTACCCAGAAACTCATAACAGGGTGGTGGTGTCTGAAACACTTAATACAGTGGTACCTTGGGTGAAGAACTTAGTTCATTCTGGAGGTCTGTTCTTAACCTGAAACTGTTCTTAACCTGAGGTACCACTTTAGCTAATGGGGCTTCCCACTGTCGCCGCTCTGCCACTGCACGATTTCTGTTCTCATCCTGAAGTAAAGTTCTTAACCCGAGGTACTATTATTGAGTTAGCGGAGTCTGTAACCTGAAGCGTCGGTAACCCGAGGTACCACTGTACAGGGGAGTCTGGCACCCACAGACTCATAACACAGCGCTAATAGCTGGGTGTGGTGGTTCATAATTACTGCAGGGGGGGGGAGAAAGGGTTCAGACCCCTCCCTGTGTAACTTGATCCTGATGAAAATCTGCCCCTCCCCTGCAGCAGTTCATAATGATAAAAGAAGCAAATAAACAAATACAAGTTCAAGTGACACATTTAGCATCGTATTTTTGTTTGGCTTTAAACCAGCTCATAACCTCATCTGAAACTTCATCATTTGGAATTTGGGGGGGGGGGGGGAGTGAGGAACTAATTTACTCTGAAAGTTTCTCTGAATCCCATGACCGGAACACACTGTATTCACTTATTGGTGTAGATTTGCTTTATCCATAAGGGAAAGCATGCTATTTTCTGATCTTGGTTAGTCTCACAATAACCCTGTTAGGTTACAAATGTGGAATAGAGACTGAGACTGTGGCTTGGCTGATGAATGTGCTGACAGCAGCTTTGGACACTGAAAAAAGCTGGGGTAGAGGAAGTGCAAGTGAGTTGTATCTTCTTTTCTTTTGCTTTTTTTGGATGTTTAAAACCAAGGGTGTACACTTTTCAACTTTCCAGGGCAGTTCTGGGCCAAAATTCTAAAAGGTGGGAGTGTACCCTTGAAAATTAGGTCAGATATTTCACTCAGAAAATTTCTACACAATAGGTACATGTGTTATATACATGAATGCAGTTTGAAAAACACCACTATAACTATTCATTTCCATACCTCCAAGATGAACGTGCAGAAGAGGAAGATTTAGGTTACTTCCACCAACCTTTAAAACCCTTGCAGCTCACTTGTTCTTACCCTACCATGTTAATTTTGAATGTCTGAAGCTGATATGAGTCCTTAGTTCTTCTGGCATTTGCAGGTCGTGGGTGGCGCTGTGGGTTAAACCACAGAGCCTAGGACTTGCCGATCAGAAGGTCGGCAGTTCGAATCCCCACGACGGGGTGAGCTCCCGTTGCTCAGTCCCTGCTCCTGCCAACCTAGCAGTTCAAAAGCACCTCAAAGTACCAGTAGATAAATAGGTACCGCTCCAGCGGGAAGGTAAACGGCATTTCCGTGCGCTGCTCTGGTTCGCCAGAAGCGACTTAGTCATGCTGGCCACATGACCCGGAAGCTGTACGCCGGCTCCCTCGGCCAGTAAAGCGAGATGAGCGCTGCAACCCCAGAGTCGGCCACGACTGGACCTAATGGTCAGTGGTCCTTTTACCTTTACAGTGATCCTGCAGTATACAAATCATACTGTGTTTTCATTATAGCGGTCTGGCTTCATTTTACATTATATTATTCTAGTTTTGGGCTTGCTTTTTAAAATGATTGCCCCATCCCAACCCAAGTAATCTTTATATATCAAGTTCTTGCTGTATTCCAGTTTCAGAAACTGTCCCATCATGGCCGAGTTCATAAATACCATTTTGGTTACAGATATGAAATTCCTCCACAAGCCAAATACTTGTCATGAAAAAAAGAAGTTATGAATCTGCCATAAAGCTTCCAAATATATATTGTTCTTCTCAGATTATAGGCCCTGTTGGAACCCATGGTACCTTCTTTGGATTTGGCAGTTTTTAGACACTGAAGACAGATTTATCCTGTATGATTTATTTATGTATTTTCCAGGAATATGAAAATAAAATGTTGACTTTAGAAATCTCTAGTGAGCAAGGCTTTTTGGAACATAATGTTAAAAGCTTTCTGCTCCATCACAAGCCTTTAAGCAAGGCCTCTCTTATTTTATCTTTTTGTACAGCACCTAAGAATTGAAGGCACAATACAAAGATTTATATTTTGGCTGCAATACTGTGCACAGTTGAGTTCCCACTGTGTTTGAATATATTTTGAAGTGTCATTGTGCAGGGCGCAAGCTTTTAAACTAGATTTTAAGAGCACTTCTAAAAATATTATTTTACTGTTTATCATGAAAACATAAATTATCTCTTTAATGCTGCAGTATGAGAAAAAAATCCATCTTACATTTAATAATAATAATCTTAACAGACTATTATTTCTTTCTAATATAATTAAAATTTGTACTAAGCAGCATCTCCAAAGGTAAATAGTAGCACTGGTGGGGTAGTTTTCAGGAGGAAACTGTCATGATAGCATTGAGACTCTGGTGGCTTTTTCTTCAAAATAAAAGTGGCCATTTTAAGCATGCTATTTTGAAAGTTTGGATTAATGCCATGTCTAGATTGGCCTTAAATTGTGCTAATTCACTTTGAAATAAATAACTGGAGACCTACATTGGCTCTCAGTATGTTTCCAGGCACAAGTCAAATCATTGACTTGTGCCTCTAAACCCTAAACAGCCTTGGGTCAGTATACTTGAAGGAGCATCTCCACACCCATCACTCAGCCTGGACACTGAAGTCCAGTGCTGAGGGCCTTCTGGTGGCTCCCTCACTGTGAGAAGTAAAGTTACAGGGAACTAGGCAGAGGGCCTTATTCGTAGTGGCGCCCGCCCTGTGGAATGCCCTCCCGTCAGATGTCAAAGAAATAAACAACTATCTGACGTTTAGAAGACATCTGAAGGTAGCCCTGTTTACGGAAGTTTTTAATGACTGATGTTTTAATGTATTTTTAATCTTTAGTTGGAAGTCGCCCAGAGTGGCTGGGGAAACCCAGCCAGATGAGCAGGGTATAAATAATAAATTATTGTTATTATTATTATGTTATTATAGACTGCATATGGGAAAAAGGAAGCAGAGAAGGGGAAGGACTCTGGGATTGACGAAAAGTAGCAGCATTGGTCTGTGAGAGATAGCCGTTCATTGGGGCATTTCACATGGCAACATCATGAAGGAAATATGACTTAACAGATATTTTGAGTGACCAAATGAACAAAAAACTTCACCCTATTTTCCAAGATGATTTAAGGCTCTTTGTACAACCTTAATGTCTCCAGGGCTGTATCATTTTAAGTATAATCATTCTAGATATTTAAGTGTTATATAATTTATAATTAACAAATGTATCTGTGAGAATCCCATATTGATTCCTAGCACAATTTTTTATTGCAGTTGAATCAAAATGGCTAACTGAGCTGAACTAAAGCTGTATCAAAAAACACCATCAATTTATGAGAATGCTTTAAAAGAGAATGATCTGTAGAGTCCTTGTTCAAACACTAGATGGCAGCTACAGATTTAGAAATGAGTTCCGCAAATCCAATCTACATTGTTTTTCCTCTGTAAAATTTGATATTTCTCAATGGGAATATGTATTTATCTGAGTCAGACATTTGTGGCTGCCTGAATTAGTGCAGTTCTGTCTCTGTTCAGTCATCATGATTGGTAACTTGTCTTGAACACTGTTCCTGTAATTCCTGTAATATGGGGAAGGAATGGGGGAAGTTGTCCAGAGTACCTGTCCAGTGTACAAGTGCACACAAATTTGTTTATTTAAATTTATTTAAAATGTTTATACCTTGCCTTTCCTCAGCAATAAAAATTTAAAAAACAGTTTGACAATAACAAAATAAAGCAGCCATAAAACACTAAAATGGAGGAAAAGGATAAAAAAATACAACTATCAAAAATAATTTCAGCATAATTTATGGTCCAAAAGCCTTCCTAAAAAGGATGCTTTTTAAACAGCCTGCAGAAGGACATTACAGGAGACAAAGCCAGGCTGTAGCCATTGCTAGGCTCTTTCCTTGGTCCCAGCTAGGTGTATGAGATATATAGGATGGTGCGATCATTTAAGTAGTGAGGGATGTGGGTGGCACTCTGGTCTAAACCACTGAGCCTCTTGGGCTTCCTGATTGGAAGGTCAGCAGTTCAAATCCACGCAATGGGGTGAGCTCCTATTGCTCTGTCCCAGCTTCTGCCAGCCTAGCAATCCGAAAGCACACCAGTGCAAGTAGATAAATAGGTACCACTGCAGTTGGAAGGTAAACGGTGTATCCATGTGCTCTGGCTTCCATCACAGTGTTCTGTTGTGCCAGAAGTGGTTTAGTCAAGCTGGCCACATGACCTGGAAAGCTGTCTGTGGACAAACGCCGGCTCCCTCGACCTGAAGCAAGATGAGTGCTGCACCCCATAGTCGCCTTGGACTGGACTTAACCATCCAAGGGTCCTTTACCTTTACCTAAACATTTAAGTGGGCTGGAAGCTTCATACTGGAAAAAGTAGTCCTTCATATGTCTTGGTCCCAGACCATTTTCGTAAAATAGAAGGATGTCTGCACTGATTCAAAAGAAACACAAGCCACTTGTTGTGTTTTACATGCAATACTCTGGATTACTGTGGGCATGTGAAGTCATGCTGTCATTTGCCAGCTGTTTAACTCATGTATGTTAAGCATTTATATGCTGCTGCAAATTTCAGTATCAGTTACACTACTTGTTGTTGTTTAACTTTTTGACATCAGGATGCCACCACTAGAAATTGAACATTCATTTTCAGATAGTCTTGAAGAGTAGATCTCGAGAAAGAGAAGGAATTTACCCCTTTATTTTAATTACTCTAAAATGTTGGAATTAAGTTGACTTAAGGTGATTATTACAGAGCAGGCATCCCCAGCCTGTGGCCCTCCAGATGTGTTGGCCTACAACTCCCATGATCCCTAGCTAACAGGACCAGTAGTCAGGGATGATGGGAATTGTAGTCCAAAACTTCTGGAGGGCCGAAGGTTCGGGATGCTTGTTACAGAGAAATGACTGGGCTGCTTGGAGAAATGGTGGATCTTACCAGGGATTGCTAAGGTGATGTTTTCTTGCCATTCTTTCATGGTTACACATATAGTACTTAAAATATAACTATACTATACAGATAATAGATAGGCATTGTCAACTAAGGAAGGGCTTAGCTGAGCAATGGAGCATGCAAAGGTTCAAAACACAGCGCTGCCAGGAAAGACCTCTGTTGAATATCTTGGAAAGCAATTGCCAGCTAGTGTTGACAGTATTGAGCTAGATGGACCAGTGATATGACATAGCTTGCTATGTTCAGAATTGTCTGAAAATGAATGCACTTGTAGTGGTTGGATCTTGCTTTTTACCAAGTATGTTGCTTTCCCAAACTTTTAAATGGCCCATTTCTTAAAACATAACTTTCACAGGCATCAGAATATTATAAGCAAATATAAGGTTGCTATACATGAAGTCTGCTCTAAATTGCCCCCTTTGCTTTTCACACAGCTACATGCATAGTCTTCTTTTGCATACTCCTAGGATTAAGTATAGGACTGCTGATATATTTTACTGATAGTGTATTTCTTGGCCAAAGGAAAGAAGCAACCACAGTTATCTCCTTCAACCAGTCTTGTCCATGCTTCTCATTTTCTTGCTTCTATTAGGATAAATTATCCACATACTGAAATTAGTATTGCAGGTCATTTGACTATGAGAACTAGAGGATTTGATAACCAAGATGAAAGAGATGAAATCAACAGAAAAAGGGAAAGACTGTGGTTTTCTTTGTGAGAGAAACGCAAATAGAACTGGCCAATATTTGAGATTCTTAACAGAATAAAATTCAGGATATTGAAAGTTGCAGGAACATATTTGTTATATAGACACAAGTACCAGCTACAAAATTTGGTTGTGCTGCCACTGTGGAAATATAAGTATTTATTTTATACTGTTCTTTGCAGTTCTCTAGAAGTTAATCAACATCTTTAACTTCTTAGCTAAATAATACCTTCATACTGAGGTTATGAATAGGAAGAGGGTTTTCAGGACAGATACATCTGAGAGTTTATGCCAATATGAAAATTGAGGGCACCTAAAAAATTGTAGTTTGTGTTTGTGTGGACCAATTTCCAGAGTATGAAATACTTGGACAACTAAAATGAAGGTGATGATAGCCAAAACTATTCTGACCTTCCCAAATGTTTCTAGCATCTGTTGTGCATTTGATTACAGCACAAAGGTGTACAATGGACGAAAAGTAGAGGGTCTGATTCCTAGAAAGCTGCAGGGTGGGGCACTGACATGCATCTGGCTGGAGCATCATAAGAGCTACACCCATATGAAGGGCTTGAGTCATACCTGGAGGAAGGCAGTATGCAAGGAGGCTTCTAGGCTCTTTGCATTCTTGATGGAATTTCAAAGCCAGGATGGATAATAATTTAATTATGAATTGAATTGGGACGATTGCCGTCTCTATTTACTGTATTTATTTTATTTACTGAAGTAACCATTTTTATTTTTATTTTGAAAAGGAGAGTACTTAAAACGTTGCAAGGAAATGATATAGCAGTTGGGTGGAGATCTTTTGTTTCCGTGCCAGACATATGGTACTTGTCTGTTTCCTGTGCGGGATAAACATAAATTTCTAACTGGCTAATAAGGGTGGATTTGCATATGCATTGCACATGCCTAAGCTCCTAGGCATGGTATTGGGTAAGTATGCCATGATGCATGTGGATTTATATAGATCACAGGTGTCCTCCCCACTGTTTTTCTAGAGAACAACAAGGTACCTCGGCAGATTACCTGGTCAAGTTCAATGCACGTAGAAAGATGCTTTGACTTTAGCAGCACAGATCATCTAGGATACCATGCATCAAGACATAAAGCAACTTGTGTTCTGCATTACAGACAAACAATCAAGAAATGAAATCAGTGCTTCCCCCTAATGGGGAGTTTTAATAGATAATTGATTTTTCAGGCTGATTTCCCAGCCAACTTGGTATGCAGGAACCCACAGTGGTTGACAACTGCCTGCCAAGGCAGATTTGAAACTAGTGATTCTGCAAAATTGGACTTTTCTGTCTGTACACTGCATTTGTTATATCTAGGCAAGCCTTCTTTATTGCCCCAAGAAGCAGCTTTTAGCTTCTCTGCATTTGGCAATTCAGAGTAATGAGATGGATTTTATTTAATTTTCTCAGAGCCAGTCTTTTCTATCAGTGCTTTCGGATTTTTTGCCCACCTTTGGTATCACTAAAAACAACCTGTGGTTGCGGGCTCTATCTCTATGGAAACGAAAAATGTGGTGTTTGTATTGTACCAGAGTAGACAGACATAATTATACATAATGTTAAGTATAGTCAATGTGATATACAGAATGGATTGGATCCAGAGATGTGCTGTGCGAGCAGAAAGCAATTTCCACTTGAGCAAGATTGTCCTGCCAAATTCCCCTGATTTCCCGGTCCCACTTCATTCCCCCTTTCCCGTTGCCATTCCAGGCCTTAGGGGAGCCAGGAGGGCTGTAGCGGTGGGCAAGCAGCCATCAAGGTCAGTGAGGAGCAAAGTCTTTTGCTTGCTCTTCTTTAGAGCCAATCCAAATAGTAATTCAACTACATCAAAATAGTTGCTTCCTCCATCACCACCACTCTGCCAGTCACTCCAGTATATCTTCATGGTAGAGATTTAGCTTGAGCTGTGTTTAGGAATCTGTTATTTATACTGAGGCTTCACTCATCCTGGAAAACAGAGATTTATTTGAAGGCATTTCCTCCAGCATTATCTGGTTTAAACCTTGCTGTAAATGCCAGCATCTTTATTCTTATGTGTGTCTGGCTTTATAAAATCAAGGAGTGTGTGCACATAGCAGAGAACCTCAACTTTTTCACATGGGTGATAGATTTGTACTGTCTTAAGTGACAAGCTGCAAGGCCTGCTCCATTCCCAAAATCAAAACGACCAGCTTTTCAAAACAGAAGTAACTTAGTTTAACTGTTTGATTACATAAGTGGATATTGAATATTATTGCTGTTAAACTTTAAAAGTTCTTTAAGGCTCCTAGAGACTTTGATATCTACAAAGGAGACCTGAGAGATCAACGTCTAATTTTAACCAGACAAAAGAAACTGTCTTCAATTAGAAATGCCATCTTTTATGTGCCTTATTATTTAATAATAATTTCTTTTATGTTGGAATTGGTTACTATGGGTATTATAAAATTAAAGAATGTGGCCAATCCCGTGTTTTCCTCTTTGGCTGAACTCAGAGGGGGGAAATCCGTCTTTCCACAAATGAGATTTTTAGATAGTGTAAACTGAATTAATCTTTGTAAAGGACATTCTAGAAGTTATCTCAAAAGCAAGCCAATTTGTATGTAGAAGGTTATTGTCTTGGTTTTCCCCCCTTGAAGCAGACCTTTCATCTCCTTGGTGGATAGATAGGTTCTAAGAAAAATTAAAAGAGGCAAGATGTTCTCTCTGCAAAAATAAAATATTGGAAAAGATTTTTGGGGGAAGGAGGGCTAAAACAAAACTCTTGGAACCTATAACCAAGCAAATAATTAGTTTGGGAAACAAATTCTACTAAAGCCCTTTCCCACTTTTTTTTTTTTTTAAAAAAAACCTATTTAGCTCAGGTGTTTAGATTGCTCTGGCATTTTTCAGCCCCAGCCCTTTAAATATTCCTTTAATATTAATACCCATTTAATGGATAAGTTAATAGACTACTTCTAACTGTTTTGAGAGTTAGAGACCAGTAGGGAGCTAATACAGATGGTTGTATTAGTCCACTCTAATGGTTATATAAGGAGGCATCCACTTTTATTTGCATGTTGAATAAAGTTGGAGCATAACATTACTTGGTCATGATTTGATTTGATACCCATTTTGTAGTCTTATCTACATAGAAAACCTGAAAATGAAACCTTCATGTCTTAAACTGTGCCTTTTGGCCATGTGGGCAATAGGACTTCTATGGCTCTGGTTTCAGCTATGTTTTACCTGTCGACTGACATGGACCCAGCATGGGCTCATCCTAGATTTGTTTGAGTTTGGGACTGGAGGAACTGAAGGAGCTTAAAAGGCAACATCGCTTTCTTCTTTTGGGGCCACAGTAGCAATATTACCATTTTCACATCGTCTGTGAGTTTCCATAGCAATGGATTGCCCATCCATTTGTGCCAGGTTTATCTTGTAAATAGTTTATTTTTTATTTTATTTATTGTATTTTTATTTGTATACTTTTATTGAAAAACATAGTTTAAAATATATAGTCACAAAAGCAATACAGCTTAAATCCCTCAAACCAGCTCATCTGTTCCAAACAGCAGTGTTTTAGTATATAAGCAATGAGATAAATAACCTTTTGAACTCCTGGCGTATGCTTGTGTGTCACCTCTATAACTCTGTTCTTTTATTTTTCATTAAAACAACAACTCTCTCTCTCTCTCTCTCTCTCTCTCTCTCTCTCTCTCTCTCTCTCTCGTTCTCTCTTTGCTTTACTTGAAGGCTAGGAAATAGTTGCTGGGTTTCAATATTCTCATACCTTTCCTTTCATAAACAATGGTATAAAGCTAAACTTTCAGATGAAAGATGAGTTTGAGCTTTTGCATGTAATTTGGAAAGCCCCTTCATTAATGTTGATTGTTTACCTTTTTTTTTTACATTAATTTGAAGTGTCAGCCTATAAACATTGCAGTCTTTGGAAACAACCTTGTTTGTGAAACAAATTCCTACAAGTTTGTGGTTTTATAATCATTTACTGCTTATGAATTCCAAAGGAGTAATCACATTAGTCCACAAGCAACAAGACACACTTGTAGTATTGGGCCCAACTCCTGTCAAGTTGGGAGTGAAGCAGAGGCAGAGATGAAGGAAGGGAAACAAGTCCAGCAAGGTCAGAGTCTCCCGGTTGCTCAGGCCAGCAAGCAGCCCAAACCTGGAAGCCTTTATAAGGGCCAGGGGAGAAGAGGCTTGTATTGCTAACCTGGCTGGTCCCCATGTAGTTCACTCCTTCAAACACAAACAGGTAGGTACACACAATCAGGAATCCTTGTGGACATAACACAGGAGGACCCAGGTGTAAGGCCCTCTGCATGGGAACATTCTCTGTTGGGTAGATGAATTGAGCAAGTACAGCAAGAAGGATATCCTAAGCAACCTATATGCAGTTGAAGTAGGATGAAGATCAGGCATTACTGTTTATTTTCCCACAGGTTTTGGTAGAAAATGCCCCAGTTCTCAATGAAGTTGGCTGTTGCGGACGGAAAGTCATCCACAATAAACTGCCTGATCTCTAATGTGCCTCTCATGTTTCTGGCTGTAGATGTCAAGGATTAGATGTGTCTTTTATGAAGCTTTTATGATATATTATACATTGATCAGCATTAGTGCTGGCTGACATTCTGTCTTGTTTTCTTTTTTTTATGTCTTTCTAACAAAGTGAATACAAATGTCTGTTTTCCCCCTGAAACAAAAACACACCCCCCCATGATTTTAATTGGAAACTTAATGAATGAGAAACTGGCACAAAAAGCTGTAATTGGAGAAATAAACTAAGTTATCCTTTAGTCTCTTTCCATCGTACTGTTTGGAGCCTTGGATAGTTGTTCTTTGGCTATTTTCAAACATCACAATTCAAAGTGGCTCCAGTGGTAAACACAGGCTTACTTTGGCATTCCTATAGCCCGCCATTTGCTCCAGGGTGAGTGATCTCAAGCAACTAATGCATGGATGTTAATCAATCAAAATAAGCTTTACTTTTATGGCAGAAGGAACACATGACTATTCTCCAATACCATTTGGGATATAGATGTTGCATGTCTGTAATGCTTTTATCTGATCAGCTTGGCGAAATCCAGTCTCCATGAAAGACCAGAAACAAATTCCAATTACCCGAATTGGGGCCACATTATGAGTGACTCTCCTTGGCTTCCATTCAGGAATCCAGTGAATCCACAGATTTAATTATACAAGCCTTAAAAAAAAAGAAATTTAGTTTCTACCTCTTGTTGCAAAGTTTAAAAGGTCCATGTGATGTTTGTGTCAAAGTTATGAAAAAGAGAGAGAATATTTGGAATGGTAGGCCTCAAAACATGCAAAACCACAATTTCTTTTGTAATGCACCTAAAAGTATGTATCTGCGTCATACAGAGCAGATGAGCAACTTTTAACAATGAATGTGTGAAGTAGCCCTCAGTGGTTAGATCTTTCCAATGTTCTGACGTATTCACAGAGTTGTAATTAATTTTTATAGTTCCATCTTAAGTCTCTCTGAACATTCTCTCTCTCTGCTGGAAAATACTACATTTTCTTTTTTTTATGTTGACTTTTCTTATCTTTTTCTTTTTTCCCCCCATTAGGAAGATGTTGCAATGAAATCGGAAGAGCGGGCAAGCGAAATCCAGCGACTTGAGCAGACCATACAGGACCTGAAAACAAAAATTGCAGAGTTAGAGAAACAGTTTCCAGCAGCAGAGGTGCTGATTTCTAGTAGTAGTCAGTGGAATGAGGGTACGCAGCCAACGCCTGAAGGATTCTCTAATGCAGCTCTTCAAGAACATACGTTAGGTGCCCTTCCCAAAACTATAATTACAAAATCTGTGCAGACTTCACCAACAGATGATTGTTTAACACACACAATGCCTTCAGCCAACACACTGCCACAAGCACCTCTGCACCTCAAAGGGGATCAACATCAAGGGCCAACTCAGCCATTGCCAACACTTGAGCCACAACCCACCTTTTGCTCTGAAATATCTTTAGTCCTGTCTCCAAAACGGATTTCAGTACAGTTGGATGCTGCCCAGGAGAAACTAACTACGTCACAACCTTCAGGACCTGATGCTAATTTGTCATCACCTTTGTGTCAAGAGCAATTGGTACCATCAGCTTCCCACCCAGCTCTAAGCACTGAAAGTATTACTTGCAGTGAACATTCCCCTTCCTTATCCTCTCATCCCACAACTGGACTGTCTGCTTCCCTGCCTGGAGCAGGAGACTTATTTTTAACTTCATCCACGTCTAGTTCATGTGTACTGTCTTCGTCGTCCCTACCTGCCTCAGGGTATTCCCTGTGTTTGCCCGACGCAATGCCCCCTCCTGCCCCACCATTCCCTGTTGAAGGGATTCCTCCTCCACCACCTCTGCCTGGAATGGACATGCCTCCACCTGCTCCTCCTTTGTCTTTTGCAAGCAGCCCTCCTCCGCCTCCATTGCCTGGAGCTGGAATGCCTACAGGCATCCCACCTCCACCACCTCTTCCTGGAAGGGAAATGTTACCTGCTCCCCCACCTTTGCCAGACATTGGAGTGCCACCACCTCCACCTTTGCCAGGAGCAGCTATACTCTCCCCCCAGCTTGTGCCAGCTGTGGCAGCTCTACCGGGAATGGGAGTGCCACCACCTCCACCTTTGCCAGGCATGACGGGACCTCCCCCTCCACCACCCCTACCAGGAATGGGAGTGCCACCACCTCCGCCTTTGCCAGGCATGGTGGCACCTCCCCCTCCACCACCCCTACCAGGAATGGGAGTGCCACCACCTCCACCTTTGCCAGGCATGACAGGACCTCCCCCTCCACCACCTCTACCAGGAATGGGAGTGCCACCACCTCCACCTTTGCCAGGCATGACGGGACCTCCCCCTCCACCACCTCTACCAGGGATGGGAGTGCCACCACCTCCACCTTTGCCAGGCATGGTGGCACCACCCCCTCCCCCTCCCCCACCTTTGCCTGGTGCAGGAGCTCCCCCTCCTCCACCACCACCGTTGCCTGGTATGGGTGCGCCACCTCCTCCACCTGCTGGCCTTCCACATCTTCCTGGGTTTCTTCCCCCTCCCTTGCCAGCTGGTTTATTTGTAATGGGGATGAGCCAGGAAAAAGGTAGCAGGAAACATGCAATAGAACCTTCTCGACCAATGAAGCCTCTTTATTGGACAAGAATTCAGCTTCATAATAAAAGGTAACAAACACGCCAGAAATGTTTGGTTGGTAGCTTTTGCAATCAGATCATGTTATACTAAGAACTGAAAAATACCAGCATCCCAAAGTCACTGCCTGCCCCTCCCCGCCCGGCATTATATACTGATAAACCATGTTTTATAATGCTTATTTTTTGTGCTTGTTTTTGTGTGCTTTGAGAGAATGTTAGGAAGAAGTGTTTTGCTGTGTATTTTAACAGTAAAAGTTACCAGGTGTCATAGAGCATATTTGGCTTGGTCAAACACTAATAATTCCCAGGACAGCAATGTGTATTATCTTTGCTTCTGAATCAATGTAATTATAACATATATGTTTAATGCAAATTGCACTTTCTCATGGAGCTTTCAAAGATGTTCTCTTAGGTGGCCAATTCATACACATGTGACAAATGCCACTGAATGCCCTTGGAGCTATCATTTGGCACATTTACCTGTATCCACAATCTCATGGAGAAAATCTCTTCATATGTACATGGCCACACAGGATTATGACTTAAAAAGTATATCAGCATGTTGGCAGGAAGTGGTCCAGTACAGGTATGAAAGTACTTCAGTTGCATGAGCAACCTGGACAAATTGTGGGAATACAAAATTGCAGTCACATGTATAAACTAGCCCCGCAGTTCTTGTATTATGGCGGGGATAAGGGAACCTATGGCCCTCCAGATGATGGAGTACTATAACTCCCATCATTCCTGACCACGGACCATGTTTGTTGGTACTGATGGGAGTTCGGAGTCCACCAATTTCAGGAGGGTTAAAAGTTCCCCACCTCTGCAAAGTAGAGTATAATGCACGTACTTGGAGGCACACACTTTATTATTGCTCCGTCTGCATTGAAAACAGGTTCAAGGACTGAGTTCTATCAGGAAAATTCAGGCACAAAGAGAAATATTTGGGGATATTGAAGAGTGGCTGTGGAAGAGGTTTTCTAGTCTGTAATGTGGATCGAAAAGGCTGTTGTTGCAGTACATTGTCATCGCTGGTGCGGCTGTGGGGATGCAGTTCAGAATGTTTCATGGAATTATTTTCATGTATTTTTCCTCTGAGCAACGGAAAACTAAACTGAGGTTCTTTGTGTTGTTTTCTGCTTGTGTCCACTACTCTGTGCATCATACCCTTTCCCCACATCTCTTACCTTCTAATAATAATAGTCAAGTAGGGAGAGAAGAGCTAGTTGATTCAGATTGTGCTGCTAACATCACTCTTATTAAGAGAAAAGAAACAATACAATCTGTCCTCACAGTGCAAATCCATTTCAAATATGAACCAAAGGCAGCATAAGCTGTGCACTGATTTATGAAGTCTGTGACAAAATTTTGAAGTCTTCACAATAGTTCTAGTTAACCAAAAATTGCCCTGTGTAAACATTATGCTAGGTTTTGTGAAAGTGTTTTCTTTCTTCTCCTTGCTTGCCTTTTAAGCTTAATTAAACTTAATGTTAATCTGCAAATACTTATTTTCCAGATCCTCTCACCTTTCTTGACTATTGACATAGTGACTTTGATCAGAAACCTTCAGATAGAAATCTTAATATTCCTTAAATTATGGCCTGCATATCCCTATTTTTGTTACTCTATGAAAACAGTTCCCTACTAAAAAGTATGTTTTACAGAAAATTTGCAACTTACTTTAATATGGAAAATAGGGGTATTCAATATTTCAGTATTTCATCTTGAGAAGTCCAGGTTTAACTAGAAGAAAAAGAATGCTACTTTTAGCAGCTTAAATTATTTATTATCGATCGTTATTCTACCATTTTATGATTCTTTAGTCTGACATTGTCCTACATAGGTCTTTTGCTTAACTTTAGAGATTCTAGTACTTCACTTGTGTGGGAGAAAATTGAAGAGCCTTCCATAGATTATCACGAATTTGAAGAACTGTTTTCTAAGACAGCTGTTAAAGAGAGGAAGAAACCCATTTCGGACACCATCACAAAGACAAAGAACAAACAAGTGAGTACCCTCTTGCAATCTTTCTTTGGCGAACAATCCTTTTGTAGAAGAACATTGGCCACCCTTGCCAGGAGGGCAGAGGCATGTTCAGTAGATCTGTCTGTAAGTAACTCATGGTTGGTATATCTGCATGTAATGGGAAAAGGGGGCTGCTCGTGCGTAAGCGTTTAAATCCTCCAAGCTTTACCATCAGTTCCTAAACTTTCCCAGTCCGAGGAGCCATGGGTGCGTGGCTACCTCAATCGCTGGCAGAATCCGTCAGTGGGCGTTTCCGGAATTTACGCCAACATAAGAGTTCCTTGACGGAAACTCTTCTTCTGGATTCTCTGCGTGACAGTTTCCTCCATGGAGTGGGCCCTCCCCGCTGTTCTCACTGGAAACATCTTGGAGCCATTCCTCCGATTGAGTTTCTGCAGGAACTCTCCCTCTCCCCCTACTGGTTCCTTCCTCCGCATCCGAAGCTCTCCTAGCCTCCTTGAGCCCTTCCACCACCTGACTCTCTGATGGCAGTTCCCTGACACTGCATGACACACTTTCCTGTGCTACATTTGTTCAGTCCCTTTCCTTCAGACATCTTTAAATATACTGCATGGAGAAGATGTACACTGTATGAAGTGAAGGCATAGGGTAAAGGGGAGAATAATTAATAAATTGTGTAGCCTGAACAGAGAAAATGCAAGTTAAATGTGGAGGCTGCTGGACACAAAAAAGACAAGGCAAGGACAGGACAGCCCAGTTGGTTGCAGGTTTTATCCCTGTATGGAACAGCTGCATATTCCTGCTTTGAAGAGGGTTGGACTAGATGGTCCACAGGATCCCTTCCAGCTCAACAATTCTATGATTCTAGACTGAAGGGGGGGGACATGGAGAATTGGAGAGATTCCTCCCTTTTTTGTGGAATCTAAACCTCAGTCATGAATGTTAGGCATCAGTGGAAATGACAAGCATTCATTATGACTTGCTGTTGTATAGAATTGTGTGTGACAAATCTGGGAAGCTAGATAATTTTAGCCTTGCTAACTTTGTGACTGAAGGGTTGCTTTTAACAAAAACAAAGGGGAGAAGGTATAGATGTATAAATACTGGCTATGCAGATTAAGCAGCATTGAAACTTATTGCATTCAGGCTTTGTTTAGTGCTAGAGAATATGTAAAGTGGATCCCACTAGAAATGTTTGTGCAAGATAAGGTTTCCCTGTCGGCCACCTTATCATTTTGGAGCCTTGGAGGGTTGAGCCTGGGCCCATCTGCATGCATTTCTGTACAGACCATCTAAATCTACATGGCTTGTCTATAGCACTGAAACTGGACCTTATAATTTGACTTTGTAATAATCATATCTGAAGCAAAATCCTGTTGTTATTGTTCTTTACAAAATGTGATGGTCTAGGTCAGGGGTGGCCAACTCCCAAGAGGCTGCGATCTACTCACAGAATTAAAAACTGCCAGTGATCTACCGCCTTTTGGGGGGTTCAGGTCAAAGTTGTTGAGCTTTGTGGGGGGGGGGGTTAATTTACTAACGGAAAGGGACCCAGAAATCGACTGTGATTTACCAAAACCTCCCAGGGATCTTCCAGTAGATAGTGATCTTGGACATCCCTGGTCTAGGTAAACTGCAACTGACAAGGCACTATAGTCAACTACTAATGCATGTTGTAAACTCCCACTAAAGATTACCACCTTGAAACAAAAAAAGTATTTGCCGGCAAATGTAAATGTAGCATCAAATCTAATGCGCACCCTAATTTTTGCAATGTAATTTGGCAAAAAAAGGTGCACATTAGACTCAAGTAAATACAGTAATTATTTTGACTTCTTCTTGGATTATAGTACTGATGCTTTTTCCAGTTAGAGTTAGAGTTATGAACCAAAGTTATAAGGATTCTTATTTTCATTTCAGCATGTTCCATTGAACAAACTTTTTTTCCCCAGTAGCAGAAGAGCCAACAGTAGGTATCAGAATATAGTATTTCAAAACAAGGCTGTTTTTATGATGAAATTCAATCTGTTATGAGCATCCATTTGATATCTTCATCAACCAAACATTTGACATTGCTTTGTTGATCTGCATAACTTATACCGAGTATCAGTTATACAGAAGTCCGTATTGTTTCCCAGATTTTTTAAATATATTATTTTGAGTAGCTTTATGGTTTGGGGAAAAACTGTTCTAACCCCTGTTGTCTTCCACTGAAGATCTTGCCAGACCATATATGATGGGATAGCTGTGTATTCAAGTAGATGGGTGTGTATGCTGTTAAGTTTGACCTTAAAAAAAAACCAACAAAAAACATATCATGAGATTTAGCAAAACAAACCTCTGCAAACAATAAAATAATGGCTACTGGGTTGGGTTTGGCAAAAGGTGGTTAAATAGGCAGGCAGTAGTTGTGGTGAAATATTAGTGGTTGTGGTTTCTAATGTCGGGCAATGTTTGTTTTCTTTGCAATGGAAAGCACTTTATTATAGTTATTTTTAAAAATATATATATTTGAACTGGATACCCTTAAAGGTCTCCAAAAGGACATGTTTTCTGCAAAACACCAAATCCAACAGAATTCAATTAAAGAATATGAATATATGGAGCTACCTTACAGATTATTGGTCCACCTAATCCAGTACTGTAAACTCTGATGTCAGCAGTTGACTAAGGTATTTCAGAAAAGACTTTTCCCAGCCATGCCACCTTAAAAAACAACACTTAAAAATACAATGCAATTGATTTTCAGATATAACAGGACTAAAGGAACAACAATAGCATTGTTATTTAATTTTTTTAAAAAACTTGAAATGCTAGAGATTGGTCTTTGGATCTTTTTATCAAAAATAAAATGTTGCATTGTATAATCATGAGCTCTATACAGAAATATGTATGCTTGCAAGATCTTTTCCTGGCATCATGGGGTCACAGGATTGGGCTGTGGTGCCACTGTGCTCTCGAGGCATCCTGGTAGCTTGCAAGGCTTAAAAGAAAACAACACATTTGGATAGCTATATGGCACTGCCTGCAGTCAAAAACCAGAAACAGCAAAGAGATAAAGATATAACGAGAGCACACCTATTAGGTGATCAGACCAGAGCCTCCCGCTTCTTTAAGCAACCAGCCCATGCATTCTCTAACAGAGAATAGGGTTCTCCTGGTCTCCCCTAATGGGGCTGAATCTGATATTAATCAGTCTGATCATGCACATGCTTTTCACTCTCCATCATCCTCCGAGGAGGAGGATTTCAAGAGGCAGCATCCACTCAAATCTTTCCCCTCCCCAGGAGCTCCTCATTGCCTCAAAAAAGATGGATATCAAGATGATGGCTCAAATTCTCAGGTTGTGCAGATCACTCCATGGTCCAAACATCACGCCAGGACCCTTCATTAGACTCCCCTACCATACCAGTGGGTGATCACTCATAACAGACATTGGCATATCAAGGTGACTATAAGAATCAAAGCAGCCATGAAATAGTGGAACAGAGATGCCAACTGCAGGAAAGACACTCCTGTCCAGGATCTACACAAGACAATAATTATGTCAGGCGCCAATCTCTTGATCCAGGCAAAGTAGTTCCCATCAGAAGCACAAAACAGCGTCAACTGGCTGGAGCTCTGGGTGTCCCAGTTAGATATGCAACACTTCCCTCTACTACACCAGTCTCTCCACATCTTTCTGTGGTCTGACAGCATCAGTGTGAAATCGTATATCAATTGGCACCAGATCCCTTGACCTCCAACAAGAGTCGGCCCACTCATGAACTGGGTAGAATGCCACCTCCTGAGCCTCTCAGCCAGATCACCTGCATCACACTGGGTCCAGGCAAATGGACACTGCACCGGCAGGTCGTCAATCAACTTCACAGTCAGTGTAGTCCATTTTTGGTAAAGGTAAAGGTAAAGGGACCCCTGACCATTAGGTCCAGTCATGGCCGACTCTGGGGTTGCGGTGCTCATCTCGCTTTACTGGCTGAGGGAGCCGGCGTACAGCTTCCGGGTCATGTGGCCAGCATGACTAAGCCGCTTCTGGTGAACCAGAGCAGCGCACAGAAACACCGTTTACCTTACCGCCAGAGTGGTATCTATTTATCTACTTGCACTTTGATGTGCTTTCGAACTGCTAAGTTGGCAGGAGCTTGGACCGAGCAACGGGAGCTCACCCCGTCACAGAGATTCAAACCGCCGACCTTCTGATCGGCCAGTCCTAGGCTCTGTGATTTAACCCACAGCGCCGCCCACGTCCCCACCATTTTTGGTAGACCTCTCCTATTTCTACAACCCACACACAGAAGGGTGAGATGCCCCAATGTCTCCTTGGCCATCAGGTCTGTATTATTCATTCCCACCAATTGCAGTTCTCCCAAGGGTTCTCCGAAAGATCTGGAAAGAACAAGGCTATGTCATACTGATAGCCCCCTTCTGGAGCCAGGCACTTTCCCAAAAAGTTTCTTCTCCTTCCTCATGACCAGAGTAGAGCAAGTGACCCCATTATGCCATTGCAGATCTACATTTTAGATGAGCACCAATCATACTTTTTCCATTGTGTTGACTGTACATGTTTAAATTGTGTAAAATATATTAACTTAGGCCTGCCTTTAAAGAACTTCAGCTGATGCTTAATTCAGCCATTAAGTTTTTTGACTAGAGTAATTTATTCAGAATAGGTCACTCCATTATTGTACAATCTTTGGTGGAATGATTTTGTTTGTTTGTTTGCTTGCTTGCTTGCTTGTTTCTGGGTTCAGCTTGAAGTTGTAGTCACACCTTTACAGGAGGGCTGGACAAAATGATAACAGGCAACCATTTAAACATATATTCTAGGGTCTTCCAGGGTGTGTGTTAAACTTCCCAAAGTTCAAGGGGGAGAGTGGGTGTTTAGGGTGGAGAGTTTAGTACATACTATTTCCTTTCTAAGGTGAACAAAGGGCTGGCTTCTTTTCTTATAAAGAACAAGAACTTGTGGCTTGGCACACTTTGCTTGTTAAAGTCTAGCCTTGAAGACAGAATTTTTAAAGAGAAGCCAGGCCTCAGACCCACCTCACAGTGGAATTTGTTAGCAATACAACACCCGAAATACAGACAACATTTGCCACAATCTCAGAATGTCCATGAATTCCTTCCTCACTTTGGTTAAAAGATCTGGCAAGGGTAGGGGAGAGGATTTGTGCTGCCCTGCTTTAAAGCCCTAAATAGTTTAGGGCTAGGATACTTGTGACCATCCTTGAGCACCTCATACTGAGACAGAAAGATGTATGCTTTTAAAAAAGAAGCTAACAAATGTAGCAGAGATAGCTGAATTCAAGGTATTAAAATGATTGCATGAGTAAAGTACTGTATATTGGTTGTATTCAACAGAGCACTAAGTCACGGTCCTGTCAGGACAAACATTACTGCTAGCACAATAGGACTTTCCCACCTCCCACCCCTGCATACCTTAAGTCTGTTCTAGGGGTCTTCCCAACCCTCCTGAGCAAATCTAGGGAGAGTTTGGGGCACACAAGGGGTGAAGAGAGCGGTGGAAATCCTGTTGTGTGCTAGAGGTAATTTTTCTGCTGATGGGACAGTTAGTAGAATACCATCCAATTTCCTGTTACAGATAGGTAGCCGTGTTGGTCTGCCATAGTCAAAACCATTTTTCCCCCCTTCTAGTAGCACCTTAAAGACCAACTAAGTTAGTTCTTGGTATGAGCTTTCGTGTGCATGCACACTTCTTCAGATCCAATTTCCTGTTTCATTTAAGCAGTACAGTGGTACCTCAGGTTACATAAGCTTCAGGTTACAGACTCCGCTAACCCAGAAATATTACCTCGGGTTAAGAACTTTGCTTCAGGGTGAGAACAGAAATCGTGTTCCTGCGGCGCGGCAGCAGCAGGAGGCCCCATTAGCTAAAGTGGTGCTTCAGGTTAAGAACAGTTTCAGGTTAAGAACGGACCTCCGGAATGAATTAAGTACTTAACCGAGGTACCACTGTATTTCCTGTTCCATTAAGCAGTATTTTCAAAGGTAGTGGAGGGCAACAAGACTAGTCTTTATACAAATATTTATTTTTATCCTAAACCATTTCTATACTGCTTAAAACATATTTCAAAGTGTTGTATAACTTTTTTTAAAAATACAAAATATGCAATTCATATATAAACAGTTTGCTGTGTCAAAAGAAAAGCTGCAGTAGGTGCCCGCAAATCCAAAATTCAGAATAGCCATACATACATTGCATAGCCTTGCTGGATCAGACCAAAAGGTCACCGAGTCCAGTTTCCTGTTCTCACGGTGGCCAACCCAGTGCCCCAGGTGGAAGCCCACAAGCAGGGCCTGAGTGTTGTTGCTGTTTATTGATATCCTGCCCTTCTCCCTGAAAAGGACTCAAAGCAGCTTACAGCTAAAATAGAAACTAAGGTGTGTATCACTGTGGCCAAATAAGCAATCTTTGCTTTCATGATTCCAAGCAACACATATTAAAATCAGTTTCCTGGAACATCAGATAGGTAACATAACTTTAGGAACACCAAAGCCTGAGGCATTTATCTGCACTTTTGGAGAAGGGGAAAAATAAGCCAGAATATGCACGTTGGTGCATACAGACTTTTTGCAGCCACTTCGCTCTTCCCTTCACATGAACAGCTTAACAATCCAGGATTCATCACAGCACAATAGCTTCTCATTTTATGTGAACCTGGAAACTGTTTAATGGCTTCAAAACAAACCAGAAAATGATTTCAAGTTGGCTTAATATCCTGGCTTGTTTGGAATCATTAACCTTATTTTATAGGTTCACATGTAATGGGAAGCTATGATTAAGTGCTCAATCCAGCTTGTTCATCTGCTTGCATCATCAAAAGAGGAGTGAAGCTGCTGCAAAGGAGCTCTGTGCATCCCATGCAACTCATGTATATCATCACTTATTAAGATTGGCTTAGCGTTGCATGCAAATACAGCCACTTATAATAATCTTGAAACTGATCATGTGCATACTGGCCAAAATGCAGATATCACGTTCCTGTAGCTGGATTCTGCCTTTGCCCACATATGCTTCTGATGTTTATCACTGTTACCACCTTTGACCCCCCCCCCCAACTAGGACTCCCTTTGAGACCCACATGTGGTACAAGTGCTGTATGTACAGATCCAGGCACAGAAATATGTTTGCAGTACCTTCTGCACACCCAGGCCTGATCATTACTGTAACAGGACAATTGATGCTCAGCATATATCAATTAATAGTGGTAACTATGACAAACTAGAGTACCCATTAAGAGCTATAGCTGGTGTGCCAACTACAGCCATAATGGGATATGGATGTCCCGACTATGGTGATTCACGTATTAGCAACCTCTAAACTTAATTATTACAATGCATCCTATGTGGGGCTACCCCTGAGCCTGATCCAGAACCTCCAGCTGGTGCAAAATGATGCAGCTAGTCTGTTGATGGGGACAGACTGTCACCAACTCATGACTCTGGGGCTTAAAAGCTTGCACTGCCTGCCTATATGTTACCAAGCCAGGTTCAAGCTGCTGAACTACAGGCAGATGACTATGACTTTCTTGTTCCAGCAGGCATTTTAAGCCAATGTTGAGTGTTATGAATTTTTTTAATTGTTTTATAGTCCCGTTGGGGGAGGGGTTGTTTTTAGTAGACCCCATAAAAGTGCAAATAATGAATTGGTGTAGAAATGTCTGAAATAAAAATAATAATAACTTTAGTGATCACAAACAGTGCTGAACAAATGCTACTGTTAATGTAACTTAAAAGCCTGTGGGCTTCCGTAATGTTACATCACATTGTTAACTCAGCTTTGTGAGCTGCACCTACTATAAAATCAAAAGCGCTTCTGCTTACTCTCTTACCCACATCCTTATACTGGTGAACTTTTGTTTTTCTTTAACCAGCCATAGTTTTCCGGAGCATTTCCTAGTTTTGATTTTGTCTTCTAAGTATAAAGTGGGACTTTCTCCTCAAGCTAAATAAATGTTTATGAGAGGAGAACTGTAGTGAAAGTTAAGGCCATGATCCTGGATATAGACACTTGTACTTAAGTTGCATTGAAATCAGTAAGATTTAATGTTGGCATAATTATTCTAAATCTCATAATCGTTTGCAATCTAAGGAGCCCTAACTGAAGCAGCAGATTAATTCAACAAGGATGTTGTGTCCACATAGCTTTTTAAAACATCATCTTCATTTTAATTGTTTGGCAACTCTTCTGTGAGTGCTGTTTATAAGATGGCTTATCACAATGACCTTACATTCTTCATCCACCCCAGTCCTGGATAACATTGCAAGAAAGGGATTTATAAATTGGCCACAGTTTGACAAACTGAACTTGTTGTATATAGATGGAAGCCTAATTAATGTTCATAGTCATTTGTTTCATCCCTCATAAGTAACTTGAGGACTGCTTCCTTAGGAACACAACTGTTGTTGAAAAATTGGCTCTTGCAGATCTAAGTGATTTCAATTCTTTGGAGAATATTATCTAACTTTAAAAAAAAAAAAATTTGCAAGGATGTACCCATAGCCAGAAACTGTCAGCAAGGAACTGCTTAGTTTTCATCCATTTGGAAACGTCACCCTGAAAATGCCTGAATAAAATTTTTGCATCCAAATCATACAGTTCTGTGTAGGTAGTTCACAGAAAGTTTAAATGCACCACATGCATTCTTTAAAGACTATTCTATGTGCACGGGAAGCCAATTCTCTGCAGAGATGCTGGACTTTGGGAGAAACCAAGTTTTACTTCCCCCCACCTCTTCTCTATTAGTATAGCAGTAATGCCCAGCTTAGAAATTGAAAGACACATACATACAAAACACATACTAGCCATAAGGTAAGAGCTACTACTGGGGATGGGTTTAAGCTGTGACCAGGTAGAAAATCCCCCTGTTGCATTCTGTGCAAGGCAAAAGGAGCAAAACACTCTTCTCATGCTACTTGGGTATGGAAATGCCATTCATTTACAAACATAAAAATAAACAAGCCGGTATCTTCACTGAGAGACTTCTAAAATAAGCAAACTATCACTGCCCATTGCAATGCAAGCAGTGATAGAGCCAGCTGGATGGCTAATTGAATAGCATTCTGTGGCTGAAAAGACTCTATTCCCCGTGTCCACTCACTGCACCACATGGTCCACTCACTGGATGATGACTCCATGGAGCAATCCTGAACATGTTAACTTTCAGACATGCACACAAGCTCCATTCCCCAAATCTCTTCACTTAGTCCCTGATCTTCCTATGTTGAACAGGAATAGTCAGCAGAATTTACCTGAATGCAATTAAAACCTTCCGTGTGATTGGGGACCATGGTAAAGCAGATTAAAGTCTGTTTATTCACCCTTATCCTGTCCATCACCAACTTTAAACGTTGATTTATAGCTTCTGATGGGGAACTGAGAGGTTGGCATTATAAACATTTTGATTACTTTGCAACCCAGCTCTCTGATTGACTTCACTCAGTACCTTCATGCTGATGTGAAAAAATGGTGCTATGTAGGAAGCAGTGTTAGAATGAGCACTCACACTATATTGTGGGTACCTTTTGTGGGATCGTGTGCGGTGCTACAGTTCCCAGGGAACTTGCTAGTAGAAACGGGGTCTCTCAAGAGTCTCCTCCAGCACCATAATTCAAAAGCATCAATTCTTCAGCGATCAGCCTTCTTTATGGTCCTCCTTACCCTCTATTTGTTAATGTTTCTTGTTTACAGGTTAACCTTTTCTTCCTGTTTGGCAGGCACTGCTATGGTCTTTGACTGGTTGCTGCTGAAGGACTGGGAAGAAATTTTCCTGCATTGGCAGGTTTTGTCTTCCCCGTAGCAATTTGTCACAACTTTGGCGGTTATGGCCTTGGGTGGAATCCTTTAGTCTTTTCTTCCCTATAATTTTGTGTGTGTGTGAAGTGGTGACTCACCCCCCTGTGGCGGCGATTCCAGGGTCCCCTCTGAAAGGGGTTACATAAATGGGTATCACTGGCCATACACTGAAAGGTTGTCAGTGAACTACCCTGTGTGTGGGGATATGGGCTCAGCTGCCTGCCTACACTTGCAGAGCAACCCCATATCCCATTTACCCTGATGTTCCCCAGTTCCCCGGCCCAAGGCCTAAGCCAAGGTCTCCCTACATTCAGAAGTTTAATAAAGTTGTGGCCTAAGTTTAATTCCGTAACATTGTCAGTCTTTATTTCCTTTCCCACATTCCCTGGGGGCTGGGGCTGTTGTGCCTAGTCACGCAAACTGAGATATGAAAGCTAGGCGCTCAGTGGTACCTTAAATCTAGGTTATGGCCGTAACAACGGAATGTCTAGGTGTGCTTTTTTATAACAAGAATACAAAGCTGAAAATGAACGAACTGCAGCTAAACTATTATGTTCATTTTTCACATGGTCTAATCCTTCCCCTGCTCACCCCCCTAATAAGGGTCTCTTCTCCAGTCTTCAGAGAGTAGCTGGAGGTGGGGAGGTAGAAAAAGGGCCTCCTTTCCTTCCACTCTGCAGTTTGAATCTGAAATCTTAGGCGCAGTACTGCAACCAGAGCTCAGAAACTGCTTGCGCTAATGAAATTTCCTGCCACAAAATGTGCCTAGAACAATTGGAGCTTCAAACACTGTTAGGAAGGTTCTGCCTTTTTGTCGCCTTGACATTGTTGCATGTGCATAAGTCGATGCCCACGGGTGCTGCATTTGCATCATGAATATCTCCTAAAGTTCAACAGTTTGAGTTTCTGTTCAGACCCCATCTCTGTCCCAGTGAAAGCACTTCTGAAAAGCTCGTCCCTCTGCAGGTGCTTTATGTGAAACTGTAAGCATTTAGCAGCTCTCTGCAACTATATGGAGCTTACGCATGCTAGAGCTGACATAACCCAACAGTGGCTGTGCTGGCACTCATGAGCTTCCATGCACATTGGATGGTTCTATGAATATTATATAAGGATCATAGCTGAGTCATACCTGGAATAGAAAGGATTTGAATGTTGCCGCTTATTAGTGGAAGCACCACTGAAACTTTTCAGTAGTGCTCAGGTGGGGGCAGTAATGTCTAAAACATCCATGTGTGCATCCAAGCCCCACAGAGCTCTGGCTTTAGGCTTCACTGCTTTCTTTTTTTTGTGCTGCATAAGGCTTTTAAAAACTCAGCTCTAAGGATCCACCTTTCTTTATAAATCTATGAGCCTATTCTGTCACAAAAGGCTGTTAGTTCCATGAAATAATAAGCTAAATGTAGTCAAAAAGTGGTATTTCAGGAAAGAAAGAAAAACAGGCTTCTTCTTTTTTGGCCAGTTTAAACATCCCTTCACTTGTCTTCAGCACTTTTTAAAACTGAGGATTCTGTGATTCTTTCTAATGAGAGAAATGTTTAATCTGATGTTCTGTCTCCAGTTGGAGAATGTGTTATTTATTGTTTTTACATATTACTGTGTATGTGAATCTAAACAATCTGATAAATTTTTCATCCAATGTCATACAAAGGGGTATTAAGCTATAGCAAATATATTAAACAGGGATTAGTTCTGTAAAGCAGCTCATGTAATTGTATTTGTTCCACCCAGCCAGTCGAATCTTCTAATGATAAAAACAAAATGAAAGGTTGCTTACAGTTTAAAGACATTGATTTACAAAATAGAATATTAGGATTGATTGGGGGAATGAGTAGCGAGAGAAATTGAAACTTATGCTAGGGGTGTTTTCATTTTTCTTAACATGGCTCTGGTTCTGACACACATAGGCAGCATTAATCAGTTATGTGGAAGTTATATTTAATATTGAATAATGATTGAAAAGATGTTTGTCATGACATAAGATGGGAAGGTTCTGTTGCAAAGTGCAGCTACACACTCTTTGCAGCTGAAAGGACATCAGAAGAGGATAATGGGTGGCAATAAAGAAAATTGAAATGAGTATGAAAATGTGCTTTTCCTAACTTGGAAACCTAGTGCAACTGGCAGGAATGCTATTTTTAAATAAAGAATTTCTAAAGGCAGTGGTCATATATTCCAGACCCTCCAACATGTTACAGATGAAAATAGGAACGTGCTTATAACACCCCCATTCCCATAGTAAGTAAGGAACACTTCTTAAGCTCCCCCATTACAAATGGCAGGAAGCACCACTATGTCTGCTTTTAGCAGTATTTATTTACTTGGAGTGCCCTGTGAGACAACAGCTTGTCCTGTGCTGCTTTAAAAACCATGTATGTGTTTGTTCTTTTGTTAAAGATATGCTAGAAAAACAAAATGTCACACAATCTCGTGTCAGTCATTCAAAACGAGCTTCACCAGGCTCTGCTATGCACTATATGAAGCCTTAAATATTAGTATGAATTTACATATATGTGTTGGAGAGTCTAGAGCCATCTTTTCCCCTTCCCCCACCCATGCAGAGATTTAATCGTATACATGGGGAAGGAGACTGAACCCTGAAGAATGTCAAACCAGCAACTCACGCTTGCAAAATTTAGGCATCCCAACAAATAAAAAATAGGGATAGTATAGTATAGTATAGTATAGTATAGTATAGTATAGTATAGTACCTGGGGCAGGGACCAGAATACCAGGGCTGTCATGGCTGATTGGAGACATATGACACAGATGACTGCATTTCTAATTTTATTACTGTAGGGTTTTAGGTCTCTCAGACTACAGAAATTCAGGTCATGAATGTTGACAGTCACATAAATGTGTCAGTGAACATTCATTTGTGTGAGCAGAAGCTCCTGCTTATATGTTGGATGGGATAAAGTCTCTCAGAGCTTACTCAGACAAGCTCTGGGGTTGCAAGGCTTCTTTCCCCCCCATACCGGAAGAAAGTACTAGACAGTGAAAATTGAGGAATTATATAATTTGTTTTGGAAATTTACGTTTGTTAGAATTCATCCCATTCCAGACATTAGCCTTAAAGGGGGGGAGTGTACAGAAGTTGGGCTATGCTGCTGACACTATACCTGTCTTCATGTCCCTGACCTAACCATGCCCCCACATAGATGCCTCAAAAGGAACTCCTCCACATGAGCAGCAATTCACATGTTGGGACTCCATACAATCAGAGCACTAGCTTTCTGGAAAGTAGGCCTTTAAAAAGTAGGAAGAGGGAAAGCATGGCAGTCTCTTAACCTTCATGAAGAGACCAGGAGGCTGCCATCTTACTGCATGGTTTCTACTCCCCCTCTCCCCAAACGTTGGAAGCGACTGTAACAGGGTTCCTATTTAATCAGGGTTCTTGTTTATAGAAATTTAATAAATAAGGAGGATGAGGAGGATCAGAAATCAGCATTTAAGTTTTTTTTCTAATGACTCCCAGAGGGCATTCCAAGACCTCAGGGTTAACCCCTTCCTCTGCCCAGCAGCCAAGGCCGAAACATGATGCTGAAGGCCCTTCAGCCATCTCAGACTGTCCCTGCCTGAGCTCGGGTGGGACCAGAGCTCAGCCATTATAAATAAATAGTAATACTGAGAGAGAAAGAGTTCTGAGGAGCTAACATCCAGGCCTTGGAGTGCCCTGTGAGACGAAAGAAGGGGAATTTCCTGCAATAAGCTTCCCTTTTTTCAAATAGTTTAAACCCCGATCAGAGTTTTCAGTGTTCAAGTTGGGCCAAGGCTTTTCTTAAACTTCAGAAGGAATTTTGTTTTGAAAAGGGTGGAAGAGGGAACACATGTTTCACAGACGGCACCTGATCTTTAAAGCTGCAGATAGGAGGGGACAGTGTTCATACAGCCACCCACTCCTGAGTAGTGTGAAGGAAGAGAGGGAGAGAGACTCACTGTCAACATATTTATTTTAGTAGGTATCGCAGAATTGTAGAGTTGGAAGGGACCCCAAGTGTTATGTGCTGATGTTCTCACCCTGGGCCAGCAGGGGGATACTGTAGATAGTTATGCAAATGAAGGATCGAAAGTGACGTTCAGTGATTGGATAGTTTGTATGCAAATGAAGGATTGAAAAGTGACATTCTGTGATTGGTTAGTTTTAGAAAGTTGCAACAGTTACAATTGTTCTGGAGCTCTATATAAGCAGGCTGACTGAGCTCCTCAGTTAGTTCTGTTCCAGCTTACAAATAAAGAGCTGCTTTGGAAGAATTGCTGTGTCATCTGATATGTTCGCCCACAACCTAACACCAAGGGTCATCTTGTCCAACCCCCTGCAATGCAGGAATCTCAGCGAAAGCATCCATGACAGATGGCCACCCAACCTCTGCTTAAAAACCTCCAAGGAAGGAGAGTCTACAACCTCCCGAGAGAGGCTGTTCCACTGTCAAACAGCTCTTAACTGACTGACAGTTTTTCCTTCTGTTTAGGTAGTGTCTCTTCAAAGCTTCATCTCCAGCTATGTGCTCTCTGTTATTTTTAGGCCTATATTTTAGTTGTATTTGTAGGAATACTAAAATTCTGTTATTTGCAAATTGCACTCTTTTCTCCTAGAAAAAAAAAGTTCTAATTTATAGAGATAAAAGCACCAGGTTCAAAATCAAAATAAACCAGCCCATGACACCCTGCATAAACACTGAAAGAAAAATGCCTTTAGTACATAGTAGCAGTAACATTCATTCTTGGCACCATTTCTAATCTGTATGGGAAGTAACATGGCATTCCTATTGCACTTTCTTCTGTTACCACTTTTGAATAAAACATTGTTGCTAAACTATGGGATTAACATCTGGGAGAAGAGCTGCCATAGCTAAGTAATACCTACTTGGCCTAGTTTTACAGTCTTTAAAAGAGACATTACATTTGTCATTTAGTAATTACTATTGTACTGTTGAGTTGAAAACCTCTGGCTCATTTTACTAGTGTCAACTAGTAATTTGGCCAGTTGTAATGAGTAACAACTTTGAGACGTTGTTAATATCAGCAATTAAATTTGTTCCAGAAAGTAGAACTTTTGCAAAACAAATTCTGCATGAGGTAGATACTATTTTGGGGGAAGGGGGTTTTCTTTTTTCTTTTTCTTTTGCTCCAAGTATTTAATTATCTGACATCTGTATTGCATTGCCTTTCATTAAATATCTGACTCTTTTTGCTTGTGTTATCTATACAGGAACAAATTTGGCATGTCACTGTTTACTGATCAACAGTACAGGCCACTCAACAGTTAGGAACTTGGTCATAGACGTTAGCATGCTGATAGTATCGTTAGCTTCCTTTATATTTTTAAAAGTTGTTTTTAAAGTGCAGTTCCAAACTCTAAACTAAAAAAGGGGAGATTTCTATTGTGTCTGAAATTGTTTGATCTCTTAGAGATTTGATTAGCAAACTTTTGTAGTTTCTCTGCTTAATGGCGTCACTAGTCTGTAGCCTGTAGGCTTACATGGCTGCAGTTAATGGGTTTATTTTATTTCTAATTGTGGGAACTGCTTTAGGCCTTTATGCTAATATTCATATTTTGTGAATTAGCCATGTATTGTTGCAGCCACCGTGCTGGAGGAAATATGATACTATTGAATTCATTCAGCATTTATTTTTATTTTGGGGAATATTTAACTTTATATGTGCTGGTGACCAATTAAAGACAATTGCCACACGTTCCCTATTCATTAGATTTATGGACCTTGGTGGGCACCAAACCAGAAATAAACATATAGTTTGATGTACACAGTTTTTTTAAATTGACCCCCAACTATCCTGACACCATCCCCATCTGGATGAAAACCAGGGCTGGTCCTACCATTAGACAGCGTGAGGCATCTCAGGCAGCTAATTTGACCACATTTTGCCCCTAAACCTGAGGCTTCCTATCCCTGGTTCATTTCTCTTCTACTCCTGTGGCCACTGTACTCCAGACGCAACTCTATGGTTTGGCTTTGTTGAAGAGATACCAGCCATGGTATCATGAAAGGGCATATGGTATCATGGAAGGGCACATGATGTTAGCTATTTAATGTATTGTTATTGTATCTTTATTGTCATAAAGGTAGGAGGCATTTGTGGGATCTTTTGGTCTCAAGTACCAAAATAACTTGGTCTTGAGTACTATGCACTTTAAATTGGGGGTCTGGGATACTATTTGCTTTTCCTGCTTAGGTGTTGGACAGATGCAGCTGTGACAGATACATAAAAGGAAGAGACTCACCTGGATTGCACTTCATTCCAAACCAGGGAGTGGGAATGTCTTTCAGCCTGAGGCCCACACTCCGTCATGGGGAACCTTTCAAGGGCAGCATGCCAGTGGTGGGCAGGGCCAGAGGCAAAAAGTGGGTGGAACAATGGGTGTTGATGCTTACTTTTGTAAACACACACACACACACACACACATACACACTTCTCTCTTCATCTTTCAGTCAGGAAAAAAGCATTCAGAGAGGGTGTGAAGCAGGGATGGTGAGAGATGTGGCCTAGGAAGAGGGGGCTGACATGGGGAGGTGTCACAGTCTAGGGAGAGTCCTGAGGATTAGATAAAGAGGTCTGGAGGACCACATTTTGCCCCCAAGCCTGAGGCTTCTTATCCCTGGTTCATTTCCCTTTACTCCTGTTGCCACGGTACTGCCAGACACAACTCTATGGTTTGGCTTTGTTGAAGAGATACCAGCCGTGAGTGCAGATTTGGATGTGGCACATGGCAGGAGCCATGATTTTCATCCTATGTATTTGCACACTATAATTGCTATGTATTTGCTATGGTTTATAATGATGCAACAGCAAAATGTCTTATCTTTGCTTGTCAAGTAATCATTATATTGCTATTCTAAGAGGAAGCCTTGTTGTATATCAGATTTTTGGTCATTCTTTCCCAGTTTTCTTTCTTCTGACAGTAAGCAGATCCCTTGCATCTCAGGCAGAGATCCTTCCTCCTTTGAAGGAGATGCAAGGGATTGAACCTTGATTGAACCATGCAAAGTGTGTGCTCCACTACTGAGCTATGACTCTTAGCTAATACATGTTTTCTGTCTATTAGCTAAGAAATGTTTAGAACTTTCACCTGAAATGTAAAAATAATATGTATTTGGTTAGTACACGTGTGTGCTTTTATCTTGTTTTTGTAGACTGAATGGGCCCAGCTAGATCAGTCAAGAACTTTTCCCACTTCCACTTGCATGTTTCTGACATATTTGTTTTAATATATTCTCTTTATCTATGCCTTTTTCTTCAAGTACGACCCCAGTTTTCAAGCTCCGCAGAAACTTTCAGACCCCTTCATCACATGGAGCAGCATATCATGGTTGTTAGCTTTCACTTCACAGCTTGTGCTCCTGCATACATGCATTACAGTAGGCCGTAGATGCAAAATACTAAACTCAGTCAAGCTGCCAATCAATGACTTGGCTCTCAAATGCTGGTGTGATTGTTCCTCATTACCTGCAGGTTCCTGCATAGGATGTACCACCCCAGCATGCAGGAATTTTTGAAATCAAATGGTAGCAATTCTAGGATGACACATGCATCCACACCCACACAATTAAGTCTTCTGTGGATATCATAAGCATTATAATGGACACCAGACACAGCATAACATTCACTCACTTAACACAGCTTTTGAACTCTTAATGGAAAAAGTCATTGTTACACTGCTGCTTACAACTCCTTTTGGTACTTGTTTAGTCATGGTTGGCTGCACCATTTAAATGTTAGAAATGTCTTGTCTGTGAATTCATTTCCTGTAAGTGGGTGATCTCCTGTGTTGGTCAGCACCTTCCACCTCCTAGACAAAGATTTTGTGCAACATATTCACGATTCATTATCTAAAGGCAATTCACAAAAAAGCACTTGCCCAACAAATAAGATTATAATTTAGCATTTCTCTAATGGATGATGTTGGCATTAAGGGGCTTTCCAACTACCTGATCTTAATATCTCTTAACAGTTGCCTGCTCTCTTTTTTCTTCTTCCAGAAAGCATTTTATGCATATGGTATTGTGAATAGTCCCATGTAACTATAGCATTGAATTGAGAAGTGTGTCACTTTCAACAAATAGATACGTTACCAAAGATTTTTAAATCCGAACAAACAATCCCGTTATTTTTCTAAGTACTTGAAAGAAAATGTTTTGAGGTGAAATCTAGAGGCAAAATTGAATGTTAATATTTGCAAAAGTGTGATTCTCCAGCGTTTTTGCTGAGGAACAAACCTTGGCTTCCCAGTTGTGGTTTGTTTAGGAAAGGGCTGGGAAACTGGATCATCTAAGTCTGCAGGCCAAATCTTGATGCCTGGCAGGCTAAATTAGACCTGTGGGCTAGAGGTTCCCCACTCCTAGTGTGGGAGAAATAAACCACACGCACTGGTTTGAATATAATGCTAAATCAGCCACTCTGTGGTTTGTTTCCCCCTCAAGGGTAGAGGAGCAAAGCTGGAATTGCTTCAGCTGTGTGCTTCATTCGCAGATTAATTTACCTAACTTTGGTTTATGGTCAGCATTTTGTCTGAACATGACCAGTGTGTAGTAATTGTGCCCCTTGGAAGCTGTGAATTTCAAATGACTGTAAAACAGTAAATTTCAGTGGGACTCAAGTCATGAATGTAATTATCATGTGCTTCCTTTTTTTAAAAGTATAAATACCAGCCTTGGGGAGCTTGAGCAGTATCAGATCTTCAGGGAGTAGCGAGGGAAAGTCTAACTCCTGCTCTCTGCCACAAGCCTGGTGAACAAAGCTGGCCCATCAATGAGGTGGGGTGAAGCACTCGCCTCAGGTGACAGAAGCGCAAGAGGCAGCACCCTGCTGCTTCCACTCCTGCCGGAATGTTCCCCTCTGTCTGGCAAGAGGGAAGCATTTTGTAGTGCTGCTGCTCATCTTCCCTGCTCCTGGGGCAGAGAAGACATGCACCACCACCATGCAGAACACCCAAGCTCTGGCCAAGTTCAGTGAGAGAGAGGCATTCCTGCATGTAGCATTGCCATTCGTCTCCCCCACTCTGAGGCAGAGAAGATGAGTAGCAGTGCCTTGAGGAGCATCCTGGTTCTTGCCAATTTCTGTGAGGGGGTGATTCTGGTGGCAGCAGAAGTTTGGGGGAGGCACAGTGGGTGGGAAGCGGGGAGCGGCACCTTCCCATTTCGCCTCAGGTACATAGTACAGGCTGCTCCTGCTGATGAAAATCTTCCATTCCTAAATCTGCTGTTTTCATTAGGTAAGATGTGTTAATTGACACCAATGAAGACTTCCTTTCTAATGTAAGCCGGGGGGGGGGTGATTTTTCTCAGGATGACAGCGGGGGGGCGGGGTGGAACAATTTAAACACTCCCTCTACACTCCCAGTAATCCATCACCTGAGATGGCTCCACTTCAGCTGCTTTTAAAAAAATTGTTAAAAATAATTTAAAACCTGTGTAATTTCATTCATACTAGTTTGGTCCTTAGGGTAGAACTGTGAGTGTTTGAGACTGGATCGTCTGCATATTTTTAAAAGGCAGACATAGCCACAGAAACCTCAGTGTGGATTCCTGGGTGGAATCTACACACATCTATAAACTATTTTGAAAATGCCTTTTTTAAAAAGCATTTTTAAAAATACACTGGATTTTCCATAAGGCTCACCATCGCCGTCAAGTGTCACATTGTATATTGCACTTAAATCAAACTTAAAATGTTTCATTTGCAGCTGTATAATTGAGTCCTATAGTTGAAATAGCTTCTCTGCCCAGCACCCTGCTCAAAGTTACCAGGAAAAGAAAAGGATTAAATTCTTTATGTGTAGAATATTGATCTGCATCCCCACATCCATTCCCATGGCTGCATATACCTTAAAAAAAAAAAGACCCAGAAAATCCAACCATGAATCTCCCACTGCCAATTCCGCCTTTAGGCCTGACTTCACCTTCCCTTGCGTCAGCTTTTTCTCTTTATTTTTTCTCTTAGCCAGCATATTATTAATGTGCATATATTCTTTTTAGACTATGTACTTCAAGTTACACAGAATAGTTTTATATATGCCTACCTCTTATGCCTGACAAAGCAGAGTTCTGTCACATTGATTTCAACCACATGCTTAAGTCTTCCCAAAAAAGACTTGTTTGATCTAACACTTCTTAATTTTGATGGTTGAAATGTGTCTTTCTGATACCCACTGGATAGATTAAGGTTTACGGCATTGGATTCTGGTGTGTATTTTTTAATAAATGTGAGTTAAATACAGCTACCTTTCTTTTTTAAAAAATTACACTTTTTAATCTAAAAATGGGGAAAGGAAGTGTTGAACTGGAATATATGTTGCTAATTCTTATCCTGCCAAGATCAAAGAAACTTTCTTCCGCACTGTGATTATTCTTGCTTTTTTAAAATGCTGTATTTGTTTCTTTGTTTTTCCTTGAATTGGTCTTCGAGCATCCCAATATGTGCATGGTTATTTTCTTTTTTATATATATACTGCCGAATAAAGCAACTATAGAAATATTCCCACAGTTTTATCTTACATCTAATCTGGAAATAGTTGTGTGGTTTTGAAAGCAAAATCAAATATATCTGACAGCCTATTTTACAAAGGCTCTAACATGGATGAAAAGATGAAGCTAAAAGTGCACATGTTTCCGGATTGGTGGGTGGGGCAAGATTCCTCCTTGTAAAGGCTGAAAAGGTGTGAGAAATAGAGTGGCCCCTTTAGTTATGTACTGCTCTGGATACGTAACTTTCGGGTTACGAATCTGGCAAACCCAGAAGTGTATACTTCCAGGTTTCACCACGGAGGCTCCACTGTACTTTGAATTTAATCATTTACAGTAATTTTATCAAACAGTTTGGGGCTCTTTAACAAGTAAAATATAGTTTGTGGGCACTGGGTTTATGATTTATGGCATGAAAAAGCAACTTGCTGGGAAGTAACAACATTTTCTTTTCTTTGGCAGGTTGTAAAGTTATTAAGCAACAAACGATCGCAAGCAGTTGGGATATTAATGTCCAGTCTTCATTTAGACATGAAAGATATACAGCACGGTAAATGAAACAAACTTTTATTAGATAGATTTTATTCCATGAAATGGCTTTATATTTTCCTACTGAAAATCATGGCCAGCGTTCTTTGTGACTGATACCTCTGCTGTCTGTCAGTATGGAGAACTGACTGAATACTGTATCAGCCTACAGCCTGAAATTGAAATCTAAGGTCTCATATGTTTCCTATGTGGAACTCAATGAACTAAATGATAGTTTAGGCACTTCATTCTGCTACGCAGAGGTTTCTAGAATGTTAAATACTCTTCTCTCCTGCCTGTTTAGAAAAAAGCTTTGTTGATTCCAGTTTACAAGAAGTATCACTGCAGTTTAAACACTTGGTGGCTTTAACTATGAGCACTTTTATTTTTTTTAACTCAAATTCTCATTTTCCTTATAAAGTGCATTGTGTTTTGCAATAATACTTTCTGAAGACTTACTGGTAGCACAACCTTGAAAGTTTTATATCAGGAGACATCTTTTGGGGTGACTGTAATTCCTCCTTCCCTATTTACATTAAAGGATGGCTTTGCAAAAAGGTGAAAAGTGGAGCTATATTTATACTTGCAGTGTTCTTCATGCCTCCTAAGTCCTTATAATAGATTTAAAGCAGATGGAATGGAGCTGTATAGTGCCAGCTTACCTATTAAATAAATATGGTTTCAAGTATATTGCAGACTTCATAAATCATGAAAACATCTTTCTGACTTTTCTAGCCTACCTGTTTTAATTGTGAATTCCATTTGCTCTATTTTGTGGAAGAAATTACGCACAGGGCAAATGTTGGTGTGCACCATCAATTTCTGAGTAACTTTTAATCACAACTTAAGCTTTTGCTAAGTTATTTTCATGGTTACTAAACTTCCCCAAGCTGAAGCATTTAGGCTGGTAGTCACAGATTGAGGCGCCAGTACTGGCGCCAAGAAGTACTTGGTATTTCAAAAGCTGGCAGATGTAGTTCAGTTAAGTCATAGAATGAAATCTGAAAACAATGATATGGTCCTTTCCTTCAGTCAAATATTCAGCTTGGTTTGAGTTAATAATGAGAACCTTATGAACAAAGGAGTCCGCCTAACATCTGGGTCTGTGGTAAAGCCAACACAAGTTGATTGAAAATTTGCTTGCTTAACATGCAACGCTAACAATAATATGGCATGAATGTCAGTCGCTGAAGGGGTCAAGCAATACTGTGCTTAACCTTTTATCCTATTAGGATTAAGTGCATGTAATTGTTCTATCCTACAAAGTCTCTTGCAGTATTTTTATATTTCCCTTCATTTGTTCTCTGTACTCAGTTCGTTTTCTTGAAGTGTGTGTATTTATGAGTAACTAACATTGTTTGAAACTGTTGGACATAATTCTGTGGTG
Source organism: Podarcis melisellensis (assembly GCF_964234715.1). NCBI lineage: Eukaryota > Metazoa > Chordata > Lepidosauria > Squamata > Lacertidae > Podarcis > Podarcis melisellensis. The sequence goes on along the minus strand of NC_138530.1, from coordinate 44,294,811 downwards.
ATACAAGGAGTTTGATGAGCCATAATAGATTAAGAGTGAGCAGTTTGTGATGAGTATTGAAAGGTGTGCAGCTAGTGGACTGGATACTGAATGCCCAGCAGACATGCCTACCTTTCTACGTATCTTTGCACAGTCTAAATCAGCTTCTAATTTTCATTTGCTCCAAACTACTTAATCAAGAAAAAAATCCCTATAGACCATTTTAGTGCTAAAACTGGCAGATTCTCTCTTCCTTTCCTTTCCTGGGATACAAGAGGAAAGACAAAGTCCCCTCAATAGAGGATTGATTAAACTAATTATGTGAATTCATTTGTTGTTGTTTAGTCGTTTAGTCGTGTCCGACTCTTCGTGACCCCATGGACCAGAGCACGCCAGGCACTCCTGTCTTCCACTGCCTCCCGTAGTTTGGTCAAACTCATGTTAGTAGCTTCGAGAACACTGTCCAGCCATGTCGTCCTCTGTCGTCCCCTTCTTTGCTTCCCTAGATCAGTTTGTGCTTGGTAAACCATGCAGGACAGTACATTGATTCTTAAAGATAATCTTGCAAATTGGCACAGACAATTTAAGGAGTATTCTCCCCACACTAAATATTTCCTTCCAGGCCATGGTCCCTCCATTCTCTTGAAGGCAAAATTTGGTGGAAAATCTGTGAATCAGCAACCCTGGTGTATTTTAATGTCTCACTGAACTAGAGGTAAAGCACTGTTCACTTTTGAGATTCCAGAATGGCTAATAAAAATTTAGTAAACTATGAAACGATAACAGCTAATATATAATGTTGTTGTTATTGTTTCGTTGTTTAGCCGTGTCCGACTCTTTGTGACCCCATGGACCAGAGCACGCCTGGTCTTCCACTGCCTCCCGCAATTTGGTCAAACCCATGCTTGTAGCTTCGAGAACACTGTCCAGCCATCTCGTCCTCTGTCGTCCCCTTCTCCTTGTGCCCTCCATCTTTCCCAACATCAGGGTCTTTTCCAGGGAGTCTTCTCTTCTCATGAGGTGGCCAAAGTATTGGAGCCTCAGCTTCATGATCAGTCCTTCCAGTGAGCACTCAGGGCTGATTTCCTTCAGAATGGATAGGTTTGATCTTCTTGCAGTCCATGGGACTCTCAAGTGTCTCCTCCAGCACCATAATTCAGAATCATCAAATCATCAACCTTCTTTATGGTCCAGCTCTCACTTCCATACATCACTACTGAGGAAACCATAGCTTTGAATTCATAGAGTTGCCTAAAATGACAGCAGGCATTAGACTTCAATCGAATCAAAAACTTAAGAGGAATGAAACTGCTTAGAAGAATATATGAAAGACATCGTTCCAAAACAGATTTATTGATATGCATGGACTAAGTTCGTAAAGGAGTGGAAAAAATTATTGTAAGATTGTTCTGAGGGCCAAAGTAACTAATATATATAACACAATGACAAGTTCAAGATATATCAGCGGATGTCGTGCTGTGGTGGAGGGAAGTCACAATAACAGAATGAGATACATACAGAATGGAAAACGGGGATTTTACTAATGTAATAATTTACACTGTATATTCTGTATACCTTAGAACATACATTCTATGTTATAATAATGAAACGAAATAAAGATTGATCCCGATCCAGAGCTAATTAACATCATCCACCAATTTGCTAGGTGGAGTGAACACTCAAAAGATCGCCTTGGATTAACTCTGAAATTACCTGAGTTCCTCTGACCAAAATTAGAAGAACCAAGTCTATCTGAAGATTCGGGAGTGGGGGGAATAGTCGTATCCTCCTACTCCAATTCAAAGTAATGACATGAATGGGATTAATTATGTGACTTTGTTAGTAAAGAATCTGTTTGTTTATATGGTGGTGGGGAGAATAGTTTCATTTGGAAACCCCAGGGCAGCACTTCAAATATTGCTACAATATTGAGGGGACAGAAATAAGCAAATATGAGGTGGCTGGAATTTCTTGTGATGATCACTTCTAAGAGGAAACTTTGTGGACAGGAAGCAGCAGCAGAGACAAGTTGGGGTGCTCTGCCACAATGACCTGGGCATCAGCTGTCACTAAGGGAAGGGTTCACTTCTTTTCTTTTAATATAATTTTTATTAATTTTCTATTTTAACAATCCAATAAAACCACATTAACAATTCCAAATTACAATAAATTTTTTAAAAAACTAATGCCGAATTATACATAATTTGGTGACTTCCCATGTTCTGGGGTTCAAGGAATAATTATCTAAGTCCTGCAGTAGTTCTTAATTAATCCCTAGACAATAATTCGGATCTTGATCCTTCAGGTTCGCAGCCACTGGCTTTTATGACTTACAATCACATTTGTATATTCCAACCATTAATTTTGCAAGGGGATTAATCCAATGTGGTTCTGCGTGGAATATTTTTTCTCCTTCCCTGTTGTCTTCCTGTTGTGTTCCAACACCAGCACTTTCCTTTGCTTCTGGTTTCTGCTCTCACGTGCAATTCTTACTGCGACATAGATATGACGTCCTGCCATCAGGGAGGGGCTTACTCCTGGCAGCCTGTTTGCCTCCTCTACATCATCTAGATCAGGACCTCCTAGCTCACTGGACCCCTCCCCATGATCTAGTTCTTCACTATTGCCCCATTTCTCCACCCCAATGACCAGCCCTGCCAATACATCTCCCCGGGGCTCATGGCAGGGCTGATCATAATGAATTAATTATTTCAGTACTGAATAAAATGGTAATGTTATTATTATTTTTAATGAACCACACATAATTGAAATCCTCCCCCTCCCCTGCCAAATAAATGAATGTCACACTTCTTTCCACACCAAAATTGTGCTTGGTGTCTCTCTTCCATGTGGAAGTGGATTTCAGAGCAGAATTGTCTCTTTTGAGTAATAATAGATGCATGGAAAAATCTTAAATGCTGTGTTAGCTTCTGTCATTGTTTCAGCTATTCATGCTGTGACAGGATCAAGGTTATTGCATTTTCCAACCATGCATATTTTGAGAAGTAATATTTCCTGAGTGAAATGTTACTATTATCATTACTGTTCCATCTGGACAATATCATTATGGCGTCTCTATTGCTCCTTTTGGTTTGACACCCATTGTTTTGTAGAAATAAAAAGTACAGGCAGGGTTCTTTTGGTTAAACTTGTGACATTATAATTTATGACTGAAAGAAGTTTTAGCCTTGCATTGGAGATAGCTTTTCTATTTCTTTCTACCTAATCATAATATAAAAAAACTGCAATATACATACATAGACTTTTAAAATCCAACATATACTGTTGTCTTTATTATCCAAGAAATACAGTAAGACCTTCCATATCTCAGCAATAAATTAAGCTGAGCTACTATTCAAAATCCACCCATGGTACACACTACAATAAATCTTATTTCCACACACACATACATCTAAGTTAGTAACAGGAGTGTGGAATTTACCCTTGGCCAATAAAATGAGATGAGCGCCGCAACCCCAGAGTTGGTCACAACTGGACCTAATGGTCAGGGGTCCCTTTACCTTTACCTTAGATTGAGAATTGCATTTGCAACTTTCCTTAATGAACACCTCAGGGAATACCTGACTGTTTCTGAGAGTTCCTTTCTGGCTCACAATGTTAACAAATGCATATTTGTGGTGCTGTGTACATGTGCCTTATCGTGTTGCCCATTGGGAAGCTAACATGGTGGAAGACCACTTGGGAATCCAACTGCTCCAGGCCAAAACAAACATACCTGGAAGCACACACGCGCGCACACACACACACACAAAGAGAGAGCAGAGACAGTTAAGAGAATTCACTCAAATACGGAGAAGATACTCACCAAACAGAAAGATTTCTTGTCAGGTGATCTGGTCATGTGGTTCACAACAGTCAGTGAGAGTTGCATTTCTGTGTGCGAGCATACACAACACCTAACTTGGTCATTCATGGAGTTTCGTAGCACTTGAAAGACTGGGCTGAAATATTGTATTGCAATGCTCTTTAAATTGCAGTCCATCTAGACCCAGGGGTGGTCAACGTTTTTATACCTACCCACCCACTAATGCATCTTTCTTGATGGTAAAATTTCCTTAGCGCCCACCAGTGCTCGATGGAAGGAGGATTCAGCTTGTGCCATAGAACCCCCTACCGCCCGCCTAGAATCCTGAAACACCCACTAGTGGGTGGTAGGGACCAGGTTGACAACCCTTGATCTAAACTGAGGGGTTTACATTCAATAACTTTTTTGCACATCTAAAGCAGCTTGGTCAACCTGAACACTGAGCACATAAAGAATCTGGTTTCATATTCTGAGCCTAAGAATAATTGGGGGAAATCACCCAGAATTTGTAATTCATCTGAGTATTAAAAGTTGGACAAATTTATATTCTGAACCAGATAATTGCAAACTGGTAAGATCTCTAATTAGTGCAGGGCTTTAGAATAAAAACAAACTATCATTTTCTTTTTAAAGAATTTAATTATGTTTAAACCAATATTTCCCTCTCTCTTCTTCCTGATAATGCTAACACAGTGTAAAATATGGCCTAGTCATGCTTTTAGCTTCCACCTTCAACAGCCAATGATATGAATCACAATGCACCTGGTAATGATTGGTAAAGCTCCTCTAGGTATACATTTTCTATTATTTAGTATAAACCCACACTCTAGATTGGTTGATGTCAGTGGACTTTCTGGTGCTTTGATCAGAACTGGTAACATTTTTTACAGGGATCCATTACAGAATAGGAAAGATTGAAATTACTTTGTCTGGAGATGAATTAAAGTTTTTCAGAGAAGTGAAAGTGGTACGATAGAGCCATTGTCACTTGTGGTATATTCACTTCATGGAAATGCTTCAAAAACCTGTCTAGCCATGATTTACACATGAATTACTGTTGTCTCTGTCAATCATACAACTTCCTAGTCCATGAATAACTTTTGTCTGACTTTAGTAATATGTAATAATGGAATTGTGGTTCAGGTTATAGGGCTGCCATGTGTCCTCTTTTTCCAGGACACATGCGTAGAGGCGTTATAGCAACCCATAGTTAAAAGTAGAAGTTGGCAAATGTGTCCTCCTTTTTGCTCTTCAAAATATGGCAGACCTGTCTCTGCTCCACCATGCCCATGAAGCAGTATCCTGACAAAACCCTTGTACAAATGGTATAATGCCTTATGTTGTTTCTCTAATCCCAAAGCTGTTTTATTATTCAAATGCTCCCATGAGAGGGATGAGTGAATCTGGCATATATGAAAAGGGAAGATCACAAGGTCCCAGAACACAGTCTGCTTCCATGTAGAATGACCAGATTAAACAGTAAAATACAGACAAGCCCATGCAGCCAAACCATTTGTTTCAAGACATTTCCCACATGGCATGATTAGTGTTTACAAGTATCTCCAATGCATTATTTCATTAGGAAAGGAGTCTGCTTTTCTAATTTGCTCAGGCATCATGTGGTACAATTTGAAATAATTAAAATGTAGCAGTTCTAAGCCTGTTCTCAGTTAATATTCTGGAATAATAAGGAGAAACAATGTAGTTCTTCATATTGTAATAAATCAACACACTAGAAAACTGGATTTATGTGCTGGTTGTAAAACTGGGGTTAATTTTCTAGCAACACTTCTGTATAAGATCAACCTACATTTGATAGTAATTTCATTGTTTAGTTTTGGGCTGAATATTGTATTTTAATGCTCTTAAGCAGCAGTTCTATTCTCCCTGGGTGGGTGCCCCAGGGGCTGTATTATGTTTTGGATCTCCTCCTCCTCCAAGGGCAGAAGTAGATTTCCAAGCTCAAAGGGAAGCGTATTCAACCTCATTCAGCCCATCCTGGCTCTGTGATCCTTGCCTTACTCATCATGGGGCTCTGGCATCAGTTGATGTTAAAAGAGAAGAGGGTGTGCCAGGCCACATTGGCTGGAGGCTCCAAAAGACCCAGAAACTTTCCATTCCCTGAACACATCCCTGAAATGGAGGAAAATATATGCCCAGGGCCAGGGCTAGGTTATCCTGCAACCTAGGCAAGCTACCTGCCCCCCCCCAAAGTGCTATCTTCATGTTCAAAAACAGATGTCTTGTAGAAATGATAAAATTAATCAAACTACAAAATAAAAATAAATAAAAACATCAGAAATTTATAACAAATATCACAAAAGCTAATCTATATAAAACTTGGCTCCTCAAAGGTCTGCACCCTAATCAGCTGCCTAGCTGGCCTAATGATAGCACTTGACCTGTTTGTGCCAGTCACAGAGTGTATTTTCCCTCTCTTTGAAAACAAATAGGAGGGGAAGTCATTTGAAGTAAAAAAAGAGGAGGATACCAGAAAGTGGGTGGGAAGGAAGGAAGTTAAAACATGGCTTCCTCCTCCCTTCCACCCTGCTGCCATACACCCAGCATGGCTGTTCATCTACCTTCATTTCTTCCTGCCTTCTTCCCACTTGGATTGTTCTGATCATGTTGAACTTATGAAGGAATGGTGTTTGATATGGTGCCACTTTGTTACCACTTTGTTGTTCACATAATCATGTTAAAAGACTTAATCGGAAGTGAAAGTGCAAAGTAGCAGAGAGTAGGCTAGCAGCATTGCTATGTAACAGCAGAATTGAAATAGCTTAATTAGCTGACTCAGTCATGCATCGTGCCTAAACTCCAGATGACAGGAACTGTGTAGGCATTCAGCATTGCCTCATAAATGGTACTACAATGCGGTGCTTGCCAGTTGTGTCATTTGGCAATTGTTCCGTAATGGTAGCATGACTATCATGCTTACAACTCCTTTCATGTTTTATATATTTGTGGGCATCATTTTCAACTCCTCCATTCTCTTTTCTTTGTGTAATTGCTATCCCTTTTGCCATAGTCATTTTCTACTGCTGGGTTGTCGATGCCCTTAAGAATGTTTGCAGTGGAATATATATTTTGCTCCCAATTTTAAATAGCAGTTGAAGGTCCCCCTCCCTTTTTAACACCTAGATCCACTTTTCACATTACTAGTTCATGTATCTGGGGAATAACTGATGCAAATAACTGAGAATCAGAATAGGCTTCACCTTAGTAGTATCTACTACAGTGGTACCATGGGTTACAGATGCTTCAGGTTACAGACTTTGCTAAGCCAAAAATTGTACCTCGGGTTAAGAACTTTGCTTCAGGATGAGAACAGAAATCGTGTGGTGGCGGCGGGAGGCCCCATTAGCTAAAGTGGTACCTCAGGTTAAGAACAGTTTCAGGTTAAGAACGGACCTCCAGAACGAATTAGGTTCTTAACCCGAGGTACCACTGTACTAGTATCTTAGAAAATATTTTAATGTTTCATGTGTTATCTTTTCAAGCAGCTTGTATGTCTGCAGTGGCAGTCCTTTGAGCTTCATGGAGTGCTGCCCCAGAGGCCTCCCAACTTTGAGGGGATCAATCAGTCATCGTATTTGTATGCTATCTTTGCAAAGTTAAAACTGTGCTCAAGGTAGCTTACAACATATAAAAAATTAGTGACTACAAACATAACAAACGTAGTCATAAACAATAAGCAAAACATCAAAAAGTCACAACCATATACATCATAAGATCTGGAGGAAAATCCCATCGGCCCTCACGGCTGGTCAATGAAAGCACCAGCTGGCCATGTGGACAGGAAACACTTTCCCCAACTCTCCTGCCAGGCTGCAACCGCCACTGCTGTCAAAAATGGCAGGTGATCTTTATGGCAGATCTTCCTTGCCACCAAAAAGTACTGAATCAAATTTGTTTTGAGATGAACTGAGATGCTTTGAAAAGGAATTAAATCTTATTTTACTTAGAAACCCATAAACAGGCAGATTTGGTAGAACTGTTCTCATCTGGACACTTTGTTTCAGAAAGGTATATTCCAGTTTGAGAGTGACCTCCTCTTTTCTTCACCAATGTTTTTATCACTTGCCAAACTGAAATAAAACTTACCTAAATAATTAAGATAAGCACTAAAGGGCTCTGTATGGTCATATCAACAAAACTCTCAAAAATAGAACTGCAATATAATCTCTCTAGATTAAACAGTCTACAATGGTAATCATGTTTGCATTTAAACATTTTATTCTGAAAGGATTACAACACTGGGCTCATTTTTTCCCCTCCCTTTCCCCAGACAAGAAGGCGACACACTGACTCAAACAAAATGTATTTGTTCTCTAAAAATTTAACTTGCACAAATTTTATAAACAAACTGTATAGGTGTATGAAGTTTTGGCTGATTTAATCAGTAACTTATGTCTTTGGATTTATATAAGCTTGTTTACTCAAGATGCCTGCATTGGAAATGTTTATACTAAAAATACCTCCTATTTTACAGCATTTGAATTAAAATCTATATCATTGTAACATTATTGCTGTGGACTGGTGGGTATGACATAGTACACCATGGAACTCTTCCTTCCTCTTCTTCATGCATGCAGAATTACCTCTCACCATGAGAGAGGGATGTGCCCAACAGCATGCACAGGGCGTGGATTGAATCTTGCACCATGTCATCCCTTACCCCTCTGCCAAATCATATATCCCCATAACAAAAAAGGAGAGACTAGATATCAATGATACTAGTAACTCAGTGCTCATTACTCATATTTAAGTGCATTTTTTAAATTGCCTTGATCTTTTTCGACTGTATCTTCAAAAGTATTTTAGCAGCTTTGTGGACCCAGTGGTATAAAAGCAGGGTAAAATTGAAACAAACTAATAATAATGATAGTAACAATTTCTTACATGACATTCACCAATCTCTAAAGATAATCCTCTTTGGTCTTTCATTCTGCCTTTACAGTAGAATGGTTGCAATGCATCTGTGAGCATCTGCCTTGTATGGATATTGTCAGTGTTCATCATAATTCTGCAAAATGAAGCAGTATTATTTGTTATTTATAGAAGAAGAGCCTACTTGTATCAAAAAGTACACTTTAAAAAAAGTATAACCCACCCTTTATTCTAATATCTCAGGATGGGGAACAATAAAATAATTTAAAGTAACAACCTGTAACAAAAAAAGAGCAGATAAAATTCACATTACAGATTGCCATAAAACTGCAAAACAGATTCTAACTGAACATCAACAGCCTCCCAGGGCCTTAATGATTTGCCATGTTTAAGCTAGTGTCTAAGTACTAAAAGATTAGGCACCAGTCAAATTTCAGAAGTGATGGAGTTCCGCATTTGGGACACTGGCACATTCTCATGTCACTGCATACGGTATACCTCCTGGCATCATACGTTAAGAAAAGCTTCCCTAACAGAGCTTATCACTTGGGCAGCACTATGTAAGGAAATATTGTTCTTCAAGTATTAAAGTTCCAAGTTATTCAGGACTTTATAACTCATCACCAGTACCTTGAATTCTGAATGGAAATGTAAACTGCAGCTTACAAGTTAATCTTAAAGGGCAGTCCTACGTACAGTGTACTACAGCAATCCAGTCAGGAGGTTATCAGGACATGGATTACTGTGGCCAATTGGTCTCTGTTCAGGAGTGGCCATACCTGGCCAAAAGCACTCTGTGCCACCAGGGACACTTGAGCCTCCATTGACTCAAGTGTCAATGGATCAACTTGGATCAAGTAGTGCCCCCAGACCAAGAACCTTCTTCTTTACAGGGAGTGCAAGCCCATAAATTGCAGGTAGAGTATATAATTCCTAGACTCTAGAGCAGCCTTTCTCAACCTGTGGGTCCCCAGAGGTTGTTGCACTACAACTCCCATCAGAGCTCAAGGATGATGTGTGTTGTAGTCCAACAACATCTGGGGACCCACAGGTTGAGAACCGCTGATCTAGAGCCACTGAACCACAGTGTCACTGTCTTATCAGGATTTCATCTCAATTTATTGGCTCTCATCCAGCTCCTTAAAGTGTCTAGACAATGTTTCAGAACTTGCACAGCCTCATTTGACTTAGATGACAAGAAGAGCTGGTTGTCAGCACACTGATGATACCCCACTCCTAATCTCCATTGACCTGTCACGCAGCAGCTTCATGTGGATGTTAAATAGCATGAGGACAAGGTAGAACCTTGAGTGACTCTATGGATCAGCTGTCATGAAGTTGAGCACAAGTTCCTCAGTGCTACCCTCTGGAACCATATCCATTGGTAAGAAGAGAACCAGCACAACATTCTACCTCTAACTCCCAGCCCACAGAGCCAATTCAGTAAGATATCATGGTCAAATGGTATCAAAAGCAGTTGAGAGATCCATGAGAATCAACTTCCCATGTCTCTCTCTTGGAAAAAGGTAATCCATCATGAATCCATCATGGTGATCAAAGCTGCTTCAGTTTCAAAACAGGGCCTAAAGCAAGACTGGAATGGTTACTGATAACCAGTCTCTTCCAAGAGGGTCTGCAGCTGACCAACCACTATCCTTTTGAGCACCTAGACCAAAAAGGGAAAATTTGTCACCAGGCACTAGTAATCTCATTCTGGGTCCAAAGATAGTTGTTAGATGAATGGCCAATTAGATTGTAGGCCAGACTCAAAGTGCCAGTTTTAAACTATAAAGAACAGGACTCCAATACTTCAAGGACCTTCTCTCCCAATACAAACCTGCCTTATGGTCATGAGATGCCCTTCTGCATGTGCCTTGATGATGCAGAGTGGTAACAAGAGAATATGCCATTTCAGTAGCATCCCCTCAGCTGTAGAATGCTCTCCTGTGGCATTGTCAGTTTGTTGGAGCCAAAAAAAGGAGAACATTCTTGTTTTCCCCAAGCACTGAAATAATGATGTGGTTTGATTTATTTTTGGAGTGGGGTAGGAGATTTTTCCTGTTGTTAATTTCTGGGGGATGAACACTTTTATTAATAATTATTAATAATAATTAACAATAATTTTGGACATTTTAGGGTACTTCTGTACCTCAATTTTCAGAACCTTGAAACAAACAAAAAAAGTATTTGCTGGCAAATGTAAATGTGCCATCAAATCTAATACATACCTTAATTTCACAACGTAATTTGGCCCAAAAAGGTGAGCATTAGATTCAAGGAAATATGGTATTTTGCATGTCACTTTGAGACTTTTTGGGGACAAAGTGATGACTAAATTTAATAGAACTATTTAATTTAATAGTCGCTCCACCACCACCACCTTGTTTAGACAAGTGGGAACCACTATCTGGCTAAGTGAGGCATTGACTGTTTCCAGGATCCAGTCAACCCCTGCGCGCCCCGCCCCCTCACCTTCACAGCACACTTTGGAGACAGATGGCGAGCTTAATTTTTGAACTGTGCGTGCCAAAGCCTCAAGCCACAGTTGTGCCATTTATACTATTTTTAAATAAAATGTAGACCACATTTCCAAAATATGGAGAAAGAAAGCATGAAGAGTCACTTCAGCTGGAAATACCTTTTCAGTTATTTGTTCACCTGCCCCCACATCAACATGGCCACAAGTTTAGGTGCATGGCAGGCAAGAGAAGCAGCAGTGTCAATATATATCGGGTGTTAGGACAGTCTATGTTGCGGATGGAATTAAATGTCTCTTATCTGCAGAGAAGGGTGGTGTTCGTGTTCATATAATCTCTCTTTAAAGACAAAGAAAAAAACATGATAGTACATAATTTAAAGTGTAGAAATAAATAAGAATTCGTCATTTTATTTTAGTTTTGCTTTTTGGGTTAGAAATTTGTCAGCTATCATTTACCTTTGTCAAGGCCTGCACACACTGGCTATGAATTTTTGAACAATCCAGGTTCTTTCCCTCCACAGACCTGAATGTCTGTATAGTTCTTTTTAATGCTATTTTTTTAAAGGCTATTTCTAGATTAAGCTATTTTCATAAAAGCAGAGAACCGTGTTCATGGTGTCCTTATAAGCGAACTTATAAGCAGCTCTCTGAAATATATACACTCTCCTGCATACCTGTGCAGTTGAAAGTATACAGCCCTGGCACCACTGTGTTTGCCATACATTTTCTTATCTCATAAAAGCATTCAATCAAAAGTGTTATGTTGCTCTCTAAGTAATTCTTAGGTAATCTTAATAACTTGAAAAATTAGAAGAGAAGCTGTCATGTATCTTGAAACACAAAAATTAACACTTTTGAGAGGGGAAAACACAAGACAAACAGCTAAAAAAATGCAGAAGCACTTTAAAAACAGAATATTTTTATACAAGTGCACATCCTGTATTTAGAGGATAGGCTGCTTCTAAAGGCATTTGTCTGCCTTTTGAATATTTGGGAAAGCATATTTTTATCCAATAACTTTAGATTTCTTATTCTGAACACAATTGTTTTTTTTAAAAACCTGTGATTAGGGACTCTATCGAGTAACTAGTACTTTTCAGCAAGCCACCCTTGAATGCTGGAGATGCTTAAATCCCTTTGACTTCCACAGGATTCATTATTATGGTCAGTATTGTTCTATGTAGTGGGATGAATCTTGTTAATATCACTGAAACGAGCAAAAAGTCTTTTTTCATCTAGAAGAATGGGTTGTGATTAAAGTACACATAATCTCTTCTCCTTCAAGATAGAAAGTGAGTGTATCATATGATGCCTATGTCCTCTCTCCTCCTCCTCCATCCCAGTTTTTTATGCTGACTGGTACTAGTTATATTCCTCTCCTCTCTTGTGTTTAGCCCATTTCACCTAATACCTGTAGTCTCAGTGAGTTGAGACCATCATTGAAAGTTCTGGATTGATTAACTACTTTGGTCTGCTTTTGCCAGGCATGAGCAATCTGTGACCCTCCAGATGTTGCAGTATATCAGTATAAAATGTGGGCTGAAAATGACCCACAGTATTTGGTGCCATTTTTTAGAGGTTGGTTTCTAGTGGCAAGATGTAAGTTCATATTAAAATGAGAAATGCTGAAAGGTTTTTCGTGGTGGTTTTGTGAAACTTTTAATTTACTCCCATCTAAATAATTTAACGTTTATGTGTTTGGTTTTCGATTTATTTATTTATTGAACCAGCATGACCTTCACAAAGAAAGGGAATGGAAAGAAAGAAAGAAGTTATAACCAGGTAACTTTTAAAATACATGCAGTCAAAAATTAGAAAAGGGAAGGAGTAAAACAAAACAAAGGTTTGAAAGAAAGCTAAAAGAGAAACTTGATTGTCTTAGGAAGTTAGTACATTCCAAAATGAATGAATGTTCTTTTCATCTGCTAAAATTCTTTCCTCCAATCTCTACATACACACTGGACCCTGCTCAGTGCAATCAACATCAACGTTTCCTTATTTATATATTCTTTTATTATACTGTAACTAAAATTATGTTTCAGACCTGTAGGGGGGAAATGTGATGAGTCCCAGACACTGCATTTTATCACTGAATGCTTTACAGCAATGAGAAACAAATGAGCATGAATTATATTGTCTCTAATCTTGAGGTGTATACACAGAATCATTTAGAAACAGTGAAGGGTACTGATTTATACAGGATAATGTAATCTGCTGTCAGTATTCTGTCAGGAATAGCCAGTGGAAATGCTAGCTAGGGTGCTTTCCTGGTCACATTTTACCTAAAAAGTATATAGATTCACAGTATAGTCGAGTTGGAAGGGACCCAGAGGGTCATCTAGTCCAACCCACTGCTAAGCGTGAATCTCAACTAGCTCAACACAACTGGTGGCCATCTAACCTCTGCTTAAAAACTTCCAAGGAAGGAGAATCCAGCACCTCTCATGGGAGTCTGTTCTGTTGAGCAACTCTTCCTGTCAGCAAGTTCTTCCTGGCGTTTAATCGGAATCTACTTTATTTTAATATGAAGGTATTGCTTTGGTCCTCACACCCACATCAGCAGAAAGCAAGCTTGCTCCATCCTCTGTGTAGCAGTCCTTTAAATATTTGAAGATGGAAATCACATCTCCTCTCAGTCTCCTCTTAACCAGGTTAAACATACCCCATTCTCTCAACTGTTCCGCATAAGGCTCGGTTTCCAGACCCTTGATCATCTTGGCCACCCTCCTCTGAGCACATTGCAGCTTGTCTATATCCTTCTTAACTTGTGGTGCTCTGAACTTGGACACAGTACTCTAGGTGTGGTCTGACAGAGGTGGAACAGAGTGGGACTATTCTAGGTTAATGCAACCTAGAATAGCATTAGTCTTTTTTTGCTGCTGCATCACACTGTTGACTCATGTTCAGTTTGTGGTCTACGAAGACCCCTAGATTCTTTTTACATGTAGTACTGGCAATCCAGGTGTCCCTAATCTGATATTTGTTCAACTAATTATTCCTGCCAAAATGTAGAAGCTTACATTTGTCCCCATTGAAATTCATTTTGTTAAGTTTGAGCCCAGTTCTCCAATCTATTAGTGCCACATTGAATCCTGATTCTGTCTTCGGCAGCATTAGCTACCCCTCCCAGTTTGGTATCATCTGCAAAATTTGATGAACACCCCCTCAATACCTTCATCCAAATTGTTTCTAAAGATGTTGAACAACAATGGGCCCAGGACAAAACCCTGTGGCATCCAACTTGTCACTTTTTTCCCAAGTTCATGAGGAATCATTAGTGAGCAGTCTTTGGGTTCGGTCAGTCAACTAGGTACAAATCCACCTAGCAGTTACCTCACCCATCCACATTTTACCAACTGCTCTGCAAGAATATGATGGGGAACCTTTCTCAAAAGCATTGCTGAAATCACAATAAACTATGTCCACAGCATTCCCTTGATCCACCAAGCTTGTAACTGGGATTATTTTTCAGCCAGAACTCACCAGATCTGAGTTCCAGCACCTCTCAAGTGGGTGCCATTGCCATTGTAAGAGAACAAGGGATGCATTCATGGTGAATTCCAGCACCTCTTTTTCTAGAAAAATAGCACTACTTCTAGCTCATATCAAAAAAGGAGATGTTATTACTTTCTTTTTTAAAGAAACTCATGGTGTGTCTTAGTAATCATAGCATCCTTTTCTAAGTGCTCACAGATTGACTGTTTAATTATCTGTACTAGAACCTTTCCTGCTAATGATGTCAAGCTCGCTGGTCAACCGTTACCTCGGTTGTCTTCTTTTCCCCCTTTTTGAAGTTGGGGACAACATTTGCCTGCTTTCAGTCTGCAGGGACGTCACCTCTTCTCCAAGAATTCTCAAAGATTGTAGACAGAGGCTCTGATATTACATCCACAAGCTCCTTTGGGTGCAGCTCACCAGGCCCTGGAGATTTGAATTCATTTAAAGTAGCTAGGGGTTGCCTTACTCACTCCTTGCATCGTTTATTCTGTTATCACCCGGTTGCACACTGCTTTCCTTTTGTGTGAAGACAGAGGCAAAGTAGGTACAGTGGTACCTCAGGTTAAGTACTTAATTTGTTCCAGAGGTCCGTATTTAACCTGAAACTGTTCTTAACCTGAAGCACCACTTTAGCTAATGGGGCCTCCCGCTGCCGCCGCGCCGCCAGAGCACGATTTCTGTTCTCATCCTGAAGCAAAGTTCTTAACCCGAGGAAATATTTCTGGGTTAGTGGAGTCTGTAACCTGAAACGTACCACTGTATTGAGCAATTCTGCCTTCTCACTGTCACCTAATAGCATTTTTCTTCTCCCCTTGCTTGTTCTTCTTGCTTTGTGCATAGCCAAAGAATTTTTTTACATTTTTTAAAAACCTCTCTTGCAAGCCTGAGCTCCTTCTGAGCTTTCACCTGCCTGACCTCCCACAACTGTTGGTTACTCTTCCTTCATTATTTCCCCTTTTTTCCTACATAAACACACACACACACACACACACACACACACACACACACAATAGAAAGCACAAGGAAAACTAAATGGATGAAAGGAGAAAATTATATACCATTGTAGTTTTCCATAAAACTCCTGCCTTTTCATCTGTCAGCTCAAACCTGCTCAAACCTGCTATTTCTTTGATCAGATTTTAATAAAAATAAGAGTACTGGTGACAGAAAGGACCCTAGTCATATCCCTACACACAGTGTTAATCCAATGGAGCAGAACACATACCTGAAATAATTTTGAGATCAGATTGGGAGTAGGGTGGTCATATGCCCAATTTTATTTGTGCTCCCTTTTTCGTTGATGCTTTTCCTCCCCTCCTTTTTTTTCCTTTTTGGTCATGCTTAAATTGAGTAAGAGAATCAACAAGGTCCACTTTTTTAATCTCCTAAATGAGGGTATAAGACAGGGCTATCCAAGCAGTTCCATTCCACAAGCACACCCTGAAATTCAACAAAAAGATGCGGAAAGTTGCAACTATGAACCTGAGCAACTGTAACCAAACTGTAACCAAATGGGAAGAATTTGAAAGAGGGCAATAGCTCTCCACCTGAAAATCTAAAGCAAGTGAGCCTTTCTTTCACAAAGTTCAAACACCACAACCTCCACAGTTATCACACAAACATGGGCAGCCAGTTCTGGCTTAATGTAACCAGCCTAGATGGATGAGGGTCAAGAGTCTACTTTATATTGCCCACCTCTCGGCCACAAATCATCCTGTCTGCTGGAAGTCTGAGCCGCTTTTCTCATTTGCGAACTCAGTGTATTACAAACAAAATTTGTCTTCTTTTAAAAATGTTTTTTGAAGTAAGCACCATGACAAGCTTTTAAATCATTCGATATAGCAATACATCCTGCTAGCATAAATAAGAATTTTCATAACTTTGCTATTGTTGAATTATCTTAACTTTCCTTCTTGGTGTCTTTGTTAATCATAATCATCATTTACTTCTTTTGAAGTTGGGTTGATTGAAATTGCTGTTTGTGTAATGGCTAACTACATTTGTTTTCACACGAAAAGAACAGTAATGGATATCTGTGGCAAAACATAGATTACTTCAGGACCAGAAAAGCATAGTTTTATATCTGTATGAAATCTTTGGCTTTAGAGCATAGAAGATTTAACCCTTGTCAGGTGTCTTGAAGGTCACTGGTTGATCTATGGATTAATCAGTTTAAGAGTGAAACCCAACCAGTGACAGGTCTTGTGTGTGTGTGTGTGTGTGTGTGTGTTTGGCTGTAACAGACTTGCGATTTTCTATAATGCTTTTAGTCGGACCATGAAACTCTGATGTAAAGCTTATCTCTGATCTTTGACTTTTGCCGTACTCATGGGATCCTATGTGTGTCTTGTAGGGGAACGGGGGCATGAATTTCTTAACATTTGACACCTGGCTCCACCAGGTTCCTTGTCCACAATCTTCGACACAGCACTTTTCAAAAGCATTAATAAACTTTAAGCCGTTAAGCTGTATGACCAGTGGGTCATAAAAAACTATTGTGCTTAGTCTTTTCTTCACTGATGGATTATCATATTGACATGTAATCCTTTTCCACTTTTGTCTCTCTTATTCACAGCTGTTGTGAACTTGGATAACTCTGTGGTTGATTTAGAGACTCTTCAAGCCCTTTATGAGAATGTGAGTAACAAGACAAATATATATCATGAATTGTATTATTGTATTATTGCTCATTGTATTATTAGCACTTTTTGATTGCCTGAAAACCAGGGCAAAGCCATTATGTTGTGGCTATGGGAGTTTTGCTATAATAGAACAGTTTCCTGGTTCAAATCAAATGGAAAACACCATGCAGAAATTAAAAGGTCTGGGAAATTGTGTAACCCCTCAAAGACAGGACATTACAAATTAGTAGACTAAGACATGTAGTCTAGCATAATAGGAAAGCACAGTGGAAAAATTATGTTCCTACACATCAAAAAGTTAGTCAGAGGACATATGCCAGATCTATTTGGTGCATTTTTAATAGTCAGCTGTTGGTTTTATTGTGAAATAGCTGTTTTACATTTTAATCATTCTTAGCATGTAATAAAAGCCAGTATTAACACACATTAATATACTGTAAGGTCATGGATTGGCTGGCACTAAATCTTATCTTTCGCCTAACATGAGTATATTTAAAATAATTATTTTAAAATCCATTCTCTTTCTGTATTCACTTTTCTCACTTTATTTAATTGCTATAAAGGTAAAGGTAAAGGTACCCCTGCCCGTACGGCCCAGTCTTGACAGACTCTGGGGTTGTGCGCCCATCTCACTTAAGAGGTCAGGGGCCAGCGCTGTCCGAAGACACTTCCAGGTCACGTGGCCAGCGTGACATCGCTGCTCTGGTGAGCCAGAGCCGCACACGGAATTGCTATAGTCTACATTATTTTCCCTCCATGTATCTACTGATCTGATTTCACTTTAAAGCCACAAAACTGTCTGTTCATAAATGATATTTTTTCTACCTAAATTTAAGGAAAACCCAAGGAGCATCCAAGCTGAAATGGAAAGCTAAAGTACAGTACACCAATATATGCTCCCCCCCCCCCCACACACACCTCAAGTGGTTTGGAAGAGCAACTTAAACATATTTTTAAATGGATTCCCTACTCCAATGCCTAAACTAAGTCCATAGCTCAGACTTCAGCCCCCCAATTATGTCAGCTTATAGTCCAAACTTGCTTTCAGGAGAGGAAGGAGAAGAGCATGCTCTTTTGCCAAAAGTGTTTTCGACCTTCCTGTAGGATCCGTCTTTCCTAGTCATTGTTCCTAACAAAATAAATTCTTTCCAGGGCCACTAATGGAATTCCAGCAGCCCTGATTCCATCTCCCTGCAAGCTTACAACAATACATATTGTCTTTAAAAGTACAATCCCTGTTAAAAATTAGTTGCTGAGCATGGCTGTCTATTAGTTACTAAATGTGAATGAAAGCATGTGTAAAAAAGGATATATTCTAATGCTTTCAAGAAGCTGATAGGTTCCATTAGGTTTCCTGATGGGGCCATTACCGAAAAGGTTTTTTATGTGCATATGCACCCTGGATGTTGAGATGGGTAGAGGGAGCCCTCTTGGTTGTTCCACCATTCTTAGAAGCTCAGAGCTAGGTGGGAGTGGTGCCCAAGAGAGGACATTCTCTCTGGCAGCCCCTAAGCTGTGGAACTCCCCCATAGAGGTCCATCTGACATCTTCATTATACACCTTTGAGCCAATGCTGAAGGCATACAACTTTATCCTGTTTTTTGTTTTGTTTTTACATCCATTATGTATATTTTAGTTCAACTTTACTTTTGTGATTGTTTTTAACATTGAGTTTTAATAGCTGTAACCCACCCTGGGGACCATAGGGTGAATGGCAGGTTGTTGTTGTTGTTGTTGTTTCTTGTGACCTAGTGGGGGTTTAAGATAGCTCATCTGATAATATCAAAAGATGACAAGGTAACTAATGGGAGGGATGATAGGCACTCACTGTAAAATGGCTTAATAGCTCATCACTAGCACCCTTAATTGTCCCTAACAGCAAGAAAGAGATGCATGTAGGGTAGAAACATAATATAAATACCTGACCTGCAATTTATGCTTTTTAGCCTTGCTGTGATGGCGGCGCTAGCTCTTAATCAGGGAAGTAGCAATGAAGCTGGTGAAAGGACCTGTTCAGGCTACCATGGCAAAAATATTCATAGAGGCTTGTACTGCTTTGTCTATTAAACATAAAAGAAAGAACAAGCTGGAGTGAAAATAATCTTCTTGGCGAGTCTCTTAATCTTAAACTTTTTCAGATCTGTAGTGGGGGGGGGGGACACCACTGCTTTGCCCTTGTCCTTGGGGCACACTGCCTTGAGAGCCTAGGGAAATGTTGACATCTTCCCTGGATTTATGAGTTGCTACTGCTCTTGCTGTATGGAGGAGAAGACAAGAGGAGCTTGCCAAGGAAGCTACTGCTGTGGATATCACTGCTGGAAAAGTGGGCCTAACTGGAACTCTGATCTGCAGCTGGCGCCATCTCACCTATATTTTCTGCTAAAAATATAGTGTCTCAAATAATTCTTCCCTTAGTTTAACTCCTCCACAAGGAGGGAGTTTTCTCTTTCACCCCCAGCTTTCCATCCAGAACAAGGAGGATTCTTTTTCTGCTGAAGCCTGAAAAGAATTGCCCAGGTTTTACTGCTCCATATTTCCAAATCTTTTATTAACTTGCACAACCTTTCCTGTTACTTTTCATACACTACGTTCATTAATTGTCACATCTGAACATTCATTTTACTGTACAGTTAAAACACTGCGGTACTAGTTCTCAGACGTTTTATTTGATCTCTGAAACATATGGGAGCATTTGTTTTATGCTCTTTCTTCAAAATGTAATCACTTTTTTCTGATTACATATGTTTGGCATGGCGCTTTTCCTTCGAGATGTGAAAGAAGTTTGGGCAGCCTCCAAGTCTAAACACACCCTAATTTCAAAAGCCGCAATCCTGAGGGCTTAATTCCTGTTTACTAAGGAATTAAAGACTTGTTAAACTGCATAGTTACTGAATACATCTTAGACATTTTCTATTTTCCAGTGAAAAACCCAGATAGCTCATTTAGGCTTATTGTTCTGTGTTATTAGGAATAGTTACTGGCATAATAATACCATGGGTATTATTCCTCTTCCTCTTGTGCTTCTTCTTCTCCTCATCCTCCTCCAGTCTCTGGGTATTTGCTGAATGGTTACTGAAGAAGTTGTTACAGTAACATTTAATTAAAGAGGCTCTAGTTAACCTAGAGAAGAGCAGATTAAGAAGCTACATGATACCTGAAGGACCCATGAGCTGCTGCATCACACTGTTGACTCATGTCAAGCTTGTTCCTTTTCACATGTACGTCTGTCAAGCCGGGTGTGCCTCATCTTATGTTTGTGCCGCTGGTTATACCTGCCTAAGTGTGGAACCCTGATTGACCCTTGATTATTGAAATACAAATAAAATAAGTCAAAGGTACTGTTCTAAGAATGTATTAGAAAGGAAACAAAGGATAAGCTAATAATGCTAGGTATATTCACCATCAGAAGGAAAATACACATCGGGGGGAAAATTTAGGGAGTCCAATTATGTGGGGGGGGGTTGTTTTTTAATCTATGTTAATAAATAGAGAAGACAACAAGAGATACAGTGGTAAGAACTTAATTCATTCTGGAGGTCCGTTCTTAACCTGAAACAGTTCTTAACCTGAAGCACCACTTTAGCTAATGGGGCCTCCCGCTGCTGCCACCATGCAGTTTCTGTTCTCACCCTGAAGCAAAGTTCTTAACCTGAGGTACTATTTCTGGGTTAGCGGAGTCTGTAACCTGAAGTGCATGTAACCTGAAGCGTCTGTAACCCGAGGTACCACTGTAGTAGAGATATAAATTAAGTTAATTGTTTGTTAACAAATGGAGTATAGACTTGTACTGTATATGGTTGTTGTTTTGTTTATAAGATTTATACCCGTGTCTAGTTAAAGAAGATGTAAGTGTAGAACCGTTCATTTGTCCCTATTGAAAAATATTTTGTTAGTTTTGGCTCGGATCTCCAGTCTGTTCTCCAAATCCTCTCAAATCCTAATTCTATTTTATGCAGTATTAGCTACCCGTCCCAATTTGGTGCCTGCAAATTTGGTGAGCATCCCCTCTATTCCTTCATCCAATTTCTTTATAAAGCTGTTGGACAACACCAGGCCCCAGGATAGAACCCTGTATCTCCCCAATTGTTACTTCTCCCCCCCCCTCGGGATTATGAGAAACCTCCTCCTCTCCTAGACAAGGACTTACTATCATAGATTGTCGTTATCTCTGAATACAGCCATTGTTATAAAATGATGGGAAGTGTATTTAATGTAGCAATTGGGGAAGGAGGGGCTCTTGCACACTTTCTGGTTTATCTTATTCCCCCCTCTCCATACATCACAGTCTGTTATCAGCCACCAATGAAAGGATGTGCTGTGATTAATAATACATAATACATGTGTATATGTGAAGAACAATATATTTACGAGCAGTCAAGGATTTATGAGATGAGAGTTCTGAAAAGTATCTTGCAGGAGACTCCCACCCAATTGGTTTTACTTTCCTACTTAAAGTATATTTGATGGGGAACTGTGCAGGAATATTATCTTGTGTCTTGTTTGCTGTACTATATTACAATTAGCTTGTGCCATCAGTTTTCTATTTAATTTATTTCAATGTATTGTCTCAAAGATGTTTCAAGTGTAATCAGGAGCTAATGAAATTTTATGTGAACAATATGCTGAATGTTCTCTTTGACAAAATGCTCTTGAGGGGAATAGGAATGTCCTTTTTATTTCCCGAATTTGGCTTCAATTTTATATACATGCACACAAAGAGAGACAAATATAACCAAAATTAGCTTTGGAGACTTGACACTTGACGCAGCCCACAAATAGTGTACCAGAAAACTTAGCTCATATTCCAAGAAGCAGGAGAAACATTTTACTGAATCTCAACTAGATCATACATGGCAGATCGCCCTACAACCTCTGCTTGAAAACCTTCAAGGAAGGAGAGTCCACCACTTCTTGTGGGAGTCTGTTCCACTGTTGAAAAGCTCTTACCGTCAGAATGCTTTTCCTGATGTTTAGTTTGAATCTGCTTTCTTGTAACTTGAATCCATTGGTTTGTGTCCTAGCCTCTGGAGCAGGGGGGGAAAAGCTTGCTTCATCCTCCATGTGACAGCCCTTTAGATGTGTGAACATGGCTATCATGTCTCTTCTCAGTCTCCTCTTTTCCAGGCTAAAATACCTAATTCCCTCAATCATTCTTCGTAAGGCTTGGTTTCCAGACCCTTGATCATTTTGGTCCCCCTCCTCTGCACACGTTCCATCTTATCAATATCCTTCTTCAACTGTGTGCCCAGAAATGGACTCAGTATTCCAGGCGTGGTCTGATGAAGGCAGAATAGAGTGGGACTATTACTTCCCCTAGGGCAGTGTTTCCCAACCTTGGGCCTCCAGATGTTTTTGGCCTACAACTCCCATCATCCCTAGCTAGCAAGACCAGTGGTCAGGGATGATGGGAATTGTAGTTCAAAAACAGCTGGAGGCCCAAGGTTGGGAAACACTGCCTTAGGGGGATGCAGGTGGTGCTGTGGATTAAACCAGAGCCTAGCACTTGCCGATCAGAAGGTTGGCAGTTTGAATCCCCGTGATGGGGTGAGCTCCCGTTGCTCAGTCCCTGCTCTTGCCAACCAGCAGTTCGAAAGCACGTCAAAGTGCAAGTAGATAAATAGGTACCGCTCCAGCGGGAAGGTAAACAGTGTTTCCGTGTGCTGCACTGGTTCGCCAGAAGCGGCTTAGTCATGCTGGCCACATGACCCGGAAGCTGTACACCAGCTCCCTCGGCCAATAAAGTGAGATGAGCACCGCAACCCCAGAGTTGGCCACAACTGGACCTAATGGTCAGGGGTACCTTTACCTTTTATTACTTCCCTTGACCTGGACACAATACTTCTGTTGATGCAGCCTAGAATAGCAATAGTTATTTTTGATGCTGCACCACACTGCTGACACATGTCAGCAACTCCACAATTCTATGATACTATGAAACTCCACAATTCTATGATACTATGAAACATGTTGGCTCCGTGCAACATAGGGCAGCAGAATCATATTTCCCCACCTAGTCACTTGTGCTGCCTTTGAAGGTAGGGCAGCACACTTGAAGTGGCACCTATGTACCATAATCCTAATCTCTCAAATTTCACTGCAGATTTTCCTGTGTCTTTTAATGAGGCTCTAAGCTTTGGAATTGAACTGAAAGCATGCTTCACTCTTTTCTGTGATTCCTGTTTCTCTCAGGTTGCCTGTAGGCTAACAAAGACTGGATCTCAAGGGATCTGGAACCCAGGTCCTTTCACCAGACCAGTGGCACAAACTTGAACAGAAGGACAGAGGGATGGAGGGAGGCTGAAACCAAGCAGGCACAGACCAGGGTCAAGCCTCTTGGCCCCAGTGAAGACTCTTCCCCCTCCCTCCCTCACCTGGCACTTCCAAGGCTCAAGCAGCTGGGCTCTGAGCATGGGAGGCAGCCCTGTTCAGGCTGGAGCCGACAATGAGAGGCTGAGTCAGGGGGCTTGCTGGGGGACGACAGCAGGCCCAATCACACACCACTCCCTTTTATCCCTGACCAGATGCCAACAGGTGGCAGCCAAGTTCCTCCATGGCGGGGGGCTTGTGGGGTGCCAGGTCCAGACCGAGGCCTCTGGAGGGGAGGAGAGGAGGGAGGGGGCCCAGGAGACAGAAAAGTGGGTGGGCGATCAGGCACCTTACCTGCGTTCTCATGCAGTGGAGAAAGAGGCTGACGTGGCTTGACATGGTCAATGGGGGGGATGCCCCCCAAAATTGGAGGGTAAGGGGTCTGGGCTCCTTAGAGTTGGCAACTATACACCAGACCAAAGACTTAAAATGTTTTTAAACTGTCAGCAATGACTCTTTATGTAAATGCACCTTATCAAGTAACATATAGGGAGTTGCTTCTTTGGTCTGCCCCTACCTCGAACCCTTCCTGGAGTGTGGTTAGTGTTCTCCCCAAGGCTCAATTTAGAAGTGGGATGGAAGCCTTAGGACTCACACCCAGAGATGTTTTGCTGTTCCTCAACAGCACTGAATCCAGGAGCACCCCAAAACTGTGGAGCTGCTTCTTCCAGGAGAGAACAATACCACCCAGAGCAGGCCATCTTCCCATCTCCAAGACAAAAGTCTCTGATTTTTCAGTATTCAGCTTCAGTTTATTGGGCTACACCCAATCTATGACTGCCTCCAAGCACTGGCCTAACACTTCAACTGCCTCTTCTGATTCAGTTGAAAACAGAGACAGAGCTGGTTGTCATCCACATATTGATGACACTTAACTCCAAATTTCCTAATGACTGTTCTCAGGGGGCTTCATGTAGATGTTAAATAGCATGGGGGGGGGGGAGATGGAATCCTGTGGGACACCACAGGACAGCTCCCTGGAATGGCTCTGGAGATATGAGCGGACCCACTAAAGCACAGTTTCCCCAACCCTCTGAGAGAAGCTCCAGAAGGATACTGTGGTCAATAGTACCAAAAGCCACTGCAAGATCAAGGTGAATGAGCCGAATTACACTCTTCTGGTAAAAGTCAGGCAACCAAGGCAGCTTTAATGCCATGACCAGACCTAAAGCCAGACTGGCATCTGGACCTGGGCAAGATGTCTAATTCTCTCCCCCTCTCCTCCCTGGCCAGTGGTTGGGCCCTGTTCTTTGATGGCCACCAGCTCTGGCACTGACATAGGAAGTGTGGAAGCTTTAGGGGTTGTGGTTCCTGTGTGGAAAATTTATACAGTAATTGGTTTTTTGTTTTGTTTTTGTTTTTTTACTGTCACATTTCTGTGATCTCATGCTCTCTGAAAGATTGAGCCATCAGGACTAACACAACAGATACTGCTTTTAGACTATAATGTGAGATATCATCATTCCAGTTGTGCTTTCCTATTCCCAGCTCTGTAGTATGTTCAATTGTTAGCTCGTGTAGGCTATGTAATTTAATTATTAACACAACCCCAAAGTCTATACCAAACATTGCTTTTGCATATACTTCTTCAATTCAGGATGTATTCAAGCACTCAGTGCTCAAAACTCAGATGTTCACTGTTATAGAAAGTGTGTGTGTTTGTGTTACAGCAGGCACATGGGTTTTTTTCAGCTTCAGTGTTTGATAGGTATCATACTCATGTTAAAATACTACCAACGTAATGCTACTTAAGGAAAAACCCAACTGCTGTTAGAACACTTTGACCTCTAAAATAACTGTTGCTCTTTCCTTTGAACAGAATACTGTTGAAAAGTGGGACCTGCTAATAGAAAGTCACATCAATATTAGAGGGAAATGAGATTTTTGACTGTGTTTGTTTCATCTTAAGTGGAGCAAATCTTTATGTAAAAGAGGAATTGTTTAGCATTTTACTCACGGTTTATCTCCCATGGCTTCGGAACCAATTGATAAATAACTCACTTAAAGAATTGCTTTCCCCCCACCCTCCAAAAACAAATATTGACTCATATATCAATAGTGTTGAAAACTTTGATTTAGGTGCCTTACTTTCTTAAATGTGTTTTTGGAGATCAGATTGCCCTCAGGTGCAAGCAACTAACTAGTGAAAAGAAATAGTGCTTCCTAGACATTGGATCTAGGAAAATATATGAAAAACTCAAAAGGTGTGGCGTGTGTGTGAGAGAGAGAAAGAAGACGACCATGAGTTGTCTTTATGTATGCTTGAATGAATAGATCTCTTGCAAACTTTTAACAGTCATAACATTACATTTAGAGAAGTTTTGTTCGGCATCAAACATTCTTGCATGTATCATTCTTCAGTAAACTAAGTCACTGAAACCATTGAAACCATCTATATAAACAGCTGACTTTCTTAATATGAGGAGTCATAACTGATTTTAATTGATTAACATGTTATGAGCATTATATAATTTATTTTATTTGTATTTGTATTCTGCTTTTAAACCATAATGTTCCCTCCAACCCCCCTCTTTGTTTGTCTTTTTTTAAAGAGAGCACAATCAGATGAACTTGAAAAGATAGAAAAACATGGCAAGTCAAGTAAAGAAAAGGAGAATGCCAAGTCTTTGGACAAACCTGAACAGTAAGGACCCTATGGTTGGGCATTCTATTGGGCTGCAATGCTACCTTCTGCTTTGTGGGAGAACAATTTGCCCGTGAAATTCATATAATAGATTTAAATAATACTTTTCATTAACTTCGGCAGGTTTCTTTATGAGCTGTCCCTCATTCCCAACTTCTCAGAACGAGTCTTTTGTATCCTGTTCCAGTCAACGTTTTCTGAAAGCATTTCCTCCATCCACAGCAAACTTGAATTGTTGCAGAAACTGTGTGAGGTAGGTTAACTTTGGACCATGTGATGTGAGGGTTAGATTTGCTGATATTTAATCTTTCTTGTTCAGCAATACTCATATTTCAAAAGTTTTATTTACTTTAGCTGCTCATTAAATGTGAAGGATAGCAGTCCTGCTGAATGGAACATTTTATGATTGTGCTTCAAGATCAAAGCAAATCTTAAGATTTGGCTTTCAGTCCTGAAATATAACATCACAAGTCTGTAGCCAATGCACACCAACCTCTAGAGAATAATGTACCTTCTTCCTGTGCCAAAGCAAAATCTCTTCTGTCTGTAACTGATGCTGCCTTCCCTTTAGCATTTTCTAAACAAACACTATTTGGCCTTTTCTCTTAATGTGTGTGTTAATTTTTGTAAACATCCTTTCTGTTATAATTTCTAATAATCAGATTGGAGTAATTTGGTGACATTGACATTAGCTAAACATCTTGAAACTTAACTACAATAAGAATCTATGGCTGCTATCCTATATCCATTTAATCGGGAATAATCCCCATTGAACTCAGTGGGAGTTACTGTTAAGTAGACACGTATGAAATTGTGCTACATTTCCTAAACATTCTTCTACAAATTCTTAAACATTCCTAAACATTCTTCTACAAATGTAGCAAGTATGGTCAAACAGCTCTTTGCAGCAATGTACAACTGATATTTTCAGTGCCATTTTTCTAGAAAAAGAGATATGAACACCTCCCTCGTTCTCTTATAATGGCAATGGGGCCCACCTGAGAGATGCCAGAACTCATTTCCAGTGAGTTCCAGCTGAAAAAACCCTGATTATTTGTCGCTTGCATTAAAAGTTGGTTGGTTGGCATCTGTCTGTCTTGGGAGACAATGTAGTAGTGCGCTTTTGTGGTTGAAGTCAAGCTGTTGGAAGGTTACAGTGCCTGTTCTGGCTGTAGAAACCGATACACAAGTCACATGTTTTGTTGCAGTAAAAACTCTCACCTTAACTCTCATCTCACTGCTTCACCATCATATTTCTCTGGGGTAAAAATCTAGGTTGCGTTGACTGCCCCAAAACATTTTCAGAGTGAAATGCATGCTTTTGAGGGTATTGAAACACTCCCCACTCCACACCCTATTGCTGTAGCTCTTTCTGTGATTTTTGTGTCTCTTTTTAGTCTGAAGTGCTGCTGCTTTGATGCCATTCCCCCCTGGTTAGTCATTACATTATCCCAACCAGTCTGGTACTGGCTAATGAACTTTATACTGTCATGGTACTACGTAATCAATTAGATTTGGCCATGTGCCGATATCACTGAGGAAAGCCTTTCCCTTGCCTTCATTCTGATTGGTTGGGGAAGAGGGTGCTACAAACCAACCAACCAACCAACCAATCAATCAATCAAAAAGGCCACCTTCTTTCAGGAGTCTTTCATTGGGCATTGCCTGAGGCAACTGAGTGAATACTTCCCCTCAGTCTTGCAGTACAGGGTCTGAGTAGAAAAAAGAGGTTTAGTTTGTCCTCTTTCACCCTCCCCTACTATTCTCAAGAGATCAGTAAACAGATTTCATCTAACATAATACTAATGAAGCTTTTTAGGCCTTTAAGAAGAGTTGACTTTTGTTTGCCATCCTTTTTTAGCCATCAAAAATCCAGTTGCTAAAAGTAGGGTGGCCCACCTCATTAAGAATTGTCTCTGTGTGTGTTCTTAATGAGAAACAGAAGTATAATTTTCAAAGTATAACAGAATG
The DNA here is from genome assembly GCF_964234715.1 of Podarcis melisellensis. Taxonomy (NCBI): domain Eukaryota; kingdom Metazoa; phylum Chordata; class Lepidosauria; order Squamata; family Lacertidae; genus Podarcis; species Podarcis melisellensis. The sequence continues at coordinate 44,266,513 of NC_138530.1, read as the reverse complement.
GCTCCATTGTTCCAGATACCTCCTTCCATCAACAGAGGATGGTTGTGGGGCTTAACCCACTATGCGGAAGCCTACGTGGTGGTGGTCTTCCTTTGTGCCAAGCATTGGTGTGCCAGGGGTTCTCTTGCTGGCTGAGTCATGCTCACACCATTGCTGCTGGTGAAGCTTATTTATCTCTCTGCTAGCAAGTGTAAGATGACTAATTTGCTAGTGAAGAGAAAACTCTTCACAACATGTATTCTGTGGTTGTTTCTTGTCAAGAATGGGAATCATTCTGTTTTTTCTGGTGCCAAATCCAGAGTTGATTGCTGCAAGTTATGTTATGGTGATATTTGCCCAGTTACTCTAATGCACATGCAGCCTTTGCACACGTCCCCTGTGGGCCTCCAATATCCCCTGTTTATGAATTTTCCCCATCACATAAAACATTATTGTGACTTTCCCCTGCTGTCAAAATCTGTGTTTTCTTTCCCAGGTACACACCTGCTATATGCCAGATAGAGCATGTACTTAGAGCTCCACCTAACATTTTCTATGGTTGAGCTGTTATATGACACCTCCAACCACTTTCTCTTGACAAAATATGGTGATGATGATGATGATGATGATAGTAATATTAATTTATTTATACCCTGCCCAGCTGGCTGGGTTTCCCTATTATATATGTGTATCTCTTGAAGAGGCATGACCTTAATGATACCAAATGATTAATAAGTACTGATATTCCTGTGCCAGGGAAGGGCAGGGGTGGTGGTAAAATTTTCAGCATTTGAACAACATTTTGGTGTTATTTTATTTGTAACCCGTGAGCAACACGGGTTGTAGTTAAGTCCTACAAAATTGTTACCATTGAGGTTTTATTGAGATAATCATAGCATGAATATGATATGCAAAAGTAAGTTACAGCATATATATTTCTTATAACAAAATAATAATTTTTTCCATTGCCATTGTCTATTATTTCTTAAATGAAACCAAATATTTCTGATGAAGAAGTTGCTCTGTATCTTGTTTTCTCAGACACTGAAGAATGGCTCAGGAGTTATGCAGGTCTTAAGTTTGGTCCTTGCTTTTGGGAATTACATGAATGGTGGAAACAGGACAAGAGGACAAGCAGATGGCTTTGGGTTAGACATACTTCCCAAACTGAAAGATGTCAAGAGTAGCGTAAGTTTGGTTCTTTTCAGTTGTTGTAAAACTTAATATTGTATTCTTTAGCTCATAGATTCCCTGTGGTTACCTCAGTCATTAAATAAATGATTGATCACATCTGTTATGTATATGGTCCTTAAAATCTTGTTACCATACTGTTGTTTTTTTAAAAAATAATAATTTTTATCACATTTTCAATTTTTACATTTCATTATAGCCATCCATTTTAGCCATCCATTCAACTTCTTCCCTCCCTTCCCTTCCAATGTTCTTTTAATTTACCCACCATTCCTGCATATTTTTATATATCTAATTCAGTTCTCCCATCGTACATCCCTTTTAAATATGTTATACTGTTGATTTTTCCTTAATACTGCCAGCATTTTCATCTGTACACAAATATTTACTACACACTCAGTGAAAGTTTTCCACTCTAAATAACTGTGATTCTTGCTCTCTAATTCTGCTTGCTAGACCTGCTAACTCTGCATATTCTATCATCATAGGTTACCAGTCCTCCTTGCTAGGGACCTCCCTCACCTTCCATTTTTGGGCTAATAGGATCCGAGCCACTGTTGTTGCATACATAAATGTCTGAACCATTCCTAACAGAAATGCCTCTGGGGTTTTGGGGGGAATTTTGTTTTAAACATTTTTTTCCATCTCATTATATATCACCTCCCAATATTCTTTAACTTTTTTTGCATGCCCACTACATATGAAAAAGCCCCTTCCATGTCTTTACATTTCCAACACAAATTCAATTCCACTTTATAGGTTTTAGCTAGTCTACTTGGGGCTAAATACCATCTATGAATCACTTTCATGTAGTTCTCTTTCAACATGTAACATGCAGTGAATTTCTTTCTTCCAGACTTTCTCCCAGAGGTTTAATTCTATTGTATACCCTATATCAATTGTCCAGTGGGTCATTGAGGCTTTAACCAGCTCATCTTTTGTTTCCCATTCCAATAGTAGCTTTTTAGACAATAATTTTTCCTCTTTCAGATTGTGAGCTTTGGTCCAAAAATGCATTGTTTTCATACTTTTAGATAACCAAATGTTTCAGAGATTCCGTCAACAGTACACTTTCTATGTTTTATTGCATTCAAACTCTTCTTCCCACCATTTATATATAAGATAATGGTGATAGTGCACATATACATGGTCAGACCTTAATACATGTATCCCTCATGAATAAAAAAAATTCCTTCCAGTAGCACCTTAAAGACCAACTAAGTCAGTTCTTGGTATGAGCTTTCGTGTGCATGCACACTTCTTGTGTATCTGAAGAAGTGTGCATGCACACGAAAGCTCATACCAAGAACTGACTTAGTTGGTCTTTAAGGTGCTACTGGAAGGAATTTTTTTTGTTTTGACTATGGCAGACCAACACGGCTACCTATCTGTCCCTCATGAATGTATCTAATTAACAAGAATTATATCAAAAGTTTGGCTAATCTAGCAGGTTCTCTTTTTTTAATTAGCAAGAAATCAGAAACAGGTAGAAAGACGTTAAGTAGTTGTTCTCTCAGGATAACCTTATGTGAACAAGCTCTTAATTGCTTATAAGATTGTCTACAAAGCATAGAAAGCATTTACAAATAGGAAAAAGTCTTAAGGATATAATTATATATCACATGTACCCTTGGAAGCAAGTAGAAGAGATTTGAATGCTAAGTAACACTGCAAATTGCAAAAAAAAGTAACTTGATGAATTTTGTTGCAGGATTCATTTTTCTAGGAAGCTTCCCATCTTGATCATTGATTGGTCCCATCCCATTGCTGATGTCAGTTACTGAAATACAGTCTTTTAGCATTGCATCACTTCAAGACTGTTGAGAAAGGCCAGGAATACATACTGGAATGAAGCATTTCTTTCTATTTGGCCACTTTGAACACTAATTGGTAATGTCTGAAGTGACCAAAGACAATGAAACAAATACTAGCCAAAAATTATCAATAGTCAACTAGGTGTCAAATTTCCCTTAATACTAGAAATAAGTCTATAAAAGTAGAAGAGTGAAAAGGCCCCCCAATTGTGATTTTTGATGTTGGGAACAATTCTGCATGCAGCAGAATGACTATGAATGGCTGAAAGCGTAAGAAATGGTGTTCAGGTGTGAGTATGTATCCTCTGTGGGGCTTCACATTGGACAACAGACACTAAGGTCCCATCCATTCTGAAGTGGATCTGGATCAAGCTACTGAGAGGCTTACAATTCATGGAATGTGGCAACTCGCATCATCACTGCACACCAGAGGCTGGCAGACAATACCATGCTGTAGCCTTCAGACTCCAGCACACTGATGTTGGCAGTCCAGCACACTGATGTTGGCATTGTTTGATGTGAAGGCTTAAGTAGCTCCGTGATACAATGTCAAAAAATGCCAAATAAATTGGATTCATTTATACTTGCTGTGTCCACAGCACACTTCTTGAAATTTCAGAACATGCATTAGGGCAGTGTTTCCCAACCTTGTGCCTCCAGCTGTTTTTGAACTACAACTCCCATCATCCCTGACTAGCAAGACCAGTGGCAAGGGATGATGGGAATTGTAGTCCAAAAACAGCTGGAGGCACAAGGTTGGGAAACACTGCATTAGGGATAACTTATGAAAATGACAACCCTCCTTTTCTACATAGTGAAAGTTGTACTGAAATTGTTGTGTTTTATCATTACATCTGCATATTTTCCAAAATGAATCTGTATTGAACTTTGAATTTCATGCAGGTTCCTTTATTAGTGATCCTAAATTAAATTGTTGTGCTTTTTCTTTTCTTTTTAAGAAAATAAGAAAGGTTATTCTTAGACCATTGTTCCATCTTGCCCAGAAATTCTCAGGGAAATTTACAAGCAGGGCATAATGGAGAATGTTATCCGATGTTTGTCACTAGTAAGAGGAGGTATAGTGCCTCTAAATTGGCCAATGTTTTAACTGTCTTGGCTAATAGGCTTTGACTGAGTTTTCCTTAATGTAGTTGTCTAATGCTGTATCTATGCATAAAGGTAAAGGGATCCCTCACCATTAGGTCCAGTCGTGACTGACTCTGGGGTTGCGGCGCTCAACTCGCTTTATTGGCCGAGGGAGCCGGCATGCAGCTTCTGAGTCATGTGGCCAGCATGACTAAGCCGCTTCTGGCGAACCAGAGCAGCGCACAGAAATGCTGTAGGCTTAGTGGTTAAGACCACAGCACAACCCGCGTCCCTTATCTATGCATCGTGACCACCATAACATCCTGTGGCAATGAGTTTCATAAACTATGTGTGTGATTTGCATGAAGAAGTACTTTGTTTTGTCCTCTTTAAACATATTGCCAACAGTTCTTTGGATAACCTGCCCTCAAGCTCCAGCATTTGTTTCCTATTAATTGCATTACTGTTCAGTTATAAACAGTATCCAGTGGTTTAAGTTGAAGCAGACATAGTTCAGAAACTTTCAGTTTAAGGAATCATTAATAGAGTTTTACATTCTGTCCATTGGTATCCCTATCATCATTGATTTCTCTGCCATTGCCCTTTACTATCGGAAAATAACAGCTAGATATAGATGAAACAAGGGATAAAAGAAAAGACTGTACAGATGTCCTCATATTTTGGGCATTCAACACTCCCTTTAATTTTCTGTTCATATACATGCAAGATTGGACTCTATTTCCTTTAATCCTGATTTAATATGTCAGCTCTTGCTTCTCTGCTAACATAGCTCTGAGTTATAATGCTCTTGTCCTCTTCCTAAGTTTCCTTCACCTTCTAGTTTAATGGTTTACCAACTGTATAAAAAATAGAAATGATTCGCAAAAATTGGATAAATTTTATTCACAATAGCTTCATTATTTAATTTTGCCCCGTACAGGACAACAGCAGAAGTCTTCTGTCATATATCGTATCATATTATTTGCGTAATTTTGATGAGGTAGGTATAAATTTCTCCATTTTAACTTATTTTGGTTTGGTTTTCTTGCTTCTGTCACTGAAGCTTAATTCACTGTCTTCTAGTGGTTTAAGTGTGACAGTATGCTCTGCATATAGCTTTGATTGACCATTATCTGCTAGGAATGTGGATATGTTTTTGAGGTGAAATGTTGTTGCTGTTGTTATGGTTATTAGATTAGATTTCTAACCCGCTCTTCACCCTAAGGACCCAGAGTGGGTTACAACAGTATAAAAATACAATAAGCAAAATAACATGTTTTTTTTAAAAGAAAAACTACCAGAAGGGTAGATTGAAGCTTACCCCTCAGTGGCGTCAGAGACATCTGCCAAAACAATCCATTCAAGATTGTACATGCCATCTACAACAAAAACTAATACTTCACAATCATGCATAAAAAATTGCATACACTGAAATTAGAATTGGAAATTGCAATCTCATGTTACTCTGGGATATCCATATTTTTGAGAAGGCAACAGTACTAGCTCAGGCCTCCTTCCCTGAGAAAATGTGTACATCATTTTTGCAGAAATGAATCTGGAAATAAATATCAAGTCATATTACTACTGGGCTTAATGGGCACAGGGAGCTTCGGTTCATCTTTCAACGCAGGGATGAGAAAGCTGTCTCTTCCCTCTCTTCAGAGGTTGTTAGCCCAATGGTCAGGGATAATGGCTGTTGTAGTCCAACAACATCTGGATGGCTACAGGTTTCTAGTCCCTGTTCTTGTGTAACTATGCCCTGGTCTCCATCTGCTTTACAGCTGGAAAAATACAGCTATCCCACTCATCTTGAGGCTCCGGCCACTTTACTCTACTTTTTACCTTTTTAAATATAGTTGGAGACTAGTTCATCTTTTCCACAAGCACACAATGAGCTACCAAGTGTTATTGCCCATTTGCTTGTTGGATTCCATTTATCTGGTATTAACAAGCCTGTACCTTGACTGCTTAGATACTATATTTGCTTTAATAAGTAGGTGTTAAAAGTTGAGCTCATACCTCAGTTGCAAATATTTTAATATTATTTATTTTATGCTTTGTCAGGATGCTGGAAAAGAGCAGTGCATCTTCCCTCTTCCAGAGCCACAGGACCTTTTTCAAGCTACTCAGTTAAAATTTGAAGAGTTTCAGAAGGATCTCCGCAAACTTAAAAAAGACTTGCGAGGTACGTGTTTGCAGTCCCTTTTGAGAAACATTTAGAAGATTTCTTTCTGTGTATCTAAAGTTTGAAAGATATGATGCCCATAAAGCCAAATGTATGTCACAGATATGAATAAAAGCCTTCAAGTGAATGTTATCAGCAATTGATTGCAAAACCAAGCTTCTGCAGAAGAGAAAACAGTTATTCTACATAACTTATGTGGTTTGTCTTGAGAAGGTGAATGGGCTGTGAGGGAAGTCATCATTTGGAATTTCTGACATATCACGTAGAAAATCTGAAATAACTTGCACAGAAAGCATGGCACAATATTTAAGAACACAGAGCTTAATATATAAATTGTTATAAGTGCCAGAGTATTCTTGATGGGCTATTTAGGCTGCAGTCCTGGAAATAAGTTCTGCTGAACACAGTGGAGCTAATTTATGAGTTGACATGTATAGGATTGTTCTGTTAATCTAGCTCTCCAAAGCAGCAGGATGGTCTTAAACCACGACATATATTCAACAAGACAGATGTTTATTTAACCATAGACAGTTGCTAATATTCTTGTCTTGGTGGCTGAACATGTCATTACAAGATGAATCTGATTTGGTAGATATATTTCAGACAGGTTTCAGACCCGGTTTGGAACTGAAACTGCCTTTGTTGTTCTCTTGGAATTCTTAGCGGCTTTTGATACCAATGACCATGATATCTGTCTGAGATGGCTGTTGGATATAATGCTTTGAAATGGTTCTGCTTTTCCAATTCCAGAAGCTGGTGTTGGATCCTTTAAGAAATGTTCTTCAGAGTCCCACAATTAAAGATCCTGGTGGATTTTTATTTTAAGTGTTCAGTAAGCACTGAAAGTTCAGGAGGGATAGGGGGCTGTCTGACCTCACTTGGAAGGGAATTCCAGAAAATTGGACCCACAATGCTGAAAGCACAGCTCCTTGTGGATTCAAGCCAAGTATATGAGCCATGGGGACCACTAATAGAGGCTCCCCTGAAGTACACAGTGATTGAGCAGGGCTATAAAGCATCAGATATCCTGGACCTTGTATTAAGGACCTTGTAAATTAAGACTCACCTGCCAACCTAGCAGTTTGAGAGCACATCAAAGTGCAAGTAGATAAATAGGTACTGCTCTGGCGGGAAGGTAAACAGTGTTTCCGTGCGCTGCTCTGGTTCGCCAGAAGCGGCTTAGTCATGCTGGCCACATGACCCGGAAGCTGTACGCTGGCTCCCTCGGCCAATAAAGCGAGATGAGCGCCGCAACCCCAGAGTCGTCTGTGACTGGACCTAATGGTCAGGGGTCCCTTTACCTTTTTTAATTAAGACTATTAAGAGTCGTGAAGCTGCCCCTGTAGCATGTGGGCAGCCAGTGCAAGCTTTGGAGCACAAGTAGTGTCTGTCCCCAACAAGCCTCACCGCAGCATTTCACATCAGCTAGAGCCTTGGGATGAGGCCCAAGAGTCACCCCACCTTGCAATAATCAAGTTCTGAGATTGCCATTATTAATAGAGATTTCCCCTGCTTCTCAGTTGTACAAGCCAATCTGAAACCGTGCAGTATCTCTCGGTTGCTTCTGGCTTAATATAATGCTGGTCCTGCACATGACAGTCAAGCAATGTCATTCTAAATGGAGACTGGTGATTAAGGTTGCAAGATAAAGCTCTTAAGAGTCACAAGCAGTTGGAAAAACATGACATGAGTTTCTTCTCACATGAGGAAACAATTTTCTGAGGTTTTCAAAGCAGCAAATTTAGCATGGCATTAAAGCTAGTGCAATTTGACTTGACGAAAAGAATCCTTTTAATGGCTTTAGCTGAATTTATCGATGGCTTTTGCAAGTTTTATAAACCATTGGATGCTCATCTTAATAGCTGAATACACTTTTTGTGGGGAGGGAGGGTTCCGAATAACTTTAAAACTAAACAGATATGTACTCTTACTCCCCATTCCCCACCATATATCTCTTTCTTACTTGCACAAACACAGATTCCTTGCATGTACATAGACGCTCAAGCATACTCTTATTTTCCTCATGCATATTGTCATATATGCTCCTTGCCATCAGTTTTCTTTCTTTATGGCCCTTCCTGCTGTGACAGCATAGGACAGTGAACAACACAGAAGGATAATCAAGCAATAATTAAAAACATCTAAAAATACATCTCTAAAAGAAAGAAACAAAAAAACACAAAAACAATGCCAGCTGCTGAAATTTTGGTTGAGATTCATATCTGAAAAGTCTGACTAAACAAATATGTCTTCAGTTTGGGTCTAAACGTCATCAGTATGAGGGGCAGAGGCATCTTCTTGGGGAAGGTGTTCCATAGATGGGGCACTGCCATGGAGAAGGCCTTGTCACACGCTGTCTCCCCTGAGCTAGTAAAACTTACATCCAGAGGCCTGGATCCGACCTAGCCCTACACAAACGGAAGAATCCTTCCATTCATGAAGGGAACTGGGATCGAGCAGGGGCTCCTGCTCAAGTTCATGGGTGAAGCAGCATTTTTTGCCCATCTCCCCTTTCCCTGCAGCTACCTACATGCCTCTCATTCTGCTCCAGAAATTCATCCAACCTTCTGGAACAGATTTTCAAGGGGCAGAGGGGGAAGGATAGATCAGTAAAACCCCGCGCTTCCCTTCTGCTTGTAGTCAGAGGCACTGTGCATCTGAATACTAGTTGCTGGGAATGACAATTGAGGAGAGTACTGTAGCACTCCAGTCCTGCTTGCAGGCTTCCCATAGGCATCTGGCTGGCCATCATGAGAACATCTTGACAACCTGCTTTCCCCAGGGAGGCTCACCTAGCACCTACGTTACGCATCTTTAGGCACCAGGCAAAGCATTCCTCTTCTCCCAGGCCTTTAGCTAATTAAATGCTTGGCTAGATGGGCCTTTGGCTTGATCCAGAAGGGCTCCTCTTATGTTCATTTGTACATCCTGTGAATGGAAACCCTGCCCGCCTGATGATCCTGACAGTGGAAGTTGGGTTAAGATGTAAGCCATAAGCTTTATCCTAGCTCCAGACACTTATCCAGCACCTTTTAGTTCCTGATTTGTGGGCAAATCCATGCTGAGACCGACAGGAAATTTCTTCAACTGAGTCATGAGCAAGGAGGACCATACCACTTCTGTGTCTTGTATCCCACGTTTAGTAGTAGAAAGCTTAACTTGTTTGGTAAGGCTCGCAAAGGGAGGACAACGACAAGACCAAAAATAAGATAGGGACAAGTTCATAGGGTCCATGGAAGAGCTAGCACTGAACCAGTCTGAGAGTCATCTATCTGCTCAGATTCTAAATCAGACTTTTCATTGAGACCTAAGTATAAAACTGTTGGTTTGTACTTCTCTCTCCACAACTGAGAAAATAAGAATGACTATATTAATGAGCAAAGTTGGTGTACAAAATAATTTCCAAAGTGGTATACCTGCACCGCTTATTTCCCAGTAATTGCTGGGTGTAACGTGCATTTGTTTCTGCCCTTCCAAATCTAATCATGCAATGTGATTGCTATTTCCTCTGAAATTCCTACCTATATTTTGAAAGTTGTGCTACATAAAAACGGAGCAACAGCTAGCTTGTGGGGCTACATCTGACTGTCTCAGCGTATTAGCAATCTGTGGGAAATCATGCTAACTTAAAACTATTTTTATAATAATGTAAAATGTTTTCTTTATGGTGTGTAATCAGAATGATAAGCTTGGGTGCACATGTGCTTAAAAGGGAAAATTTTGTGGGGATAGATTGTTTTTATATATGTTTTCAGGATGATTGCACAGGTTCCTTCTTTTTATTTTCCCTGTTTGTTTTAAGAGCAGTACTGTGCACTGGAGACTGCTAATACTGGCATGAGGGGGAACTTCAGAGGTATTATGTAAAGAAGATGCAATTTTAGACGTTCAAAAGAGCATATTGGGGTATTTCTTCTATTTTAGAGCACGAATTTCAGGTCCAGTTTTCATAACTATGTAACATTTCACTAATCATTCTGTTCTGCTGCCCCCAATTTCTTCTGCCCTTGTTTTAAAGCATTATGTGGCTGGACATTAATCTGTTATGTACCAGACACTCTAATAAACAAAGGACCCGAGACAGCTTGGGATTTTATTAATATATCTACTGGTTCGGCTCCATCAATTGCTCCCCAATTTCACAGCTCTCCAGGATTCTCAGTTTAGCCTTTCTCAGTTCAGTGACATATAGTTTGTTAAGCAACCTGATCTGCTTTTGATCTCTCCGGGCTGTCAGCAGACCTCCTAGATGCAGTCATGTCGAGTAATAACTTTCAGTAACTCTGTCATTCCACACTTGAAATTTTAGCACTTGCTACAATACTTAAATCAACTTGCTTTGTTAAAGAGAAAGGCTGCTACTGCATTGGAATGATACAGGAGAATTTTAAGTTTAGGACTTTGTGTCAACTCCTGCAGGGTTCCCCACCCCTCGCATCTTAGCGTTTGTTGAAGATATTGCTGAAATGAGTATATATTCAAGTCCCAGTACTTTTGGCTGCAGTTCCACTACTTTCAATCATTGAAAAAAGTATAATGACTTTCTGTCATTGAAAAAAGTATATTTAGGCACATTGGAAGATGTTCCATTGCAAACTATTTCTTTTTTTTTAAAAAAAAGGCTCCAAAATTGATTAGGAGCATAATCAATGAGCATAGATAAAACTAGATCAGGGATTTCCAGTGTGGTGTCTGGGGGCTCATATGCACCAACAGGTGCTTACCTGGTGCTCACATGTTCTCCTGTCCCACACCCACTCAAAGTAGGCTTGAAAGAAACATTTTATTATAGCCAATAGGTTGTGGGGTGTGTGTGTTGCTCACAATAGGTTCTCTAGTTTGCTGTTGTGCCCACACAGACCCAAAAATGTGCTGATCCTTGGACTAAATTGTGACTAGTCATGTGGATATATTAATGTATGACATAATTGCAGCTCAGCACTGCCACAGTTCAACAGTTGAAACCCCATCTGCAACAGGGGGTGTAACATTTTCAGCTACTGGGTGTTCATGCATGGAGGTAGAATAGGCTACTGGGTGTGCATGGAGGTGGAATAGGCTACAGAGGGATATCATCCTCTTTCCAGAAACACGGATTTGCTGTCTTAACAAGTTCACAGGGGTGTGGATCTTGCTTAGTAAAAAGAAGACTTTGGGTGACATTACTGCAAACACATCACACTGATTGTGTGGATTGGTCCAGTATACATTCAGATGCAGTTTACAATGAAAAATTAAGTTCACCAGTTGTGCATTGAAGATGCTGGATTGAAATGTAAGCAAAGACTCTTCTATAAAGGAATGGCTTTCCTTCTCTACGTCTCCATCTGCCCCCTTCATGTTCATGCAGAAATCTGTGCACTAGAATCAATTAAAAGACAGTAAGGGTAATCCTGACACAGTCAGACACTTAAACATGCTTATGTTTCTGTACCCATTTTGTAGTGGTTTACAATTTTGGTATAACCTCCATAGACATATCACTTTTGCATTATGCTATGTACTTTTCACCGTTTTTCTAAGTGTTCTCCATTCTTCTTCTAGAAATGACTTCAGTCCTGTAATAACTGATTTCTGTGTGTGTTTTAAGGAGGGAAAGTCATTTTTATAGCTGAGAGGTGGTGTGTCAGATAAACTTCAGACCTCAGAAATACAAAACAATCTTCCTAGATCTGACCAGTTGCATTCTGGCTCACCCAGAGCAGACCCAGGTCAGTAGTTCCTATAGAGGTTGATGCAGACTTCTTGTCAGGAGCCCTCCTGCTGCTGCTTTTCGTGTCGTGCTGAGTCCATGTCACTTTGACATGGGCTGCCTGCATGTAAGAGTACTTTAAGGCTATGGTCCTGAAGGCTAATGAACTACAACCCACATACACTGCTAATATTGACATAATTCATTTCAAGGTAATAGGACTACTCAACTCAACAGTGGTTTTCATGACCGCTGCTTAAAAACCTCTTAGGATTTCCACGTAAAACATTGCTGTGGCAAGCTAATCATTAGTGCTGCACCCACATACTTCAGTAGCCTGTGCAAACATTGCTGAAAGGGTTAATTGACTGAAACATCACTGCATGCAGACTCCTAAACCTAAACCATATGTAAAATAAAGCCAGGATTTCAGTCAATCTGTGAGTCATGTTTTACTGTCCTTAAAACTCCAAACAAGGAGCTGTCTGTAGAGGCTTTTGAAGCTTCAACAGTCCTTAGCATAAGTCCTAACAATACCAAAAAAATAAATAAAAGAAAATTGAGAGGTCTTTCTCTTCTCATGGAAAAGTGTGCAATTCAGATAAACCTGGCTTCGTTTCCCTGCATTAAATTTGAACTCCCTTTAAAGTTACCGACTTCAAGCATTTCTATATGACTCTGCAGTACTCAGATCAGATGGCGTTTCTCTTTCCAGGAATATGTAAGACCTATATCCCTAATATATTTCTGAAAATAAATTTGGGGGAACTTTTCAAAGTACCCAAATAAGAAGTGCTCACCATTTTTCTCACTGTCTAACCGAAAGGGCAGATTCTTCAAATGTGAGCAAATTTGGATGTATATTTGTAGACTTATACCCAGATGCATGACATCTGACATATTATGAATTATGGCATGCACCCCTCAACCTACAAAATTAAGCTGAAATATGACTGAATGCCATGAATATCAAATCAGAAATTTACCTTGATCATATGTTTGTTCAGCTCTTGTCTTTTGACTGATTCACAAATAGTACAATTGTATGCATATTTCTTTTGAAATAAGCCTCCATAAATTCAGTGGATCTTACTCCCTAGTAAATGGGTTTAAGACTGGAGGCAAATTAATACCTTGCACAGTTTTTTCTCATTGGATGAATGTGGATTTTCACAGAATCCAATACTGCATTTAAAGTATCAACATCTTGGCAAATTAGCTGATATTCTTCCTGTGCTGACAGTGGTCCAGGTATCATGGAATGTTGCTTAACCATCATTCATTGCTGTGTGCATTGGCTAGAAACAATACAGATTATATCTATATGCTGATCATTTAATTATGGTTAAGTGTTTTTAAAGACTGATGATTTTATTGGCGTTTTCTTATAAATATTTCAGTCTTGTGCAAATAACTTATTTTTTTAATGTGGTCTATAATTTTGTTAATTAAAATAAAATGAATGTAACACTGCATCTGATTGCCTTCTTCCATAAATTGTAGTAGAGCATTGTTTTCTGAAACCTGATAGTGAAACATAGGCTCAGTTCACAGGCAATGCTAAACCATGGTTTAGCAGAATTGAGCCTGAGCAAACCTCTGACTCGTAGTTCCCCATCCTTTCTCATCCCACATGGCTGGGAGAAGCATTTGGTAGCATTTACCTTCATGTTCATAGCTTAATGTTATATATGAACCAGAGATTGTGGTTTAAATTAAAAGTCTGGTCACTCTCTAAGCAAGCTAGTAACCCACTTAACCTTATGATAAATATGTGCTTATTACTTCTTACACATAAAGAATTGTGCCTGGGATGGTAGTGGATAGAAGGCTTTTGTTTTGCCTGCTGGTGGCAGCTATTCACACTGGTTTGCTGTAGGGGAGGATACAGGTTTGAGGTAAGGATAAGCTGCAGATGACCTAAACTTCAAAGCAGTCATGAAATGTGATTATTTGCTAGGAGCCACCAGCTGAGAATAACCAAAACATATATGTTAGCTTCTTGAAACATTTGGAATATATTTGCAAGATTCTTTTCTGGGATCTGCAAGGCCTTCTTGAGCATTTTGAAGATGAAAACTATTTTTCATTAGGAATATAAGAATAGCCTTCTGGGTAAGACCAATGCCTTCTAGACCAGCATTCTGTTCTGACAACAGACAACTGTAGGAAGCCCACAAGGAGGAAATGAACTAAGGAATATTTCCCTGCTCATGACTGCAGGCAACTGCTGTTTAGAAGCATACTGTTCTGATAGTGCATGGGCTATCATAACTACCAGCTATTGATAGCCTTACTAATCATGGATTTGTCAAATCTTATACACTTCTATCACACACCCTACACACTCATCTTTTTCTTCTAAATTAAAAATCCCTAAATGTGGTAAGCTTTCCTTAAAGAGGAGTTATTCCAGCTCTCAGTCATTTGGAGAAGATATAGAGTATCCTTTATCATTACTGTACTATGCCATAGCTGCCACAAAAAATAAGCACATAAAGCATTTTGGTTTTGCCTGAAGACACAACAAAAGTCAGAGACCACATAGTCTATCAAATGAAGTTTATATTGCACTGCAGCTCTTGCACTTGCTGTGAAATTGACCTAGCATTGCATTTGTTTAGGCACTGAGCCTATGAACACTTAAGTATATTTTTAACTTTGTAAGCATGAATGGTTTCATTGAGGTCAATAGAATTCACATGGTAGTATAGTTAAGCATGTTTACAAGTGTGTGTGATCTGAGCCTTGGTAAATTACTGTAGCCGAGTAGTCAATTCCACAAAGTTTAGAAATATGGTTTACTTTGCATATGTGTATATATTTTATGAGACTACTTCTCTTAGACAGATGTAAGTTTTGTTTTTAAGTTTCCTACCAGGCAGTAAATGTTGGTTAAACTTTTTTTTTTTTTAAAAAGTGCAATTATTCACATTTCTTACAGTCTTGTCCACAGATACCAAACCTAGGCCCCAGGAATCTGAATAGACTATGGTCATTGGGTTGCATCCAGTGGTCGTGGTAAACTAGTGGAAAGCACTTTCACACACACTTTCACACACACAAGTAAAGGCATCTAATTTTCACCAGTCCTCATGCTTTAGGCCTCCATTCTACATTCCATACTGTTTCAGTGCTGAAACAGTATGGAATGTAGAATGGAGGCAGGAGGATTGGTGAAAATTACAATGGCTTATTTTGACATGTAGGTGAATCAGTGTGGCATAGCTCTGTCTCTCTCTCCATCCATGCCATGTTCCTGAGAGTTCCTATTCATAGTAAAGTGGCACTGACTGTGCCAATCCAAAACGGGTCTGACACTATTTCAGTTGAATTTGCATGTGATTGCATAACAGTCATAAAAGCTTGCTGGAGCCAACAGTTCGTGGGATCAGATGTAAGTGCCAATACTGGGGCTTAAGTCTGTTTGTAATGAATCTCATTCTAATGCAGTGTGTTACTTCAATTTTCAGGATGTGAGACAGAAGCGGGCAAAGTTTGCCAGTTTTCATTAGAAGAACACATCCAGCCTTTTAAAGACAGCATGGAGAAATTCATTAGTCAAGGTAAATAATGAGGTGCCACTGAACCTTTCCAAGATTTATCAAAAGAAGGTTATGGAAACAATGTTTCGACATGGTGAATAAAGAGTCTATTTTGAAACCACAGATATGTGTAGATTAGCTCAATCAATTGGCATTGCATTTCAGAACACCTCTACCTGTTCTGTGTTCCATTTCTAAATGATAGTAGAGGCAGTTTTTGACTTTTAAATATATATTTCTGATGAGTTCATATTCTGTGTAGGAAACAATTTCCTAACATTTGTTTCTTGACAATTTCATAAAGCTGGAAGCTGAAGCTGTGCTTTGACTTGTCTCCAAATACATGGTGATACTTTTCAAAGTATTAAAAATATGATGTGTTCAGTTTTCTGGTTTATTTCACTTGCAAATTGTCTTTGAAAGGCCACATGTTTTGAAAACAAAATCTAAGGAATTCTGTAAAATGTTTGGGTCACGTTCACAGAAAATGCCACAAAAGTGTACTTCATAATCCATGGCTTATTTCTCACCTCCATTTTAGCTTTTTCAGGTTTCCAAGCCAATTGCTGGAGAACTCAGACTGATATTTCCTATAGGAACGAATATGATAGTTATTGTGATTTTCCTTTCCATTTAGAACTTTCTAATTATTATTATTTCTAAAGGTTAGAACTTTGTACTTTGGGATTGATGTGAAATACTTTGAAAGAAATGCTGTTGGGTGTCTTCAGTAGTAGTGTACCATCAGCTAAGAAACAAGAGCTATCATCACTGTCTCTGAAGCCTCCACAGTCACTTACAGACTCACTGTTAAGACCGTGTTCATGGAAGACAATCTTACACGGCTATGAGTGATTGCCAAAGATGACTCCGGGGGGGGGGGGGTTTGTAACAGCCTACCTCAAATGAGTGGCAGGATTTTAAAGCCCCTGAATTCTTTTCTGGCTCACATTAAAATGTGAGTTGGATAAGGTTCCTAGCTGCTGCTCCTACTACTTGAGAGACTTTTTCCAAGCTCTGGAGAAAAAAAACTCAGTTCTTTCCATAAGGAGTCATATAATCTCCAAATTAATCTGATGGCAGCTTTGAAGAGCTCTCTGATCACCAAAAAAAGAAAAAAAAACAAAAAAAACTAGAAAGTTGATTAAGGAATAAAGTTAAAAACCATATGGGGATAGGATAGCCCAGTCACAGGTAGGGTATTAGACAAAGCTGTTAAACGTCATTCCTGGGCCAACCTGAACTGCTCCAGTTACTGCCAAGTTCAAGATTACACCCAAGCTGTGAAGCTGGCTCTTCAGAGGAAGTGCAAGCCCATCTGGGTCTTGGTTGAACACCTCCCTTGAGAGTGGACAATTTCCCAGCTGACAGCACATCTGTCTTATCCAGATGAAGTTTCAGTTGTTCACCTTCATCCAACCTGGCAACCCCTCCTGTCACCAAGTCAGCAGTCTTCTGAGATGAGCAGGTGGAAAAATGAGGAAGAGCCAAACTGCCCCATGACTTATCCCAGTGGTTTCATGTAAAGAATAGGGTAGCGGGCAGAATAGGACCCTGAGGCACCAATGTCCAAGGAGTGGAGAAGAAATCCACTGAAATTGAAATTGATAATGGTTTTCTATAAGGACATTTACCTACAAGGGCATTTACCTACAAGAAAAGCAAGAGGTTGAGCACCCTTGTTTTTCTTTTGAATTCTTGAACAAAGTCTAATACAGAGATGGAGAAGAAAACCTTTTGATTAAGTTCCAAAAATAAAGTAATGTTATATAGTTTGTAATATGAAATCCTTTGTTTTTTATCTGGCTGGACTGAAATCAGGCTTGAAAGAGTTCATACAGGATTTTGCTTTCCTGCATAGTATTTGACAGGCTTTTGATCTCAATATTTTTTTCTAAGGGCTTTTGTTGTTTATGTAGGCATAATCGATGAGTTGTTTCAGGTAGATTGCACACACAAAGACCGTTTAGGAAAAATGAGGGTAATATAAACACTCTGTTTATATAGAGTGTTTTCTGGGAAAAGGAAAATGGAATTTCCAAACATTTCCAAACAGCATAGGAATTTTCTATAGGATATTTATATACTGCCTACATTCTTTGGCTTTCAGTTCAACAGCATATTTACGTTCTCAGATCTATTGTGTTGTGGTTGCAATGACTCATGGTAAAGGCACTAATTTGGGCAGATAGAGAAAACTGGCAACATGTGGAGGTGAATCATAAGGAAAGTCATAGCAAATTAGGCAATTGCTTCTTTAACATTCTAAATGAGAAAAGGTGGGGAAAGGGGTACCAATAAACACATACAAAATGATTCAGAATTTAGACCAGCAGTTAAAAATGAGAGATTATTATTCAAATGCAATTTTATATTCAATTACACTGAGAAATTGTGATATTCCCTTAGGAGACTTTTGGGTCTGATTCAGCAGAAATAGCTTAAATTACTGAGAAAGCTTCAGGCTAGACAGTGGCTTGAAACAGTAATAGCATTCAGTAATCATTGGGTCAAGATTGCAGCTGAGGACAATGGCAAAAGAAGTGGCATCGAGGCACACTTTTGAGATGGCTTTTGAGTCCCAGTTCAATTGCTGTAGCAGAATTATTTCCAGAATGATAAATAGATAACCAACAAAACAAAGCCCTGCAACTGTAAAAGGGTGTCTGTATGGGGCAGTCATTTCTTTCCTTTTACTTTTGATGGCCTCATCTTCATGAAAAATGAGTCATTTGGTAGCCAGGACCCATCTGATGTCACAGAGAAAGCAAATATCTCAAGAGTTTCACAGATTCCAAATGTGTAACTAGCAGAAGATTTCCAGAATGGTGTCCAACCTCAGGCACTTTCCTCAGAAACCTGAAATCTTTTGAAATTAAGGATATATAACCTCCCTCATCAGAATGAATAGATACAAAGCAAAGGAAGATCCATCAGAGGTGTCACAGGGATGCTGAAGTATTCAGATTAATGCTTGATCTTGATCTTTTAAGAAGTCTCTGCAGCACAAGGACAAGAACGGAGCCAAGTATCCCCCCCCCCCCCGCAGCTTGCTGCACTTTAAGCATTGGTTGGTATCAAACCACTTTGGGGCAGCAACTCTGGTGCTTTCTCACCTTAAGCCTCAAATGCTTATAAACTTGCTTTGTCTTCTGGCAGTCTCAGCATTAGCTCTTGCCTGCCAGCTTCCAGATCTTGGCATCTAACTCCTTGTCTGACCTTCAGTGTTTTAGCAAGCTATGCTGGCTTTAATTCTTCCTTGTCTGTAACAATAATCCCATTTACTTTATGCGGTACAAAATAGCTCTGTTTACCCCTAACTTGAAGCTTTTCTCCAGCCATCAGTTGCTAAATGGAAGAGAATAGAAGACAATGTGGGACAGGCAAAATTGCAGCAATGTGTAATGACTCCCTTATTCACCACAAGTGAGCAGTTTTATGCACCAGCCCTCTATCCCTTTATACATACAGTCAGATGGGCAGGTTGTTGTTGTTGTTGTTGTTGTTGTTGTTGTTGTTGTTGTTATTATTATTATTATTATTATTATTATTATTATTTTAGCTTTTGCTATTTTCTTTTAAATAATTGATCCACACACATACTTAAACAAAAGTCTGCCTATGTTCTCTACTTCCCATTTTTACCTGCACTGCATGCCTCACATACATGTTTCCATCCTGCTTATGGTACTGGAGAAGCGTCAGCTGGTAGTCTCATTGTGTCTTACCCTCTTCACAAGGAAGCCTACTTTTGCAAAAATCTAAAATTATCCATCTTCCTCTAATGAAATGCATTGTGATGAAACTCCTTTTCTACTACAGAAATGTAGTTGATAAGCTTGTTCTGCTTTGGATCACATTTTAATGGTGTAATCCATTAGTACTTTCTGAAAATAAATTGGGCAACATCTGTCTCCTTTTTTATGGTTACAAACTGGATGTGTAAGATTGTATAAACCACCTAAATAGTCATGGTGGTAAAACCTTGTCGCCAGTTCAAATAATCTGGTCAGAACAGAGTGATCTTGGAAATGAGCTAGCAATGCTCCCATATGACTTTGTTTACAGTGCAGATACATTTTCTAACCCACCGTTCTACATTAGTTAATCACTAAGCAGCGCTAGACTTTTAGCAGTGCAAGTTTCTTGGAGACAAGCACCGCATTTTTGTGGTAAGCTTTAGCATTTGTATTTGAGGAATACTTAAAATAAAATGTTAAAACTGTGCTTCAGATAGAGTTATGCAATGATTTTCCCAACTGAAATCTACTTAACTTCAATCACAGTTCGTTTTAATTTAAAGTTGCAGGCTTAGAATGAAATATCTAGGTTGATCTTAGATTTCGCCATCATTTCAGTGGGTTGCTGAAGCTGGCGTGTCCACCACCCTTTATTTCTTTCTTTGGTCAAAAGGTCTTAGCACGATAGGTGGTCTGGTCTCTTTTTATCTGGCAACACCCACTGCAGATTTTTAAGGTAGTTAGGGTCAGCTGTTAAATTCTTTTAAAGATTTTTCCGAGAGCTCTATCTAATGGTGAAATTCAGAAACTGGGTCATAGGGCTTTTTAAATAGTCCAAACCATGTCTAGAAAAACCATGTTTTAAAAAGGTTGAGGTTAAACAGGTGATGTAAACATTCAAGTTACATGAAGTTCAGAAGGCATGTACAATGGTTGCACTGCCTCATAACTGTGGCTTGTATCTGGGTATACACATTCTGTCAAGGAGTGTGATACACTTAGTTTTTGTGTTGCTTCAATTCCTTGGAACAATTTGCATAAAGTTTGCCCTATCTGCAACCAAGTTTTCCTTTGGAATTTGGAGGATTGGATGATCATCAGGATTGGATGAATCCATCTTTATTTACAACATTTTGTTCCACACATGGATTTTTTTTACAGTTTTGCTAGAGGATTGGGACTGCCTAAGACTTCCACTTTTTCTTCACCCCCTTGCTCTCCCAAGTCTGTTCTGGGAATTGCAGGGAACAAAAGAGTAAAGAAAAATTACATTGTGCCAGTGGAAGTCCATTCTGCTGGTAGATGGCCATCATTGGATGTCACCCAGTAAATTGTTCTTCTGCATGCAGATTTGGTAAAGTTCACATTACTCAGAGATTTTGGACTGATCATGGATGGTATTATAAAATATTTGATGTGGAAGGATCCAGTTTCGGGAGGATAAACAACCACAAGAAAACAGAATGTTCCTTAATTATCATAAAGCATGATAACAATACTAAGCATCCTTGTTTCACAATACAGCTAAAATTGTTAGGGAATTTTCAAATGCCAATATTTGACCAAAATTCCACTTGTGAGGGATTTTTGTGGCAGTGCCAATTCAGTTTTCTGGTGACTAGATACTAATACTGTAGTGATAATGGCAATGATGTATACATGACATTTTGATATGGGCCATTTAGTCTTAGCACTATCGGTTTATACAGGCATTTTCTTTTTGAAGCGGCATACTGGTGCAAACTTGCCATATATCATATATAGGGTGATGGTGGAATGAGAAACAAAGTGAGTATGTAAATATATTGCTAGGTCAGTAACTTGTGAATGTGCTTCACATCTACTTTGCTGATTTGCATAACCTGATTCTTCAGTCAAGGTGTTCACCTACTGTTTTTGGTACCTATAACTTTTCATGTATCAAAAACTGCTTCTGGAAGTGATTTTGGTGTATTTTCTTTCACACCAAGGCCAAGTGCACAAGTTTAGTGCTCACACAGTGACACAGAGCTTTTCCTTTCAGAAGTGTGTAAAAGGAGGATTTTGCTGCTTAAGAAAATTAATGCTTAAATAAAAGCATTACACTTTATCTATAATCTTGTTCTCTATCTGTTGTTCAGCTAAAATTGACCATGAAATGGAAGAGAAATCCCTGGAAGAGACACATAAAAGGTGAGCAGACCAAGCTTCATATTCCACTAACATTCTATTTTTTAGGTAGTAAAAGGAACAAAGTCTTAAAGGACAAATTGTGATTCTTCCAATAGAATTTATAGGGCATTGCTTGGTATACAATGCTCTCATATAATGTGCTAGTAAAGCTAGAAGGTTCATACTCTTCCTAAAATTAACACAACACTTCCAAGAGGATTAAAACAATAATCCAATCAGGGCTTTGCCTAAAAAAGTGGGTCATCTCCCTCAGACTAATAACAGATGCACAATACTTTTATTCTGTACTTTTGAGCTACGCACTATATACAAAGGAAATAGGGGGGCGGGAAGTTCCTATAAAAGTATTAATAATGTGGATAATTAAATGTGGCTTCATTGCAAAGTTAATTAGGCACATTAAAGCAGATACACTGCGTAATTCATTATTGATGTTAGCATTAATGGGGTTTGTGTCTTTGAAGACTCTTCAGTCTTCTTGCACAAAATCTGGTTTCTTTTTTCTCCCTCCTTTTTGCAATTTTCTCAACATTGTGGCTTTAAGAGTTTCTTTAATAGCAATGGAAAATATTTTTTCTGAAAATTCACGTTTCCAAATCTTATGGAAATTACTCATGGAACTGCCAGATTGTTTAAAAATTACACTTTTGAAAAGTTGCTTGTATTTAAAGAATAATTGAGAATGCTAGTACAGGATTCCATTTAGAAATCTGCATGATAATTAAGAATGTCACATTAAGTTCAATGCTTTAAACTGATTCTAGCAATAGTTGTCAGATTCCAGAAAGCAGTTCATGTTCATTGCCAGTGTAACACCTGATGTGTACTTCATTTTTGCATTATCTGTGGTCTGTTGGAAGACATTCACTGTTCAAAAACATAAGGGGGTGGGCTCATTTCCTTCACTAACTATTGTTACATTTCTGTTGAGAAGGGAAAGGAAGATTGTAGTAACAGAAAACTAGAACTATTTTTAATAAATCAGATTCTCATGAAGAGGTGGGATGCATAGGTACCTAGTTGTAACTTAAAGCATCTTATAGATAAACACAATAAATGATGGACAAACATGATAAAATTATTAGTTACATAACCCTCAAAACCACAATAGATGTACCGAGGACTCTGCTCAGCTGTTTCCTATTTGATCACCTCTTCTTTGCATTTTATTTCACTATACCACTGATGACTGTTCCAGATATTAAAAACTGCTACAGAATGCCTTGGCAGCCTAAAGGACATAAGTATTTACGGCCAAGACTCCATCAGGGGTTATGGAGCAAAATGTGTGTACATTATGACATGTGCTTACTACTTACCTAAGGATTGTGAGCCTGCCTTGTACAGATAAGCATTCTCAAATATTTCATGTTTAATATTAGAGACAAGGGGACACTAGGCAGGAGGAAAACTCTGTGCTGTGCCTTGATGTACTGTATGTATATAAAACATTTGCCTGTATTGCAACAGTAAAATTGGTTCTTCCTTCTGCAGATCATGTAATAGTATATGAAAGTTTCTTTAGAATTCACCACACAAAATGCTTCAAACACACTTTTTTGGATAGAGGGTGAGAGGAAAGCTTAGATAAATAAGAGATTAGTTACATTCTGCTAATCATGGGTAAAATAATTGTGGGTGCATTGGATGAATAGATGTGCTAGCTGCAGTGATGGATTAGATGGAGGGTGATTAATGTGATTAATGTGGTTGGATTTTTTTTCTTTTTGAAGTGACTATGTGCAACACAGTGTCTATCTCATGATTACATGTAATGGAGTTGCACAGACATACTGGTTCATTATTTGATATGGCGGGGAAATGGTAAAAAAAAAATTGTCTCTCTGTGACATTGTAAAACGCCAAGTAAAAATAAGTTATGAAATAGTAAAGCTTTGCAGAATTCCTAAAATTACTTACGTTTTGAGAACAATGCTCCAAGTGTATTTTAGAAAAGTTCAGTTGTTTAGTAGATGAGCTGAAATGGAAAGTTAATCTTTCACACATAATGAAGACAAAGAAAATGGTATGTCTGACCCAGAGATTCCATAAAGTGTCTGGCTGTTCATTTGTCAGAAGTGAGATGTTTAACCGTTTCTGAAAGGTTGTATACTTTTTTATTTATTTATCATATTTAGCAGCTTTAAGAGTGTCAATGTGTGAAGTGTTTATTCAAGAAATGGATTTCTGGCAAATGGGCAAAAAGAAAAGTGAAATGTTTAGCTCACAAATAAGAGCATATTCTAAGATCTCTGAGTGAGTATCCTGAGATTAGAAGAAAGCACACAGGTCTGTGTTTATCTAGCTTACGCAGGCAGACAAGGAAGGCTCCAGACTGGTATTAAAGCTGAAGTGATACGGAATGTCTTCACCAAACCCCAAACAATTACATCACCCCCTGAACAATATTGATAAAGTGCAATAGAAAAAGACCTGGCACTTTTCTAGTTTCAACCCTCACAGCTAACTACTTGAGAACCTGTGAAATACTTGACATGGTAAAGTAGGGGGGAAGTTGTTTCAAAGGGGTCACAAAGAGCTGTCAGGCATTACAGCATAAGGAAGGGCCATAGTTCTGTGACAGAGCACATGCTATACATAAAAAGATTCTCAAGGTCAGTCTCTGACATCTCAAGGTAAGGCTGGGAAAAACTACTGCCTAAAACCTTGGAGATCTGCTGGCAGCCAATGTAGATAATATTGAGCTAGTTGGACTCATAGTTGGGTCGTATAAGGCAGTTTCTTATGTTCTTTTACCCAAAAGACTTTTAAAATAAAAAAAAATACAAGCTGAAGATGACAGGGATTGAATCCGGGAACTTTTTTGTGTTGTTGGGGCCATGGTTCAATAGTACACCTGAAACTTTGTGTGCATATTCATCACATTCTTCAGAAGCTTAAGTCTGAAATTCAATCAGTTTGCATTTGTGGGTAGCCAGGCCAATTCCTTTCCCTGCCTGAAACAAGGGTAAGTGCACTCCCTATATACATTCAGAAATTGACTGTCAGTGGGATAGCATTCCCCACTGCACATGAGGTCAACAAGCTAGTTTAGGGGTGCATGCTCTCGAACAGAGAGCAATGGCTAGGAGGTTCAGGTGAACACCCTGAAGGCTGCCAGTGTTGCCCTTCCCCAGCATATATCTCCTGAGGCAATTACCTCCCTTCCTAATTCTAGGGCTGGCCCTGACTAGTGTCAAAATAACTCAGCAGGCAGCTCAGTCACCTTGCAAATTTTCAATATGCTAAATTAACAATCTAATAACTAAGGAAATCCCATGAACAAAGCAATTTTGAAAATAATAATACCCTGCCCATCTGACTTGGTTGCCCCAGCCGCACTGGGAGGTTTCCAGCATATATAAAAACATAACAAAGCATTACAATTTATACTCTGTTTTACCTAGTCTTAAACTCCAGCCAGTCACGTGTATTCTGTTCATCATCTTTTTAATCAGTCTCCAGTTTTAAGTGAAATTGTAAAGAGGTTGATCTCTGTTGATTTCACCCCTATCTGACTGGAGGAGAACAGGAGTCATGAGAGAAAAGGTAAACGAAGACACTGATATGCACATTTATCATGAGATCTTTCATTTCAAATCCAAGAAAAGTTATGATTCCTCATACCTGTCTTAGGGGAAAGAAAGAAAGAAAGATCTGAACTCTCGATCAGATCACATAATTTTTATTCCATGTTATTTCCAGTAATCACATTTAGTTGCATCTGTGCTGTGTTTTATGTTGTTTGTGGTATGTATGTGAATGACAATAATTTCCGTAGCTGTGTCATGCCTTTTATTGATTACATGCACCTCACTATTGGAGTTGCACACACAGTTCTTTCCAATACATTCAAGTATATTCCTTCTTTGAATGCCAGATGATATGTAAACACGCTCTGCTGTTGTTTCCTGTAAGTGGCTAAATGCTACCGTTTGATTTCTGCACACTTGATTCATTCACTAGTTAAAACAACGGGAAATTTATACTTCTCCACTGCTTTTGATATTGCATCAGTTACTGTCTGAGAATTTACAGTAGCCTAAGTTCTTTGAATCAGCTATAGACTGACATATTATACTAACCTAGAACACATTTCTAAGCCACATTTCTTGTCGTCTGTGAGTTAAGTAATAGCTGGCATAAGAAGCAACTTGGGAATTGATTTGTCAATTTAATTATTTAATTTCAATTTTAATCTGATTCTCTACCCTGCCTCCCTTGTTGGCACCATTTTACACTCATTTTGAAATGTGTTCAAGGAATGGGGTGGAGAAGAGAGACATAATTTAGGAAACTTCAGTGAAAGAAAAAAAGATTTCCCTTGGGATACTGCTCTTTTCCAAAGAGGAGTACTGAAACATGCACAGTTGCATGATGACACTTGCTATTGTTGTTTTGGTGCTACAACACTGGCGCTTCTTTTGCACAACACTGTGCTCTAGTAATTACTATTACTATGTAGTAATTACTGTGCTCTAGTAATTACTATTACATTACTATGGAAAGGGACTTCCTAGAAAGCAAGATGGAACCAGGTGGCTCTGCCCCACTCTCCATATGTAACACTTCAAGCAACAAAATAAGTCTCTGGTTACCAGAACAGCAACAAAACAAAACAAAACAAAACAAAACAGTTCTCTGAATATTCTAAGTGTTGTGTTCAGGTGTACATCATGCAAGATAACATGCTGGAAATTGCAAATTTTGGAATTCAGAAGAGTATTTGAGAATTTCATTTTGAATCCATAAAGGAATGGCCACGATATGAAACTTTTGATCATTAAGTCAGTATTGACATTGAAAGCCACTTCTTTAGAATTTTTCAAGCTTCTTGTATTATATAGATTTAAGAGGTAGACAATCTACACATGCAGCACAATCTTGTAGGGTGGCTCTCACTGGACGTCTGCATTAGACTGAAAAAGGAAAACAAATCCTTATTTGGATGTTCCCACATTAAGAAATCTTTCTGTATATGGAAAATGTGTATGTCAGGGGCCAGACATACTTAGAAACTTCCTCTCTGACAGCCTAGCTAGAAATATTTGTTTCTTTTGGAAAGCACTGGAAGATGCACTCTCCCATGTATAGTGTGAAATGGACCATCCAGTGAGAGGAGCTGCACAATATTCTTTTGCTGCATGTGTAGACCTAATTTTGCTTTTAATATTATGTTTTTCCAATATTTTGGATTGTCTTTTCACAAAACATGCCCAAGGCGATGTACAAAAAATATAAGCTAAAGTGTAACTGAAGGCCCTACTTCAGGTGTCTCCAGTCTTCAAGATTTTGACAGTGGTGACAGAACATGGTGTTTTTGTGTGTGAAGGTACCCAGGTTGTGAAAAGCACTTCTCAGAGAAATTAATTTGACTCAATCTCTTTTTTCCTTTTCAGTACCAAGTTTATTCTGTTAGGTGGTATCCAGTTCTGTCCCCTCCATGGACAGAAGAAATCCATCAGTAGAACAGTCTGCTGACTTTCTGGAGCAGATTTAGGGAGGGACAGGTGGATCACAGAAAATTGCCTCCTCTGTTCCACTGATGGATGTCCTCATTCAGTGAAAGGGACAGCATCAGATACCGCACATTGCGTTTCCATGACCTGCTATTTGTGGGATATAGTTTAGGACTATTTTCATGCAATCTTAACAAACTGACTCTGACTCTGTGGCCTTGGTTTCTTACAAATTGTTTCACTTGGGGTGATGGGGTTTTGTTTTGCATTTCCTTATTTTAGTTATATTTTCTTCATCATATTTTATTGTTAAATTTTAGTATTAAAATCTAGAGTTAACCTCCTGAATTGTTGAATGACAGGATATATATGTATGTAGTAAATTACCGGTGCGTTCGATCATATTATTCTGATGAGGATTGTGTTGTGTAAAACTGAAGCCATATAAAGCCCTAATCAAGGATAAGTTACTATCTTTATTTATTTAAGGGTATTTAAATCTTTAATTGGTGGGGGATCTGAACTACTT
Organism: Podarcis melisellensis; assembly: GCF_964234715.1. Classification (NCBI taxonomy): domain Eukaryota; kingdom Metazoa; phylum Chordata; class Lepidosauria; order Squamata; family Lacertidae; genus Podarcis; species Podarcis melisellensis. Next base: position 44,239,121 of record NC_138530.1, on the reverse strand, counting down.
TGAAATCCATGTAGCAGACATTTAGCCTCTGCCCTCCATAAACAAAACAGCAGTGTGAACAACCAATGACTTGTTTTTTAAGTAGGATTGAAAAGTCATGCTAGCTGAAGCAAAGCTGCTGACCTTTGCTGCCTCTGTTAATCCCTGACAGCGACCTCCCCCACCCCCACCCCCACAATTTTTGCACCAGTGGTGGAAGCATAGGTACAACAGCACTCTTTGCTCAGGCACCCTTGAGATAAGCATCTCTAAGAGCTTTACAAACAATACACTACCCTGACAAAAACCGCTCTTCATTAGTAAGTGTTCCCAATTTGCTGATAAGGAAGTCGAAGTGCTGAAGCATTGTGACCTCACCAAAGTGACGTTGTAATTAAGAAACCCATGACTAGGACTGTGGAGTTTTGACTGTCGGTTTTGTTCTCTAATTGCAGCATTTCCACTGAGCACAGAGTCACAGCTTATGCTCCAGTGGGTCCTATTTTTATGGTCCCTGTATCTGGTAAATCACTACTTCTCTTTCATCCCCAAGTTTGCCTTTTTAAAATGTTCAAATTTTGTTGATTTGAGTGGGACTTTGAAGAGATCATGTCACAAGAAAAAATTGGGTAACGAAAGACGGTTTCATTTACACATCTATTATTATTTTAAGAATCCCCATTTTTATTTTCATGTTCAGTAAAACTTCAAGTTCTGGACATTAGGAAGAAGTTTCTATTTAACACCTCTAAAAATCTCTCTCTCACACACACACACACAAAGAGAGAGAGAGAGAGAGAGAGAGAGAGACTACTTACTTATGTACTTATATCAAGAAAAGGGCCCCTCAGAAAGGGTCCTAAAGCAGTTGACAATAAGCTTCAATCAAACAAATATATAAATAAAAACCAAATAACTAATGATCCTCTATCCCTGAAAATGCAGAGCTCCATATACATATGAAAAGTATCAAAAATTAGTAACAAACTCCTTATGGTTATTCTTTCACTTACTGTATGTATTATATATGTGTGTGAAAGAGTGAGAGCCTGATAAGATAACACAGAATACAAAGAACATGAGTTGTAGTTTTGTTGCTGTAACTATGTAGTCTTTCTTTCAGCTATAAAAGTTGTAATTTAAAATGCTACAAACCTTATGAAAAGAAAACAATGCATCATTCTCCCTCCCTCTCTCTCTCTCTCTCTCTCTCTCTCTTCAAGTACAAGGCTATGATCTTTGCCCTCAGTGTATTTTAGAATCTTCTTGTTACGAAAGGGCATGGGAGATAACATGCCAAACCTTGTATTCACCCATCTATTTTCTTTTTAAAAAATAAATGAGTTCTGTAGGGATCTTTTCAACTACCATATATGGGAAACTTTCTCAGTACAAATGATTATTTTGAATGCAACTTTCCTGTGCTTGATAAACAACTTAATTCCTCAGGAGTCCTGGTTTTAAGCCTACTTGTATTGCAGCTCATATTCTCCATATTTGTATATAAGTGATAGTTGTATATTATTTTTGACTATGTGCCAGTTTCTGACATTTTTGCATTTTACAAATATATCCACTGTCGTAGAAGTGATCTAGCTGAGTACTTGAGTATTACTTGTAGCTATTTAGATAAAGGGATTCTGCTAGGAGTTAAATGTCTCTGTGTTACTGAATCAGCTTTCCGTCCTTTCCCAGCAAGATTAACAGTGATCAGTGTAAAAGCCTGTCTTGCCTCCTTTGATCCCGTAGTATTCTTAACCAAAGCCTTCACGTCTCCAGTAAATGTTACTTCTATTTATCAAACTCATTGAGCATTTATTTGTGGGAGTTTCAATCTAGTCTGGCTTCCTTATTGTTGAAAAGGCTTCAGATAGAGAATTATGGCTTATTGTTATCTTACATTTAGACATAGTGCCTGGAAAGGCTGCTTTGAATGTGATGCTTTTAATCTTGTGCATCCTTGGGTAAACTTGGTGTTGTTCTGTGATGCTATCATCCCATTCCTAGGACAGCACCAGACTTTATATGGCAAACGTGATTGCTGCATGTATAATGTGCACAACTTGTGAAGTCTGGAAATAATAGATGCAGCTTTAAAACATTCGTTTGTGTGCATGTTTGGGCATCAATGTCAGTTCCCTTTTACACAATTACCAAGCAAGTTTGGGCTGTGTCTGCTGGTGGGTTTGTGAAGCTCAGCAACTTGTCACAGGCTTTCTCTTCACTGGCCAGCTTCTTTTGGTATCACGCAAACTGATATTTGCCATTTCTTATTCAGAGAAAAAGAAAAATTTCAGGGCCATTTCTGATAACAACATTTAGTGGTACATAGGATAAGACCTTCTCAAAGATGATACACAGGTTATGAAGTTTCTTGCCTTATGACAACCATGCATACAACCATACATATGTAGCATGCAAAATTCTGCAAGCAAACCCCGCCACCCTCTTCCAGTCCAAGAAAGGGATAAGTTCTGGATTCCCCTCCAGATTGTTCCCAGCTGTTGCTGCAAACCTCCCCTTTCCATGGGGCAAGATTGCTTTGGAATTCCCACAATCCAAAATTCCATATGTTTGATTCACCATTTAGGTTGCCTTCCGTACTGACAAATCACTGTGTGTATGTAGTTCAACGAAAGAGATTTACAATGTTCTAAAGCTATGCCTGTGTCACTGTTATTAATTCAAATATTTTCTGCCTATCATTGGACTTCATCAGTTTAAGACATTTATCTTTATTTCATAGTAATTTCTTTAAATTTGCTCAGGAACTGCAATAGTCAGTTCTGCAACGACATGTTTTGGAAAATGATTGAAATGCAATGAAAAAGTGATACATCAACAGTTACGATAGTCTGGTTTTCTTGACTTTGAACAATTGATTTTTGGGTTGAAAAAATGAAAGAAGCTTTGACCACATAATGAAACATATATGAGAAACACCAGACCCGGGTTTTCTAAACAGATTCAGTACAGAATATGAAAATAGAAGAGTTAGGACTATGTTTGTGATAGGTATCAGTTTATTTACCAGTACTATCAGCCATGTATGATAGAGACTGTCTCTCATTGTTGCTAATGAAATAGTTGCCCTCTTTGTTTATTTCAACAGCTTTTTGGAGACTGCAGCATATTTCTGCATGAAACCAAAAATGAGTGAGAAGGAGGTATCACTAAATGCCTTCTTCAGCATTTGGCATGAATTCAGTTCTGATTTTAAAGAGTTCTGGAAGAAGGAAAATAAGCTCATTTTGCAAGAAAGGTAGGTTTCTTGATTTTTGATTACTTTAAAATTATTAATATTATATACAAAAGGAAAATGTATAAAATTGTACATATCTGTTTACTGTTCAAACGTCATGATAATAATGGATCATAAATTCTTAACTTCCAATATTTAAGTGATTGCTACAAAGTCATCACATGTTCTCCTGTTTGCTGCTCAAGAATGTAATATCTCTTCTCATGCTATACTAGACAATCTGCTGTTGCACATTTTTAAGTTTTGTAGCTCCACTTCTGTCATTTAAAAAAATTATATGGGTAACTACATATGTTGCAAAATGCTGCAGACAAGTTTCTTCATTTGATGTGAAAATAAAAACACATTTAGCCAATCTTGCAACAGTTGCACAGCCTGCTAGTTGACCTAATTGAAATTTATGACCCCAACCCTTAATGGTAGACATGGGAAACCCGTGGCCCTCCAGATGTTGTTGGACTACAACTTCCATCCTTGACCATTGGGCCATTCTGACTGAGACCAATGGACATTGAATCCCAGAAATTTTAGAAAGCCACAGCTTCCCTATTGCTGCTGAATGGGCTGGGAACTGCATGGGAAGATTGACTCTCTCTCTACAGACGCACTTGCCAACGTTGGTAGGAGAAACCCTACCCAGGTACTCATCATTAAGAGCAGTGTAGCGGAGGTGGAGCATTTTCTGCACTAGCTCTGAAGCTGTGGTATTCAATCCACAATTTAATAAATGTTCATATTTGCTATGAATGTGTTAGATATTGCCTTTTCTGCAAGTCATTGGAGGTTTTAAGGCTGGAATACAATGATATTATGGGTGAGATTGTACTATTGTTATTTATGATTGTGTGATTTATTATATTTTACTGTCATAAACTACCTTAGTCTTAATTGGAGAAGGCAAGATTCATGCTATCCCACTCCCCCAATACACCTAGTATGGGAGGGTTGGTGCCTTTTGTGCACAGCCCTACACCTGCAAGATGACCTAGGGTCAACTGCAAAGTTTTTTGGGTGAGTAAAGTCTGGCCAGAACTGGCTTCCCCATGTTTCGGACACAATACAAACAGGCACAAGAATATTCTGGGGTTGCAAATAGCCACAACTTTATTGATTACAGGTGTGTGTAGGCTTAGGCTTAGGCACTGGGTGTTCATCCTGAGGTTTTCAAGGTTGTGCCTAGATTAAGGGCCATCGCAAGACGTGAATCAGCTAAGCTGGCCTCCCAGGCTGCCACATGGAAGTCGTATGGCCTATCTGCTCCCCTGTAGGCTTCAGGACAGGACTGCCACCCAGAACTGCCACTAGAGGATTCAACCCAATGTCTTATCCACCAATAGTTGTGATGATTGCAATGAGGAAGAAAAATCCCAAATGGATTCAATTTGTTTGCAGGCAAATTTCTTCCCAGCCCCAAATATGGTGACCAATTATATCCACAGCAAAGTCTTTAAAATAGACCCATGTGCTGGCTGGGTAGGTTGATTGGCCACCAAGTGGAAAAACAATGCAAGTGTTATGCTAAACTTCCAAAGATTATTGCTGTCTTATTTTCCACACACTCATCATTAAGCCTGTATAGCCAGTCAGTGCCCATCCATAATAGTAACTGATTCATGTTATATAATCTGAAATGCTGCTTGAATACTCAATAAAAAATAGCATATGTCATTTATGTGTGTAAGACTTACCTTCAATCTAGCCTTAATGGAATGGTTCCTCTTTTGCACCTTGGTTATGCTTCTTTGTTTCACTCACAAAAACAACAGCCCCTTTTTATATTTTTGGACACTTTGGGAATTTGTCAGGCCTGGAACTAAGCTCCAGCACTGCTGCCTGACTGCATCAGCACCAACCAACCACGGACAGCACTCTTAAATGACGTGAAGCTACTGCTTTCAGGAAGATTCTCAGTTCATGTCATTCACAGCATACATTAAAGAGGAGGATTGATCAAGAACTCTTAAGTTCTGGCCTTAATGGGGTCACCCTTAGTTTTATAAAGAAACACTTATCTGATTGGCATATTCTCTAAGATATCATCACATCAATAATCCTCTAGCAAAATATGGCTGTAATATATTGTGATGATGCTATATTGAGTTTGGTGGATATGATATAGCATCTGTCTAGAATAACGGAATCTTTCAAAATTTTGGAGAGTTTTGATGACACACAATTCAAATCATCTTCTGAATTATTTAGTATGACAAAAATGTATCCTTCATAGATTAGCATTGGCTATGGAGGCATATTGGTCCCACAGAAAGTAGATAATTAAAGACAGAATATAAATTTAGTTTTCTGACATTAGCCACAATGATAAATTTTGTACTAAAGCTGTTAAAGGAAAGAGGGAACTAAACCCATTTCAACTGGAAATCAAGAAACACTAGCAATTAGTTAGCATAAAAGAAGAAAAGTTAGCCAAGGAGTTTTCAAAATCTTCTCTCCAGGAGACTGAGTTAGCAACTGCCAGAGATGACTAAAGTGCAGAGAATCAGCCATGGGAATGATTTTATTTGGTTTTATTATTTATTATTTTCAGACTCCTTCCAACAATGCACTTCTAATAAGCTTGTCTGTAGCTGTTTCCTTATGCTTGTATTTTTAAGGACTCAGTTCTTATTTGCTTTAAATCTGTGAGGTCTTCCAGTTTCACTCCAGTAATATGATGCAAAGAATGAATGGCATTAATTTTTGCCAGAGCTGAATCTTGAGGCTTTGCTTCATTGCATCAATGTTGTGACATCTTTCCGTGTTCAAGGAGAATCTCAGGCCAATTTTTAGCAGGGCTTGGGTGCCTTCCCATTGACATCAGCATGTCCAAATGTTACACCTGCTGCCTATATTTTAACTTTGCTCTGAAACCTTTGACCCTTCTCTGTATTCCAGAAATTCATTTTGAATACAAACTTCTTTTTAAAAAAATCCAGTGTGGTATGTGCTGAATCTTTGAGTAACCAGATATTGCTTTTGTGAACAATGGGTTGCATTCCAGCCATTCATAATACATGAGGGTATCCAAGGATTTACTTAACTCAGCATTGACGGCTATGGAGTGTGACTGCACTCTGCTCTTTTACTAGGCATTGCTATTCTTCACTGGGGAGATTTCTGGCTATGAGAGAGCAACTTGTTCTTCCAACCTGATGGCAGGAATCTTAATTGCTCATTCCAAGGTTTTGTAACCCCTTCATCGGCTACCATTCCACTTTTGTTTTAGGTGGGGTGTGAAATGAAAGGACTGGAAGGTTTTCTTCCTGAGCAGCCTATCGTAAGTTCCCATGAAGGGTGGCATTGCCAAAGAAGCAGATGCATTCCCTCCCTGTCTTTCTTTTCATTGGGAGAAGCACAGATTATTTTTCTCGATGCTGCAACTGCCATCTCTAGTTGAACGCGCAGGAGGGGGTGTTCAAGCCTTGGCTAAAATGCCAAAGAGGCATGAAGGACCTTGGGGAAGAAATTAGGCAGTAATGGATAGGCCGTTGCTCAAGAAACTAAGCATCACCTTTCAGGGAATTTACTTCTCTATCTGTTGCTATAACTACAGTTCAGAGCTGCCTTCTTAAGACTTTTGTTTGAGACTTCTAGGTGTAAATTAAGTGGTTAAGCAGTGTGTGTACACACACACACACACACACACACACACACACACACACGAAAAGAGAGAGACAGAAACTAAGAGGCAGGACTTCTCAGGCTTTGGCACTGCTCAGTTGCCAGGTCTGCTTGATGCTTATTGCATACTACGTATGTTTGTTTATTTAGAGTACACATACCAGTAAAAGTTCTGGCAGCTGTGTTCTGTACTAGTTGAAGTTTCTAAGACTTCTTCAGGGCCACTTGACAATGCTGTATCTAAAATACCGTCAAGCTGCAAACTTCCTCTCTCTGGTGGGAATGCAGTCCCAATCCAGAGCTGGTTGTGCATCAGTTCCCGGGTCCTTCAGTGCCTCCACTGGATCAGGATTCAGTTTCAGTTTATTGGCCCTCATCCTTCCTATTATCAAATCTAGGCACCAGTTCAGAACCTCCACAGCTTCACTTAACTCATAGAATCTTAGAACTGAAAGAGACCCCAAGAGTCATCTAGTCCAACACACTGCAATGCAGGAATCTCAGCTAAAGCATCCATGATAGATAGCCATCCAACCTCTGTTTAAAAACCTCCAAGAAAGGAGAGTCAAAAATAAAGCTGTGTATTATCACCCTATAGCTGCCTCTTCCATTTCTCTGTACATGACTTTTAAAATACAATCCTGTTGGTCCCAGCAACTAAGTTAAAAAGTATGAATATGCAAGAATTGCTGCTAGGAAGTAAAGGAAAACCCTGTATTTGTATGCTAGTAGATTTTACACTGTGCCTCATCCTGAGATCATGTGATAAAGAGTGAGATATAAAATAGATAATTTTATTTATTTATTTATTTATACATACCCTGCCCATCTGGCTGGGCTTCCCCAGCCACTCTGGACAGCTTCCAACAAAATATTAAAATACAGTAATGCACCAAACATTAAAAGCTTCCCTAAACAGGGCTGCCTTCAAATGTCTTCTAAAAGTCTGGTAGTTGTTGTTCTCTTTGACATCTGGTGGGAGGGTGTACCACAGGGTGGGTGCCACTACTGAGAAGGCCCTCTGCCTGGTTCCCTGTAACCTCACTTCTCACAGTGAGGGAACTGTCAGAAGGCCCTTGGCACTGAACCTCAGTGTCCAGGTAGAACAATGGGGGTGAAGACGCTCCTTCAGATATACTGGACCAAGGCCATTTAGGGATTTAGAGGTCAGCACCAACACTTTGAATTGTGCTCGGAAACGTACTGGGAGCCAACGTAGGTCTTTCAAGACCAGTATTATGTGGTCTCAGCAGCCGCTCCCAGTCACCAATCTAGCTGCTGCATTCTGGATTAGTTGTAGTTTCCGAGTCACCTTCAAAGGTAGCCCCACATAGAGCGCATTGCAGTAGTCCAAGCAAGAGATAACCAGAGCATGCACCACTCTGGCGAGAGAGTCCGCGGGCAGATAGGGTCTCAGCCTGCGTACCAGATGGAGCTGGTAAACACCTGCCCTGGAGATGATAGATGATAGATAGATGATAGATAGATAGATAGATAGATGATAGATAGATAGATAGATAGATAGATAGATAGATAGATAGATAGATAGATGATAGATATAATGGAAATACTTGCTTGTTTGTTTTTTAAACAGTAGCTATGCTCCATGGAAACAACAGAATTCCCCACACCACCTTAAAGACTAATAAATATATAATGGCATAAGCTTTCATAGACTATTGCCCACTTCATCAGGTGCTAGAATTGTTTTCCTTAGTTATCCACTCACACCAGTGTATTAGGATGGAGCTGAAAAGTTTTTAAAAATGCAAAAAGTACAGTTTGTGACAATTTAGTTAGAGCTTCAGTTAGAGTTATAAGCGCAGTGACCATTCATAATATTGGTATGTGATACGTGGGTAAGAGGACAGGCCTTCATATTGATCAGTAACTGGTTAAAGTAAACAGAAAGTAGGAATAAATGGACAGATTTCACAATGGGCAGTTCTCATCAGGTCTGCTCTGGTAACTTCAGTGGAGTCCGTTTTTCACCATATGGCGTAAGGGCAGACCCAGAATGTTTTGTGATGCTTGCTGTAACACTGAACTCCCCACTTCATTCATTGAGTTTGATGCAGGGCTTTCCCCTTCACTGGGTGCAGGCAGATCCTGCCCTTACCTTATATAAGGAGCCCCAGTTATGCATAAATTTATGTTTGCAAGAGTTTCTACATAGCTGAAAAACGATAAACCTTTGCAGCTTGCTAAAATAAAGGAGGTTTGTGACCCACCCCCACTCACCCCAAATTGTTTTAGTCGGTGGAAAATTCCAATAAATTGCAAACAATTCGCCTAAAGCTTATAAATTTTATTACAAACAGAAACTGAAGTAAAGTTATCTGAATTCTTGATGCTATGTTTCTCAAATCCAATTCAGTTTTTTCAGACTAGCAGCCACTTCCACACTTTCAAACCCTAAGATGCATCTTGGACTTCCTTGGCTATAAAAGTTGCCCATTCCTGCAAGAATAGCACTTAAGCTGGCACCTGGTGTGTCATGTTGTACATCTAGATGAAAGGAGAGATTCCTGGCCAATATGTCTCCACAGCTCATTGATCTCCCTCTGAAGAAAGACTGGTATGTCTCCCTACAGATTACTCGGCAGGATGATTTAAAGCTTGCTGTTGAACGATTTAAAGTCTGGCATTGTGTAGCTATGTATTGCATAGGAAGTAGCATGCCGGTAAGCTGTCACTGCTTCTTCCAAAGAAGGGCATTTAATCTTGTAGCAGGAGGCACGTCCTCTCCAAGTAAGCTAACGGATCTTTTGTTAGCCTTCAGAATAGAAGTGAGCAAATTGGACTTTATGATGACACACCTAGAGACAAGGGAATTGCAATTGTTTGTTTGTTTAAGGCTGGAAGGTTAGGAGGGTGGGCCCGTGCACTTTGAGTTTTAGTAACAAGATCAGTGGAAGTGGCAAAGTTCCTAACCCTCAAAACTGCTTAAAGGAGAAACTTCATATGGCTCAAGAGTTAAACCTTTCATAGCCACTGCCACTGGTGCTGGTGGTAATTTCTGCCTCACCATTTCTTTTCCTTTCTGTATACGTGTTTGCTTCTCTCAAGACCCCTTTTCATGCCCCTTTCCTGACTAGTTTGCTCTTCTGTTCTTTCTGCCCCTTCTTTAGTCTGGTCCATGATGCCTGGAGAAAAAGCCCCCTTCCTCCCAATAACTTCAGGTCCCACAGACAGTGCGCTGCCTTCACCTCCCTTTCCTCTTAAATCCAGGGAACAGACTACATGTTACATGGGAAATGTAAAGTTGGATCTTCCAGTGTTTTGATATATGCCTAAAAGCTGCTGAGTTGCCTGAAATATATTGGAGCAGGGGCACTGGGAGAGGGGGTGTTAATCCTTTTCCCCCTCATCATTTTCCCAAGCTAGATTCTCCCTTTCAGTAATGCTGCTTTAAAGTGAAAATAAAAATCCTGGAACATCTGATCTTTGTATTCTGGTGTGAGAGGCAACATGGAAGGGCAAGGGCAACTACTGTCTCAAAATAACTCCGGGATCATGTGAATGGGCCATCGCAAGTAGATCAATCTTACCCCCATAGAAGATGTTGAGGATTTTATTTGGGATGGAATAATGTTGCTGCTATGCTGAGATACCAGCATGCTTATATTAAGTTTTATACAAGGTGATCTGGAGGTCAAGCTACAGTGCCAAGTAATTTTATAGCATCAGTGAAGGAAATGTTCTCCATGATGGACAATTGCCACTGATTAGTAAACAGCAAAAAAGGTGAAGAATCATGGCATGGAAGCAACCCTTGATGTTACTAGTGTGGCTAATGTTAGTGAATAAAAGTTCTATTCTAAGGATATGAAAGTGGGTGTAAGTACAGTGGATCTAAATTTAAAAGCAAATCTTCAATACCCATCTACAAATGTGAAGAGTAATCTGCCATCAGAAATCCTGAGAAATCAATGCAGAATGTTTTAAGCCATCATTTTAAAAAGGAAATAGAAACCATGCTGTGTTTTGAAATTGCAGTGGTTGGATTCTATTATTATTATTCCAGAAAGTACTGAATTAATAAGTAGATAAATTTGGTGCTATGATCCTGGAAGTATGTTTTTTTTAAAAGAGTAATGTTAGCTACTCCTTAGCTTATTGTTGGAAGGCTTGTCGTGACCACTTCAACTACCAAATGCATGAACATTCCAGCCTTGTCAGTCTGTTTAAATTAGTCATGTACTACTAGACTCTGGCAAAGTGTAAAGGTATCTGCACCAAGCCAACTTGGAGCCAGTAGGAAATGAATCTGTCTACCAGAGATACTTCTTTAGACAAAATTATTAATGCTTAGTGGCAGGGAAGTGGCTTTCTTTCTCACTGGGTTGAATGATGGGAGAAATTCTCTCATGATAAGCCCATGATCAGTCTAGTGTTTGGTGTAGAAGATAGATAAAATGATTCTGCAGGAATGTCTGGTTTCTTTTCCCTGTATCTATCTTATTCATCTTGCAAACTGTTTTCAGACTTAATCATAGTGAACATTTTGTATACATTTGCCTGACAATAAATAAGAAGGATAGAGAGGTAAAAGTGCTGGGGGGAAAACAACTTAATTATGATGGAAACAAGGAACAGTTCCCTTTGTTTAGGTTAACCCTCTGCTATCTATCCACACTTTATTCAAGGACAGAATTGGAAAATCTTTTGAACCACATGCCTGGTAACCAGCTAATTTTTTTTAAAAAAATATAGTATGACACACACACATGAGGTGCATGTTAATTTTCAACCAGGGAGGGGGCAATTAGCAGCTAATTCCAAGTTACAAGTAGAGTTCAGCTGGTTTCTACCTTAATTTCTTGTTCGGCTAAGTATGTAGCATCAAAGCGCAGTCTGGCACACAGGGGAAAGATTGCCAGAAGCATGCAGTAACACCTGGGTTAAAATACTTTTAAAACTTAATTAATTAATATTGGAAATGAAAGGTATGAAGAATAAACCAGATAATGTAAAAAGAACCAAAACAGTTTACTCTTCCTATCCAGCCCTAGACAATATTAAATATTAAATTCAAACGTCCTTGTGAGGAATAACCCATAATGTTCAGGAAATGCCAAATATCCATAGGGAATAATCCCAATTTTTGACCCTGTAGAATCAGGGGAGAAACGGATGAGGTGGCAATGGCATGTGGTGGTGGGGATCTTCCAGTCACCTGTGGTCATGTGTGCTTGGGTACACTTAGGGGCAGTGTTGATAAATGGTGACATGTCCTACATGTAGGAAAGGTGTGCTTGGAGACAGGAGCCACAGGCACATTTTTACAGGAAGTAAAAAGTGAGAACTGAAAGACATTTCCAATCTACCCACTGGTAGACAACAGCCAGTGAGTGGTGGCAGGAATTCTGCTGGCCTGTGTGCAGAAGAATACTTGAAACACGATAGTTCAATATAATGAGGAAACTAGGCCATTTCCTCTAGGTCCATTGGGATTTTGGAAAGAAACTTGGGTTTTATTCCTCCACGATGGAATTCCTCCACGATGATTTGTTTGGTGCAAGTTGTACTTGATTACTATCAAAACAATTTCCGTTGGTTAAGGTGATTTTATATTATGGGGTGGTCTTCTAAATCACTACAGGATTGAAGGTTAGAGCCACGTCACACATTCTGGGAAATGATGACTTGTGCTTCCATTTGTAGGACTTGCACATGGGTCACCAAGCAGATATTCCATAGCATCACCCGGTCAAGAGGTGCAAGTGTCACTTGTATGTGGAACTCACATATCTTGCCATGTGGGCACCTGTGACTCCTCCTGCCCATTCCTTTTCTGGTCCTGCCCAGCACATCTGGAGTTCTAGTCATCACAATAGGGGGCAGTGGAGGGGTGATGATGTTGTGAAGCTTCACATACTTTTCCGCACACTGGAACTATTGATTTACTACTTTTTATAAAGTCTCTTTTTACCCTATCAGAGCTGCTTAGGTGGTTCACAAAACAATATGAAAACCAGCTCCAATATAATAATAATAATAATAATAATAATAATAATAATAATAATAATGACAACAGCTATAAAATGTGAAACAACCACAAGCAAAATAGCAACATGAGAATATTTGAGTTCCTTTCGTTTAGGCCATACCTTGTTTGGCACTGAGGAAATTGTCATTTCCTCCTACTGAGGTACGCATGTACAATTCAGCTTTTCATTGATAGGGTCACTTATTTTCTATTTGTGGCTTTGGGCCCTTTTAATATTTCAGTCTGTGGTGAGAGCCCATCTAAGACGATAAATTATATTCAATTGGCCCACTTTACCACACTGCTGTTTGGAGGGAATCAGAACAATAACTTCTCTGCTGCAGTTTTTTTAAATATTTTCTTTGTGTATGTGTTGGACCAGTCTGCAGATTTTTCCATCTAAACTAGTCTCAGACAGCTTCCAGGAGTGCTAGTACCCAGCCATGCTGTCTCCTGAAATGCTCTGTTCTTTCCCTACAACTGTTAACCACTTGCTTACATATCTGAATAAACGAGCTTGTAAGTAAGAAAAACAATTGTCTGGAAAGTATGGTATGGCAGCCAAAGCAAAGGAGTTCTTCTCATGAGAACAATAAACCTGAAGGAGAAAAGATGGTAAGGATGCTGTAGAGAGATTAGCATGATATATTGTTACTCAGGGGAGGACAGCCTGCCTCCCGTACATAGCATAAAGCATGCCATAGGCTCCTTTTTTATTCATGTGAATTCTTACTTCTTTTAAAATTATAGTCCTCAGGATTATAGAAAAGGCAAGTTGGACAATGTGATGACAAACAAGCTAAGGATATAGAAACAATGTGAGAACTATCAAGTAGCTCACTTTTAATTACATATTTCAACTGTTCTTGTTTTTCTGTTTAAATCAGGGATACCCTGCAGGTAGTGTGGACTACAGCACCCATAATCCCTGACCATTGGTCATGCTGGCTAGGGCTGGTGGGAATTGTAGTCCACCTCTGGTTTAGATGCTCAATAAAATGTTCATATTCAAAGATGTTTTTGAAAATGAGAATGTTCAAAATATCATTCAAAAGTGATCTTCTGGGGATCTGATATCCTTGTCATAGTAATGGCCTCCTAAACATAAAACTGGAGAGCAGTAAACATTCTTGTTTAGACAAGCCTACACAAGTTATTTGAAAGTTGAGGTAATTTTAAACTGTTTTGATATGTTAGCTTCTATATGTTTCAAAGTATGGTTGTGAATTTTTCTCAGTTTTATCTTTTTGTAAACCGCTTTGAGGTTTTTTTAAAAATTAAGAGGTGTATAAATTTTATGAAACAAGTTAAATAAATATAGCAGTTATTTCTCATTTTCTTTTCATATTGTTGCTGTTGTTGTTTTCTCATGTTAGAACCATCATTTTCTTTATGGACTGCTGAAGCTGGGTTTTTAACAATAAAGTTATGGGGCTCTAGTGACCCAATTGGGTTGTTAATGGAGAATTCCTGTCAGAAGTGGAATTATGTTCTACAGTAAAACAGGTTCAGATTCAACCTCCAAAAATGCATTGTGATTTATGATCAACAATTTCAAGAGTTTCTTAGAATAATTTAATCATTAGGCAAAGGAATTACTGGTAATGCAGAAATCACTTGTCAGATAACTACAGCACATAAAGCAATAAATAAACGCAAGGGAATTGGGTAAGGGAATTGGGCAAGGGAATTAAAATGTAAAGAGTATGAGAGATGTAATGGAACTTTGTATATCTAGTATTATCATTCTCATTCTCAACTATGGGGCATTAGGTACAACAGAACAGTACATTCAGGAATATCATATTTGCATACAACAACTGTTACAGTTTGCATGTCTCCTTGCAGCAGATGGGCTTTTATTGGCAATATCGCTTATCATTTATATTCAGCAAGCCTTCAGAATTATTGTATGTTGAAAAATATTGTCCTTGAGCTGTCCTTCACGTGTTATTCAGCCTTCACAAGTGGTTTTGATTTGGTGAATCAATTAAATGTGTTGCAGACTAAAAGAAGCGGAAGAAGTATGTAGACAGAAAAAGGGGAAATCTCTTTACAATATAAAACAAAAGCACGATTCTGGAATTGTAAGTATAGTTCACTTATGGTTTTTTTGTCCCTGTTATGTATGAGTGTTCTCCTCCTGTTAAGGTTTCTGAGCAGGAATCCTCATCATTTCCTCTTAGTATCAGTAAAACAAAAAATGTTGAAACTCACTTAATGACTCTACCCATTTTCCGTTCATACCCTTTATACCTGGAGCTGCCTCTTGGAACCATCTCTGTATGACCACCTCCCTTATCTCCTTTAATTTACTCAAATCACCCCCTTTCCAACAAGGCTTTGGATTACCCCAGAGTCCCTATACCATGGGTAGGCAAACTAAGGCCCCAGGGGCCAGATCTGGCCCAATCGCCTTCTAAATCAGACCCGGGAATCAGCGTGTTTTTACACGAGTAGAATAAGTCCTTTAATTTAAACTGCATATCTGGGTTATTTCTGGGGCCTGCTTGGTGTTTTTACATGAGTAGAATGTGTGCTTTTATTTAAAATGCATCTCTGGGTTATTTGTGGGGCATAGAAATTCGTTCATTTTTTTTTAAAAAAAGTCCAGCCCCCAACAAGGTCTGAGGGACAGTGGACCGGCCCCCTGCTGAAAAAGTTTGCCGACCCCTGGCCTATACCATAATGTAACTTAATATATTGAAATCCTTGCATCTCTGCTCCTTTCTCTGTTGTTTCCCTGTGTGTATTTTAGATTGCAAGCTCCCTGTAAATCCTCCTGCTCTTTGGGTACTCTCAGATGGGAGCTTCATATTGTAATTGGCAACAAAACTTAAATTGATTTTCCAATGAAACAAAAACTACTAGGAATTAGCAGATAAGGCCCAAATTGAGAGATTTTGGAACACAAAACTTAGAAAGGCACATGGGGCACAACATATTCCCAAGGTTGTATTGCTATTTGGAGTATAATGCTTCTGTGGTTTAGGACACTGGACTTGGTTCAGTGATCTGTTATATGCAGAAGCTGAAAGTGCTTGCTGTGTTTTCAGACATTTGACACTGATAACATAAAATGGAGGTGCTGTTTTTAATGAAACTTAAATGGTTTTCATTCTTTCTTGCACTTGAAGATAGTGTTTTGGAAACAACTCAGCTTGGCATCCAGACATTCTGATTTAACTGGATTTCAATCTTAGTCTTATTTGCAAGAGAGGAAAATGGTAGATTACCCATTTTTTGTATTTTTGTGGTTCTCACTGCATGGTTGCTCTGAAATTTTGAAACTGATATTTTCTTCACCTTTTCATTTTCAGAAAGCGAAGATAAGTATGAAAATATGAAGGTCAAACGGCACGCATCATTGTCCACCTGTTCAATAAACTCAATAAGTCTGTTGGGGGGAAGGAGACTACATCACTTGACCCATTTGTTTTCTTGACATGTTTGCATTTGTTTCTGTTTCCACTGACTAGAATCTGCTGGGCATTCACTGATAAACAGATTTGCTGTATGGAGTTTCCAAAATCATAAAAGTTATTAATTTAAGGCATGCCTCTTCCATGCACTCCATCCTGTCTTTTTCATCCAAATATGCTTTTGCAATGTATTTGGAGGAATACTAACAATAACTAAAGCACCTGGTGTAAGAGGCAGTCATTCAGTCTGCCCTAAACATACTGAAACTATAAACATCTATCATACAAGCACTACATTTCCATTCCTGTTGGCAAGATCTTTCCAGAGCAAATACACTGCAGTGCTACATTTAGATTAGGGCTACTTCTTGAGAATTGTTCGTGTCTGTTTCATATTGACATTTGTAATCTGTATTTTGAATGGGTAAACTGCTCCTTTTACACTATAATCCATTTCCAAAACAAGGTATGTTCAGCACAGCAAATCTTTACAGTTGACAAGGTGGGACATTATCTCTGCATTTTCTGCCACATAATAAAGCAGGAGTGGGGAATTTGTGATTTTTCAAATGATGATAAACAACAACTCCCATAAGCCCCAGCCATCATGGCCAGTAGTCAGGGAAGATGGGAACTGTAGTCTAGCAGTATCTGGAGGTTCATAATTTCCCCATCCATGTACAAAAGATGGAAACAAAGGAAGGCTACTCAAGGCTGCAGCACAGCGTAGGAATCATTTGAAGGATACTAAACAGCCTTTGGTTTGCTACAAACATTTTTTTTTAAATAAAAAAGTTTACAGAGTAACAAGAAACTTGTAGTAGGCTTCCTACAAATCTATTGAGTCTTGCAGTGTAAAGTACTAAATACTTCCCTTTTATTATCCTTCCAGATGATCAAGGGTGATATTGTGAACCTCAGTTTTCTGGTGACAAAGCAAGGACTATTGATTAATTCAGCTTTACATTTTATTGAGTGCCCATACCGTAAACTACATAAATAGTTGCAGTGCCACCTCAATCTCGGCCAATAAAGACAACCGAATGATTGGTCATATCTAGATTAGACTGCCTCCTCCGCACAATGTAGCATAGATCTACATTCAAAAGTTATTGAAAACAGCCAAATTTAAGAGGGGCGGGATAAAGTGCATAGATTCCAAAGCCATTTAGCATGGAAGGTGGTTTTAAGTTCTAACCTGCTGAAATTACTTTCTCTCTCTTTCCATGTAGCCCAGTACATGATACCTGGTTGTCCAGATGTCAGTCTCTGGTTCCAGGCATTGAAAAGGCTACATAAATTATGACCTCAGGAATTGACTTTTTAAAATGCCAAGCACTAAAAATATATTTTTCATTCATTGGGGAAATTGTTTCCTGTTATGTGATTACTGATCAGCCTGAAATGTTTTCGTCTTTCAGGTTAGTTCCTGATAGTTCCTTTATTTGTTTCCCCAGTGTCAGGAATAAAGTTATTTCTTGGGAAATAGAAAAGAGAAGATTGTTGTTACAAGAGACCTATGAAGAGCAAATAAAGAAGTTACAGATATTTTAATAGCACTGATGAAAAACCCATGTTTGTATTTATGTAAGCTATAGTCTCTTGCTGTTTTAACTTCTGTGTTTTCTTTCATTTAAGTGCATTTAAAAACATTGTAGCATGTTTAAGTTTTGTAGCCATCCTCTTCCCTTCAGTATCTCCAATATGTTTATTGCCATACTAAATTAAATAATACTACACTTAACAAAGATCGCTATGTGCAATACTGTATTTAGTGTTTCTATTCCAATTTTTTTTAGAATGTTTATTTATATGAAAAATAAAACAAATAATGAAATTGAAGTTGTTTTGTGTATACAGTACTTTGGACTCTTATTGCACTGGGATTTTGAATTGCTGTTGGTACCTGCAAGAATTCTGAACTGTTAATGGATAGAAATATTTAAAAGCCACTGCTCTGAAAAACTTGCAGTCCAAAATATAGACTAAAATGTAAAGCTAAAGGACCCCTGGATGGTTAAGTCCAGTTGAATTTGACTATAGTGTGTGGCGTTCATCTTCCAAGGGCCAAGACTAAGGAAGAAGCAAGCAATGTGTGTGTGTGTGCGTGCGTGCGTGCATGCGTGCGTGCGCTCTTACCCAGCTCCTACCCATGTTTCAAACTGGTATTATTATTTACCCACCCTTCACCCTAAGGTCCCATAGAGAGTGGCAACATGAACCAACAATATTAAAAAGTTTAAAACAAGTTATGACTTTTGTACACATGGATAGAACAGTTGCAAAATCCTTTAGGATGGCATGTATGTCCTTTCCCGACTATATTCCTATTTGTGCCCAACATAAAACATTTTGTGTTACTGCATTTGCTATCTGCTTTACTATGCAGCATCACAAATGGTTAGCATAAAAAATAAATCCTAAGATTGATATCCAAATGTGGTGCCCCACTTGCACAACTGACTTCTGCTGGCACAAATGTCTGCCACCACTCATCACTCCTCCAGATCTGTTACAAGTCTTCAGGGGACCTTCCAGAACATGTGGGGGGGGTGAGGCTGCAGGGGGAGGGAAGGAATGGATCTAGTTCACTGACATTACATTGGATGTTTCATTTAATTCAGATTTAGGCACTCACAGAAAAAGGTTATGTGTCTGATGTACAATTCTGGTCCTTTAAAAAATGAAATATTGTTTCAGAAACAATATTCCAACCCCAGTTGATGGGCACATCCTGGATGCTTGACTGCAATAGTTCAGGGCAGCTAAGATGAAGAGAGAACCCTGAACAAGTAAGGGCTGCTTTTGTTTTCCACAAGGTTTGCATGCAAATACCTACAGTCTCCTTCCTGGGCCAGCTTATATCATACTGTACCCAATTTGTATAGAGCTAAACATAACACAGCAGTGCAGAACATTAAAGTCAGCAGCTTTTTTTTTCTTTTTCTTTTTTTCTTTTTCTTCTTTAGCAGCTCTAACTGATTTGTGTGACACTGTTGGCTCATTTAGTAATTTCCCATTCACTCTAAAAAAGAAAAAAAAGTGTTATCTGATACCACTCTCATCTGCCCTCCCTTTGAAAGAATGCTGTCCATTTATTGGTTGTAATGGGCTCTTTCAAAGCAAACTCTTCTATTCTCCATGCCTTGTTTTCCCCCCACCCAGACACAGCAATTTTGTGGAGACAGGCAGAGAAGTCCTTAGCAAAGAGTGGAATAATTAGAGGAGGTCTTATTGTTGCTAGCTCCATTATAACTGATTTGCAATTCTAATTGAGCAGCCAGTGCAAGTTGCAAGCAGAATTCAGGAGCCGAATTGTACCCTTCTGCTTGCAGCCAGCACTGGCTGCCCAATTAAAATTGCAAATCCGTTAGGTTGAACTGGAAACTCAAAATCAAATGTATTGGAAGGAACTTCCCATGTGATGGGTGACAAGGAAATACTGGTGAGAAAAGGGGGAACTCTACTCAAAGGGGAATTCGTTCTCATGAAATGTTTTTATGTGTTGGACATATTTTTGAACAATATGACAACCTGTATTTGACTGATTAGTATATTTACCACCAGATGGCAGGCTAATGTCTGAAAAGCACAAGACACTTGTTTATGAATTAAGCGTTCATTCCCTCACAGACTCCCAGTCTGGTTTATGTCAACTACCGAAAAGCATTTCTGATCCTTGATTCAGTAGTTCTTTCTATTAAATTTTTCTGCTGCAAGTGTTTTGGGTATAAACTAAAAGGATGGGGAAACCAAAGTCGCATGTGGCCCTTCAGGTGGTGTTGGACTCCATCTCCCATCAGCCCCAGCCAGCATAGCCTATGATCAGGTGTTATTGGAGTGCTGGTCCACCAACATTTGGATGTCCACAGGTTACCTGATCAAAAAGAAGAGTTTGAATTTGAGCAGCTTGTAAAGACTTCTTCTGGGTGTATTCCTTTGACATCCCTTCTTTGCAAAACATTTTTGACAGGATAGTCCTGGTAAAATCATTGTGTCTGAGAGAAGCAAGATATGCCAGTTACAAAATAATTATATCTCACGCTCTCCCTACCTTAATATTTCCCTTATATGTTCATAATCATAGTTAGCTTGTTTATATACCACATTTTCCACAGACTCTTGTACTCAAGTTTGGGGAGAAATGTTTCACTTTTTGGTACTTTTGTCTGCAGTGCTTGGTTTGAATCCTCAAAGAACGCTGAACCACTTCCAAGGTCCTCACACTTTAGAGAGAGCCTTATTTGGTGCAGATGAGTCCCAAACCTGTGGAAGTGGCCCATTTCAGCTCAGGATTCATCCAAATCCAATGTACACCTCTGTGTTCTACTACACAAGAGTTGAAAGTCTCTCTCTCTCTTAACTGGAATACCTAGGGATGTGACTTTTTCTTAAGAACATAAATTGCCTTGAATTAGAACAACACATGTTGTCTGAGCTCCTTGGAGTTGCCATTCAGAACATATGGAGAGAAAGGTGGATTAACTATTTTTATTTAACCTAATTTGTATACCACGCTGTGGGTTAAACCACAGAGCTTAGGACTTGCCAATCAGAAGGTCGGCGGTTCGAATCCTGCGATGGGGTGAGCTCCCGTTGTTCGGTCCCTGCTCCTGCCAACCTAGCAGTTCGAAAGCAAATCAAAGTGCAAGTAGATAAATATGTACCACTCCGGCGTTTCCGTGCGCTGCTCTGGTTCGCCAGAAGCGCCTTTGTCATGCTGGTCACATGACCCGGAAGCTGTCTGCAAACAAACGCCGGCTCCCTCGGTCTATAGAGTGAGATGAGTGCTGCAACCCCAGAGTCGGCCACGACTGGACCTAATGGTCAGGGGTCCCTTTACCTGTACCTTAAAATATAAAGACCTCTAGGCATTTTTAAGACTAATGTCGATGTATTCTGCCATCCTGTTTCCAATAGCAGCCACCCCAAAAAATTCTCACAGCACCTGGCATTCAGAGGAATCTCACATTTTTTTTTTTATTTTATGCCCCTACCTTTTTACCATAGCTGCTTACCAGTCAAGGCATCTTACATGAAAACAGGATTAAGATGGTGGTATCACAAATCAAGATGTGTGTATTAGCCCTTGTTCTCCCTTCCACAATATGTGGACATTAGGACAGGAGGTGCTATACTGAGGAACAGCAATTCAATACCTGTCTGCAGCATATTGTGTCAAGAGAGAAAAATAGAGCATTATTGTAGAGTTCACAAGATCATGTGCAGTAGAGCTCAAGCCATGAGCTCCCATAACTAATTTCTCTCCCTAGACCCATGAACTTTCCTTAGTTATATTTGTGCAAGACTGCCTCTGTGTGAATGTTCAGTGTGGTTTATGAAAGATGCTGCTCAGTTCCAGATATAACCGGGATCTGATTGCAGTTCTGTGCTTTTACTTATTCTTCCAAGCAGAATTCTTCTTTTCCAGTACAGTGGAATTCTTCCATTATAGATTTTCGTTAAACCTCACCAAGTTCCGGTTTAGAAAACATCAGCCCAGTCCTATGCATGTTTGATTGGAAGTAAGTTCTTCTAAGGTCAGTAGGATTTACTCCCAGGTAGAGATGCACAACCTAAATATTCTAGGAGCGGGCACCACAGATGCTTCATTCTACAGGGGTTTAACATCAATTGGCTTTGTCTCTTGTTCATACACAGATGCTGTTTTGAACCTGAAGCCCCTTATGCCAGGAGTAAAAATAAATAAATAGAAATTTGCAGTACAAAGACTACAGTCGTATCTTGGAAGTCAAAGGGAATCCATTACGGCAGTCTGTTCGACTTCCAAAATGTTCAGAAACCAAAGTGCAGCTTCTGATTGGCTGCAGGAAGCCCCTGCAGCCAATCGGATGCTGTGGAAGCCCCATTAGATGTTTGGGTTAGCAAACCAGAACACTCACTTCTGGGTTTGTGGCGTTTGGGAGCCAAAACAAGTACCAAGGTGTTTAGGATCCAAGGTATGACTGTATATAGTTGGGTGGATGGAGAAAGAAGAGGAAAGCAGCGGATGCTTCTGATTCCTCCTTCCTAGGTGAGCAGGGTTCATATGAATGTGAACTGTTCTTCATATGTTACCATTAATATATGAACACCTTTTATTATTCACAAAAATCCTATCTGGACATTGTGTAGGAACACAGAAGGTAACTTAGACAGGTTCCTCCAACTTGATATTGTAAATCCTGAGTGCTGCTCCAGGGTTTTAGAAAAGAAAAATTCCGAAGTTGGAGAAACTGGGACCTTTGTATGCAAAACAGTGCTCTACCACTGTGTTACATGGTAAAGGAGGAAATGTAGCCACACACACACAAATGTCAACAGGAAGACAGCCTTCACACAGACAAGCCTCAAAGCTACCTAGTACCAATATTACTGAGTTCCAGTTCATGTGGAAGCCTAGATACGTGAGTGCTCTCTAAATGTTTGCATTGTATGCATGGACACTGAAGGTAGGAATACAGTGGTACCTCGGGTTACATACGCCTCAGGTTACATATGCTTCAGGTTACAGACTCCGTTAACCCAGAAATAGTGCTTCAGATTAAGAACTTTGCTTCAGGATGAGAACAGAAATCATGCTCTGGTGGCCCGGCAGCAGCAGGAGGCCCCATTAGCTAAAGTGGTGCTTCAGGTTAAGAACAGTTTCAGGTTGAGAACGGACCTCTGGAACGAATTAAGTACTTAACCCGAGGTACCACTTACTTGGCCTGGCCCCACTTCCCACTCGCATGCTTTCCTTAACCCTGTGTGCAATGCTCAGATATGGCTGAAGCTTGCAGTGAATCCTAGAGTGCTCTCCATAATACTGTCAATGTGTGTTGAGAAGGTAAACCGGCTATTTTTAATCCATGCCAACTAAGTGTGGTATTAGGCTGGTTGGTTTGAAAATAATTAATTCAGAGAAAATTGTGCAATCTTCCCAATATTTAAAAATATGAATGTCACACACATGCACATTTAGCCATGCCTCTGGCCATTCAATGAACATCCTCACAACAACCCTGAGGGGGAAGTTAGGCTGAGAGACAGTGATTGGCCCAAGGTCAAACACTGTGTTTTATGACCAGGTGGTGATTTTCTCATTCTCTCAGGTCCTCGCCCAATTAATTCCACTGCAATTCTGGTTTATTTTAACATGATAAATAGTGTTATGAGTTTGCCACACACCCCTAATTTCTGGATTCATCAAATGTTAACATTTAATCAAAGCTAATTAAGCCAGGCTAACTTCCTGTGTTGAGGTGATTGCCTGGGTGATGGACCATTAAAAGAACAAATGCTCAAGGGGGGAGAGCAACAAAAGCATGGAGCCCCCTCAGTCAACAGACAAAGACAAGGTTTAGAGTAAAAAGAGGAAGGGAAGGAGTTATGTGTGCTAGAAGCTAGATGCAAAAACGCAGCAGGCTGAAAAGGTAGAGAGAGAAAAGGCAGAAAGAGAAAAGGCTGATTTCTGCTTGAATCCAAAGCTGTGGCTATGAAAGAAACAGGACCCTTTTGGGCTGCAAATCCCTCCATCACAGGTTCAGGTTGCATACATGTGTAAATAAACCATATATCATAAAGACATCAATGTCTCCACTGTGCTGGGCAAATGCCTGGAACCCCTGGAATCTTGCCCCGCTTGGAAACTGGGGTGGTGTACAACAATATTTAAATTAAGTAGACGATGGAAACTCCCCAACGAAGGTAGTGCTTGAACCCTGTAGAATATGAAATGATGCAAGGATTGTATGAATTCCATATATTCCTAGAGTATCTTTATTTGTTCTATAATTTAACAATAATACACCTATAAAATAATTACATTATAGTTATAACATTTCTTCCATTTTGTTTTCATTTATAAAACAAAAATTTAAATAGTATGAACCATTACAAGGTCAACTCAACTCTTTCATTTAAGCATCAACTAACCAAAGGGCACATGCCCCCTCCTGCAGCATATATCTCTTTTTTTATCACAAATTGGTAAGGAGCCCACCCCCCTACAGGATGCTTTCTTTTCACATTTTTCCTCATGTGGTTACTGAACAGTTACTGTTTTCCAGCCCGAGGAACCCGATATTAGGTTTCATTTCTTCAAGAGGCAGCCATCCTAACCCATAAAAGTGTGTGCATTACGCTACAGGCACTCGAATCTTCCTCTCCCTTCCACTTTGTCCAAACTGTGCTTTGGTAAACCTTAGAGTAAGTAGTGGAATAATGTTCGACAATGGCAATCTCCAAACCAAGCCTCAGCCTTCTCTGCTGTGCATTCCCAACTGCAGATCTGCCATTGTGTAACACCAAGGGAGGGGGGGAAATTATATAGGGCCAGCATACCTGCCCAATCCCTCCTACCCGTGCCAATCCCCATAAACCGATTGGTGAGCACTAACAGAGATCAGTCCCCCAAAGCCTCTTAAAACAGCCGGTCTCACATAATAGAGAACTGTGCCACTGAACCCTTGAGTTGGCACCAAACCCACAGCTCGAAGCAAACAATTTTGTTAACCCCTTTAGTGGTCATATCCGAGGGAGCATAGGAAAATAGTCCTCAAAACATTGGACTCCTTCAGCTCCAATTGCCGTGAATGCAAAGTTCCAAGATACGCAATAGGTCATGGCTTTTGGTGTTGCCCAACCAATTTAGGAATCTCAACGGCCACATTTGGAACATACTAAAACCTAGCATGAGACACTGAATGAAATCAGGATGACTGGGTCACTTCACACATTACATTTTCCCTACATAGATACAATTCTGTTCATTGGAAATAACGATTGGTTTAAATTACTCTTGGTGTTCATCTCAGTAACAAAGAAATGCAGCATTTTGCTTTTCTGCTACTGTGTTTCAATAGGTTAAACACAATGTTGTTTTCTTCCCCAAAAGTAGTGATTCAACACAGGTTAGGGTAAGGGAATTGATGGAAGGAAAAAATTAAATTAATGCAAAATCTACTGAGAAAATAAACACTAGCAAAACTCTGTAATTTTCAGGGAATAATCTGGCCCAACAATTAAGGTGTTTTGTTTTAGCCCTTCAAATACTTTGTCATCGCCCAAAATATATGTGGTTATGTCTATATTAACAAGTTTAACAACAATTTGCTATAGCTGCATTACAAGTGAAACATTGCTGTGGAAACGTGAGACAATCTAGCTGAAAATATGCATAAATCCATTTTCGGTCTCTTTCTCTGTCGGAAAGTGGCAGGTTGATTATCTCCATGGAAGATAAGGCCCATGTGCCTTATCAGTCAGACCAGACAGAACATAGTTGTCCATAACTGTTCTTTACTATATGTGTTCACGTCAGCATTACAGCCCAAGAAAAACAGCATTAGGCAGTCAAAAATGAAGTGAAAAGTCCCCAAAATGAGAGGGAGAAGCTATGAAGAATTCACTGGACCTCTCTCTTCATCCAAAAGGATGGATGGAGTGAAGGCCAAAAGGTTTCCCACACAGTGGAAGTGTTAATTTTGGATTTAAACCCCTGGCCACCCATACGTTCATTTCCACATTTGATGCTGGGCTTCACCTTGAGTGACACAGACCCAGTGGCAAAACATCTGCTTTGGTAAATAGATTATGAACCCTCTGAATAGACCAGCCAAAGCAGCCTTTACTTCCAGGTGGCCAATGGCGCTGCTCCAGAAATGACTCGACCAGGAGGAGGAAAAACAACCATCTCGTTTGTCTGTGAAGGAAGAGAGGCCATGGCGACTCTGGCAGGGGCAGCTGCCAGCCCTCACTTTCGCTGCTTGCCTGCGCTGCTCAGGTTCACAGACATGCACCGACATTGCTTGACTTTCTGGATTTTCTTAAGTCGGAAAGGTGGGTCTAGTTCAGGGCATTCTAGCTCCACTGTGAAGGAGGTCACCTTCTGGGGCTTGCAGAAAGCGCAGGACTGAAATGACTCCTCCTCTTTTTTCACGTGGCGAGGGATATAGAAGGAGTTGCACTGCCCGTAGCAGAAGCGGTTGATGATGGTGCGGCTGAGGCAGCCCTCCTCGCTGACTGTCTGCCTCAGGGCCTGCGTTTTGCACCAGTCACTTTTCAGGTACTTCCTCTCTGTGACAACCAGGGCCTCCTGGCTGGAGGCCAGCACCTCTTTGTGCAGATGCTGCCGCCGCTCCGAGTTGTTGCTTCTGCTATCTTTGTACGGGGAGGGGATGGCTCCTGCAGGGCGATTCTTCCTGGTTTCCGACACTTGAACCAGAGTAGACACAAGAAACAAGGAGAAAGCTAGTTTCCAAATCATCCTGCAATAAAACAAGACAATCAGGATAGAAGATGCAAGTTCAAAAAAATAAATAAATAGCCAGTGTCTTTTTATGCATAGGCATAAGATTGTCATCCATAAAGTGAAAAAAGGAAAAGAAAAGACATGCCAAGATTTGGTAATAAACCACCAGAGCACTTATTCTAAGTGGCCCTAATAGATAGAAGAACAAACACGTACAGCATAGAAGAAACACAATGTTCCCCACTGTTTGCATACCCTCCAATATTTCCACCCCCAAAATCAGGATGTCAGGAGGGGCACACATTCTGGTCTGGCACTCTGGCAATTGGCAGAAGGATCATGCCACAGCACCTTCTGGTCCAGCGCTCTGGTGGACCAGACTCTGGTGGTCTGACTTGTGCCAGACCACCAGGCCCAAAAACGGGACAGTCTTTCATCCAAAGAGAAGCCGGGATTGGCTTCTGTGATCTGGGATGTCCCACTTAAAACAGGACACTTGGCAAGTATGTGTTTCTCCCCTCTTAGTATGATCTAGGCTAGTTGCACATGAGGATATTCAGCCTTCTTGAAGCAAGGAAACAAACAGGTCTGGTCCTCCACCCTCCTGCAGAGCGAGATGCATGCCTTTGTATCTGGATGTTGGAAGCACAATTCCAGTAGCTGCGCAGGCTCACACAGATCAGCCCTAGAGAGGTTATTTAAACAGTAACCCTTGGATGCTCTGAGGACAACTCTTATCCATGAATCTGTGATGTTTTATAGAACACTGGGAGTTGTAAAACCCCTCAAAGTAATTCACATGAAACATATAACCAGCAACAAGGTTACCTTTTAAATCAGGTGTAGGGGAACCTCTGGCCCTCCAGCTGTTGCTGAACTACAGCTCCCAGTATCCCTGGTCATTGGCTATTCTTGGTGGGACTGATGGGAGTTGTAGTTTGATGATGATATCTGGAGGGTCACAGGTTTCCCATGCCAGTTTAAATGTTGCAAGGTATAATAAAAGATTAGAATTAAAGTTGTGCTGTAAGACATTTAAAAGTATGGCTCTGCCTCTACTTCTATCACCTGGGACAGAGGAAGAAGAGCAATTAGTAGCAGCAGGGGGAAGGAGGAGGAGAGGGAGGTGTCTGGATATTTCCTGCATTGCCATAAAGCCATAAAGCCATAATCAGAGTAAAACTGATTAGTTATAGGCAACACACTAACTACCTAGCCCAATAATGGCATGAAGAAAAGCAGGGCCACAATTCATCAGTCCTCTGCACAGCAACATACTCAGCTCTGAACAGTAAATCTCAAGCTCCGAGGAGGTGCATTGCAGAAAGGTGATTACATAGCAAATTGTGTCTGGGCCAAGTTCAACTGTTTCAGGGAAGGACAACCCAAAACCATTCACTAACCAATCTGGCCATGGGAACATTTATTTCCAACTTGCCTCTGAGAGAATTTGCTCTAAATTTGCCTTGCATTTTGTATTGTGATTCTAGAAAAATAGAATCAAGCCCTTTTCTTCTTCCTTGGCAGTCTTATGGCTAGTTCACCACTGAGGGGGTGCTATCTTGAGAGGATGCAGGATGGCTGTTGGGCTAGGTTTATGGGAAGGAATTGTTTGTGAGAAATGGCATCTTCCTTGAAGATGTGCAGTTAATGTGATTTGCAGGATCACGGTGGTCCAATTGAACAAGTATGGTCCAGCCTTTAAAGATGTGGGAAGATGTGCATTTTTATGCTGATTCTGTGCATGAATGTACAGGTTGGTGCATAAGGGAGAGTGGGAGTTGAAATTGGCATGGAAAAATGGGGGGGGGGACTTACCTAAGCAGAGAATTGATATCAAAGTCTTGAGCCATTCAGTCTGACCTTCCACAGGTAGAGAATGTGGTCTTACTGCCTGAAAAAGAAAGCATCAATTATTTTATGCTAGTGAAACGGGTGACTAAAGGTTTGTTTATATTTGTGTATGACATATTCAACTGAGCTACACTGAGTACCCCTTCTTCCTAAAGATATTTCTTGCTAAATATCACAGATTTAAGAATCACATGGAAATCTGTGATGCTCACTTACAAATGAGTGTGTTTGGGATCATGGCCAGAATGGGAAAATATTACGTTAACCAAAAGACTCCAGCCAGTCTTCAGGGAAGTTACAGCTCTCTCTACTTGACCGAATACTAGGTTATCATGGCCAAAACCATGGGATGTTAACTGGATGTTCAGGCCAAATTCCTTTTCAATCAGCTAATTACAGCTTTCTCTGGAGATGCAACTGAATCTTGTATTATTCCTTTCCTTCCTTTGTTGCCAGCCCCAGAAACATACAAACAATGAGTCAGAGCTCATTTGATTATTCCAAAATCACGCTATTGGAAAATGAACGTGCCCCATTACTTTGAATTCTAGGCTTTTTGTGCATGCTGTTTGGGATATATAACAGCTAGAAAGTAACATAGTTACTGGCTGGCTAGCATTTGAACTACGTTGTTTCCAGGTTGGTCATGTGAATCCAAAGCCCTCTGTGAATATTCTGGCTGTCAAACAATTCAGAAATAAGGCTTTCCTTTCTGCCCCTCAGAAAAAAGGGCTTCCACAAGAATTCTGGAAAACCTGAAAGAGGAAGGGCCTAGCAAACACCGTGCACCCTTTTCATGAATTATTTGGGAAAGGGAGACATTTCTCTACACAGTGACCCTACTACAGCTACGTCCCATTCTTTATTTGTAGACTGACATAAAATGTGTCTCTGCTCCCTCCCACAGTTCTACCCTTAATAATAATATTTAGTTCCTGAACCTTCTTAAGATTATTGTTTCACTGCACTGTAGCTGCAAGAGATCCCATTGGCTTTCCCCATCATTGGTGTAGGCAAAAGTCTGCTCAGACCACAGCATCCTGTAAAGACAGCCCAATACATTTGGCCTCTGAAGCAGAAAATCCGAGTGGTTCTACAATGGGGTAAGAATTGTCAGTTTACTATCCCCTGCTTAAAGGCTCCCGCAAATCTGCCACCTGAAGTAATCAACCTGACTCAGCCTAACGGTAGTACTTGCAATTTCTGGTAGCACTACAGAAATGGCTATGAGCAGCAGCAATTCCATATTGGTTATAAACAAAATGGATTTGGGGACCAAACTTGTGCTTTTTATTTCATTCAATAGCCCTTACATTCTAGGTGGAAGCTATTTCTATAAGCTGCTAAAATTTAAAGCCTTAATTATGAAACCACAGTCAGGTGAGCTCCATTCCTCTAGAAGCAGAGAAGTGGAAATGGAGAAAGCAAGCTTTTACAATCTTCAAAACAAAGGCACAAAATGTTTATAGTGGGAATGAGATTGCTGCTTTTCTCCCTTAGGATAGGAGGGCTTTGATCCTTTTATTATGTTCTTTGTCTAAATAGCCCTTAATGATATGCTCCTACCACAGCAAGAGATGTCAATTTTTAAAAACTGTTTAGCTCACGTAAGACCTTACTAATCTGCACAGTTGGTAACCAGCACTGAAAGGGGATTTCCTTCTGGCACCGAAGCATAGAGAGAGGAGTGCTGAACTGGAGGTTTATTTAAACTTCAAATTAACTCCTTTCTTCTGACAATACGTGGAGCTGCAAGTAATGATTGTTATCAGACACACCTTTCACAGGCAAGACAGTGGACATTTGTCTCACTGGTTTTAAAAGCATAGTTTGAGGCTCCTTCATCTCTGACAACAGGTATATTTATCTATTCGTTACATTTTATCTGGCTCTTCCTTCAATAAGTTCTGTGGGCCCTCACCTCCAATACACCATTTTATCCTTGCAACAATTCTGTGAGGTGGGCTAGATGGGGAGATATGGGTTGGCCCAGGGTCACCCCACTGGTTTCATGGCTGAGTGGCCATTGGACCCTCCTCAGTCCTAATCTGACTGTCTTAACCACCACACCACCACAATGGCTCTTTCTGTTTCAGAGAGTTTGCAGGATTGTTTACAGCTTCTACTGTGTATGGCCTCAATACATCCCTGAAAGAGAGGTCACAAGCTGTCAGAGCCAGATGCAGAAGAGTTTGTGGAGGAAAAGACAGAACGAAACATAAGCTGCTACCTTATCCTGAGTCAGACAATTAGTCCATCCAGTCCAGCACTAGCTACTCTGCCTGGCAGCACACACACATAATAAGTTATGCTAAACTTCATATGTGCTCTACTCCTGAACTATCAAATAAGGAGCAGGGTTCTAGCTAAGTATATGCAAAGCACTGGAAGAGCCAATACTGAGGCAAGTCTGTGATAGGGAACAGAGACTGGCAAAGTAACTTTTTCAGACCAGATAGCAGGCCTGTTTAGCAATTGTAGAGAACTGTATTTTGTCTCATGAGTTATCCTGGCCTGTTAAGATTCATGAGGTTCTTGCACGTGCCTCCTTCAGCCTGAGCTCAGGGACAGCACCCAGCTTGAACTCCTGTCTGACACACTCAGTGTAATGTGCTTGGTGCATGAATGAATACATAGCCCATAATACACAAGGAGTCCAATTCTTGAGGTCTAACCACTAGAGAAGGCTGTGTTCCTTCATCACAGGGAGAATAAGCCAGGCCTGGCACATAGAGGTTTGTATAATATCTGCAGAGCAGGGTAAAGACTGGCAGGCAGCAGTTGCAGTTCGGGTGACTTCAGCATTAGTTACTAGATAAGCTATTAAGTGTGCAGAATTGCACTTCAACTCAGCCTTGGGCTTTCCATCAGCACTGGGCTTTGGCAGGCATAGACTACAGGCCAGCTCTTCCAGTCTTGCTTGCTCTGAAGTGAAGGGCCTTGAAACAGTCACTTCACACACAATGTTCAGCCAACACAATAACATTTTAAATATCGTGATTTGAAGATTAAACAGGGGCCCTCTGTTTTACGAAAGAGCTCTCTGGCTCCATGGAACACCATAGTCTTGTTATGTCCTTTCCTTTAAAAAATAAAATAGAATCATCCACTGGTCGCAATGGGACTGGGATCCTCCCAGGAATTAAAAGGCTGCTGAAGAATGTTGCCTTGTCGTTTACAATGTCTGTCTCTCAAGTATTGGGTAATATGCAAACGACTGCCAGACCTCTGTTCTGTTGAGTATCTTTTGACCTAGCAGAACTCTGGAGCAAATTCACCCGCTCTTTTATCTTCCACACATCATGGGAACACCAACTGTAACTTCCTACCCTAATAAATAAAGGGATGCTTTGGGAAGCCAGGGTCTGTGGCTGTGGCAACAGCAAAAGGGGTTTCTTCCCAACACTAAAGAAGTACTTTTCTTGCACCCCAATACCCCATAAATTGTGGCCCTCCAGATGTTGTTAGGCTCCAACTCCCATCAGTTCGAGCCAGCATGGACAATTGTCAGATATGATGGCAGTTGTAGTTCAACAATATCTGGAGGGTTGCAGGTTCTCCGTCCCTGCAATGCACCCTCCCTCCACACCCCCCATGTAAGGGGCATAAACTTACCAAGGGTTAAAAAAAGTTTCTGGGTTATTTTTTATTTGTTTGTGGACCGGGGGAGCGGGGGCGGAGGTCTTGCTGCTATTAATCGCAGACAAGGGAATGTTTTTCTAAACTTCACAAGGCTAGATGAATGCCTCACATTCAGAAAAACATTAAAAGAAAACTCTGAGGCAAAAGTGGTTTCAAAATGGTGGAAGCTGTGAGGTAAAAAGCACTTATTTCAGTAGGTGCCTGTGACACCTCAGTTTAACTACTGAGCTGGCTCAAGATATTTTTTTCTGACTAAGGCAGAACAACAGATGGCACGTCTGCCCTCACACAAGTCATGGTATACAGAACCTAAGGCTGGACAGGTTATTTTGGCACCTATGGCAAATAATACCATAAGCCTTCCTTTTTACCTCGGCTTTTGGCTCTTAATTTGAAAGGTTTACTTTCAAAAGGTTTACTTTGTTTTGTTTTAGTTGATTGTATTATTAATACTGTAATAATAATAATAATAATAATAATAATAATAATAATACAACAGTTGATTGTATTCATTGTAATTGGTTTTAGCATTTCTATTGTGTTTGTAAGTCTCTGTGAGTAAAGCAAGTATTACGTTTATAAAGAAATATTTATGGCACTCTTGCTGTAAGGTATGAGCTTCCTGCATAAAGATACCACAACATCACCCAGAGATGGAGAAGCATCACGAGAGTCTGCCCACACAGTGAGTTTTTTGTACCTCCAAGTGAGCGAAGCTGATGGCTTTGGCCCATCCCACTCAGGCATGGATAAAATGCATCCAGCTACTCATTATGCCATCTGAGCTTGGTCCAGAGATAACATTACTGTTGAGCTTTTGCTCTACATTGACTTCCTGCCCGCAAAGCATATGAATTTAAATATTTTATTAGTGATTGAGAGGCCTGTGCTGACCATATCTTGGAATCCTCTTATATCCCCCAGCTATTAAACGTAAGCACTCTGCTTTGTTTCTGTGTGCATGCACGCACTACAGTTTTGAAAATAAGATAAAATAGTGAGGGGAGGGGAGGCAAGGAGGAGGTACGTAGCAGGTGAAAACCTTTTGGTAGCTGTACCACAGCTTCTGTGTGATATCTCTGATCTTAGCTACAGCAGGGCCAGCAGATGTTGCCATTGAAATGAAAGACTTTGGGAGATGAATATCCTGGCTGACTTTGATTAAGGGGAGGGATGTCAAATAGTTGTGTGCCACATTCTTCCTGTATTATTATGCTTCTTAGTACCAGGTCTCCATTTGCCATGGATACAGCCATGGCATAGGGCCTTTGTTAGTTTCCATGGAAACCATGCCTTCTAGAGGGGAAAGAGATGTAAACCAAGGACAAAAACACAAATAAACAAGATAAAGAATATGTAGTGATACAGGGTGCTATAAAGTTTTTATTGGCACTTATTTGGAAAGACTGGCCAAGCGAACAGCAATAAAATTTTATACCATAATGAGCACTTTTCTCCAGTTTTGCAGCAGAGGAAAAAGAAAAACGAAAAATAACAATCTAAGGAAGGAAAACCAGACTATTACTGGCCATGTTTGTTTATCACATTAGATTCTATGGCTTTAGAAAATACCATCAATATTATTGTTCTGTATAGTCAGAAAGATGTGACTCTAAGCAAACCTGCTCTTCTACTCTCAAACATTTCTAAGCAAATGTCTGCTGTACCACCCAAAGTCTGCCTGCCAACATGTACAGCCTACTCCCACACCCAGTCAGAAGGAACAAAAACTCAGGTTTATCCACACTAAGAGAAATGTTTTGTTTTTGTTTTTTAAAAATTAAAGTTCTGTGGGAAGAAGACTTGGGGAAGGGGAAATTTTAGGTGAACCCCATAGTGTTGGGGTGGGAAGATAACAGATTCCCCCTAAAATGCCTGGAATTAGCTTGTATCATGTACATGAGCTATGGTCAGCAGGCTATCCTAACCCATGAAGTTAATATGTGATTTTGAGACCTTATGGGAAAAGAAGACATCAGTTTGGCAGAGGGAGGGAAACAGATGGTAATGAGAGGAGGAAGATGAAGAGGAAAAGAACAGGTACTCATTGTATATGCAGGAGTCTACAAGGTGACTCACATGGATGTGCATATGCAGCGCACATCCATTTTTAAAGGGGGAACCCCGAAGTTGTTGACCTTTTTTAAGGGAACTGACACCATGCATATCTCTGCTCAGGAAAAGAAAACAGGAAACATATGGAGCCCAGCGCAACAAACCAGTCCGAGGCGTCAACATCAGCCACTGAGCAAAACTGGGCACCTCGTGGTATAAGCAGCGATCCCAGGCGAGCAGGAGGGAGGAGCCGGCTGGCCACTTCAGCACCTCGCTGGCTCGCTCACCCCCAAACTCACGGTGCAGAGGCATCTGCAGTAGAAGAGCCTGCTGTGGTACTCCGACCGACGAGCGGGCTCTTCCCTGGACTCCAACTCTCAGGCCCCAGACTCTCGGCTTGGCACCCCTGAGAGCCCGGCACCCAAGCGCCCAGTATCCCTGGTGCCTATGGTTAAGACGGCCCTGGATGTGCATGAGTATGAAGGGGCATGGTTGCCTCACAGAAAATTTCATTTCCCAGAAAATGGAAGAAGCTACAAAAGGGTCATCTCTCTTGGACCTAGTCCTCTCTAACAGGGAGGAACTGACTGATGAAGTGAAAGTACAGGAAAGCTTGGGAGGAAGTGATCGTGTCCTTTGGGTTTCATGATACACAAGCAAGGGAAAGCTAACTAGTCAGATGTGCACTCTGAACTTTAAGAAAACTGATTTCAGAAAGCTTAAGGAACTACTGAGTGAAGTCCCATGGTCAGAAATACTCAACGAGAAGAGTCCAAGATGGATGGGAGTTTCTTAAATGTGAAATACTGAAGGCACAAAGGCAGACAATTCCAACAAGAAAGTAAAGTAAGAGGCACCTAAAGGTGTGGCTGCATAAAGAGCTTACAGATGGACTGAGATGTAAGAAGGGAACGTGTAAGAAATGGAAGGAAGGAGAAATCACAAAGGAAGTAGCCAACAGTTGCAGAAAGGTCAGATGGGTGAAAGCTCAGAGTGAGCTCAGGTTTGCAAGAGAGGTTAAACAAACAAGCAAAAAGCCCTACATTGCCAGGGACATGAGTGCTTCAAGAACTGTCTCTTCCCATATGAATATGTCCTCTATTTGACTACAAAGATCTTTCTCAGTGTCTTCCTCTCTCCTCCCCTCCCCTCTCCCAAAATGCAGTGGGTGTCCATAAGGGAAAGACCTTTTTCTGTTGCAGCACCCAGACCGTGGAATAGCCTGCCTAGAGAGGTATGCTTGGCTTTTTAGGATGTTTAGAGACAGCGAACAGTACGCTTTAAGTGAACTTGTGTGCATTGTGGTTCATTCATGAAATAAATGCATGGAAAAATCCACCAGACAAGTGTGATCCTTCCGCCTATTTTGGATGGAAGGATGGCTCCATCTTGCACATCACTAAATACAGTATGAGGAAATGATCTAAAAAAGATGGCATGCGTTTTTGCATATTGCTAATTTATATCTATAGAGGCAAAATTACAAATAATTACTATATAGAAATTTCATATGCATCACCATAGTAGATTGTGACCAGGCAGCCAGCATGTCTACTCAGTCTGCTATCTAGGTATTAACTGCTGATGGGTGACTTCAAGGTCCCCGTTCTCCTCTTGTTGGCTCTTTATCTTTAAATAGGACTTGGGCAGGACAGCCCTTCAAACAGAGGACTCCTTCAAAGAGAGGTCCGGCCTCTGTAAAGTAGGGCACAATGCCCACCCATCCTTGACCAGCCATGTGTATATTAATGCAAGTGCTTACCCAGCTCATACAGCTCATACACCACTTCTATCACAAGGTATCATATGGTGGCGCTGTGGGTTAAACCACAGAGGCTAAGACTTGCCAATCAGAAGGTCGGCGGTTTGAAACCCTGCGACGGGGTGAGCTCCCGTTGCTCGGTCCCTGGTCCTGCCAACCTAGCAGTTTGAAAGCACATCAAAGTGCAAGTAGATAAATAGGTACCACTCTGGCGGGAAGATAAACGCCGTTTCCGTGCGCTGCTCTGGTTCGCCAGAAGCAGCTTAGTCATGCTGGCCACATGACCCGGAAGCTGTACACCGGCTCCCTCAGCCAGTAAAGCAAGATGAGCACCACAACCCCAGAGTTGGTCACGACAGGACCTAATGGTCAGGGGTCCCTTTACCTTATCGTATGCAGATGTCCTCAAGACTGGCCCTGGCCCTGCTAAGTTTCAGCAGGTTATTGCAGGCCCCAAATGTCAAATCTGGGCCACAGTTTTTCTAGTATTGTTCAGCACTGCATTGGTTTATCTGTAACTCTAATTGGAAGGCAAATGTTCACTCAGTAGGCTGCAAAGGGCTCTCTGCTGCCTCTATTGTGCACAACTTCTCTCTTATTTAATACACTGCAGTAGCTGAAAGTATGGCTTTAGAATGTGTTCCACATATTTTCTTCAAAGGTTAGGCAACAGCTTTTTTCTAAAGACAGCCAAAATGTGACAAAAATGTCACCATATTAAAAGGCATTTTTATTTAAGAAGGTCCAATGGTGAGCCAACCATTTTGTGGAATTGCAATCAAATAATTGTAATTGTTTTTAGGAGTAACCTTTTGCATTTTATTTCATTGTATATTGTGGTGTTCACTGCTTAGGTAGCTTTTAGCAGTGAAGAAGTTTATAAATCTGTGAAACAAATGAACAAAATAGTGAGGAAGCTTTTGAACTCTCCAGAAGTCTTCAGACTGGGTGCTAAGTAAATTGGGGGAGGGGAGAAACTGAGGGGGAAGCTTGATGTTGAAGCCACAAAGTCTGCATTTAGTCACAGTAGCAAGATAGAGTGTAGGATGAGCTAGCAGACTTTGTTGGATTAGGATCAACTAGGTGCCATGCTAGGATTGCTGGGGGAATGAAACATATAAGAGCTAATCCCACATTTTTGAAAATATAAAATCCAGCAGTAACTCAGCTCCATCCTAAGACTGTGACTAAATGTAGACTTTGTGGCTTCAAAATCAAGCCAATTTTTACTCTCTCTCCTCCTAATCATGGATTCTGGATTATTATTTTTTTAAGGATGAAAACAGCTTTCTTCTCTTTCTCTTTCTCTTTCTCTCTCTCTGTGTGTGTTGGAGAATATTTATTTTCTAGTATACTATGTTCCTGCACCAGCACTGCACAGGTTGGAATCGGAGGAAATGCAGACGTCACACAGAATCAGTTTCCTCAAGAGATGCTTATTGGTTGTAAAGCTGGTGGCAGGTGCTCTTCTTTTTGCATCCCTCCCTTCTATATATAATTAAATGCAGCATACTAAGGTCCCTTTAAACATCATGACCTCCCCTACGGTCCACTGCAGTCTCTTAACAGCAAGTAATAGTGTTTTCCTGCATAAGCATCTATAAGACATGGTTTGTTTATTTGTCCATTTAATCCAATATTATCTTCAATAATACCCCCCTTTATAGTATACCTATATTATATGTAAAACAAGTAAAATATGAATTAGTCCTGCATTTGGCACACTTTAGCTGCCTCCCCCCTTTCTTCTTGGTGAACCACTATTAAACATTAAGGTCTTCGAGTAACCATAGTTTTCTGTTAGTGCAGAAATGGGAAGCTATGATTAACAGGTTTGGAACAAGCCAGAATCAAAACTCAAACCATGGCTTAATATCCTGAACCTAGTAACCACAGTTTCCTGGTTTGACATGACAGGAGATTATTGTTAGTTGGTCTTCCTTATTTATCCTTGTGCCATGAAGGGAAAGGATGGCACAAAGACAGAGTGTCTGGGCAGACTAGTTCAATATATTCACAGCTTTTGGAAGGGTGAATTTTTGTCAACCAAGAAAATGAAGGCTTGTCTGAATAGTTCCCAAGTATAATCAGTACAGCTTGCATGTGAAGTTGTTCAACCTGATCTGAAGAAACAAAAGTGAATGCACAGACCACTGCTTTGCCCTTGAGTTGCAATGTGATTCTGCTCCTCTCAATCCCAGCAAACTGCCGTACCAGGCAAATTATTTAAGCAACACAGAGCTGACCCTAATCTTCCTTTGGTGCAATGTAAACCCCGGAACAAATGAAGAATTCAGTGACTGTACCATAGAGCAGTAATTACAGCTTATCTATTAGGAGTGCGTCTTGGTTACATGGCAAGCCTGTGTTGCAAAAAAATAAATCCTACCTATAGTGATGGATTTAATTTTTGAACAACTCCTGGGAAACCGTATCGGCAGCTCTGAAATAGGGCTGAGCTGGTTTGATTTCTGCTATCACACACGACTGATTTGACAAAGAGGGATAGCCGTTGAGTTTTCTTTGACTCCAGATACTTCAAACAGCCCTGGAAATTTTGTCTCCTTTTCTTCAGCATGTGAACTGAAATTGACCAGTGATGCATACTTATCTACCACCAACTGAGCAGTGCAGATTTCTCATACTGCTGAAGTAGTTCTGGATGGAAACATAAGACAGTTGCTTTATGCCAAGTCAGACCATTCATCCATCAGTAGTGTCAACACAGTGACAGTGGCTCGCTAGGATTTCACACAACTTTTCCAACCCTTCCTAGAGCTTGAACTGGAGACCTCTGGTGTGAGACGCAAGTGCTGCGCAGTGGAGCCATCGTCTTTCTTAATCAAAAGAGAGGGACTGGGCCCCCAATCCTCCAATCAGAGTTCTTGGCTGATGAGAGTTGGTTACCCAGGCCTCAGTCTGACACTAACCACTACAGCAGGGGTGGGATGCCTGGAAGCTGCATTCCTTCATGGAGAACCTTCAGGAGGCCACAAGCCATTGGGGATGCAAAAGGAGTAGCAAAAGTGACCTCTAAATTTGCACATCCACATAAAGGTCAGTGGTTTCTACACACATTTATATCTCTCTGTTCTCCAAGCAAGAAACATTATGAAGGTTCAGTGATATTTTCCAACCCAGCAAAGGCACTCAAAGGGGGTGTGAAGGAGGGCCGGTGAGGGGTGTGACCTAGCAAAAGTGCCTGGCTTAGGGTGAGACCTGAGGGCTTGTTATTGTTGTTTTTGTTAATTGCTTTGCATCTAGAAGGTTCCATGTTCAGGTCCTCATTTCTCTCAGGCTTTGAATTTCCAGCTGCAAAAGACCAGGCACAGAATCTCTGGAGAAATGCAACCAGTTGGAGTAAATAGTTCGGCCAGATCTGATAAGGCAACTGAATTTAATGAAGACAGTTCTTCATTAAAAACAATAAAACCACGGAGCAGTTTTCACAGTACAAATAAAACCTATAAAATCCCATCACATCATTAGGATATCAACACATACTGTACATTAACCCAATTGTACAGTACACATTCACAATACCAATAGAAAACCAATGGCCTAGCACCCAGCATTTAAAATGTGAATGAACACATTTTAACCTGACAACAAAAGCTGGACACCTGACACACCTTGAAAGGTAGAGTGCAACACCTATTGGTGAGACCAAAACAACAACCCTCAAAGCAGTTAAAACAATAAAATCAAGAAAAAAATCACATTGTCAACTTACGTTGGTCTCAGAAGCATATGCAGATCCTGGAGAGTAGGTGTATAATGACTCAGACTGGGGGAGAATGTTGGGCAATGAAGTGGGCAGTATGTTATAGTGAGGAATATGAGAGCATGGGCAACTGTGGGGTGCTTGGGGTGCTCCTAGGCCTCCTGTGACAATGGTGGATCCAAAAGTACCTCCATGCTAAGCAATTCCTCCTTCCAAAGAAGCACGAGCCCATCCAGAGCAAGCTCATTTTCCAACTCCCAGACATGGAACTCACACTCACGCAAAATGCCCCACCTAACCCCACTGTTCTGTGATCTACAGAGGAGGACGGGACTTGCTCCAGTTGCCTGGGACTTGATATGACTAATGGCCCAGGATAGGAAAAGGAAAGTGGCTCCTCTACTTCACCACAATGCGCACAGAGAGCACAATACATGCTAGGTTAAAGCAAGAGCCAGAGGGTTAACCCCTCTGCAGTGCCCAGAATCAGCACAGAACAGATTGACTTCTTTGGGCCTTTTGTTACTACCGCGTCTAATGCCTCACAAAAGCAACAGCCGCCAACATCAAGGGACCCAGCAAGTGATCTGGATCCTGTGAAGTCTCTGATCAAAGCGGAGCTTTCGGGATATCAAAGCAGGTTGAGCAGAACACGGTCTAGTGATATGATATGAGGGACCGGATTTAAGGCGACCACGTGACACCTTTTCATACACCTATTTATTTCAGCTTAAAAAACAAAGTAGGCCCTTTGATGATATTGCCCCTTTAATGGATTTAATGGTACTGCATTAGCTGCTGGCTGGTAAATGATGAGTTTTTAATGGCCTCATATAACTTGGCTTGCACGGCCCTTATCATGAATCTTGGAAGGACAGCTAAAGCAGAGGTCAATCCAGGGAACAAGCCTGCAGGAAGCCTTGGGATTCAGGGTACGCTTGCACCAGGATCTCCAAAAACACACACAATAGAGCGGATGAGTTTTTCAGCACTGCTATGCAAGCAACCCTGATGTTCCATTTTTATCTGAAAGCTCTTCCATCTGTTCCATGCCATTGCTGCTCTGACAAAGCTGGGAACAAATATACTTGGTGCCAATTTCATTAGTAACAGAGGTGTAAAATGAAGATCTTGGTTGCTGTTCTTGTTTTTTTCAGATATGCTTCTATTATTATTATTATTATTAGACAAAGTAAAAATCATACATAAATAAGAATAAAAATATGCACCCCACTACCAAGACCATTCCATTGTAACTAACCAACCTCCCAAAATTTCAACACCTCTTGCGATGGTTTGACCCCTTTCAGATATGCTTCTAACCTATGAAGGAGCGACAAACTGCAACCAGCTATCAGATAAGGCAACCAGAGGAGGAGAAAGAGAATGTGGAACATGAGATGAACACACAGAGATGATCTGTAGCTCATTGGTAGAGCAACCACCTTGCATGCAGAAGGTCCCTGGTTCAGTTCCCAGCATCCCCATGTAGGGCTTGAGGTGTTACCTGTCTAAAACCAAGGATCGTCACTATCAGTCAGTGGGTGATAGTCGGTGCTTGTCCTACTCAGAGTAAACCCACTGAAGTTCATATACATGACTAGGTGGACACCATCCATTGCCTACAATAATGAGCTAGATGGACCAATGATAGAAGGCAGCCTACTATGTTCCTTTGATCCAGCAAATTAAGGAATATGTTATTGATGGGCACACAAATGATTCTGAATAGTAAAAAGCCACATCATCTTAAAGTACTTTCAGAGTTTGCTATGTATACTATCACAGAACTCTTGCAATTTAGTTGCTCCAGCTTTGCAATGATAGCACAGAGGTACATACAGATTATGAGGGCACCTAAGCCTGGACAGTTCCTGTTCTGAGATAAAACACCTTTATCATCAAGACACACATTTGGAATAGATTGCTCACATACAGAGCCAAACTGTATGTGACATTAGTTTGTCCTTGAGTGCAGTGTGTGTGTGTGTGTGTGTGTGTGTGTGTGTGTTTGCATCAGAAATAGCCAGTGTGGACTGGGGGAGGGGAGCTGGTCTGAATTAGGGCCTTGGTGTGCAAGAATTTAGCCCTTGCGTGGGGTGGGAGGAGCACTAGACTTCTCTAGGCCTAATGATAGTTCATGGGTTGAAAACATCAACTCTCACTGGAACACCAAGACTAGTAAGGAAAAGGAAAACCCACCCAGACCTACTGGACCAAGCCTGGAGATCCAGCAGACGGGAGAAGAAAATGCTCACCCAACCCTGCTTTGAAGCTCCATGGGGCAACAACAGAGTAGTCCCTGGTTTTTATAAGCAACAGAAGGTAACGGAATGAGGTAACGGAATGGATTGTACCACTAAAGACTGTGTGGCCTTTAAGGTAAGATAGGTCCAGGACACTTATATTCCAGTACTGTAAACTGAACCCAGAAACAAATTGGGAATCAATGTAATTGGTGCAGAATTGGTGTAGTACATTTTGTAGAAATTGTGGTTTCCCAAATGTTAAAGGGAGCTCCATATAGAAAGAATTGTAACAGGGCAGTCTGAATATAGCAAATGTTATGAATATAAACTGAGGTCAGATTCACCTCCTTTGGGAAAGACTATAGCTGGCAATCTGGTAAAAGGTGCCCCTAGCCTCATGGTATGCCCCACGGAGGACCTTAAGGTCTGCAAATAATAACACCCTGAAGATTTCAGGCTCCAGGGAGATTAGACTGGCCTCAACCAAAGCCAGGGCCTTTTCGGCTGTGGCCCCGGCCTGGTGGAATGCTTTCTCACAAGAGACTAGGGATTTGTCAGCGTTCCACAGGGCCTGCAAGATGGAGCTGTTCCACTAGGCCTTTGGTCGGGGTTCAGTCTGATTCTTTTCTTTCTGTACAAGAACAAGCACTAAAGAGGCCTCCTAGCCCGCTCACAGGTCCTTTATAAGACCATTGTTAACAGTTGGCCATGGAGAATATTAACCACTCTCAATTTTACCTGTGGACTGCCATTTCTCCAGATTTCAATTTGCTCTGAACTAATTTTAAGATGTATTTTAACTAATTGATTGCCTGTTTTTATGTTCTTATGTTCTTTGTATACTGTCTTAGTTTCATGATGTAAGCCACCCTGAGCCTGGCTCTGGCCGGGGAGGGCAGGGTACAAATAAAAAATTATTATGATTATGAGTATGATTATTATCAGCTGACCACCCATGCCTGATCCAGGAGCACCCTAATATTCTGCACTTGCTCCCTCAGGGAAGTGTTGTCCCACCTAAGGCATGATGTATGCCTCCACCCAGGCCAGTAGAGCTCCCACCTAAAAATGTGAACTTGCGTGCCATTTGTGTAGTTCTTAGTGACTTTTTAACATATTCCCTCTTAAGAGAGTAAGCCTATTTGAATCCATCAGGAATGTCCTATATGTGCCTCATTAAAACATTCACATTTCTTTGATTAAGTTATCTGTGTAAGGAGTTTTATTAAGCTAGGTAAATATGTGTGAAGCCTGGGTTCAGCTAACAGACATCTTTTAAAGTAAATCAAATAAGCTGATAGGGAAAGGTGACCTAGACTGGGAAGAAAGGTTTTGGCAGTAGGACTCAAGGTATTTTACTCATTAAACTCATGATCCATCACAAATATATTCAGTTGGAAAAACATATTTTAAAACACTTTCTCATTTAGAATGAAAGTTTTACAAGAAAAACTAACAGCATATTCGCACATCAGCCATTGTGCAGATTACCTAACAGAACAGGCTTCTACGTAATTTCTTTAAAAACAGAAACAGGTCTAACATATGCCCCATCTCCAAATTAAGGGCATGTCTAAGCCACAGGGGATTTTAGGAAACCTTAAAATGTTAGTTCAGTGAAGGAGGACTCCACTCTTGGCTAAACATGCTACATGCCACCCACGAGCTCATCTCTTCTGCTCCTCCCACCGCCATCACAAGAAGCAATGCTGGTCTCACCAAAGAAAAGCAAAAGACCTTGTCTTTCCAATCCCATCTGATCTGAATGGGGAAAGGCCATGTTCTCATACAACAGTAAAAACAACCTTGGTTTAGCAAACCATGCTGTGTAGGTGTACATAGCCTGGTCACTCCTCCATCATTTCTCCCTTAGTGTGAGTGGGTAAGCAAAGCATCTGGACCTAGGATCAAAGTCTGGTTCTCCCCAAGAAGCCTATAATATGCCTTTAAACATGGTGTTGATGGCTTATAAATCCTAGCTTGTTAGGGAGAAACAAACCATCATCCCAGGCTCAGATGTAATGCTAAGCTGTCTGCTTACTCACTCATGCAAATAGAGGAGCAAAATGGGAGCAATTGGGCTGTGACAAAGCATGATGGCTTATTAAGCCAAGGTGATTGACTGACTGTTATGTGTGAACAGGGCTATTGTCCTGATGATGATGCTTACACCACAGTCCGAAGAGCAGTTATTTCATTCCACACCTCCGAATGGCCAACACTCCTGTCTGGTCTGGGGCTGTACTGCAGGGCTCACTGTGGGGAGTTTAGCATCCCAATTGAAGAAGAAGTGGATTCCACAAAATGTTCTATCACAGACTTGCCACTCCAAAACAACAAATGCAAGTGGATTGACTGCCAAGACACACTCCATCCAGCCTGCTCAGCCATGTTTGAAATTTTAAACTGCCTACTATGTGGCAGCTCATGAGTAATTCCTTTGCATGTCAAAACAAAAAAAAAATCCTTCCAGTAGCACCTTAAAGACCAACTAAGTTAGTTCTTGGTATGAGCTTTTGTGTGCATGCACACTTCTTCAGATACACATGTGTATAACTGCAAATGAACACCAGGGAATGTCTGAGGGACATTCTGAGACAAGCAGGGACTGTTTTGCTCACACGGTTCCAGAAAGGAAGCAACATGGATCATGGTGGGAACAGAGCATAATAGCAGGAAATAGCACGCTTGTGTAAATATATGTATATAGATATAAACCAACAGTTTTGATACAGGTATTTCTGCCATTTCAAATATCCTGTACCTTAGAAAAGAAGGGCCACATCCACTGTTAACCTGATCAGGCAAATATTCTGCCAGAGCATCAGTACTTTGAAGAAATAGTGTGTTGCATCTCACAACCAAGACAAGAGGCTTAATACCATGGCACGACTGCAGAAAGTTGGGAAAGAGGGTTGACTTTGCAAAGCCCCATGTGTTTGACATCCAAGTACCAAACACTAACAATTTGCTTCCAG
The DNA here is from genome assembly GCF_964234715.1 of Podarcis melisellensis. Classification (NCBI taxonomy): domain Eukaryota; kingdom Metazoa; phylum Chordata; class Lepidosauria; order Squamata; family Lacertidae; genus Podarcis; species Podarcis melisellensis. The sequence continues at coordinate 44,194,350 of NC_138530.1, read as the reverse complement.
AGGAGTGGCTTTCATCTGTCCTTCATGCCTCATCACTGATGTAGAATCTCTCAACTAACACACGTCTGTGTACTCAGCCCTTCCCATTGGCAATATACAAAGCTGCCAGTCATATGAGGTGCCTGGATCATCAGGTGAGTTCACATCCCATCCTTGTACCACCCATCAGGTTGTTGTAGGGAGCAGCCACTGAATGATGCTTTCACAGGTTACCAATGCAACATGGGAGCTAACCACAAGGAAGAAGGTTCACACAGGTGAACTGGGCTCAGTCGTTCCTATAATAATCCAGTAAAGTGGGCCACTATTATTCTCTCCAGATTGGCACTGGGAAACTGGTGCAGAGATGCTGCTTTGCTCAAGGTTACCTAGCAAATTTATAGCTCATCTGAGATTTGACTGGGGGCGGGGCGGGCTAAGTGCTTGTGCTCTTAACTTCTATGTTGCCAGTAACTCTGTGAAATGGATCAAGGGGGGGGACCCTGGAAATATAGAATGGTTGATTGCTTAGTCAATATTTAAATGCCCAGGTTTCAAACACAGTAAGTGAAAATGAAGATTCTGAGTTAAGAAATAAAATCGGCCCTGTCATCCTGCAGTCCCTGAGAGGGCATCACAGGGACCATAGCATCATATCTCTCTCTCCGCAGACAGAGAGAATGCCCCATTTTTTGATTCCCTTCCCCACTCCCAACAAAACTTTGCCTTGCCCTGCTGAAATTTGTAGACCTGAAAAGGGGGTGTGCCAGAAGCGATTTTGGGAACTGCCAGGCATTGGTCAGGGAAAGGCATGGACCCAGTGCTCTTCCACTCTCTCAACATGCTAGGGGTATGCCAGCCCAGGAACTGGTATAGTTTATTTCCCTTCCAGTGGGAGGAAAATCAAATTTCAAAAGTAGAAATGAACAGTGGAATACCAGAGAGCTTTTCCACTTTCATTTCTGTCCAGCTGATGAAAGCCCAGTGGGGAATTGGATGCAGATAATCAACTGCTTTTCTGGTCCCTCCACACTACCCTACCTGAGGATTTTAGCCTAATAGTCAGGCACTCTTTGAACGAATTCAGGGCTCCTCCAGTTGAACTATTCCAGGCATAGGCAAACTCGGCCCTCCAGATGTTTTGGGACTACAAATCCCATCATCCCTGACACTCGTCCTGTTAGCTAGGGATGATGGGAATTGCAGTCCCAAAACATCTGGAGGGCCGGGTTTGCCCATGCCTGAACTATTCACTGAGCATTCATCCCAATTTGTTTGCACAAAGTTTACATAGGGCTTCGCATTCACTCTTATTTTTTTGTAAGCAAGTTATACAACAGTGAGCATTCATCTTGCATTCATCCTGATTTGCTTGATGGGTATTTAGATTTCTTCCCAATACTGATTTGTTCATGTCACACTTTTCAATGCATCTGCCTGTCACTTTTCTAACTGTAAAAAGGGCATTTCATTTGAAAGTAGATTTGCTGTGCTAGAGCGGCAGATTATTTTAATCCACTTTTATTGAGCAAATCTATATTTCCTGCTATGCGCTCGAAACCCTCCCACAACATACTGACAGTTTGGCCCTTGTAGCCACTGAGTCGGGCTTTCCTATATTGCAATTGTGTGCTGGAAGAGCAAACTAAGCTATACAAAGTCAGTGTGATTTATGCTGGGGTAATTTACTCCTACTGGGGTAATTCACACCAGTGTAATTTACTCCTATTCCAGGAATGGGGTTCCTGTTGACTTGAACCAACCCAAGCCTGGAAGAAGGGAAAGAAGCCTTTAAAGCAGTTTAGACTTTTGACAGAGTAACTCCACTAGGTTGAAGGTCGCATGGCTGAGCTGAATGGAGTTTGGAATCAGGGTCATCCTCCCCAGTCCCAGCCCTGCCACACCACTGCAACATGCATTCTCCAAGACTTTCTCTGGCCTCAGCTCAGTCAAAGATCCACCTCTTCCAAACTCTGCTCATCGCAGTGGAAATTGGGTTTGGATTGCTCCCTTAGCCTGTGTGTTTTATAGACAGTAATTACAATATCCTCTGTTGGCTTCATTTTTACTGTTCTCACCTCCTGTTCTTTCAGCTGATTCTATCAGTTGATTAAATCAACAGAAAATTAACCCAATTTGCTATAAAGTCAAGCAGACTTTCCACATTTTGGGACATCAATAATCTGAGCCTCCTTCCTCTTGCATTTTTATAAGTAATTGAAGATTCCCAACCAGACCCTGCTGAAATACCACTGGTTTCCTTATTCTGGTTTGGTATAAGCAATTTAGAATGTATTGTTTTCTGAGATGTATTCACATCTTAAGCCACATGTCTTTCTTAACTCACATATTTCAAATGGAGATTTGCCAGAAGCCACACGACAGTCAAGGTAAACTACCTTCTGAATTTGCCCAGTCCACAAAATTAGGCGCTCTGTAGGTGAAGAGCTCCTCTTTACCTTTTTCACAAGTCACTATTCATGCTCACCTTGGGATGCAAACATCGTTCCATCTCGTACTATGTATTTAAAATCTGAGAAGTATCAGCATGACCTCTATTCTGTGTTCTTAAAAACGCTCTCATACGGAGACAGTGATCATTGCACAACTAAACAATCAGGAATAAGCTCAAGTTCCCAGAATACAGTACTCTCTCATTTGGAAGAGGCTGCCAATTCCAGAAATGAATCCAAAATATATTGCTCTTCCAGATCAACTTTTCTAAGGGGTTACACCCTATCCTTACTTAGTGTCTGAGAATCACTGTTTACAACTTTGTCTCTTTAAACCTTGACCCTGGTCAACAGTGCCAGGAATTAAATCATGTCTTTGGAAAGGAATGAGATCCATAGATAGGGCATTCTGTCTTTTGGGAATCCCACAGAATGAGATGATTGCAAATTACAGTCCTGTTTTCCAACCTTTGGGAGATCTGGCACAGTTATAGTGGGCAGAGATATCTGTTTATAGGATAAACCTGAACTGTTAAATAAAATTAAATGGTAAATTCCCCAGTGCTGCTGGGCAGTGTCCCTACAGGCACAATGCGTGTTTATCAGTTTCCTACTGAGCTGAGTTTGACTTTCAAATTTCCTTTAACCCTATCATAGTAAACATACTGCAGAATTCTGGCAAACACTCCCCTTGGAAAAATAGATTTTGCTTGTTAAAATAAAATAAAATGGTGGCTATGTCCAGGACTGACTTTGTCTTGTTTTGGAAAGGCACAACACAACATTTCCCAATGAAACTTCAAAGCCTAAAATGCTATATTATTATAAACCAAAGAAACAAGCTTGTTTTTATAAAGGGTGGATTTTGATTACTTTTGATAAAATCTCTGGCTGCAGTTGTCAAACCTCAGATGAACTGGCTTCAGTGGTGTTACTCTAAAGTAAGTGCTTAGCCGCTGGTGCCAGGTTCAGAGCCCAGTCTGGATGGGGATAGGCTGGTGGCACATTGTGCTAAAATTATGAAACTTTTGTTAACCCTGTCTCTGCGCTGTGTTCCCTGAATGATTTTTTCTTATAACAGTAAATGTTTTCTATGGAGCAAGGGAGGAGGACAAAGTGAGGCATGAGAGAGAGGGAGAGAGCGTGCAAGCTAACTGGTGAGGACAAGGGTTGACTTTCTGTGCAATAAGGAAAATGAACTTGGTTGGTTTACGGAAAGTAGAAGAGCTGAATGTTATTATGAAGCAATAATTTTACACAAGTTTTCGAAGGTGATAAATGGAGAAGTGGAATTTTTATCCTTTTCTTTTTTTTCTTCTTCTCTATTTTCTTTTAATTTTTATGTTTAAAAAAGCTTGATATTTGATGTTTATTTCTATACACTGTTTTATCTATGTTCCTTCCAGCTTTAATAAAAATTCAAAAAGGAACCTGGGACATTCTACACACAAAGCCTGAATTTCAGACTGTACCAAGCTATTTTGCTACAAAGTAGCTTCACTGAAATTAATTAGTCCTGGTCATTCATTTTTATGATTCTGCTCTGAGCACAGCTAAATTAAATGCAACCCAGAGTTTTCCAGTGGTGCAGTGCTAGTAACTCTTCAGGCATTCGCCATTCTTTAATCAGATGTTTCCATTTCCCTTAATTACCAAATAGAAACTTTTTCCACCTGTCCCACCTGCCACTGTGCAAATACCTTAGATCCGCACTATGAAATATGATGGCGCACAAACTGTCTTGTTCACATCGCAACTCCACTCCCCATGGAATTCTCATTAGTGGAGAAGAGAGGAGGAGAATGCCATTAGTTTCTGCTCAAGGTCAGTCTTTGGGTTTTATGAATACATCATTCAGTCCCATCTTTGCATTTTCCCTCAGAAGTCCTACTATGTTCAACGGGGTCTACTCTCTTGTAGGTGTGCAGCTTTAAACTCCATGGATCTTATTATGAGAGAAACATGACTAGGCTCTTGGAAGGTGCATGTATTGTATGCATCATGACCAGAGCCTGGAAAGTTCATTTTTAAAAGGAACAAGTTCTAGCTCAAGTTCAACACATCAAAAAAGGAACGAATTCCAGTTCATGCTGATCCTTTTACAAAATGATCTAGTTCAGTTCACAGTTCAAGTTAATCCATATTGTCCTTGGAAAAAATAAAAAATAAAATTCAGAATTCAGTGTTGAAGTATAAATTATACTTAAGAAGACTAAGAAAACATTGAAACACACACAGTGGAATGTGCATTGTACGCTAAAAGCTCCAAAGTGTCTAAAGAGTAAAACACACACACACATCATTCTCTTATAATAGGAGAATGAACTTGAAGGTGCAATAGAAATTATTCAAAGCTCTACTGGAAAACAAACTCAATTCACATTCAGTTCATCTCGCAGTTATGGGAACTACTCTCAGACCTAGTTCAGGTATTTTTGAACTAATTTAGTGAACTTTGTTAAACTGAACTAGTTCTTTCCAAGCACTGGTTTTGACAGATAACAAATCTTCTGATTCGTAGGTGTGATAACATATGTATCAGCTATGGGTGACAGCCAATATTAGTCATATTCTGAAAAGATTGATTTGAATGGGTCTGTTCTGAATACAGCTAACACCGACTACCGTCATGATTTTTTATTAAGCATTTCAGAATTGCAAAGTGCGGGGGGGGGGGGAGGTCAACCTTGAAGCAGAACTGAATGACATACACATTGCAAGAAAATTAGTATAGAAAGAGAGCCATGCATTAGATCAGCCTTCCCCAAGCTGATAGCTAAGGCAGATGTGAGCAGCTGTGCAAAACATCTGGAGAGCACCAGCTGGGAGAAAGTCTGCATTAGACAATGGGCTGCGATATTGTAAAGAGCTCACATCCTTCCAGAATGTGGTACGAGGCCGAGGGGGAAGTTACGCGTCTTGATTTCTGTTGGCATGTGATATAAATAATCAATAAAGCAGTCGTTTTGTGCCGCGCTATAAAGTACATCTCCTTGCCGCATAGTGCTTCCATGAGAAGGGGCCACCATGAAGCTTTATGCCATTGAGAAATAGTAATTCCATATTTTTCCAGGGCTTAGTGATCCCTAGCCTAGCTGCCAGCAGGCAGTACGTGATCACATATAGTATAGTACAGTACAGTACGTTGTTTGCTAAACTGTTTTGGTACTTCAGCTGTCTCTGAGAGAGAGAGAGAGAGAGAGAGAGAGAGAGAGAGACTGAGACTCCCACTGGGTCATGGGGGGCCTTAAGGAAGCGGAGCTAGATCATGCCCACTGTAGGAAGAGATGCTGCTGGCCGCTAACATTACTAGGGTCAGACCCTGGGAAGTCTGCCGCACCTTTTAGAGTCTCATAGAAGGAACAATTTCATCACCATTCATTGCTTCTCCCATCACAGAGCTAGGGTAAGGGCTGAAGCTGAACATGGTACATTTTCTTTTCTGTGAAACTCTTAAATATAGATCAGCTCTGTTAAGGTTCGGGAAGGCAACCCAATTAACTGTACTACAGTGGTACCTCAGGTTAAGTACTTAATTTGTTCCGGAGGTCCGTTCTTAACCTGAAACTGTTCTTAACCTGAAGCACCACTTTAGCTAATGGGGCCTCCTGCTGCCACCGCGCCGCCCGAGCACAATTTCTGTTCTTATCCTGAAGCAAAGTTCTTAACCTGAAGCACTATTTCTGGGTTAGCGGAGTGTGTAACCTGAAGCGTCTGTAACCCGAGTTACCACTGTACTGTCTTCCAGCTAGCAGTTTGCTAAAGATGTGGTTAAGGGCTCTGAGTGACTAGTTTTCATAGAATCATCGAGTTGGCGGAGACTACAAGGGTCATTTAGTCCAACCCCCTGCAATTCAGGAATCTTTCTCCCAACATAGGACTCAAACCCACAACCCTGAAATTAAGAGTCTCATGCTCTACCAACTGAGCTGTTCAGCACATACAACAATATTGCCTGCCACCCAACATATGCTTACCTGCTTACAGTAGAGATAATTTCCATTTAATACAAGGGGATTTACTTCTAGAGTAAAGCACCTGTAAAGCGAGATAAGCACTGCAACCCCAGAGTCGTCTGCGACTGAACTTAACTGTCAGGGGTCCTTTACCTTTTTAAATACATATTCATAGGATTGGACTGCAAGATTACATATGGATTAGAGCTTTCCGAGACTAAGGAAGCAATAATGTAGAGGTATTGTTGCTGTGGTGTGTACATGTTCTTTTCTCTTTCTGTCTTTTCTTTTTCTGACGCCCACAATGGTTTCTGTGATCATGCAGGTTTTCCAGAATATACGATTTAAAACGAGAACTTTGAACAAAAGGAATCACCAGAACCACAGCAATCGATGTGTGAGTGTTTTGGTTTGACTGTTCCTGTTGCCACCCTTATGCTCAGAGCAAGTCGTGGAAAACAGTTGGGTGTGTTTATTAAAGTTTTAAACACTAATGAAAACTAGTTAAAGATTTCCCTAAGAGAAAGGCAAAGCACATGGAACTTTTTAGTTTATATTTTTTAAAAAATAAATAAAAAATTATGCACAGTGCGGAGAAAGTGGATAGATAGAAGCTTTTCTCAATAATACTACAGCTGAGGGAGACGCAGTGAAATAAAAGGTAATGAATAAAGGGCAAAGTGAGATTATTGCAGAATATGCATTACCATTCGGAACCACTAGTTATCACATTTGGACACATTAAAATTCTGGTCTTACTAGAGGAGAGAGAAATGTTGCCACTTCACCTGTTGCTTTTATGGCAATTAGTTGTAATGGTGGGTCAGTATCAATATTTAGGGAATATTTAGAGTATGGGAAGTGGTCCAAATGACAAAATTGACAAATGACATCTGGGCAAGGGAACAAAGACAACTTAATACCTGCTTTATTTTAAAATAGCATCTCTTCTTTATGTACTAAGCAGCAAAACACAAGATAATGTTGAATCCTATACCATTTGGGAAACTTCGTAATAATATCCAGTAAAGATATGAATTAACACCTTCCACTTTAAAATAAGAGACAGAAAACAGAAAGTACTTCATACTGTTCCCGGCAACAGGATGCAGAAGTAGCTAGTAGCATAGATGGCTTTGAAAGAGAATTAGGCAAACAGATAGGCTGATGGCAGGTCTATCGATGGTGATTAGGCGTAATAGCTAAATGAAACCTCCATATTAATAAGCAGTATACCTCCAAATACCAGTTTCAGTGGGGCATCAGGCATGTGGCTTTCAGTAGTGAGGGCTTGTGGAGGTATTTGGTTTGTCACTCTGCAAGAGAGAGCTCTTTGGTCTGGTCCAGAAGGGCTCTTAGGTTCTTAGAGGCATATCCTTGAGTGCACACACACACACACACACACACACACACACACACACACACAGGTTCTCTATCTCCCTCTCTCTTTCACTCACCACTCCCTGCCCCACACCACCAAGGCTACCCCTATCAGTCAGTGTTAGAAATTCCCCAGGTGCCAGACGCGTTTTGCAACTGGTGTGGGTCCAGTTGTGACCATGTAGAGATCTCTGGATGGGACTGGCATCTCCATCTTGGCTGCTTTCTTAGGTAGGCAAGGAGAAGAACTTATTTATTGCATTTATATCTGACCTTTTTCTCCAATGAGTACATGGTTACCTCCCCCCCCCAGGTTAACCCCCACGACAACGACTGAGTGGGGATTTGAACCCTGATCTCCCAGGTCCTAGTCTGACATGCTAACCACTACACTACATTGGCTTCCTAGAGTACTTCTGCTATGGAGCAGCTATGTAGATGAAGTACTGTAGGTAAATAAATATGGGGAAAGCAAAATGTCACTTAGAGAAGGATCTGAAATATTTTCCTTGAAGCTTGAATTTCTTTTATTCTGGATTGTTTTATTTGATGTTTTAATGTGTGGTAAACCGCTTTGAGATTTTTTATTTAAAATATAAAGTAGTAGCTGGTCATTGACCGTAATAAATTATGATGATGATAGTATAAAAATGAAATGAATAATAATAATAAATCTCACAACTAAAAAAAAAAAGGCACCCAGACATCCCATTGCGGTGACTGTAACCTAGATTTAAGGTGCCATTGGCTTATATACCCGAGTTTCAAACAGCAATGGATTTTTTTTCCAGAATGAGACAGAGGTCCCTCCTATTCTGATTTTACAAAAGGGAAACTGAGGCCGAGAGTAATTTGTGTAAGGTCACAACCGCTGAGCCCATGGCCATGCTGGGATGAGAGATCTGCTCTCCCAGTTCCAGGCTTAACCCCGCTATCCGACGGGTTATGGATCAGCAGATTCCAGCGACTGCCATTGCTAATGTAAACACCGGCGGCTCCCAACTCCAGTTTGGGAGTCTGTGTTGATGCAAATGGCAGTCAAAGTGCATGGCAGCATCCCGAATGATTGAACTCCCCAGAAGAAGGCAGACAGATTCACAGGATTTGTCTTGAGTTTCCTGCAGATCTGCTAACCAAAGCAAAGAGGAGTCACTGAGAATCTCCCTAGAGTGTTTAAGTATTTTTATTGCTGCTGTGTGTTTTTTCGTAAACCACAAGACAGGAGAGGGGGGAAACCAGGGGCTCGATCTCCCTGAGAAGCCTCACATCTTCAGCTGCTGTCAACCACTATTCATCAGATGCGCAGCTGACATTCCCAGGATATTGTTCTCTGCAGCCTTCTCCGTTTGATACATTTTTGGAGGGGGGCGGGGAGATGAACTAGACAGCACACATCTGTCCTATCACAACTCCAGAATGACAAAAGCCCACAATAAAAGAATGAAACATATGGCAGAACCGCATAGCACACACAGCTCTGGGCTGCAACAGCTGGCTCACTGGTGGCTTGGCTTGCTCCCTGCTCAAATGTGCAATGACATGAGACGCACCATTTGAGGACGGCAGCACATGTCTGCGATTGATGTCTGATGGACTGTGTCAAGTGCTGGCCGCCTCTCTGCCTGTTCACTCATTCAGTGCCATTTCCCAGTGGCACTGCTTGCCACACATTGGGGAAAGGAGACTATCAAATGATGCATGGCCTGGGGGCAAATGGAGAGACACAAAAGCTCTTCTCCCTCTGCCGTCACACTACAACTTGTGGACCTCCAAGGAACGTTGGAAGTTTCGGAGAAGATGGAAGAAGGTGCTTCCATATCTATGGAACTCGCTTCTGCAGGAGGCAAGTGATTGCCAACAACTTGGATGGTGTGAAAAGTCAATGAGACAATTCATGGAGAATAAGGCTAGGCTCTGCATTCACAGTAGGAGGCAGTGATTTTTTCTGAATATCAGTTGCTAAAAACGGCAGTAGGGGGAAATGCTCTTGGGCTCAGCCTTCCCGGAGCTTGCAGGTTTCCCACAAGCATCTTACAGGCCATTGTGGGAACATTAGGATGCTGGACTAATGGGCTTATTGGCCTGATCCTGCAGGCTTTTCTTGCATTCTTAGATGAAACAGCTAGACAGATAACCCAGCCCAGCAACAAGCAAGCATTGGCAGCTTCAGTTCAGGAGGAGAAAAGCAAGGGGGTGGCCTGGACCCCAGCACCCACCATCTGATGTGATCACTTCCCTTTGCCTAATGGTAGGGCCAGCTCTGAATTGACCCAGACATGTTTTTTGGGGGGGAGGGAGCCATTCTGTACCCACTGGAAAAAGATGAGTGATGGATCTGACAAGGAGAGACTATAGAGGGAAGCAGGACTGATTTGTGTAGACTTTGTGTCACACATGGTGTTCTCTACATGATGTTGCTCCTAATCTTCACTGTGTAGATATGTGGAAATTAAGGTCAGACATCAGTTTACAATAATATGATAACTGGGCTGTCTTTGTAAGTCATACTTCCCCTGCCATAGTGACTAATTTAGTGTTAATGTGTGGTATAAGAAGGCTGTAGGTAAATAAATTGCAATTTACACAAACACCCTTTTTTTTTTTAGTGTGATGTATTTGTAAAAACCAGTTAAGTGCCATGCAGATTATTAATAGATAAATATCCTATCTCAGCAGCTAAAACCAAATCCACCTTTTCCAAGCAGAGTCAAAGCTTTTCTCATCGCTTCTGCATGCTTACAGAACGGTTGAGGTTGCTCTTCTGAACCCATTCATTCCAGATTTGTAGGGAACCTGACACAGGAACAGGGATCATGCAACATTTTATTATCTTATTTCACACTATTCAACTATGTGACCTAAACAAATTTGTTCATCAGATTCCATAACCCTAAGTAACATTTTCCAACTTTGACAGTGTCTCCTCCCCTGCAGCAATAGACTAAGAGTCTTGTGGCACCTTAAAAACTAGCATATTTATTATGGCATAAAATAGGTTTATGCTGTAATAAACATAGGAAGCTGCCTTACACAGAGTCAGACCATTTGTCCATCCGGTTCAATGTTGTCTTCTCTGACTGGCAGCAGCTCTCTAGGGTTTCAGACATGAGCCTTTCACATGATTATGAGCACAGAATGTAATGTCAGAAATGTATTGGTTTCATTTGTTTAAAATTGGTGACAAGCTCTGGCATCTAACTGATATTGCCACTCTCTGAGCCAGGTGTGACTTCTTGTTCTATCAAGACACCATTAAGTTCCATTAAATTCTTTGTCCCCAGTTTGTCCCATTGATTTCAGCAGGCATTGGATGTAACTACCTTTATCTGGATTGGGGCCGATTGCTTGTAAACCAATTTATTGTCCATTGAAATCATTAACATTTTATTCCAACTATCTGGGTCTATGATCAGGGTTGGCATGTTACATGCCATAATCACTTACTTATTCACAGTAATTCTCACTGAATCTAAGAGGGCAACACCAAGTGTATATGTGCAGGATTGCAACCTCACAGGGAAGTACTTCTCGTGCATGAGCGTCCTTAGGATCAAAAGCATTTAAGGTTTCAAGTGCACAAGCTATAACCGGTCTTGGGATAGGTCTGGACATTTTCTGATCAATTTTCAACGAGGTGTGATAATCTTTTTATTCTGCCTTCAGCTTTGTAATGAATGGGCAGCAAAAGAGCAGAGACAGACAAATATATACACAGATGTTAAAAGAAAATAAGCCTTGCTTGATTTTTCAGTCCGCATACCAGAACAATGATTTAGGCAATATTTATTTCCTAACCTTATTCTACAGTAAAGAAAATTAATCCAGCAAGGCAGCACAGTGCCTGCATTGTATTTGTGTTGGTGGGAAGTCAAGAACCTGAACTGATGTTAGATTTCATAGTGAATTAGCATGCAGTAGCACTGATGTGGCCTGATATGCTAAGTGCTAATTAAGGCACAGCAAGTGGATCTTGCACCTGTTGCTATTTTATTCAGAAGGCATTGTTTGGATTCCTGCAGATTTACATCAAGAACCATTTTCTATAGTGATTGAGGCTGGCTGGGACTCAGGTTCACCTTACAGCATTCAAGAGGCTTTTAAAGTGAGTGCTTTTCAACGCTGCAGTCCTTTCGCCCCTCTTTAAGAACTTTGCCCTCTCGAAAATAAAGAAAAGTCTAGCCTGTTATAAGCTATTAATTTTGTCCTCGAAAATCCCCCAAAGAAAGTTATATAACCACTTGCACAACCCTTCACTAAAAATAAAAGCGCCTCTGCAATTTTGAAAAGATAGGCGGCACCAAGGTTTATTAAAGTATTACACGAATGCAAAAAATTCTTGATTCAGTTTTTAAAGTGGGAGGGGGGAACCTGGGATAGAGGAGCACTTCTATTATGGTGATGCACTTCTTCAAAATATCTAAAATTATACTGTATATATTCAAAGTACATGGTTAAAAATGGTGCCATGTGTACTTGGAGCTATTCTTGGGTGAGGTTCTATAATCAACTCAAAGTACAGAAGGATGCAAAGCGGAGTCAGACCTTCTGGAAGAAGATCCAGCCCCATCTATCTCACCCCCACCCTGGTGCTGCATTCACCCCCGCCCAGGAGTCAAATCCACCACGAGAATTTGCTTTTCCCCGGCAGGGAAAGAAGCGCCCTACACATTCCTCAAGATAAACCCCAGGTGTAAAACCGTGGTCCCTTAGAGCTACAGGACTCGGCACGAACTAGGCTGCTGAGAGCAGGAGGACCCATGAATACTGACTTGGGTTTTCCTCTAAAATCAGGATGCTGGGAGACTGGATCTTCCCAAAAACTGAGGTTCACATCGTAGGTGATGCCTTAAAAGAGGGGTGCTGCATTTTCAGAATACGTTTTATCACAAATAAAGGAGGACTCGTTCCATGTGCAGATCGCCCACCCAGGGGAAAAATAGCTGGAGAGGAATTTCCCCATTTAAAAAAGAGAAGTGGTTAAAATAATTCCAAAGGTGAAAATAATAAACCCACATTCACATTCTTACATATAACCTCGATTATCCAAGGCACCCTCCGCCCTGTTTCAATGCATCTGAAGGTAGTGGCCAAAATACAGGCACATTCATGCACAAGTCAATAAATATGAATGCAAATGAGCCCCAGCTAGGATGGAGTACCTGTCTCTTGCTGGAACAGCTTTCGCCTGCTCTCTCTCTCTCCCGGGTTTTAGAGGTATATATTCCAGGGCAGTGGCTTTAGCAAGTGGGCTCTGCCAAGGTCGCTGCTCCGATGCCCATAGGGAAGTCTGCTGCGGGAGAGCTTCGCGCGCTTCGCCTCGCCAGGAGCTGGAGCTGCCTTGCCTGGAGAGACCCACTGGAGGAGAGAGGCTTTGCACTGACTCCTCTCAGTCACCGCATGGGGATATTATCAAAGTCTAAGCTTGCTATTGGCTCCGATCACCAAACAAATCACACTCGCCTCCCGCTTCAAACCGCTCCCCCCACCCCCTGCCGCCGCCGCCGCCGCCGCCGCTGCTTTAGACTCAAGGCTCTCTCCCTCCCTCCCTTCCTCCCCGGGTGTTTCAAACGCAGCAGCCGGGGGGGGGGGCAGGAGCTTATTTCCGCGCATTTGCAACCTTGCGTGCAGCAGGTCCAAGATGAACGTTCACAAACGGGCTTTCTAAACTCCGGTGCAAACCCTTGGGCAAGGGGGTGGTTTCAAAGAATCGCTTAATCGCTTTCCTTCGAAGGAAGGGGGTGGGGTGGGGAGAAGTTAGATTCCCCAACTGGTCTGCGGGGTTCAGGAGAGGAAGACAAGGGCACTTGAAGGCTCCAAAGTGGTAGCTACACAAAAACAACACAAAAGAATCGGGATATTTAATGTCGAAAACTAGAAACGAAATTTGCAGGGCATCTTCTTCAAGAGCCTAATTTGTGCAGTTGGCCTTATTTCAGCCCAACTGAAGTAAGTAAGTAAGTAAGTAAGTAAGTAAGTAAGTAAGTAAGTAAGTAAATATATATATATATATAAATACTTAAACAACTGACCAATCGAGTCATGGGTAGCTTGGTTCTCCCCCCCCAAAAAAAAGTCCTGCCCCCACAACATAAATGCTGGCTACACCCATGACTGGGTCTGAATGTGATGTTCTTTGAGTGGCCTCCACACCCTCTCCCAGGTTCAGGCCCCAGCATCTCCCAGCTGGGAGAGACCTGGCCAGCAATCCTGGGGACGCTCAGCCAGGATGGACAAAGGGTCTGGACTTTGGATAAGTCTTTTCCATCCCCCAACCCAACGGAGCAGTCCACTACGCATCTTTGAGTCTCAGCGGGCTGTACCCCACCCAAAGATTTTGTGTGTTTCTTCAAGCCTACTGATACCTCCTGTGTGTGTGTGGTGCTGTTTTGGCTGCATAAGGATACCCACTCCTGAACACTGGAAATAAAAAGAATCATACAATTTTGTATCCACAAGATACAGTGGAACCTCGGGTTATGTACCGTCCTCTATGAACGCTTCGGGTCACAAGCTTCACTAACCCAGAAGCAAATGCTCCTGGTTGCGAACTTTGCCCTGGGATGCGAGTGGAAGTCGTGTGCTGGCAGCACAGCAGCAGCAGGAGGCCCCATTAGCGAAAGCGCACCTCAGGTTAAGAACGGTTTCGGGTTAAGAACAGACCTCCGGAACGAACTGAGTTTATAACTGGAGGTACCACTGTACACCCTGAAAGAAACAGGCTAGTCTACTCTGAAGGGTCCAAGGCAGGCCATGTGGCATAGAAAGTTGTCCTTCAAAAGATGGACAGGGTTGCGGGGAGCTGAAGAACAACGACCAGCATCTGCCTCCTAAGGTAGTTGACTCCTTTTGCCTAATGGTAGGGCCATCCCTGCATCTCACTCATATTTCAGTGAAGTAGGTCTTCCTACTTGAATAAATATTCCTCAGCCACAGAGTTGCCTTGCCACCAAGTTTCCTTGAATGAGCTTCTAAGAAAAATGTGAAGGTTTCCACTCGGCAAAACATTGGAGGCATTTCAAGGGAAGTAATACAGTAAAAGCAGTGTCATTTTTCAAGGATAACCACAGAGCGACCAACACAAGTAGGATTGAAGGGTCAGATGGATTGATTGATACTCTTAATCTTGGGGTCATGGTTTTAAGCCCCACGTTGGGCGAAAGATTCCTGCATTGCAGGGGGTTGGGCTAGATGTCTCTTGCGGTCCCATTCCAACTCTACAATTCTATGACATCCTGCCTTTCACCCAGTGGAAGCTCCAGGAGGGCTATTCAGATGTTCTCTGAATGCAAATCCCAAATGCTTGTGGGGGAAGCAGGACCATAGCTACTGGTTGCACCCATTCACACACCCCACATAGGGAAGTCCATCTCCTGCCACACTCAGCATGCAGCATTATTGAGAATGTGTCTTATGCACTTGGCAGCTCTTCCTTATAACTGGGAAGGCTGGTTGTCTTAGGATCCTGATGGTGAGGAAGGGCTCTCTCTGTGTGTACATCTGCACATGCACGGGGCCCTTTCTCATTAATAGTGTCTGCATGGCTGTCTGTGGAGGGTTAGCAGAGCAGACCACAGATCCCCTGCCCTCTCAGTGAGCATGTGAGGGCTTTAAAAAATCTGAACAGCCCTCGAGTTATCAGTGAGATGGGCTTTGTGTGCTCAGATCCACTCAATCCCCGTATCTGAGTGTTGAAAGGTGGCATGATAGAGACATTGTTAATCATTGTGTGCACAGACATCTCTGGAAAACAGGGTTCCTAGTTTTATGCTGCCCTCATTTAAAAAATGAGCAAAATCTGTTTTTCCAGAGACAATAGTGGGGGAAGAAACGAGTGTGGTTACACTGTGGAAAATGTGATGATTGTCACATACCTCCTTCAAGTCTCTTAAAAACCATCATTGGTTTCCGACCGAGGATAATAATAATTTAATACCGTAATAATTATTTATTATTTATACCCTGCCCATCTGGCTAGGTTTCCCCAGCCATTCTGGACAGCTCCCAACAGAATATTAGAAACACGCTGAAACATCAAACATTAAAAACTTAGCTAAACAGGGCTGCCTTCAGATGTCTTCTAAAAGTCAGGTGGTTGTTTATTTCCTTGACATCTGATGGGAGGATGTTCCACAGGGGGGGTGCCACTACCAAGAAGGCCCTCTGCTTTTCCTATATACACAAGAGCATGAAACATGGGAGAAGAATTGGTGGGAAGTTTCTTTATATTAAAAGGAAAGCTGACTCTGTCTAGTATTTCACTCTTGGATTAAGCAGTCTAAGCACTCAGTCTGTAACCGTGTAAAACTGAAACGCTTTGGATTACAATTACTTGACCACTTTTGAAGTATGCTAGGTAGAATAATTCCATCGTATGCAACTTGATTTATTCCCCATCCCTGCCTCCTCCTCACACAGTGGTGACTGATCTACAGTCAATGGCTTCCTCATTCTGCCTGGCTTCCTTTTTCTCCCCCACCTTTGCTTTGCTTTCCCTGCCTGTCCATTTTAATAGCTTTCAAAATGTCTGTTTAATTTATGTCTGCTTTACTGCCTATTTAATCTTTTCCTTTATAATTATAATGACCTTCCACAGGTTATTGTAATCCTATTAGGAACATGGGTATTTTAAAGTCACTTGACTTTGCAAATAATTTTATTTGCTCCATCTGGCTTATTTGGGGGGCAGAGTGGAGAACCGGGCTTAGGAAGTTTTCCTCCTTCTTAGTAAATAAGGTATTCATGGTTAATCTTTCATTTGGACTCATTATGAAGATGTTGAATGAGGTTTCTGACGGTGCAAAACAATGAGGAAAAGGGGTAAAAATACTGATATTATATATTATTAGAAGTAATAATATATGAAGCAATTCAGTCTAACCTGATGTGCCAAACATTTACTTTCAATGGCTGGATGTTTTGATGTTTACTGTTAAGCAGCCACAGAGAGGGACCCTCTTGATCAGATCACTGGTGTTTATGTTCCTGTGCTATTTTGCCAATCTAAAATAGGCCTATACAATGGTACCTCGGGTTAAGAACTTAATTCATTCTGGAGGTCTGTTCTTAACCTGAAACTGTTCTTAACCTGAGGTACCACTTTAGCTAATGGGGCCTCCCGCTGCCATCACCACACGATTTCTGTTCTCATCCTGAAGCAAAGTTCTTAACCCGATGTACTATTTCTGGGTTGGCGGAGTCTGTAACCTGAAGCGTATGTAACCTGAGGTACCACTGTATGTGTGTGGATGAGCTAGGACGGCCATTCTTAATGAATATTCTCAGGTGATCTTACAGTGTGACCACAGTTGGGTAACTTGTGATTTTATGCTGGATTCCCCCCTCCCCCTCAGATTATCTGTGGATTTGGAAAAGCCAAATTAACTGTGGGGAAGTGTGGACTGCCGTTTGGTTAAGGGGGCTATTGTATGAGTGGCGACCAAACCAAAGTGGGCACTAGTAGCTTCAAATCCAAACTGAATTTCCCAAGCCCTGGATCTATGCAAAATATTAAATCCAAGAAGGTGCTTACAGTGCTGAACAGTGTTGACTTAAATAAGACGGGTTGTACACCATATAAATAGTTAAAAGAGGAGAGCCCTTTGCAAGAAGCAAATTCTTATTATCAGCGGTGGAGGAAGCTGCTCGGGAGCCTAGGGCCGCTCACTCAGGGGCGGGTCCAGCTGCCCATAGGGGTGGGGTGAGCAGCCCATAGAGGTGGGGAGCACCGTGGGGCCTTCAGAGTCTGCCTGCCTCCTCTCACTCAGCCTCCCTACAGCTGGGGGGGGGGAGGCAGTGGGCGGGCCGTTTGGGCATCACGGAGCCTGCGCACACACAAGCCACAGCGTCTCTCCCAGGAGAGACACGTGGCTCTGGCGCACTGCAGGCCCCGCAGTGAGTGCCGCCCGGCCTTTTGTCACCCCCTCAGTGGTGACACCTGGGGCGGACTGCATCCACTTGAGCCCTTCCTCTGCCCCTGCTTAGTAAGCCCTTTAGGCTCAGCTATCTCCATCTTTTTCACTTAGCAAGAGAGAAAGCAAATAGCATCTGTAGAAGAGATCTTTTTGACCATTGAACTCAATGGGTCTTCTGAGCATACATGTATCATTCCAGTTCCATTTCTGCGATCATTTGGGGTTGTATCCAGCGCCTTCTGTGCCTGAGCAGAATTGACTTCCACTTGCACAAGGGGATTCACCTTCCTCTGCTCCCCCATCGCAGTGTCCCACATGCAAAATCTGCTCTAGAAGGCTTGGAGACCCTTTAGAGCAGGTTAAGGAGACACACAGGCGTCTGCAAGGGAAAAGAGAGGAATGTGGAACCATGCCACATGAGCAGACGTCTGTCTGCTCAGCATTGGATTGAAAGAGCTCTCTGGTGTTGCAGAACACTGGACTGACACGAGCTTCATAGCCACAAATCTTAGCACTATCCAGTTAAATTATGGGGATGACCTATGGGAAGCAGAAGGTGAAAATAGCAAGGCTGCTTTTTCTGGTTAGGTTAAAATGTACCAGAACTGATATCATAGTTATACAATGGACTGATTGAGTCTTCTTTCCCATAGGTCAACCCTGTAGATCAGTGGTAGGCATTGGGAAAGTATGTAAATATGCAGATCTATTTGAAATAGCATAGGGCATTAAAGATGGCAAAAGGTTAGCTAGCACGAGGGCTCTAGATTTAGCTTTGATTCAAACAAGATTTATCTGATTCACTTTTGGATTCATTTACTACAGCTCACTGGGATTTAGGTGAAAGCAGTTGCCATTTACTCATTATTTCCATTTATCCCACCTTTCATCGATTAATGATTATGGGGTGAGTTGAACAAGTAAACTCTGGAATCCACAGCGCTTACATTAAAAACCATGAACTTGCTTTCAGTGCCAGCATTTCAAACTGAACCTTATCCTAGCCATTGTAGTTCTCAGCACTGGGCAAACTGATCTGTCCTTCTCCATTGTGATCTATTTGTGGCAATGGCATTGCCAACAGACCCTTCACTCAAGAAAGTCATAGAATCATAAAATTGTAGAGTTTGAAATGACACAGGATCATCTAGTCTAACCCCCCGGAAATGCAGGAATTTCAACTAAAGCATCCATGGCAGATGCCCATCCAACATCTATTTTAAAACTTCCAAGGAAGGAGAGTCCCCCACCTTCCGAGGGAGCCTGTTCCACTGTTGAACAGCTCAGAAAGTTCTTCCTGGTGTTTAGTTGGAATCTCCTTTCTTGTAACTTGAATCCATTGGTTTTTGGTCCTACCATCTGGAGCAGGAGAAAACAAGCTTGTACCATCTTCCATGTGACACTCCTTGAGATATTGGAAGATGGCTATCATATTTCCTCTCAGTCTCCTCTTTTCCAGGCTAAACATACCCAATGCCCTCAATGATTCCACATGAGGCTTGGTTTCCAGACCCTTGATCATCTTGGTTGCCCTCCTCTGCACACATTCCAGCTTGTCAACATCCTTCTTAAATTGTGGTGCCCAGAATTGGACACAGTATTCCAAGTGTGGTCGGATGAAGGCAGAATAGAGTGGTACTATTACTTCCCTTGATCTGGACACTATACTTCCGTTGATGCAGCCTAGAATAGCATTAGCCTTTGCATCTGCATCACACTGTTGACTCATATTAAACTTGTGGTTTGTCCTTTTCACATGTACTACTCATAAGTCCTGAAATGAACATGGAGCCACTGTAAAACTGAGCTTCCATGTTCACTTCAGGTCCACACACATCTGAGAAATGAAATGTGAAGTTGTGCATGCTTTCAAGTTTCAACCTTACCCCAAACCCATGCAAGGATCAAAAACATGACTGCGTGGTTTCTTTTTCTTCCCAGAGCAAATATTTGTTTATGTGATTTCTGGATGTACAATTGTACAATTGTGTTGCTTAAGCATAGTGAGCAATTTGCTCATGAGATTTCTTTTTCAAGCTTTCTTAAGAAGACATTTTTAGAAATAGCAATCAAGCAAAACTGATTTCCACATGGCGGCTGGGAAAGAGAGCCATGCTCACAAAGTCCAGGAACCATCTAGATAGAAACCTAGAGCACCCAAGCCATTACACCAGCGGCAAGCAACATGGTACTTACTGTATGTTGCTTCAATTGCAACTCCCATCAGACCATCCAAAATGGCAGATGATTAAGGGATTATGGCAGTTTGAGTCCAACAACACCTGCAAGGCACCATGTTAGCTACACTTGCACTATACATATCAACAAATTTGGGACCATTGGTTCATCTACTTTGGTATTGTCTACGCTGAATCTCCAGGGTTTCCAGGGTTTCCAGGGATCTCCAGGGTTTCAGATGGATGTTCCCAGTCCTGCCTGGGGATTCACCTGGGACTTTGTATATGCAAAGCAGATGCTCTGCAATGGAATCACAGCTCTTCCCCAGTTTGCAGAAAGGTGTTCTTGAATCCGCACTCTAGATTTTAGGTACAGTGCCTGTGTCATCAGCTACACTTTCAGGTGTACAGTTAACATGTTTGTAATGTCGAGTGTGAATGCAATGAGCCAGGTGCCTGCAAACATGAGTACCCTGCTGTCAATAGCACATGGTGAAACAGCATGACGCGAGGCTGAAAGGCAGCAAGCCACCGTGCTAAAGCTCCCTTCTCCTTGTGTGGTCTGTTTCCTAACAAGGAAAATATTTAAAGAATCCCTCTTGTTCCCTGGCTTCCTTGGAAATGGAAATTCCTCAGATCTTGACCTCTTGTTGTTGTTTTCAATAGGAGAAAAGGAAAACACCCTGTTTGCCACATTGGGAGGAAGAGATAATGCAAGTAGCACCTTGACTGACTCTTACATTTGTACAGTTGGTTCACAATGAAAAAGGAGTTTGGTTTTCTCATTTCAACCATAGAACAAAGAGACGGAGGCTGAAATCCTGAGCAGTGTGATCTGAGTATTCTTTAACTCACTGCGGTGTGCATGCAAGAGCAATGTTGTTGGTTCAAGGATCACATCTGGTTATGGAAACTGTATGGTAGGCAAAAAATAGGGCTACAAGCAGTACATACCCAGGAGAGGGATCCATCCAGTTGCAAGACATTTGGGCTCCCTACTTGATTTTGTGTCCTTGCTGTCATGGTGGCAGAATCACAAGTCACCCAACACTTAGGCAATGAGACTGCTGCAGCAAGGATCACCTTGGATTGTATTGTGAACTGAGAATAGGTCATGAAGACCAATCACTTAAAGGTGACTGTGTTCAACCACAACTGGAGAAGGGCCATAGCTGAGTGGCAGAGTGTCTGCTCTGGATGCCAAAGGTCCCAGGTTCAATTCCCAGCATCTCCAGGTAGGGCTGAGATCAGACTCCCTGCCTGAAATCCTGGAGAGCCAGTGCCAGTCAATGGAGTCAGTACTGAGCCATATGAACCAATGGCCCTGTGTTTCTGACAGCATGTTCTCCAAACCCAGTAGAGCTCCATAGTGATTGGCAGGTCTAACTTGTAAGCGGATCAGTGGAATCAGACTGATCTTACCTGAACTCTCCAATCTCAGCTGCTAAAGAGGAGGAATGTGTTAAAGAAAACAAATAGCCTTGATTTCACATCCTTCTTGCTCTTCTGAGAGTTCTGTCTCTAAGGAGCGGGAACATTATTAAAAGATTTCTAGAAGAGCAATTGAAGGGAGGTTTGTTGTTTCCTTAAGTCCAACTTTGTCCCTTCCTCTGCCCACAATTTCCTGTCAGATCCTACAGTTCTTTTTCACTGATTCCTCTTGCTGGTTTTTTTAAAAAAAAATCTTGTTAATGCCAGTGGTTCCTGCCTGCACCCTGACCTACCTCACCTTTCCCTTAGAATAATTCTGGACCAAGGTGCTAGCTTTAACTTCAATGTACAGTGGTACCTCAGGTTAAGTACTTAATTCATTCCGGAGGTCCATTCTTAACCTGAAACTGTTCTTAACCTGAAGCACCACTTTAGCTAATGGGGCCTCCCACTGCCATCGTGCGATTTCTGTTCTCATCCTGAAGCAAAGTTCTTAACCCGAGGTACTATTTCAGGGTTAGTGGAGTCTGTAACCTGAAGCGTCTGTAACCTGAAGCGTCTGTAACCCGAGGTACCACTGTAATCTGTTTGCACCGGGCGCAACATCTGGGGGTTAGGGTTAGGAAGTGCAAATCCACGGGTTAGGGGGTGCAAATTACTTGCCTTGCCCCGGGTGCTGACAACCCACGCTACGCCACTGCTAAGAACTTATACAGTGGGTTAGAAATTTACCGTGTCATTGCAAATCTCAGCTCTGCCACACATGGGGAACATAGGAAGTGGCCTTCTACCAAGCCAGACCAATGATCCACCCAGCTCACTATTGTCAACAGTGACTGGCAGAAACTCTCCTGGATTTCACACAGAAGTGTCACCTAGCCTGACTTGGTAACGTGGTGGATTGAACTTGGGATCTTCAGCCTCAGCCTGCAGGAATAACAGTACAGCCCACTGACTCTATCCACAATTGTAAGGATTTCACTATCTATGTAGCAAGTTGAGCACAGAAAAAACACAGGAGTAATGTCAGACTAATACGATCAACTACTATACTTCAAAGTCACCTTTGTCTCTATCCTTGAAAGGGAAGATGTGCTTTGCTGGGATATTCTGTTCTTTCTGTTTTGTGATTGCTTCCCACCACGTGTTTTAAGCACGTCCAATATGTGTGCGACTGCACATGTGCGTATTGTGCTGAACCTGGAACTGACCCAGAAATGTCACAAAAAGCATCACAAAAAGGGGCAGGGTGGAACTGGGTGCAGGCTTTTTCAGTGGTGTTTCAAATATATGGGACTTCGCTTAACCACAAGGTGCCTTGAAACATAACCCCCGAGTAAATTGGGAGTTGTCTGTAGTTCAGTCATTGTTTGTACAGTAAGTCCGTAACTTATTCACATTTAACTTGTGCACATTCAGCTTTATGTATGTGGCAAAAGAGGAAAAACGGGGGGGGGGGGAGAAAGAAAGAAAGAAAGAAAGAAAGAAAGAAAGAAAGAAAGAAAGAAAGAAAGAAAGAAAGAAAGAAGAAAGAAAGAGGGCAGGATTCCGGGAAAAATGACTTTGGCAATCCCAATTTGTTTTGACTATATGCGGTTTGGATTTTAGGCTCAATCCCTGGAACATGACCCACAGGTAAGTTGCAAAAGGCAAAAAGGAATGGGGAAAGGATTCAAAGTAGAAAACACAAAGGCAGGTGACTAGTGATTGATTTTCTTTTGTTGAAATCCAAACAGGACTGGAGAAAATTGGGGAAAGTGCCTCCTTTGATAAGCCTTGCATAATTTTTGATGAATTAAGCATATATGGTAATTGCAGGGTTGTTGTGGTCTTATTTCCTGCGCTTAGAAAGGTGCATTCATTTGAAAGCTGCTGCAATACATCTACCTGCGATACCTGGCAGCATTTCTGACTGGCGCGAATGCCAATCATCCTGTATGATCAAAATGGTCAAGGGGATGGAGTAACCCCCTCTTTGGGGAAAGGTTACACCTTTGGGGGCTTCTTAGTTGAGCGAAAAGGTGAGTAGCATGATAGAAATGTGTAAAATAGAGGAAAGTTTCTCCCTCGTAGCTCTAGCACTTGGGAACAGCCAGTTAATCTGAATGTTGGAAGATTCAGGGCAGACAAAAGAAACTTTATCACACTAATCCAGAACGCGGCAGCTAGACTGATGACTGGGAGCAGCCGCCGAGACCATATAACACCAGTCTTGAAAGACTTATACTGGCTCCCAGTACATTTCTGAGCACAATTCAAAGTGTTGGTGCTGACCTTTAAAGCCCTAAACGGCCTCGGTCCAGTATACCTGAAGGAGCGTCTCCACCCCCATTGTTCTACCCAGACACTGAGGTCCAGCACCGAGGGCCTTCTGGCGGTACCCTCACTGCAAGAAGCCAAGTTACAGGGAACCAGGCAGAGGGCCTTCTCCGTAGTGGCACCCTCCCTGTGGAACGCCCTCCCATCAGATGTCAAAGAGAAAAACAACTACCAAACTTTTAGAAGACATCTGAAGGCAGCCCTGTTTAAGGAAGCTTTTAATGTTTAATAGGTTATTGTATTTTAGTGTTCTGTTGGAAGCCGCCCAGAGTGGCTGGAGAAACCCAGCCAGATGGGCGGGGTAGAAATAAATTATTATTATTATTATTATGTTGTTGTTGTTGTTGTTGTTGTTGTTGTTGTTATAATTATTATTATTATTACACAGGGCAAAGTTAAATTATGGAATTCACACCCACAAGAGGCCACAGTGATGGCCACTAACCTGCATGGCTTTGAAAGAGGATTAGACAAATTCATGGAGGACAAAATTATCAACGGCTGTGCACCAAGGGGCATGATGGTTATGCCCCTTCTTTCTTCTTCTTCTTCTTCTTCTTCTTCTTCTTCTTCTTCTTCTTCTTCTTCTTCTTCTTCTTCTTCTTCTTCTTCTTCTTCTTCTTCTTCCACTCATAGCCGAGTAAGATTGTCTTCCATGAACACGGTCTTAAACAGTGAGTCCATAAGTGACTGTGGAGGTCAATTCACAGTGGGGTTCTTTCACAGTGGGGACATAGGTTGCTGGACAGGAGTTGATCACGGTGAGGGTTTGCCAAACGTGCCTTCCTCTTAGCACATTTCTCCCTTTCGTCCTGAGTCTGAGCATCTTCAAAGTCCATGACACCTTTGGTAAACACTGCTCAGTGTTGGTGCATAAGTGCTTAAAATAGTAAACTGTTGTTTTTTGGTGAGTTTTATTCGAAGAGTTGAAAGTCGCTCATTAATGCTGGTAAGGACTTCTGACAAGAGCTTCACAAGATCATTTTTGATAGCAAAGCCTACTCCATGTATCTGATGTTCTTGTAGACCTTTCCAGAAGAATGTGTAACCTCCTCTTTCTTCCTACGGTTGTCCCTCTCCTGCTCTTAGAATTTCTTGATGCACTGCAATATCAATGTTAAAACGTTGCAATTCTCTTGCAATGATGACAGTCCTGTGTTTGGGATGCTCATTATCTGTGTTATCTCACAAAGTCTGTATATTCCATTTTCCAAAGTTCAATTGTCTTTTATGACCGCTGGGTGGTGACCCCACTGGGCGCGGTAATCCAGTCAGGGGAAAAGGGAGGAAGACTATGTTAGCCCCTCCCAGAAAAGTTTGGGTTTGGGATGGGTTTTTGGAAGATGCCTGTGCATGAATTTGTTTTATGTGTGTAGATCAGTGCACCCTGACCAACACACAGTCTCTGCAGTAAGGCTCTATTCTGATGGCATGAGTGCCATGACGACCAATAGATTCTTATCTGCTGCAGCCTTCATCCGCCTTCACAGCCGTTGTAACATACCGCTTGTTATCTTCTACCTGTTCTGCTGTTGAGGACTTCTTGGATCATTCTTTGTTTAGCTGTTCCCCTTGACCTTACCACCTTAGGTGACCCTGCTGGGAAGCTGTCGGGAGTCTTATATACTCTGCCTACATGGTTGAAGGCTGTATGCTTCTGAATACCAGCTGCCGGAAACCACAGGTAATGAGAGTGTTGTTGTACTCAGAACCTGCTTGTGAGCAAGGTAAAGGGACCCCTGACCATTAGGTCCAGTCACAGATGACTCTGGGGCTGTGGAGCTCATCTCGCTTTATTGGCCGAGGGAGCCGGCGTACAGCTTCCACGTCATGTGGCCAACATGACTAAGCTGCTTCTGGTGAACCAGAACAGCACATGGAAACGCTGTTTACCTTCCCGTCGGAGCTGTACCTATTTATCTACTTGCATTTTGACGTGCTTTTGAACTGCTAGGTTGGCAGGAGCAGGGACCGAGCAACGGGAGCTCACCCCTTCACGGGGATTCGAACCGTCGACCTTCTGATTCGCAAGTCCTAGGCTCTGTGGTTTAACCCACAGCGCCACCTGCATCCCTACAGTTACTTACACTATGCTAACCAGATTCCTGACCAGCTATATTTCAGGTTGGTGTTTTAAGTTCACACCTAAAACGATCAAGTGCTTGGTGAATAATAAGAACTGGGCGCTCATACAATGATCAGCATCCATGCCACATGTGAACTGCTCTTATTTCAAAGACAGGACTTGGCATGGTTTTGAACTTTCCTTTTTTCCATAGCAGAGCCTTCTACTATATCACAGATTGCTTTCAAAAGAGCCTGCTGTCCAAGAGCCATATGGCATGGAGATAATCTGCTCTTGGAAAAGCAGAAGCCCAAAGACCTCTTGACCATGCAGCAGTAGTTGGTGCAGCTCTTTGGGTCTCAGCTACTAGCCATTAGAACCCCACTCAGAAATACTAATAATACTAATTTAAAACCATGAACATGTTGGCATTGTCGTTGGCATATTATTTATGTACCATATTTTCCATAGTAAATCTGGGCTCAAAGCAGTTCACAGAAAAAACAAATTCTCAGTGCGGTAATACAATGACAATATCTAAGAATACATATACAGTGGTACCTCGGGTTAAGAACTTAATTCGTTCCGGAGGTCCATTCTTAACCTGAAACTGTTCTTCACCTGAGGTACCACTTTAGCTAATGGGGCCTGCCGCTGCCGCCATGCCGCCGGAGCACGATTTCTGTTCTCATCCTGAAGCAAAGTTCTTAACCCGAGGTACTATTTCTGGGTTAGCGGAGTCTGTAACCTGAAGCGCCTGTAACCTGAAGCATATGTAACCCGAGGTACCACTGTAATATCACTAAACTTACCACTAAAAAATTAATAATCAACAATTACTTGTCCATTTAACATATGTAAACATTATACCAAGCATGCAGCTTACTAATAGGTTGTGTCAAAATACCCACTAGCATGACATAATATGTGATGTTAAATGCATCTTTTCATTAAATGTTCGGGTTTTAAAAAATGCAATTAGTAGCAGCTTAGGTGCCCCTATCTATTGAAATTGCAGCTGGTCAGCAGGGGGTTTAACCCTTTCCTCCCCTGTTGCAGTCCTGAGGAAATTCCTTCATACAAAGCTAATTTTTAGGAGATAGACCATCCATTGTTGCAGTGGGGAATATCCTCCAAATGCAAATTCCTCCTTCACAGGAAGGGGGTGGCTGAGGTTGATGGGAGCTGTAGTCTAAAACATCAGGAAGGCACCAGGTTGGGGGTGGATGGCTGGCAAATAGTATGCATACAGTTCATACTTACTATTCTAGGGCATTGGAATTGTGATAAAACCATATGAAACATGAGCATTAATTTTTTTCCAGAGTTCCATTAGAGCACAGTCTTTACAGTCTCTTGGAACCAAAGCACATGTTTATCACATTATATTGTTATGTCTGTGTGCATTCAGAATTTAATTAGAAACCCTGAGGTCCATATGTTTTCTTTCTGAATTGATAGAAGCGAAGAGATGAAGGGGGGAAGCCATAGAACCAATTGTGGGATAAAATGATTTTGTTAAAAATAAATTTAAATTTAAACCATTGGTTAATTTGTACTGTATAGCTGCAGTGCTCGAATTGTGCTGTGAATTCGCTACCACTTGACACAACTTGTATTCAAACTGAAAAGTAAAATTGAATTAAATCATCTCAAAGTCACCTATTGCTAGCAGAATAGGCACCCAATGGTGCATCTAAATACCTTCATTGTAAGTTTTAAAATGATTTTTTAAATCAGGAAAACAAATTTGGCATTGATGATCTGAAGATTCGTGGATAGCTCAGCTGGTTAGAGTATGGTACTGATAACTCCAAGGTTTCAGATTTGATCCCTGTTTGATCCCTGCCTATTCTGCCTTGCAGTGCATTGGGCTAGATGTAAACACCATTTCATACTAATGACACTGGACCCTGCTCAGTTCAAGTCTTTTTAATGTTTTTGTTTTGCTGACCTTATGAAGATTAGACTTTAGTGAGTTAGTAGTGAGCATGCCGTATACTGACTCAGGCCACTGGCTCACCTTGCTCAGTATTGTCTACACTCACTGACAGAAGCTCTCCAGTGTTTCAGACTGAATCAGCAACCAGTAGATTGACTTAAACAACCATGTCTCTGAAGGAAGAGGCAGAGGAAGATCCACACAGACTGAGCCAGAAAATATATACAGGTTGCAGATAAAAATAGACCACTGTTATACTACGAAATCTGTTCCTGCTTATTGCCATCTAGTGGTTACACTAAATAGTTTCTCATTCACATATATATATATATATATATATATATATATATATATATATATATATATCTCACCGGTCATCGCAAACCTGTACATGGAACACTTTGAAACCAATGCTTTAGACAAGTCAGAACACAAACCCAAACTTTGGCTCAGATATGTTGACGACACCTTTGTAATTTGGCCACACGGGAAGGAAAAACTGGATAGCTTCCTCACACATCTCAACAGCCTACACCCCAAAATACAATTCACTATGGAAATAGAAGCCAACAACCAACTTCCCTTCCTTGACGTCCTAATCTACAAAAAACCTGATGGCTCCCTAGGACACACTATCTACCGGAAAAAAACACACACCAACCGCTACTTACATGCACAATCACACCACCACCCTGCACAAATAAACTCCGTAGCCAAGACTCTCATCTCCAGAACCAAACGCCTGGCTGACAAAGACCACTTGACAACTGAGTTACAGAATCTCTCAAATGTGTTAATTGCCAATGGATACCAGCAAAACAGGGTTACGAAGCTAATCCAAAAAGAAACACCCCCCAAAAACCAAGACACAGAAGAAAACAATGGCATGGCCCTCCTTCCTTATATCAAGGGCACTACAGATAAAATTAGCAAAATCCTCCATAAACACAATATCAAAACAGCCTTTTGCACCAACCAAAAAATAGCCAATATCCTCAGAAACCCCAAGGATAAAATCCAGTTGGAAAACCAAGGGGTCTATGAAATACCCTGCAAAGTCTGCCCAGCCACGTACATTGGACAAACAAACAGACGAATAAATGCACGTATCGCAGAACACAAGAATGCCGTCAAAAAAGAAGAAAAAACTTCCTCTCTTTTCCAACACATGAAAGAAACAGGACACGAAATTAATTTTGCAGATTCCAAATTGCTCTTTAACATGGAACATCACCACAAGAGAATAATCATGGAAGCCATCGAGATAGAGAAACACCCTCACAACATGAACAAGCGTGACGACACATCCCGCTTGCCAGACATCTGGAAATTAGCCCTCCCCACAAAAACTGACACCAGATCCAGAGGCACACAGAACGCCATCACCAATCAACCACACCAGACCCAAACCCAGACCCTCTCCACAGATAAATTACAGACACCATCCAGTAGCCAAACCATGGTGGCACCTCCGGATGCTGCACCCCCCTGCAATCCCTACACAGATCTGGCTGACACAGGCCACAAAACCACAGCTCGCCCCTATACACGAAGCCAAGCCAGAGCACAACTAAGTGCAGTACAGCCATCTTCTCAGAAAAACTCTTCACAAAGTTCAAGAGGTCAAGACACAAAGACTTTAGCAACTAATCCACACCTAATGACCCACCTAAGTGGTACTCAGGATATCACTCAAGAAATCACTCAAGATATCCCTCAAGTAATTAAGGAACAAAAGAAGAAAAGGCACACTAGCCTGGGAACTTCCTCTCTGCCCAGAACATTGGAGGCTATACACCACACCCCCTCAACAGTATTTATAGGAACTAAAACACTGAGATCCTGCTCTGTTCCACTAACAAGAAGCCGAAAGCACCTGCCTGAAGATGACGAGTGAGACCTCGTCGAAACGTCGCCTAGACACCCCAACTTTTACACGGGAAGACACCCGAGGACACCAAAACCTGCATATATATATATATATATATATATATATATATATATATATAGGAGAGGGTCTGGGTTTGGGTCTGGTGTGGTTGATTGGTGATGGCGTTCTGTGTGCCTCTGGATCTGGTGTCAGTTTGAAGATGACGAGTGAGACCTCGTCGAAACGTCGCCTAGACACCCCAACTTTTACACGGGAAGACACCCGAGGACACCAAAACCTGCATATATATATATATATATATATATATATATATATATATATATGAATGAGGCAGAGGGCTCTCACCCACCAATATTTTTCTCTGATATATTTAGCAGGGGGGAGAGGGGATGTTCAGAGTTAGTGAAGTGAAAAGAAGCCAGCAAATTGTCTTTGATGCGCCTCACCACAGAGCTGGTCCTCATTAGACCACCACCCCAAATCACAAAGCATTGCATGAAGTCTCATTTAAAAAAGACACAATGATAGTACAACAGAATAAACTTTAAATAGAAAGAACGTATCGGTCAAAATAACCTCCCTGCTGATATCTGAACATTTTATTCTGCTTGGATATAAGTTGGTTCTGGGGGCTTGGGCACATGGAAACCCTGCACAAGGGCTCCATACCTTCCAAGCGTCCCAATTTCCAAGGACAGCCCCAGACTTATGAAAGCCACCCTGGCTTCTGATTTGATCCCAGAATGTCCCTATTTCCCACCACCACTACCAAGCTTGTCCCAAACGGCAGCTGCAGCTACAAGGGAGCATCCCATGGCCTCTCTAGGGTGCTGCTGCCAGCCTCCTGTCTTCAGGCAGCTCACAGCAGCCACTGGAGAGCAGGCCAGGGGGAGGAGGAGGAGGAGGAGGAGAGGCTGTTACCACAGATGCCCAGCCCTGTGTGATGCTCTGGCACGGAGGGGCAGGCAGAAGGCAGGGCCACCCTGGGTGGGAAGAAAGGGGAAGCAGAGCACAAGAAGTCCTGTTTAAAAATAATGCATTGTGCGTCTGCATCTAATATTGCCTCTTTCTAAAAAATTTTTAGTGGTGTGTGTAAATCTATCACGTGATAAAATAAAATCGGGATTAAGGGGTCTTCTCAGGATTGTGGAGGGTGTGTGTACTATGTCCCATTGGAGTACTGGTGGTAGTATTCAATCTCCTTCTGATAGGAAATGTTCATGCAGGTTGGACTCTCCTGTCGGACTTGTGTTCGACCGAGCTCCTTTGAGCTCCGCCAACATGATTAACAACCTGAGCCTTTGATGAGGCTCCAAGCACGTTTCCCCATTACAGAGTATCCAGCACGCAGGGAAGGATGAGATAGTATAAGCTACATGGCTAAAGAGCTTTTTATTCCTAACTACACAGACAGAAAAGAAACATCCTCTCTCTGTGAGAGCAGAGAGCAACTGAGCAACAAAGGAACAGGAAACCAGTAAACATCACATCCGTCTCCCGTGAGACTTCCAACAGCCTGGAATCCCTAGAATGTAAGCGGAGTCTTGTGACTCCAAAGCACTGCACAGTGGCAACACACAGAAATCAACATCTCCGGCTACTTATAAAAGAGGAGGGGTGCATGCATGCCAGGGGGGTGCCAGTGACCCTACCCCCACCAGAGAAAAGCAAAGCCATGCTGAACCACCTGCCCACCCATTCAGGGAGCAGCCCAGTCAGCTGACATGGTCCTTGGCGGGTGGAGAGAAGAATCAGGGCGGGCCTCACTGGAGTCACCTGTGGGAGGGTGCCTGGTTCATGCCCCCTCAAAAATTGTGCTCCCATCCCAGCACCCCCTATGCTACACCCCTGGACAGCAGCTCCCCATCAGCTTCAGCCAGTACAGCTTGCTTGAGAGCACCAGGTTGGTCATGGCTGCCTTACAATAACTAAGGTATAAATGGTTTTCTCTCAAGGAATACAGTATAGGTACAGTATAGGGACCATGTTTATTTCTGTGGATAGTTAGCTGGTCTGACATAGCTCAGTTCTAGCATATGATAGCATAGGACGTAGTCACTTGCCAATCAGCGATTGGTCCAATCACTGTGATGTTTTCTGTAATACACAGAATTTGTCTCCTGTGTAAGTGGACAAATGTTTCACTGTATGATGCTGAACAATTGCTGCCTGTTTGGTTGTATTTACCCACTGGCAATGCCATGTTTGCAATAACCATAATAATCCCTGTTCAGAATGTTCATTCAAAATTTAAAACAGAAACAAAAACGAGAGCATACGAATTAATGGTTGAACTGCGTTCTTTAAAAAGTTGTTGCTCTACCCATCGTTCTGTTTTAACTCTCAGAAAGTTAAGACTGTTTTATTTCCCTGGGTATTTAATGACTTTATTAAATGGACATAGAGGTCACTTTACAGCCTTCTCCCCACAAAAATAATAATAAAAAAGCTTAAAGGTGAGACTATGGAGATTTTGAATATATTCAGATAGCTTTGGTTTTACAAAAACTGGTTCTATATTATCCGTTTTTGTCCTTTCTGAAACAAAATGTGTTCTACAGGAAATTAATAAATGGACTAAAAATGAAAAAAAAATCCAATAATGAGTAAGAGAGGGCAGGTGTGTTTGCCATGGCATCAGCTAATGACTGACGACTACTAGTCATGATGGCTGTGTTCTGCCTACCCCGGTGGAGGCAGCAATGTTCTTGAATATCATCATCATCATCATCATCAAACCTTTTATTGGCATCACATACAAACATCAAAAACAAATCAGTACAGAATTACCACTTCCCCAGTGGCACAAAACATTTACTAAAAGAAAGGCGGTCTTCAACGCCAAAATTATAGCTCACTTGCTCTATGGTATTCCAGTCTGGCTGCCAGGGTTTACCCAGTTGGTAGAACGAGTCCAGGCAGCTTTCCTCTTCAAGATTTTTGCTGTCCCACACTGTGTACCCTATGCAGCCTTGTGTCTAGAGGGAGGTCAACACAAGGTAGAGAGTATCGCCTGGGCAAGATTTCTTCTGTGCTGGTCAAACATCTGCCTTACATCTGATAAAGATCCTCTCCCCAGTGAAGTTTTGTTAGACCCCTTTCTTTCCTCAGGGCTACAGCAGTTTAACAAGAAGGTGCAGCAACTCGGGCTGTCAGTGGAACTTTTGCGATCGATGTCCCTACCATCTGCCAAGGCTATAATAAAAACTAGGTTGCGGGATATTGAACGCCAAGAACTAACAGTAGCAGCAGAGAAAACATGTTCCCCTCTTTCAACTTTCTTGGGCACATGAAGCTAACCACAATTACCTTGAATTTCTGCTTAACCCTCAAGAAAGAAGGGCATTTTCGCTGGCCAGGTTTAATTCAAATCCATCAAACCTCCTTTGGGGAAAGTTCTCAGGCAGGGTGGAAGGAGAAAGAACTTGCCCATGTGAAGACCACCTGGTGGAAACCCACAAGACTCCCAGCACATAAACCGCTTGCCAATCAACTCAAGCCTGTCTTCCTTTTTTGTTGCCAGATAACTACAATTGCCAGAGTGGTTGAACAATCAAACCCTTTCCCCAGGGAACTCAAGTCTGGGAATTGGGGAACTGGGGTCTCCTAACACCTCTCAACACCCTTAAGAGTGACAGTGGCCAGTGATTTCTGAACCGGGGCTGCAGAAGCCATGCAAATGGCTGTCAGGCTGTCGGAATTGAAAAATGTGGTCCACTAAGAATATTGTCAAGGATCATTACTGGCTGGTAAACCCCACACACTAGCATTCCTTCAGACAGCAGAATACTGTTCCTATATAACCACAAGCACACTGTATCAGCTGGGAAAATCTGTATGTATTAAATGCTCTACTAGACAATTTATGATAGGATATTTTCTACTCATTGGGAGGAATTCAATGTCCTGCTCTTCTGAGCGTTCCATCAGTGCAAGCATTTCTGCTCACCAAACAGAACAACCACTCCTCTCGTCCCCCTGCACGCTGTTCCGGGGTTTTTGCTGATCCTCCACAATGGATTTGGGGGAGGGCAAGCCCCATTGGACTAGTGGGAGCATTGGATTCTGCTAGGAGAGCAGGTGGGCATGGCTGGTGCCCCCCCCCAGGGGCATGCTGCCCGTGAGGGCATGGCACGCATTCTGGGAGTGTAGTGTGCTGCCTGTGGGGGCGTGGTGCCCAGCACGTGGGAGGGGTGCAGCATGTGTCGGGGGCACCGTGATGGCACCCTACCGAAATAGTGGTGCCGGGGGCGGTCTGCTCCCTCCACACTCCCGTTCCTCCACCAGTGTTAGGAGTTTGTTTAATCTGGGCCTTATGCTATAATCTTTACAAATAAATATGTTTCTGTGTTGCAGAAACTTTGTGTAGTAAGCTAACTCTGAACCACAGTTTGTTCTGTACCAAGTAAATCTCCACTTTGTGTTGGGACCATGTTTATTTCTGACATGACATGACACATGATTTTCCCCATCTATAGAATTGCTTGACCTCCAACACAAAGGTCTACCTCCCTTTTGGAATATTACTTGTTTCTATTTATGTCTCTGAATTGATGTTCAGATTTCAGCGCTATGGATATTCTTTAAAAAAGCGGGTTCAGGGTTGTGAAATCTGTAAATATTTAAGGTAAAATTAAAAGCAGACCAGTTTAAGAACAAGCCAATTTTTTCTTCTTCAATTCACTTTGATTGTGAAAATGTTTACACAGTTCTTTGACCTGAAATATGAGAAATGCAGTGTGTTGGCTGCAATCTTCAAACGTGACGTCATTAGAAGATTGATTGTATAAAGGATTGTATAAAGGAAGAATTTCATTTCCTCAAGACATCTCTGATTTAAAACCAATGCAAACATAGTATCTTTTGCTAATTTTTGCATCAGTCGAAACTAGCTCAGGCTATCTACTTCCGAAAGGACTGTTTTGTGTACTGCTGCTGTGTTGGTCAGAAAGCATTCTTTTGCAAATCAGAAACTAAAATGGCCCATCCCAGCGAAAATATCCTGAAGCGCAAGGATGGGCAACCTGCATGCCCTACATGCAGCTCCAAGCCTGATTTCAAAAGCCCTTCACAATTGAACTGTTAAAACATCTGGCTAGAGTGACCTGCCTCTCCGCTAGGTGCCAGTGAAGAGAAAGAAATACACAAAAGGGAGGTGGCAGAGATAGAAGTTGGCAGGAAGTGACAGAACAGACCTGATTCCATTCAGGGAACATAATATGCAGGGCAGCCTTCAGCGGCCCAACTACAGCCCTATCTGGACAGGGATAACATGACTACAGTAATCTATGCTCTGGTAAATTCAAGGCTAGACAGTTGCAATGTGCTTTCCATGGAGCTGCCTTTGAAAATGGTTCAGAAGCTTCAATTAGTGCAGAATGTGCCTGCCTTTTGACAGGTTCCAGGCAAACAGATCAGACGAAACCAATTTCGTTACAACTATACTGGCTGCCTGTATGTGTCTGAGCCCAATGCAAAGTTCTGGTTTGGGCTGATAAAGCTGTCTACAGCTCAGGAACCCAATATCTTCTGGAATGCCTCTCCCAGGGTGAAACTGCTGGATCCTTAGATCTTCTTCAGACCCCCCACCCTCTGTGGGCAGCTCAGAGGGTGCTGACAGGAGAAGGGCCTTTTGAGTTGTGGCTCCGCATTTGTGAAATGCTTTTCCCAGCAGGGTCCACCTGGTGCCTCTATGGACATCTTTTCGGCACCAGCGAAAGGCTTACCTTTTTCTCCAGGCCTTTTGCTAGACAAATCTTGCGTTATTAGTGTGCTGCTAAAGTTTCGCTGTAGCTGTTATGGGGATTGTTTTCATTTTATGGTATAATGCTTTGGTTCTTAAAACTTTTTTCTCTGGGCCACACTTTAAGAATAAAAATTTGCTCACGCCACACCGAATTTTTTATTGATAAGAAATACATTGGAAAACAAAAAGAAACAACCCCTAGCAGTGCTCGATTTCTAACATAGAACACAGCTACTTTATAATATGATTGTGTGACATCCAGAAAGTATAAATCAATGTAGCTCCAAAAGAACATGAATCTTTCCCAAAATATAATATAAACGAGGCTCTTACATATGTACCTTAAGTCAGTGGCATAGCGTGGGTTGTCAGCACCTGGGGCAAGGCAGGTAATTTGCGCCCCCTAACCCATGGATTTGCGCCCCCTAACCCTAACCCCCAGATGTTGCACCCAGTGCGGCCGGGCCCCCCTGCACCCCCCACGCTACGCCACTGCCTTAAGTATGTATACAACTCAATGAGAGGCGTGAGCTTGCTTTTGCTGAGTGATCTCATGTATAGTAGGTCTAATTTGAGACAAACAAACTCTCATCTCCTCATCCAACACAAAGAAGCCTTCTTCTTTTCTGATCTTTCATATTTGTCAGAGGTGATAATCCCTGCTCACAACAATACGTCGTGGAGAACTGTAGAAGAATAGCCTCTTGCAGAAAGGTGTGAATACTGTTTCTGGTTGTATATACAAAAAAATATGTTGATACTATACTACCCTGAAATCTTTAAATGATTTAAAAATAATAAGAATTGTTTTTTAAACCAATATAATAACCATTAAACTTGCCATCCTGTCCTATCACACCTCTTAGGTGTGGCACACCCTTTGAGAATCACTGATATAATATATTAATGGTTTAAAACAAATTGAAATAATAGCAGCAGTAGTAATAAACAGCAATAGTACTGAGAATGTACTTGCAAAGCAGCTAGATGGCAACTAGTCACACACTACAAAAATGCCTTTAAGAGGACTGAGAACTGGAGCCATGCCTTAGAAAAGCTTCTTGTTTCAGAGGGATGACTTTTTATGCAAAGAAGAACAAAAGTGACCATGGGCAATTGTCTTATTAAGATACAGGGTGGATCTTACTAAGCCTTTGAGAGAGCTTAGCCTATTCCGCTTAGAAGGAAAGAGACTAACAGAGAGGAGAGCTCCTATATTTGTTTGCATGGCAAATGTGTCAGCTGATGTCACTGAAGAGGATGTGCCTCAGAGGGTGGCAAGCAATATGCACATTCCATCTCTCTCTCTCTCTCTCTCTCTCTCTCTCTCTCTCTCTCTCTCTCTCTCGACTTAATATGTGTAGTGGCTGATCCCCAAATGCCAGTCACTACTGCAAGTTATTGTATTCAAGTAGGTGGTATGCAACTGCAAACCAAGGCTCCTGAAGTGTAGGTGGGTTCCCACGAGGCAAGACATAGTGATAACAACAAAAAACCTTTATTGAATTAACAGAACTAGACAACAGGGGCAAAGCAACTGCTTATATACATTTCTGAAGGCCTGGGCCACTCCCACTCCCAACATGATTGGCTGTCTAAACTTCCAAGCTGCAAATCCTAACTCAGAGTTTAAGGGCCAATGGCACTGGCCCAAATCCCGAAATGTTCTGTGATTGGATATCATGTAACGAATCGGAACACAGGGGCTCAGAATTCTTAGTCCAGACTCAAGCTCAAGCAAACATAGATCACTGAATACATAACAGCTCCACCCAAGCATATTTTCTTACATAGAAGAGGGAAATGGCTCTTGAACCCACTACTATTCACCCCCAGATGCTGCCACACCCCGACTGCATGGGAGCCAGAGATACAGTCCTCCTGTAATACAAAGATGCTAGCTATACGATTATAGCTGCTGCTGCATAGCTTCCCCTTCATGTGTTTTTTCATGTGGCTGTTCATTTTTAATGGCACAGAAAAGTGAAAGAACAGAAGGGGAAGGGGATGCACAAATTTAAAGATGTTCCCTTTCACCTAAAGACATGTTCTTTCAATGAAACATTAGGCCCCAAGCCTGATTGAAGGCAAAACAACCCAATGCTGCCATCTGCCGGATTGGCCTGCTTCTTACAGGTCCCTCTGGGAGCAGGATTTTTGCTCTCAAATCCTTTAATGGTCACAAAACTCAATGGAACTCATGCCAAAACAGAAGAAATATTTCAGAGCACATTTCTTCCTGGTGCACACACACACAATTCTAATTTATCTTCTCAGAAAAGAAAATTAGGTTATGTGTTTAGAACCTTTAAGATGTTTCTATGATGTTATTGTTTTATTGCTTATTGTTTGCTGTCCTGGGCTCGTTTGGGAGGAAGGGCAGAATATAAATGTAATAATAAACAATTAACACAACCTAGGGTGGTGAGGTATAAGAACCAGAACCCTCTCCCCCTTTTATGTAGCCACTCTAACAGGGCTAGTCATTCCACATACATAATGTGGTTAATGCAGTTCAGTGGTTTCCCAAGTACCCTCCCCGGCCCCAACCATGTGAAAATTGCTGGGGGTCTTTGTGGACCACTCAATTATTTTTCTGTCTGTTGTAGCAATTGTGATGAGCTGTGCTAGACACTGTTTGATTGCTATAGAATGAAGATTGCAATACTAAAGATACAATATAAGAAATAAAAGAAGCAATAAAAATCCACTTAAAACACAGTATATGAACATACAGTGTGAAGTCTCTCGTCCACAGACATGCCATGGGCGACCTGAATGAAGCTTGCAGATCACTGTTGGTTTGTGGGCCACAGTTTGGAAATCCCATTGGACATGACATTGAGTTCTGGGGATTCAATCAGACATATGCAACTGATTCCCAGTTGTGTCCGGCCTTGTATCAGCTTGTTCTCTCTTTATCACAATGACACCCATACTCACTGCTCGGAACAGAGCCAAATTATACACATAGTTTCAGGGCATGTACAGAGTTTGCAACTGAATCAAACTTCTTGATTACACTGGTAGCAAACAAAATGAAATATTGTACCTGGCGCTAAGAAGTTTATCACCAGTGTCAAATTTTCTCAGTGCATCTAGGAGTCAACAAATGTGGAAGGTTGTACAGTGGTACCTCGGGTTAAGTACTTAATTCGTTCCGGAGGTCTGTTCTTAACCTGAAACTGTTCTTAACCTGAAGCTAACTTTAGCTAATGGGGCCTCCCGTTGCCGCCGTGCCACCGGAGCACGATTTCTGTTCTCATCCTGAAGCAAAGTTCTTTACCTGAAGCACTATTTCTGGGTTAGTGGAGTCTGTAACCTGAAGCGTATGTAACCCGATTTACCACTGTATTATCTAAATCACTGGGTCAGGTGCCATTTGAGAATTGGGCAGCTTTTTTCTTCAGATCCCAGTGAATGGCTCTGAACCCTCTTTTCACTCTTCTCTTCTCCATCATGCCCGTTTCCTTGTACTTGTCTGGTGACCCATATTCTCCTGCATCTTCCTTAAACACTTATAACCTCCCTACCACCAGTAAGTTAGGAGATGGCAGAATATCCGTTAATGGGGCTTTTGGCAACATCTCATATAAGTTTCGAAGATAACTTTCAAGATTTCATAGTGAGACTCATTACAACAGCTTTGCTCCAAGCTGTGAACATACTTTTGGGTCACAGCAGGACTGAATTGCCAGTCAGCAGGCAACCCTGAGGATGATATAGCTTCTGTAGCACAGTAGTCAAACAGTGAGCTTTCAGCATCTGTAGGGGAAGAAATTCTCTTTCCAGATGATAGTGAAGAGGAACCCTGAGAGGGACTAAAGTGCTGTCTTTGATTCAACGCACACATTGACTATTTGCTCCAAGTAGTTTGCTTCCCACTCCCCACAAAGAACTTCAATTGTAATCTTGAATTTGCAACTATTGTGATTCCAGAAAGATGACATCAGTGGCTGGTTGAGGGAGGGGGAAATCCGTCTATAGACTGTGCCTTTCATTTTAGCTATATCCAAAGTTGAAGTGCAGAGGTCCAACAAACTCCTGCTTCTGCACAAGGAGCCCTATTATATCCTCTGCTAAAGAGTCGCTTTCATTTAGACCTTTTTTATTATTTATCTCCAGTATTTTTTGATAACAGCACCATTTCACTTAGTGAGGAAATGGCTTCCTCTTGAGTAGGCATGTATAGTGTTGGGCTGAAAGTTAAGTAAAGGGAGGGGATCTGAGGAAGAGTCACTTGCATGGTACAGATCTAGCAAGCAAAAGTAGCAGGCAGAAAGAATCAAGGAGTAGTAGGAGCACATTTAAAGTGCTAGTGGCAAAAGGTCCAGAGGGTGGTTGAAATGTCTGCCTCAGCACGTTCAGAGATTACTTTCTCTGCTGGGAATGAGGGAACATGCCCAGCCATAGAGGAATGAGTCATTAATCCAGGCTAGCCCAGCATAAAACTCTGGCAGCAGACTATTAGCTGGGAGGTGCTGGGAGGAGTCTTCAGGTGGTGCTTCCAAGGCCGCATGTGTCAGGGCTTTGCCACACCACCTCTGCACGGCCTCCGCCATCAGCAAAGAAATGGCACTGGCATCTGCACCAATTTCCAGTGAGATGTCACAGGATCTCACCAAAATCTCACGA
This sequence comes from Podarcis melisellensis, assembly GCF_964234715.1. NCBI lineage: Eukaryota > Metazoa > Chordata > Lepidosauria > Squamata > Lacertidae > Podarcis > Podarcis melisellensis. Next base: position 44,154,465 of record NC_138530.1, on the reverse strand, counting down.
GATCTCATTTCTCCACCAAGGTGGCTGCTTCACTCCACGTCATGGAGCAGTGTTTGATGTTTAATTTAATGTCTGATGTTTTATCGTGTTTTTAATATTCTGTTGGGAGCCACCCAGAGTGGCTTGTATAAATGATGATGATGATTATGATGATGTAACATCAACTGTGCACTTGCTGCCTTCTATACAAGGCCACAGTCAGTTTTGTCTCCCTGGTGCCTGAGCATGTGATACGCATGTCCTCAAACGTGTGGTTTTCAAACTTGCATGTTATAGTCCCATTGTGCAGTAGTCCTGTGCTATCTTACAAACGACTTGAAAAAGACAAGCATCAAATGAGGAGCTGGGTCATGGTAGCTTGATTTTTAGCTCGCTAGATTCTTACTAGCATTAAACATTTTTCTGCAGTGGTACAAAACCTTTCAATGTGACCCTGCGCTTAACCCCCCAAACATCCAATCAGCCCATCTATTTGTTTGCTAGTATTTTCCTTTAGAACTTAGATTACTCTGATCTTTGGAACATCTGGAAATTGTCACATACGATTGTTGACTACAACCTCTGAAGTTTATCCAGCAGGATTTAAGAGAAACATCCCGCTTATAAGACCATTTGGGAGAAATTAACAAAAAAAGACGCCATCCACAAGATGAGGAAGGGACACGCAAAAAGATCACTCCTCCCAGCCCTTAGGTAACAAGGCCAGCCAGGCCTGGTGCTTTATTGCGGGTGTATTTTGCAACATGTTCTTGACACAAGAAAAGTGCATTAGTGGTAGATTTAGTACCACATTACTGCTTTCCAGAGGTTGAAGAACATTGCCCATAGCAACTACTTGGGGGTCTGGTGGAGTTGGGCCAGCCCTGCTTTTTTCAATGGCTGAGTAATACTTGTCACTGAAATGTTTATAATAAAATGCAGGGGGTATCACCTTTCTGAAGCAAACAAAACAAGTCAGTGTGATCTTGATGTTAACTGCTTTTGAATGGCTCAGTTTTATTAACTGCTGGGCAAAGGCTGTTCTTCTCAGATCTGGTACCGGAATCCTGTCACTATGTTTTTTAAATCAATGTTATTAATCCTCCCCATTCCCCCAGATAGAGTACATTTGCCTTTAAAAGCTTCATTAAGAGGCATACAGAAACAGGTGCCAGTTTTCCCCATCATTGCTTCAAGTAAACCAATAAAATGTTTATACTGTTTTTTCTGCCTGCTGCACAGTTTCATAACTGCTCTTTGCCTTTCCTGTCTAGTGCAGTTTAGCTGTGGGTTTAGATGATGTGCACATCTCCAAACAGAAAGGAAGTAAAAACCATGTTGCTGCCCCTGCTAGTCCGATGAACTTAAACTTACCAGATGGAAGAGATTCTGCATATTTTAATGAAAGATAAAACAACAATATAAACATACACAAATTTACAGAGAAAGGATCAGCTTTAATACATTTGGAGTAAAAGGTGTTCTTTTTGTCTTAAAATATGGTATAAAAATAAATGCAAGAAACATTAACATAGAATATACAGACAACAGACAAAGACACAGACTTTCTTTCTCGATGTGACTACATCGGTGAGATGGAACCTTCTGTGCTAATTTATTGTGCAATAGCCGTGATGTCATAGTAGGTATATTTATGAATATATTCATTTTTTTATTTTTAGGGTTTTTTTACATTTCTTCCAGTTTGCGACTGACAGTATTGTGAATAAACTCTGCCTAACAGAAGCTTTTTTCACTGTACTTCAGCTTGCAGGAAACAAAAAGACACAGATCCAGCTTGATATGAAGGCGAAAGTGAGCAGAGAGTTTTTCAAAATGGAGGCATCGAAAGGTTAGCGAGTCCCTTGGAGTCTGTAATGCCTTGATATACACAAAAGAAAACGAGTCATGTCCTTTGCTCATGCAACATCTTGTTCTACTGTCCTCTGTCTTCAGGCAATTAGTGAGCTACAAAGTATGTATAATGATTGAGTCTGCTTCCATGCTATAAGGTGATCCTTTTAGTAGGACTGAACTAGACTGGTTAATCTCTTTGATGTGAGCGATTTCCCCTGAGGATAAGATAAAAAAACAGACAAACAAAAGAAAACAGAAAATAGAGGCATGATCACTGCAAACCCAGTTCATCGCGAAGCACCTACCTTGCTGTAGGTAACATCAATACATTTTACGCAGGAACCCTGTATGGGCTGTTTCACAACAAATGGTTAAACATTTGATGATTGCTGATATCAAGAGATGACATGCATGTCTGAATTGGCCATCACAGATAAAGGTCATCGATGGAACTTCCTTATCACCTTAGATGCAAGCCTTCCATTGAATTGGTTCAGCTGCCAAATCACCAAGTGTACCATAATCAATTGCAGGGAACTCAAGTGACATATACGGATGTCTGGATCTGTACCTGAACACTCTGAATAAATCTAAGTCTAGTGCTAAAAGCAGCTTGGTTTTCCATTTAGCATGCCACACATTGTACCCATTTGTAGCCATCCAATTGAAATTTATCCAATTGACTTCATTAGTTATCAGCAAGCAAACAAAAGACTTCAGAGGCTGGAATTCTTGAGAAGAAGGTGGTTTTCGCAGCCCTGACATCATGCTTTTCAGTCTTCACTCTGTCTGCATTCACTTGATACCATAAAAACTACCTAACATTTTCCCTGCAGTGTGTTCGGCAATATAAGTTAAAGATTTGAAGCCACAGAGTGAATTGTTGAAACAAATCAAGCTACTCTTTGATTTACTGCTGCCACCAGGGCCATCATTAACATATGCACCGCCGGGGTGCAAAGATCCGCCCAGCACCCCCAAATTTAGTTTAGCCCCCAAATTAACTTTTATTATGCCTTATGTCACTATTATCATTTGATAAATAGCACCCACGCCTGAACAGCTCCAAAAGGTGTTTTTTGTGTGGGTTTTTTTTGTTTAAAACCAGCTTTTCTAAAGACGACAAAGAACACATTGGGAGTCGGTGTAAAGACCCCACGCATGTGCTTAAGGTCATAGGGTGGTGTCTGAAAGATGAGACGGGCGGGCATTGTGCACATGCGTGGGAGAGCCATCTCGGGCATCCTTTCATTGTGGGACCAACCTTATTTCTAGAGGAGCTGGGAGGGCCCTTGCGAGCGTGCGTATACGAGTTCTTCTTGGGAAGAAGCCTGCACACGCTCCCGTCACTAGATAGGCACGTTCTCTTTCTCTCTGTCTCTCCCTCTTTCCTGTCATTCCCCCTCCTGGCAGGCAGGTGGCACAAGATCAGTTATGTCAAAGGTGCCACTGACCCCGCAGCCGCATAGCAGCTCAATACTATACACTTAGGTGGCTTCAGCAGCGGGTGCCTGGCGCCCTCCAGAATGTGGCGCCCGGGTGCCCTGCACCCCTTACACCCCTGGGTAAAGACGTCCCTGGCTGCCACAAACTGCTTCTCAAGATTATGACAAATTGCACTGGCCAGATGTCTCAACAAACACCCCCCTATTTCAGTCTGATTATTTAGATAACGGGCACAGACTGAACAAAGGTATTGCAGTGCTTTGTGCCCTTTGCAGGCATTGTTTATTGAGTAATGGCTGGTGGCCGTGGCATGGCTACAGAGAGGTAGACACCCCCGCAACCTTATCTTTCAGCACTAGGAGGTGGTGGCAGAGGCAGGGTGCTGCAGCCAGTACACAGTTGCTGAGTGGATGGGTGACCCAGTGCAGACACAGGCTGCTGGCATCTAGCAACTGGGTGCCTCCATGCTGCTGGGTTCAAAACATACACACTCCTCTCCATGTTGTCTCCTGGTGGACACCCTCTGCACCCACTATTGTCATGCCACAGCAGCTTACAGCATCATCTAGCAAGAAGGATGCTGCTGTGATTAAATATTTGGAGTTGTCATGGAAGGCAACTGGTTCAGGGTGCGGAAGGCCAGAGGTGAGACACTGTTTTAAGGCCTTGACCAACAAGGCCTGTTCTATTCTGCAAGCATGCCTCATAAAAGGCAGCAGTGTGGCTGAAGGTACCTTGGGTTAGAGAGAAAAGGCCACATTTTGTTTGTTTTTTAAAGGCCACAATCTCTTTATTGACATCCTGCGGCATAGTTGCTGATAGCAGTGGGGTTAAGTAGCATCTTTCTAGTAAACCTCAGTACAGTTTCACTCACCATTTTTCATAATGACTCACTGGAATTCAGTAAAGGAGATAAAAGCTAGCATATACTGAAGGAAAATGTGCTGAAAGTTGTGACCTTGAATATTTCACATATGAACTGGAACAGTTGTTACCAAGTTTATTCCTCCATAGCATCAGTACCATGAAAATATAATAAAAATAAAAATAATTTATTATTGATATCCCGCCCATTTGGCTGGGTTTTCCCAGCCACTCTGAGCAGCTCCCAACAGAATATTAAAAACACAATAAAACATCAAACATTAAAAACTTCCCTAAACAGGGTTGCCTTCATATGTCTTCTAAAAGTCAGACAGTTGTTTATTTCCTTGACATCTGATGGGAGGACATTCCACAGGGTGGGGCCACTACCGAGAAGCCCCTCTGCCCTCTGTAAATTTATATATGTGTGTGTGTGTGTGATTTACATTTGGTTCTTTGCAATATGTCTGACAAACCTGCTGTGCTGTGCTGATGCAATTTTCCCAACTCACTCATGCCAGGGTGGACAGCCAAACCCTGGCCAACCCAAGATTTACAAGGCCTGAACTGCTCCAGCCAGACTCAACAGGGTGACTGTGTATTTGGTGGACTTTGGGCCATACTTGTTTCTGGGGTAGCCAACACAATTGCCTTCCAGTTATTGCTGGACTCCCACCATCACTGGTTCTAGCTGGCTATAAAGTGAGACATCCCCTCTCTGTCTATATTCCGGGTGAGCCTACTGTTTAATTCCATTAGTTACATCCTCATAGTCATTGCAAGAAAGGAAATCTCCACAGCTCAGAGGTTCACTCTCTAATCCTACGCCTTCTGGTCCTCCTATGTTTTGATTTTGATTGACTGATGGCATTGTAATTTATATGTTGTTTTAATCTGCTGTTCACCACTTGGCTGACCTTTGGGCCAAGAAGTGGCATATGAATAAACCATAATAATATGATTCCATATTGATGATAATGCCGTATCCATCTCAGATTTTGTTCAACTGTTTACCTATAATTATAAAAGTGAGTTTCAATCACACATCTCAATTTATTATAATGCTGGCTTTATAGACCCTTTCCCCCCACCCCACCTCAGACGATACAGAATTCACAGAATAACATGCTGTGGGAAAACCACCATGCAAAAATAGGGGTTTTTGTTTCAAACTCCCCACTAATGATTTATTTTGGTGTGGCTGGCACAATACACAAAGACATCTTAGTGTGCAAGGCCCATTGAAATGAATAGGATCTGGAAGAGAGCATGAAAAATTCCAAATCCAGTTGAATTCTTAAACGTATACTGTACTCTGTTATTACTGTGTAGCATATATGTTTCCCCTAAATATCAATATCCAAACCTTCCCCACCCTCCAAATCTTTATTTTTAACTCACAAAAGCTACTCAGGATAATGTGGTCCATGAACTCCACTTGCTACATTGTCCTTATCATGACATTAAATCTACTTTAGGTTGTATTTTAAGCCTTGCTTATTTGGGAGTTATTAAAGATATTGATTGGAGCATGCTGCTGGTTGATCTCTTAGGAAGCAACTGAAAACAAAAACCATGATCTTTGCTGATGTTCAGTACAAACGATCACTTCAGCACACATGGTTTCATCAACTGGCTGTCACAGCAAAAGCTACAATAATACATTACGCTTATGCGCGCGCACACACAGTCACTCACACACATGAAATGCACGTGATTCAGCAGACAGTATCAACAAACTGAAGTATAATTCAAGTTCTTCTACCTCTTTTCATAACAGGTTAGTGCTCGCCCTCAGTGTTGGTGTACAGTTTTTATGGCATGGGAAAATTGGGATGTTTCTGCCCTACAAAAATAAATGTGTTGAATGCTTTAGTTTGAACTTGCACAATGTTGAAAAAAGTGATCCAAAGTCATTGGCACATTAAAAAAAAAAAAAACCCTCCAAAACAAACACAACATTTGGGGGTGAGAGTGGCTTGTGATTTTAAAAAATGCAGAGTGAAATGTAATAAACCCAACTGCTTTGAAATTTAGCAATCTCTCTCTCTTTTAAAAGGAAATGAATGGGATTCTGTTTCCAGAAAAGCGGTGTGGCCATGTTGCCTGCTTAAGCTGCTCCTGCCATTTAAACCAGCCTTCCCCAATCTGGTGCCTTCTAGATGTTGCTGGATTACAACTCCCATAATCGCCAGTCTTTGGCCCCATGCTGGCTGTGGTTGATGGCAGCTGAAGTCCAACAACATCTAGAAGGAAGCAAGTTGCGGAAGGCAGACTTAAAACTATTCCAAATAATTTCGGCTGGGACTGTGTTTAAAGCAGTGCTTGGTGACATGAGCGGATTGTCACCCAAATACCACCTGAGGAAAGTCTGTTAACCGTAAAGGCTTACAAGCTTATGAACTTACCACACTGCGTGTGAATTTCTCAAAAGATGTTCGGCGGTCCATTGTGTTTCCAAACTTAAAGTGAAAGAAAAGAAATAAAAAGGAGAAAGGAAACAAAAGAAGCCGAAAAGAACAGACCATGGGTGGGGGGTGGGGAGAAAGAAAGAATGGGCTGCTAAAACACAAAGCTCATGTACAAATCACAAAGCAAACGCAAATGTAGGAGAAGATGTAAAAGCGTGTAGGGAAATAAATAACAGGAAAGCTTTGTAATGTTTCACCTGATCTGGAAAGGGCAATCTGGATGCAGAAGCAGGCTTACAGGACCAGACATCCCTTTGGAATGGGAACCCACACAAGCAACTGAGTGTGGCTTGGCTGCAGGGCGGGTGGGTATGGAAATCACACCCTGTACTCCCGCACGGTTTCTGCACCACTAAGCCGATGGATGGCCCGGTCAACTTTGCCAGTGCTGATCACCTGGGAGGTGACGCACAGGTGCATGCAATAATCTTGGGATCTGTGCCTTTGGTTAGAAATTTCTGGCAAGTGGATCAAACTGGCGTTTTATATATATTTATATATACACGCGTGCACACACATAAAATTAAATCAAAACAACGAGATGCTGATTAAATGACCAGACATTTACAGAAACGAGAAAACCACCCAAATCAGAGAATTTCTGACTTGTTTTACATCTTCGCTTATTTGATATACAAATAGCAACGTAACTGAAATGGGTGAGGAAGGGTCCTTTGGTTTTAGGCTGTTCTGCAGGCAGGCTATTAAATGTAAAAACTAAAGTACATGTAATGTTGTTCCAAATATCTTGATCTGAATAGCAGGGATGGCAGCCCCAACCAGTACTGGGACTGTGGTTCTGGTATAGCTCTTTACTCCCCACCATTATTCCAAGAAAAGTATCCCTGAAATGGCAATTAGCCCACTGAAGTTGAGAGGAACATTTATCCCATGGTGTATCACAGCTTCAAAAGGCAGGAATATAGTGGGGAAGGAAAGGGTTAAAATGCATCCCCAATGTCCCAATTCCGATTGCTTTTCCCCATCTGCTATTTAGATTTTCCGAAAAGATATACAGTTCACAATCTAATGTGTTTGGCATCGCATATAGTTTGGGGGTCTTCTAAAGCAAAAGAGTATACAACGAACATCAAAAGCCACTCCATTGATTTGGGTTATGCTAAATCATTTGTTTCCTGTCCTTATAGTATCAACATTCATTTCAATGGGGTTTACACAAGGGAGCCTCCCTATGAACATTCACTAGGTCTAGATGATACACTTTTAACAAGAATATAGCAATTGACCTAACAGAAAAAAGAAACAGAATTTCCTGTCAACCGAGAATAAAAGGCTTATGACGCTGCAATCCTAGCACACTTACCTGTTCTAAATGAGAGATAGGAGTAAACTCCACTCGACTTAGTGGGACTTACTTCCAAGTAAGCATGCACTGTAGGGTCTTAAATGCATTTAAGATAAATCGTTTCATAAGATATAAAAAGGTGAAAAAATCACTACTCTGAAACACTGTTTCTAGAGATATTTGGCCTACTTAAAAGCTATTTTCCTGATTTAGCCCTTTGGTTACTAGATGAATTTGATAATGTGAATGTCAACATGGAATTGGTTAGTGTAACTTATTCAGTCATGCAAAAGTGCAAAACAGATATATGCCTGGATCCCTTCAGTGATGCTCAAACTTTTCACCTTACCCAAGGTGAGAAAGTAGCCAATATGATAGCAAGGAGAAACCACCACTGAAATAGTTGGAAAGACATAGACAAGATGGACCAATACCTTCTTCTTGGCCTGTAGAAGTTCCTGGTAGGCACTGGATCGTAGAAAACGAGGATATGAATCACTTTTCATCAATTTGTAAATGTGCTCCTAAAATATTTAAAGGAATATAGGAAACTTTATATCACAACGAGATTGTTTTTGACAGGACACAGAAAAGAGATACTGCAGCTGATGGTATGCATGTCAATGTGAATAAAAGTTTCGCGGATGTATAAAAGCATTCCCAGTCGAATGGGAATGGTCTCATCCGCCCAGCATGGACAGAAGTGTCGTTCCAGCAAAAGACATAGGAAATATTTACTGTACAGAGTTTGATTGGCAGCTCACCCAACTCGCTCATACTGTGGCTGTTGCAACGCTGTTGCGTTACACTTGCTGTCCAAGAGCTTCAGGAGGGCATAGGACTAGTTGGTGCTTGGTGGCTGATTTCCTTAACATTGACTGACTGCATGAGGAAAAATATATTGTGCTGCCTTGTTGCTATGAGCTTGCTCTCAAGCAATGCTAGAGGAGCACAGATGGGATTGGACAAAGAGCTGGTAGTTGGTAGCAAGGCTTTTTTTTCAGCCACAACTCTTTGGAGCTCAGTTCCAGCCCCGCTCAGGTGGGCACGGTTGCCATTAAAAGAGAACGAGGGAGGTGTTCATTGGGAGAGATCGAGATACTTTTCTGTTTGTAGATTAGGACAGACTCACAAAGGGCAATGGGGAGAATGGGGCACTAACATGTTGTGTTTATAATAATGTGGGTATCCTTCTATAGGCTATAAACAACAGTGATCCCAATTCAGTACTCCTCTTGTTTGCTAAGTAGGGACATTGCTATTCTGGAACAGCTATGGGATAACTCTAAACATAATCCATTGCTCTGACTTCCACACATGGAAATGTGCCTGAGTTCCAGCACACACAGATAAGAAAGGGTTATCCTGTAGTGGATTTCCAGATGTGCAGGATGACTGAGTCGCTCAGTCAATCTCAAGCATCTTTGTATCTAGATCTCAAGATCCTTAGAATGCCATTGTCAATAGCAATGGGGGGGGATTATATGATCAAAGGCCAAGTTATTCTGCTCAGAAAAGGATGTTTGTAAATAGGTATTCTGAACTTTTGGGCATGCACCCCTCCCCCAAAAAAAGTGCACCCTTAGTGTGCATGATAGAAATAAAGATTATGGGAATAAGGATAAGACCTTGAAGGAAAGGAGGGCTTTGAAGCGAGACCATCCATGTTTAAGGATGAAGTTTCACATGTAGTGAATACCAACAAGGAATGGGTAGATTATTGCCAGAAAACAAGACATCCTTGGAAAGCTGAGGGTAGCGACATTGGAGGATTGGGGATATAACAAAGAGCAAGAGACAGGGTGGAGCAAGGCAACAGAGAACTTAAAGCTTAGGGCATAGAGTCTGTGAGAGGTGATATTGTATCTAAATAGGGATCACTTATATTTAGGCCCGCCTGCCAACCTAGCAGTTTGAAAGCACTCCCAGGTGCAAGTAGATAAATAGAGACCGCTTACTGGCGGGAAGGTAAACGGCGTTTCCGTGTGCTGCGCCGGCTCACCAGATGCAGCTTGTCACACTGGCCACGTGACCCGGAAGTGTCTCCGGACAGCGCTGGCCCCCGGCCTCTTAAGTGAGATGGGCGCACAACCCTAGAGTCTGTCAAGACTGGCCCGTACGGGCAGGGGTACCTTTACCTTTACCTTTACCTTTATATTTAGGCCACTCTTATCTCTAGTCACTTGGTTGCTGCAAATTTTCATTTCTAAATAAGTAGAACTACCACAGCCAGTGAACTGAATTTACTTTTCAATAAGCAAAACTGTTCATCTCAGTGCCATCAACTATCTTAACTATATGGCCTGTAAGCAAATATAGAACAATCCCCTACACCAAAAACACCTTTACAATCCGCTGCCTACCTGCCACCCACAATAAGGCCAATTAAGAATGCTTCTGTGGAAAACATGACTATAGACAGCCATCTAGTGGCATAAAAATAGTATTTACTATGTAAATTAGAGTTCTGAAATGCATTATAGCATTCTACATACGAAAACTGGAATTACTTCCAACCAAGAAAATATTTCTGTCTGTAAATTGTGATGAAATTAAGCAGACGTAGTAACCACCCTTATTTTTAAAAAAACAACAACAACCATGTCTCAGATTCATTTCAAAGTATGAGACTCTGCTAGTTTAGCATGTAGTACTATGCATATGGGGATGCGGGTAGCGCTGTGGGTTAAACCATAGAGCCTAGGACTTGCTGATCAGAAGGTCGGTGGTTCGAATCCCCGTGACGGGGTGAGTTCCCATTGCTCAGTCCCTGCTCCTGCCAACCTAGCAGTTTGAAAGCAAGTCAAAGTGCAAGTAGATAAATAGGTACCGCTCTGGTGGGAAGGTAAATGGCATTTCCGTGTGCTGCTTTGGTTCACCAGAAGTGGCTTAATCATGCTGGCCACATGACCCGGAAGCTGTACACCGGCTCCCTTGGCCTGTAAAGTGAGATGAGCGCCGCAACCCCAGAGTCAGTCACGACTGGACCTAATGGTCAGGGGTCCCTTTACCTTTACCTTTACTATGCATATGGAGTCACCTGAACTCCTTTCCAATTACACTGGAGAAGCTCGTGAACAGACAGCTGCGTAGCATTCAAAATGTGAGCAAAAGTGTAAACCTTACTGCAAGTCTTGTTAAATCCATTTGTCTTCCAGTTCCTCTGAACTCAATAGTCCTGAGTGTGTGTGTGTCATATATGTGTGTGTGTGTGTGTGTGTGTGTGTGTGTGTGTGTATATATATATATATATATATATATATATATTTGCTTTCGTAGATTTTCACGGGTACAGGAATGCAGGTTTTGGTGTCTTCGGGTGTCTTCCCGTGTAAAAGTTGGGGTGTCTAGGCGACGTTTCGACGAGGTCTCACTCGTCATCTTCAGGCTGGTGCTTTCGGCTTCTTGTTACTGGAGCAGAGCAGGATCTCAGTGTTTGAGTTCCTATAAATACTGTTGAGGGGGTGTGGTGTATAGCCTCCAATGTTCTGGGCAGAGAGGAAGTTCCCAGGCTAGTGTGCCTTTTCTTCTTTTGTTCCTTAATTACTTGAGGGATATCTTGAGTGATTTCTTGAGTGATATCCTGAGTACCACTTAGGTGGGTCATTAGGTGTGGATTAGTTGCTAAAGTCTTTGTGTCTTGACCTCTTGAACTTTGTGAAGAGTTTTTCTGAGAAGATGGCTGTACTGCACTTAGTTGTGCTCTGGCTTGGCTTCGTGTATAGGGGCGAGCTGTGGTTTTGTGGCCTGTGTCAGCCAGATCTGTGTAGGGATTGCAGGGGGGTGCAGCATCCGGAGGTGCCACCATGGTTTGGCTACTGGATGGTGTCTGTAATTTATCTGTGGAGAGGGTCTGGGTTTGGGTCTGGTGTGGTTGATTGGTGATGGCGTTCTGTGTGCCTCTGGATCTGGTGTCAGTTTTTGTGGGGAGGGCTAATTTCCAGATGTCTGGCAAGCGGGATGTGTCGTCACGCTTGTTCATGTTGTGAGGGTGTTTCTCTATCTCGATGGCTTCCATGATTATTCTCTTGTGGTGATGTTCCATGTTAAAGAGCAATTTGGAATCTGCAAAATTAATTTCGTGTCCTGTTTCTTTCATGTGTTGGAAAAGAGAGGAAGTTTTTTCTTCTTTTTTGACGGCATTCTTGTGTTCTGCGATACGTGCATTTATTCGTCTGTTTGTTTGTCCAATGTACGTGGCTGGGCAGACTTTGCAGGGTATTTCATAGACCCCTTGGTTTTCCAACTGGATTTTATCCTTGGGGTTTCTGAGGATATTGGCTATTTTTTGGTTGGTGCAAAAGGCTGTTTTGATATTGTGTTTATGGAGGATTTTGCTAATTTTATCTGTAGTGCCCTTGATATAAGGAAGGAGGGCCATGCCATTGTTTTCTTCTGTGTCTTGGTTTTTGGGGGGTGTTTCTTTTTGGATTAGCTTCGTAACCCTGTTTTGCTGGTATCCATTGGCAATTAACACATTTGAGAGATTCTGTAACTCAGTTGTCAAGTGGTCTTTGTCAGCCAGGCGTTTGGTTCTGGAGATGAGAGTCTTGGCTACGGAGTTTATTTGTGCAGGGTGGTGGTGTGATTGTGCATGTAAGTAGCGGTTGGTGTGTGTTTTTTTCCGGTAGATAGTGTGTCCTAGGGAGCCATCAGGTTTTTTGTAGATTAGGACGTCAAGGAACCAACAACCAACTTCCCTTCCTTGACGTCCTAATCTACAAAAAACCTGATGGCTCCCTAGGACACACTATCTACCGGAAAAAAACACACACCAACCGCTACTTACATGCACAATCACACCACCACCCTGCACAAATAAACTCCGTAGCCAAGACTCTCATCTCCAGAACCAAACGCCTGGCTGACAAAGACCACTTGACAACTGAGTTACAGAATCTCTCAAATGTGTTAATTGCCAATGGATACCAGCAAAACAGGGTTACGAAGCTAATCCAAAAAGAAACACCCCCCAAAAACCAAGACACAGAAGAAAACAATGGCATGGCCCTCCTTCCTTATATCAAGGGCACTACAGATAAAATTAGCAAAATCCTCCATAAACACAATATCAAAACAGCCTTTTGCACCAACCAAAAAATAGCCAATATCCTCAGAAACCCCAAGGATAAAATCCAGTTGGAAAACCAAGGGGTCTATGAAATACCCTGCAAAGTCTGCCCAGCCACGTACATTGGACAAACAAACAGACGAATAAATGCACGTATCGCAGAACACAAGAATGCCGTCAAAAAAGAAGAAAAAACTTCCTCTCTTTTCCAACACATGAAAGAAACAGGACACGAAATTAATTTTGCAGATTCCAAATTGCTCTTTAACATGGAACATCACCACAAGAGAATAATCATGGAAGCCATCGAGATAGAGAAACACCCTCACAACATGAACAAGCGTGACGACACATCCCGCTTGCCAGACATCTGGAAATTAGCCCTCCCCACAAAAACTGACACCAGATCCAGAGGCACACAGAACGCCATCACCAATCAACCACACCAGACCCAAACCCAGACCCTCTCCACAGATAAATTACAGACACCATCCAGTAGCCAAACCATGGTGGCACCTCCGGATGCTGCACCCCCCTGCAATCCCTACACAGATCTGGCTGACACAGGCCACAAAACCACAGCTCGCCCCTATACACGAAGCCAAGCCAGAGCACAACTAAGTGCAGTACAGCCATCTTCTCAGAAAAACTCTTCACAAAGTTCAAGAGGTCAAGACACAAAGACTTTAGCAACTAATCCACACCTAATGACCCACCTAAGTGGTACTCAGGATATCACTCAAGAAATCACTCAAGATATCCCTCAAGTAATTAAGGAACAAAAGAAGAAAAGGCACACTAGCCTGGGAACTTCCTCTCTGCCCAGAACATTGGAGGCTATACACCACACCCCCTCAACAGTATTTATAGGAACTCAAACACTGAGATCCTGCTCTGTTCCAGTAACAAGAAGCCGAAAGCACCAGCCTGAAGATGACGAGTGAGACCTCGTCGAAACGTCGCCTAGACACCCCAACTTTTACACGGGAAGACACCCGAGGACACCAAAACCTGCATATATATATATATATATATATATATATATATATATATATATATATAGGATTGCACCGTTAATCTTCTCCTAACTCTGGTTGTTAGGCAATCGTTGACTCTGTTAAAAAATGCTGACATATTTTATTTATTTATTTACAGAACAATCCACAAGGGGGAGTAAGGAGAACCCAAAGCCTGTGAACTGCCAGATATAGAGCCCTGCTTGACACAGGACAGACAGGAGGGGGAAATGGCTTCTTTCCCTCTTCCCTGCCCCTTTACAGTCTTTGGGATTGCTTTTTAAAGCTATTTCCCTCCCACATTTTCCAGTGGGTCAGAAAATAGAGGTACTTTATCCAGGACTGACATATCCCATACCACACAAACATCATTTTAGGGTTTATGTAGGGGGAATGGAAGACTTTGGATCCTTCCCAAAGCCTTCCCCTGACCTACTGCCAGTAGGTCTACTGTGTGTCTCTCCAACATCAATAAGGCAAGGGCTGCAGACATTTCTGGAGCAGCTGAGAGGGGGTTTGAGGTCAGATCCCCCCTCCAAGGTCTCTTTCTTTGCTCTTGGAGGAGGAGATCCCAGGGAACATAGGATCACAGACTCAACCAGTGAAGTATATTGTTTTGTCTGTCCTGAATCTTGTAACACTGAGCTTCATTGGATGTCCATGGGTTCAAATGTTATGAGGGAGGGAACCTTTCCTCTATCCACTTTTGTCACATCATGTATAATTTTATACACCTGTATCATGTCATCACTTACTTGCCTTTCCTCTAACCAAAAGACAGCTTTCTGTTTTGCGGGTGGTGGCAATTGTGGCCTGGCACAGCTGTGAGCGAATGACTACGAGTAGCACTGACAGCCATGGCGGGACGCAGCGTCTTCAGGGATATCCCAGCAAAATTATATTTCAACTCTGCCAATCTTGGCTGGTCTAGTGGGCATGGGTTTGGAGGTGGACCTGAGGGGTCTCCACTCAGGTCCATCTCCATAGCGTTAATTCCAGTTGCACTGGGAAACATTTGCTCCAATTGAATGCTAAAGAGTGGGTTTTCATGGGGAAAGCTCAGGTAAAAGAAACCACATGGAGCTTTTAAACAGAGATCTGTGCCTGGAAAGAATGGGGCAAAAGCTAAGCATTTATAAGCCCAGGAATAAATTTATACTTGACTGAATTGTGCCCATTTTTAAAATCAGCAAGTGAATGAACAATTACAACAGACCTCATGGACCTTGAGGTATATGACATGTTATGTGAATACTGAACATTCTGCCAATTGTACATTTAGAACAGTGGAAATGGACTGAAGAACCGTCCATATTTTTCCACAGCTATACATCTCCCCAGCCAGCAGTTTCTTTGGATATATCTATACGAATGGATTCTGCTAACCTGAGCATCGCCAAATGTATGCCGCCCTGGTTCTTTTACATTCTGTGTGGTTTTGTCATAACTTTTTGAATCTACGTTAATGGCACTCGGTGCTCCGGGGGCAAGAAATTCTTGCCAGATTTCCTGCACTCTGGCAGGGACTTCCCTCATCGGTCTCTTCTTCAAATCTTCTACAGCTAACCAGAACCTGTACAGGAAAATGTGGAAACATTAGTTGTGAAGCTACATTTCAAATCCTGCTAACTAAATCTTGTAAACATGGATGCAAAGCTTCTATCCCCCCCCCTTTCCAATTTAGTGTCTTAAATGCCATCTGAACATGGGGGGAAATACCTTATGAACAAGGATGACTAATAGGATGATTTGACTGCAATTTCTGGCAAAATAATCTGGCCAGATTCTCAGGAAGGTTGAATTAGTCCTGACAGAAAGATTAGTTTCTAAGTTCTATGCTTATAATGGAACAAATCAAGAAAGGGAAAATTAATGGATGCAAAAACCTTCTTACCTTAAATTCTCTGAGCTGAATTCAGACTCCAGGAATTTGAGGAACTGCTCTCTCCCCACAGGATCTTTCAGGGCTTCATCCATGCCAAATCCCCATCGCTTTACTCTTTGCTGGTTTGGCTCTTTACTGAAAAGGGGGGAAGGTTTTTCAGAGGCAAAAGGCTTCAGTTATTTTTTTTTAATGGTTTCGTCAGTTTTCTATTATCCAAGACAGCATTTTACAGCAAATTGTGAGAGATTAGTCTAGGGACTGCTACAAACATTTCTCTCCCTTCATCCCCCCATCATTTCCATCTAGAAAAGCAGGGATACACCATCAGAAATGAGTGTTTGTTGCTGCGTTCATTTTGAGGAAAGGTGATGCATGCCATGTGAAGTAGCCCTAAAGGGTAAAAAGGCTTGAAGGTAATTTAACGATGTGTAAAAAGCAGTAAACACACCCCAAGACTGCAACTGTAGAGCAGGCTGGTGACTAATGATCTTTTTCTGAAGATAAAAATAGTGACAGTTCATGAAGTAGAATCAGCTCGGCTTCTTGACTTAGCCAAGTGCTCAAGTGTGCTGCTTTCAGTTCCACTGTTTCTGTGCTTCGTTACAAGTACAGTGGTACCTCGGGTTAAGTACTTAATTTGTTCCGGAGGTCCATTCTTAACCTGAAACTGTTCTTAACCTGAAGCACCACTTTAGCTAATGGGGCCTCCTGCTGCTGCCATGCCACCGGAGCACGATTTCTGTTCTCATCCTGAAGCAAAGTTCTTAACTCGAGGTACTATTTCTGGGTTAGCGGAGTCTGTAACCTGACACATATGTAACCCGAGGTACCACTGTACATTTGTATGGATGGAGATTGCTCCACGGAAGCTGCAATATTTTTAGGATCTGCCCATGACTCCTCCCCCAGACCATCTTTTTCCATTTCTTGCTTCAGAGTCTTCCTTTTTGTGTTATGTGACTGCCCTGTATTTAGCAAGCACTGATGTCCAAACCCTAACCCTTGATTTCTCCTTCATCAGGGGTAGGGAAACTGAATATGGATGCAACTTGAAAAATATTATTTCCCCATCTCTGTTAGGAAACTGACTTTTTTTTAAGCAAGCCTAACTGTAAAAGAACAATTTATCTGAAAATAAGGCCTGGGTCCAAATCACATACAACATACCTTGCTTCTGCTTCCCAGAAAGAAGTATCATCCGACAACCAAGGATTAGATGGGTCGGGTGGTGTCAGAAATGGGTCGTATTCCACATACTGCTCAGTATAAGCCAATAAACTAGAAAAACAAAAACAACCTGACATTTTCACAACAGAATTGTTACTATGACTGCTAATACCTTGTTTGCATAGGGCAACTTACTCTCCATTATTTTGTTTTATTTTTTAAAATATTATAACGCCTCCCAGCACTCTTATGTCAATACAACCTAGTACCTGCTAAAGAACTTGGTAGAATTGAAGGTAATACATACCTTTCTGCAACTTTTGACATTTTTAACCGGTGTCTCTCTAGCTGTATTTGCCAATACTTTATCTACAAAATGCAAAAACAGAAGACCAAGGTAAGAGGACAATTGCTCAGTTGTCTTTGTCAGATGCGAGTAAATAGAATTTCATTTGGACTTTATCTTAAATTGGGAATCTACATATGCTCTGGGCCCTTGGGTGTAGTGTTGACCCCCGCTGCCCATCAGGACTCTCCTTGCAACTGGGCATGCAAAGATGCCTCGCTTCCAGTTTATGAATGTTCAAGCTTAAGTTTGCACACACAAGGATTCACGGCTTCTATAAATTCCACAGATTCTTATGTAAGTGATAGGCAGCAAATTCCTATAAACAATTGATAATGTTCTTTGCAAATAATAATGATTTTATGTATTTTAGGGAAACGCCCTTTTAAATCTAAGCAGGAAAATACCGTGCATTGGGGTTTGATGTGATACAATGTCATTCTCAATGACTTACTTCCCTCTTGCTCCCATACGTGTCCCCTTCCAATGACCCCCCTCATTGCACGCAGGCCCCTGTTCTGCATGCACAAATCTGTGCTCAGGTACATAGTTCTGTTCGCCTATGCAATTCTGTGCACCGAGCACCAACTTCATTGCCCTCTGGATCTGTTCACCTTAGCTCTGATTCATGTCAGAACTGAATCCCCATATACTGTGATGGAAAGCAACATGTGGTCCACCTCTGGTGAATTTAAAGAGACCTCGTTTAAAATAAGGGCGCAGCAAACCTCTTGTTGCAATTCCTCTTCTGTGGGTGGTTTAGTTTCTGGCGCTGGTGTGTGTGTAGGGCTGTGACTTCGAATGTCATTCTGTAATCCGTAAACAGACTATATGTAAACACAGAAAGAGAGAAAATGGTATGTTGGTGCTGCTTTGGTAGGCATAGATGTACTAATTATGCACAGATGTATACGAAACATTTAGTGCATTCATTTTACAAGGACCCATTTCAATATTTTTAATTGCCACGCATGAACTTGTGACATGGTAGGATAATGAGGTTATGCAGATGACCAAGCGACTCTCTGCTGAGTTCTCTCACGATGTATTATTCTGCTAAGTGCTAAGGGGGACTTTATCACATACAATAGGAAGCTGCCTTATAACAAGTTAGACCATTGGTCTCTCCAGCTCATAACTGTCTACACTGTGACTCTCCAGAGTTTCAGAAAGTCTTTCCCAGTCCTTCCTGGAGATGTCAGGAACAGAACCAGGATCTCTCCTTTCTTTGGTTTTGTAAATAACTTTTAAAATTAATTTTGCATGTACAAAATATAGTATATTTTACACACACATTGACAAAGAAAATAAATAAGATTATTAAAAATAGATAAACTAATGGATACCAATGGAGAGCATATTTATACTGTAGAAAATGTAGAATTTTGAGGAGGGAGAGGAGAAAGGAAGGTGTGACATAATGAATGAATGAATGAATGAATGAATCATATTCTTTTAAATGTTGGTTGCAGATTTAAATTGTGTGAATCATCAGTAACATATTTAATAACCTATACTGAATTGCAAAAATTGTTTGTTTTGCTTTTTCCTCTGGCCACTCTAATAAGGCAATCTCCCACACTTTCTTATACCAGGATATAAGGTTTTCACCAGTGGAGTCCACCACTGCAGAATAAATATTACCCTATCCTTGGTCAGAAGGGGGACGCGGGTGGCGCTGTGGGTTAAACCACAGAAGTCAGCGGTTCGAATCCCCGCAACGGGGTGAGCTCCATTGCTCAGTCCCTGCTCCTGCCAACCTAGCAGTTTGAAAGCATGTCAAAGTGCAAGTAGATAAATAGGTACCGCTCCGGCGGGAAGGTAAACGGCGTTTCTGTGTGCTGCTCTGGTTCGCCAGAAGCGGCTTAGTCATGCTGGCCACATGACCCAGAAGCTGTCTGCGGACAAACGCTGGTTCCCTCGGCCTATAGAGTGAGATGAGCGCACAAGCCCAGAGTCGGTCACAACTCGACCTAATGGTCAGGGGTACCTTTACCTTTATCCTTGGTCAGCAGGACAGAGAGTTGTCACAGGTCAAATAACATGCTCAAAACCACACCACTACAGCTGCTCTTGATGAGAGTAGGACAGTATATGTTTACCACTTTGAAAATCTACGGCAATTACCGTATTCACTCTATATTACAGTTAATGGGGTTCAGTTGGCTAAACTATTATCTACACCTAGCAGATATTTATTACATCTCATGGGGATGGGCAAAACCATACTTTTCATGCCATAACAGAAATCCAGGGGAAAGAATCATGCCACAAGAATCCTAAGACTTTAGAGTTACTTTCATTTTAGAAATAGCTTCTTGGCACTATATATGCCCAGAAATATTAAAATGAGTTTTTTCATTATAAGGAAAGGAAAAAATGGTAAATGGTAACCAGAGACTAGGACAAACCTTTCTTGTTTTGTGAGGATTTTTCATTCTAGAAGACTTTTTAATATCCACTTCAGTAGTATTTACACATCCAGGCTAAAAAACAAAACAAAATCAATATGTAAATGTGATGGCTTCATATATAACTAATTAATTTGGCTTTGAGTTAAGGAAGATTGGCTTCATTCATCAGCTCACTGCCCCAGTCCAAATTAACCACTGCTGTCGCTTGGGCGGACTAGATTCTAGAAATCTGGTATATCAATTTTTTGAAAAAATCACTTACATTGTAGGACAATAAGTTAAGATTTATTAAACACTATAATCAAATTGTGACAACACACACACACCAGCCAATCATTCTTGGCTCAATATCTAACCATTAATAATAATAATAATAAATCTTCTAGTTGCAATTGCTGATCTTTCACGGGAAAATCTCTCATACTAATTGAGATACATTGTGGGACGATTAAATACCCTGGGCACTTTCTTATTTTAAGCTAGTGCCTCATTTACCATAATAGTTAAGCGTTAAGGGGCAATTAAAACCAGACGGTCTTCTTTCTGCATTTCTTCTTTAAGCACACCATGCTAGTTTTGTTAATAATGGGCCTTGGTATATATCACTGCCTTCCCTGATCTTTCCCTGCCTGACTACCCAAGGTTCTTCAATCTACGGCAGCCTTCACCAACCTGGTGCCCTCCAGCTGTTTAGGCATACAACTCCCTTCAAACCAAGCCAGTATGGCTGGGTTGGCTGGTGCAGATGGGAACAGTAGTCCAAAGACTTCAGGTTGGCTAAAGGCTAATCCATGGAGACAATGATTTAGTCTGGAACCCTTTATACGTAAAGGATGTGCTTTACCGCTAAGCTATCAAAGATTGGGATCCTCTCACCTCAGATGTAACATGCAATGCAGCCATATCTACAGATGATTCAAACAATATTCTCTCAAGACTATGGGGAGGCGGGACCATACAGATCATCCACACTTTTTAGCTCTGTCAGATTTTATGGTTAAATGCGGTGAGAGAACATAGGCACTCATGCTTTTTCACCATCCTGATGAAGGGACTGCTTAGCTAGATTAGGAAGTGTCCTCAAAGGAACTTTCGACACTCTCTGTCTTCCAAGAACTTCAGAAGACAGTCCTCCCCCGCCCGCCCCCACACTTCTTCTTGGTAACACTGGCCTTTTTTTGGTAAAACTTGCATGGGAAGTTAAATAGAGCGAACTTGATCAATGTGAGAAAGCTGACATGACATGACATGAAAGCAGCCTGTTCTGCTTTGAAGTCATCCCTTCTTTCTTAAAAGCATTTGAACTCCCAATATAACATAATCCAATAATTCTTCCATCATCAGAACAAAATGGTCAATTAATGGTTGACCCATGTCTATCTGACTTTGTCAATCTCCTTCAATAAATTGTGTTTGTTTGTTTGTTTGTTTGTTATTATACCGCCCTATACCCACAGGTCACAGGGCAGTTCACAAGATAAAATCACAATAATAAAATACCTAATAAAAACAAGAACAACCCAATAATCTTGTTTCTTGAAGCAGTGTTTGTTTGTTTGTTTGACTTATAGCCCACCTTTCCTTTGTTGTTGAAACCAACAACATATAACTGACATATAACTGACATTTACCCAGGTTATGCAGAAATCAAGATACCTGACATTCTGTGATTCACTCTGTTTGCCATCACAGAAAGCAGCCATGTTAAAAGAGCGTAGTGTTTTGGAAAATAAGGGTTAATGCGTGGTTTTAGCTATTTAACTGCATTGTAATTTACTTTTATGGGGACAATTTTTATTGGGATTAGCACATCTTCCTGGACTGCTGCCATCTCACTCATTCTAATTGGGCTTGCCAGTCTTGCAAGATGAATACAAATTGTGGGAAACAGATGCTGTGGATAAACTAAGTTGACTTGATGTTTCATTATTGCTAATAAAATTAAAAACCTGTTAGAATTGAAAAATGTCATAAAATGGCCTGTAAAATCTCTAAACCTATATTGACTTCTATTTCATGTTCACCCAGTCAAAGGCATACCTCAAACAAGGCATACCTCCTTTTCTTCTGGAGCTTTCTTTTTGATTTTTATATCAAATTTCTATTCACTAGCATGAATGTACCCTTTATATATGTTCTAGAAGCAAGCTAAATTTGTACTGCCGTTCTTAAAATGGATTTGAGACATTTTGGGAGATAATGTGCTAAAACGTGTGTTGTGCATGCTAGCTCAGATGATTCCTGAAGATCATGTGCTTGTTCATAGGGACATTATACAGAAGTGTGGTTTAGCTGAACAAGCAATAACAGCTTTTAAACCCTTCTGATATACCCTTTCATGGATTTTCTTTACTGCACGACCTGTGTAAAACAAAAAGCAGACCCTGGCTGGGGCCTGGTTGCTGTCTGTGAGCAAAGGGGGCATCTCAGGAGCACAGCTTCCACATACACAAGGTTTTGAACTTGCCAAAATGGGCACAGGCAAACTGTCTGACCCTTAAATCATGAATCTCCACACCCTATTGTTGATGCGCATCTTATACCTGACGCAAATTCTCATGAAATGATTCCAGTTCTTGCCATGTCCAGCATCATTAAAGATCAAGGCCATTATACCTTTCCTCCATGCCATACAGATTTGATTTCCCTGCATGGGCCTAAAAGCATGGGGCTCATTATTGTTCACTAAGCTAGCACCTTCAAGCACTCCTAATGAATCACAATTGTTTTATTTATCCTGTGAGGCAGGTTAGAGATAACAAATTTCTACCAGTGTCACTTCTGCAGGGTATTTATTTGGTCTAATTTCCCACCCTTTGGGCTCTTTGCCAAGCTCAGAAAACACTGCTCTGAACTCCACTCACCATCTGTGGCAGTTTCCTGCTTCATGTACTTCTCTTAATACACCCCAAACAAATTCTTCTCACCAAAATATTCAGTGACATGGAGATTTTTATAAAACGAAAAATTACCAAAAGTTACATGTTTACAAGCATAGTCATTTAACTTTATATCCATGAAGATATAAAGTCCCTCTGTAAATGGCCATTGTTCCTTGGTAGAGGGCAGTGTGAAAATAGTCTAAATTTAAGATAGGAACAGGGGTGTGAAAAATAGCCTAGGCAATTTCCACAAATATTGTTTTCCTCACCTAAATGTGACATCACATATCCACAAAAGTGAAAATGTAATTTTTATACTGGAAACTGATAGATTCATGGCTGCTTCAGATACTACAATTTTTTTTGCTGACCCCAATTGTGAAGAAATTGAAAGAGTAAAACAGGACATCGTAATTCATGACCTAACGAACCATCTGTAATCTCATGGACATATTTTCACACCCCAATGATCTCAGAAGTTCTTACCAGTTAGAAAGTGAGACCTCACAGCTCACCAATAACATGCCCTGTTTGTGCATAAGAATGAGTGTGGGAGAGTAGATCAAGCAGCTCGCTAAGCAAAAAGTATAATGTCTGAACCAGCAAAGTCAGCAAAAAACAAATAAACAAGGAAGAAATAATATTCCTCCAAATCCTAGACAGATGCTGAAGCTCCACCTTACAAGGATCCATTTGTTTACATACCACTGGCCGGTGTACATCCCAAAATGCTCTCTCTTGGCTATCGAGGATTTTCCTCTCTATCTTGTCCCTTTTCTTGTCCACTCTGTTGATGGTGAGGTAGATATGCAACACAAAGAATGTAAATTGAAATACCTCTTAAGATGGTGGGTGACAAATCCAGCAACAAAACGTCAGTGGAACTCACTTTGCTTGTGCTTCTGCTTGCATAAAAATAAACTCCCATTTCCGTGCAAATGCTCGCTGTAACCTGGCCAAGCTCTCCTGAAAACATACCACATATTAGCAAGTTCCTCGGGTAGCCTTTTAAAGACTTTCTATAGGATTTTCAGGCGGACTGTTCCACAGGGCAGCCGGCTCTAGCTGAGACATTGTCACTCATCCACTCTGTGAGTTCCTGCCGTGTTGTGCGCAAGCTACTGGATATACTGGCGGTGATGGGTGTGTGCAATTCTTTTTAGATGCCTCTTGTAATGATTGTAGGAGAAAGATCCTGGGGAGAGATCTTTGGGGAGCATGAAATGTTCCTAAAATAAATTTATCTGATAAATTTATATTTCGTCCTTGTTTAAGTACACATCCAAAACATCCTAATTCCCCTCTGATTTTACAGGATTTACTGTTAATGGGGTAAGATGCAATATCAAGGGCCTTTGTTTAACCCAGAGACTCTTATGTTCTCCATTCCCCTGGCACTGCTTTGCAGCCAGAGCTTACACTTCCACAGAACTGGATGGGAAAGCTCTCAATGTACACTGCAGCCTCCATGCTGACAATGGATAGCTGGGTCACAAGACAAGTTTCTAGATGGCTTTTCCCCATAGGTCAGTCCTACATCTAAAAGTTGTAACATAAATAAATGTTGAAATTCATATGCTGATCTATTTCCAAGAAAGACTCAGCACTTCTGTCCTGTTCCAGAAGTAAATTGTAGATAAATGAGCCTTACATGTTTAGATCCAGGCATAACTGCTGGGGGAACTTGTAAAATTAAAAGTGTAGGGCAGAAGGTGAGCCTGAGATGTTCAGGATGCAGCACTGTAGCTACAAGCAGGCTCTTCTCCTGGAGCTGAAAGTAGAATTGGGCCTGTCATGTTAGCAGCAATCCCACACACAATTACTGGGAAGTAAGCGCTACTTAACATGGTGGGGTTTACTTCTGAGTAAAACATGCATAGGATTGTGCTGCAGGCCTCCGGTGAGCTTTCATTTTGGGGCTAATGAAAAGGAATCTGTCTATGAAATGGTGTTAAAAATCTAGCCTGAAGTGTTGTTGCTCTCACAGGAGAATACGGTGGAACCTTGGTTTTCAAATGTCTCAGCTGCTGAACGTTTCAGAAGCCGAACACCGAAAACCCAGAAGTGAATGCTTCAATTTTTAAACATTTTTTGGAACTTGAACAGCTTCCAAGGTGCATTTCTCTTTTTCCCCCATTGAAATTGCCGACAGCTCTTTGATTATCAGTTTTCAAACGTTTTGGAAGTCGAACGGTCTTCCGAAACAGATTACGTTTGAAAACCGAGGTTCCACTGTACTAAGAAAGGGTCCTTTTAGTATTTCGCTTTGCAGAATAGTAAAAAATACTGTCTATAGTGAGGATACTTTTAAAAAAAATTATATGATGAATATAATTTTATAAAAATATGAGCAGTGAATATTTACATAGAAAAAACACACAATTGTGTATTGTTTGAAGTAAGGTGCATTTTTCACCCCCAGCTCATATACAGGTTGGCATTAAGCCAACGTTTACATCGGCTTTCCAACCTGTGTACCTACAAACCAATTCACCCTCCACTTTAAACAATACTTTAAGTGAACCTAATTCTGTCTTGTGATGCAGCTTTTTGATTTAGGATCAACACAGACCAGCCTGGGGATCTACTGCATGTACAGCTGAAAGCCTTGTATATTGCTGAACTTGCAGCCTCTAAGAGACCTAGACTAAAACAACTCTGTGGAAGCTCAAATTAAATCATCTCTGTTTTTGTCACACTCCTATCTCTAATGTAATGCTGCAGATTTTGCAGTTCTCTGCAGGATTTTCAAAACACTAAAGTACCACTGAAGTACCTGTATGTGGGTTACAGTTCCTGAATCTGTATTTTTTAGGAGCGGGTAAAAAAATCAATAACAATAACAGTGCTGTGTTGTCTTGTTCCCTGCACACACTACCACGTTTCAGAGTCTCATTTATCTGACAGTTCCAGGAAAGGCCCCAGGTACTTACTGCTTCATAGTCTGCTAGCTCAAGCCGTGCTTTGTTTTGCATTGTTCGCTTGCAGAGGTAAACCGCTGGAACACAAAAAATAATCAATCATTTCTTGCTATCTAAAACCCCAGACATCAAGATCTAAAGGCTTAATATGCTTTCCATTCAACCAGAGGTTCCTGAGCATTGTGTCTCCATCCTATGTTTCATTTCAAAGGTTAGGGTTTATCCAAACAGGGCTATTTTTCACTATACAGCTGTAAATAAAATGTTTTAAGTGTGTTTGAAGTGCAGTATACAATGTGACACTAGATGACGATGGTGAGCCTTATGGAAAATCCAATGTATTTTTAAAAACGCTTTTTAAAGAGTATTTTCAGAATGGTTTTTATGTGTGTGTAGATTCCACCTAAGATATAGTGGATGTCAAAAATAATGATTCAGTGATTTCTACGGCTGTGCACGATTATGATGAGAGTAAATGATTCAGAAATCTTTAGAATTTTAATTATTTTTATTGACTTTCCTTTCTGCCATTTAATCAAGAGAAAATGCCCCTCTCCTGAACAATGAAAACTATGGACTGTGGCCTGGATTGGCACTGTGGAGTTATTAATTATGTTGGACACCATATCTTGAAAGGGAGATAGAAAAGCTAACACATTTACCACACCTTAGCCACTTTCATTGTAAGTGCAAGAAATAATGAATTCCTTGTGATAGCATAATAAATGCAAGTTCCTGCATCCCTTCAGAGCACATCCTTTTCATGTCACAAATTCCTCCAAACGGTTAAGGGCCTCTAAATGAATAAAAGAGTCCATCTGTTTCACAGTTCTCCGTTTGGGATATACACCAGTGAACGTAAAAGTGCCAAGTGACCTTCAGACAGGGTCAAAGCATTCAAAATATATTGGTCCATGTGCTATCCAGACCACAGCCCCTTTCAGTAGTTAAATGGGCATGTGAAGCAGGGAGCGAGATCGTGGATGCCTAACCTCTAAGCAGCTGAATATGTAGGGCCTCTTCTCTTACAATGAACATGGCACAAATCTTTTCCTGCTGTATGCCGCCTTGAGTGGGGTTTTAACTGTGGAGAGATTTCACAAGAGGAGCAAAAGACTCCTTCTTGGCTGTCAAAGCAGTCAATAATAATAATAATAATAATAATAATAATAATAATAATAATTTATTATTTATACCCCGCCCATCTGGCTGAGTTTCCCCAGCCACTCTGGGCGGCTCCCAATCAGTGTTAAAAACAGTACAGCATTACATATTAAAAACTTCCCTGAACAGGGCTGCCTTAAGATGTCTTCTGAATGTCAGGTAATTCTTTATCTCTTTGACATCTGATGGGAGGGCGTTCCACAGGGCGGGCGCCACTACCGAGAAGGCCCTCTGTCTGGTTCCCTGTAGCCTCACTTCTCGCAATGAGGGAACCGCCAGAAGGCCCTCGGCGCTGGATCTCAGTGTCCGGGCTGAACGATGGGGGTGGAGACGCTCCTTCAGGTATACAGGACCGAGGCCGTTTAGGGCTTTAAAGGTCAGCACCAACACTTTGAATCGTGCTCGGAAACGTACTGGGAGCCAGTGCAGATCTCTCAGAACCGGTGTTATGTGGTCCCGGCGGCCACTCCCAGTCACCAGTCTAGCTGCCGCATTCTGGATTAATTGCAGTTTCCGGGTCACCTTCAAAGGTAGCCCCACGTAGAGCGCGTTGCAGTAGTCCAAGAGTGAGATAACTAGAGCATGCACCACTCTGGCGAGACAGTCCGCGGGGAGGTAGGGTCTTAGCCTGCATACCAGGTGGAGCTGGTAGACAGCTGCCCTGGACACAGAGTTAACCTGCGCCTCCATGGACAGCTGTGAGTCCAAAATGACTCCCAGGCTGTGCACCTGGTCCTTCAGGGACACAGTTACCCCATTCAGGACCAGGGAATCCTCCACACCTGCCCGCCTCCTGTCCCCCAAAAACAGTACTTCTGTCTTGTCAGGGTTCAACCTCAATCTGTTAGCCGCCATCCAACCTCCAACCGCCTCCAGGCACTCACACAGGACCTTCACCGCCTTCACTGGTTCTGATTTAAAGGAGAGGTAGAGCTGGGTGTCATCTGCATACTGATGAACACCCAGTCCAAACCCCCTGATGATCTCTCCCAGCGGCTTCATATAGATATTAAAAAGCATGGGGGAGAGGACAGAACCCTGAGGCACCCCACAAGTGAGAGCCCAGGGGTCTGAACACTCACCCCCCACCACCACTTTCTGGACACGGCCCAGGAGGAAGGAGCGGAACCACTGTATGACAGTGCCCCCAGCTCCCAGCCCCTCTAGACGGTCCAGAAGGATGTTATGGTCGATGGTGTCAAAGGCCGCTGAGAGATCCAGCAGAACTAGGAAACAGCTCTCACCTTTGTCCCTAGCCCGCCGGAGATGGTCAACCAGTGCGACCAAGGCAGTTTCAGTCCCATGGTGAGGCCTGAATCCCGATTGGAAGGGATCCAAATGGTCCGTTTCCTCCAGGCGTGCTTGGAGTTGTTCAGCAACCACCCGCTCAATCACCTTGCCCAAGAATGGCAGATTTGAGACTGGGCAATAGTTGGCCAAATTGGCCGGGTCTAAAGATGTTTTTTTAAGAAGCGGTTTAATGACCGCCTCTTTCAGCGGGTCTGGGAAGGCTCCCTCACAGAGGGAAGCATTCACCACCCCGCAAAGCCCATCGCCCAGCCCTTCACGGCTCGCTTTTATCAGTCAGGATGGGCAAGGATCAAGGAGACAGGTGGTCGGTTTCACTCGTCGAAGCAGCCTGTCCACATCCTCGGAGGTAACAGATTGGAATTGATCCCATGTAACAGGACCAGACAGAACTCCAGCACTCTCCCGCCCTGGCCCTGCTCCCATGGTGGAGTCTACCTCCTTCTGAATCTGAGTGATTTTATCTGCAAAAAACTTTGCAAAAGCATTGCAGGAGATCTTGGGGTCCCTACCAGGCCCTGGTGGTACAGGTGGTTCCGATAGACTGCGAACCACCTGAAAAAGTCTCCTGCTGCTGTTTTCTGCAGATGCAATGGAGGCGGCGAAGAAGGCCCTCTTCGCCGTCGCCATTGCCACTTGGTAGGCTCGACGTTGAGCTCTAACCCGTGTCCGGTCTGATTCAGAATGAGTTTTCCGCCACTGGCGCTCTAGCCGTCTCAACGATTGTTTCATCACCCTCAGCTCCGGGGAAAACCACAGGGCTGTCTGGGCTCCATGCAATCGGAGAGGGCGCTTCGGAGCCAGACAGTCAATAGCCCTGGTTAACTCCGCATTCCAGCGTGCCACCAGGGAAACAGCTGAAAGGCCATCAACTTGGGATAAAGCATCCCCTACCACTCTCTGGAAGCCAATTGGTTCCATTAAGTGGCAGGGGCGGACCATCCGAATCGGTCCCACCTCCCTTCGGAGGGAAAGGGTTGCGGAGAGGTCCAGTTGCACCAGGAAGTGATCTGACCATGGCACTTCTTTTGTTTCGCTTTTAGTTAATGTCAGATCACCAACATCCATAGAGGTAAACACCAAGTCTAAGGCATGTCCGTGGTTATGAGTTGGGCCAGACTTATTCAGGGACAGCCCCATTGAGGCCATGCTTTCCACGAAGTCCCGAGCGGCCCCTTGTAAGGTCGTGTCGGCATGGATGTTAAAATCCCCCAGGACAACCAAGCTAGGTGTCTCCAGGAGCATATCCGCCACGACCTGAAGCAGCTCGGGCAGGGAATCCTTGGTGCAGCGGGGTGGTCGGTACACCAGTAGGAATCCTGTACTGCCCCTATTGCCCAACTTCCAGAACATGCACTCAGAAAACTGGGTCTTCCCAATAGGACGCCTGGTGCAGACTAATGACTTCCTAAAAATCACTGCAACCCCCCCTCCCCGCCCACATGACCTAGGTTGCTGTGCGTAAGAGAAACTTGGTGGGCAAGCAGCGGCAAGGACAGGCCCATCTGCTTCATCCAACCAGGTCTCTGTCACACATGCCTGGTCAAATCCTCCATCCACAATCAGGAAGGCGCCATTTGGCACAGAGGCTGGACGGGCACCTGCCAAAAGGCACTTGTGGGTAGAAGCAACAAGGTATCTGAAATATACTCGGAGTCAAGAGTGGATTTCATTCTCTTAATTCAGCTCATAGTGGTGAGGAGGAATGGAAGTTCCCCCAGAATGTCTGCATTATATATATTATTTACACAATGGACCCCACGTGATTGGCTAATTCTGGGATTCTCCTGTAGGCCAATCAGGCCGGGGATTCACTTTCACCTGGAGCTGGATTGGGTGGCTCCTGTGGACCAATCAGACTGCTGCATTCTGGAGCCTATTGTTCTAGGACCAATCAGGCTGCTGCATTCTGAATCCTATTGTTCTAGGACCAATCAGACTGCTGCATTTTGGATCCTATTCAACTCAGCACATAACAGTATCCTTTTGAGGACGTTCTTCTGTGCAGGCTGATCCCAGCCTTGTGGTCCTCCTGCTGATCTCCCCCAAATGGGCACCAAGACTCCTTGAGTCTGTTAGGAGCATCTCATGCCTTTGCAAGATGAACAGAATCTGGGACAGGTAAAGGGGGGAAGGGTTCACCCCAAATCACCCTCCTTGCCTCTTTTCTGCACACAAATTTGCTTTCCGTTGCTCTGCGTTCAGCTTCCTGGGCTTTGGGAAGGAGGCACGAGGCTCCTGATTTGGGGGGGGGGAGGTGCTGGTACTGTGTACCGGCATGCACCACCAGCAAAAGCACTGATTTAAGTACCAGAGGAAATACCGTATTTTTCGCACCATAGGGCGCACTGGACCATAGGGCGCACCCATTTTTGGGGGGGGGAAATAAAGGGGAAAAAATTATTTCCCCCCCCCCCAGGCGCGGGGCTGGGGCGGGGGAAGCTCGAGCTTCCCCCGACCCCAGCCCGCAAACAGGCAGCTCTCTGCAAGCCGTGGGAGCACTCCCGCTGCTTGTGGAGAGGTCCGCGAAGCCTGGGCGCGCTGAGCTCAGCGCGCGCAGGCTTCGCCATGCTGGCAACTGTCCGCAAGGAGCCGGAGCGCTCCGGCTCCTTGCGGAGAGGTCCGCGAAGCCTGGGCGCGCTGAGCTCAGCGCGCGCAGGCTTCGCCATGCTGGCAACTGTCCGCAAGGAGCCAGAGCGCTCCGGCTCCTTGCGGAGAGGTCCGCGAAGCCTGGGCGCGCTGAGCTCAGCGCGCGCAGGCTTCAGCATGCTGGCAACTGTCCGCAAGGAGCCGGAGCGCTCCGGCTCCTTGCGGAGAGGTCCGCGAAGCCTGGGCGCGCTGAGCTCAGCGCGCGCAGGCTTCGGCATGCTGGCAACTCTCCGCAAGGAGCCGGAGTGGTCCCGCTCCTTGCGAAGAGGTCCGCGAAGCCTGGAGAGCGTGAGGGGTCGGTGCGCACCGACCCCTCTCACTCTCCAGGCTTCAGCGAAAGCCTGCATTCGCACCATAGGACGCACACACATTTCCCCTTCATTTTTGGAGGGGAAAAAGTGCGTCCTATGGTGCGAAAAATACGGTAATAATATCAGAGTGGTACTATTTGCCTTCTCATTTCCTTTCAGCACACACTACCTGCAGTGATGAAGGCCATATTCCTCAGAATACTAGTTGTTGGGAATAACAAGGGAGGAAAGCAGCCCGAGCAGACCAGTCAGACGGGACAACCCAGTCAGATGGGCGACATACAAATATTATTATTATTAGGCATTCATATTTATGCCCTATTTGTGGGTTTCCTGTAGGCATTTGTGAGAACAGGCTACTGGACTGGATGAGTCTTTGCCTAGCCCTAGAGCTCTTTTTATATTCTCATGCTGCTGCAGTCCTCTGACACAGCCCCGTTGTGTTTATAGGTTTTCGAAATCAAAATGTTATCCAGATCGCAAGCAGAATCCGCTTCCTTTGATTTTGGTGGAAGCAGAATGGTATGTCCCTTATTCTCAAAACCTCATTCAAAACACTCAAGGGGGTTCCGTGCTCACTGGAATAAAAATAAATGGATTCTCCTTAAGTGCCAG
The DNA here is from genome assembly GCF_964234715.1 of Podarcis melisellensis. NCBI lineage: Eukaryota > Metazoa > Chordata > Lepidosauria > Squamata > Lacertidae > Podarcis > Podarcis melisellensis. The sequence continues at coordinate 44,122,793 of NC_138530.1, read as the reverse complement.
ATGATGTTTTAATTTTGAAAAGCAGCCAGCACATATGGGCTGCATCAAAGGACTGCACCCACAATGTGTGTGTGTGTGTGTTCAGTGTGTGTGTGTTCAGCGTTTTCTTTGCGATAATAATTTATTGGGAATTTAAATAAGTAATGCATGGCCCCAAGGTGCGGTGCGCAGGTACACATTCTTTTCTACACTGAGGAATGGATGGATGCAGGAGTGAGGGCAATACCTGTACATAAACAAGTGGATGCACATTTGGCTGATCCGGATCTGCCCCCTTTTTGCACAAGTAGACTGGGTTAGCTCATTTAACGGTATCCAGCGGACAAGCAGGATTCCCCTATTTCCCTCCATGCATGGTAGATTGCTTTAAAGGTGCTCTCTCACACAGCAGCTGTTCTGTGCACTCTAGATTCCTCCTGTATGGGTAATGTACATGCTACATTGGGGCACCCCACTGAAATGATCGCACAGGGTTATGTTGCAGTGGATTATAAATTTCTCTGTTAAGGGGAATCCCTCCACATGAGCATATGCAAGGGAGATTCTTGGTCCTTCCTTTCCTAGCAGCAGATTACAAATTTGCTCCAATATAACAGTCCCCTTTCAGGTTTTTATTTGGAAATGTTTAAGGTTCCCCACGCCTCCTCTGTCAGCAGCTTAATTGTACCTCACTGGAAATCCCATATGTTTTTGTTTTTGTTTTTGGTCAGGAGAGACCAGATAATTATGAGGTTTCAAACTAGAAACAAGCAAGTGGACTAATTATACTTTGCATACTTTTATTTAGTAGGAAACCCACAGATTTCCATATATATAGAGAGAGAGAGCAAAGAAGCTGAGTCAGTTGTTGCAACAGAGCTAAACTGCACTTAAACAGCACCAACTTTTGAAGTTTTAAGTAGCTGTTAAGTTTTAAAGTTTGTACTTTTTAAACTTTGGCCTGTTTGTATTTTTGTTTTGCTTTTGCCAAGAAAAGCAGCCTAAAAATATTTCAGATATTATTATTATTATTATTATTATTATTATTATTATTATTATTAAGTAAATGGGAAAATAATTTACTAACTTTTTTGTCTATCTGACAAGTGTTTAAAATGTCATTTATTTTATTTAATATATTTATATTTCACGTTATTAAAACAAAACACCAAGGCAGCTTCAAATGTACATTGTATGGTCAGAAGATATCTCCTCCTGGTTACAGCTATCTGTGTTTATGCCCAAGCCAGCAGGCAAACACATACATGAATTGGCCTTTAAGGTCTTGAGACTCTCTGTTGAAAGAGACCAACTACACCTCTGGGAATTTAGCAGGTGAGGTTTTTCCTGACATAGAGATAAAGTGATGGAGGGGGGAGTCAATTGCTATTGTTAAAAGCACAGGAACAAGACCTATAATAAACTGGTACCCTCATGATGGCAAACAGGGGCAGATATAGAACAAGTGTAAACTGCGTAGTCTGAAAAGCTAACTTTCTTCAGTGACCAGGTGGTATGTTTTGAGTGTGCACATTGGTGCATTAAACACTCTCGTGAATGTTGTTAGGAGACCCCCTCTTCACCTCACAGAGCTGCCATTCTCTTAAGTCCCTGAGAAGAGGGATTGATTGTTAAACCACTCTGGGAATTGCAGCTCTGTGAGGTCTCCTAACAAGACTCAGGACTCTTAACAAACTACAGGTCCCAGGATTATTTCAGAAAAGCCATGATTGGTATGATACTGCTTTAAATAGTGCAGATGGGGCCTCAAGTTGGACTGCATCTGATGCTGAAGCTATGAGATAATCTGCCTTCTGAAAAGGTGATCTGGCACAAAAGTACTAATACAACTTTAGCTTTACGGCAGGGATAGACAACATGTGGGCCTCTAGATATTGCTAAGCGACACCTTCCACCATTCCTCACTGTTGACTATGCTAACACAGCTGATGAGACTTTGAGTTCAACAACATATTGAGGACCATAGGTTTTCTATTCCTGCTTTGGAATGAAAAACTATTTGTTTAGCTGAGCTTCAGTCCCAGGACTTTGCATTTCACAACTGAGCTGTGCGAACCTGAGATAAGCACGGAATAATTTCAATAACCCCTTAAATTTAAGCTCCCAGGTCATAGGCAAGAAAAAACTTCTAACGTCCAAAAATAATGTTGATAACCTGGTGAACGTATAATTTTTAAGTGCGCCAAAGCCAAACTTCTTTATTTAAAAAGTTGATTCCTTGTTTCCATCTACATTTCAAATTTCCACTCAGTCACTATGCACACAATTTGTCAGTTCTGCAGTATTAATTTTAAGACTATAACCAAAACCACTTGCTCCTTTCATGCCATGTATATAGTCCAGAAAATTATAAGTGAAGCAGGAAAGAACAATGGGGCAACAATCCAACACAATAATAGATTGGGCACAGTACAACGCAATAAACGTCCATAGCCAGGGTTGTTGTTTTTTGACAGTGCCTATTTACATTTATATATTCATTTTGTGGAATGAATAAGGTGCTTCATTTTGAAATGTGTTGAATGTGTTTCAAATTTAATGTTAAGTTTAATTTTTAAGCCCTGCATGCATAATACATGGCATAAATATCAAAGAGGAACGTAACCTTATGTCAAAGAGAAATGTAATGGACCACTTGACAGTGAACTTCTCAAACACTTGCTGTCTTTCACAAGAATACTACAAGAGGTCACCTAATGATTCCCTATGCTTTGTTTATGGGGCAGAGATTGAAATAAAAGTACATCTAAGTAACATTTTACACCAGGCATAGGCAAACTCCGGCCCTCCAGATGTTTGGGACTACAATTCCCATCATCCCTAGCTAAAAGCACAAGTGGTCAGGGATGATGGGAATTGTAGTCCCAATCATCTGGAGGGCCGGAGTTTGCCTATGCCTGTTTGACACCTAATGTATGTTAGAAAGATATTAGCAAATGTGGCCATGGGATGGTGGTCATGCACAGATTCACATCTCTGTGACCTAGTCTGAATTAGTTCTCAGCTTTGGGCATCCTTAAGTTGATCTCTGGCTGTTGTTTCAACCAAACACAAATGTCAAATTCACTACCGGTGAACAGTGTCAGCTTTGGGCTTCAGAGGACCCTTGGCCAAGATGCTTTGAGTGGGTCCACCTCCTCCTTCCTGTTGCCACCGCTGTCAATCTCAGTCTGAGACAAAACTGTACAACCATCCAAAGGGAGAGCAGAAGGCAAATGGAAAATGCAGCTTCATCTTCTCCTCTCTCTTGTTGCTGCTTGTGTGCTCAGGATAGCTGTTACCAGGCAGTAACAGCAAGACAGAGGAGGAGCAAAAGCACCAGGCTGATCTAGGGATTAGCTGTAGGGCTCTTTCTGGGGAGTGGGCCTTGCGTAGTGCCCAACAATGCTTACATCTGGTGCCAACCCTGCCTTTGAATTAATTTCTGAGTCAGCACATTTACAAAGTGGCAAAAATAATGCTATTTTTGTATTCCCATGTTGTGTGCAGATTTGACCTCTGCCTTAGTAAACTTTGTAAACCAAAGCCAATCTTGAGCTCAGCATTAGCAGTTCTTGACCTGGGTTTGGAAAGTAAAGCCAGGAGTGGTTTAGTGAAAAAGACGGATTAAGTGCAAAAGGCGATTATGAGACTTTCATCCATACAATGCATGACTCCGGAGTGAAAGAGAAGAGAGATCCACACTGACCATAATCTGTGTTTTCCGGCTCCCAACAATTGGATGGCCAAAAATAGGGTGTCTGTAAAATAAAACAAAAATGGAAGAATGTAGGAATTTATGTCTGACAAAATATAAACATACATACATTTCCTTTGACTTCTAAAATTAACTGTCTGGGGAGTGGCTAACAGTATCAATTGAACATATTTAAATGGCATACAACAAATAAAAATTGGTACTCCAAATAATGTTGTTATACCTTTGTGCATAGAATCAAGTGTTTCTTATAAGGTTGGGTAATTATCTATATTTTTCTGAAAACACTCACCACTTCTCTGCAGGAGAAACCAATGTAAGTATGGTGCCAATTTACAGTATAACTTGACTTTCTGGAAGTAGCACAGACCATCTTCTCTATAGGCTGCTGCAGTTTTCCTGTATGCAATGGATCTGTATACAATGGATTGCTTCAGAGCATCTTTCCAGTGACTAGCTAGGAACCGGCCTATACCTCTGCCTTGGGCCACTCAGAATCTCTTGTACTTTTGTAACTTAGAAGTTATAAACCTGCCTTCATTTTGCTATTTAACTGCGGCTTGAGATCTTGATTATGTAAGTAGATAATACTTTTACTTCTTCACAAAGCAATGCATGTGTGGTTAATATTTTTAGTGAGGGGGTGGAAGGGGTCATACTAGGAAAATCCAGTCTGCCTTAAAGCATCCTGGATCATTGTTCCTAGAAGGTGATTCAGTCTTGCCTTAGCTTTCAAGTTTAAAGCTGCAAAGGATGGTACTCTGCTGATCTCACTCATATGAGCAAGGAAGGATAATAGCTAAATAATATATCTTCTCCTATTGCCTAAATCCATTCCTAATCAGATTCTAATCCCTATCTGGAGATGTGGAGCGCTGAACCAAGGACTGACTACACACAGAGCAAATACTTTATCACTGAGCTATTGCCCTTCTCCTAAGTATTCATAAATTATCCCTCCTCTTCCTTTGGCCACCTTCTTAAACTACTCCAGTTATTGCTTTTCTAACAAAGCTCTGCACATAACACTGCCAGAAACTGAATGTGGATCTGTCTGTGAGCTATTCCTTTGGGATGTGTTTGCAGATGGCTACTTCTATAGCCAGGCTGATCGCCGAAGAATTGATGCTTTTGAATTATGGTGCTGGAGGAGACTCTTGAGAGTCCCATGGACTGCAAGAAGATCAAACCTATCCATTCTTAAGGAAATCAGCCCTGAGTGCTCACTGGAAGGACAGATCCTGAAGCTCAGGCTCCAATACTTTGGCCACCTCATGAGAAGAGAAGACTCCCTGATGTTGGGAAAGATTGAGGGCACAAGAAGAAGGGGACAACAGAGGAGAAGACGGTTGGACAGTGTTCTCAAAGCTACCAGCATGAGTTTGACCAAACTGCGGGAGGCAGTGGAAGACAAGAGTACCTGGCGTGCTCTGGTCCATGGGGTCATGAAGCGTCGGACACGACTAAACGACAAAACAACAACAACACTGTTGGTTTCTGCTTTCTTCTCTGTGCAGCGAAGTGCTTGTCACGAGACAGGTGTTTACATTCCACAGAGTCTGTACTCTTGGAGGTTTTCCCACGGGAACGGGAGACTGGATGTGACGTACACTGGTTTCCTGTTTTTCACTGCCCTTTTGCAGTTTCACTTTGTGTGATTCTCTCCGTGCTTTAGAGGAGAGATGACGCTTTCTCTGCTCCGGCATAGGGAAAATGTTTTTCTGTAACTTACCAGCTTTGAACTGTAAATAAAGTAGTATAGAGCATGTTGGCTCATACTTTTCATCATTCCGCTGTGCACTGGACACTGCTTATCCCCAACATTTGGTTATGGGCCCAGAAATATGCAGTGTTCTGAGGATGGACTTCACAAGTCGGGCTCCTGGCAAAGGAATAAAGGAGCAAAGAGGATCGGAACAGCGGCAGAGGCACGGATCGCACGGTATCTGCTCTGCGCGTCAAAATGATTGATGGAGGTATGTGCTACTGCTCCGGGCAGCCTGCCAGCTTCTAATTAATGGCTTTATGGCTGGACTTTGAACTTTTAATAGCCGGTTTTCGCCGTGGCACAGGCAAAAGGCTAAAAGGGGAACAATTTCCTATGCTGGGGAAATCGAAAGTAACTTTTACAAATGCTGTTGTTTCAAAGCAGCTGCAGATATGACGCAGCTAGAATTAAAAGGACATAGAGAAAGCACTTGGGGACTTTCGCTTTTGAACTTGCTTTTGGAATGCAGTTTGAAACAGCTGCAGATAAGCAACGTAGCATACAGAAAGGCGCAGGCTCAAAGGCAGAGGCTGTTTTGAGATTGCCTTTGGATTGAAGCAGCTGTACACAGAAGCAGCATGTATACAGCAGCTTGATTTAAAACAGCATAGATGATGCAGGAGGCAAATGCCAGAGTCATGATGGCTAGCTGCAGAAGGCTGGATGAGGCAAGTGGGGAATTTCATACCACTGATCAGCCAAATGCTCAACTCACAGTAGCCTGTAATACTGCCATGATTCAGAATGGAGCGGATCGGCGGGGTGATAGCTGCATGGGAAATGGGGAGACTTCACAGACGTCATCCCATAGTGCAGTGGAACCACCAGATGGCGCCAAAGCTTTGAAGGCAGTGAAATGCTACTCGTGTGGACGTCTAGGCCATATGAAGAGGGAATGCAAATATCCCAGGGCCAAGACAGAGCAGCGCAGCGAAAGCTCATCGCGTGGAAAAGGCCGAGGCAAAGGCAAAGGTCCGGTGTCCAGGACAACGCAGCACAAGGCAATGGTCTCACGCTACGCTCCAAAGGTTGCAGAGGTTGCAGAGGTCCAGAAGACGTCTAGATCTTTCTTCGTTGTTGATTCAGCTGCAACGCATCACATGTGCAACGATAAGCGACTGTTCGTGTCTTTTACACCGCAGGAAGGTGTGATTCACCAGGCGGATGACCACACTATCCCCAGTAAAGGCTACGGAACTGTTGTTCTTCACAGTTTGGACTTATCGATACAGGATGTTCTTTATGTGCCGGACGCGAAACATAATCTGCTTAGCGTTGGACAGCTGATGGAGCGGAAAATAGACGTTTCCTTTAAAAACAATAGATGCATCATCACCAAGAAAAATGATTATCAATTGTATGCTGAATTTGTTGATCGTTTGTTTGTTTTGTATTATGATGATGTTGTGCAGGATGACACTTGTTGCATTGCAGGTTCTAACAAAAGTTTGCATGCAGAATGTATTCACGATTTTCACAGGAAATTTGGTCATTTGCATTTTGAGGCAGTATCTAAAATGCCTGCTTTGGTTGAAGGTATGACTATTAAACCCTGCAGGTACCACATGAAGTGCAAGGCATGCGCAGCAAACAAGGTGAAAATGGCTGCGAAAGGTAAGGTGTCTAGTAGGCAAGCTACAGAACCATACCAGGTTGTTCATGCTGATTTGGTTGGACCACTAGCGCCCTCTTTGGGTGGGAATAGGTACTTCATGGTTCTTGTTGATGCATTTTCCAGGTATATTTTTGTGTACAATCTCAAGCAGAAATCAGAGGCTTTTCCTAGGTTCAAGGAATTCTGTGCTTGGTTGGGAAATGTGCATGGTAAGAAGATTAAGATTCTTTTCACCGACCGGGGGGGAGAGTTCACTTCTCAGCAGTTTGAAGCTTTTCTGGCTGAGAAAGGAATTCAACACGATTTGTCTAGTCCTCGCTCGCCATGGCAGAATGGACTTGCGGAACGAGCAAATCAGACATTGCTTCAAGGGTTAAAAACCTTGCTGCATGATGCAAATCTTCCAGAGAGTTATTGGGCCGAAGCTCTCTCATGTTTCACTTACAGTTATAATCGCAGGTTATCTTCAGCGATTGGTTGTACCCCCTATGAGAAGATGTTTGGCAAGAAGCCATACATCAAACACATGAAAATTTTTGGTTCGGACATGTGGGTTCACTCTCCACAAAACTCCAAGTTAGACAAGCGTGGATTGCATGGTATCTTTCTAGGTTATCAGAAAGGGTCTTACAGAATAATGATGACTGACTCTAAGGAAATTAAGCTCACAAGAAGTGTTGAGTACAATGCCAAGTGGGGGGAGAATGTGGGAATTTTCCAATGTTATCCTGATGACAGTGATGAGACTGAGGATAGTCAACAGCAAAAGCAACCGCAACAACCCACACCCACTGATGAAGGTTCTGATTCTGAGTCTGAAACTGAAACTGAATCGGGTGATTCAGAGGATTTCAAGAGTGCGAAAGCCTCTATGCGACCCTCTGAAAGCTCTGATCTAGAATTGGAGGAACCATTGTTCACAATAGGTCGCTTTTCTCCTAAGAAGGAAGAGGAGAGTGTTGAAGACTTAAGGCTAATTCGCAGGTCACAGAGAGCCACAAAAGGCAGACCTCCAAAGAGATTTGCTGATGAGTTTGCTAAGATAGCAGTAACAGCTGTTAAAAGCTCCAAGAAGGTTTTTGAACCTTCAAGTTTCCAAGAAATCCAGGATTTGGATTCAAAGGAAGCTGAGCCATGGTTAAATGCCATGAAGGCTGAGCTTGATTCCTTGGAAAGGAACAAAACATGGGAGCTAGTTCCAGTGGTTCCAGGAATGAAACTGCTTGGAAGCAAATGGGTCTTCAAAGCGAAGACTGATCAAAATGGCAAGATAGTCAGACACAAAGCCAGATTGGTAGCCAGAGGATTTGCACAGGTACCAGGTGAAGACTATCACGAGACCTACTCACCCACAGTGAGGTATGAGAGCATTAGGCTTATGCTCAAGCTAGCTGCAGAAGAAAATCTACACATTAGTCACCATGATGTGAATACAGCTTTTCTGTACGGATCTCTAAATGAATCACTTTATATGCTTCCACCTGATGGCGTACAGGTAAAACAGGGATTTGTTTGTGCTCTGAAAAAGTCAATTTATGGTCTCAAACAAAGTGCACGGTGTTGGCACACAAAACTCACTGAAGTATTGTTTTCTCTAGGTTTTAAGCAAGGGAAAGCTGATCCATGTGTATTTGTCAAAGAGGAGGGGCAAAAGAAACTGTATTGTTTGTTTTATGTTGATGATCTTTTATTCTTTTGGAAAGATGTCACAATGTACAATAACGCCCTAGCTCAACTGAAAGAGCACTTTGACATGAAAGATCTTGGTGAGGTAAACAACTACCTATCTCTGGAAATAGAGAGAGATCAAGATGGTAACATTCTAGTACACCAGTCACGGAAAATTGCTGATGTGTTAAGCAAACTAAACCTGATGGATGCTAACCCTGTGGACACACCGATGATAACAGGTTATCAGGTAGATGACACTGAAGAAGCATTTTCTGACACTACACTGTACAGAAGTGTGCTAGGCAAGCTAAACTTCATTGCCAGATGTTCAAGACCAGACATTGCTGTAAGCTGTAATTTGCTAAGCAGACAAGTCAACAATCCTACTGTTAAGGATTGGAAAGCTCTGAAACGCATAGCGCGGTATTTGAAAGGCACTATGCATTACAGACTGAGATTTAACAATCAGAAGTCTGGTGGTCTTGAGATATTTGCAGATGCAAGTTTTGGAAGTGACACTACAGACAGGAAAAGTACGTCTGGAGTTTGCTATAAGTACAATCAGGGTCTATTTGATTGGTCATGCAAGAAGCAAACAACAGTTAGCTTAAGTACTTGTGAAGCTGAACTGAATGCACTGTCTTATTCACTTAAAGATTGTGAATGGTTGTTACAATTGTGCAAAGACATGAAAATTCCTGTCAAATGTCCAATCCAGGTTTACCAGGACAACAAAGCATGTTTGGCTTTGCTGAATTCTGAAGGTTGTAAGCAAAGCACGAAGCACTTGCAATTGAAGGTGCAACATGCTAGGGAACGTATTCAGAAGGGACTCGTAACGGTGTCCTATATGCCAGGTAATGAAATTCCTGCTGATGTATTGTCCAAGATTGTATCAAGGGATCAACACTGTACCTATGTGCAGAAGTTGGGTTTGTACTGATATTGTACGAACACGCTGCCCAGAGATGTTCACAGAAAGGGGGAGGATGTTGGTTTCTGCTTTCTTCTCTGTGCAGCGAAGTGCTTGTCACGAGACAGGTGTTTACATTCCACAGAGTCTGTACTCTTGGAGGTTTTCCCACGGGAACGGGAGACTGGATGTGACATACACTGGTTTCCTGTTTTTCACTGCCCTTTTGCAGTTTCACTTTGTGTGATTCTCTCCGTGCTTTAGAGGAGAGATGACGCTTTCTCTGCTCCGGCATAGGGAAAATGTTTTTCTGTAACTTACCAGCTTTGAACTGTAAATAAAGTAGTATAGAGCATGTTGGCTCATACTTTTCATCATTCCGCTGTGCACTGGACACTGCTTATCCCCAACAAACACTTCTATAGCCACTAGCTGTATCAGGGCACCTCTCCCCAACTCCCTGCACAAACGCATGTGTTTTATGTATGTGGCTGGGGGAGGGGGGAGATTCCCTTTCAGTAGCTGCTGCTGATACTGGACCACATCATGAACAGAAGTCTGCTGTATTGACAATGAAGAAATCCCTTGCTATTACATGTCAAGTCAATGAAATAAAGCAGGAATACTTACTTGGAACCGGTAAAAGGTGCCATCATCTTTCAGCGTTAAAACATGGTCTGAGATAGGAAAGAAATAACCATGGGCTGCCATTAATGTTCCCAGATGAAGAGCTTCCACTGTGCCAGAGGGAAACAAAAGCAATTAACACGGGTTTTTTTAAAATAAAAAAACAACAACTTCATGGTGAAGTGTTTGGACATTTATTCTTCTGAGAGAATTTTCACCAGCTGGTGACAATTTATACTGGGAAAGTATATATAAATCAGAAAGAAGAAGAAAAGATGAAATTATGCACTCTTCTTTCTTAACATGGGACCTCATTAAGGCAGCATACATCCAATTATCAGAAAACAAATGGGTAAGGCCAGTGCTTTTTTCTTAAATAAATGTTTAGGGGTACTCTCATTTTCCTTCTCATATTGATATGCTGCCCCTCAATGAGGCCAAACTTAGAATGACAAAATGTTTAGGGGTATGTGTAGCCCTGTGTCCCCCCAGAAAAAAAGCAACGAGTAAGGCTACAACTTTCTTAGGAGTTAAGAATAAGAAAAGTTGATGGGAAATGTTCCAGACGCTGATTTTCCTGTATCAAAGACCTGAATATCCTTAAGCTGCTAATGCAATAGCTGCTTACAGCTGCTACCAAAATATAGATAATAGATAGATAGATATTCAAACTAAGATGTTCATCCATACACAAGCAAAGCAATCCAACATATGGCCCAGTGATCTTGAAATCTCAGCAGGATTTGCATCTGTGTAACTTCATATTACAGTACTCTGAGTAAAACTTAGTTGACTATGACCTAAACTCTCTGCGGCTCATTCCGCCCCTTGTGAATCTTGTTATGGACACCCTACCATTGATCAGTCATTTATTTAAAGTACAGTATTTATTACTTGCTTTTCTATGCATGCATTCTAAACAATGTACATAAACTACAAAGCAGTGCAAGCAACCAGTTACTATACCAATATACCACAGGCATCCTACTTGTTTCTGCAGAATAGCATACACACCACTCATCCGGGAAGGGGAACTAATATGAGGCTGGAAGGTCATTTTTAAATATAATTTCCTACTAACAAATTACATAAGAAACACCTGGAACTGGAGATAGGACAGACTCTTTTCATATTGAAATTCAGATAATAAATACTTGAATTGCAATCTACAATTGCCATTCCAGAATGATATTCTGAGCATAATGGAACATATTCTAAATAATGATTTTTAGAAATATAAATATAGCTTCCACTTCCAAAATACAAATATAGCATTTGCTTCATAGTTACTATAGCTGCTGAAAGCTACATGTCAGAAATTTCCTTTGATCTGCATTTCATGAATAGAAGCTTTCAATTTGCCAGGGACAAACTGGAGCAGATGTTTCATTAATATGTACTTCCAACAACCCAAGCAAGTGAGATTATTGGGCATTTATTTACCTTTACTGCACAAGGATGGTAGTAAAGGATTTACTGCACAAGGATGGTAGTGGTTCCCATTACTGAGACATAATTCAGGGTTTTTTTTATCATAGGACAATGAAACATTTTCCCCTTGGCTTCTCAAACTCTACTTTTTCTGCATAAATTTGCTTGCTTAGCATTTAAGGAAGATTGAAATTTATAAGGAGGTTGTTGTACGAGTCGGGAAAGATGGTTTTGAGATATGGCAATTGGCCTGAGGAAGTGTTGTTTACTTGGTGGTTGAAAAAGCATTTGTCGGCATCGATCCAGTTGTGTATACATCTTCTGCTCAGTCATGTTTAGGCTCAAAGTTTCGTTCACAGAGAAAAGAAAGAAAAAACCATCACATTACATGAGCTGCATGTATGGTGGGATCAAAGGAAACAGAGAGAGACATAGGAAGAAGAAAAAGGCTGGAATTTTTCTAAAATGCATCTGTAGTTTCTGCCCTGCCTGTCTCTAGAAGCAGAAGTGGGATGATTGGTTCCAGCAGTGGTAGTAAGGAAGGAGCAGAAACTCTTCCTCCGCAGGCAAAAGCTTCAGGTCCATTCCAGCTTTTTTCATCTGCCTGCACCTGTCTCTATCTCATGGCTCTAGCTGAGCTCTGCTAGTCACCTTTTGTGAAGAGAGATCTGTGAGGATGAGGGACTGCTCTTGTGGCACACAAGCAAGGCAGAGGAGGAGCCATCCTGCTTTTGGTGCTGCCCGCTTCTGCCCGTCAGCTTGGCACAGGTCTTTTTCTCTGCAGGAAAAAAATCTCCTGTTTTGGCTCCTTGACCACTCTTCTTGTGACTGTTCTGTAAGCTTTTTGCGTGTCGAGATCCCCAGGGCCACCCCAATAACTCACACATCACACAGAATTTTTTGTTTAAGATTTTTGGCATAATTTTGGCCACAACTTTATTAAAATACAAATTTGTGAGTTGTTGCTTAGGCATTGGTTGTGACTATCTGCCCCCACCGTGGGGGACAGACTGACATTCCGCACGATGCGAAAGTCAGAATAGGAGAATACACTTGGGGGTAATGACGGAGCAGGGAACCTGCCCTCACCCCAAATGCAACCAGGAGCTCATTGCTATGGCCCGAGCCCCCTTGACAGAGTGGACAAGCAATAGTTAGCCCCCAATTCCTTTAACGGAATCCCTTGCAGCAGCAGCATTAGAGGGGCAGGCACTCAACCTACCAAGGGCAGGCACTCAACCACTGCCCTCAACCAACCAAACTATAAACCAATGCCTAACCACAACCTTACAAGTTGTGACGATTTGCTACGCAGTAGGCAAAAACCAAATGGCCCCAGCCAATCAGCCAGATGGACAAAATTCCTACCGGGCCCCTGCCCCAAGAGCAGACGACCCCATGACAGGCATAGCAAGGTCAAAGTGAACAACCCTAATTCTGGGGGGGGGGAATGGGCAATCTGATGCACGGTCGAAAAGAGGAAGCCCTAGCCCCGTGCAAGGAGTTTTAGCATTTCTGGCTGTCAATCAACAAATGGCAATGATCAATTAGCCCGCCCCCAACTTTGGAGTGTCCTGGCGGCCCCCACCGCAACACGTGTTCTCCATGAAGAACACGCTTTACCTCTTCCTTGTCCATATTTGTTTGTGTTTTTGTCCACCCTCCTGTCTTCTTTCAGTGAAATAAACATTAAAACCCTGGGTACACACTCTGAGTTGTCCTGCACACACCTGTGTATTTAACCACTTTACTGGAAGTGACTCCTCAGTGTTTCTCATCTATCAAATGGCACAAATATCCTCCAGTATGAATGCAACATGTAGATATATGTGGCTTTTATTAGTTTGACTTGCTGTGTATTATGTGGCTGGCTTTGATAGGGGTTTTTCCCATCTGGACTATTTGCTTTGTGCATTATTAGTTCCCGCTTCTGTCTTGCAATGGACAACCATTATTCATGAGGCCACAAAAGTGGCTTGCCAGAATCCACCCCAGCCTCAGCAAATCATGCATATTTCATCTGTGAGATTTTGCAGAAAATGTGCCTGTGGACAAACATGCCAATAAAAGGCCTTGCGGGGGTGGGGGAGAGAGAGAGAGATTTAAGAAAATGGAAGAAGAGTGCCAGGGTTGAAAAGTGTTTTGAAGGAAACAACCAGAATGATCCATTACTAAAAGCCATGGTCCTCTAGAAGAACGCTCATAAATATGCCTGTAGAAGACAAATCAATACCAAACTTGTGTTTCTGTTTTCGCTATTCCCTCAAACCACCACAGAGCTAATCTAGCTGAGTGGAATCACAGCTGGAAACACTGACATCATAGGAGCTGTGTGTGGAGTTTTCATTGGCAGCCAGGATGGCTGGCTTAGGGGATTTATCACAAAACTTTAGTTCAGGTTTATGGCAGACATAATCTTAATTGAGGGTTGTTTCAGTTAATAGGGTGTACGTGGAATTTGGTTGTTACAAGGCAAAACTAGAACAGAGAACTGGGAGTTCCTGGAGTACAGAGGGAAGTATGCACAGCAAGGTTAGTGTTCTTGACCCTTACTTTTGCCACCTGGTTCCTTCTGCCTTATCAAACTAGTGTTCTCCATTATGATTGACAATGTGCCCCTTTTCTCAATTTGGGGTACCAAGAGGGCATGGGGCCATGAAACTCACTGCTTCCCCTCCCAGCTTATCAGGCCTTATTTTTATTTTCTGATGCTAGCCAAGAACATAGCTATGTCATGACATGGTATAATTCCACATGAGGATAAATGGCACTCCAATGGTTGTCACTAGCCGAAGGGAGGTTACAGGGGTATTTAGTGAATGTTCCCCTCTGCCCCCCAAAGCGAAGGCAGCTTTGTCCCCTTTCACAATGGACTCTTTTCCTTCCTTCAGTGGAAAGTTTTGGCCCACTAACCCTGTAGCTGAGTATGCTTCTTACAAATTGATGGTCACTTTTAAATAATGCATAACTACAGCAAAATTGTTAATAACTCACTAGGGCAGTTATAGTACTCATAACATATAGAACTGACAAAGAAAAGTGTTTTGTTTATATATTTACACACAGACATATTGCTCATAGGAACTAAAAAAAAAATTAAAAGGGATAAGCTAAATATAAACATGGTATGTATTAGTTTCTGATTTCTTGGTTTCTGAACTCTTTCTAGGCACTTTCTAGGTCTGTGGTACTTCTAGAAATCCTAGATAGGAAGGCAGAAGATAGAGGAAGCTAGGAAATATAGAAGGGGTGGAAACTAACAGGGTTCCATTTTGAATATCATGGATATGAACTGGAAAGGAAAGTCTGAGGAAAAGGAATGTGGGACACAGAAGGAAAAAAGCAGAATGCTGGGCCACTGCAAGACATGGGATTGTACCCCACAAAGCCATCCTGTTAGCACAAGGATTTCCATCTGCATAACAGAACAACTTCTCCCATGGCCCCCTCCAATTTGCTCTAGGGGTTTTGCTCTTGCATTTACAGGGAAACTTTGTTGGCAACAACCCATGGTACCACACAAGACAATGTTTCTATTGCTAATGTAGAGGCTTCCTCCTCTCTGCCTTGCTTTGAGGAAGGGGGTTTCTCAAGGTGAGCTAGAAATCTTCCTTGAAATTTAGTTAAAAGTTGACAGTTATTTTAAAGTTATCTAATTTTTAAAAATCTAGCCAGTGTGCAATCCTCCATGATATTTAGAACCAGAATATTGCTGTCTTAAAATAGTATATTTTTCAAAGACTCCCTAGGCTTGAATCCCTCAGTCATTGCTCCAGTTCTGTCACAAGCTGACATAAGAACATTTTTTTAAAACTAGTATTAGCATATAATTAGAACTGAAAGTTTAATGGGATGATATTTTTAAAATGATGAATACCACAATCCGTACAGTTGATGTCACAGCTGATGCTTCTGGTACCAGCAGATAAAAGGGTCATGGCATTCATCCACCAGTATCTCAGAAGTCTGTGCATACATGGTAAATATGTAAAAACAGCTGCTGGAACCTTAGGAATTGGTTATTCCATCACTGCCTTAGGAAGCACATCTTTAGGCATTCAGTATGAACATGTCTTTGTCCATGGAGTTTTCTTGGCAGGGATACTGGAGTGGCTTGCCAGTTCCTGCTCCAGGTGGATCACATTTAGTCAAAACTCTCCACTATGACCTATCCATCCTGGGTAGCCCTGCACGGCATAGCTCACAGCTTCTCTGAGTTATTCAAGCCCCTTTGCCACAGGCAAAGTGATCCCTGGAAAAGCCCCTGATGTTGGGAAAGATTGAGGGCACAAGGAGAAGGGGATGACAGAGGACGAGATGGCTGGACAGTGTTCTTGAAGCTACCAGCATGAGTTTGACGGAACTGCGGGAGGCAGTGGAAGACAGGAGTGCCTGGCGTGCTCTGGTTCATGGGGTCACAAAGAATCGGACATGACTAAATGACTAAACAACAACAACATGAACATGTGATGCAGCTTTCATGCATAGGGATGGAAGGATCTGTCTATTTCAGTTCTCTCAGTTTCTCATTTTCCCATCTTGAATTCATTTCTCCAGCAGAAATTTGCAATTTATTTATTTTTAAAAAACGGGTGAAGATTCTTCAGTGAATTTCTTCTAATAGCCACATTCTTGTCTATCGTTTTGGCACAGTCTCCCTTGGGAGGTGGTTGACTCTCCCTCCTTGGAGGTTTTTAAGCAGAGCTTGGATGGCCATCTGTCACGGATGCTTTAGTTGAGATTCCTGCATTGCAGATAGTTGGACTAGATGACCCTTGGTGTCCCAACTTTACAATTCTATGCTACTATGACCAACATATACTTCTTTTTTGCAAGTAGCTTCTCTTAATAGAATGCCATTTTGTATGTTCTTTTCGCTAATATATTCATTTTTATACACATTTCCCCCTAATATATGCATTTTTGTAAACAATGTTTGGTTGGAGAACAACGGTGCTACATTTGGATCCTACTCACACAGTGCCTCCTCCTGGCTGACATGGATTGTACATGTGGCCAACACATGCATCAATATCTGAGACCAAGGGTGGCACTCTCATCAAGTGCTCCCTTCCTTGTTTTTTGTGTTTGGATTCCATTGACTGCTATGTACTGGTGGCAGGAAGCCAATATATAGGCTAGTATATTTGCAAGGGGAAAACCCGTGTTCAAAACACTTGGCGCAGAAGTGTAGTGAAGAAAATATGAAATAATTTCATGTTTTCCACCATGAGCTCCTTTAAGACAAAAAAGATACACAAAGACAGCCTTCATTACAACAACACTTCTACAAAGATGCCATAATACTGGTAACTTGGAAGACAGAAAGCATTTAATTTTTGTAGTGTTGTGCAGTTGAGGCCTACACAGGGACAGAAAAAATCAGAGTGAGGAAATCACCGGTAATGACGTATGTCCTTTGGAACCCCATGGTAGGCCGGCACCAGAACAGGCTTTCATTTTAAAATTTCTAACACTTCACTCCAGGAAAAATCTCATAAAGTCTGACTAAAGTTTACTTCAAAGACTTGGAAGCAAACTCCAGCTTATGAATTGTTGAAATTCAGCCATCCATGTTCTTTGATGGCTCTACAACAGTTTATGGTGGGAACGGGAAAAGGCCGACAAATTTTATTGGAATTATTGGCACGATATGGAACCGCAATCTCTGAGCAAGCATTCAAGTTAATCCTAGTTATCAGACCAAACCTGAGCACTTTAGTTCTTCTATAAAATCTCGCGGGGGAACTAATGGCCATTAGCGCTTAGGAACTTGGCTTTGGTTCACACTAATAAAGCCACAACTCTGCAATACCTCAAAGTGTGTTAACAAGAAACTTGGTTCTGGATTATCTATGACAGGATAGCACAACATGCACCAAGTGGGAGTGGTTTTGGCACTTCTTCAATGGTGATATAGTTTAGCCATTCTCAATCTAGGAAAGCGGGTGGTGCATCAAACATGTCCAGGTACTGTTGCGTGCAAGGCACTGTGGAACCAGTAAGACACTAGAGTGAAAAATCTGACTTGAACTCCCATGCTCCTTAAGAAATAATAATAAAAGTCTTCTATTGCAAATACTTCCTAAACGAAAGGAGGAACACCATCATTTTAGGTTAAATAAAACAAATGCAAGCTGTATGAATGCTAAGAGCTATTCATGGCTGCTAATACGTTAACACAATGCCACTGAATCACAGCAGTGTGAAGATGAGATCTCTCCATTCTTGGCAGAAAGCTGTGAAGCAGTATATAGCCTGGGCATTGAAAAGGTCCTTGCTGCTCAATTGCTAGATGCCTCTGCCAATGATTTGAGGAAACATTTTTGCACAGGCTAAAAAGGTAACAGAATAAATATGGCCAGATAATGTTTGTGTTGCATTTTAAAACTTCCCTGCTATAACTATATCTATGTAGCACTTACTTTATACAGTGTTTTGCAATATTTATTGTGTCCACTTTCCCAACAGTCATTTGCAACTGCTTACAGATGGAAAAGCCAGACAATTAATACAAGGCCTACAAAATGGGTTTACTTTGCTGGTAGCATTTGAACCCAGTTTTCTGGCCCCAAACCAGCTTCAATCACATTACACCAGGGGTCAGCAAACTTTTTCAGCAGGGGACTGGTCCACTGTCCCTCAGACCTTGTGGGTGGCAGGACTATATTTTGGGGAGGAAAAATGAACAAATTCTTATGCCCCACAAATAACCCAGAGATGCATTTTAAACAAAAGGACACATTGTCCTCATGTAAAGACACGCTAATTCCTAGACCATCCGGGGGCTGGATTTAGAAGGCGATTGGGCTTGATCCGGCCCCTGGGCCTTAGTTTGCCTACCCATGCAGTACACATTATCATCGGTAGCAGTAATAGTAGTAGTAATAGTAGTAGCAGTAGTAGTAATAGAAGAAGCAGCAGCAGCAGTAGTAATAGTAGTATTTTCACACAGTGGCGTAGCATGGGTTGTCAGCACCCGGGGCAAGGCAAGTAATTTGCGCCCCCTAACCCGTGGAGCGAGCGCCCCCCCATATTGCGCCCGGTGCGGCCGGCCCCCCCTGCACCCCCCACGCTACGCCACTGTTTTCACATTGCCCTACCTCTCATGGAAGCCAAAACAAAAATAAAACACATAGACAAATAAAAACATCTATGTTACAGAAATCATCGACATACAAAAATACAGATTCAAAACTGCTGCAGTTTTATAACAGTTATGTCCCCAAAGGCTGAGTGAACGAATACATCTTCTGGTGTCATTAGTGTGTGGGACAACTGTACTTCCAACCAGAAGGGAATTTCCAAAACCAGCAGCACTATATGCCCTGTTCTGAAGTACTGCCTAGGTATACAATATTGACTCCAAAGCCATGCCCAAGCTGGAACCAAGCATGAAGATAGAAACTATGGGTGCTTCTCTAGGTACTATTACTGGGTAGGATTCCATCACATACCAGCATATTCAGGTTGTGAAGTCAAAGTTGCTTTGGCACTGCTGCGCCACAACAACACACACACCCTTTGACTTTTTGCTTTAAGAAAAGTGATAAGAAAGCGTGGTAGGAAGTGCGGGATAACACTTGTTTGACACAACATCATATAATCTCCCTGCGAACAAATCATAATGAACACTCAATAAACAGGTTTTCTGTTTATTGTGATCTTCAGATAAAGGGCAGTGAAATATACTCAGAGTCGCGCTCAGTACATAACAGGCAGTATATCAATTTAATAAAGAATAATATTCTAAGAGACTGTCCTGAAAGGAGTTTTCTCTACAAGGGCATCTGCAAAAAGAATTTCATTTTAGGTAATGACTAGAGTGGCAAAGGAGGGAGGAAATGAGGCAGGATTATGGAAGGGGTAGGAATGAGTGATAGAAAAGCAGTGTTTTAACTTGTCCACATCCAGGCAATGCTTCCCATTTAGGAACATGTGCCATCTTGAAATAAACTCTGTACTAGTGCCATTAGGACCTGGTCCATGTTCACAGCACAGCTGGCTTTATAAGCGCAACCGTGGCATCCAATGTACCCTCAGATCCTGTAATAGCAAAGTCATTTCTCATTGCCTCCCACTAGTGAATTCCCAGCTGAAGGCTTTTCTATACTCAGAACCAGCTCTGCTGGTTGAGGAGGAGGAGGTCATCGCAGCAAAAGAGAGCAGTGGCAAATAGCATTCACGCTTTGCATTCCCTTTGCTAAATTCCAAGTGGATTTCCCATTTATTTTAATCTGAGGGAAAATGGCTGTCAAATTGCACAGGGAGTCGCAGGTAGGCAGTCCTAAGAATAGCAAGAGCTCACATGTAACAAATAACTGCGGCTTCCTACATTATATGCGCACTTCTGCAAATCACTCTCACGACAAAAATGAAATAAAGCGGGAAGGATTTATACCTGTGCTTACCAGAGATTATGTGGGATTACAGAAGCTAACAAAAGTTCTAAACCAAGCTGCACACATTTTCTCAACCATTTCAAAGGTGAAAATGGGGACACCACTCTGTTGCATGAGCATTTAGGACTAAGCCATGGTAGACAACTGTAGTCGTTTAGAATGCTTAGTCCTTAAGGTACTGTAAAACCATTTGTTCCATTTATATTATAATTTCTGATGGTCTGAAACTTTGCCTCTCCACTTCCACAGGGCCATTAGCTGGCAGGGCGAATTGGAGACTTTTGTAGTAAGTTGGGGAAAACTCTAAGGTTTTTCAAGGGCACGGGCTTACCATGTTCCACAAGGCAGCAGAAGCTTTCACAGTCTCTCTCTTTTACTCAAAAAAATGTTTTGCCACCACATGGTGCTGGAACCACAATAAGCAGCAGACCAGCAGCTGTCCTCATTGGTATCAAAATGGCCCCATGGAAACAGGACTAAGTCATAGGATGGCATTGTTTCCAGTGGCACTGTTAGTAAAAAATATTTTTATATGCATAATTGCTTTATCTATGTTTCACTGATGTTTTCTTTGTTAAATCACTTCAAGATGTTTTATATGGCATGATTCATAAATGGAACAAACAAACAGATGCATTAAAAAGGTGTCTGCCCCCCAGCACCACTTGTCCCCCTGAGAAGACCATTTTTATGCCATTCATCTGCATCAAATGAGCCAAAGGTAGAATCATAGAATTGTGGTGTTGGAAATAACCCTGGGGGTCATCTAATCCAGTGTTTCCCAACCTTGGGCCTCCAGCTGTTTTTGAACTACAATTCCCATCATCCCTGACCACTGGTCTTGCTAGCTAGGGATGATGGGAGTTGTAGTCCAAAAACAGCTGGAGGCCCAAGGTTGGGAAACACTGATTCTAATCCAACTCCCTGCAATGTAGGAATCCTGGGTGGGCTTGAACCACCAACCTTCTGGTTAGCAGCCAAATGCACTGACATATTGTTCCTTACTTATTATAGAATAAATGAATTTAGGCTTCCTGTCAAACAACAGACAAAATATGAGCAGAAAAATTGAGTTAACTTATGGAGAGAGTCTTCCACTCACAAGATTCCTTCCATTTGTGAAAGTTTCTTTCATTAATGGAGGCTACTTCCATTAATAAAAGGCAACCTTTGGGACCAGCCCAATATGACGCTTCAGATATTAAAGCTCGTTCTTTTTTCTCTTCACCTCACTGAGATTTGCAACATTTTCCTTTTTGTAGTATTGCTATATAAAATTCTCCTTGCCCTGTTCAGTTTCTATATTCTCAAGTGTTTTTCTTGCCCCCAAGAGAAATGAAATGTATGTTTGTATGCTTGTATATTCGTAATAATGCTGTGTATTAATGCTGAATTATTTTCACAATAAAAACTTTTCAAATTAAAAAAAAAGAGAATACATATATAAAGTTACTTAAGCCAAGACCAGTTGCATTGAAACTACTTGTGGTGAGATAAAACAGATTTCTTTTTCTGTTAAGGTATTTTTAAAGGTGGAGTAATTTGTATATGCATCTATAAAATGTGTCATCACTCTGCATTTGTCAGTCTATATTTTATTTCTATGTACTCTTACTGTTAGCGTGAATGATTAACTCAATAAATTCCTGTTTTTCACATGTTGCTTGTGAAAGTTTGTTTCAAGGAACACATTTTAAAAATATATTCTAATTATGGTTTTGATGTAATAAACTTGCTTAAAGAATTTACCTGGGCTATCTCATGATTCGGTTAAGACAGCCAATGCTTGTTTATGGGAACACTCAGTGCTTGATGTTCAAAGATCCTAAACACATGATCAGGAATGCATGTGAGAAGTCCACATCCTTGTGTGTAAACATCACACTTGCAAACACTGAAAGGAAGGGAGCCTAAAAGTCAGTTCAATTCACAGGGGTACAAAGTTTTCATAAACCCCTTCCAACCATCCATGGATCCTGCAAAAATGGTCTGATAATCCTGTGTAAAATTATCATGTGACTCAATATTTCAAAGTAATGACTCCTACAGAGGTTTCCAAGAACAGAGTGCCACTTCTTGAGCAGTGGAGAGCCAGTGTGGTGTAGTGGTTAAGAGCGGTAGTCTCATAATCTGGGGAACCGGGTTCGCATCTCCGCTCCTCCACATGCAGCTGCTGGGTGACCTTGGGCCAGTCACACTTCTTTGAAGTCTCTCAGCCCCACTCACCTCACAGAGTGTTTGTTGGGGGGGGGGAGGGAAAGGAGAATGTTAGCCGCTTTGAGACTCCTTAAAGGGAGTGAAAGGCGGGATATCAAATCCAAACTCTTCTTCTTCTTCTTAAAAGCCTACTGTGATCACAGTTTTTGGAATCCTCTAACTCTCTGAAACCATCTTCCATGATGTTATGATTATAATGGGAACAACAGGAAGCTTAGACAGCTTTCCAAAAGTACAAAGGGGATAGCGTTCAATAAACAAAAACAATATATTTACCTGGGTCTTCTATAGACAAATTCTTTGTTAACCACTGAACGATGTCAGAACCTAGAAAAAAATGTGAAAAATAATTAAAATGCAGCTGCTATATTTTAAACATGTATGACATTCTAGAAAAGAAAAGTTTCCCCAAGAGTGCCCATTTTTATTAAGCTGCCTAAATCTGCAACAATCTGCACTTTCCTTGGAGTAAGCTCCATGGAATACAAAATGAAAAATGTAGAACTGGACATAGTCTGTTTCCCATTGTCAAAGAAATATTTATCATGGACACTGTGGTCACAATGAGGCCCTCGCACCACACTTTCGCTTTAATTATTCAATACCTGCTTATTTAATTTGGACTTTCACAGTCTACCGTGTTTTTAATATTCTGTGGGGAACCGCCCAAAGTGGCTGGGGAGGCTCGGCCAGATGGGCAGGGTATAAGTAATAAATTATGTTGTTGTTGTTGCTGCTGCTGCTGTGCACAGGTCCTACATTCTGGCAGTAGATTTGATAGCAGCTCGCATTGGGTTTCCCTATATTGTCAAGGTATTATGCTCAAGTACTATGGCTTCCAGGAGAGCATCCCTGGGACTGTCAGGTGCATCAGATCTCTCTCATCAAGGAGAGCTTGCATAGTTTAATCCCTTTGCTTTCCCTCTCATTGTTTCCAATAATTTGGAAATTGTTTAAATAAAAAACTAAAAAATTGCAAACTGGTGTGGAAATGGGGAACTGAACTTAAGACTGAACTTCAGAGAAAGAGAAAAACTTGACAGATTTGCCTTTGCCTACAAAAACCGTCCCTGTGCTGTGGACACCGTTAGTTTGTTCTGCATCCCTTTAAAAAAAATGTAGCATTTTATTCCACATTCCTGGTTGGTTGATTGATTGATTTGTTACAAGCATGTAAAAACAGCTTAAAATCCCAAAATCTCAATTATGTTCCTATCTAGCTATTGAACTTTGCTCATGGATTTTCCTGCTGTGCATTGTCTTTACCTCTGAGGCCTGCTATGTGTTTCTTGCACTCTTGTGTCCCATCTACACTGTACATTTTAAGCACACGGCTTCTCCCGAAGAATCCTGGAAACCGTAGTTTGCTAAGGAATTGTAGCTCTTTGAAGGGCAAGCTTCTGTTGCCATGATTGCTTGGGAGAGCAACTTTTTGCATGGGTCCTGAAGTTTTCTCAGTCATTGCTCGATTTGATACCCCCTCCATGCAATGTTTCTCAGCTCCTGCACATACATTAGCAAGTTATATAATTGGGGGGGGGTAATTGGGGGGGGTAATTCATGAACTAAATGTACAGCAAAACTTTGGCTAAGCAAAAATTCTCTTCTAATTGCAAATTCCAATTAGAACTTCAGTTGCATAACCCTGTGTTGTGAATAAGGAATACAGGCAATACCAAAGATGGTTATTAAGTCGCCACAAACTTGTCCACCCACTGCACAGCAGAGGTGACACCACCTTCCCCTTAAAGGCATAACACACAAACACACACAAGACATCTCCTTTATGCCGAGTATTTTTGGGCTTGTCATTTCTGTGGTGGCCACAGAATCAAGTTTCTGTTGTACTTTTCAGGCAATGTATTACACAATGGAAAGATGGCAGGAAGGTACATGCTAGAAAATTACTAAGTCAGCTTCAGGGGCCACTTTTCCCACAAAGTAGTTACTCAAATCAAAACATTTCAGATATGAATCTAGGGAGAGAATATTTTGGTCAAAGCTGTTGGCGAGTCAAATTAAAGTACACAGATCAGTTAATCTGCTGTTCATTTAAAGCAGTTTAATCATAGTGACTTCAGAAGAGCTAAAGAAATTCAAATACTCCAGCTTAACATCAGGAATTCAACATTTCCAATTTTCAGCTTTAGCCAGAGGTACAATGCCGAATTCACAAAGTGCATTACAGTATCTTATGTTTCATATTTTTTTACTGTTGTTTCATAAAATTTATTCACCGCTTAGTTTGTAAAAGCAGTTTACAAAAATAATAAAACAATTTAAAATTGCTAAAAAAAACTTAAAACAACTATTTAAAACATTAAAAAAAATCAGTGATAAACTAAGACAGTTTAAAAACTCATCAGTGTCTGGTTATATGTGGATTTAACAGTATATTGTATGGCAGTTGCCTATATATGAGGCATGTTTTTAGTCACAATTTCACTTGACTTTTTTAAAAATACAGACACCATGGGAAAAATAAGCCTCATCTTTCTTGGTGTTGCTATTATAGATGATTATGATCAGCAAATCTGTTCCACCAAACTATTCCACTAAGCTTATACTGTATTTTACGACATTAATGCACATCTACATAGAACTAAAATGATTATGCAAAATTATCTAGCAAGACAAGATTCCTAAATTATATAGGTCTTACAGTTATCCCTCATGCAGAGAAAATATTTATTCTTGCATCATCAGTACACCCTTTCATTACAGTTACCGTAAATGTCAATAATAAAAAAATCAGCTTTAATTTATGTCATTGCAAATCAAGAGTTACCTAGCAGTCAAGGAAATTGGCACACCACAAACACATCTATTTTTTTAAAAAAAAATGTGATCATAGAATCATAGAATTGTATAGATGTGAGGATCCTAATGCTGTGTATAGAATATAAATATACTTTTCACTTGGAGCATTTGAAAAGCCAAAAAGAATTCTGCCTTGGGATTCAACGGGGCTTTTATAAGTGTTTCAGGCACCTTCACAGAAACAAAATATGTCCCTCCTCCTGGATCCGTCAGAGATATGTCAGTGTAAGTCCTCCATCCCAGCTCGGCCAACTTATGAGCTCAGGCCAGGGTAAGTCCTGAAAAGGGCTGCATGGGGCAGCATAGGGCAGCAGCAGAACCAGTGCTATTCCAAACTCTGTTCAGCCCAGTCAAATGACCTAGCAACCTAGCAGAAATTACACAGGCAAAAAGGGGTGGTGTAAGACAAACTACGGTATATTTTAAAGCTTCATTTCCCTCTGCCAGGCTGAGGCCAGCTCAGGCAGCTGTAACCCAGCTTCAAAGCACAGTTTGGGGTAGGGTGAGTTACACCAATATAATCTACCCCCATCATAAATTAGACGGACTTCCTTGCCTGTGCTGCCCCAACGAACCTCTACCAGGTTCCCCTACTGTTGGCTTAAATCCCAGTGGGTGCCAGCCACCATTGCCTAGTCTCAGCAAGTTTCTTTCTCTTCCCTTTTCCACAGATTGATTTCACTGCATTCTAGCTGTACTATGTGCATTAGCACATGTTCTTAGAACTGATAGCTTGTATGATTATTATTATTGCAAATTCTTCTAAACCTAGGCTATTTTGTTAGTGTGTTGTTTATACAAACATGTGCCGATTAATTCTATGGAGACCTATTTTTAATAAGTGTCAATTCCCTTTGGATGCAACAGAATTATTTGAAATTTATTTTATTTTCCTTGACCACATTAATCCACGTGCACCTAGATCCAGTGGCATGTGAGCAGCTACTCCCACAGGACCCGAGTTCTGGGTGTTGGGATCCTACCTGAGCAGGTGGGGGGACGTAATCCCCTCTCCACCTATCAGGTGCTTGATTGGCCAGTGGCAGGCAGGCTTGGATGCAGGGCTGGCTTTGGGGGCAGGAATGGTGAAGCAGACAGGTTTCCCTCAGGTCTGCTGCTGGTGCATTTAAACAACCTGCACCTGGAACTCCTACCTTATTTTCCTTATCGGGTCCTGGTCAACTGTTGTCATGAACTGCAGGATTTCCGGGACGAGGAAGAGGATCCTGGTGAGGGGTGTAGCTGGGAGTGAGTCACGTTGGAGCAAACTGGGGATGGGGAAGGAGAGGTCGTAGTAGACCATAATCACAGGGTGACAGAGGATGATGAGGGGGCAGGGGCTGGTGCACCAGAAGCCGAGCAGCGGGACCCATCACCAGAGCCAGAGAGACCTCCATCCCCATGAATACGTTGGGTCCTAAGGCATAGGGAACAGTGGACAGGGCAGTCCAGGAAGCAGGGGCAGGCCAGGGCCTGCAGCCTAGTTCACTAGCTGACCAGGTGGGGAAGGAGTCATGTGACTCCTCAGCTGGGGCAAGCTGAGAGCAGGTGAAGGTCACATGCCTCATGAAGCCCAGATGCTACAATCAGCAGACACAGTATAAGAAAGCAGCAGAGCTGAGGTACTGTGTCTGCTCAACTGCCCGTGCTGAGGGACCTCGCCTGGGATTCTTCTTGGACCTTCATGGGTTTCTACTGTGAGACTAACTGCTGAACTACTGTCTTGGCTTACTTGGACTGAGCCCAGACTGTGTTTCCTGATCTTTGGACTTGGCCTGAATGGATTGGCTTCTGGGCTTGGAACTTTGTCGTATGGATTGGCTTTTGGGAAATGGAACTTCGTTGTGTCAATTGGCTTCTGGGCGTGGAACTTCGTCTTGGCACAATGTCTGCCAAGTAGTATGCCAGGGGATCAGGACAAGTGTGCTGTGTCCTCATTTAATCTAGTTGGTGGAGACAGAGGCAGCCCGAAGCCTTGGCCTGCAACTGCAGACTCCCACGCACACTGTGCACTTCATAACAACCCCCTTAATGGCGCCTGTGGTTAGACCCTAATACTTACCCTGAGATTTGTAGCAAAGTAAATGGTGGCTGCCCTCCTCTATATACTAGAAAGAGAGCAATATTTTTCCACAAGCATCATCTGACTCTTATCAAGTGTACTTGAACTGAACTTGTTTCACAGTAAGCTCAACTCCTCCTGCAAGGATTGTTCTGAAAAGGAGCCTTGCTTGATTTGATCACCTCTGTTGCTGCTGAGAACACTAAATGAGGAACAATAATTTCTTAAGAACAGGTATGAAACTTCTGTTGCCTCTACAAAAGAACAATATGATTTTCTTTGGCTGAAGGTTCTTAAAAGAAGTGAAGTAACTAGTCTGTTTCTCCACCACTACCCAATCTAATGTTAAGCCACTTTAAGTAGTTCCAAGTATTTATATGGTTACTATTTTAAAAATATGCGAAGAAGCTCCTTTGTTCCCTGGAGGCGGTTCAGCTCTTGTGTGTTAACTGAGTGCAAATTTTCACAGCTCAGTTGCAAGAAACTCAGAAAAGAAGGTGGAGACTGGGAAGCACAGCAGCAGGCTCAGTTACAGGGGCTATTCGATTAGCCTTCATTAACAGTGTCACAACAGAGCCATGTTTTCACATCATCTCCTTTCTTCCCAAGTTATATTCCACGCAGAAACTGAACTAATCCTTTTCTCTAAAAAGCATCAGTAACACTCTGCAATTTGCACATCAATAACCTCCCCCATAAAACAGTAACAGCTGCTTGTGACTGTTAGTCACAGTTTAGCAATACAAGAACAAGCCTAGTTAAGCCTCGGACTTACATGCTCCCCCTCCTCCCCTGACACGGCCAAGATGAAAAGTTAAGAAGCTTTCACTTCCATTTTTGATTATGCACAACTTGCCATCTCTTTTGAACCCAACAAACGGTGGTTAACTTTAACTACAGGTTACTGAAACAAGTCAACTTAAAACCGTAGGATAAGAAATTGGTTTGTTTCCACAAGCCCGTTAAGTTTAACCACAGTTTAGCCACACTTTAATGTTTCATCCAACCTCTAATCTAACATGGAAACGGAAGCTTCCAGTCTCCTCCTTGGCACCACAATGGAGGAGGTGTAGAGGGAGGCAGCATGTAAACTGTGGCTCATCCTTGTGACACCAACACATAATTTAACATTTTGTGCAAACTCTCCCATTGTCTACCAAGCTACAACCTGAGTTTCTCCTTCAGTATCTATCCTGTTGTGCTCCAGCTCCATTGTGCTTAGCTGACTATGACTTGCAGCCTAGTGCAAACAATTTGCATGCATAAGTCTGGTTTCAATGCGTGGGGTGGCCTTTCTGTTTCAAGGTACAAGAGTACCTTAACAGCTAAAGTACAATAAGTCTCCTCAGCTTCAAGTCCCCTCAACGGGGCTCTTCACGAACAACATGGTTGACATACTTATTAAACAAAGCACCTGTTGTTGTTTTCCTGTCTCTGAAACACTGCGATGCTCTGCAAGAGGTCAGTGGGACAATGGATGAAGTTTAAGTATTTGCATAGCAAATTTGCTTAAATTAGCCAATTTTCATGCTACATAAAATGAACTTGAGCCAGTTTCCTTGTTTACTCACTATCTGGAAAACAGCCTGAATGACTTTTTATCAGCATGTTTACATGCAAATATTAATATGAACAAAGAAGCAAGGTTAGCCAAGATGATTTCATACTTGCAAGACTTTTCTGTGAAAGAAGAACATGTCATCCATCTATCCGTGTTATTATAGTTTGACAGCTAATCAGACTTTCTGTAGAAGCTGGTGTCCCATTCTACATTTCCTGCTCCCACACACCTACAATTAGAATATTACATTTGCCACAGTTACCCATTTATATCATTAGGTTAAATAAGAACCAGATTAAATAAGTTGCAAGAATTGTCATTCATGTTCTCATTAATGTGTGAACTGTTCTATGTGGATCTCTATTTAACATCAGACTTGTTGCTGACATAACCTTAGAGTAAGACTAACGAAACCTGCAACTGACCTGACCTGGAAATCTAAGAATCTAAAAATCTGGGAAGTTCGTTGGAGCCACTAGGATTGTTGCAGTGTTACCTCTGATGAACAGATGCTGGTTTGTACCAAAACCTTGTTTTGGTCTCATATTCATTAATGTGAATGCACTAGCCAAGACTAACTATCATCTGAAAGTGCCACCTAAAAGAGCAAACCTTGTCACTATAAACCAGACAGCCCTGAACTGTAAGAACATGCTGTCTTTCCGACATCAAGCACTATGATCCCCGAGAACAAATTCTAAAAAAAAATATATATAAGCATCTCTGATGGCTAAGGTTATATTTGTACTATACCCTAGTCACTTTTTGCACTAGTTTCCCTCAGCTGTTTGTCAATCCCCATACAACCGTAACCATTTGGGACCATATATTAACATATTACGGTTGCTATAAGAAGGTTGCTATCACTGTTAGGAATGTAGGAAGCTGCTTTATCCTGAGTTAAACAGTTGGTCTATCAGGCTCAGTATTGTATCTACACAGACTGACTGGTTCTCAAAGGTTTCAAACAGGATACTCCCCCAGACCTTCCAGGAGATGTCAAAGCTTGTACCTAAGACCTTCTTCATTCAAAGCATGTGCTATACCATTGAGCTAAGGTCCTGTCCCATTGTTAAATGTTTATTATTAACTATGATAGTAATCAAAATGCCTTCAGGGCAACTTGTCCTTCACCATCCATTATAATGCTGCTGTGATTATTTGGCAATAACATCAAATGACAAAGACAGTGGTGCCAACTCATCCAAGCAGCACTAGCTAGCATTTTGGTCAGCTCACAATATCATAAGTTGCAAGAATATACTGTAAACTTGAACAATTATGGTTGAACCAACATCCCAACATTCCACCTTAATCCTATGTCCCTAAATGTAATTACCTGGAAGGCAATTTCTTTAAAGCCTTGCTAGGCTAACCCCCAAGTAACAAAAGAAATGAATTAAGACTGTGGCACAAAATTCCTTTTAATAATATGGTATCATTGCTGTTTTTTGACACTGCAAACTGATCTGTGTACTGTGGTACCTCGGGTTAAGAACTTAATTCGTTCTGGAGGTCCGTTCTTAACCTGAAACTGTTCTTAACCTGAAGCACCACTTTAGCTAATGGGGCCTCCCGTTGCCACCACCACACGATTTCTGTTCTCATCCTGAAGCAAAGTTCTTTTTTTAAAAAAATATTTTTTATTGAGTTTATAAAATACAAAAACGAAAACCAAATTACAAATTTCAGCAAATCAGGTGAACTTCCCCGCATCTTCCCAACCCTGCATTCTCTGTATATATAAAACATCAGCAATTTGTTAATTTATTTCAAAACTTAATGTAATTTTCATTTTATCGTGTTACCTAATCTCAAAAATGTTGTAACCCAGATCTTAAAAATTTTAATTTCAACACAATAAAGTTGTTTCATTGCACCACCTCTGGCTTCTTGTACCTTAATTTCCATTTCATTAATTTACGGTTGCTGAGGCTATAATTTCCTAAAAAGTGCATTTTTTAGCATTCATACAGCTTGTAGTGTTTTTTCAAATAGTCCTTAAATTTCTTCCAGACTTCCTCCGTTGTTTCTTCCCCCAAGTCTCGAATTCTGCCAGTCATTTCGGCCAATTCCATATAGTCCATCAACTGCGTCTGCCATTCTTCCAGCGTGGGTAGATCTTG
Source organism: Podarcis melisellensis (assembly GCF_964234715.1). Classification (NCBI taxonomy): domain Eukaryota; kingdom Metazoa; phylum Chordata; class Lepidosauria; order Squamata; family Lacertidae; genus Podarcis; species Podarcis melisellensis. The sequence goes on along the minus strand of NC_138530.1, from coordinate 44,091,883 downwards.
TGTCTTCCAATGCTTTGCAATCAGGATCCTTGCTGCTGTGGTAGCATACATAAAGAAAATTCTATCTTTCTTAGCCACTCTCTGGTCTACCATGCCCAGGAGGAAGGCCTCAGGTTTCTTAGGTAAGGTAAATCTAAGTACCTTTTTTAATGCATTATGAATCATCTGCCAAAAGGCCTTCACTTTCGGGCAGGTCCACCAGAGGTGAAAGAATGTCCCTTCCGCCTCTTTACATTTCCAACATTTGTTGTCAGACAGGTGGTATATCTTTGCAAGCTTGACTGGGGTCATGTACCACCGGTATACCATTTTCATAATATTTTCCTTCAAGGCACTACATGCCGTAAATTTCATTCCGGTGTTCCATAACCTTTCCCAGTCTTCAAACATAATGTTGTGCCCCAAATCCTGCGCCCATTTTATCATGGCGGATTTAACTATCTCATCCTGTGTATTCCATTTAAGCAGCAAGTTATACATTCTCGAAAGTAGCTTGGATTTTGGCTCTAGCAGCTCTGTCTCTAATTTCGATTTTTCCACCTGGAATCCAACCTTTTTATCCGCTTTAAAAACTTCCTGAATTTGAGCATAGTGCAACCAATCTCGCACCTTGTTTTTTAACTTTTCCACGCTCTGCAACCTCCAATTGTCTCCAATTTCTTCAATAATTTCCCAATATTTAGGCCAGTAGGCCTCCATGTTAAGTCTCTTACGTGCCTTGGCCTCCACCGGTGAGAGCCACCTTGGAGTCTTACTCTCCAATAGGTCTTTATATTTTATCCAGACCATCAAAATTGCTCTTCTGACAATATGGTTTTTAAACAATTTATGAATTTTAACCTTGTCATACCACAAATATGCATGCCACCCAAAAGCATTATCAAACCCTTCCAGATCTAGGACATCAGTGTTCTCCAGTAGAATCCAATCTTTCAGCCAGCAGAAGGCTGCAGCTTCATAATATAACCTCAAGTCTGGCAGGGCAAATCCCCCTCTTTCTTTCGCATCAGTTAGTATTTTAAACTTTATTCGGGGCTTTTTGCCCTGCCAAACAAATTTAGAAATATCCTTCTGCCACTTTCCAAAACATTCCACCTTGTCCACGATCTGTAGGGCCTGAAACAAAAATAACATTTTCGGCAATACATTCATCTTTATAGCTGCTATTCGGCCCAACAAGGAAAGTTTCAATCTTGACCATATTTCCAAATCTCTTTTAATTTCTGACCAACATTTCTCATAGTTATCTTTAAATAAATTCAAATTTTTGGAGGTCAGATACACCCCTAGGTACTTTACTTTTTTAACCACATTTAATTCTGTTTCTTTCATGAACTCATCTGTTTCTATAGTTGTCAAGTTTTTTGCTAAAACCTTAGTTTTTTGTTTGTTCAACTTGAATCCCGCCACCCGACCAAAATCGGAAATTAATTCTAACACTCTTTTAGTACTAGAGACTGGCTCCTGTAATGTTAATACCAAATCATCTGCAAATGCTTTCAATTTATATTGTTTCACTCCGACCACAATTCCCTGTGCCAACCGGTCCTTTCTAATCATGTTCAGTAGCACCTCCAGGACTGAGATAAACAATAGAGGAGATAGGGGACACCCCTGCCGTGTCCCTTTTTCAATTTTAAACTCCTCTGTCACCACGTTGTTTACTATCAGTTTGGCTTTTTGTTCTGAATAAATTGTTTCTATTCCATTTTCAAACCCCCGCCCCACTCCCATCCCTTCCAAATTTTTCTTCATAAACATCCAAGAAATATTGTCAAAGGCTTTCTCTGCATCAATAAAAATCAACACCGCTCTTGTGCTAAGGTTTGTTTGTAAAAATTCCAAAATGTCAATGATGTTTCTTGTGTTGTCAAACAGATGCCTGCCAGGGAGAAAGCCTGCTTGGTCCTTATGAATCACTCCATTTAGTACTTTTTTAAACCTACTTGCCAAAATATCTGCAAAAATTTTGTAATCCACATTTAAGAGTGAGATGGGACGGTAGTTCTTAAGTTGAGTTTTTTCAGTTTCTAGCAAAGTTCTTAACCCAATGAACTATTTCTGGGTAAGCAGAGTCTGTAACTTGAAGCGTCTGTAACCTGAAGCGTCTGTAACCCAAGGTACCACTGTATATTATCAGAGCAATGCTTACAACAGCTCTGTAAGGTAGACCTGTATTTTTATCCCCACATGGCAGGTGGGGAAAAGAGGCTGAGAGGATACTAGCTTGTTTAATACCATCTTGTGAGTTTGTGGCTGAGGAATGATTTGAGAAAACAAAAATGACAAGCCCCAAGGCGCAAATAATAATAAATCCTTACTGATTACATGACACATTTCAAGGTTATTTGGCTGTTCCCCAGAGAAATCTAGAATACTGTAGCAAAGCATCTTCTTAATAACAGTTTGTTTCCCTGATTAAGGTTTGAAACACATTGAATAAGTGTTCAGGTTTTATTAAATACATTTGAATGCCACCTTTCTCCTTCAGCAGTTGAAGTGAGATAAAACTCAAAAAGTGCCTAACAATGCAATCTGACACATGCCTACACAGCAGGAAGACCCACTGAGTTCAATACGTCTGACTCCCATGTAAATGTGTACAGGACTTACTCTGGAAAACCATTGGAAGACTTCAGGAAGTTTGATATTTCTGATGTATTTAAAGGATTCAGTGGCACTTGTAATTTTCTGACTTCTGCCTGAGACTCAGAACTGTGCATTTTGTTATCTATGACATAAAGGCCACTCCTGGCTATCTAGTGGAATATACTGGACATTTAGCATTCTATTTCCATCCCCATATTATTTCCAGGGGGGAAATCAGTTTGCAACTCTGTTAACTTAAAAAATAATGGGAGTTTTCCATTATAATTTCATGGTTTTTACTGCAGTGTAAAAAGCAGTGTTGGAAGTCAGTACAGAAGTGCTAGCATTATAACTAGGAAAACTTATTCAATAAACCCCATGTCCAACTGCAGCCCTGCTTAGTCCCTTGTACAAGACTTCATGCATCTGAAGAAGTGGACACTGGCATACAATAGCACATGCCAGAATACATTTTTAGTCTTGAAGATGCCTGAAAGCTTTGTTGTTTTGTGCTTCAACAGACTGATATGGAATTTTCTTCTCATTCCTAGACCTTAGCTTAGCTTATTTTGACCCTTCTGAATTTTATAATGTTACTCTCAACAGGGCAGTCGAGAGAATCTGAGAATGTTCCTTCTGTAGCTTTTGTTAACAGAATCTTCTGAAGTTCCTCTATTTTTAGAGATGTAGTTCAAGATATTTTTGTCACGGTCCAGCAAATGTCTGAGCGGAGGGCAAACTCCATGCACTCTACAAAATGAGATCTCCTGGCTGAACCTCCTTTCTCCTCTGTGCTATGTGATTATTTAAACCTCCACAAAGTGAGCTTGCCCTGTCACTACAGCAGTTTTATATCTGTCAATTTTTCATTCCAGAAACACAACAAGAGAGAGCCACAAACTCCATGCTATGAGGAGATGTTGGTGCTCCTGACACTGAGATTTACCCAATTGGTGTTGACCTATGACAGGACCTTTTCGGTGGTGGTTCCCCATTTTTTGAGTGCCTTCCCTGGTGAGGTGTGTCTGTCTCCATCATTATTAACTTTCAGGATGATTTTGAAAATGTTCCTGTTTACCCAGGCTGAAGGATACTATCCCTGGCAACTCTCAGATGGAAGAATATTTTTAATTCTTGTGGAGGAGCACCAAAGCGCCACTCTTCCCTCACAGTTTATCACTGGATGATGTGGTCTATCTACTATTCAGCTCTCTCTTCCTTTAGGATTGCAGCCTAATTGTTTATTTATTGAATGTGCAGTTTGTGTTATATAGTATTAATAGGTTGGTTGTTATTAGGCCATTTGTATCTTTTACAAGATGGTCATTTGCTTGCATCTATTTTTAGACATGCTACCTTTTAGTTTATTGTCCCCCGTGGAATATGTACTTGGAAGAAATCAGATGAAAACATGTTAGGTCACATCTGAGCTGTTGTGCAACTCTTACACATCTAGCTACTACAGATAGAGCAAGACGAGTATGAGTAATGGCTAAGAATAAGACAATAGTTATCTATTGTCTGGAAAGAGCTACAGAAAAGCAGACCTGAATTTCATTTCACAACACATGTGATGCAAACTTGGCTTGTTTTCTCTTTCTGCCACGCATTTTGCTGTGTAATTAAGCTAACCGCAGTTTATATTAGTTTCCAGGCTTAATAAGCTATTGCACATATTTTTAAATATATCTATTTGCAAGATTCCTCAAGACCATTTGAAAACCTGTTTGCTTGTAAAGGTTAAGGGAAATGTTTGATAAAGCATTTGAGATTTTATTCTTAGCAATCTTGCACTCAAGCATAGATGTTTAAAGGGCAAAATTGTGACATGAGAAGAGCTTGTGCAGTACTGACGTCAATGGGCCTGGCATACGCACATAGGATTGATTTTGGCTCCATGCTTGCTTTTTGTTTTTCCTTTTTGAGTGGGTTAGTTCATTTACACTGTTCTGAGCAAAACTTACTAATAGTAAGCCATACTTACTAGGGGGATGGGGGAGGAAATCAATTTAGTTTGCATTTAAAGGTGAACCTAACTCACACTTTTCAGAATGATACGCGAACCAAAACACACTCATCCTTTGAAATTCACTCTTCTCTTAATTTTGCAATGAAGTTCTCCAACCACGTAATGTGTAGAAAAATGCATATGCTAAGGTGAAGTGTGCATTCATTGAAAACAGCACCAAAACAACATTATAAAGTTGGGGGATCAAAACTAAGTTAGTGGGGCAGTCGCCCCACGAAGTATCCTGTTCTTCAATCAGCACGTCGTCCTGTAGCTCATTGTGATGAAATTCCAGTGCCTATCTTCGGAGAACTTCCTGACATTAGTGACGAAGATGCCTCCAGTATTGAAGGACATGAAGAAGAAGAAGTGGTTCTTGAAGATGATGCTCCACATCCATTTTCCCAAAAGGAGTTGAATGATCTAGTTCGCGACCTCAGCTTGTCAAAGGACTCTGCCGAACTGTTGGCATCCAGATTGAAGGGAAAAAAACCTCCTCTCTGACAGTGCTCGCATCAGCTTCTTGTGCAACAGGCATCAAGAGTTGGCTATAGACCTGGTACATCAGTATTCAGTGGTGGATTAAAGGTAAGTGCAAGAATTGGGGGCACCTGCAGCTGATGGCCCACCAACTTATTAGCATACATCACTGAGGAGAAGAAGAGGAGGAGTTTGGATTTGATATCCCGCTTTATCACTACCCAAAGGAGTCTCAAAGCGGCTAACATTCTCCTTTCCCTTCCTTCCCCACAACAAACACTCTGTGAGGTGAGTGGGGCTGAGAGACTTCAGAGATGTGTGACTGGCCCAAGGTCACCCAGCAGCTGCATGTGGAGGAGCGGAGACACGAACCCGGTTCCCCATATTACGAGTCTACCACTCTTAACCACTACACCACACTGGCAAATTTTAAGATGATCTGAGGATACGATGAATTGCTATTGTTGTAGTCCAGTATTTAGTATTCCAGCATTGTAATGTGTTGTTGCCACTCTTCATTTCTACTACACCATGAATGAAGTTAGTGGAGGCCTGGTCCATTTGGGTGGGGGTCGCCAAGCCAGTACCTGGGAAGTCCAGTTTGGGCAAGATCTAGCCTCCATACACAATGTACCTTCAAAGCACATCAAAGCACTGTTTGTGAGCTGTGTAGGCTAGCTGCTGTCAAAGACGGAATGCAGGATCAGACGAGCACAGCAAAGGGTTATTAGATTTTTATAGTTATCCTAGATATTCATAGTTATGGTCCTATTTTATATTGAAAGATAATGCCTCAAAACCTACATTGTACACAGGTGAGAGAGCAGACATGCATCTGACAGCAGCCCCCACTTTACCAGGGTGGTCTATCCAGTTAAAACTGGAGCATATGACACCTTGTTGTTTGGTTCCTCAGTGCAATCCATTTTCTTCATTGGTTGGTCACCAAATTCACATAGCTAATACTTCCCCAACCGGTTTTGTCTGTGAGTGTACAATGGAGGTCAGTGACAAAATGGAAAGGCAAAAGGGGGGGAGCGTTCCCGTTCCAAGACATTTTGTTCTGTTCTGCTGCACCTTGAATTGTTCTGCCAATCCTGGGCAATGTTGCTTAAATAATCCTGTTGCTATGGCAGATTGAAGAGCATAGGAGTCAAGCAGCTATTCCTTGTCCTCCGTTGTACTAGGCACAATCACATGAAATTGCAGGAGCCTGGAAATTACCATCTGCGTGCTTTTCACTGTTTGTAAGTTTGGCTGGCATTAATAATACTTCTATCTCCAGGGCCTAAGTGCACAGTCACATCAAGATTGATAATTTTTTCAGCCTAATAACCACCAAGAGATTAATTTCTCACAACACTTGATTAAAAAGTCTGGAATCTAATAATTTAAAGTTTGATAACTAGGCTTAACTAATCTGGTGATCTATTTGCTTGTGATTTCTTATAACAGAAATGAATTATTTGCACATCATTTATGTATCATTGATAGTCACTGTTATAAAACATAGGGCCATGTCTCCAAAAGGAAGCATCCCAGTTGAAGTGCTAACATTTCAGGGCTATAAATTTATATTTAGGCAAAGAGTCTGGCTCTTCAAGTGTGACCTTCACACAGCACTCCTTACTGCTGGGGTGGATTCTAACTCCCTTCAGCCTGAGCTGAAGGAAGTTATAATGACTCCTGGTCAGGGATGGTAAATGATGTACTCTAGTAACAGCTGGAGGGTTGTAGGTTAGCCATCCCTGCTTTACTGTATTGAAGGTGCTTTACATAAAGTATATAATAAAGAATGGTTATTCCAGTTCACAGCTTGTGGTGAGCCCTGCTGAGAGCTATATGGGAAAATATATCATGCCAAACAAAAATTTGGAGCAAGTGGTATGGAAGTAAAAGGCAGTTCCTACAAGCTTCCACTGTGATTAGAAGCTTTAGGCCCCTTGGCTCTAAGCCAGGCGTACAGAACTTGTGACCTACCAAGCTCCAGACATCTATGATGGCCCATCAAGATGGGCTTGTTTTTTTCAGTTTGCTGGAGACCAGAAAAAAAGTGCAGCTATCATGTAGATCACCAACATGGTTGGTGCATGCAGCTTCCTGAATCACAAATTATGTAGGCCTACTTTATGCCTTAGCTTAAATGGTGAGGTGGATGGCTGAGTCCCTAATGACTAGCTCTCAAACGTCTACGCAAACGCAGATCATCTTGAAATTTGCACACAGAGAGGGGGCGTGAAAGAGTGCACATGGTTGATGGCAAGTAGTGAGTGGGTGGGTGGGTGGGTAGGCAGGATAAATAGATGGTACAAAATCACAGGGAATGGAATGCAAAAGTGAAAAGAATTGTGCATTACCAAATATACAAGCTGAGCAGAATGATATGGGAAAGTAGAAAGAATGGGCTTAGCCATGCTGGTCTCAATCAGCAGAACTTCTTATGTTCCACTTCTAGAATAATCCTGTGGAATGAGAAAGATTTGCTGTTTTTATTTTGCTCCCCCAGCAAGGAGTTCAGGAGAGTACCTCCCCACCACCAAATAACTTATACACACAACATTGTGAGGTAGCTTAGGCTGAGGGAAAAGGTGACTAGCCAAAGGTAACCCTATCAACTAGCCTTAACCGACCTGGTGCACTCCAGCAGGATACTGGGGAAGCCCAGCCAGATGGGCAGGGTGTAACAAAATTATTGTTGTTATTACTATTATTATTATCTGCGGCTGATGTGAGTTGCAGTTCAAAACATTTGGGGTGTCCATTTAGATTGCTATAGACCAAGTAACAAAGGGTCTAGAACTTGGGTCTCTAGGGCCAAAGGCCTTCAAATATTTAAGTCTCATTCTTCATAAGACAGAGGAAAGATCAGAGGTTTTCTTGTCTCCCTTATCACCCTTGATGGGGCTACATTATTTATTTGTTCAATTTATGAGTTCCTTGACAACAGGGCTGGATTTGTCAGTTTTAATTCTCTCAATTTCTCATTTCCCCATATTAAATTCAGTTCCCCACAATCCTGCAGCAATCTGTAATAACAATAATTAAATTCTTATGAATTTGCATGTTCAGACCCAGAGACCTCCCCCTTAAATAAAGACACATTTGACTCAAATTTTAGTTTTGGGACAAATTTAGGCCACAACTTTATTGATTACAGAAAGTGAGTGGTTGCATAGGCTCTGGTTCGACTAGCTCCCTGCATCCTTGAGGGCAGTGCTGACCCAGAGCCCTATCATAGGTCAGCCAAGGGTGAACACATGAGGTAGGCGGAAAGCCCGGGAACGGACTATGTCCACTCCCCAGATGCTCCCCTGGACTCAGGCACAGGCACAACTCTCTTTTGGGGGTTGACCAAACCAAGTTGAGTCTCTGCATTCCTTTAACAGAATACCCTTCACATAGGGATGGTGAGACCATTCTCCCATCCCTATCACCTGAACCAGTGCCTATCCGCAACCTTACAAGTTGTGACGATTTGCTACAAGGCAGGCAAAACCCAAATGGCAACAGCCAATCAGCCAAGTGGGGAAAATTCCTGCCATGCCCCTATCTCAACAACAGCTGACACATGACAGCATAGCAACGTCAATCGCAAAATATGCTAAATATAGGGAGAGGTGGGCGGGTGTTCCGATGCATGTGCCGAAAGAGGAAGTCCTGGGTCACATGCATAGGCATATATAGGTCCTTCGATCCGTTTAGGCTGCACCCCATTGCCCAGATTAAACCCAGCAACAAGGAACCTACCAATCGGGTTTTGTGGCTTGTCCAATATACCCACCCACAACACAGGAGGTCAGTCTCCAGGTCTCACCACAACACATGCCCTCTTTGAGGGAGGACACGCTTTAGTGCAAATTTCTTTCAAATGCACATTCTTGTATACAATCGGCCTTTTTTGCAATACACCTTTCTGCAAAGCAATTTCCTGTCACATTTTCCTCTAATATATGCCTTTTTGCACATGTTGGTGGGCTGGAGAACTGCACTGCAAATTTCAGGGGTGCATTATTTTTGAAGGATGGTGGTACTTTGGTGCACACATTGTTTCACAAAATGCAGATTGGGTAGATTCAACTTTAAAAGTGCACTTAATTGAACTCCACCCCATCCCTATTTGACACATAGTGAATCACCAAGCAATTTAGCAAATGTATACAGAAGTGGGTATGCAGCATCTCACAAGCATATGATTGATATGGAGGCACCAGGAGCTAACCAGAACCACGGGTTCATGGCATTTGCACCAGCCAGGCTCAGCGATAGAGCACTTGCTTTGCAAACAGTGCTGTAAAGCCATACATGCTCAGCAGAGCGATCCATCCAGTTGTAAGACCATTTGTGTCCCTGTTGCCATGGTGGCAGAATCATGAGTCACCCAGCACTTAGGCAAGGGGACTGCTGCAGCAGGGACCCTCCTTGGGTTCGGGTGTGAGCTGACATAGGTCTTGAAGGTGACTGTGCTCAACCACAATCATCATCCACTGGGGAAGGGTCATAGCTCAGTGGTCAAGTTTCTGCTCTGCATGTATAAGGTCCCAGGTTCAATCCCCAGGTAGGGCTGGGATAAGACTCCCTGTCTGAAATCCCGGAGAACCACTGCCAGCCATTGTAGATGAACATTGAGCTAGATGAGCAAAGGCTACTTCTTTTGCCCTGGGTTCTCATGTAACATTCTTATTTTCCTAAGCACCAGGCAAGGGACCATTGTGGCTTCATAGTAGCCCCCATGCCTGAGGTCCAACACTTCATGTTGCTTGTGGCAAAGGAGACAAATAATACTGAGCAGCAACATTGGATGGGAGGATCCAGCAGGAGCAGTCTATCTGAGTGCAGGAACTTAGAACTGCAACTGCAGCGCCCTTCAAAGACCCGCAGACCTTTTTAACTCGCACCAGGGCTGGTTATTGTGGGGCAGGGAGAAGACAGTCACCATTGGAGCCTGCCCCGGTGTTGAAATGACTGCATGCCACCAGCTCAATGTGTGAAGCACTTATCAGACTGAAACAACCTGGAACTACAGGGGCAGCATCAACAAGATGACTCAGCCAACAAGATCAGTCAGCCTTGTATACGTCATAATATAGAGAACAGATGGCTGAGAGACACAGATACCATTTACCTAGAAACATTAAATGTGCCTGTGCATCAGTGGCTGACTCACAAGGTCCTCATGTTTTTTATTCTTCTTCAGAGCACAGAGCAAGCATTAATTCATGGTGATTTTTAAAGAGATAACTTGAATAAATCTACTTGTAGACCTATACTATTTATGGGCCACCAGCATGAAAGGTTGCAATTCTGGGGTGGAAAAGAAAATGATTCTCCTTTCACTGAACTTGGGAATGTTCAAGAGCCAGAGACAAGGAGGAGTTGAGAGGGAAATCAACACCATCTTTTAATGGTCAGTCTTTCTGCAAACTGGAACAACAACAACATAAATGACAAGGGTCATTTAATCCAACAACATGCTTGCTTGTCTGCATAAAATAGTAACAGAAAACGTGTGTGTGTGCGGGCACACACACGCTTGCACGCACACACATAATGATATTCTAGAACTGCACTCATGTCCATGGGGACAATCTGAGCCAAAAGGCTTCACTCAGGAAAAGGTAAAGGATCTCTGGATGATTAAGTCCAGTCAAAGGCAACTATGGGATACGGCGCTCATCTCGCTTTTCTGGCTGACGAAGCCAGCGTTTGTCCAGAGACAGATTTCTGGGCAGAAATTGTGATTCAAACTGCTCCTCTATCAATGAAGCACGCCACAAATCATTCACATAGTCTATCTGCAGTTTTCTTCTAGTCAGTGGCAGACCAGGAGGCTTCAAGATTCATTTTGTCATAGAATCCTGCCCATGGCCGTTCCTAGTGAGCTTGAACCATCAACCTTCTGGTTAACAGGTTGATACAATGACCCACTGCACCACTACACACTAGGGTTGATTTGCTGCTGCTACCAACGATAAAGTGGGGCAGGGCGGGGATTTTATATCTTCTTAATGGGTACTAACAGTAGAGATGGATGTCTTCCCATCAGAATACTTTAAAAGGACATTTTTAATAAGTTACATTTAAGTCTATGATGACAATTCTGCAAAACTGTCACAGACTTCCATTAGTTTATTTGCTCTGGCTGCTCTGCTAATGCTCCAGATGGCTCAATCCACTGGATTGGAAAGTAATCATAAGAAATGAAGAATTGCAAACTCAAACAAAACCTTTTAATGAGATTTGGTGTGCCCACCCCAACCCACACAATTTTCATTTGGTTTTTCTGAAAACACAGGTGACCCTTGATCTTAACTAGTTTCTATCTCTGAAGTAAACTATTAAAGGGTCAATGCTAATTTATGTCCACTCTTTAAAAATGAAATTGGGAGAGCCAAATCATCTCTGAATGCTAACATTATTTAAAGGAAGGCTTTTCACTTAATGAAAGCAGTATTCAGCTATTATCAATCACAGGCCAGAAAGTCTTCCCACCAGGGACACACTGAGATTGTAGGGTGAAATCTAAACTTATCTTCTAAAAAATAATAATTGTGTCCTTTCACAGAATCATGGAACTGTAGAGATGGAAGGGACCACGAGGGTCATTTAATTCAAGCCCTGCGGCATAAGAGTTTTTTGCCTAACTTGGGACTTGAGCCCACCACCCTCAGATTAAGAGTCTCAAGCTTTACCGACTGGGAAAACCTAACCCCAAAATAGTGATTTTAAGCTTTTTGATTGCATGCTTAGGTTGTTATGACAACAATTTATATATTACTTTGTTTAAGTGTTCAAAGCACTTCATGTACATTTACTCAGCAATCTTAGGGAGATACAAAAAATGTACCTTTCTGCAACACAAGTAAGCGAAACAAAACATATTGTGAGATCTAAGAGTTCCAACTTGGGGGCTCAAACTGACGAGAACAAAAGCAATGACTGTTATAAAAAGGGGGAAAAACATTTTGGGGCAAACTTTAACCAGGCCAATCAAAGCTTTGAGAGAATATTCCTCAATGGCCCTTGAATAAATATCACAGATCTGCATGAATGGATGTTGTTTGCCTTTACAAGATATAAATTACACAGCACTTGGGGGGAAACCATGCAACATATGTTTCCCATAAGCACAAGCGTAAACAGCATTCTAACATGTCACTACGGATTTACTGACATCTCTTTTTACCAGAAAGTGGGGCATGATGGATGAAGCTTACTATTCTAGTGCATAAGAAGCCAAAGACTAAGCCAGAATCGGAGCCTGTTACCATCTACTGAATTATATTTGTACGACAGACCCCTGGAGATCTGAAACGCCACCAAATTTCTTACAATAGGTATTCCAGGTTCTAAGAGGTGGCATCTCTTAGATCACAACAGCTCATGCCAAAACATTTTAATGTTTCTGCTACAATAGACTAATGCAATGACCCCTCTGGAACTTACTCCCAAATCTTAGTGTTGCGTGGTGTTATTGCCCTACCAACAAACTTGCAAATGGAATGTCAAATGACTGAATTAAACCAACTATGTTCCTTCACAACCTTCATCTAATATATACCCATGCTGACAACTGTTTGATGGTTTCCCTGTTATTGCTTCAGCTGTGACCACAAGTGTGGGAGTGGGATCATCCAATAAGCAACTTGCTATATGCAGCTCCTCCTCAGCCTGGGGGGGGGGCACAGGGGGTGCATCAGGAGGGGGAGCCTGGGAAGGCCCAGTGAATGCCTGGATATCTCTATTCAGCCCTTCAATTAGCAAAAACAGTTTTCACAGTATAATTTCCAGAAACGATATCCAAGGCTGTGTAGGCACAGGAGGAATGAATCTGCATTAATTGGAAATGTGACTTCATTACAGATCAATTAATCCATATTGAATATGTCTGAATCATTTAATTCAAATTTACACTCTCTAGTCTTCAAAGCCCTCAGCTGACAAATGCCCCCATTAATGGTCATTAACCCCTGTCTGATCTGTAAGAAGATCCAGGAAATTTCTCTCAACAAAAGACTGGGGTTAAATCAAATCAGAGTGCATAATTTAATTTAACAAAATGGGATCATAAACACAAAGGTTTAATTAATCCAGATTGCTTTGGAGGACCAGCCACACCACAATAACTCCCCACTCGCCTCCCCCTGCTTTGGTGATTTGTTTTTGCGTTGTGCTGTACTGTGAAACCTCATTTAAATTAATATATATATATATATATATAACCCATCAGAAAAATAAATATATAAGCTATTGGATTGGGTAAGGGTGAGGACCCTAGCTTGGTGGTAGACCATCTGCTTTGAAAGCAAATCCCTGGTTCAATCCCCTAAGATCCCCACCTAATACCCTGTATTGCATGCCACCCCAATCTCTGAGTGGTGCGAGATTCCAGGGGTTCCAGGGTCTTACCAAGGGACTATGTTTTCCTTTGAAAATGAGGCACAGTGGAGACTGTGGTGTCTTTATGATATGTGGTTTATTTATACATATGTCCCATCACCTCCTGGCAAATAGAAGGGGAAGAAATGGAGGCAGTGAGAGATTTTAATTTCTTGGGCTCCATGATCACTGCAGATGGTGACAGCAGTCACGAAATTAAAAGATGCCTGCTTCTTCGGAGAAAAGCAATGGCAAACCTAGACAGCATCTTAAAAAGCAGAGACATCACCTTGCCAACAAAGGTCTGTATAGTTAAAGCTATGTTTTTCCCAGTAGTGATGTATGGAAGTGAGAGTTGGACCATAAAGAAGGCTCATAGCCAAAGAATTGTTGCTTTTGAATTATGGTGCTGGAGGAGACTCTTGAGAGTCCCATGGACTGCAAGAAGATCAAACCTATCCATTCTGAAGGAAATCAACCCTGAGTGCTCACTGGAAGGACAGATTGTGAAGCTGAGACTCCAATACTTTGGCCACCTCATGAGAAGAGAAGATTCCCTGGAAAAGACCCTGATGTTGGGAAAGATGGAGGGCACAAGGAGAAGGGGACGACAGAGGACGAGATGGTTGGATAGTGTTCTTGAAGCTACCAGCATGAGTCTGACCAAACTGCGGGAGGCAGTGGAAGACAGGAGTGCCTGGTGTGCTCTGGTCCATGGGGTCACGAAGAGTCGGACACGACTAAACAACAACAACCTGAAGCTATGATGGAAGGGCTCACAGCATTCACACTCCAAGAAGGTCTTGCTTCTCCCATAGGCACAGCCTTAGATTTGAGCGGAAATCAAACATTGTGTGCTCTCATGCGCTCTCTCTCTCTTGGCCTTTTCCAGGCTACCACCTCCCCCTTAGGTCACATTACAGGAAACTACTCCAAAGTCTGGCAGAAGAAGGGGTCCCATCCATTTGCCTTTGGCACGCAGCCTCCTCTTCTTAGCTTTCTTAATGGGACATCACTTTTCCTTTGTTTTTTTAATGGCTCATCACACCAGGCATTTACCTCATTGGAGGCTAGCCTGTTATATTTTAACACTTGCTGAATCCAGGGGTTCCATGTCTGGCACCCAGTTTAACACTCCAGGTCTTGATTAATTTCTAACACTTGCTAGACCCAGGAATTATAGGTGTCTGGCACCCCCGAACTCATAACACCTGGAAAGCAACTGCTGGTCAAGGTACAGAATAACTCATTGTGCTGGAGAGACCAATGGTGTGCCTTTGTATCAGGCAGCTTGCTATGCTAATTTGGATTTAGGCTTGGTCGTGATTAGAGCAGATCCACCGTAATCAATGGGATATAAAGCATCACTAAGGTCCCAATGGCACTAAATATTTAGGTGGCACTGTGGGTTAAACCACAAAGCCTAGGACTTGCCGATCGGAAGGTCGGCGGTTTGAATCCCCGCAATGGGGTGAGCTCCCATTGCTCGGTCCCTGCTCCTGCCAACCTAGCAGTTCAAAAGCATGCCAATGCAAGTAGATAAATAGGTACCGCTGCGGTGGGAAGGTAAATGGCGTTTCTGTGCGCTGCTCTGGTTCGCCAGAAGCGACTTAGTCATGCTGGCCACATGACCCGAAGCTTTACGCCGGCTCCCTTGGCCAATAAAGCGAGATGAGTGCCGCAGCCCCAGAGTCAGTCACGACTGGACCTAATGGTCAGGGGTCCATTTACCTTTACCATGCCACTTTAAACAGCCATGGTTTCCCCCCAAAGATCTTGGAAGCTGTAGTTTAACTGTAGTGCTGAGAGTTGTTAGAAGACCCCAAGAGAACTACAATTCCCAGAGTTTCCTTTGAAAGGGTATTGATAATTGTTAAACCACTCTGCACCCTCAAAAACCACATTTTCTAGAATTCTTTCCCAGTGCTGTGATGTATACTACAGATGGGGCACAAGTCTGGATCCAGCCCATGGTGTCTAACATGCATTTAAAGAGCTTTGGAATATTTTTTAAGCAATGCTCTACAGTACATTATTTAACAATATCAAGCATAGAAAGCTATTATACATCATTTCTTTGATTAATATATCAGGTTTCCTTCACTTATCATTAGTTCAAGCCATTCTGCCTGCAATCACAGCTCTGAAAATGAAACCTGGACTGCATAAATCAAGTGCCTCCTCTTATTACTGATATTCTAATCAGCACCAGACAAGAAGACACCTAAACTCATCAGTGTGATTATCTCTGTTGATTATTTCATGTGATTAAGGTATTAAATGGCCGCTTTCCTGTCAGCAGCTCTCGAGAATTAAGGAATGCCAGTCCCATGGACATGTTTGCTTCTCGGCCTGAATGCTATCTTTGCAATGGATATAAAGGGAAAGATCCCAAGATGAGACTGTGGCCAGCCATTCATTTTAACATTAACAAGCCTCTCTAATGGGTAAGTGAAGAAGTCACATCCTCAGTTTACTAATTAAGCCTGTCTAGCAGGGAAATCCCATGGTAATTTCCACCAATTATAACCATCTTGCCAGTAAATTGACAAACTGAATTGAAACATTTTGAGATAAGTGAAGCAGCTTCTCTCCTAGGTAGGTCATGAAAAATGTGAAAGTGATCCATTTCCCCTCATGTTTCCCACCAGCAAAATCTGGGATATGTTCCCTCAGGATCCCTGTGACTCTCCAGATGTTGATTTGACAAAAATGCCCATAATAATAATAATTTTATTATTTATACCCCGCCCATTTGGCTGGGTTTCCCCAGCCACTCTGGGCAGCTCCCAACAGAATATTAAAAACATGATTAAAACATCAAACATTGACTATGATGACCAACTGACCACTGGCCATGCTGCTTGGAGCTGGTGGGAGTTAAAAGTCCAGCAACATCTGGAGAGCCCAGATTCTCCACCCCTGATCTTACTTTTTTGAGTTTGCTGTGGTATAACTATCCTACCATGAAAAAACGACAAAAATCCTGTAAGAAATTGAGCAAACAAAGTAGACATTTGCTTAGACGTTTAGATTAACCACCTGGGCAATGAGTAGGATTGAAATTTAGGTCACCAAAACAAAGATGCAAAGTGCATTTTATCAGGAGATTCTGAATTATTTCCAAAGTACTTAGAACTGAAGCTGGGTAGATTTGAAAATTCAATTCTAGGGTACCATTAACATCAAATAAAAACATTATTTCCATCATAGTTTCACTTTGAATAATTAGGGTTTAGTTATAAATGTATTTAGAAGAGAAGCGGTAGGCAGGATTTTTGTCAGGAATGCTAATTTAATTATCAGCCATTAAGAATTTGCGCAGGGATATCTGTACAACGGGAGAATTGTGTTTCAAGGGCATATAAATACTTTTGTCAATTTTATCAATAGATATAGGATTGGGGGACTTGTCCCCAGAGGGAATCCCATAATTGGATCTAACAGCAGGCAGTTGAGGGGGCTTAATTTTAAAAGGATTATTTTCCTTCCGCCAAATATCTGGGAGAAAATAAACATTAGTTTATTTTCTCTGATTTTGCAAGTCATTTTCTTGTCAAAGCCTTAGCTCGTCCAGACACCTTGGCATCAATTTTTATTAACTCAAATGCTTTGAGTTAAAGAGACAAAAGCAACCAAATAATGTGAATCAATTTCACTCCTACTTCCCCTCTCAACAGTTGTTCATACCCGCACATAAAAACTCATCACTTCCCCTTCACTTCTTTGCATCCCCAAGCCTCTCTGGTCCCCCCTACTTCTCTTTCTTTAAAGCACATTACACATAAAATGTACAAGTCTTTTGCTCCTGTATTCCCAAAGATCCCGCTTCAGATGCTCAGATGTTAAGATAATGCACCACCATAGCATGCAATGTATGGGGAGCTCAAGTGGGGCCTCTGCTATATATATTTGGGGGAGGCTCTTGGTGCAGTTTGAATTATGCCCCCAACTTTCCCAATGAGGGAAGGGATGGGTGGATGGGAGCTGAGCTTGACTCAACTTCAAAAGCAGCAGCCATCGCTGAAGAATATCCAGCAGCCCAGCAGGGAAAGCTTGTCCCCCCCCCCTTTCTTCCTCCAACTCCTTCACTTTCTGCTTTGTCTTCTCCTTATTTTTCCTGCTTGGGATTCACACCCTCCTCGGGCCTTATCTCCCAGTTTGTCAGGGGCAGACACTCTATTAATGTCCTTAATCTGCCCACCCACGTCTGGGACTCTTAGCTCTACATCAACAAGCTGTGCCTGTCCCCTGGAAGTCCTGAATGGTGGCAATGCCATCTTCTCTTGATTTTATTTGATTGAATACACATAACAACGCTCACAGCTCAACAGATGGTTCCAGAATCATGGAGCTAATGACTTCCTTGCTTGCTTTGTGTTTTAACTAGGTGTTTGAGCTATCATTGTCCACATATATCTGTTACAGCCAATGCATTTCCAACAGGACATAAGGTACATTTTGAACCTTACCAGAGAAGACACTGGGAATCTTGGAAAGAAAACTTTTGACTGTACGAATGAGAATCCCGTTTTTCTCATCTTGCATACGAGCTATGACATCTTCCATCTGGGCAAAAGAGAAAGAAAGAAAACAAACAAATTACATCACTGCAATTATCGTGTGAAGAGACGTAACTGATTTTCTCAGAAAAAAAGAACCAGCACCTGAAGATTACATTTGTTTCTAATGAGATATCCGATAGGTGAAGTTTATGAAAAGTTCAGTATGATGAAATGGTGAAAAACTATGCAACAAAACAAGAAATCTCTCCCACAGCTTCTACAAGAGCAAGTTTCTTTCAGTCCCCATGGGCCTTGCAGGTTCAGAGGAACAAAGGTGACACTAGCAATCTCAAGACACTGTCTAGTGACCATCCACTATGACTAGCTCCATGAACCCTGGTGTTCCCCATTTTTAGGATTAGTAAAGTTTTCAGAGCAGCTTGTTATCAGCATAAAAATCCACTGTGTTCACATGCAAAGTCTTGGCTATGGCTGAAGTATTCCTCTGGATAGTGGACTTTTGAGGATTAGTTCCTATCAGATATGAATGCCCAGGTACAAAATACACAGCCGACGCGCACATGAATTATGCTTATTATCCTTCATCATCCTTAAAATACATGCACTCTATATTTTAAGGAGAATGGAATATAACAGTTTGATACATACCTGATGTACCACTCATGTATACTAGAGTATTCTCATCCAAGTACAAAAAGACTCACAGCAACTCACACTAAATTGGTTCTGACATAGCTCTGAACTGAAGGGAAAGTCGGGGACAGAGCCTAAGGAACTGCCAAACCAATACTTTTCACTCAAGAATCACTGTGTGCCCACCACCACTTTCTGTCTTCCAACTGACAGCAGTTGAAAGTAAATCCCCCCCACACACACACACACTGTCCATAAAGAATATGTCTCCTATGAGGTGATCAGAGCTGAGCAATGCAGTAATACAAAACATTTATTAACATTTATTAAGTCATTTATAAAAGTAGTAGTCCAGTGTTAGCTGCTTTAAGGGCTGGTTTCTGAAACCAAACATTTGGTTTAAAAACACTGAAAACTGTTCGCTGAAATTTCTCATGTTCAAGGACAGCATTTGTGAAAGTACGGAACCTGGAAAATTTAAACCTCAACTTTCTGATTAAAGGCTTGCCTAATCCACATAAATTAGATAGATTAGTAATTTGGGGGCGGGTCGTGGAGTCCCAATCTGTCTGTCACCGACAGTTCTCAGATAAAACATTTCACATGAAAACATAGCTTTTTTACACCAAACGCAGCCTGCTGTGCATGTTCATTCATACTCTGAAAAGAAGGAAAGTATGTGAAATAAGATTTGTATCTTTTAAGACAGTTCAAACAATTGTACGCATTAATTTTTGTGACTGTTGGTTTACCCAGAAACATTACTGAGCTCTGCTATATATTGTTCTATATGAGTTTTGGAGAAAGTTCACTGGTGCCTGACTCATTCCAACTCATTAATTTTCTTAAGCACAACAGAATAAAAAAAAAGAATATAAGCTAAAAAGTAATGGCAAAATATGTATCAGATTGCTACACAGATAAAAACTTGATTTAGAATTTCAGCTCCCCACTCCTCATCCTGTTTAAATATATGTAGGAACTATATATGGATGAAGCTGTCAATTGTGGTTACTCTCAGTGTCTCATTTTTCCAATCTTAAATTTAGTTTCCCACACTTCCACATGAGGGTGCATTTTTTAAACTCATTTTGAAAATTCATCTGTCTTTTAATGTGACTTTCTCCTAATGTTTCTATGCAATTGTGCCTACTATACACAAGTTTGCAAAGCAATTCCGTATAAAACAAACCATTTTTGTACAGCATTATTTTTTTTACTAATATATGTATTTTCACACGCACTTTGTCCTAGCAAAGGGCTCCTTGGGGAGGAAGGGCAGGGTATGCATTCAATAATTAACGACGATAATAAATAATATATACATTCTGTACACTTTTCTTGTGGCTGGAGAACTGCAAATTTTGGAGAACTGCACATTTCAAAATATCGCAATGTTTCAGTTCTCATATTGTTCCAGAAAGTGTAGGTTAGGGAGGCTTCCCTTGTCTCCCAGCTGTTGCCTTGCACATGAAGACAGTTGTAGATGGAGCATTCACTTCAGGCCACACAAGCCCCACCCCTGCCTGCTCTCCGCCCCCCAGTGCCGGAGCATGAAGCTCCGCCACTGTCCATACCTCAGCCTAAAAAACCTTCAATAACTGCCTGCCTACCCACTAAGTCCCCATATAAGGGCCTAGCTTTGCTTCCCTTGAAAGTAGCCAGAGTCTTCAGCCTGGGAAGAAGTTGAGAGGTTTGAAAAATGAAACCAGCAGCCATTGACTAACTGTCCCACATTTGTGTGTATTACAACATATCAATGGTTAGAAAGAACCAGGAAACAGAAACCCACATCAATGGTGAACCAATAAACTCTCTGCCCACCATTCTCTGTTCAAGGTCACACCAAATATCACCCTCACTATAAGTCACATGGCTAGGAGAGCACGTATCTCCCTATTAATGCTGTATAATAGGCTTTTCCTGGCATTGAACTGATCCTATTTTACAAAATGGAGGCTGCAAACCTATACATGTTTAGCTGGGGAATATGTTCCATTGAACTGATACCTTTTGGCTCACAGCTCTATTTCCATCATGCGCAATCGCAGTTTCTGTGTTTTCTACTTTACATTTAGCAAACATGCATTAATTTCCTCTGCAAAACATTAGGCCCTCCTGCCTGTATCCCAAATCTCTTCTCCACCACTCACTGCTTAGAACAATGGAACGTGTGTGATAGCTTAATTGGGGCAATCCAACGAAATCTTCTTCTAGTTTTGATCAAGTAGTCTAATCTGGGGAGTGGCAGCTATTCTCTGGCATAAATTTCCTCCCTTGCTGATATGCCGCTGTTCGCTTCCTAAACTCCACTGTAAAGGATAAGCTCCTTTTGCTTTGCCTTGGCATTTAGCCTCTTGTGGTTCATTTATCTCCTTATCTGTTTAAACCAGACCAGCTCTGACAATGCAGCAGAGCATTTCAGTCTGAACCTTTCTTTACAGAAGGCTACAAATCCTTCATGTGTGCAAGGAGCAAAATAGCTGCTGAGATTAAAAAAGAGAGAGAGGGGGAGGGAGAGAGATCTGCGACAAGTAAGCAACTTGCTGTTTGCACCACAGAGCTGCAACAGAAATTAGCAGACATAGACATACAGATGAAGGACACCTATGTTTCCAGTAAATGTCAGAAAATCTGGATTTGATGTTTACTGGATGTTAAAATGTTGGATTAGGACTGTTTTTCAATATTGTGATATATCACCAGCTAAACATCATGACATACCAAAATATCACCATGTCTGAAATCAGAATGTGAATGGGGTAATGTCCTGGCAACCACTACTACTCAGGCATCTAAAACTGATACAATTTAAGAAAAAACCTTTAACAAATTGTTACAATTGTTATTTTATAGTACAGAGCAATGGGGCAGCAAACATCATAAGAGAAGTGATGACTGGCCTCACAGTTTTTCCCATATCACAATTTTTTACATAGAGCACACACACACACACACATTGTGATTTGTGATATATCGCCATGTCAAATATTATGAAACCGTTATCACAATGTGGACATAAAACCAATTGTGGACGACGTATCATTGTCCAGCTCTTGGAGAGACTCGGATTCAAATCCCCACTCAGCCATGAAACTCCCTGGGTAACCTTGGGGCAGCCACCAAATCTCAACCTAACCTACCTCACAGGGTTGTTGTGAGAATAAAATAGGGCTATCACGTACACTAACTTGACCTCCTTGGAAGGAAAGCTAGGCTACACATTTTTAAAAATCTGTTATTTCAGGAGGTCAGTGAGAAATAATATATGGTGGATTACCAGGTACTGTTCTTTTTCCTTGAATCTCTCTCTCTGTGTGTTTGACCTATTTATGCTTAAAATTTATTTACAATATTTATGCACCATTTTTCCCTACAAAAGTTCACATTGGCAGGTTGAAATTATATGTGCACTGGGAACTGTTATTTTGAAGTGTTTACATTTGCATCTCATGTAACTATTGGTATTGTTTGAACAATTCTAGAATACTTTTTTTAAAAATTGTGATTCATGCACACAAATGAAACAATATATGTACTTATCCTCCATCTGTTAAAGGCGGTGGGGGGAGGAGGCAGGGGTAACCAGTGGCCCTCCAGATGCTGCTGGAATACAATCTCATAATCCTTGATAAGTGGCCATGCTGACTGGCATTGATAGGAATTAAAGCCATTCTTTGACATGGGTTAGCTATCCCTACATTAAACTCTTTCAACATAAGAATATAAATACTCTTGGAGGGTGCCTACCTGTAAATGTGCACATGAGTGCCAGTGTGTTAAGTGTGTTACATATGGCACTCTCAGAGGAATATATGGTGGGATAACCATGTTTATATACACTTATTCTTGAGAATAATGTACATAGGAGGGAAATCTGTTTCTTAAAAGCACCTGTGCATAGTGGTTTGAAAAGCACAATGGTATATAGCCACTGATTAACGAAACAACACTTCAGCAGCACAGAAGAGGTTGATATAATCAAAGATATGATGACAGAAGATATCAAGCAGTAGTCAGTTTGTCTTTTATCACCCCTCCCCATGGAACGTTCTGTTAGTTAGGACAACATTTGAAAAATCAAAAGATAACTGAGTAGCATAATGCAATATGAAATTACATTTCTTCTTTTCTTATTTCAAATTAATTTTGATATTTAGTGACTGAGGTGTTAAGACCTGGGCTGGATCTAGACATATCAAATAAGAGTTTTCGTTAAATGCATTTTAAATTTAAACAAGGAAAACAGGTGTCGGGGTGGGGGGAATGGGACAACACATATAAATTGCTTTTTCTTTACCAATCTAGCTGAGTCCTTGGACACAAGGCATCAGGATTCCAACCCAACCTCTACCAAGGACTCAAGTCAAGTTATGTTCAGAGCTGTAAAATGGGTATAACTTCAAACTCTTTTGGGTTCTTAGGTTATGTGTACAAACTCAATCCCAGACCAGACAGAGAGTAACTGATAACTTATTGTATTAAAATATAGCAGAGCTATGGCTAGCTGAGGGCAAAACATACTATCTTGCAAAAGTGAGAATCAGCTGTCATTCTCTTAACACTTACATAACAGCCATGGCTTCTTCCATAAAAATTGGAAGGAAACTCAGCAGGTGCTCCTATATTGCTCTTTCAGACATTAGGCTTCATGGAATATTTGACAATATTTGTCTCAGATGTAGACAATGCCACAACTGATCAGTCAGTTTAATCACGCACTTGACTAGCATCCAGTCCTTAGTTTAACGGGATTCCCTCTGATATTTCATCTTTGGCCACAATCCACACAACTCCTTCACTTACACATATGTCAAAGACACCATCCTCCAAAAATCTTTCTCCCTACAATGCATCAAAATCTGTCTTAAAAACAAGAACAGGGTATTGAAATTCAGAAGCGTCATCAACACAGAAGACAGAAAGGACTTGCCATATCTATTGCTCTAAACTCTTTTCTGGATCACAGCCAGTCTACTCAACTAGGTTGTATCTTCAGCTACATGACCATTTCACTTAATGGGCTTGAGCTGAGCAGGTGCAACAAGGAAGGCTTCTTGGGTTTTTCAAATGGGATGGGGGGGGGGCTGATTTTGATCATAAGCAAGGCTTGGACTTTCATCCCCACCTCTACCCACAATGGTCTAGTCCAAACAGCACCACTGTCAGCTTCCACAGTTGTGATCAGAATGTTAAAAGCAGCTTGCCTGAGTTGTCATATCAGTGGAAGCTTCCAGTTCCAGCCAAACACATGCTGGGGATTTGTCACGCCAGTTAGTAGTTGGCTAATGCCAAAGCAGCGCAATATGTGACACAATAATTTCATGACACTTGGCAACACTTTGAAGTTGCTGGCCCATATATTTCTCCCCTTTTGATTGCCTATGTGTTTATGTGCGTTTCTTTCCTTTTCAATTGTAATAACTTGAATATGGCAAAAAAAGAAAACCCTCCAAGTTATTCATAGCTCCAGCTCAGATCTCTTGCGAACTAGGCTATGCTGGCTTGGGATTTTATCGTGCTGCCAGCTCCGGGGTTTAGTTTTCAAACTGCAAGAGCAAAAAAAGAAAAGCAGTGTCTAGTAAAAGAAGGTCCCGTGTCAAGGTAGACCATTTTTGACACAAATTTCCCAAATGAATGGTCGGTTGTAATCATGCCAACCTAGCAAGTCTTATGCTCTTGCAAATTTGCATACAAAACCCAGCGACCAAGTGCACCCTTTGCATTTTCTTGTTCCATTAACAATGGCCAGTGAAAGCTATTTCACAGGAATGAAGAAGATGCCTTATCTGAAAGCAGACATCTGATCAATCAATTTCAATGATGTATATGTGTTCACTGGCAGTATTTCAGACAAGGGTCTCTCCCAGGCCTGCCTGGAAATGAATGCAACCCATTTCACAAAAAGAAAAATGTATTGCTGATAAAATGAATGCATTAGAAGAGCACTGCTCTTCATCTCTTAATGTTAAAATCTTATTAGTTTAATTTTTTCTAATATTCCATTGTTTATACAGTGGTACCTTGGGTTACATACACTTCAGGTTACATACGCTTCAGGTTACACACTCCGCTAACCTAGAAATAGTGCTTCAGGTTAAGAACTTTGCTTTGGGATAAGAACAGAAATCGTGCTCCGGCGGCATGGTGGCAGCAGGAGGCCTCATTTGCTAAAGTGGTGCTTCAGGTTAAGCACAGTTTCAGGTTAAGAACGGACCTCCGGAACGAATTAAGTACTTAACCCGAGGTACCACTGTAGTTCGTTATCAGACAGCATATAAATAATGTTAATAAATAATATACCTATTACAGCTTATTACAACAAAAGAAGCCAGAAGCTCTAGCTATCTTTTCGACTTTATATTTGAGAAGGGAAGCTGCTAATGTGTGGCCTATCATCTTAGCAGAAGAGAACAGGTACTCATCCAGATTCAAACAGGAGTCAATCAAGTTAATGACCACCTAAATACAGAGGACACTTTCAAACCCAATATCCTTCTGATCCTTTGAGTGTTCCAGCCAATGTGGGAGTGCATGAGAAATAACAAGATGCTCAGCAATGATAGTGTCAGCCTTAATTTTCTTCTGTGACAATGTGACAGACCTTGGTGTACAAAGGGCAAAGCAGAGGACATGACAAACAAGAACCTTAATGGCACTTTTTACACTGCCTTTCATAGCCTGCCCCTAAACAAACAGCAGATATGTGAACAACTGTTTGACAACATAAGATCCGTTGGAGAATATCCAAGGGAGAAGTAAACATTTAGAAGCCAGGGATGCTCCCATTCATTCAGATGTTCTATTCTAAGATTGAATAACGCAACTATTCCTCTACGGCTTTGTCTCATATTTCGTATTCAAGTCTGTTTTCATTTTTAATCATAGTTATTCTTTTCGCTCAGCTGAATTATGGACATCCTGATCTTTCAGTTGCTAGAGTGCCAAAAGGCGTCTATGAATAAAATAGACAGAGGTTGGCCAGGCATTACGAGAGCAGATGTTTCATTTTTATATCTTCATTTAAAAAAATTAAGAAATACAATGCCTATGTCATAGCTTATCTATGCCCAGCAAAAATACATAACCCATAAAGAAAATCTCAGCTGCCAATTACCCTTTAAATCTCCAGTTGGACTGAGAGAAAAGGCATCAACATCTCCTCTGTGGGTCCTCTCACCCATTCCTCTCCAGTGTCATGCCATCCATAATAAGCAGGACTCCAGGTAAGCAGCATACAGATATGGGGTGGGGATGGAAGACTTGATCATGGAAGGAATGAGTGTCCAGAAGCAAAACGTATTGTTATCCTTTCTCCCAGTTCAGCTGGACATTTATGATGCTATACACGGCTACTTATAAGGAAGCCCCATTCCGTTCAATGAGATTTAACTCTAGAGCAAGAGATTTACAAATGATCTTGTATATAATTCTGTTTACTCTGGCTCAACAAAGGTAACAATATTATAGTGCACGCGAACACATGCACACATTCCCATTAGGACACTGAAGAAAATAATTATGATTATGATCCAGCAAACCCTCCACTTAACTCCACAGAGTTTTTTTCTTCTTCTCCAAACAGCGTGTGTACACATATCCCTTAAACTAACCTCAGTGCTTAAATTGTTGCTGTTGTTTAACTTAGGATAACTTGCAAACAACTTGCAGTGCAGCACAGTCAGGATACTATTGTGAGACATGCAAGGGTACCAGCTTGTTGAATTCCAAAATAAGCTACAAATATTGCAAACCCCGAACCTAAATCTCCTCTGCTGAAATGCCTGTTTTCTGTTTTCTTTATGAACTGTTTTAACTTGTAACTAGAGTCGGGCATGACTAAACTACTAAACAACAAGATATCAATTCATATATTTAAGTCAGGATCAATGAAATGCTTTTGTTGATAATGTTGCTTTTCTTCTGCTGCTGCTCTCTTTGCAAAAAAATAGAAGCTAAATATAAAAAAATACAAATATAGGCAGCTCAACATGTTTAGTTATATGGTTTTATTAATTTATTAGTGGGGAGTTGAGCTGAATATTGTGTGCTTGTAATTCTTCAGAGCTCCACAAGCAACAACAACAAAAAACAGATGTTTTGGATGTTTTTTGTAAGGAAAGGTGAAATGTCAGGGGAATGTTTCTGGAACATCACTAAGGGGGGCAGGGCACAAGCCCCCATGGCTACCATCCTATGCATGTGCAGGAACCCAACAGTGGACAGAAAACTCCCATAAGTCATGGGAATGGCTCATCAGTGACTTAGACCAGTGTTTCCCAACCTTGTGCCTCCAGCTGTTTTTGAACTACAACTCCCATCATCCCTGACTAGCAAGACCAGTGGCAAGGGATGATGGGAATTGTAGTCCAAAAACAGCTGGAGGCACAAGGTTGGGAAACACTGACTTAGACAAAGGCACAACCGGAAAGATTTGTTCAAATTTTGCATTGTTTGTTCAACCTTGTTTAGTCATTACATATCACAAAATAATTACCTAGTTATGACGAGGACTGTATATTTATGAAAAGGCTGTACAAACATCTTTTAAGCATTCAGAATGCAGCAACAGTGCATAGGTGATGGTGGTGGAGGAATGATAGCGGTACCCTCCTGGTGGCAGCAGCACTGCATGACCCAAGGCTGGGGTGTGGCAGGACGGAAATTGGAGAAACTCTAGGCTACTGCCAACATGAAGTTCCCCCAACCTTGACACTGCCTCACTCCACTCCTTCTCACATGCACCACTGCTGTCAGAGTGTAATGAATGGATACATGGTCTGTGTGTGGGTATTAAGAGACATCTAGCCTCGTCACCGTTGGAAACAGAACACTAAACTAAATGCTCTGATCCAGCCTGATGGGTCTTGCAGTCTTGTTATTTTAGTGCAGTGTGATGACAATTTGCCTGGCTGAAGCAACTTTATGGAAGACTATGTTTTATCCACCATGGCTGTCTCTGCTTTACTATTGTTGTGACTTACTTTTGTGACTTTAATTATTGTTAAAGCAGCCCTGAGTAATATATGTGTATTAAAATGGTGGGTGTTGTGTATGGAAGTTCTTGGCCTTGACCACCAGGGGGTATTGTGTATATAGTTTTCACTCAGGTCCACGTAAGTTAATTTAGGCGGGAAACCCTGGACTGTTGTGGTTACATGTTGACAGCCAGCTGCCTATAAAAGCACAACGGCTGAGCTGTTTGCTGTTCAGTTCAGTTCCAGCTTACTTATGAAGAACTACTTGGAGAAATCTCTGTGTTGTCTGCTATGTCCACCCACTACTTAATAGTGGGGTATAAGTCTTAATAATAAAGAGAAATAAATATATAGTAGTGAAGCTTCCATTAGCCCTTGAAGTCAACAGAAATGCTCCATGCCCTACAAGACATGCATTTGCAAAAGAAGATGAGCTATTCTTTCTACATCCTCTGCCACAGACGCTCTTCCATAATGGTGACTTTTACACAGCACAGAAAAGAGAATCAATCTCAATGTTCAGAAAGAGAGAAGTGGACTGTTGTTGTGGGCGTGAGGATCGATGAAATTACTTGACGATTGACTACTGTAATTCCTTTTTATGGCCTTTCCAAATTGTTGTTTTCCAGGGGAACGATGAAGTAGAGTAGTCTCTAGAGGCAAGAAGCAGGCTCAAGACTCACACACAGGTATGCAGGATTTCTGCAAACAGGAAAGGGTTCAAGACATTCTTCCTGCTGAAGTGCAACCCTGATGCTAAGGTAGGCAGAGCAGCAAAGTGCGGCAAGCTCAAAACAAAGATTACTGTAATATGTGGTTTGAGCTTTGTGTTTTCTTCACACTCTTCCACCTTATCCAGTCTAGTCTCCTCCAGATGCCTTAGTCTACAACTCCTTTCAGAATTGCCCCCACTGTCATTCCATATTTGGAAAATCTCTCTATCTGTATCAAAAGGCTGAGAGCACCCCTCTGTTTTTACAGATATTCAGGTAAAGCTCCTTCACATAGTTGAGAAAACTGCTCAGTTTTTTACCCCAGGTTGAACATTCCATCTTTTACCTTCTACGTTCTGTAAATTACCATTTACTCTGCCTCCAGTGCGCTCTCACCAATGGCTCTTGAGCATGTGCGCACATGAGATTAACCACAATGTGGAGCTATCCTGTAGTTGTTTTTTAAAACTGATTTTTAATTTCAAGTAACAAAACATACCCATGCAAGTAAAACAGAGCATAATAGCATAAAGAAAATAAAAAATAAAAATGGCAGCTGGTGGTTGTAGTTTTAGATGTTCCAAGAAAGGCAATAAAGTGTAAGTGCCTCTCCATAAGGTTTCATGATTCGATGGAAGGTGAAAACAATGTATGATAGTCTTAACCAGGCTTCCTTAAACTCGGCCCCCAGATGTTTTGAGACTACAATTCCCATCATCCCTGACCACTGGTCCTGCCAGCTAGGGATCATGGGAGTTGTAGGCCAAAAAACATGTGGAGGGCCGAGGTTGAGGAAGCCTGGAACAGACAAAAAAAGCTCAACAACTTTTGTGTCCGGAATTTTACTTCTATAAATATGGCAACCCTATGTAACTTCATTTCTCGCAGTCAGGGAACCACCAGAAGGCACTTGGAGCCGGACCTCATATTAGAAGACAGTGCGATTTTATACGTCACTGTGTGTGTGAAGACACACAAACACACACAGAGAGAGATACATTTCTAGTCAAGAAGTACATTAACATGAATGACATTAGCTGAATGACAATCAGCTTGTTCTTCTGGTCCCGGTTCCACCCACCACCCACCCCCGCTTGGCATTACCTAATAATTTTGTTGCTGCTATAATAACAGAATGCAACACTACCATTTGAAAACAGTAACACACATATAAACACTCTTTTCTAAGAATATGCAGCAAGTATCACATCAAAACTAACTGGCTATCCTTTCAGCAGAGTCAATGAATTTTCCACAACCTTGAAAAAGATAGCATGCTTACAGTAAAAGAAATGCTTGTTTTGTGGTGGATGTTTTCAGAAGGATTTCATACTGTGTGTTGCACTGAAAGACTCTTAAGCCAGCGTGGAGAACCTATAGCTCTCCAGGTGTTGCTGAGCTACAACTCCCATCAGCTCCAGCAAGCATGGCTAATGGCCACAGATGGTGGGAATTGTAGTTCAGGAACATCTGGCGGGCCAAAACTTCCCCATGTCTGCTCTAAGACATTTCATAGGAAAAGTGAAAGGATATTCTATGCAAAATGCTAGCAGGCATTCCAGTTATTAACCCTCTACTCTAGCACTTACTCTGCAATTCCTTCTGTGGTGTATAAAATGCAATTTCTATTTAAAGGCGAAACAGCCAACTCTATTATCTTATAAGCTAATATTATTTTAATTACCTATTTATTACATTTGTATCTCACCTTTCTCCAGGAAGCTCGGTGCAGAACACATAAGGTTGCTCATTTTATCCTCTGAAATCCACCATTCTGCCCCTGCTGTTTGCATGACATGAACTAGGCCTGAGACACAAGCGGTGGCATGCAGTACAAGGCAGAAACAGATGGCTGTTCGAAGACACACACACACACAGGCTCCAAGCCAAAAAAAGAGGATGCATATGCAGCAGCTGGGACTGTGCCTTTTTTCAAAACCCACCTGACCCATCAGCTGTTTTGTGGAAGAGGGAGGGACAGCTGCCACACACACACACACACACGTACGTTATTGCATCAAGAAGGCAAACTGTACATGGCAGCCTCCATTTACATCCACAATTCCCCATGCATTCTATGGTATGTAGCATGCTGATGCACATATTTTGAATTTTTTTTATTTAAAATACAAGGTTATAGAATATGGCCACACAGTATGTGCCCCCAAAGTAAGACACCAATAGCAGAGGCTAAAGACATAAAGAATGTAATTACAAGAATATTAAATCTCTATAAGCTATAATAGACCAAATACAAAAGATGAAACCATTTCCACTATCCCACTGCTGAGTTAGACAGTTTAAAGTATGCAATACTAATATTATTAAGAGCAATGTTAACTGAAAGGGAGGGGGATGAATCCTATGAGATGCAAAGAGAACAGCTATAATCTCGGATTGCAATGTATTAAATGTTCCCATTAACTTATTAACCTATTAAATGGTACCAGCATATGAGGCTATCAGCTTGCTGTACCTGCTCAGTGCTAGGATAGGAGACTGCCTGGGAACCACTAGTGTGCTGCCTTGGGTTCCATGACGGAAGAGAGATGAGGTAGAATTTTTAAAAAATAAATGAATAAAAAAATCATAATGAGAAATTTCTAAATTGCACTGGTACTTCAGAAAACTAGGGAATCCACAAACCATAGGAAATTCATGAAATGCACTTATAGCCCTTGACTAAATTAAAGAATGTGAATGTGGGCAACTCAAAAATACTTAAGTCCCACTGAGTAGAGTTCCAAGTCTAGATTGAACCCCATAGATTCATACACGACGACTCAGAGAGAAAGTTCCATTTTGCTAATTTGTTCCTTCAGCATTTGACAAAATCAGCAAGTTGAGATGCTTTCGCTTTTTCAATGCCTCAGAGCAAATTATTCAGAAAGGTAAATTATTATCATAAATACTGGTACCAAATACCATCTGCCTGTAGAGAATGATTATTAAGTGGGTGGGGGTGAGCTAGTACAATTATCTGGAGACAATTGGACAAGTCTCTAATACATAAAAACTGTTGAATAGGTACACCAGCAAAATATTGAAAGAGCAATTTAGCTCAAGCAACGTCTATGCCAGAACTTTTTGTCTGTATATTAGAAATGCCTTGATTTCAAGTTTATTATCCGTAATTGATGTGTTCTAGTCTCAGAACATTTCCTGCTAAGAATGAAAGCACCATTTGCTAGGCTCTGAGAAGCAGCCAGAACATTTTTCTTGCTTCTTTGCAAAACATCACACAATAGGATGTTTCAGAGATCTAGCCATTAAATCTGCTCTGTTGAATTTGTATTTTTACTTAGGCTGTATACCGCCTTGCGATATTTCATACAAAAGTGTAGTTTATAAATATTTAAATGCATAATATTTTGCTTGTTTATCATGCAATTAATGAATTAAATTGGAGGTGGCTAACCCATTGCTCTCTGGGTGTTGCTGCTCAACACAACTCCCACCAGCAAAACCAGCATGCCAAATGCCCCAGGGTGACAGAGATGCAATTCAGCAGCCTCTGGAGGTGCGCAGGTTAGCCACCCCTGAATTAAATAAAAACACTGTTCACAAAGTCTTGAATATTGAAGTCTGTAGAGTGCTCTGAAAACACTCCCATCACAATTAATACCTTATATTTCCCAAGCAGAACACCCGAGGGAGGACAAGTCAAGTCGCATTCATGCCATTATTCCAAATACTGTATGAAACCTTGGTTTTAAAAGGAAGAGTTTAAATTCAAATCATGAAATTGTAAAGTTAAAAAGGTAAAGGTACCACTGCCCGTACGGGCCAGTCGTGTCCGACTCTAGGGTTGCACGTCCATCTCGCTTAAGAGGCCAGGAGCCAGCACCGTCCAAAGACACTTCCAGGTCATGTGGCCAGCATGACGAAGCTGCTCTAGCGAGCCAGCACCAGCGCAGCACACGGAAACGCCGTTACCTTCCCGCTATAAAGCGGTACCTATTCATCTACTTGCACTTAAGGGTGCTTTCGAACTGCTAGGTGGGCAGGAGCTGGGACCGAACGACGGGAGCTCACCCCGCCGCGGGGATTCGAACCGGCGACCTTACGATCAGCAAGTCCTAGGCACTGAGGTTTTACCCACAGCGTCACCCACGTTAAAGTTAGAAGGGACCAACCCCCTGCAATGCTAAAGCATCCATGACAGGTGCCCTCCCTCCCCAACCTCTGCTTAATAACCTCCAACGAAGGAGAGCCCACGGCCTCCCGAGGGAAACCATTCCACTGTTGAAAAACACTTACTGTCAGAAAGTCCTCGCTGATGCTTTGTCGGAATCTCCTTCCTTGTAATTGGTCAAAGCTCTAAAAGTCCACATTCATTTTTGCCTTTAAAAGTGCAAGGTAGTGCCTAATTTTATGGTTAAAGGGCAGGAGAATGGGCTGTATCCAACACGACAGGTTTGCTGCCACAATGGACTTCTCTGCTCTGCTACAGAGCTGCCTCCACCACCCACATTCACTCAAAATCAGCTCTGGGGCAGAGAAGAAAGGGAAGTCCTGTTGTACCAGTGGAAACCTGCTAGTTCAGTATTGACTACAATCCATCATCTCCACCAGTCTCACCCCCCTATGAAGCTCACCTTACTTTCTCTCTCTACAAATGCCTGAAGGGTAGGCAACATAGGCTGCAATCCTATCCTCCACTGCATTTATATGATAACTGCCCTGAGATCTACAGGTACAGGGTGGTAAAAGGTAAAGGTAAAGGGACCCCTGACCATTAGGTCCAGTCGTGGCCAACTCTGGGGTTGCGGCGCTCATCTCGCTTTATTGGCCGAGGGAGTCGGCGTACAGCTTCCGGGTCATGTGGCCAGCATGACTAAGCCACTTCTGGTGAACCAGAGCAGTGCACGGAAACACCATTTACCTTCCCGCCGGAGCGGTACCTATTTATCTACTTGCACTTAGACGTGTTTTCAAACTGCTAGGTTGGCAGGAGCAGCGACCGAGCAACGGGAGCTCACCCCGTTGCGGAGATTCGAACCGCCGACCTTCTGATTGGCAAGTCCTAGGGACTGTGGTTTAACCCACAGCGCCACCCGCGCCCCTTCTTGTATACAGGGTGGTATACAAATGTAAACAACAACAACAACAAATTTAAATTAAACACCAGGGAACCTTGAGGCTAAGCATAATATATAAATAGGTTCCATAAAAGAAATATTCCTTCCAGGTTGAGAATTCTGGATTGTGCTACACGGAGGACTGGTTGAACTGCCAGCGGTTATATAGCATTTTTATTGATTTTTCTCGTTGCTCTTCACAAAGAGAAAAATAAAGCCAATGTTCTTGTTGCAAAGCATTTGTTGCTGCCCTAATAGTTGTTTGCTAGAGCTTGCTAATATTTTTGTTATAAAGTGTCTGCGGTGGATACCTGACGCCGAGTTTCTAAACTGCCACCAGAATTTGAGCCACTTGTGACTGGTGAGGTATCTAATACAGTGGTACCTCGGGTTACAGACGCTTCAGGTTACAGACTCCACTAACCCAGAAATAGTACCTCAGGTTAAGAACATTGCTTCAGGATGAGAACAAAAATTGTGCGACGGCGGTGTGGTGGCAACAGGAGGCCCCATTAGCTAAAGTGGTACCTCAGGTTAAGGACAGTTTCAGGTTAAGAACGGACCTCCAGAACGAATTAAGTTCTTAACCCAAGGTACTACTGTATAGGCAGAGTACCAAATTGCCAGAGAGGTCTTCCTTGCTCATAACAGATACTTTCCAAATGCTTGAGGTCATTACAGGTAGCACGAGATGATAAAGCACACATTTTGGTTGCTTAATACAACAAAAATCAATAGGCTGAACAGCCAAAGCCTATCTGAGCTTTTTACTCTGTTCCCTTAAACCAGCTTTTGCCCACCTTGTGTTCTCCATATGTTTTGTGACTACAACTCCCATCAGCCCCAGTCAGTTTGACCAGGCTGGCTGAGACTGATGGGAGGTGTAGTCACAAGCATCTGGAGGAAACTGTTTTAAACCAACCCTTCCACACTGTTTCTGGAATTAACAAATGCTTTTATTATTACCGGATTTGAGGTGGAGTGAGGGGAAGCCATATGGCTGGGACTGGAAGGCTTTTAGCGGTAATCTTGTCAGGGGTCAACCCCCCCCCCCCTAATTTTACAATACATAAATACTATACACACACAAATAAAAAAAAAGATTAACCCACATAAGCACAGAGCAGGAAATAAACTAGGAAACCATGCCAGAAATGACTATTGGAAGGAGACTGTGAAGTTAAATATCCAGAACTTAAATATCCATAAATATTTCAAGCAAATGTGTGTCCCCCCCCCCCCACACACAATGATTTTATTTAAAGTGAGAAACGGTGGTTATATGTGTGGTAAGTGTCATAATGCTACCAGTAATACAGGAGTCAAAATGTACTAAATAAACTGTGGTGACATTAAGAAAAACTGTCAGACAGTTTTGATAACCTGGTAGCCTCTAGATGGTTCTGAACACTACAATTCCCACCATATAACATATGGAGGCCACCAGGTTGTCAAAGACTGATGTATGCCATTTCGTGTGTGTGTGTGAGAGAGAGAGAGAGAGAGAGAGAGAGAGAGAGAGAGAGAGAGAGAGAGAGAGATATCTTTTCCTAATTCTGACAACATACACATACATCAGACAAGCGACTATGACGACATCCTTGAAACCCCCAATAAAAGCAAAAGCTGAATAATATTATACAAAGCTTTCACTTAAAAACTGCATTTCCCGTAAAATTGTGGACTGGCCAGTGATGTATATCATTTTGGTCTAATGGAAGTTGCAAGGAATACTATTAACCTCCGCTGACAGCGCAGGCACAGCATTACAAAAGACCGTTTATGTAATTCATTAAAAATGATCAGTGAGGCATTCTAGAGCCACCGAGATGAAGAACCAGTTTTATGTCTGTTCATAGCTGGCTGCATCTTATGCTTCGCAACTCTTTAGGGGCCCATTTGTCACAAGTGCTCCAGTGTTTATGGAAGGCAGCTGGCTGTTGGCTCTGCCACTTTCCACAACTCTTGCTTTGTCACAAGCTAGGTGGTATTGCGCATGCTGCTGACATCCCCCCATCCCTGCTCCATGTGCCATTTGAACGACACATCTCAGATGTGAAATTTCTTGAGGATACCATTACACACAAACACACTTGCAAGCCAACAACAACAACATTTTATAACCCCACTTCGACAAACGGCAGTCATCAGCTAGAAATATAGGAAGCTGGCTTATAATGACTCAGACCATTGGTACATCTGGCTCATTATTGTCTAAATTGACTTGCAGAGTTCTCTCCCGGTCCTTCCTAGAGATGTTTGTCATCTGCAATTTCATTTAAAAAATATATCA
Organism: Podarcis melisellensis; assembly: GCF_964234715.1. Lineage (NCBI taxonomy): Eukaryota > Metazoa > Chordata > Lepidosauria > Squamata > Lacertidae > Podarcis > Podarcis melisellensis. Next base: position 44,056,206 of record NC_138530.1, on the reverse strand, counting down.
AGGCAATATACAACATATAAGAACAAAATCAACAAAATGTACCCATAAACACATCATTAAAGACATCACTAAAGCATCAGTAAATGCTGATGGGTTAAAAAGATAAAATCTATATTGCAATATATGCCCCCCACCACGATTCAGGATCCATAAAGTTAAAATAAATATTCTACATCTCAGTGACAGGTTCTGGATTTTTATTTCACCGATCTTTATAAAATGCTGTGAGATTTGCATGGAGCCATCATTGGAGTCATATTGGTGCATCTACTGGGAAAAGTTAAAAGAGCTGGGGAAAAATGAAATATAAATTGCTTTTGCAATCTAAAGAGGGCAAACTGCTTTAGGGACTATTCCTTTCAGTTTCCTTGTGCTGATTGTCCTACATCTTTATATCCACTTTAAAAAGTACTACGTACCTTGAGATTACGGACTAATCATAAACATTACAGAAATAAGTCAACATTGTTAAGAGATACTTTGGGGCTGATACCATTCTGGTCAAGGGCCACACTGTATCCCTGTGAAATATTTAGGATTGTTCTATACGTGCAGAAGAATGAAATGGCTGCCATGAGGTGGTAAAACAGACTGTTCCAGTGGAGAATACAAGAGACTGCACCATTCTGAATGCTTCCTTGTGTGAAAGAAGAGAGGGGGACACGCCTGCAAGTAGAAAACCAGCAGGTCAGGGATAAAGATTGTACCTTGGCCTTTTATACGTACAGTGGTACCTCTGGTTACAAACTTAATTCATTCTTAACCTGAAACCGTTCTTAACCTCAGGTACCACTATAGCTAATGGGGCCTCCTGCTGCTGCCTCACCGCCACCGCACATTTTCTGTTCTCATCCTGAGGTAAAGTTCTTAACCTGAGGTACTACTTCCAGGTTAGCGGAGTCTGTAACCTGAAGTGTTTGTAACCCGAGGTGTTTGTAACTCGAGGTACCACTGTACTGGCAAGCTTTGATTTGATTTGATTTAATATGGGACAGAATTTTAAAAATGTGAGATTCTGTCTGAAACAGGACAGCACCCTGTACAACCTCAGGACATTGTAGAATTCATTCTGCTGCTGTTTATAGATCCAGCTTCTGCCAGTGTCGAGTTGAACTCTCTTTTTAGGATGCACATTAGCTCTCCAGAGGCATCCCCTCTACACACATTAATGCACTAATGTCTGAGTCATAAGTCAGCTTCTTTTGATCTGAGGACTTTAGATAACTGGAGCTGTGCCCAGATCGGCCAAGGGGTTTACCGTTCAAGGAAAGCCTCATTATTTGATACCCATTTAAAAGGCAGAACACCTATCATATTCCATGAGCAAAACCGGGTATCAGGCAGGTAGCTCTTTCCAGAGAGCCTAAATGTTCGTACTCTGTGTCAGTGCATGCCCCATAACGGGGGAAAAAAAATCTCTTGTTTGTGCCATAATAGTCTGAGCTAAGAGCCATGGGGGAAGCTGCACTGTATCAAGACATGCCATCTAGTTTAGTATTGTCTGCACTGATGGGCAGCAGCTCTCCAGTCCTTCCAAGCCCTCGCTGGAGAAGCCATTGATTGCCCCTGGGACCTTCTGCATGTAAGGGAGTTGCTCTTACCACTGAGCTATAGCCCTTGAGCAGTACAGAAGAGAGGTGCAATGGAAAAGGCATGGCGGGCATGCAGGAGGCAGGGACAATTTCAGAAGCAGCATCAAGATAGAGGAGGCAGAAGCGGCTGCCTCAGAAGTGTGGACAGCTTGCAAGAGAGGAGAGAGTCAATGACTGCTAAAGTGGTGTGAACAGCATGAAATGGGATGGGGCAGAGAGAAAAAGAGGAGGCCATGGAAAGGGCCTGTGGGATGTGGAATGTATCTTTAATGGAAGAGTCCAGTTCCCGCCTGATACTGGGGTGGTGTCATTTAGTGTTACAAGAATGGATGAGTGTTGGTCCTAATGAAAAAGAAAGCGGCTTATACAACTACATGACTCTCCTCAGTTCTCACCTGAGTGTCGGGCCCTGAGTGAGACCATCTCCCCCCCCCCCTTAGGCTCTCATGCAAAGGGATAGTGTTCCAGGGAAGAGGTCCCTCAGAGTTGCCTCTTTTAGGTACCCAGAGCCACCTGTTCAGGCCAGGCTATGAGGCCTTCTCCCTTTGCCCTCACTTCTCCTATCTTCTTGCTCTGCAGGCCTCACCAAAAAGGGTGAATTGATTTGCCTGCTCCAAAGCCTTTCTCTTTCCACAGGGCATTACAGGAAGGAGAATTAATCTAATTCCCTCTAAGAATACAGTTCTGTATAGATATTGTAGCAAACTTTGTCAGTCTTCTCAACAACTATACGTAATTATACCCCAGACTTAGGTGCATTTAAATTTCACTACAAAGAGAAGTAGGAGGCAAAATTGCTGAATTGAGAAGTCGGTCCCACTCACCAAAAATGCATGGTTGTTTAGCTGTTAAAGCAACATAGCCTGTAATTAATTGCATTGCCTCTGAACTTTATTGCCTCAGCAAAGGAGTGAAGAGGCATGGGGCAGTCTATACCAGATCGACAGGCTTTACATTCTGCTTGAATCTTTTTAATGAAGTGCAACTTGAATTTAAAGTGGTTGCAGATTATTTGCAGAAGTCAGATTACGATGTGGCTCATGTTTGCTTTCTTAGAAAACTGGAACATCTGAAGGATTAGGAGAAGAATTTCAGCAAAACCATGGCTGATGTAGAGATTATAACAGGGGGGAAATCACATCAATATGCCAACTGAATAAAAGAGAGTCTATTGCATCCCAAAACTGCTAAAGGTTTGCTATTGAATTAAACACAGCAGAATGTATGTATCCAAAAACTGATCACAGGAAACAGCCAGCTAAGTAGATCACCTTGCACAAGGATTTCTCCTTGCACAACACAACTTCCCCTTCCTTCTCTTTGCCCCATACACCCTTGCCAAATATTTCTGGAGGGTTAGGGAAAACCCCAGAAGAGATTTGGGGTCATACAGGGAGAGGAGAGGCAGGGTAGTTCTGTTGCGCAAGTGGAAATCATTGAAGCAATGGATCTACTCTGTTGAATACTACAAATTAAGGTGTTTTCATCTATTGTCAATTGCACGATTAATGATTTTAAGATTTGCAGCCAACTACAATGTTTTGAATAGGGTTGGTTCTTTCAGTCCCCCAAACCATTACTTTCTTGATCCAGAAAAAAAACCTCATCACTGCAGTACTATGATGGATTTGAAGCAAAGTTTGGACTATTTTTAGAAGAGATATAAAAATGAGAGACACAAATACAAATTGCTACAATGAACCAAGTGCTTCATCTTTCCGAGAAACTGAAAATGTCTTTCAATAAACTCTACAGATTGCATGCCATTGCCTCCACGATACTTCCATCAAGTGCTGAATCTGAACTAACAGTTTTATGTCTGCAGAAATTAAGGCCTATTTGAAAAGCAGGATGTGTGACGAATGTCTAAATAACATTGCTATACTAAGAGCAAAGAGATTCTCCAAAGGCCCCAGCACTGAAACTGTTGTTAACCATTTTGCGGAACAGCAAGAGACACACAAAAAGGATATGCAAACTATTTTTTAGTATTTTTTATACTGGCAGGTTCAGCTCCCATAGACCATCTGCATGTGTGCTTTGCCTTAATTTGCTCTCTTCCCTCCCATTTACTATCAATCTGATCAGCCCAGACTCTTATTAGCTTCGATACCCAACAGCAAATCTTTGATTTCCTAGTGGAATAAGACCTGGGGCTACCTTGACTTGTCTCAGTTTGCTCTTCATTTTCTCTCACTGAGAGTGTACACCTGGTTAATTCCACCTGCACTAGTTGAAAGTACGGTAATGGCATTTTCTAAAGAAATACATCATTATTCTGTCTGCCACGAAGGAAATGTTTGCATAACGCAGGGCTGTCTAACTTGTTTGGGGGTTGCATATGTTACAACTCCCATCATCCTTGAACACTAGCTGATAGGAGGTGGAATACAACAACATGGTATAAATAAATAAACAAATATCACCTAAATTAATTATCAGTCGTCTATTGTCAATTTTATTTATTTCCGCCTTTCCAAATATACTCAATGTGCTTTACATCAAACTGACACAAAAATTACAATATAAAAAATAATATAATAATTAGCTGGTAACATCTCAATAGTTAACACATCTCAATAACACCACACCACCCAAATATAAAAATATCAGGTAACAGTCCATTAAACAATTAATCAAAACAGAGACATCCAATACAATTAATTTTTAAAAAAATAAATTTTTATTAGTTTTCACATTTTTATACATATTATCTTTCACATATATCCAATTACAAGGTTCCCTGAACCTTCCTATTTCCCTCCCTCCCTCCCATGGGTTCTTAAATTAAAAGTTTGTGGGGGGTTGCATATTATCATTTTCCCAACTATTATGTATCCCTATTTTATCATAGTCAATTTCACATTACAAATGTCATTACAATTCTACCAATGTTTTCCACGGCTTAAAAATATCCAATACAATTTAGAGGAGAATCGATCAAGAAGAAATCCTCAAAACAAAAATGTGAAAGATGCAGTAAGCCTGGCTGGAGTGGCAGAGGCTGGTGCAGTTGAGGAGCCCAAGGATCAGATCTCCTAAGGGATTTGAAGATCCTGGTACCCCACTCCAAATGCCCTGTTTCAGGGTTCTCTCCTGGCTACTGCTAACAGGGAAACTGCCCACCCACCAGGGTAGAGTCCCTCACCACTCATAGCACTCCTGTCCACTGGGAGAGGTCGGTAGAAATATGACTACATGACATTGTACAACCTCCCCCTCCCATTGCCAGCTATCTATATCATGAGATTATGGCTGCACTCTTAATCTGTAAAAAAGATGTTAACACTGAAGAACAAACAGGTCCCAAGGAAAATTGCAAATCACTGCCTCTATAATCAGCAACGTTCTCCTCTAATAGGTTTGATAGATGAATGGATTTTTGATGTAGAGAAAAGGAAGACGTGATACCTTGTGGCTTTATCTATATTTTATTCCCCTCGTTGACTTCCTCCTCCTGAAATATGGTGCTACATGCTAAGTGCATAAACCCTGAAATACACAATAAATTTATGTTAAAAAGAAAAGAAATTAGCCTTCATAACCTGAAAACTTCTAATTATTAATTGCTTCCCTGGGCTCCTTTGGGAGGAAGTGGATGATGTAGATTTAATAGAATAAGTTAGACTTCCGGTCGGCGCCAGCGCTCAATGGCGGTCTCAGCCTCGAGCTCCGAGGAGAGACTGCTCCGCGAGTTCGGGTCTCACCCGCTACGGCGAGCGGGGGACCCCTAAAATCACAGGCGCGGAAGCCTGTGAACAAGGAGACTCGGTGGGCACCTTTGCGCCCCCCGGTACTGCAAAAGAGCCTTTTTAAAGGCTCCGGAGCGGCATCGGGCGTGAGCGCGGTGCTGAGAGTCGCAACCCAGCCCGCGGAGTGAAGCCGCGTCGCCATTGACGGAGAGCGCCGATTCCTTCCTGAAACTACAATCTGACCGTAACACCCGTGAGTAAGAACAACTTTTAAGACATTAACGGGACTAAATTTCTGATTTGGCTGAAAACGGGCAAGGCATTAAATCAAGGAAGTCTGCCTCCCGAAACTGCATGACCTAGCAAGCAACGAAAAATCAAGCTGCATTTAAACGTAAAACCCTTTTGACTAAACGCAACCCGACATTGAAAGCGACCTCCCCCCCCCCCTGGGCAGGAGGAGGGGGGATGAGAATATAGACTGTATTTTAACCTGCTATAGACAATATTAGAAGGAAAACCCTCCATCGTTAGTCCCCTCTGGCAAGGGCTGCCGGAGCTTACGTCGTATCGCCTGAAAAAAGGACCTGTCAAAAGCTGTCAAAATTGAACTGTGGATACAAATGACTTTATCTGATAGAAAATAACGACTTTGGCTTACGGTGAACACTGTTACACCCCTGATTGATACAAAGGGGTCCTGTGTTGAACTGTTGGATTATTTTGCTATATGCCTAAAGCTCCTTTGTAACTCTGAGTAACCAGACACGTTTTACTGCCTCTAGAGGGGAAGAGAGTCATTGTTTCAGTGTTCCATTGAGGAGGAAACAGTGGGATTTTCCACTTTAAAATCTTTCCCGTGAGAACGGCCTTGGCTATGAGCAATCCGTCAGAGGAAATATCAACAAGATCCAGAACTAAACAAGCTCAAGCACAAGTACAAAAGAAAAGAGCCTCTACGGCAGGACTACCAGCTGCACAGGAGAGAGTAACAACAGCATCAATGGAATCCATGACACAGGCACTACTCAAAATAAATCAATCTCTAGAGGCATTGACAAAGCAGTCTACGGATAACTCTAAGAAACTGGCAGAGAACTCCAAGAAGTTAACAGAACTCACAACAAGACTGGACTTAAATACAAATACATTATCATCCCATACTGATTCTATAAACAGACTACTTGAGGAAAGCGCAGAGACAAGAAGAATTGCTGAAAGAGCCCAAGGTACCGTAGAGGAATTTAAAGAGAAATTCACACCAATTGAAAGGAAGGTCGGGGAACATGATGCAACTTTGGCGTTAATGGAACTAGAGAGAAAAGGGAAAAATCTGAAGCTGAGACTTGTTCCTGAGGAGGAGGGGGACAACCTAAAGGAATTTCTTACAGAAAATATTCATGAATTTTGGCTTGATGAATGGGAAGGAGAAGAGGACTTTGAGATAACCACAGCCTTCCGGCTGGGCAGGAGACAAGGTAAAAAGCCAAGGGACTGTCTAATTACATTAAGATCTAGAGAAGAGAGAGATAAAATTTTAAATTTACACTATCAGAAAGCATTGGTGATAAAGAACTCTCAAATACAGATCTTCAAGGACATCCCTCGTTATATTCTGCAAGTAAGAACTTACTTTAAAGATCTTGTCGACCTGCTGAAAAGAAACAACATCCCATTCAGGTGGGAATTCCCACAAGGACTGTCCTTCAACCTCAAAGGGAAGAAGATAAAGATCAAAACAATACAGGACAAGGACCAGTTCCTAGACAGATTCTCAGAGGATTTACAGAAAGGTACTGTGAGTGTAAAGGAACCAACTGACATTGCCAATTTATCATTTGGACTTGTCCCACTACCAACTGAAGAAGAACAATTACTTGGTGCGGTTGGTGGAAAAGATACCCATCAATAAAGATGTCTCTGCAGCTTCTAAGTTGGAATTGTAATGGTTTGAACCTCTCCCGAAAAAGGAAACAAGTTTTTCATATTCTAAAGAAAGAACAATTGGATTTAATATGCCTTCAAGAAACACACATCGCTAGGATACACAGGAAGCTTCTGATAAATAGAAGATTGGGCCTTGAATTTATATCATCAGACAAAGTCAAAAAAAGAGGCGTAGTGATGTACATTAAAGAAAGACTAGCTCCTAAAATGATATTTAAAGATGAGCAAGGAAGATATTTGGCAGTGGAAATTCAATCACAAGGGGAAAAACTTTTAATAGTAGGAGTCTATGCTCCCAATGAAGGGAAGGCGGAATTCTTCAAGAAACTGCATGAGACCTTAACAGACTTTATGGACTATAAAATCGTGATGATGGGTGATATGAATGGAGTAGTCTCCACGAACATGGATAAAGCACAAAGACTTGTGATATCTAAAGACGGGAGACTACCAAAGACCTTTTTTGAAATGACTGACACCATGGACCTTATAGACATTTGGAGAACAAGGAACCCTCTAGAAAGAGAGGGAACCTTCTTCTCTGAAGCAAAAATGACATGGACCAGAATTGACCAAATCTGGATTTCTAGTAATCTGGCATCAAGAGTGAAAAAAATAGAAATCTGCCCAAAAACCTGCTCCGACCACAATGCTGTAAAGATGGAAATGAAACAAACAACAGCGGGAACATTTAGATGGAGAATGAATGACACCCTCTTAAGAGATGAAGAAATTTATCAGAAGGCCCAAAAAACACTAAAAGATTATTTTGAAATAAATTTGAGAACAGAAGTGGAAAAGAGAACAATCTGGGACGCAAGCAAAGCCGTGATGCGCGGTTTCCTTATTCAACAGAATTCTTTAAAGAGGAAAAGGCAAAAGGAGAAGGAAGAGAAAATTTTGGAAAAGATGAAAGAAGCAGAGAAGAAACTGAGATCTAACCCAAAGTCACAACAGATATTGAGAGAAATAAAATATTACCAGATGCAATATATGGAGCTGACGAATCAGGAAATAGAATGGAAAATAAAACAGATGAAACAAAAGACTTTTGAATCAGCAGATAAATGTGGGAAACTGCTAGCATGGCAACTGAAAAAAAGACAAAAATTGAACACTGTGACATCCCTTGAAGAAGATGGGAAAACTATCACTAGACCAAATGAAATAAGCAATTGTTTTCAGAGCTTCTTCAAGAAACTGTATACACAAGGGCCAATAAATGAACAAAAAATAGAGGAATTTATTGGAAAACATGGACTATCAAAAATTTCAGAACAAAGCAGGAGGATCTTAAATGGGAAAATAACAGAACAAGAAATAGAGGGTGCCATTCAGAACATGAAAGTGGGGAAATCACCAGGACCAGACGGCCTAACGGCAAGATACTACAAAATGTTAAAGGAATGGTTAATTCAACCATTGAAAGAGGTTTGCAATCAAATTCTAGAAGGGAAAAGGGCTCCTGAATCGTGGAAAGAGGCACTCATCTCACTTATACCGAAGACAGAGACTGGGAAAAACCAGGTTAAAAACTACCGGCCTATATCCTTATTAAACGTGGATTACAAAATTTTTGCAGATATCTTAGCAAAAAGACTTAAAGGAGTATTAGCAGGGGAGATTCATAAGGACCAAGCAGGCTTTCTCCCAGGAAGATATATGTCAAGTAATGTGAGGAATATCATAGACATTTTGGAATTGTTGGAAAGAGACATTAATAGAAAAGTAGTTTTGATTTTTGTGGATGCGGAGAAAGCTTTTGACAACATTTGCTGGAGCTTTATGAGGAAGAATCTCCATGGGATGGGGGTAGGCCAGGGATTCGAAAACGGTATTGGTGCGATATATTCTGAACAAAGAGCTAAACTAATTGTGAATGGTATGGTTATGGACGAAATCCCAATAGAAAAAGGGACACGACAGGGATGCCCAATATCTCCCCTTCTTTTTATATCGGTCCTGGAGGTTTTGTTAAATATGATTCGAACGGACCCGCTGGTTAAAGGAATCCAGGTCGGAGTGAAACATTACAAACTAAGGGCTTATGCAGATGATATAGTGTTAACACTGCAACAGCCAGACGAGAGCACCAAAAGAGTGTTAGATTTAATTGAAGCATTTGGTCAAGTGGCAGGATTTAAACTGAATAAACAAAAAACAAAAGTGTTGGGGAAAAATTTAACATTGGAAGAAAAAGATAGATTTCAGAGTGTAACTGGTCTGGAAATAGTAAAGAAAGTGAAATATCTGGGGGTAGATGTAACATCAAAAAATACTAATTTATTTAAGGATAACTATGAAAAATGCTGGACAGAAGTGAAAAAGGATCTAGACACATGGTCTAGGCTGAAACTTTCCTTGTTAGGCCGTATTGCTGTTATTAAGATGAATGTATTGCCAAGAATGCTGTTTTTGTTTCAAACATTACAAATTCTGGACAAGGTGGAGTGTCTCAAGAGATGGCAAAAAGATATTTCTAAATTTGTCTGGCAGGGCAAAAAGCCCAGAATTAAATTTAAGATCTTGACAGATGCGAAAGATAGAGGGGGTTTTGCCCTGCCGGACTTAAGGCTTTACTATGAGGCAGCAGCTTTCTGCTGGCTGAAACCATGGCTACTTCTTGAGGACACTGATATCTTGGATCTAGAAGGATATGACAATAATCTAGGTTGGCATGCGTATCTATGGTATGACAAGGTGAAAGTTCACAAGGGCTTTAAAAACCATATTGTCAGGAAGGCTCTGTATAATGTTTGGATTAGATACAAGGATCTATTTGAAAGTAAAACCCCTAGATGGGTGTCACCAATGGAAGCAAAGGCAGTCAAAAAACTTAATATGGACTCTGACTGGCTAAAATATTGTGAAATCCTAGAACATGATGGTGAAAAATATAAACTTAAGAGCTATGAGAAGCTAAGGTTTAAAGTTCGAGATTGGTTGCACTACCATCAGATAAATGAAGTATTTAAGCAAGACAGGAAGATAGGATTCCAGAGTGAAAGGTCTAAGCTAGAAACAGAACTATTGGAACCCAATACTAAGAATCTTTCTAGAATGTACAATTTGCTGCTGAAATGGAACGTACAGGATGAAACGGTAAAATCAGCTATGATTAAATGGGCACAGGATGTAGGTCATGATATTATGTTCGATGACTGGGAACAGTTATGGACCACCGGTACCAAATTTACGGCATGTTCTGCCTTGAAAGAAAACATAATGAAGATGATCTATAGGTGGTACATGACCCCAGTCAAGCTGGCTAAGATTTATCATTTGCCCGAGAATAAATGTTGGAAATGTAAAGAGTCTGAAGGAACCTTTTATCACCTTTGGTGGACCTGCCCAAAGATTAAGGCCTACTGGGAAATGATCTATAATGAAATTAAAAAAGTCCTTAAGTGGACGTTTCCTAAGAAACCAGAGGCCTTTCTCTTGGGTATGGTGGGCCAATTGGTACCGAAGAAGGATAGGACATTCTTTATGTACGCTACTACAGCAGCAAGAATTTTACTAGCAAAGTATTGGAAGATGCAAGAACTACCTACTCTGGAGGAATGGCAGACGAAGGTAATTGAATATATGGGACTGGCAGAGATGACCGGCAGAATCCGCGACCAGAGGAAGGAGGCGGTGGAGGAGGACTGGAGAAAATTTAAAGTGTATCTTGAGAACTGTTGTCAAATAAAGGACTGATAAGATGTCGAGGGGTAAGATATAAAGAATTACAGCTGTAAACTATAAATTGCAGGGAATAAATTTTAAGGAGGAGATATATAGAAATGGACTGAAGGGTTGCTAAAAAATTGTAAAACAAGGATGCAAAGTAGGAGAGGTATGGGGAAGTCTTTTAGTTTGTAAGGTTTTTTCTTTTTTGTGTACATGTTTTGTCTTTCTCTTATGTTGTGTTGTATTCTTTTTATGTTTCTTGTTGTGAAAACCCAATAAAAATTATTATTTAGAATAAGTTAAATAAATTATGGCCAAAATTGTGTGGGCTCTTCACTGGAAAAATCCACAGCTCACAGACATGGCCAAACTGATGTGATACATAGAAGGTGTGGTAGTAATCAGAAAATGATGGTTGTGGAACATTGGATTTATTTTGCAGAGTATTATGAAGATTTGGCAGGATTTTATTTGCATAATAATAAATATATAAATTTCACATAATTTGCTTTCTGTCATACAATTATATGTCTTCCATAGACATATGAACCAGGAAAAAATAGACACACTCTGAACTGATCACTAGAGAAAGTGGTTGACTTCAAAGAGAAAGAAATCCCTGACACTGCAGTCCTGGATATGTCTACTCAGAAGTCATCTCTATGAAATGCAGTAGGGTTTACTCCCAGGTAAGAAGGTATAGGACTGCAGCCTCCTCTGCAACCATAGGTGCTACAGTAAAACTCTTGCCATGAGAGTCACTATATAATTCTGCTAACAGTTTCTATTATTATTATTATTATTATTATTATTATTATTATTATTATTATTATTATTATTATTATTATCTTGAGGGGGGACAGCCCTTTCAAATAGTTTCTATGATTTTTCATATGGTACTTGCACAAAGCAGTATTTCAAAATATAATACAGTAAAAACAATCCAAGTGTACAGCATGGCAGCAAGAGTGATCACCATTCAAATATTTCAGTTCAAAGTTATCATTATTGTATCCCTCTAAGCAAAAGAACCATTTTGTGCTGAGGACCTATGATTATTTACTAGGCATTATTGCTTTAGTCCACTAAGCATGTTTTTTAAGTACCATACTCAATTCCTTCCTATGTACTGATTAAGAACTCTTTAGGCCTCTGAATAGGCTGGCGATAGCTACAGTATAACTAGAAGTTTACTGCTGTCTTGTGGAGAATGAAGCCCAGTTCAGCTGTTCCTTTGGCAGCACAGCAACCCTGTGAGAAATGTGGATCCACTAGATCACACCTCCTCTTTGGGGCCCAAGTGGTTTTATTGTTTAATTCTCTGTATGGCTCATTTTTAATGCATGCCACTTAGAAATGCTAAGGCTTAGGGACTGTATAAATGCCTGAAATAAAATACATCAATAAATAACAGCGTCAACAGTGATTTACCACATGATAAAGCAGAGCTGAGGTGTAAAGATTAATTTTAATTATTACATTACATTTGTAACATACTTTTTCTCTTCATTTTCTCCTCACAACAACAACCGTGTGAGGTAGGTTAGGCTGAAAGACACCGAGTCCTATGTCACCTTGTAAACTTCAGGGATAAGGTAAGGAATTGGATTTAGTGTCCTAGTCCAAATTTAGGACTATTCAATACACTATATCTCTTAAACATTTAAACATTCTCACAGCTACGAGAAAACCCTGATCCATATTTGTATAGTTCTTCAAAAAAAGAAAAGAGTTTTCAGATGTGTAACACAATACAGAATATCTAGATCTTAAATATCAGCTGCTGGTGCATTTCCTTGAAAATCAAATTTTATAATGAGCAGCAAGCATCAAAGTTCTGACTGTATTTTCTAAAATGAAATCAACACAAAATCAACTCTAATCTATAAAAGGATGGGAAACCATCTTTGAGAATGGAGTTCAAAAATGTTTTAAATTTCCTGTGAGTGAATCCTCATAAGCTAATTACGTAATCTCTATGATCTCTTTATTAATGTTACACTGAACATCAGATACAGTAAGGAAAGGCCAATGACAATTAACAGGTGTGGCTGGATAACAAAATGAGGGTTTTTTTTAATGTTTATTTTCTCTTTTCCTAAATGGTGTGTGCCCTGATGCTTTCTCCAGAAATTGCTACAGTTCTTTGGGGGCAGAGCACGAATTCCCTCGTACTCTGCTCCGACCTAGTAAAAGGCTCAGTCAAGCAATGTTTACTTCCCTGCTGAGGGATGTTAATGGACGTTTACAGTAAAAATGCTCTTGGGCTTCCTCTCGCCTTAGAAGCTGCTGGTTCATGAATGCGCTTCTTGCTCACCTTGGCACACAGACCAGAAGACTCAAAAGGTCACCTTTTCAGTCACTTCATTGAAGATGCAATCCCAGCTGCTGTAAAGCTCTGGATAGCATGGGGAGAAGTCACAGCACAACTGCAGATCTGTTTGTACATACTCTGGCAAGCCAGATTCAGCCAAAGTACAATTTTCTTAGGAGAATTACAGCTGTCTCTAAAAGCATAAGCTGCAAATCACCAGTATGCCATAGGCTTTGCAATGTAGAAGATCTCAGTCCTCAGCAACTCAAATGAGAAGCTGCAAGGGCTAGGGGAGGGGGTGCAAAGGACTGAAGCCTTCATTTGATTATGCAGCTAAACACAGCAGCTCTAGTTTCTTCCCACCACGTCGGAGATTGCTGAACAACTCCGAGCAGGCCTGGAGGATGCGGACCATTTGGATCCCTTCCAGTCAGGATTCAGGCCTCATCATGGGACTTAAACTGCCTTGGTCGCGCTGTTTGATAATTTCCGGCGGGCTAGAGACAAAGGTGAAAGCTGTTTCCTAGTTCTGCTGGATCTCTCAGCGGCCTTTGATACCATTGACCATAACATCCTTCTGGACTGCCTAGAGGGGCTGGGAGCTGGGGGCACTGTTATAAAGTTGTTCTGCTCCTTCCTCCTGGGTCATGTCCAGAAAGTGGTGTTGCGGGATGAGTGTTCAGATCCCTGAGCTCTCACTTGCGGGGTCCCTCAGGGTTCTGTCCTCTCCCCCATGCTTTTTAATATTTATATGAAGCCGCTGGGAGAGATCAGGGGGGTTGGGCTGGGTGTTCATCAGTATGCAGATGATACCCAGCTCTACCTCTCTTTTAAATCAGAACCAGTGAAGGCGGTGAATGTCCTGTGTGAGTGTCTGGAGGCAGTTGGAGGATGGATGGCAGCTAACAGATTGAGTTTGAATCCTGACAAAAGAGAAGTACTGTTTTTGGGGAACAGGGGGTGGGCAGGTGTGGAGGACTACCTGGTCCTGAATAGGGTAACTGTGCCTCTGAAAGACTAGATGGGCAGCCTGGGAGTCATTTTGGATTCACAGCTGTCCATGGAGGTAAAGTCAATTCTGTGTCCAGGGCAGTTCTGGTACGCAGGTTGAGACCCTCCCTGCCCACAACTATCTCACCAGAGTGGTGCATGCACAGGTTATCTCCCACTTGGACTACTGCAATGTGCTCTATGTGGGCCTACCTTTGAAGGTAACTCAGAAACTACAACTAATCCAGAATGCGGCAGCTAGACTGGTGACTGGGAGTGGCCACTGACATAATATAACACTGCCTACATTGGCTCCCAGTACATTTCTGAGTACAAATCAAAATGTTGGTGTTGACATTTCAAGCCCTAAACAGCCTTGGCCCAGTGTACCTGAAGGAGCATCTCCACCCCCATCATTCTGCCCAGACACTGAGGTCCAGCTCCAAGGGCCTTCTGGTGGTTCCCTCACTGTGAGAAGTGAGGTTACAGGGAACAAGGCAGAGGGCCTTCTCAGTAGTGGCACCCACCCTGAGGAACACCCTCCCATCAGATGTCAAGGAAATAAACAACTAGCTGACTTTTAGAAGACATCTGAAGGCAGCCATGAATTGGGAAATTTTTAATGGCTGATGTTTTATTGTGGGGCAGGGTATAAATAATAAATTTATTATTATTATTACTATTGCTATTACTACTATAGCAAAAGGAGGTGTGAGAGTTAAGATACTAGCCACGGTACCTTGCGCTGCACATGTGTTGCCTGCCTGTGTTCTGGGCAGCAGCATCCTGAGAAAGACAAGTCCTTGGCAGACTGTGTGCCAATCTGCCCTGAGGTAAAGGCACTTGGTAGCTTTCTCCTCTTCTTTTTCATCCCTTCTCACAGCTCTGGCTGTGCCAGCTACAACAAATCTCTTGCTTTTTAAAAATCTTGCATAATGAGCTGTTTTGTAGGTGGGCTGAGAACAAGCTGACAAACTTGACCATTTTCCATGACTTGCTAGCAAATCTTTTTCCACTGAGTGCGCTGCATGTTAATGTCATCATCCTCACCGGCTGCTATAGCAACGGGGATATTTAGGAAATGATTTTAACTGAATATCACAGCCACCCAGTACCTCAAGAAGGGAGCTTTCTAAGGAGGAAACAGATAGCAGCTACCGATTTAATTAATTTTTTTGACACTGTGTATTTTCTTGTTGTGATATCGCCTTGTCGTTGTTTCAAATCGATAAAATAACCATATGCTGTAATTAGCTCCAGGCCATGTTGAAGACCTTTTATCTGATAAGATTAAGCACCACTTAGATGTTCTGACCTTTGATTTACTGCTTTTACTGCCATGGTATATGTTAACCATTGCATGTTCTGATTCATGGCTTTATTGCTGAAGGGAAACAGCATGTATATGATTCATGTGCCAGGATTAATGAATGAAGAAGTCACTTGCCTTCATGTCAGGTTATCCAGATCCAAGGCTTTCCTCATCATCGAAATCGATTTTCCACAAGAAAATGTGAGCAACCCATCTAAAAGGTCTGCAGAATATAAAGGTTTGTTCTCATGAACAGTAGCGGCAGTGTGGTGGGTGGGGGTGCTCACCTCAGCTCCAGCAGCTGATTGGCTGCTACTTACCAGGAGGCAGAGGCAGAGGGGCAAGGTGGCAGGGAGGCCAGCACAGCGCAAATGCAGTGGCAGAGCCAATCTGGCACTCCTGCCAGTGCATTTGCACCATGCCAATTTCCCCACTGCTTTGGCTGACCTGCTCTCCTTTCTGGTAAGGAGCAGCAACTTAGCTGCTGAAGGTCAGGTGAATGCCACCAGTAGCCCACCACCCTCTTGCTGATGAAGCTGCCAAGAGGATTCTCTGCTACAATTTCCTTGGCAGAAAACTTAGCTGAGAAAATGCGAGAGGCCTCAAACATTAGCGAAAGGAAAGCCAGAATGGCAACACCAAGACACTTGGAATAGAACCCAAGAGCGGCTCACTTATGATTTTGTAACAGATAGAACATATTGTGACATCTGTTGCTCAGCAGCAAATGACATGAACGTTCCTCTTCCAAACACATCCATAAACAAGATTGCACATGAAGCTTTGATCCAAAATGGCTTCTCAAGTAAATAGAATGCACTTCCACCATGCAGTTGTCCAAGCTATCTTCTCTGCTAAAGGAGGCAAATGTACATGGCAACTGAACCTACACAGTAGAAATAAGCACTACTGAGTTCAGTGGAACTTACTCCCAGATAATGCACAGGATTGCAGTCATGCCCCATAAACTTACGGTACTTGTGGCCTTTTATTAGTAGTTTGTTTTGTATTCCTGTGTTTTTAAGATGGAGTTTTAAACAGTGTGTTGGATAAGGAAGATATACAGAAACCTAGTGGCATGACTCTGGATTTTTGATGGTGTCATGGCTATAGGAGCTGTCATTATACACTTCAATATGGTTAGGAATTGTCCCTAAATGTGCTTGCAGTCACTTATAGGACGCTTAAGAGTCTGAAATGAGAAGATTGCCACTTTGAGCTCTGCACATTGCTTAGAAACTGAGTTAGTGCACAACTGTTTTGCATTTTGCGCTGGCTCAGAGACTTCAACCATGTCTTTACCAAATGAAGGCACCCATGATGTTGTAATTTAGTCGTTTTCATATTGCTATGTCACTTTTCTGAATGAAGGAGAAACAAGACTCCTGCCAGGTCTCTCTCTCTCTCTCTCTCTCTCTCTCTCTCTCTCTCTCTCTCTCTCACACACACACACACACACACACCACACACTGGTGCTTGTGCTGGTGCTGTTTTATAGCAACAGGGAGAATTATTCAGTACCAGGAAACATCTACAACAGGGGTAGTCAACCTTTTTATCCCTACCACCTACTAATGCATCTGTCTTGATGATAAAATTTCCTTACTACCCACCAGTGCTCAATGGAAGGAGGATTTAGCTTGTGCCATAGAACCCCATAGCACCCAACTAGAATCCTGAAACACCGACTTCCGGGTTAGCGCCATCGTCTAATGGTGGATTCCCTCCGAGCTCCGGAGGGAATCGGCTCAGTAGGAGACGGGTCCTGCCGCCGCGGCGACGCGGGGACCCTCAGAAACCACAGGCAGCGAAGCCTGTGGACCTGGTGACTCGGCGGGCACCATTTGCGCCCCCCGACCCGCGAAGGAGCCTTTTCAAAGGCTACGGAATGGGAGACGGGGCGAGTGGCGCGGTGCTGAGAGTCGACTGCTCCTCCTGCTGAGTGAAGCCGCATGCCATGGTCGGAGAGCGCTGACTTCATCCTTTGAACATTTGGACTAAAAGTAACAACCCGTGAGTAATACGGAATTGGATTTATAAAAGGAAAATTTTTGGTTTGAATTCGGTACGATCGGGGAAGGCGCAAAGAGGAAGTCTGTCTCCCCGCCTTGTAAACAATTTGAAGCAAGGACTAGATAATTAAGGTTGAGAGATCATCTTCTTTTATTGGATAAAGTTATTAATTGCACAATTCGGCAGTATAAGCAATTTTGCTGGAGGATAAGAGTTAACTTTGAGAGCTGAAGTGCCACCCCCCCCCCCGGGACCCGGTAGTGATCCGCGAGAGAGAGTCTGTTGAGGAGATATAGAAGATTTTGACAGCTGTCAAACTAGCTGTCAAAGTAGGGAGAAAATAGAGAACTTTGTTTCTGTTGTCTTTGCTGGTTACAATACAGTTATAAATTGTTGGAAATAAAGAAGAATTGAAACAAGTTAACTGGACTTTTGGGTTGGAAGTGGAAGGAATACTAAATAACCAGAATCCCTCTAGATGGGGTTCAGGGACATTACAAGAATGGCTGCAGGTGGAAAAATACAGGCTGAACTGAACAAGGTTTTTTTTCTCTTGGGAAAGTTGCAAGAGCAAAGTGATGTTTTGGCTACAAGTGTCACAACTTTGAAGGCAACAGTAAATAAATTCACTGAGTTGGATAAGGACTTGACTCAAAAAGTCCAGGCAGCTGAACAAGAAAAGAAATCTGAGAAAACTGAGGAAGTGGAGAAAGAGATATATGCTGATCAGGAGGAACAGGAAGGAGGGGCTGCAAGGCCGCAGATGGCAATGGAGAGCCAGAGGCCTGCCAAGATGGATACAAAGGAAAATAAGGACTGGATGATGAAAATCTAGTTTGAATTGAAGAATGAAGAATGGAAAGATCTCCTTTTGTGGGGATCTGAAGATCTAGGGATTATAAATTTGATCAAGGTGGAAGTTGGAGCCTTTGGGACATTTGGACTTAAACCGGGAAAGGGAGGGTGGGGCTTGGGAATCCAAAGGGTGTACAATTATATTCTGATTTTTCTTTCTTTGTTTTGTTATTAGTATTAAAAAATGGGGAATTGG
The DNA here is from genome assembly GCF_964234715.1 of Podarcis melisellensis. Taxonomy (NCBI): domain Eukaryota; kingdom Metazoa; phylum Chordata; class Lepidosauria; order Squamata; family Lacertidae; genus Podarcis; species Podarcis melisellensis. The sequence goes on along the minus strand of NC_138530.1, from coordinate 44,037,620 downwards.
TGGAAGGGAATTTGGGTCGATCTTAGAAAAAAGTTTTAAGAAGGAGTATTGACATATAATGATTGACGGACATAAGTTAAAATTGGATATAAAATGAATTAAATATAATAAGGTTAAAAATTGGGGATAAGAACTTGTTGAACTAACAAATTGGAAATGGAATACAAGAAGGGGAGGCACAGGGAAGTTGTGGAAATAGGTTATTGAAAATAAGGATTGTAAACGTTGAATGTTTTTTTTTAATTTTGTTTTTTTTCCTTCTTTTTCTTTTTTCTCTTTTTTCTGTTTTCTGGATTTTACTGAAAATTCTAATAAATATCTTTTTTTTAAAAAATAAAATCCTGAAACACCCACTTGTGGGCGGTAGGGACCAGGTTGACATCTCCTGATCTAGAAGGTGGCCACATCACCCTCACTCTCATTTCACAGAAATTGCTTATAAGGTACCTACGCATTCCCCCCCCCCAACTTCCTTCCAAGCAAAGTGTGTCTTGCTTTTTTAAAGATGAAAGCTCAGAGTGTCCAGGGCACCTCCCCACGGTACCAGCAATAGACTTTGCAGGTTCCAGGTTGCCTATCCCGGTCATAACCTGACCAGCTGATATACTGACATGTCCAGGCACTTACAATGTACTGGGTGACCTTGAAGAGAAGTGAGCAAAGAAAAGGCTTGATGAGTAACCAAATGAGCAAAGACCGCAACAAACTCCAGCCCCGAGCAGTTTGTATCAGTGCTATCACTATTCATAAAGCAGCCTTTTGCAATCATCTATGGTAGAACTCATCTGGCAGCTTCACAAAATGAAGCTTTGTGGGGTGTTTCTATTCCTATCCTTCACAAACTAGTTTGGCAAAACCTGGAATCCATATACATGTAGGCAATGAGTCATTTTACTGTAAACTTGAAAGGCAGCCAGAGGCACAACGTTGTCAGGGTTGGCTCTGGCAAAAAATGTATTAATGGAGCTCAGTACATTTATCTCTCTATTGCTTTCTAACCCCGAGAATGAATCAAGCGATAGACTATTTCAATTTGCGGCTTTCCTTATTTTTAAACCACACCTTAACTCCCTGTTAAAGATAGCATGCTTCTGAATATCATTGCTGGGAACCACAAGTGTGGAAAGTGCTATTGTGCTCATGTACTGCTTGTGAGCTACCTATAAGGATCCGACTAGCCACTGTGGGAATAGATTTCAAGGTCAAATAGACCTCTTGACCTGATCCAGTCGGGATCTTCTTATGCTCTAAGGTCCTTATGACTTCTTCCTCAAAGTCTACTTTTATTGTTACCCAGACAAGACTGTCCTGTTTCCTTTACTGTCTAGCTCCTACTTCTCTCACTTTGTTACATTTTTCATTTTAGGCTGCCCAGTCTAGCAACCAATTTTAACCTGCGAGAAAAGTGAAGTGATTGACACAGGCAATTTCACTGGGTATTTTCAACCCCAAGTTGAATTCCATTGTACCTTGGGCTAGTGCAGTGTCCCAAAACAAGCCATGTTTGTAGTGTCAGGAGAAAAGCACTTTAATCTGTTTTCCTGAATCAGTTTTTCCCCCCCTTGAAAATCCACATGGAACTTCTTCTTTTTTTACATCAATATAATAACTTTGCCTGGGGTAAAAAAACACACCAAAAAACCCATAACTTTCCGTTTTTGTTCACAGGAAACAAGATATAAATGATAAGCAGCACATGAATGTATGTAGAAGGAATGTGTCCAGCATCTACCAATCCTTCAAAGTGCCTCTAACTCTAGCCCACCAGTTCATACCTGCAATTCTCCCCCTTGCTGCTTTCTTACCTCCTTCATCTGTTCAACCCCACATCAAACCTGTTTCTCCTACAAAGACTTCTTTTATGATCAAGAGTAACTATAAGTAGTAGAAGAAAGAACAAAAAGGCGTTTTTTTCTATTTAAAAAAAAGAGGGGGAGAAAGTTACACAAAAATAGAAGCAGTTCCTATTTCCAGAGAATTTATTTTCAGATAATTGACTTTAACACACCCCTCAAGCATTACATGATAATATTTGTAACCCAACCTACAGAATCTTACTGCAATCGTATCAGTGTTTGCTCACCTGCTGCAGCACTTTTGTTTAAACAGGTATTATTAAAATGCTGCCTCTTAGATTTGATAATGCTCTCTTGGGCAAGCTGCAAATGAGGGGACAAAATTTACAGACTGGTGTGTGGTTTTTGTCTACTCTAACTGCGGGCTCCTTTGAAAAATAAGTACTTTAAGAGTCTGGAAATGCTGAGTCAGGAAGAACTGAAAAACCTTATTCATAGTTGCTACGATTCCAGCTACAAAGGTTATTCTTTGAACCAAGACAGATTAGTGCATTGCATGAAATATTGTTACAGGTCTTGCAATGGGTCTGGAGGGTGTCACAGGATCTCTTCGAATCCAGTGATAGGCTGTAAAAGATCTGACTGTAAGAGAGTGAAGGATCTTTGCCAGGACATGTTCCTTTGTTAACTAATCATTACCAGCTCATCTGCTACATTTGTGAATGGTCCAGAAAGGTGGGAAGATGGCTCATCCTTTGGTGTGCCACCTGTCCAAGGGGAAGTGTGCAAAATAAGTCTGCAGATTTGAATTCAGACTAAGTGGAAGGCTGGGTGAGGAGACACCAAAGCTCCCTCCAGACTGGAGCTTGATTGCAGCTGTATTGTGCAATGTGCTTTGCAACATGCTGGATTTATTTTGCTTTAGTTTGTGCGGAGATGCTTCTCCAGTGTGACCACATTATTGCTGCACGGAGCAGCTATAGTGCAGCAAAAGCAGGACAAAAATAAGCCAGAACATTTGTGGTATAAAAAAATTATGGGATTTCGGAAGGGAGTTATGGAATACGCATTGATTGGAAATGAAGCAGTCAATGCAATTCTGGGCTGCATCAATAGGAGTATAGCATCTAGATCAAGGGAAGTAATAGTGCCAGTGTATTCTGCTCTGGTCAGACCTCACCTGGAGTACTGTGTCCAGTTCTGGGCACCACAGTTCAAGAAGGACACTGACAAACTGGAACGTGTCCAGAGGAGGGCAACCAAAATGGTCAAAGGCCTGGAAACGATGCCTTATGAGGAACGGCTAAGGGAGCTGGGCATGTTTAGCCTGGAGAAGAGGAGGTTAAGGGGTGATATGATAGCCATGTTCAAATATATAAAAGGATGTCACATAGAGAAGGGAGAAAGGTTGTTTTCTGCTGCTCCAGAGAAGCGGACATGAAGCAATGGATCCAAACTACAAGAAAGAAGATTCCACCTAAACATTAGGAAGAACTTCCTGACAGTAAGAGCTGTTCGACAGTGGAATTTGCTGCCAAGGAGTGTGGTGGAGTCTCCTTCTTTGGAGGTCTTTAAGCAGAGGCTTGACAACCATATGTCAGGAGTGCTCTGATGGTGTTTCCTGCTTGGCAGGGGGTTGGACTCGATGGCCCTTGTGGTCTCTTCCAACTCTATGATTCTATGATTCTATGATTCTAAGTGCTCCAATACCTTTGCAGACGTAAGCAGTATTGAAAGCAGGGTCGCATGTGACTGACCTGATAGCATCATGAGCACAAATGAATGTGTAATGAAAAGGATGTCTGGAGAGGGCCACAGAGAGCCAGGTTTCTCTCTGTGAGAATCCTATGCTGCTGGTGGCGCTCTTAAAAACCTAATGGGAACCAGTGAATTTGGAACATCACTTATGCTCACTTATGTGTGTGTTTATTATACCCCTACATACATATAAAACCATTTATCACAAAAACACCATGAGCCTCTAGTGAAACTGAACCTGGGTATGCTGTGTGTTCCCTGGAGTTTTCACTGCCTGGAGAACTGAGGCACACCTAAACATATGCATAAGAGGGTTTGTTTTTTTATGAAGTAGTGTTTTCAAGGCTTGTCTGCTTTGATCCAAGTTCATTCTTGGAAACAGAGTACATCAGCAGAACTGAGCACCTCGGCTACCACAGGAGAAATTACAGGGTTATTCCAGAAGTCAACAGCCCAGAAGATAAAATATTCATCTTATATGAATATTTCATTTAACTGAAGAAACCAGTCATATAAAGTGCCTGTGCATCTCACACAAGACCCAGGGGGACGAGTATGGATGGATGGAAGGAAGGAAGGAAGGAAGGAAGGAAGGAGGGAGGGAGGGAGGGAAGGAAGGAAGGAAGGAAGGAAGGAAGGAAGGAAGGAAGGAAGGAAGGAAGGAAGGAAGGAAGGAAGGAAGGAAGGAAGAGGAAGGTGCTGGGAGAGGCACTAGGGAGCCAAGAAGACAGGTATAGCCATGTAAATGACATCTGACCCACCCTATTTTCTCAACTATTTGTTTTAATATTGTATTTTTATATTGTTGCAACCTCGTGGTGAGTGATAGGCAAGAAACCTAAATAAATAATACAAGCAGCCATGAGCCTGCTGTCTCTTTATCATTTGTATATTTCTCTAACATGGGTCTTTGCTCTGCTCCAATGACATATCTATGGAAGCTCAATCCTCACTTATTTGTTTAGGCCAATAACCTTTTCTGTCCCAGCTGGGTGATGGGGTCCTAGCCAAGTGGGGGCTAGTGCTAGACACTGAGTCCAGGGACACCAGGTCAAATAACATTAGCACCAGGTCCTGGTCCACACAACAGAGTCATGTCAAACACAGGCCAAGTTCCAGCAAAGGGAAAGTCAACACATAAAAGTCTAAATCATGAAGAAGAAGAAGAAATTGTCCTGTATAGACACGAAAGCTTATACCTGAACAAACTTAGTTGGTCTATAAGGTGCTACTGGATTATTTATTTATTTATTTATTTATTTATTTATTTATTTATTTTTATTATTACAACTGTATTATTATTATTACAACAACTGTGAATCTATTATTAGATTTAGCTACCTACCTGAATCTAAATCAGAAAGGTTAGACAAATCAAAAGTCAACTTCCGAAAGACAAAGAAACAAGGTGGGCAGCACCCTGGAAAGCTCCAAGTTGCACCTAGATGGATATCTGAACTTTCCTTTTTGTAGCCAGCCCTATCCCTGATGAGTGGAGTCTCTATTCTTAAAGGGAGTCAGCCTTTGGACTCAGATGGTGTGGAAGACATTGATGCTGCCTTTTAAGCGGGAGTCCTAGAAGTCTGAATAGGGCAACATGACCTCTTCAGGCAAGGGAGGTGTTGGCCTTCTGGGTTCCTCTGGTGCTGGAACTTCCAAGGAGGACAGGACATCAAAGGGACATCAAATAGCGGTTTCCCACAAGAATGGGGAGTCCAAGCCCTGGGCCATACCACCACCTTTCGGGAATCTTTGTCTTAAGTACTGATGTGTGCTACTGCAACAAGTTTTTAATAAAAATACAAGTTGCACACTCTCTCTTTTTAACCTCCATAATAAAGGATGACATCCAATTAAATAACTGTGTGAGCAGAACAACTTCCACTTGTACAACAGGACTTTCTCCTCCTGCCCCACCATGTACTATATTATTTCCTGGTCATTTTATCTTGGCCTGATGGATAAATTCCTATTATACATTGGTTATTACCACAACAGCATTTCTAACTAAATTGATGTGTCTGAATCTGTTTAGTTTATGATGAAGACTGTTTTCTCACAGTTGCATACATATTTTTTTTATAAGCCCAGTGTAATTAACTAGTAGCCTTGAAAAGTGAAGAAGTTTATTTAGTGAAAAGAAGATTAAACCCCTCCGCTACAGAAAGTGAGAAAATCTGATTATTTATCTTCATCAATTGTGTTGCTCATAGTGAAAATATAAAGACAAGTGAAGACTCAGAATATACTCAGAGACAGTAAGCCCCATCCCAGTCACCCAGATCAATGAAGTCACATGTGAATGTGCATTTAAAGGAAGAAATTATTTTAACTTATTTAGGTCATAAATCCTTGCCATCACTGGCATCTGGTATTAGAATTGTAAGCATCTGCCATTTAATGTTCTGTCCTAAAAGCAAGGCCAGTTTATCCTCAATAAATATACAAAGTATTGTGTGTGACACAACTTCCTGATTAAATAAATTTCAAGGGTTGTTTTTGTTTTTCTAGAGTCCTACTTTAGAAATCTATCGGCTTTGACTTTTTTGGCTATTTCAGCAGATACCATTTAATATAGCTTTTCCTGATTAAAGTGGACAGAACAAACTGAGCTTACTGAAGTTAATTTCAAGATAGCCTTGGAAATAACAGCTAAACTCTTCAGAGGCCAAGAAGAATCCTGATGATTGGAAGGCAGGAAACACACAGACACTCCCTTCTGAGAGGCCTCAGTTTTGGAGACAGGTAGTTCTAAGTCAGAACGAAAGATCATTATTCCTTCCACCTCTCCCCTAACTCTTCCCCCAACTTCATAATGTCTAGGACAACAGTGTATCATACAGAATGTAAACAGATTGTGAAAAAGAGATGCTATATGTACTTTTCCATGTTTATTTGTTTTACACAAGAAAATATGTAATAAAAACTAATTTAGGTCAGTCATCAAAACTCACATGGCACCCAACTTCCCTACATTAGTAAAATCTAGGAATGGGGAGATCTGTCAGTTTTGGTTTTCTCAGTTCTACATTTTTCTCATCTTAAATTAAGTTATCCACATTTCTACAGCAAAAAAAAAAAAAATTCTCATGAAAAATTTTCAGCATTTTAGTGTTAATTTCTCCTAACAAACACATGTTTGAATGCAGCTTTGACTAATGTACACAGAAATGCACTTCAGTTCTCTCATGCTTAAGGGTTACATAAATATTCCAAGAGCTTTCCCCAAGCTCTGAGCCGAACCAGAATGCTAGAGATTCCTGAAGGTCACTATCAAAGCACATGACGAACATGGGTATAAGAAGTTCAGCTGAAACCAGTGAGGTAGACCGGTGGTATAATGGACCTGACACAGACAGCCACCGCTAGCATATACATAAATCTAGGAGAACGTAACTAGTTCTAGGGGGAAGAAATGCTGAAGAAACACTGAGGATGGGATGGAGAGTGGTGTGTTAGACCTCCACATCCCCTTAAAGTGAATTATCAGCAAATATTGTCCCTCAGCAGCTGACTTGGGGTAGGGAATGTTCTTCAGTAGTACTCCAGCTGCTGACTCCTAAAAAAGGTTCCTGAACGTGACTGGGTTAAAAACTATCTCAACATGTACTTAAAGTCTTCTTCTTTGGCAATCACTCATAGCCAAGTAGATTGTCTTCCATGAAAACGGTCTTAACAGTGAATCTGTAAGTGACTGTGGAGGCCAATACTGGATCCACACATCCTTTCACAGTGGGGACACTGGTTTCCAGGTGGGAGTTGATCACAAGGAAACATGGCTTCCTCTTAGCTTGTTTCTCCTTTTCACCCTGAGTTCACGCTTCTTCAAAGTCCTTGACATCTTTGGTAAAGGCTGTTCTCCAATTGGAGCTCTTGCAACATATATTTACAGTACGCATATCATGGCTGTTCCAAGGGATCTGCACTGGCTGCCTATTAGTCAATGAGCCAGTTTTAAGGTCTTGTTACTTACATGTAAAGCCCTAAACACCTCCAGACTAAGTTACCTGAAAGATAATACTTCTCTCAGCAAATGGAATCTGGTTAATCTTGCGATGGCTTGTGGTAATGTAGAGGTGTGATTTTTCAGTGGTGACAGTGACATGGAATGCACTCCCTGCTAAAATGCAAAAGGCCCCATCTGTATCAGCATTATGCAGGCCTTTGAAAATGCATCTGTTGATACAAACATTCCCTGGATCTCTCAACCCAAGTCTTCTGTTTTAATGAGATTGTTTCATTGCATTTTTAAATTATGGATGTTTATGTTTTAATGGGATTGTTTTATTGTGTAGTTTAATTATGGAGGTTTGTATTTAAATGTTTGCATGATTGGTTTTTATACTTTCAAACCACTTAGAAACCATATTTTGGCATTGAGCAGTACTGTATGCAAATTAATCAATGAATAAGAATGATAGTAATAATTTTATTATCAATGGCAAAGATGCTCCCATTTCCAAATATCTGGTAGTTGCAGGGTACCTGGATTAGAGCATCCCCAATGAGAAGAAATGTAAAAAGGACCCCTGAGTGGTTAAGTCCAGTCAAATTTGGCTATGGCGTGCTGCGCTCATCTCTGCTTTAAGGCCAAGGGAGCCGGCATTTTTTCAAAGACAGCTTTCCAGGTCATGTGACCAGGATGACTAAACTGCTTCTGGCACACAGGACACCGTGACGAGTGCCAGAGCTCACGGAAACTCCATTTACCTTCCCACCACAGCAGTACCTTTATCTACTCGTGCTGGTATGCTTTCAAACTGCTAGGTTGGCAGGAGATGGGTCAAAGTAACAGGAGCTCACCCCATTGCAATGATTTGAACTGCTGACCTTACAATCAGCAAGCCCAAGAGGCTCAGTGGTTTAGACCACAGCGCCACCCGTGTCCCTTGAAGAAATGTACTTCCTAGTTAATAAGGTGAGCTTTTCTTTAAAGAAAAAAGTGCAATGGCATAACCAAATAGCAGGAAATAATATTTTTGCTAAAAGTGCAAGCAATCAACAACAGATCATCTTTACAGGAAATAAAGAGCACCTATGCACCCCCCAGTTTGCTTCATTGCCTTCTTGTCATGGCAAAAACATTCCAGAAGGAGACTAATGAATCCAGCACCAACTCACATCCTTACACACTGCACTTAATCCCTGCATTCGTCATCCGGTAAACCTTGCCAGATCTGTGTCACAACTGTGCTCAGAACTCTTACTTTAATATAAAAAGTTCAACACGGGGGGCACTGCCAATCACTCCCAGCAGTGATGCAAGCTGCTATCGCTGAACTGTTATGCCTGTTAGGGTGCTCTAAAAGCTATTTGCACTGCAACGTTTCAGTTCTACTAAGCAGTAGAGAAAACCAATTTTGATTGCCATCTATATTGCAGTCACATAGTCCCAGAAGTATAGATATTTTCTAGCAATCTGCAGACAAGGTGTTCTTTTGAAACAATATTAGACGGGGCAGAACAGGAAGGGTTTCCTGCCATTACTTTTGAAGAAGCCTGATTCTGTAGACTAATTTGGACAACTACTGCCCAGTCTTAAACCTGCCTTTTTCAGGCAAGTGGTTAGAGTGAGTCATGACCTCTTCCAAGGTGGTCTTGGAAGAGGCCAATTACTTGGCTCCATTTCTATCCAGTTTCAGGTTTGCTCTTTGGATGGAAACAGCCTAGGTTGTCTAGTACTAGAGAATGGAGGTGGGTGGAGGGAGATGACTCTATTAGTTCTCCTGAACTTCTCAACACCTATGAATACCATCAATAATTGTATCCTGGATCACCTGTCTGGGTTGGTTTGAGGAACCACTGTTTTACAGTAGTTTCTGTCCTTCCTTGATGGGAGTTTTAAGAAGGGTGGTGCTGGGGTAATTCTCTACCCTCATGGTCATAGGCTTAAGATGTTCCACAGATGTAGACGCAGGCCCCAAATACCTAAAAGAGTGCCTCCTTCCCTACAGACCCTCTTGTGCACTAAGACTGATGGAGGGTGTCCTCTTGGTTGTTCCATCACTCTCAGAAGCTCAGCAGGTGATCACCTGGGAGAGAGCATTCTCTGTGGCAGCCCCTAGGTTGTGAAGCACCTGGCACCTTTAACGTGGTCTATGTCAGGCCGCCTTTGAAGTCAGCTTGGAAACTTCAGCTAGTTCTCAATAGGGTCAAGAGAATCTGATTGTCCCAGCAGTTGCTGTGGTCCACTCCTTGGGGGCCACATCTGCCACCTCCTGGGCAGCTCCTCCCCCCATGCTACCTCTTGGCAAATAGGAGGCACTGCTGGTCTCCTCCAACCCCCAGGGAGGAAATGGCAGAGGCTGCCCTCTGGGATCTCCTGGGCTCTGCACCCACCCAGATAGATTCAAAGTAGGCCCATCCCCCCTACCCAGCCTCATGACGGCCTTTGAATCCCACTTCAACCATCAGTAAAAGTTGCTTTGATTCCTCACCTCACCCCACCCCTTGTTCCCAATTTAGATCTTCACTCCCCACTTGTTCCTAATGTAGATCGTCACTCACTCCTTCTTCACTGTTGAGGTGAGCACACAAAAGTGCCAAAATGCCTTGGGCTAGCCCTGCTAGGACCTGAAATACTAGGGTTCAAATCCCTACTTGGCCATGAAGCTCATGTGTGACGTTAGGCTAGTCACCAGCTCTCAGGCCAACTCATCTCCCATTGTGGGTGGGGCATCCACCAAGCTCCGCACAATCTAAATGTGCTGACATCACTACCATAAGGAATACCAAACTGCTGTCAAAACAAATAACCTCCTTAGCAGCCAGCCCTGCCTATGTACTTGCTCAGTGAGCCTGCTTGGCTGTGACTGACCTGCTCCACCATCATGGCATCCTCCAGGGATTTCTACATTTGGATGAATAGCCTTGCCAATGTTTATTCATGTGTCTGACTTCCCCACAACCTTATAACTAGAAACGGCTCGTTTTCAAAGGCAGCTTTCAGGCGGCAAGAGCTATATAATGCAATTCAATAGTTTGCCCATTTCAGAAAGTGACCCAAAATGGATACAGTGAATTAACAAGACATCAAAGCATATTATAATACTTTGTCTAATGATGAAAACTGAAAAGGCTCAGTAAAGGAAATCAGCACTCGTAAGGCCATGAGGCTGGAGCAGGGGGGATTGTTTCCATTTCTTCTGCTAGAACCCTGGGCAATCAAGGGACTTTTATTCAGTGTTAATGACAACAGCTAGTGCCTATTCTAGGACCAAAAAAGGAAACGGCGTTGCCCAGAAATGAAGTGTTGCATTTATTAAAAGTCTTTAGAGGGGAGACTCATCTCCCTTGCTGTGTCTCTTGGTAGATCAGCAAGTACTGATTAGTGGGTGGAAGACAGCCAGCTCCCCTCCTTTACCTGCTAATGCTGCTGTTCTGCTATTCTGAAAATAGTACTTTGCAATTCCTCAAAGATCTACTGCTTAGTTAATCAACATAAACATTGCTTTCTCCTCACAGTGGCAGCTGGACACCCAACCTTGAAAAAATGAATTACAGTGGCTCATGACCAACTCTTCATTCATCTGCCCCTTAAGAACTAATGACACATGTATTGCGACAGTCTCTTCAGCTACATCTCCAAACACACCAACACAAAAGCTAAGGCTGGCAGTGAGGTAGCATTGGCTTCCCCGCTGCTGCATTTGAGTCTGCTTTTATTTTCTGTTTGTCCAGGGCAGGCACTTGATTTATTTTTGCTGTTGACAACGGCTACCGCTCTAAATGCTGCAGTTGCTGAGGTTCAAAAATAGTCACAGACTTGGTTAAGTTCACAATTCTTTTTCTTATTCGAAAGAACAGAAGCTTCTCTGAAGCTACAATCTCCACACACCCCTTTTTACAAGGCTTATAATAACACAACATTCCTATCCCCTGTATAAGGGATACCCTAATGTCCTTCCAGTTCTGCAGGACTACAACTTCCATAATCCCTGATCATCGGTGATGCTAACTGGTGCTGATGAAGTCTAACAACATTTATATCTCTGTCATATAGTGTGATGGGACGATGAGCTGCTTGTGCGTAAAATGCAAGTCCCTCAGAGTTTGATCAGGTTTTCAAACCTCTGCCTGTGACGGAGCCCCTCCAGCATGGCTGCGTCAATCACTAGTAGAATCCGAAAGTGGCTGCTTTCGGAAACGTTTCCAACATAAAAGCTCCTTAACGGAAACACGTCGTCTGGCCTCTCGGCGTGACAGTTTCCGTCGAGGTGTGGGTGTCCCTATAGGAGGTCCTGAGACCTCCCCACTGGTTTCGCTTGAAGCGTCTCTGAGCCATCCCTCCGACTCACTTTCCCTTGGAGTTCTTGCTCGCCCTCTACTGGTTCCCTCTTCCGCTGCTACTGCTCTCTCAACCTCAGGGAGCCTTTGCACCTGCGGCGCTTTAGATGTCAGTTCCCTGACATCCACCTCCCCTCCAGGGCCCCCTTCACCCCCTCCCGTCTCCTCTCCTACTGGCGGTGAGGAGGTAAAACCCCTGAAAGAACCTCCCTCATCTTCCGACGTCGCGAACACTTCCTTCCACTTGTTGCTGTTCCTACTCTCTAGGTACTCTTCGTCATCAGAGTCCACTCCATCTTCCAACTCCGACTCCGCGAACCCTTCCATTTCCTCTTCCTCATCGGTGGTGCCGAAATACTCCCTCCTAAACCTTGCTATAGGCTGAGGTTTCCTCGGGAACCTTTGGTGGAACGTTTCTGTTAAAACCTCGTCATTGACTTCCTCTGCACTTACCCAGGTGTTTTCTGACTCCGGTTCCCCTTCCCACGCCACCAAATACTCCACCTGATTACCCTTCCACCTGGAATCGAGGATTTCCGCTACATGGTTGCGGCGTTCCCTCTCTTCCAAGGCTGGTCCCCTGACGTGCTCCCCTTCACGTCCCCCCCTGTATGGTGACAGTAACGACCTGTGGAACACTGGGTGCAATTTCATGTGGTTGGGTAATCGGAGTTTGAAAGCTACCGGGTTGACCTGCTGAATCACCTCAAAGGGTCCCAATCTTCTGGGCCTCAGTTTCTTACAACCCCCTTTGAACGGCAACCCTTGGGTTGACAACCACACTTGATCCCCCACCCTTATGGTTTCACCTTCCCTTCTGTTCTTGTCTGCCTGCTTCTTATATTGTGCCTTGGCCCTTTCTAAGTTGAGCTGGAGCTGCTGATGGATGGCTTCCATCTCTTCTACAAAATGTTCAGCCGCTGGAACGCTCCATCTCTCCCCTCCTTCCCCTGGAAATGCCCTGGGGTGACACCCGTAATTAGCCAAAAAGGGACTCATCCCTGTGGACACATTCTCCGCATTATTGTAGGCAAATTCTGCCAACGCCAACTTTTCGACCCAATCGTTCTCTCTGTCATTGACATAACACCTAAGATATTGTTGAAGAATGCCATTTGCCCTTTCCGCCTGCCCGTTGGTTTCAGGGTGCCGGGCAGTTGAAAAATTAACTTCCACGTGTAGCAAGCTCATGAGCTTCCTCCAGAACCTGGAAGTAAATTGTTTGCCTCGATCTGAGATCACCCTCGAGGGAGCCCCGTGCAACCTAAAGATATGTTCCACAAACAACTTCGCCGTTTCTTCCGCTGTGACTGCATGTGAGCATGCTACAAAATGGCACATCTTAGTTAACAGGTCTACTACTACCATGATGGCTGTTTTCCCCTTGGACCTTGGCAGATCCGTCATAAAATCTATTGATATCGCTTCCCAAGGCCGTTCTGGTGTGGGTAAAGGTTCTAATAACCCTGCCGGCGCCCTTCTTTCCCCTTTGGCTCGCTGACATTGGTCACACCCTCTTACATACTCCCTTACATCTTCCCTCACCTTAGGCCACCAAAATTCCCTGGTAACCAACCACATGGTTTTGTGTTGCCCAAAATGTCCCGCCGTGGGGCTATCATGCAACTGCTTGAGTACTCTCCCCCTCAATTCACCTTCGGGTATATACAGTGCCCCTTTGTAATACAATGCCCCATTTCTTTCCTCAAAACCTCCGGGGCTCTCGCCCTCCCCCCTGAGACCTCTGAGCTTATCCTGGGCATATTCATCATTTTCCGTTTCCTCCACCAGTTCCCGTTGCCCCACCAGCGCCGCCCCACACACCCAGCGGTCCTCCGGGATGACATGTCTCTCTTCGATCACCTCCTCCCCTTCCCAATATTCTGGTTTGCGTGAGAGCGCATCCGCCCTGACGTTTTCTGGGCCTGGCACATAACAAATCTCAAAGTTAAATTTGGAGAATTCCTGTGCCCATCTCACTTGTCGTTGGTTGAGCACTCGAGCTGTTCTCCAATACTCTAAATTTTTGTGGTCGGTGCACACTTGCACCTTGTGTTGTGCCCCAATTAATAAATGTCTCCACCTCCGGAATGCTTCGTGAATGGCAAGTAGTTCCCTGTCATACACCGTGTAATTCCTCTCGGACTTATTCAGTTTCCGCGAGAAGAATGCACACGGTCTCCACTCCGACGCACTCCTCCCCGGTTGAAGAAGGACCGCCCCTATAGCCCGGTCGGATGCATCTGTTTCCACTCTCATGGGTTTTTGTAAATCCACATGCAGAAGTTGTTCTTCCGAGGCGAAAGCCCTTTTCAGTTCTTCAAAGGCTCGATCCGCCTCCACCGTCCAAACAAATTTCTTCTTGCTGCTGAGGCAGTCGGTGATGGGCGCCGTCAAGTGGGCAAAGTTCTTGATGAACTTCCGATAAAAGTTCCCAAACCCCAAGAATCTTTGCACGTCCTTCTTGGTCTTCGGTGTCTTCCATTCCAGTACCGCTTGAACCTTGCCTGGATCCATGGCCAATCCCTTGTCTGACAAGCGGTACCCCAGGAATTCCACCTCCTTGGTATGAAACTGGCACTTCTCCAGTTTCACCCACAGCTGGTTGGCTTGTAGCCTGCCCAACACTTCTCGAACGTCCCTCACATGCTGTTCCTCATCTTCCGAATACACCAACACGTCGTCTAAAAAGGCCACACAGTTCTTGTAGAGCAAAGGTCCCAGAACGTGGTTTATAAAAGCTTGAAAACAGGCGGAGCCCCCTTGTAGACCGAAGGGCATAACGAGGTATTCAAAGGCTCCCAAAAGGGTAAACATGGTGGTCTTCCATTCATCTCCCTTCCTTATGCGTATCAGATTGTACGCCCCCCGCAGGTCCAGTTTTGTAAAAATCTTTCCCTTCCTTACTCTGGTCAAAATGTCGTCAATTCGGGGCATAGGGAAAGCCAGGGGCTCCGACACTGCATTGAGGGCCCTAAAGTCACACACCAGTCTCGGTTTGTCTGTGTTCTTTTTGTCCACAAAAAACACTGGGCTGCCCCCCACCGCTCGGGACTCTCTGATGAAACCTCGCTTCAAGTTTTTGTCAATGAACTCCCTCAGCTCCTGCATCTCCCTGTCTGACATGGCGTACAGCTTGCCTACTGGGAGTTGGGCCCCTGGGAGTAGGTTGATTTGACAGTCAAAGGGTCTATGCGGTGGCAGTTTGTCTGCTTCCCTTTCGCTGAATACGTTGCTCAGATCTGCGTATTGCGGGGGCACCTTCCCTTTGCCCATCACTTCCATCCCCGCTAGGGTGACTCTGTCTCCTCCCGAGACCTTCCCCTCCTTGCAGTGTTCTAGGCAATGCGCTGACCCAAAGGAAACCACCCTCTGATGCCAGCCCACTAGCGGATCGTGTAGCGCCAGCCAGCTCATCCCCAAAATGATGGGCGCTCCTCCCAGGATGGCCACATTAAACGCTATCTGTTCGGTGTGCCTTGCCACTCTCATTATCATCGGGACAGTCTGTTGGCTAACTTCTCCCCCCAACAGCTCTCTGCCGTCAATCGTAGTCACCTGCAAGGGGTTACTTAAAGGGATGGTCTGTATCTGGTGCTCAGCTGCAAACTCCTTACTCATGAAATTACAGGAGCTGCCTGAATCCAAAAGCGCCTTGACCTTTAGTGGGTGTCCGTTTGGCAGTTCTAGTAACACCTCTATCACTAAAGCAGGTCTGGGAGGTTCTGGCATGGGCACTTTCATTGCTCTTTGGCCTGGCTGCTGTGCCCCGACGGTGGCAGCCAGGCGTTGGCTTTTACTTGCTCCTTGCTTTCCTCTTCCTTTCCCCCAACAGCTCCTGCCATCCCTTGCCATTCCTTTCTTTGTGGGCAGACTCTGGCAAAGTGCCCTGGCTGTTGGCAGAGATAACATCTCTTGGCGCTCTTTCCCTCCTTCTTCCGCCCTTCACTGGGATTTGAAACTGCGCGCGCCCGCGCTGTTCCAACTTCCATCGGCTCTGCCGGCGGGAAAGATGGCTCTGGAATGTCTGGAATGCGGAACTCCCTCCAACGGTCTCCTTTCCCTTCCCGCCTTTCCAAAGCCCTCGCCTCCTGGCGCGCTCCTATGGCCAGCGCAGATTTGGTTAATTGGTCCATAGACTCCGCCCTGGGCCCCCGGGAAAGCTCATCTTTGACGGTTGAAGAAAGCCCCTCTTCGAAAAGCATTTGGATGGGCTCCGCCGATAGGTCCCACCCCAATTTATGAATCAGCATAGTAAATTCAGTCCAGTACTCACGGACAGATCTGCTTCCTTGCTGGCAAGCCATTAACTGCCTTCGCACCACCCCCTGCTCAATATCGCTGGAAAACATCAGGTCCATGGCACGAAAAAACTTCCTCGTGTCCTTTAAGATCTCATTATTCGCTGCCATCAGGGGTCTAACCCAATCTTTCGCCCCGGATTCGAGATGGCCAATCACATACGCCACTCGCGATTCCTCGTCGGGGAAGTCATCAAACTGCAAGTTTAGAGCGTATTGCATCTCTGTTCTAAAGGCATGATAGTTCCTGGGATCCCCCCCGAATTTCTGCACCAATCCTGGTACCTTTCTGGCGAGCGGGGTGGTTTTCTCCTTTCCCTTTTCTGCATCCTGAGCCCTCCTCTCCTCAAGCCTCGCCGTTTGCAGCGCCAACTGGATCTCCAACGCTCTGTACCTTTCTTCCAGGCTTGGACCCCCTCCAGCTGCTCCTGCACCCCCGGTTCCGGCTGGGTTGCTCATGATGCTTCTCTCTGCACAAGCTGGCTTTCGGTGACTTTCGGATTGCTGTGATGGGACGATGAGCTGCTTGTGCGTAAAATGCAAGTCCCTCAGAGTTTGATCAGGTTTTCAAACCTCTGCCTGTGACGGAGCCCCTCCAGCATGGCTGCGTCAATCACTAGTAGAATCCGAAAGTGGCTGCTTTCGGAAACGTTTCCAACATAAAAGCTCCTTAACGGAAACACGTCGTCTGGCCTCTCGGCGTGACAGTTTCCGTCGAGGTGTGGGTGTCCCTATAGGAGGTCCTGAGACCTCCCCACTGGTTTCGCTTGAAGCGTCTCTGAGCCATCCCTCCGACTCACTTTCCCTTGGAGTTCTTGCTCGCCCTCTACTGGTTCCCTCTTCCGCTGCTACTGCTCTCTCAACCTCAGGGAGCCTTTGCACCTGCGGCGCTTTAGATGTCAGTTCCCTGACATATAGCATCAGATCTCCTTTGTAAACAAACCACTCTTCCTAAGCTTTTCCTGACCCCATTTCTTATGCATATTTCTTCATACCAGGGCTGAAATTTCTTTTTTTTTTTCTACCTCAGCATTGTTATCCCAGATATAGTGCTTCCACTCTCTGATAACTGCACATGCCTACAAAACACTCAAGGATTAAGATTTCAGAAGCTCAGGAAATGGGCATCAGCCAATTCGAAACAGCTTCTCTCTTTCCTCTTATGATACAGGTTTGCCTTTCATAAAATCATGTTGCAGATTACATTTGTGAGCGTTATTCTTGAGTAAAGAAATGGTGTTTCTCTACACTTTAATTATATCTCACTGAAATATCACATAGCATATCAATTATCTCAAGCAGATAAATGTACAAAATCTTACTTATTTTCTTGAGGACTAGAAACCTGGTCTAGAGAAAAAATACAATAAGAATGCTGTTTTAATTGCATACAGCTTACAAGTTTAACAAGTAAACAGTGATCTTTTCCTGGTCTGTACTTGTGACTGACCCAAAAGGCAAAAAAATAAGCTGCCCAATTTCTCCCTATCAAAGTAACTCCATTGCAGGAAAAAGTTCACCTGCTAAATGTCAAACTCTGTGTTAAATGCACAGAAGCAAACAGAAAACAAATTATTATTATTATAATTATATTATTATTATTATTATTATTATTATTATTATTATTATTATTATTATTTATTTATTTATACCCCGCCCATCTGGCTGGGCCTCCCCAGCCACTCTGGGCGGCTTCCATAGAAACCAAAAATACAGTAAAATATCACACGTTAAAAACTTCACTGAACAGGGCTGCCTTAAGATGTCTTCTGAATGTCAGGTAGTTGTTTATCGCTTTGACATCTGCTGGAAGGGCGTTCCACAGGGCGGGCGCCACTACCGAGAAGGCCCTCTGCCTGGTTCCCTGTAGCCTTGCTTCTCACAGTGAGGGAACCGCCAGAACGCCCTCGGCGCTGGACCTCAGCGTCCGGGCAGAATGATGGGGGTGGAGATGCTCCTTCAGGTATACTGGACCGAGGCCGTTTAGGGCTTTAAAGGTCAGCACCAACACTTTGAATTGTGCTCGGAAACGTACTGGGAGCCAATGTAGGTCTTTCAAGACCGGTGTTATATGGTCTCGGCGGCCGCCCCCAGTCACCAGTCTAGCTGCCACATTCTGGATTAAGAGTTTACTACAAAGAGTAGTAAACCTAAGCAGTCGGTCATTTTAGAGCTGAACCTCAAGAGGTTCACCTTATGCTCCTTTTGAAACTTCCTTCTCCATCTTACAAAAACATAGCTGGATTAATTTGCAGTCAGGAGTTTGAATGCCTTTGCCTCCCAACAATAGCTAGAAAGAGCTGGCAGTGCAACAGAATCCTTATCAGCATCTCTGCTGGAATAATTTCATTAGTGAGATAACTTTTTGCAGCAGTGTTGTTCAAAAGGCTGGGCCTAAGCTATCAAAATCGCAGAGATCGCAATGTAACATTTCATAAAGATGTTAATAAAGTATCACAGATGCTGGAGCGAAGGAAACACCAACACAACATTTCAGATTGTTTCTTCTGATGAAAAACTGACATGTGCAAAACAGCATGGAATACAGAACCCTTTTATGGAAAGCGACTGTGTTTTACAGAAGAGTGAGCCTCAGCTGTGACGCCAAAAGAAATTGAAGCAAAAATAGAAAGTGACCACATTCATAACACATTATAAGAAACACGAGTATTATATTTGAGTGCAATCCTCTGCAGTATGAATGTTTAACTTAATGGGCAAGAAGGCCTACTGAGCTTACTTCCTTGTAGTAAGTTTTTACCTAGGCTTTCCCTGATTAATATGATCTGACCCTTTACTCATTTTTATGTGCTTTTATAATATTGTTATAAATGCGGGTTTTGTTGCATTGTTGTTTTCTTACTATTTTTAAAAAATATTAAGCTGTATATAAATACGTACACAATGCTTAGACAAGGTTTAGTAGGTTTAATAAGGCTACACACATTCAATAGGAAATAAGATCCACAGAGCTCTGTGAGCCTTACTTTTGAGTAAAAAGTCATGGAATGTTACTTGAGATATTGCAGCTGAAAGTGTATAAAAACTTAAAGCGCTGTCCCATGAGTTGCTATGCTGTGCTAGTAGCAATCTTACTCTGTCCTACCCCGAAGGGTCCAGGATCTGGCACAAGGGGATTTGCTTTAGATATGAATTTCATCACAAACTTTGTTTTCTCTAGGTATGACTGAACAGGGCAAGTCTATGTCCTGGCTGCTGGATACGGCTTTGGGACTACACAATCAACAGCTGTTTGTAACTTCAGAAAACCTACAGAAACCTTCTTATATGTGCATATGGCCCCTAACTGGATCAGGGTAGCTTCTGTAAAAAGAATTCAAACAAACAAAGGATAAGTGAAGGGGGGGATTAATTCACGCGTCGCAGCAGAAATGTAAAGAACTGAATTCAAGATTGGAAAAATGAGAAACTGAGAGATCCTTCCATCCCTACCACCCACCATTTACAGCAGTTTTTATAACAAGTTCAAAAAGGGATGATATTTGTAGAATCGGGCTTCCAAAAGGCACAAGCCCCTACTATCCATGCATTAATCCACTATAAACATTTATTCAAAATGATTTGCACCAAAATCTACCCATAAGAATAAAATGTAACAAAATTCTAAAGATTTGTTCATGTTTTTAATATAAAATTTCTCAGTTGGGAGCAGGGGAGAAGAATAGATTTTTTAGATCTGCTGCAGAATCCAGAGCCTAGACTTTACTTGATAGTGCTGAACAAACATTTAAAGTATTTCATGACATCCTTAATTTGGAGGGAGGGGAGGTTATCCTCACAAAAGCTCTTAATCTGAATGGCAGCATTTATGGAAACTGGGGAGAGGGGAGCATGTGTGAGAAAGAAAACTTTCATCGTATCAATAAAGGTCAATGCCTGTCTTGTACTTTCTTATTTCAGCATATGAGTTTTCCCTTGGTGATTGGGAGGAAATGGAATGTGTGTTGCTGTGAGGGGGGGTGTTAATAACCAAAGCACTGGGGAAATGGATGCAGATGCCATCTGGCTTTCGCAGATGGGTCTGTACTGTGGGTCTTGTATCCTGCAGTTTTTCTCACCATCTTTCCTCACGGAGGAATTCGAAGCAGAGAAAGACACAGAGACTACAACGGCAAATAGTGTGCTTTCTTCACATATCAAACAGTCCCCACTGACACCCGCAAGAGTTGCATTGTCTTACACTATCTCATTTTATCATTCTTTCTACTAGACTTTTTAAAAAAAATAATTAAAGCTATAGGTGGGGATGCAAGCTAGAATGTCATTCCCTCTGAAAATTCTCTGCACATAGGAAGCAAGCCCAGCTGCCTCCTTGACATGCTGTACTTCCAAGTGCAAGCAAACCTTTGTCCCCCAACCTGCAAAATGCAAACCAGAAAATGTTTTATCCCATAATTATGCCCACTGTGCAAAAATAGCTCTCTGATCAGAATGTTTCCCTTAAATTGCAATCCGCTATACACTCACAAGACAGAAAGTCCCACTGAACTCAACAAGAGTTACTTTTAAGTAGACGCACACAGAATTACATTGTAAAAGTGTTGATGTAGGAATAGGATGATGAATGCAGACCTGTTATGATGAAGTGCCAGAATGATGGTTTATTTACAAATTACTGGATATAGAAATCTAAATAAAAAAATGTGGTAACTGACTATATTATAAGCAACGATTAAATAATATTTTAATATTTTCATCAATGTTGTGGTAGGTGGACTCAATCCACTCAATTCAATGGAGTCTGTCTTTGCATGCAGAATATGTAAACACCAACATATTCTCTAGACATGGGCATCTAGAAACTGCCTATGGCCCACAAGTACAACTGTAAAACTAAACCTTCTTATCACTGCATAGGGACTGAATTATGAGCACATCTCATTGAAAAATACCATGCTATTTATAGTGCCAAGCATCATAGTCCCATTATTTAAGCCTTTACAGCTGCCACATTTCAAATACTTGTAAAGATCTTTTGACTCTCATGTCTCTAAAGGATTATTGCAAAGTTGGAAAAAAGAACTTAAAAGGGCATTTAAAATTAGCAAAGAAGTTAGTTATCTTCTTTATGTATCTCTCTGTATACTTTTAATAGAATATATATATATTCTATTAATGGTTCATTGTTCTTTAATGATTTCCCCCTGTGTTTTTAGCTGTTCTTAGTTTGTCTGTAAGCCCCCTTAAGTCCCCTGTTAGGGAAAAAGATGGGAAGGAAAGAAAGAAGGAAAGAAAAGCTACCCTACCCGATGAGAAAGGCTAAAGCGTTTTGCAGCTTTTTCTTTGGGGGGGGGGGATAACTGGGGGAGCCAAAAGGTACAAAATGAATGAAAGAGTTGATTGAGAGAAACACTAGCACTCTAGCTGAGCCAATGAAATTGACTGGGACTGTGAATCTTGAACTATGTCCAGGGAAGACAAAAGAAAATATTTGGCCACATGATGTATACTTAAATTGTAGAAGTTGCTGCCACAAGACGTAGTGATGGCCACTAACTGAGATAACTTTTAAAAAAAGAAAAAGAAAGAAATGGTTCTCCACAAAGAGCTGCAATTTCCAAAGTAGTTTAACAATCCATCTTTCTTTCCCAGGGAACTCAGGGAATTGTATCTCTATGAGGGGGTCTCCTACCAACTCTCGGCAGCCTTAATGAACAATGGTTCCCAGGATTCTTTGGGAGAAGCCATGAATTTAAAAATGTTTGATAATGCTTTAAATGAAAAGTGCAGATGGGGCTTGGTATTCATAGGCATAAATAAATACTGCATAGTGCCTCTGATACCAGAGATTGTGCACAGATATCATGGCTATCTTTCAGCTTTGGTGATTTCTAGGAAGACTGGACGGGAAATGGATTGGCTCTTAGTGTTCCCCATTTCTCAAAAACAATTAGTCATTTGTTCATTCTGATTATACAATATATATAGTTGAGGGAACAAACAGAATGAAAGATACATATTGTCAGGGAACTGACATCTAAAGCGCCGCAGGTGCAAAGGCTCCCTGAGGTTGAGAGAGCAGTAGCAGCGGAAGAGGGAACCAGTAGAGGGCGAGCAAGAACTCCAAGGGAAAGTGAGTCGGAGGGATGGCTCAGAGACGCTTCAAGCGAAACCAGTGGGGAGGTCTCAGGACCTCCTATAGGGACACCCACACCTCGACGGAAACTGTCACGCCGAGAGGCCAGACGACGTGTTTCCGTTAAGGAGCTTTTATGTTGGAAACGTTTCCGAAAGCAGCCACTTTCGGATTCTACTAGTGATTGACGCAGCCATGCTGGAGGGGCTCCGTCACAGGCAGAGGTTTGAAAACCTGATCAAACTCTGAGGGACTTGCATTTTACGCACAAGCAGCTCATCGTCCCATCACAGCAATCCGAAAGTCACCGAAAGCCAGCTTGTGCAGAGAGAAGCATCATGAGCAACCCAGCCGGAACCGGGGGTGCAGGAGCAGCTGGAGGGGGTCCAAGCCTGGAAGAAAGGTACAGAGCGTTGGAGATCCAGTTGGCGCTGCAAACGGCGAGGCTTGAGGAGAGGAGGGCTCAGGATGCAGAAAAGGGAAAGGAGAAAACCACCCCGCTCGCCAGAAAGGTACCAGGATTGGTGCAGAAATTCGGGGGGGATCCCAGGAACTATCATGCCTTTAGAACAGAGATGCAATACGCTCTAAACTTGCAGTTTGATGACTTCCCCGACGAGGAATCGCGAGTGGCGTATGTGATTGGCCATCTCGAATCCGGGGCGAAAGATTGGGTTAGACCCCTGATGGCAGCGAATAATGAGATCTTAAAGGACACGAGGAAGTTTTTTCGTGCCATGGACCTGATGTTTTCCAGCGATATTGAGCAGGGGGTGGTGCGAAGGCAGTTAATGGCTTGCCAGCAAGGAAGCAGATCTGTCCGTGAGTACTGGACTGAATTTACTATGCTGATTCATAAATTGGGGTGGGACCTATCGGCGGAGCCCATCCAAATGCTTTTCGAAGAGGGGCTTTCTTCAACCGTCAAAGATGAGCTTTCCCGGGGGCCCAGGGCGGAGTCTATGGACCAATTAACCAAATCTGCGCTGGCCATAGGAGCGCGCCAGGAGGCGAGGGCTTTGGAAAGGCGGGAAGGGAAAGGAGACCGTTGGAGGGAGTTCCGCATTCCAGACATTCCAGAGCCATCTTTCCCGCCGGCAGAGCCGATGGAAGTTGGAACAGCGCGGGCGCGCGCAGTTTCAAATCCCAGTGAAGGGCGGAAGAAGGAGGGAAAGAGCGCCAAGAGATGTTATCTCTGCCAACAGCCAGGGCACTTTGCCAGAGTCTGCCCACAAAGAAAGGAATGGCAAGGGATGGCAGGAGCTGTTGGGGGAAAGGAAGAGGAAAGCAAGGAGCAAGTAAAAGCCAACGCCTGGCTGCCACCGTCGGGGCACAGCAGCCAGGCCAAAGAGCAATGAAAGTGCCCATGCCAGAACCTCCCAGACCTGCTTTAGTGATAGAGGTGTTACTAGAACTGCCAAACGGACACCCACTAAAGGTCAAGGCGCTTTTGGATTCAGGCAGCTCCTGTAATTTCATGAGTAAGGAGTTTGCAGCTGAGCACCAGATACAGACCATCCCTTTAAGTAACCCCTTGCAGGTGACTACGATTGACGGCAGAGAGCTGTTGGGGGGAGAAGTTAGCCAACAGACTGTCCCGATGATAATGAGAGTGGCAAGGCACACCGAACAGATAGCGTTTAATGTGGCCATCCTGGGAGGAGCGCCCATCATTTTGGGGATGAGCTGGCTGGCGCTACACGATCCGCTAGTGGGCTGGCATCAGAGGGTGGTCTCCTTTGGGTCAGCGCATTGCCTAGAACACTGCAAGGAGGGGAAGGTCTCGGGAGGAGACAGAGTCACCCTAGCGGGGATGGAAGTGATGGGCAAAGGGAAGGTGCCCCCGCAATACGCAGATCTGAGCAACGTATTCAGCGAAAGGGAAGCAGACAAACTGCCACCGCATAGACCCTTTGACTGTCAAATCAACCTACTCCCAGGGGCCCAACTCCCAGTAGGCAAGCTGTACGCCATGTCAGACAGGGAGATGCAGGAGCTGAGGGAGTTCATTGACAAAAACTTGAAGCGAGGTTTCATCAGAGAGTCCCGAGCGGTGGGGGGCAGCCCAGTGTTTTTTGTGGACAAAAAGAACACAGACAAACCGAGACTGGTGTGTGACTTTAGGGGCCTCAATGCAGTGTCGGAGCCCCTGGCTTTCCATATGCCCCGAATTGACGACATTTTGACCAGAGTAAGGAAGGGAAAGATTTTTACAAAACTGGACCTGCGGGGGGCGTACAATCTGATACGCATAAGGAAGGGAGATGAATGGAAGACCACCATGTTTACCCCTTTGGGAGCCTTTGAATACCTCGTTATGCCCTTCGGTCTACAAGGGGGCTCCGCCTGTTTTCAAGCTTTTATAAACCACGTTCTGGGACCTTTGCTCTACAAGAACTGTGTGGCCTTTTTAGACGACGTGTTGGTGTATTCGGAAGATGAGGAACAGCATGTGAGGGACGTTCGAGAAGTGTTGGGCAGGCTACAAGCCAACCAGCTGTGGGTGAAACTGGAGAAGTGCCAGTTTCATACCAAGGAGGTGGAATTCCTGGGGTACCGCTTGTCAGACAAGGGATTGGCCATGGATCCAGGCAAGGTTCAAGCGGTACTGGAATGGAAGACACCGAAGACCAAGAAGGACGTGCAAAGATTCTTGGGGTTTGGGAACTTTTATCGGAAGTTCATCAAGAACTTTGCCCACTTGACGGCGCCCATCACCGACTGCCTCAGCAGCAAGAAGAAATTTGTTTGGACGGTGGAGGCGGATCGAGCCTTTGAAGAACTGAAAAGGGCTTTCGCCTCGGAAGAACAACTTCTGCATGTGGATTTACAAAAACCCATGAGAGTGGAAACAGATGCATCCGACCGGGCTATAGGGGCGGTCCTTCTTCAACCGGGGAGGAGTGCGTCGGAGTGGAGACCGTGTGCATTCTTCTCGCGGAAACTGAATAAGTCCGAGAGGAATTACACGGTGTATGACAGGGAACTACTTGCCATTCACGAAGCATTCCGGAGGTGGAGACATTTATTAATTGGGGCACAACACAAGGTGCAAGTGTGCACCGACCACAAAAATTTAGAGTATTGGAGAACAGCTCGAGTGCTCAACCAACGACAAGTGAGATGGGCACAGGAATTCTCCAAATTTAACTTTGAGATTTGTTATGTGCCAGGCCCAGAAAACGTCAGGGCGGATGCGCTCTCACGCAAACCAGAATATTGGGAAGGGGAGGAGGTGATCGAAGAGAGACATGTCATCCCGGAGGACCGCTGGGTGTGTGGGGCGGCGCTGGTGGGGCAACGGGAACTGGTGGAGGAAACGGAAAATGATGAATATGCCCAGGATAAGCTCAGAGGTCTCAGGGGGGAGGGCGAGAGCCCCGGAGGTTTTGAGGAAAGAAATGGGGCATTGTATTACAAAGGGGCACTGTATATACCCGAAGGTGAATTGAGGGGGAGAGTACTCAAGCAGTTGCATGATAGCCCCACGGCGGGACATTTTGGGCAACACAAAACCATGTGGTTGGTTACCAGGGAATTTTGGTGGCCTAAGGTGAGGGAAGATGTAAGGGAGTATGTAAGAGGGTGTGACCAATGTCAGCGAGCCAAAGGGGAAAGAAGGGCGCCGGCAGGGTTATTAGAACCTTTACCCACACCAGAACGGCCTTGGGAAGCGATATCAATAGATTTTATGACGGATCTGCCAAGGTCCAAGGGGAAAACAGCCATCATGGTAGTAGTAGACCTGTTAACTAAGATGTGCCATTTTGTAGCATGCTCACATGCAGTCACAGCGGAAGAAACGGCGAAGTTGTTTGTGGAACATATCTTTAGGTTGCACGGGGCTCCCTCGAGGGTGATCTCAGATCGAGGCAAACAATTTACTTCCAGGTTCTGGAGGAAGCTCATGAGCTTGCTACACGTGGAAGTTAATTTTTCAACTGCCCGGCACCCTGAAACCAACGGGCAGGCGGAAAGGGCAAATGGCATTCTTCAACAATATCTTAGGTGTTATGTCAATGACAGAGAGAACGATTGGGTCGAAAAGTTGGCGTTGGCAGAATTTGCCTACAATAATGCGGAGAATGTGTCCACAGGGATGAGTCCCTTTTTGGCTAATTACGGGTGTCACCCCAGGGCATTTCCAGGGGAAGGAGGGGAGAGATGGAGCGTTCCAGCGGCTGAACATTTTGTAGAAGAGATGGAAGCCATCCATCAGCAGCTCCAGCTCAACTTAGAAAGGGCCAAGGCACAATATAAGAAGCAGGCAGACAAGAACAGAAGGGAAGGTGAAACCATAAGGGTGGGGGATCAAGTGTGGTTGTCAACCCAAGGGTTGCCGTTCAAAGGGGGTTGTAAGAAACTGAGGCCCAGAAGATTGGGACCCTTTGAGGTGATTCAGCAGGTCAATCCGGTAGCTTTCAAACTCCGATTACCCAACCACATGAAATTGCACCCAGTGTTCCACAGGTCGTTACTGTCACCATACAGGGGGGGACGTGAAGGGGAGCACGTCAGGGGACCAGCCTTGGAAGAGAGGGAACGCCGCAACCATGTAGCGGAAATCCTCGATTCCAGGTGGAAGGGTAATCAGGTGGAGTATTTGGTGGCGTGGGAAGGGGAACCGGAGTCAGAAAACACCTGGGTAAGTGCAGAGGAAGTCAATGACGAGGTTTTAACAGAAACGTTCCACCAAAGGTTCCCGAGGAAACCTCAGCCTATAGCAAGGTTTAGGAGGGAGTATTTCGGCACCACCGATGAGGAAGAGGAAATGGAAGGGTTCACGGAGTCGGAGTTGGAAGATGGAGTGGACTCTGATGACGAAGAGTACCTAGAGAGTAGGAACAGCAACAAGTGGAAGGAAGTGTTCGCGACGTCGGAAGATGAGGGAGGTTCTTTCAGGGGTTTTACCTCCTCACCGCCAGTAGGAGAGGAGACGGGAGGGGGTGAAGGGGGCCCTGGAGGGGAGGTGGATGTCAGGGAACTGACATCTAAAGCGCCGCAGGTGCAAAGGCTCCCTGAGGTTGAGAGAGCAGTAGCAGCGGAAGAGGGAACCAGTAGAGGGCGAGCAAGAACTCCAAGGGAAAGTGAGTCGGAGGGATGGCTCAGAGACGCTTCAAGCGAAACCAGTGGGGAGGTCTCAGGACCTCCTATAGGGACACCCACACCTCGACAGAAACTGTCACGCCGAGAGGCCAGACGACGTGTTTCCGTTAAGGAGCTTTTATGTTGGAAACGTTTCCGAAAGCAGCCACTTTCGGATTCTACTAGTGATTGACGCAGCCATGCTGGAGGGGCTCCGTCACAGGCAGAGGTTTGAAAACCTGATCAAACTCTGAGGGACTTGCATTTTACGCACAAGCAGCTCATCGTCCCATCACACATATATACACCAGCTGCACAAGCGATAATATCTGGTTAAATTCTACATCTACTATTTCAGATGTTTTATTGCTGAAAATTAAATCTACAAGTTCCAGGAATAATAGCGTGGTTTATATGAGAGAAAAAAATACAATCAGGATAGAATTTAACTCATGAATGGCATACTTCACGATAACAATCACTCTGGCTGGGATACAGACTTCATTATAAATGCAAATGCACTATAAAGCATACATTTATTTTCATGATGATTAAATTATGGCTAATTGTGACTCATTAACCATCAGCATACAAGGAACCTGGGTTTGCCAAATGAATATTCTTATGAGGAAGAAATACATTTTAGATCACAATAAATTTTATACACTTGGATCATTTTAATTTCTGCCTCATGAAGCAGCATCAACCACACTAGGCAAAATGAATTAACTCAGCCTCACATTAAACCAAAGTCCTGGGCCTGGAAAGGAAGACTTCATTTACAATATAACAGAATGAATCTTGGTTATTAATGATGACTCATGATGAAGTAATGGATTATATGCATTAAAAGGCCATCACAACTATATGGGCCTCAAACCACGTTCATTTTGTCTTACATGATGTAAATACAGTACTTTCCAATGGAGTCAGTTCTGAGAGTTTGCCAGTCATTTCATATATGCAAATTAGATTCTGTCCATGTTATCACAGGCTCTGTGATAAATTAGATTCTGTCCATGTTATCACATACAAAGGTATGTTCCATAAAGCTAAAAAGAAACACATATTTGCTCCTACAAGATGCAGAGATGGGCACCAACTTGGATGGCTTTCAAAGAGGATTAGACAAATTCAAGGAGGTGAAGTCTACTTAGCCATAACAGCTATGCTCTACCTTCTGAAAACCAGTTGCTGGAAATCAAAAGTGGGGAGAGTGTGAATGTGCTCAAGTCATGCTTGTTAGCTTCCCAAAGACCCCTGGTTGGCCACTGTGAGAACAGCATGCTTAACTAGATGAGCCTTTGGTTTGATCCAGCAAGGCTCTTCTTATGCCCTTCAGTTCCTTATTCTTACTTTCAATGGTCTCTATAGCCTCCCCTGCTTATATCTCTACCTTTAAACCCTAATAACATACCCACCTATGAACTTTGCACCTCCAGTTCCGCCACCTTTAGCTATCTGAAAGTCTCCTGCTTCATCATAAGACTCTGTCCTTCCAACTCCATCCTCCAGAACAAACTGCATGATGCCACAATCCTCACTCCTCAAAGAAAACCTTTTCAGTAATGTCTTTAGTCTAACCACAAGCTCCTTTGCTGTCCTGTAACCAAGCCTAGGTACCAACCAAGCCTCTGTGTCCACACTGTTGCTTATCTTTTCCCTATTGACCCCTGGCTCCACCTCCCTTCCACAAGTAAAATTTCTGCTAAAAATCATACTGTTGGCTACAAATATATACACTACATAAATACATACAAAATTGCATATGAGATGGAAAGTTGTGGATGCTTCCTAACATATTTTTGCCATCAAACCCCTCAAACAATACCAACTGATACCCCGAATGGGGGCAGGGATTGTCTTTAATGTGTTGGAAACAGTGGATCACTGTTTTAGAATTCTTTCATATTTAGACAATAGTCACTCAAAACTATCCTTAAAAGGAAGACCAAAGTCCACAGGACTACAGATATCATTATAATGGCAAGAACTACATCCCCTCATCTGAACACACTTGGCTTCTCTCCACATTCCAAGATTATTTTGTTGATAAGAAGGCATAACCTTTCTGAAGAGGGGAATCCTATATATATATTTCAGTCTAAAAATATTAGCTAACCATGGAAGCATGCCAATATAACCACACTAGGGACTGAAAAGTTCTCAGAGTGATATATATGGAAGAATAAATTTGTGAGCTATTTGTGGAACAACTGGAGGAACTTGCTAAGATACTAGATTGCTAGGTTTTCTATTATACCTGATTTACACTTTAGATGGAGAGGCAAGCAGTCATTTTGAGAGGACAATAGATCAAACAAATGTACAGTTAACATGGCAGATTTCTAACTTACAGTTGCCTCCTCCTCATAGGATCTATAAAATTAAACATTGACTTATAAACGGTTTTATTCCACCAGCACTTTACAGATAATTCTCTCTATCTGCTCCTATATGAAGGATCTCTAAGGAATGGTGGTGGAGACTTTTCCTTATTGGTGGAGCCTCTTTTTCAATAAGGGTTTGCCCCAAATAAAATCACAATAGGTTGCCACTAGCCAAGCTAAACTTCCTGACATGCCTACAGCTATGCTGTACAGCTGCTTGGGAACTTTCCATTCTCTACTGCCAAGGATTCCTGTCTTCAGCCTAGTGCTAGGGGAAAATCAAAAGGAATGCATTTGGGGTTTAGGTTCCTAAAGCCCAGAAATGTCATACCTTATGCATCCTTGTGGAATGCTCTCCCCAGAGAGGTTTGGCTGGCGCCTTCATCATACACCTTTAGGTGCCAAGCAAAAATGTTTCTCTTCAACCAGGTCTTTGGCTGATTGAAATGTTAACAGAGGAGAAATTCTGAGGGACAGCATCTGTGGCCACCTAACTGGATTGTTGCAAGCGACTAAGGCTGAGTACTTATTACCAGTGTAAAGTGCAGCTAGGTCATTCTTTTTCTCAGTTCAGTTTGAAATTGCTCTGGGGGGGGGGACTGTCTCCACCCCCCTATTACTATTATTTTATTATGCATTTTGTGTTATAAACCACCCTTTGTTCTCTTGATGAAGGGTGGTATATAAATTAAATAAACTAATAATAATAGCAACACAGGAGAGATATGAATTGCGGCTAACACTGTGTGTGCACTGCTTTCTACAGCAGTAGTGGGATCACACTGTATGCAGAAGACAGAGCCTAAGAGCAAAGCCTTAGGTTTTTATGTGAATCTGAGATCTGTACTCATTTCAGAGATACTGTTTTTGCACAGTACTATAGTGAGATAATCACCATCTAAAATGTCAATGGTCTATATGGCCAATCCGTTTGCTTGTTTGTTTTCAGACTAGATTCATCTCCCCAATGACTCTGCACATACATTGTAAAAGAGCTAGCCAGTTCTGCCTCAAGGACCTTTGTGGGTAAAGGGTTATGCTAGGAATGTGGAATGAAAAGAAATACCCAAGACATTGCTTTCTCAGGAGGTGCGCAAAGTCCTTGATACTTTAGATGACACATTGGAATATAGAGGTTTATCACATGATGTGTGTGTATAGAATGGAAAAAATCCAGTAGAACACAAAGAATGCTACATAATTCAAGTTGCAGTGAAATGAATGAATAACTGCAGACTGCAGAGTAACTATACAGTACTGTATTTTTGGGATGCGGGTAGCGCTGTGGGTTAAACTACAGAGCCTAGGACTTGCCAATCAGAAGGTTGGTGGTTCGAATCCCCGTGACAGGGTGAGCTCCCGTTGCTTGGTCCCTGCTCCTGCCAACCTAGCAGTTCGAAAGCACATCAAAGTGCAAGTAGATAAATAGGTACTGCTTCAGTGGGAAGGCAAACGGCGTTTCCATGTGCTGCTCTGGTTCGCCAGAAGCAGCTTAGTCATGCTGGCCACATGACCCGGAAGCTGTACGCCGGCTCCCTTGCCCAATAAAGCGAGATGAGCGCCGCAACCCCAGAGTTGGTCACGACTGGACCTAATGGTCAGGGGTCCCTTTACCTTTACTGTATTTTTAACATTGTAGTTTTAAATCATTGTAGCACTCCTTGGGACAGTTAATCTAACTAATAGTAACAACAGCAATAATCAATTACCAAGATCGTCAATGCTTCCATGGCATGAACCTCACTCCACCTTAAAAAAATATACACTTATACAAATAACAATTTGGGTAAGTAACTTATTACACTAGCTGTAACATGTTAACCATATGAAATTATAAGATACAATTGCACAGCACCCAGAAACTGCTTCTCCATATCAAAGTCACTATGAAATAATACCATAATACCAAAATTACACCTCTGCCATTATAAATATTAGCTATGTATAAACTTGATTGTGCATGCAGTTGCTTATGTTTAAATGGCTACAAGTAATCATCATCATCATCATCATCTTTATTGTCATTGCCCCCTCTCGGGGACAACGAAATTACTTGCTGTCAAATGCAATCAGAGCCCCAGTGCCAATGCTCTTGCAGTCAAAAGCCACCAGTTGGCACAGATGAGCCATTCTCACCTTCTGCTCTCATCCACCATCTACCACCATCTAGTCTACTTATTGCTGTGCCACTTGCTGGTACCAGAGCACTGGCCTACATTGCTGGGCTGTGCAGTGTATTGGATTGGCTCCTTTCATGAGTCGAGCTGCCCAAGTCATAACATTGCACATGTTAGAGTATTCTTTCCAAGTGATCTGACACACTTCGCCATTTTTAATAGCTCCTAGGAGCAGGCCATTGCTATCATTCAACCATGGAGGCGGAAAGCCATCTGTGATAACACTATTTCCAGTCATTGCCCTTGAAATACTACAAAGCTGTAGGCCGCAACTAGGCAGAACTAGGCAAAGTCCATTGATTTTGTTTTCCTGCGCATGACACCAGTGTTGCAGCTATGGCTGAACCACAGGGGCCCTTGTATAGGGCCCCACAATCTAAAGGGCCCCCAAATGACTGTCCAGAGTGTGTGGGCAGTGGCAAACAGGACTGAGATCTGTACCTGGGTTGGCATGGACATCCTGGGGCCCACTGAGGCTAATACTGGTGGCAACCACATCTTTTCTTTCTTATTATTTCTTTTTTTAAAAAAAATCAAACTCAGGTGACCAGGAACATGAACAAATGTTCATTTTATATTTTTTACTTTTGAAATATGCATATTCTTTTCTGAAACAAAATGGTCTCATTCCCAGAGAAGCTTATTCCCAAAATTGTTGCATGAAGGTATCAGAAGCAAACTTTATTTTATTCCTACAGCCACTAATGGTGCCGTGAACTGAGTGAGTTTAACATGCTCAGAGTATTTTTATTTATTTTTAATCGGGGCTGGCAAACTGTTTTGTGGTTGTTCTTTTTGCTCTAGCATATCAGGAATGCAGAAGCAATTGAGAAGTATGAATTAGCAGTGGGCATTGGGTAGAGGAGAAATGCTGGTTGGGTGCTTTGACAACTGACATAATACTCATTGCTGTTGCCATCTAAAAGGAGAGAAAGACTAGCAAGCCCAAGGTCTAAAATTGCCTACTGCACCACCGAACAGAGCAGGTCTCAAGGGGAAAGGATGTTCCACCCTCAGGAAGGTTCACCTGACACCTAAAATACTGGCTTATACTTAACACTGCAGTTCTGCTTACACAATAGACTTCTACTTATGTGATGGAACTTCCTGTTTCTCTCCCCTGCAGCCTCCTTTGCACCCTCAAAATCTGCTCCAGAGATCTGGGGGACCCCTCAGGAACATACTTAAGGGCTGCACAAGCAAAGAAAAGGAAGGGAAAGCCTTTGCTCACTCAGCATTCAATACAACTCACAGCCAGTGAGGCACCAGCCAAGAGATTTTCTTCTACCAGACTTTGAAGTATTTCCTATATATTTTTATTTCTGTTGTTTTATTTCTGTTTTTATCACTGCCTGTCAACTGTTCTTCTCTTGTTGTTTTCTTTTGTTTGATGATGTATTGTAAACAACCCTGATTTTTTAAAAAATCAAAGGGCAGTATTTTTTTTTTAAAAAAAACACACACAAATAAACATTTTTAAAAATTCCCCTAAGCTACTGACTGGGAACATAAGTTTGTTTTCTTTTAACTTAGCATTGACCTAATTTCCCACTAATTTAATCAGCTACGAATAACACTCACCATGAAGATGGTTGGGTTGATGCTGAATACGGAAAATCTAGATTTATATCCATTCTGAAAGTTCAGTAAACACATTCAGGTTTCCTCAGCCATTGCACTATACCTTCATTAAGCTAACTTGCAACTTGCATTGATTTCTTAAATAAAGAAGATCTCCTTCAGTCAAGAATGCCAATCTTTGGCTGACCAGGGATGGCATAGATTAGCAGCTGCCAAAAAATTGGGCTCACCTCCTGCTTTCTTCATACACAAAATACTTGAGTCAGCACAGCAGGAACTGAAACAATAACCAGAGGGATACCATATGCAAGTGCCCAATAAGAAGCACATAAGAAAGTAAAAATTGGGGGGGGGGGATACGCTAGAATATCAGACATCCAGGTGCAAGGCTAGTAAGCAGCTGCAGCAGACAAGCAGCGTAGCCTGGCATCTGTGATGGGATGCTCAAACAAAAGGAGTGCAGCTGAACTGAGAATGTTGTGCCCCTTAGAGACACAGGAAGTTGCCTTCTCCTGACTCAGAACTTTGGTACAACTAGCTCAGTATAGTCAACACTGACGGGCAGTAGCTCTCCAAGGGTTCAAACAAAAATTTTGGCTGAGATATGAGGAGCTGAACATTTTGCATGTGAGCATATACTCTACCACTGAGCTATGACTGTTCCCAGGATTGACTCCTGTGATTGAAGACCTGGTATTCCCAGAACCAGAAGCATTATAGACTGTAACACTAGTGACCCACATCAAATCACTAACACTTCCCTTATATGTCCTGGTGGCAAAGGAAGCAGGGAACTCAAGCCAGACTCACACAGTTCCTGCTCTGAGCCCCACATTTCTATAGGTTGAAGTAATTCTGATCCCACCCTGGCTTCAATGGGCTTAAATAGCCCACTGGTGCTATCACAGAGGAAAGATCAGCAGATTTCAAACACCATTCATATATAGAGACACATGCAGTCTAGCGTTGGCTCTGCACATATGAAAACATTTGGCCATTGTAATTCAGACTCTTAGCAGTGATATAAAAGTGTGCTTGGGCCTGCTGATTTCTGTCGATTTAAATGTGCCTTGTTCTTTGCTGTTTTGTGGCCCAAGTATTGAGTGGCAGCAACAAACACTGTGAACCAAGGTCAAAATTAACAATGCTACCATTAAGGAGTCATCATCCTGCAATTGATAAGGTTGAAGAAGCTTGATTGGAGAAACTTGAATAGCTGATAGACAAAGCTATAAAGCCAGAGTTCATAATTTTTGACATGCTACTTTAAACCAACGCTAGAGAATAAAATGCAATAAAGATTTGCCTGGAAGCAATTAAACAAAAGTCTTACAGTAATCCAGATACATTCTTCCCTGTTACTGACAGGGAGTGGGGGGGATTTTTTTTAAAAAATTGAAACACTAAATAAATACTTCTAAAATTTTGTTCATACCAGTCACAAACTGCAAGCAGAGAACATATGTTTTCTCCTAAAACAACTACGTGGTGATTTTTTTTGTTATTTTATAATGAGGATGGCATCTTAAAAGAGTGATGCAGCTGGCATTCTATTAAAAGACAAAGCTTACCCTCAAGGCACAAGTATCCTGGCATGCAAGTATTTTCAAATCTGGAAGAAAAGTCTATGCAATGTGCCATTTTCCAAAGTGAGGGTTTTCACTTAAGAACTCAGATGCAGGCAGGAAGCGGGCAGATAAAGGAAGGAAACAGCTTGGAAGAAATTTCATAACGATTGACTGACATATGGTTGTTGGTTTTTAGCCCAAATAACATCACACTGGGAATGAGGAACTCATGTAAACCCATACATAGCTGTCAACACGTTATGAAGGGGTAGCTGAGAGAGTTGCTCATAGAAACCATGCTAGTGCGTGTTTTCATCTTCTTGTCTAGGTACTTAAAAAAAATTCCAGTCTAAATTCTTAGAACATGGGGCTCCAAAGTGACGCTGGCCAGCTCTTTGTGTTCATGGAGCAGGAATCAAACAGTGCTCAGTCCCATCCCATTCACCCCCAGCTACAGGCCCAGGGCTAGAACTGCTCTCTGCAACATCCAAGAGATACCTAAGAGAAGTGCAGGTGTGCCCACTGGTTTTGGACATTTAGGGTGATACTGGGGGGTCATTCCAACTGTGCCCCTTGCTATTTTTCTACAAAGGAAAGGACTACCATCACTGGAAACCTCCTCTTGCCTTTTCCCTCACCTCACGAGGTGTGTTTGGTGTCCACTAGACTTCGCACTACTTCCGCTGGGGTGCCCACCCATGGAAGCCCTTCTGCCAATCAAGATGTCTCAGGACTCTTCATTGTATTCTTTCAGGCATCTCAAATAGGCATGTTTTATTAACAAGGCTTTTGGATGATTAAAGAACTTTGTGCTGGCTTAGGCTCTGTTTATTTTAACTGACTGGTGGATTTCTTAATTCATGGTTTATTGCACTGGATTTAGTTTGGATTTTTTTAAAAAAATTGTACCACCACCTCCCTCATGCTCATCTGTTGGCCACCTTAAATTTCCTTTGAAAACAAGGTGGGGTAGAATTATTTTTAAATTAATAAATAGTCATTTTTAAATACAGAGTGTGATCCCGCAAAAATGTATATTTCTCACTAAGCACAATGATAAATTATAAGGTGTGCACATTTTTTGTTAAACTATTGAAACCAAAGGAGGCTTTCCTTGCAGTTACAAGATGCAACACACAGCTGAGATTATTAAAATAAGCATTTTGTAACCTTTCAAAAATACAGAGAGAATGCAATTGTTTGTCCTTTAGGAGCTATTCTACACCGTACACAGAATAAGATGGTAGAAATTTGGACAGCATGTTGGTGGGGTGGGGGGACCGTGATCTTGAATGTTGCCCCCATGTAACAAGCTCTCTCCATCCTGTGAACTAGGACATCAGAGAGATGGCTACACAAAAGTGGGAATCTTTTCTATTTGCTTTATAAGAGGGTACTTAAAAAATAAGAGGGAGCATTCAAGCACATGACCTTCCCACTTGTGGTTCAGTTTAGTTCATTCTGCAGAATAAGTAGATTGACTCCAACTCTCTTCTCTTATATTCTTCGCTTCATCTTATCATTACCAACAGCAATATCATATTTGTACTTTGTCATAAACTATGTGCTTTTAAAACATAAATGAAACCATCAAACCTTTACAGAGACCTTCTTATCACCACAAATATTCAGGCACCTCATGAGGTATTTCTAAAAAGAATTCCTTCTATCTACAGGAATTAAATGGCAATTGCAGAGGGAAGTGAAAGGTTACATCAAAACACTGGTGTTAGCTGTGTATTCTTGGAAATCATACCAGAAAACTATCAAATGAACTGTATAATTGTGCTTTCCAATACATCAGACATTTCTGGAAGAGATTCAACAATGAAGCAGAGCCAAACGTATGCAAAAATGTAGCGGTATAAGGAAAAAATATTGTCACAAAGCACCTAGCTTTAAAGTCATGCAGCATAATGGACACTGTGTACTTAGACTTTCAAAAAGCTTTTGATAAAATCTCTCAGCAAAGACTCATCAGTAATCTTAGCAGTCGTGATATAAGAAAACAGCTCCTCTTGTGGATCTGTAGCTGACTAAGGAATGGAAGCAGAGAGCAAGAAAAAATGGACAGCTCTCCCGGCGGAGGGAGATAGAAAGTGGAGTCTCCCAAGGATCAGTATTTGGACCTTTGCATTTTAACCTGTGCACATCTGAACTAGGGTTAGGGGTGAGCAGTGAGATGGCCAGGTTTGCTGATGATACTAAACTGTTCATGGTCAATAAAACAAAAAGGGATCTCTTAAAAATTAAACTTGCAAATGTAATTCAATGTAAGCAAGTGTAAAGGGATGCTCATCAATGGGACAAAAATCCTAATCTAACATACACTAAGGGGGCTTGAGCTAGCAGTGAATGACTGAGAATGAGACCTCAGGGCCTCTGCGTGGATAGACTGATGAAGGTGTAGACCCAGTGTGTGGCAGCTGTGAATAAAAGTGAACCCTAGGCTAGGAATCATTAGGCAAGGAACTGAAAAGAAAGCTCCTAATTTCATAATGTCATTATAGAAATTAATGATGGAACCACACTTGGAATACTGTGTACAGTTTTGGTCACAACACCTTGAAAAGGAGTTGGAGAAGATTAGAAAAGGGCAACAAAAATGGTTGAGGGGTTGCAGGACCTCCTCTATGAAAAAGGTTACAACATTTGAGGCTTTTTAGGGGTGTGGGGTTTGGGGAGGGGAATATGACTATGGGAAGATGTGACAGTAGTGTGTTGAATTATACACAGCATGGAGAAAGTGAAGAGAGAAAAGTTTCTCTCTCACTCATAATCTGAAAACCCAGGGCCATCCAGCGAAACTGAATGGTGGAAAATTCAAGGCAGACAAAAGTTAACTACCTCTTCACACAGTCCATAGTTAAAACTAGGGCAGTTGCTACTACAAGTTGTAGTAATGACTATCAGCTCAGATGGGGATTGGAGGTAATGCACCTCTGAATATCAGTGGGGGCACAGCTGGGGAGTCTCCTGCTCCCCAGTAGGCTTCCCATAGGCATCTTGCTGTTTATTGCAAGAACAGAATGCTGGACTAGATGGGGCTTTGGTCTAATCCAGCAGGGCTCTTCTTATGTTCTTAAGGCAAAATTGCTTCTAAACCTTCATTTTGCCATGCTCTTTTGCTGTTTAATCTTTTGAGTGTTTCAGAAATGAAATAATGCTCTGCTTGTACCCACCATACACCCTGTGTACATTCAGTGTTGCTTTACAAATTTGGAACCAAGCAATGTTGGATAATATTTTGCCTGTGTTTCCATACCTACTTGTGAACTATAACCAGTGGGGTTTTTTCTGGGGGGACACAGGGGGGCACATACCTCTAAACATTTTGTGAGTCTTTGTACTTTTGTCCATTTACTGTATTTATTTTTACCAATTTGAACTATAAAATGGTGATTTTCTTGAGTCAAAATGAGAGTACCCCTAAACATTAAAAAAAACAAACCACTGACTATAACTATGCATGGACATTTTCATTTATAAAGATTGTAACCAGTATCAGGTGCAGTATTCAAAAAGCAGATAATTTAATGAATTTAAGCTGTCTTTCATTGATGCTATGCCCCCTCAGCTTGAATAGGAAAGTTATGTCAGGCACCCATGTTGGGAGAAATGTAAATTGCTGGCCTGTGGTCACAGAATCTGCTATAACCTATACCTGGGAATAAGACAGAGCTGGGTGTACTGAAGACATTAAAATACGGCCTAGCAGTGCAATCCTACACAGGATTACTCAGAAGTATGTTCAATGAAATTTACTTCCTGGTGAGTGGCTTCAGGATTACAGCCTTAGATATACAATAATAATAACTAGCTACATACCACAGGTGTTTCCTCTTTTAGTCTTTTTGTTTTTTGCATCAGAAATGTATTACGATTTTTTTTTTTAAATAAAAGACTTAATATTTTAAATGCTATATAAGGTGCGGTGAGATCTTGCTCTTTTGACTTCAAGAAACTAATACGACAACCGCTCTGGAAGTTCTTCCCATGCAATATGTCTAAAGTCTACAAATTAAAAAATAACCTAAAACTGGAGAGATATTTCAGTATTTCTAGCAAAATGAATCCAATCTGCAAGGATAAGTATATTTTTTGTAATCTTGAGCACTTTCACATATTCAAATTATTTATAAGCTTCCACAACAAACTGTTGTCATTGCATAGCATTAAAATGGATGATGAGTGAGTGGGATCATGGGTTTCCACATAACTCTTTCCACTATATACAACAAGCTCTTTTCACTGTAAACAACACTGGAATAAACTTGATGTCAAACGGTTAAGCAGCTACACTTGAAAAACTGCTATCAAGTGATTGTTACACAACATGGCTTTGCTCTCACACTATATTATACCAATTTCATTGGGGGGGGTGGAATCAAGAGCAAAAGCATGCCTATATATATATATATATATATATATATACAAAAAAAAAACTCCAAGTCTCTTTCTCTCTCTTTCTACACACACATATATATTTTAAAGCTTCCTACCTTTCTGTACACCAACATATTTGGGGATTCATCAGCCACCCCGTTGCTGCTCTGTCCATAATTATTTCCTTGTGCCATGTCTGAATGGTTTGGTCTGCTGGCAAGTCTTCTGCAGTGCAATTTGCCTCTGTTGAAAATGAAAGTGATCTCAATCAGAGATTTTGGCGGGTCCCCTCCGGATGCTGACGATTAAGAGCTCTGACTTCCCAACAGAGTACTTCCAAGTGCCACGTTCACTCACCCCTGTGACCTTGCCCCAGTTGCTGCCTTGAGGGAAAGTAGCCGTTTCCCCTTGGCCACCCAGTTCATCCTTTCCCCCTCTGCCTATAAATAAGGCAACCCTACACTTTTCCAATGCTGTTTAGAGTATTTTTATTTTTTCGAAAGGCTACAGCAGTGTGCTAAGTAGCACCAACGCGATGCAGGCACCCTTCTAGCGAGCGCCGGTCCCTCGACTCCCGTCTAAAGCAGGCCACTTGGCCGCCACCTTTTGCTCCGGGAGTCAAGGAGTGAACAGCCTCCGGCTGCAGCCCTTCCTAATTGCTCGCTCGGAGGCGAAGCTCCTTCTGTGCCTCATTAAACGCAAACCAGGCAGCCCAGTACCGTTCCCTCTGCGACACGCAGGCGGGCACACACACACACGTGTCTGCTCGTTGAACATCCCCCCCCCCGCCGTGCGCGCATCTCTCTCCCCCCAGCAGGATCCTTCCGGTGCCTACTCCCCCCCCCCCATGAAACAGTTGCTGGACTGGAGGGAGAGCTCAGCTGGTAGAGCACGAGACTCTGAATCTCAGGGTCGTGGGTTCGAGTCTCCAACGGGAAACCCATCCCTGCATTGCAGCGGGTCGGACTAGATGACCCTGGGGGGTCCCTCGCCACTCTACAATGCTACAGCGGCGAGAAGAGCGCGCGGTGGCTCACTCTGCGTGGAAGAATGCGACCCCCGTTCAAAGATGGCAGAGATTTGAATAAAAATAAAAAGGTCTGTTCCGCCTTCAGCCCTCCGGCCTCGGCGCCAGCCCGGCTCGGGCGCCCCTGCCTTTCCCCGCCGGCGGGCGGATGGCTGCAAATGGCAGGCGGGCTTGTTTTGCCCTGCAGTGAGGAGCCGCGGCTGGGCGCGTGATTTCAGCACCGCGGACAGCGCCTCCCGCGCCCCCCGCGCCCGGCTCTACACACAACGCGGGCGCGCGCGCGCGCGCGCGCACACAGCCCCCCACATTCCCTCGCTGGCCGCCGCCTTGGGCTCTTTACCTCCTGGGCCAAGGTCACACGCGGAGGCGGCGGCGGCGCCTCTCTCCTCGTCGCCTGCCTGCCTGGCCCCCGAGGCGGTCTCTGTCAGCCGGCAGCGGACGGCCAAGAGCCAGGCTCGTTCATCACACAAACAAGGCGGGCGGCGCGGCTGCTCCGGGGGGCTGGGGCCGCCAGCGCTGCTCCACAGCTTACGGCTCCCCCAGAGCTTCTGCAGCAGCAGCAGCAGCCAGGCTCCCTCCCTGGAATGGAGCGAGGCCGCCGGTCACGTGGGGGAATGGAACGTCAATGGTGCTGCTGCTGCTCGGCCGCCGCACAAGCTGCTTCGCCAGCAGCGGCTGCGCGCCTCTCTCTCCCCAGCGGGAAGCGCGCGCGCGCGCTCACTGAGCGCCTACTAGCGCCTGCAATTGCCCGCGGGTCGGGCAATAACCTTGACGGGGACTTCGGCAGGATGAGGACCCGGAGAACGGGGCGTGGGGGGGGGGCATAGAATTGCCTGCGTGATTTTAAAGCAGCCCAAGGCGCTGCGAAGGCGCTGCAGTGGGAAAGGAGGTCGCTTTGCTTCCGTGGCGTGCGCTCCTCGGGCTGCTGAAACTTCAAGGCACGACTCCGATGCCTTTTCTTCAGAAAGCCCTTCCGCAGTCCCCGAAATGTGTGTGGGGGGGAGGACATCTCGCCTTTTGTTGTTGTTGACATTCTGTGCATGCCCAGAGGCACTCCCTTTTCCTGTGGCTGCAGCAGCCCCACTAAGCTGTTGCCAAGCCTGGCACTGGGGGGGGGGGGGGAGTTCTTCAAGTTCAATCTTGCACGTTGGTGCTTTACTCCAGGCGCAAATGCTGAAGAGTTTTGCCTAACTTGTTGCTAGCTAATAACTGAGGAACGCAGCAAACGCGTGGTGTGATAACGTTTTAGTAGTCTGTCAGATCTAGTGCATCCAATTATCTTATTTGCTCCACTTGTTCAGGTTGTAATGTTGTAACAGTTTGATGCTGACAGCTATGCTGCTTTCAGCTGATGTCAAAATGGGAACAAAAAATGTGTTGTTTTTATTTTTGAAGCTGGGTAGGGTCCATTCTAAGAGTAAACAAGTGAACACCCGTCCTTTCTTCTTTTCTGAAAAACTCTGAATGTGATAGGAGGGTTAAAAGCTCCTCTATTCTGTAACTGAAACCTGATCCTCAGGGTTTACAAAAACCACCTGATTCTATGCCAGAATGCAAGATGATGTCATATACAACACTGTGCTGTTCTGTAGATCTCTCTGAATATAGTCTAATGCAAGAGAGAAACTAGGAGGGGGAAGTATGCTTGTTTTTGCATGATTTCAGTTTAGAGTAGCCTAATAAAATATCCAGTGGGACGCGGGTGGCGCTGTGGGTAAAAGCTCAGCGCCTAGGACTTGCCGATCGTCAGGTCGGGGTTCGAATCCCCGCGGCGGGGTGCGCTCCCATTGCTCGGTCCCTAGCAGCTCGAAAGCACCCCCGGGTGCAAGTAGATAAATAGGGACCGCTTACTATCGGGAAGGTAAACGGCGTTTCTGTGTGCTGCGCTGGCTCGCCAGATGCAGCTTGTCACGCTGGCCATGTGACACGGAAGTGTCTGCGGACAGCGCTGGCCCCCGGCCTCTTAAGTGAGATGGGCGCACAACCCTAGAGTCTGTCAAGACTGGCCCGTACGGGCAGGGGTACCTTTACGTTTAATAAAATATCCACCTGCTGACTAAGGCAAACAAAGCAGAGTTGTGTCTAAATGCCTCCTCAACATTCTCCATTGTACTGGTTGGCAGAGAAACTGGGGGCTGGGGGGGAGTGGTTTCTCCTGGCAAAGGGGGAGTTCCCCAACAATTTTTCAGTGTTGGGATTCACCACTAGCAGTGACACAACTTCTGTTTTCTTCTAGGGATCCAGCCCCCAGCCAATGCAAATGGCAGAAGCAACTATGTTGGCAACCCAACCGCCATTCTGCCTCCTCCCCAATGCTCAAGATCTAGCCTAGTTCCAGGGCATTAGGGGTGGGAAATGGCAGCTGCAGGGGGTGGGGTGCTGGGGACTATTGGAGAAAATTCTGCAAAGTGACCTTAGGGATGAGAAAAGGGGAAAGCTCAATTTTTCTCAGAAGAATACCTTCTGATATATATTTGTATTCTTAGCTCTAAATATATGGTATATAATTATTTGTGCACAATGTGACTTTTTTGCACCCAAAGAACTACAGAAATGGAAAGAGATGCCACACCACAAAATAATTTATTTGGCTAACATCCATAATGGTGTAGAGATATTTCCTTCTGTTCTTCACTTCTGTTATGTTGGTCATAATTTAGGGCCAGTTAACATACCATTTCTTGATCATAACTGCTATATAAGAAAAGGGTAAGTTTCCTTCCTGGGGTGCCGATTGTATGGTAACAGGCCAGTAAATATTCTGCTATGTGCCATGAACACAGCTCATCATATTGTTGAAAACCTTTACAAAGTGAGTTGAGTCACACAGTGATAGAACAGAATCAGAATATCATAGAATCTAATTACAAGGTCATATTGGTGATGGAGAAGGGAGCTATCATTTAATTTGGGGAAAATATACACTTAAAAAAATCCCCATGGTGTAACTCACTGTAATGTGGACGTTCCTTTACTCAATCTCCCCCAGCATCCAGGTCCAAATTTGCTTGCTATGGGCATGTTGATACAAAAAGGTTATGGGAATTGGATTTTGGGGTTTTGTGAAAGCATGACAATCCCAAAACAAGGTCAAATATATTTAGCTCATAAAGTTAAACTATAGCCCTCAAATTAAAGGAAAACTTATAAGTTATGATTGACACAAAAATAATTTCCCCCATAATACAGGTTGTAAACAAATATGACATGCAGCTACTGCCAAAACACGACTGCCATTCTCTGATATTATGACAAACATAATTACAAGTCAATGGTGTCAAATACAGAGCATGGCCCAGCTACAAGAGAACTTATAAATCCATTTGATTTCAAGCCTTAACACCTCCAATTTAATCAATGGGAATTAAAACTGTTTAACTGCAGTTGCATCAGCACCCTATTTATTTTTATTGATCTAAAGAGTAAAAGAAATTTAATCCAGAATTACTTCTGCCAAAATGGATGCCTTTTACTGGAGTAAAATATTATTCCCATTAAATGTGCTTGTTCTTATGTCCTATTATTATGATTGAACATAATAATGTAGTTGTAATAAATGTAGTTGTATCAATATGATAAATATCATATGTATGTTTATAGAATAAAATGCATAGAATTCTTGCTAAAGTTTTAAAATGAAAACTTCATTCTCAAATAGGATTTTTTTAAAGGATCCTTTAAGAATTTGAATTGGTCCTGATTCTGTTTTTTGCTTTCACAAACAGACAAACAAGATCCTTGAAATCTTTTGCCTATAAAGTTTTTCTTCAGTTTTATACATCTGTCTTGTTAAAACAAGCAGCAATATAAAAATATATACTTAACATTATTTGGGTCTCGATTT
This sequence comes from Podarcis melisellensis, assembly GCF_964234715.1. Taxonomy (NCBI): domain Eukaryota; kingdom Metazoa; phylum Chordata; class Lepidosauria; order Squamata; family Lacertidae; genus Podarcis; species Podarcis melisellensis. The sequence continues at coordinate 43,993,324 of NC_138530.1, read as the reverse complement.
TAATCCAGATGATGCTAGCAGGGACATGTTATTACTTGCAGTGTGCACTTAAAACAATAATTATTCATGCTGTTAAAAATTACTGTTCCCAGAGCCAATAAGCATTTTAATCATGTTATTATATTTGATTCAAAAACTAATTGCTCATTTTTTGACACCCTTAAGAAAATATTTAGGTTTACAGATGATGAAGATTTTCTTCCAGTCAAGCTCAGCAGGGGCCCCTTTTGTTGGGCAAAGACAAATAATGTGATATAGCAAGGGAGATCCACCCCATTGGGAGACAGTCTTGAGTCTGGATTGCTGTTCTGAATGTAATCTGTACACAAGCAAAAGAGCTCTGCATGGTGAAGCATCCAACAAACAGGGATATGCCTGGAGATAGCAGGATATAGGTAAAGGTAAAGGACCCCTGGAGGGTTAAGTCTAGTCAAAGGTGACTATGGGGTTGCAGCGCTCATCTCGCTTCAGGCCGAGGGAACTGGCGTTCATCCACAGACAGCTTTCCGAGTCATGTGGCCAGCAGGACTAAACCGCTTCTGGCGCAATGGAACACTATGACGAAAGCCAGAGCACACGGAAACTCTGTTTATCTTCCCGTCACTATGGTACCTATTTATCTACTTGCACTGGTGTGCTTTTGAACTGCTAGGTTGGCAGGAACAAAGCAATGGGAGCTCACCCCGTTGCGGGGATTCAAATCACTGACCTTCTGATTGGCAAGCCCAAGAGGCTCAGTGGTTTAGACCAAAGCCCCATCTGTGTCCCTTAGCAGTATATAGGTATAACTATAGATATGTTGTTTTGTTGTTTAGTCATGTCCACTGCCTCTATACAGTATAGGTATACAGAGATTCCTGCACTGCAGGAGGCTATACTAGATGACCCTCAGCTGCCCCTTCCAACTCTACAATTCTACAATTCTATATACTGCTACTTCTAAATATTATTATTATTTTAACTAACATTGATAGTGAGCTCAGGTGAGCACTGGGTTACCAGTCTCCAAGGCAAAACAGTCTAGTCTTCTACATTCAGAACATTTGGATCTATCTGCATTAGCACTGTGTGGTGATTGTAAAACATTACCAAATGAGTGGCGAATGTGCATGAGTGATTCCACCCACAGTTCATATATGATTCAAGTTGGATATATTATGCAATAATATCTTAAGGTCCAGTCCATGCTCTCAGAGTTGGGTCTCATGTGTAAGAGCATGCAAGCTAGAGGTTTCTCATGGGGTCATGGCCTGATACACAGACTCCATGGAGGAGCTAGAGACAACACACCACCCCAAAACCGAAGGTTCCTTGCATAGAGATACAAACACACCAGCTATCTCCAACGTGGAATCTGAGCTCCCTCCACCAGTGCTGTGTTAGCCCCAGACATTACCCTGGAATAGACTTAGGTTCTACCACATTGTCACTTCAAGGATTGTGACAGATGGCATCAAGTACAAATGGGAGCACTCTGGTTCTGCTATCCAAGAAGCCAATCATTGGAAGCCATCTGTTTTGGAGGCAGTACCCATATGTAGACATCTGCTAATGATTGACAGCAGATATGCCAACCCTTTAAGAAGCCACAACAGATCTTTGAGATTGAAAATCTGGAAGCTTATCTTGGCTTCCAATTATTTAAGGTGTCAGAAGACAGCTCACCTTTGCTAGTAACATGTAACTGTTTTCCCATATATGTAACATACATGTAACTGTTTTCCCTTGCATTTTCTGGGCAGGTTGCTATGAGTTACTATGGGCTTGCATAAGAATCCCAACTCAATGCAAAAAGCACTGAAAGAACAGGAGGGAAGCATAAGCTCTTTTAACTGCATTGATTTTGTGTGCAAATGCTTGGTTCAGATTAGGCGAGTGAAAAATAATCCATTTTATCTTGAATATGTCACCTAAAACTACGATTACCTCCATATGGTTGCACTATGCCATGAGCAGAAAATCCTTATCTAAAGATAGGTATTAGACACTCAAAGAAGGCACCTCCGAAAATAATGTGTTGTGTGTGAAGATGGATAGATCAACTTGTATTTCTACCACCTTTTCTCTTCTCCCTCCACCACAGCCAACAGTAATGTATACACAACAACAGCATGCATGTTATGGGTAGGTAAACTAAGGCCCGGAGGCCGCAATGCGGCCCAATCGCCTTCTAAATCCGGCCCACGGACAGTCTGAGAATCAGCGTGTTTTTACATGAGTAGAATGTGTCCTTTTATTTAAAATATGTCTCTGGGTTATTTGTGGGGCCTGCCTGGTGTTTTTACATTAGAATGTGTGCTTTTATTTAAAATGCATCTCTGGGTTATTTGTGGGGCATAGGAATTTGGTGATTCCCCTAGACAGATAGATGATGATAGATGATAGATAGATGATAGATAGATAGATAGATAGATAGATAGATAGATAGATAGATAGATAGATAGATGATAGAGATAGATAGATAGATAGATGATAGATAGATAGATAGATAGATAGATAGATGATAGATAGATGATAGATAGATAAATGATAGATAGATATAGATAGATGATAGATAGATAGATAGATAGATAGATGATGATAGATAGATAGATAGATAGATGATAGATATAGATAGATAGATAGATGATAGATAGATGATAGATAAATGATAGATAGATATAGATAGATGATAGATAGATGATAGATAGATAGATGATAGATAGATAGATAGATAGATAGATAGATAGATAGATAGATAGATGATAGATAGATGATAGATAGATAGATAGATGATAGATAGATAGATGATAGATAGATGATAGATAGATAGATGATAGATGATAGATAGATAGATAGATAGATAGATAGATAGATAGATGATAGATAGATGATAGATAGATAGATAGATAGATAGATAGATAGATAGATAGATAGATAGATAGATGATAGTTGGTCTGGCCCACCACAAGGTCTGAGGGACAGTGGGCCGGTCCCCCTGCTGGAAAAGTTTGCTGACCCCTGATGCATGTGGTAGTAACACACAACACATGCAAGCTGCATGCTTTTATTTGAGTTGTTAACAGTGAACACTTACTTGAACATATGTTGACAAACAGCCACCACCTCCACTACCTTTCACAGAATCATAGATTGGAGATTTTGAAGGGAACCGGAGGGTCATCTAATCCAGCCCCCTGCAATGCAGGACTATGTCCCAGTTGAGGATCAAACTTGTGACCTAGGTGTTATCAGCACTGACTGAGTGGTCCTTGTAGGCAAAGTAGCTGTGCTGCTGCCCCTTCTGAGGAAGAAGAGATGGCACGGTGATAAAACAAGTAGTTGAAATCATGCTTTCCTGTGGACTGAGAGGCTTCTTTTGGTGCAACATCAAAAACTAAAAGAACAAATGGGCTGCTTTGTTCTGCTTCTCTCTCCCCCCGCCATCCCACCCAGCATGCAACAGTCAGAAGCCCTGGGAAGCTGAACTAGATACACAGATAACCTTCTGCCCTTTAAGAAAGGTTACAAGTGTTTGGAGTCTAATGATCAGAGTACATTTCAAGGCTGCCCTTCACAAAGCAGTTATTTTTAATAGACATCATTTCTTTTCCTAGAAATCACCACCTTTTAGATGACCACAGCTCAGAGAGGTTTGGAAATCCTGGGCTGCTGATTTTTCTTCTGCATTTGAAACAGTATATTTCAGAGGAAACTGCATAGGGCCAAGCAGGATGCAGATGTACCTCTTTCTCTTAAATGTCTTGATAATTTATTTATCACACTATTGTCCCAGCCTTCCACCAAGAAACCAATTAGTGACATGTTACCTTTTGCCTTCAGCCTGTGAGGGAGTTTGGGCTAAGAGATATGGACTGACCTTCCTGTTTTTTCATTATATCCCACCTTTCTTCCATGGTTGAATCCAAGGCAGTGTAGTTGTGGTTTCCAGGCCTCCACCCATCCAGGCACTGACTAGATCATCACCTTGTTTCAACAAGGCATTAGCCTCATGTGCCTTCACACAATGCAATTTAATTTAAACGAGGATGTAAATTAAATGAGGCCCAATTTAAATGAGGATTTGAACTCAGGTCTCCTTGGTCCTACTCCAACCATTAGTCCAACTAACCAGTATGTATGTATTTATAAAATTATAACATTGTGTTTTAATCACTGTAACCCATCCTGGGACCTTAGGGTAAAGGGCAAGTAATCAACAACAACCTCATCATCATCATCATCAACAACAACAACCTTTGAGAATTAATTTGTATGCCAGGAGTTTTGTTATTTGTTTTATACTGTTTGCCTGAACTACATGCTCATTTATCCCAATTTTCATTTTGTCTCTTGGGCCAGCAAGGCAGTGACACAGTACCAAATGCTTGACAGTTCTCTCTGTTGCTGCTCTCCCAACCGACACAAAAATCATTGCTAAGGGAGCAAAGGTGCTGCCTATCCAGTGAGAGAGTCTGCCTCTCCTCTGCCCCCATCCTACCAGAAATGAAATGTACTGACAAGGCATCATTTCTGGCCATGCAGCTAAAACCAAGCCATAGCAACTTTGTAGTGTCCCAAGTGCTAAGATCAGAGAAAAAAATTCTTCTGCCTGCTCTTTAGAGATCCTCTATAGCAGGGTAGGGAACATGTTTGGGGCCAGCAGACCAGATCCTTATCTGTCCTCATCCCTGCAGCCAACTTTGACAGGTGGGCAGGACAACCCACTTGCTGACTGACAGATAGACTGTCCCACCCACCTGTTAAATTTCCTTGCACAGCACTTCCCAACCTCCCAGCATCCGAGGGGCTTTGCCAGCCCTGTGCTTGGCCCTTGGTATGTGCTGAGCACAGGGCTTGCAAAGTGTTTCCCAAGCACTTGGCAACCAACTGGCTGCTGGGAAGCGCTGCACAAAGCACTTTGCAAGCCCTGTGCTCAGTGCTTCTCTATACAGTTGCTAAGCCAATCCAGCAGAATCAAATATTCCAACCCCGCTTTCTGCAAAGATCAGCTGCATGAAGTTCCCACAGGGATCTCAGTTGGACAGCTGATCCAGCCCCTCTACCTGCCTCACACCTGATACCACATGTGCTAGGTGTAGTTTGAGGATGGTGTGGTTTGAGGAAAACGACCTCCTGGGCCAAAATGGAATCTGTGCTGGGCCAAATTCGGCCTAATAGCTGGAGGTTCTCCACCCAGGCAGTGAGGAGTCTTTTTATCCTCTGGCTGACAGATACTGGTCCTCTGGCTGAGAGATACAGTGGTACCTCAGGTTAAGAACTTAATTCGTTCTGGAGGTCTGTTCTTAACCTGAAACTGTTCTTAACCTGAAGCACCACTTTAGCTAATGGGGTCTCCCGCTGCCGCTGCGGAGTCTGTAACCTGAAGCGTATATATCCTAAAGAGTATGTAACCTGAGGTACCACTGTACTGGTCTTTTAGAGATCATTCTCCAAAGCGTGTAGTGAGATAAAGCTGCAGGGGCTGTTGAGGGACTTCCTGTGTCCTGGCAGGCCGGATTCAATCTATGGGCTGGAGCTGGCCACCCCTGCAGCAGAGGATGAGAGCTGCATATCAGTTGCCCCTAGGAATAGGCATGAGAGTAAAATCTGCAACGTGAAATCTGAAATAAGATGTGAAGGACTTATCCCCATGATCTATGACTATTAATAGTGATCTTTCCCTCTCAATAGTTTGGCTATGTATCTTGAATTATTATCTAACACAGCTCATAAAACTTTACCTATTCTTTTTGTTGAAAGGAAAATGAGACATATATATATGAAACATAATGCTATAGTGTATAGACTAATTATTGGCAGCTAGAAAAGACCTTTGAAGAGAGGCCAACATTACTAATTCCTTTTCCTGTGAAAAGGGATGAAGGATTCCACTGAGGAATGATAATAGAATAGCACATCCCTAACCCATCTCTCTCTCTCTCTCTCTCTCTCTCTCTCTCTCTCATTCTCTCTCGGGGGGGGGGGGGTACAAGACGTAACAACAGTGATTCTGGACCCTGCTAATGGGGGTGACCTTGGTTCTGAAAGAATATGATAATATATGGCATGCACTACCTTCACATAATGAGGGCACACTCTGAGACCAAGAAAAAAGGAGAGGAAAGGAAAGGACCTGTGCACTCAGTAAAGATTTTATTAGCCACTTTCATACTTTTAGATGAAGACAGGGAATTGTACTCAAGAGTGTGTGTATATATAGACTTCCATAAAAAAACATTGTTTTTTTAAGTAAAATAAAATCAAGGAATCACTGCAGTACCCAAGTCAGTCTGCTGACACTTTCAGAATAGTTTTAAAACACTGCAATTCTTAAATGCTGAATAATTTCACAATACTGACTGGAACAATGCTTTTACTGTTAAGCCACTTACTCTAAATTCACCAGGTGATATCCAATGTTATTTATACTTAAGAGGTACTCTATCTGAAGTTCTTATTTGTTCCTATGGTTGTGTGATCTGTAGCAGCATCACAGAAGGAAAGAAATGTGTGATGATGTCCTCTGGAAGTGTTGAGAGCAGCCCTCAATAACACATTTTGCCAAGATCTTTCTACGAAATGTCCTTGATTGGGAGTTGCCATTAAGAGTAACCACTTGCAGTGAGGGTGCAAGTTGCTTCAAACACTTCCAGATCCAATCAGTATCTTGGGGCTCGCAAAAGCTGGATTTTGAATGATTTGCACAAAATGATAGCCATGATAAAAAAAGGAATTTTGCTGGTCCACAAGCAAGGTTATAATCTGAAGAAACAAAATGTGGGGGTTTCCTTAGTCATTCAAGTCATTCAAACCCATAAGTCAAAAGAGCGAACGCTTATCATCACCACCACCACTAACTAAAGGAGTTGGGAGAAACCACTGCATGGCAGGCTGTACCTCATCATAGCTGACTGGAATATGGTGTTGCAGAAGATTGACATAAAGGTTTTATGGGGTGGGGGTGCACCTGGGGTGCATTTGTTCCCACCTGTGAACAGAAAGTTAATATTGGTTTTGCCAGCTGAAGGCCTGAGGTAGAGATCTTTCCACTCTGTTTCCTTTTTATGTGTGATTTTGACTAGGTTTACCTTGTTTTTTTCTTTTTCTTTTTACAGTGCAACATGGTCAATAAACTTCCCTGTAAAATGGTTTTATTAGTGCCTCCCCCATCCTCTCTCTTGACACTTAATAAAAAGGACTCCTTGGCAACATGCACAAACACAGACATTGGAAGGAAACAGCAGGTATGTGGCTTTCGTGCAAATCCCACCAACCTACCGATATATCCTCGAACCTGGTAAAAATCAAGGTTTACAAGCAGTTGCTGATCCTCAAGCAAGACACCCTCAGTGCAATCCTACCCTCAAGCTATTTTATTTTTTTAATGAAGATGGGATTGCTACTAAATCCTCTTCTCCTGATGGGAAATTAAAGATACAGTACACAATCACAGTGGATAGTGATATCTTTGTCCTGATGGAGCATTTTGCACAAATAAGCACCAAATAGCAAGGGGGGACAAAAAGAAAAGGACAGACTAATAACAACAACCCTTGTCTTCTCTTAGATACCCTCCTTCAAGTCTCCAGATACAAACATCCATTCCACTGCTGCAGAGAGAGACCAGGGGCACAGGATGCAGGGGCAGATGCTGTGTCGCCCAAGAAACACTTTTCAGAGAGCTGCCCACATATATACTCTATTTTTCCGTGTATAAGACGATGCTTTTTGCTTTAAAAAACTAGGCAAAAATTGGGTGTCATCTTATACATGGATAGTGATTGCAGAGAGGGGACGTGCGATTAATGGAAGCAGCAAGCAGGAGATTGGCAGCGGTGATTGGGTGTGGGATTGGCGGCTGCGGCAAGTGGGCGAGTGGGCTGTTGGTGGCAGCGAGCAGGCAGACAATTGGCGGCTGCGGCAAGGTGTGCGATCAGCAGTGGCGGGCAGGCGGGTCAGCGATTGGTGGAAGTTACCTCCACCCCCCCCAAAAAAAAAGCTAAACAACTTAATTTCTTAATTTTGGGGTTAAAAAAATAGGGGTCGTCTTATACACTGGGGCATCTTATACATGGAAAAATGCGGTATATTCCTACACAGAAAACATCACTTTGCAGACATCCTTGCTAAGGTTGGGAATGGGGCGTTGGGGACGGGGCCAGACATATGGGCCTACTCCCCCATGTATAAAGAGATGCGGGTGGCGCTGTGGGTTAAACCACAGAGCCTAGGACTAGCCGATCAGAAGGTCGGCGGTTCGAATCCCTGCGATGGGGTGAGCTCCCATTGCTTGGTCCCTGCTCCTGCCAACCTAGCAGTTCGAAAGCACGTCAAAGTGCAAGTAGATAAATAGGTACCACTCCAGCGGGAAGGTAAGCGGCGTTTCTGTGTGCTGCTCTGGTTCGCCAGAAGTGGCCAGGCATGCTAGCCACATGACCCGGAAGCTGTACACCAGCTCCCTCACCCAATAAAGTGAGATGAGCGCTGCAACCCTAGAGTCGGTCATGACTGGACCTAATGGGCAGGGGTCCCTGTACCTTATCCCCATGTATCTATGATTGTTCTGTGTGTAAGTAAGATAGCTCAGTTGGTAGAGCATGAAACCTTTTAATCTCAGGGACACTGGGCAAAAGATTCTTGCATTGCAGAGGGTTGAACCAGATGACCCTTGTCCCTTCCAATTCTGTGATTCTATGAATTTTGGGGAGGGGTTTCTTCTGGCTGCAGCAAGGAACATCGTAGTAGGCATATTGGAATTTATTTTCTTTTTAAAGAAACATCTATGAAACATCCTATGAAACGTCTCAAAGCAATTTAACAATAGGAACCAAACATAAAAGCAGATAAAATAATGTCATATTTAAAACATTGAAAACAATTCATAGAAGAAAACTAAAACTATTCAGATATATACGATTTCAGATCCAATGGTACAGAAATACTTGCATTCATCTTTAAAGTGTTTTAAATTCTAAGCCTTTCTAGTTAGTTAATTTATTGGCATTTCTCCCCTACTTTTTGGCAGAAGGTGGCTGGGAGAAAATGAGGGTGAAAAACATTAGGCGTTTGAAAAAGTTCAGAGCTTTCCATCCTGAGGACAACTGGATAATTTCATTCACTGATAAATGCCTTAGATCAAAGTAAATGCATTCAAGAGCTAAACAAATTATAATTAGAGAAGAAGTCCTCGTGATTATTCATATCTTTTAAGACTTACCAAGAGTGTTTCCTGTGTACATATGTTCAGCTGAGTTTCAAACATAGTTGCCAATTTACTGCTTTCTTGATGCTATCTAGGAGCTAAACCAAATAAATCTCATTTTATGAATCAGCAGTTCTCTTACCACTCATGGGATTAATTGAAATGAAGAAGAAAATTGTATCTGGACAGGCTATAGTATCTGGCGCAGACAGCACAAGCCAGTAAGCATATTTACTAGGGGTGCAATTCAGTGGAAAGGTCTATACAAATCCCATTGGGAGGAAGTCAACGTTGTACTCTTTGGATTATTCTGCCAGCACAAGCAGATCAGATAACACACACACACACACACACACACACACACGAGTACAGATGTGGTAGTTCTCCTGACCATCAGAATGGATTTTGATGGGGTGGGTGGAGAAGAGGGCAAGGCAGAGGAAGAAAGCCTTGTGCTAGTGGGAGTATTTGTGCTGTCTCTCACTAGCCTGACAGGTTAGTTGAATCTGGGCCACTGAAATGAAAGGGAAATGTGCAAAGGCTGCTCCCAACTATAGAGAGCTTATGCTGGATAGTGTCCTACAACCAAGTAGGACTTACAAATTCACTGGGGCAGACCTAATCTTACTGAATGTTCTTTAACAGAGCATGTTGACATGTTGACGGTGTAGCACAATCTGCTTTGGGAATTCCCGGTAGCAGTGGCCATCCATTGTACTGATTAAGTGCTTTTTAAAAGGTGATAATTAGCTAGTCACTTGTGCCATCAGTGTTTTTTTATGGAAAGGAAAGGTGCTGATACTCACATTGACAAAAGTGCTAGAAGTGCCAGCACAAAATGGCTTCCATGTGCAGCAAAACCAGTACTGATACTCCACACTACTGGCCATTGTCACAAAAAAGGCCTGAATATCATTAGATGCTTGGAATAAAACCCTATGGTGCATCATAATGGAAGATCCATTTGTGGGTAAGCAAGACGGCAAATCACTTTATAAAATTCAGCATTGTCAGTGAAATCTCTTAACTTTGTCATTCCAACCCCTTTTGTTGCTTGTGGTAGCCATTTTGTGGAGAGAAAGAGATAAATATGTATCATTATATTACTTGTACTAAACACACTCGTTATATAATTTCTGTTGTACCCTTCACAAGACCACAACCATCTGAGCATTCTCATCCCAATCTTATGTGAGAGGAAAGAGCCACTCTTGGACCTCAGAGTCCTAGCTCACCATCAGACAGCACTGAGGACAACATCTCCATTAATTTTTGCTTAGCTTTTCACTGCCCTCTGTCCTCCCTTCACCCTCTTTCTCTGTGGTATATAAAGCAGAAACAACTCCTTCCACCCCTCTGATCTTATTTATCTATTGAATAAGATTTCTTATCCACCCTTCACCATAAGGTTCCAACGTGAGTTACAGCAACTGCAAATACAATTTAACACTCCCCCAGATAAAATCATTACCATTATAAGATACAACTGTTCCAAATGGAACAGAGTGGTATTATCTTCCAGTCCCACCTTGTGTCATTTACCTGGGCTTCCTTTTAAACAGCTCCAGCCTGATTCTGTAAAGTTGATGACAAAAACCAGCCCTCGGCAATAAGTATGCTTACTCCAAAGTAAGTCTCGCTGAGTTCAAAGAACTTACAAGTAAGAGTGCCCTAGGACTGCAGCTGTCCCTGGAAAAGGGTGACTCGCTGTCTGTCTGCCAAGGATGGAGCTGAACTGCTTCTCTCTCAAAGGCAGCACTGCAGAGCCTCTCTCTGGCTTTGTGGGTTCCTAGCCTCCAAAATTATATTATGGTGGGTACCCACAAATACCCACAGCCCCCTGGAGTTGACTCCTATGGCAGACCTGCATTACAAAGATGTCTGCATGAAGGCTGGCAACATCAACCCTGCTGTGCAGGATTTATGTTCAGTGGTACCTCGGGTTAAGAACTTAATTCGTTCTGGAGGTCCGTTCTTAACCTGAAACTGTACTTAACCCCTGGTGCCACTTTAGCTAATGGCGCCTCCTGCTGCCGCCATGCCGCCAGAACACGATTTCTGTTCTCATCCTGAAACAAAGTTCTTAACCCGAGGTAATATTTCTGGGTTAGCGGAGTCTGTAACCTGAAGCGTCTGTAACCCGAGGTACCACTCTATAAGCTAAACAAGCTATAGCTTAAGGCCCCACTTTCTTGGGGGGCCCCCCAAAAAATTATGAGTCTTTGTAAATTGTGTTTCTAAAGGAACTTTTGTTATTGCCAAATGCATTATTAAGTTTGTTATGAATAAAAAATCATTTTAAGTTAGAGCTTAATAATTATTTGTATTTCACTATTAATATACTTCTATTAATATACTTCTTCTTAATATTCTTCTTAATTGTATTTCAGTTCAACAATTACTTAGATAAAATACATAATTTGTTATGTGCAAATGGCTTTAGATACCTATTAGGTCCATAAATTACCATATAGCATATATTCAACACAAAAAACCAGTAACAATTTGTCGTTGACAAAGAACAGCTGGACATATAAAGGCCCCATTACCTTCAGTAGCTTAGGGCTTCATCAAACCTAAATCCAGCCCTGCGTGTGGGAATTCCTTGCAGACGACTGCAGTGCGTGGAGACAGGCACTCAAGTCATGTATCCATAGCAGTGACCAGAGCAGAAATGACTTCTGGGAGGAGTGCAGAGAGAAGAAACACTGTGGCTCATCTGCAGCAGCACAACTGGGTGCCTTTGTCTGCCCCAGCTGCAACAAAACATCTCTCTCCCGTGTCAGTCTCAACAACCACAGCAGGTGCTGCAACCTTCCAACAGTTGAACTTCACTGCCAAAGGCACGCTCCCCCATTGTCCCAAATAAGTGTATAAAGCAGAGGTTGACAATTTTGGGGGAACCATGAGCACATTTGCATTGCTGTAAAGGTAAAGGTAAAGGGACCCCTGACCATTAGGTCCAGCTGTGGACAATTCTGGGGTTGCGCGCTCATCTCACTCTATAGGCATACAGCTTCCGGGTCATGTGGCCAGCATGACTAAGCCACTTCTGGCGAACCAGAGCAGCACATGGAAACGCCGTTTACCTTTCTGCCGGAGCAGTACCTATTTATCTACTTGTACTTTGATGTGTTTTTGAACTGCTAGGTGGGCAGGAGCAGGGACCAAGCAATGGGAGCTCACCCTGTTGCACAGATTCGAACTGCCAACCTTCTGATCGGCAAGCCCTAGGCTCTGTGGTTTAGACCACAGCACCACCTGCATCCCTCTTCCATTGTTGTAGGCAGTGATATTTGTCTAGGAACAGAGGTACCAGAACTCACCATGAACACCTCCCTTGTTCTGGCATCCACCCGAGAGGTGCCAGAACTGAGTTCTGGCAAGTTCTGGATGAAAAAAAGCCCTGGTTGCCGGCACTGTACATGCTATTCAAACAGATGGCAACCTTTTTATTGGATACAGTGGAATGCTTCTTTCAAACCTACTTTCAGTGGGCGAGGGGACCCTGTGAAAACATGTGCCACCCACAGGTACCACATTGGCAGTCCTTGGGTTACAGGCTTAATTGCCCGCTTAGTTCTTTTGTTCTATATCAAGCAACTTGGTTCCTTTTCTGGCAAGGATTTTAGAGAAGATAAACAGGGAACGGTTGGGCATAACTGCTAGCTTGACACTGCTGCCACGCCACGAGTGTAAGAGAAACCATTTGTTCTCTTTGAAACCCGTAATTTCATATGGTTCATCTCTCGTTCTTCGGTGTGCAATCTGTATTTATTTATTTCTTGGTCACAGTTGCAAGAATGCTGTTGTGAAGCTGTTTGATTCTTCTCTCCCACAAACGATGTCTTTCTATTACATCCTGATGCTCGGATCATGGCAAGATGTTGAGTTAATAACTGTGAATTAGGCATTGATCTTAAGCTCTGCCTACACTGTCCCGCAGTCAGAGACAAATTGCAGCTGTATGAATTTACTATGAACTGTGCACTGGAATTATGTGTTAAATTGGGGTCCATTCTGAGTCACCCCGTGGAAAGACCAACACACATTACAACAGATCACAGGGTTGCCTGTCTGGATCTGCTAACATTGCCCAACCCTGCTTTGAATACACAAGAACAGCTCTATGCAGTGGGGACAAACCATCAAAATTGAGGCTGTTTTTCCAACTTTGTGCAGGGTTGTGAATTATTTTGTTTTATTAAATTTATACACCACCCTTCATCCAATAACCAAAGAATTCCTGAATTCAGTTCTTTCATATAAAAGACTTCATGGAATGCTGCATGACTATTAAAAATCTAGTAAACTCTATCCACCATCTTTATATTCAAGGCCACAATACGGTACATCTAGAGATTGTATGTAATGTGAAGGAGATTATGTGTTGAAATATTTTAGTTGATATTTTAGAATGTAAAATGCTATTTTATTTATTGATTGGTTTTACCTTGTGGGCTTATGGCCGAATAAAGTATTATCTATCTATCATCTATCATCTATCTATCTATCTATCTATCTATCTATCTATCTATCTATCTATCTATCTATCTATCTATATCTATCTATCATCTATCATCTATCTATCTATCTATCTATCTATCTATCTATCTATCTATCTATCTATCTATCTATCTATCTATCTATCTATCTATCTATCATCTATCTATCTATCTAACCAAAGGGCAGTTTTTATTATAAAAACACAAAAATGCATTATATCTTCTTCAGATTCATGGGGAAGTCATGTTTGAACATCCTCTGGCCCATCTGTGTCTTTTCCCTTTCCCCAGTATTCTCTAAATGCAGCATTTTAATCTGTTTCCAGCCTTCGTAAATCTTTGGCATTCCTGTTTTATCTGTTCCTCGTTTTCCTTTATTTTTATTCTGATGTGTCAATTTCTTTTTCTGATTTCATCCCATGGTATATTTTGTAAATTTTGGGGTAATAGCAGCAGGAGGGGAATGCTGGCCACTGCCTGGAGAACCTTTTGTGGAATAAAAATGTTGCAAATAAATTAAAATAACCATCCTGTTGTTCTTCTGCAGAAGATGAGCAGGCCTGGACCTGGAAGCTGAATGAGGAAGAGAGACCCCCTTGAGAAGCAATGCTAAGCTGCTCTGAATGGATTCCAATGAATGCAAGTATTTAATTTGTCAATTTGGGCATTCTTTCTCACTCTTAGATTCTTTTTTTAAATGTTTCTTTTTAAAAAAAAAAAAAAAACCACACCCCTGCCTGTTTTCCAGAGTACAATGTGACACTTCACACGAGTAACAGGCACTTCCTCCTGCCATGTTCAAAACTGTGAAATATACTTGAAAATAGATTTTAATTAACATTAGCACTTTCATAATTTGTGTTGGCAGCAGCCTGTTGGCAGACTCCAGCAGTATGAGAAATTGTAACTATTTTCAACTTGCTTATTACATTGGCATCCCCAGGGGTGAAGACCCTGTGGTCCATCAGATGTTGGACTCCAGTTCCCATTTCTCGCCCCCATCTTCCAAGCCTCTGTGACCGTTTGCTGGTGCCTGACCTGTCTGACCTCTGGCACCAGGCCTGATTGATTTCATGTGATGCTCTAAGTGTCCCTAATTTCCAGGGACGTCCCTGATTTAGAGAAGCCATCCCGGTTTCTGATTTGATCCTGGAATGTTCCACTTTTCTTTAGGCTGTTTCTATTTTCATTGGAGAAATGTTGTAGGGTATGGAGTTATCCGAACCATCTGAAGGCAATCCTGCATAGGGAAGTTTGTTTCAATGTTTTATTATATTTTTATATATGTTGGAAGCTGCCCAGAGCAGCTGGGGCAACCCAGTAAGATGTGTGGGGTATGAATAGTAAAATTATCATTATGGAATAGGACGTCCCTATTTCCATCAGAGAAATGCTGGAGGGTATGCTTTCAGCCAAATACAGGCTTTCTGCCATTTCTTCTTTTTGTTGTAGCCCTGTCCAGGGGCTAGGAGTCTCTGAAGAACACTTGCCTGAGAGCAGAAACTACATGCAAAGTCAGATAGTCCAGAGATCAGGGGATCCAGATGATCACAGAGCCAAGAGTCCAGATGGAGAGCAAGCAGCAGCAAGACAGAGCTGGGAACCACAGGTGTAGTTTCCAGCATCTGACTGCTGCCGAGAGCTGATTCTCACCAGTGCCTTCTCCTCTGTGAAGGCTGATCAGCTGCAGGTTCAGATACTCTGCCTTCTCCCCCTTCAGGCTGCTGTTCAACAGGCAAAGCTGACTCCTGGCCCATGGCACTGTTGCTGTTGCAGGTTAATAGGAACAGCTGCACTCCTTTTGCATTGGATTTACAAATCAGTCCCCCTGACAAAATCCACTGAATTCGACTGAGGTTGAAAAGCGTCCCCGGATTCATTGAAAAAAATCTGGTAACCTTATTTTATCCACATGAAAAAGGTGGCCATGTGACACATGGGGAGTGAGGCTGGAATGATGCTCCCCATCCTCAGGGCCAGGCACCCCATTGGCTCTATGGGGAGAACATATTTGTGAACATGAGCAAAAAGCCTATATCGAGGTAAGGTGTGAGCAAAGATGTGTATATTAGTCAAAACAACATGCAAAATAATGTGTTATGCTTTGGGGAAATTGCTTTGCAGTCATGTCTATGCAGTTCTTCTTTTTGCCAATGCATGTCTAGTCTCAGACCATGGCACTTCAGCTTGCATATGCAGAAACATATTATGGAATGTTTCTCCCTGGAAAAAAAAATACTTCCTGCATGTATAAAAGAAGTGTCTCAGGGAGAAGGGTCAGCTACAACTGTTCCCCAACACTCCAACTTTCCATGTTTTTATATGGAAGAACATTCAGTTGGTCAGCGTTTTGTTGTTGTTGTTTTGTTCTGAACAGCTACTGCCTGGGAATAATTTTATCACTTTATTTGTTGTTTCTGTGAACTGGCATTTTGGTTACAGATAGGTAGCCGTGTTGGTCTGCCATAGTCAAAACAAAAAAAATTCCTTCCAGTAGCACCTTAAAGACCAACTAAGTTAGTTCTTGGTATGAGCTTTCGTGTGCATGCACACTTCTTTTTGGTGAAAGAGGTATATTCCCCCCCCCCCCCCGCCCCTGCAAAGAAATGAGATCCGAAAGAATGTGTGCCTAATCGAGGAGCTTAGTTCTCGAAGTCAGGTGCCATAGTGATTGCTAAAGGAAGTGTAAACTTATTACGTACTTATCCATCCCATATCAGGTTTTGGGTGTTGTGGCTGGTTCAGAAGAACATGGAAATATCCAGCACGTATGCAGTGCTAGGTGGGAATGAAGATCCAGAAGACAATGGCATAATACTAAGCTGGACTGTGCACATTGAGAAAACTGTGGCTGTCTCCCCCACCCTCCTGCCACCAGGAGCTAAGCCAGGCATCCCCAACCTTTGGACTACAATTCCCATCATCCTTGACCACTGGTCCTGTTAGCTAGGGATCATGGGAGTTGTAGGCCAAAAACATCTGGAGGGCTGAGGTTGATGGAGCCTGAGCTAAGCCATGGCTGAAAGCTCAGCCATCAGCTGTAACAAAGGTTTGTTCTTAGCTTACTGGTCATGGTTTGTTTTGGGAAAGGAAGCCACAAGTTCAGGTTTGGATGTAAAGCCAAGCCAAACCATGCCGGAGCTCCTGCTAGAGCAACAGGAGCAGGGGAAGAGCAGAGTGGTCACAATTTTCTCACCCTGCACCATCATGCATCCTCTTTCATGCGATGCCACTGTGTTCCAGGTTGGCATGCAAGTGCCAATCCAGAAATGAATCTGTGCATGAGGCACTTCTGGATTTTTTAAAAAAAGCAAGAAACTTGTTGAATATATGCAGTTGAAGTTTAAGAAATTACCGAATGATTACCTGGAACACAGAATGTATCTGCTACTAAATGTTTTAGGTGAGTAGCAGAAGTCCTGGCTCCCTGGGCACCCCAAAATTCCCCATGAAGGGGCCGGGCACCCACAAATTTCAGCACCAGGGCCGTGCACCCATTGCTCCTGGCACCCACATTCACCAGGCCAAGCTGGCACTCCATGTGAGTAGGTTAAAAACTGACTAGTTACATTTTATATTGTGTGGCTATTGCTTTTAAATGAAGTTCTAAACTGCCTTGGGCAATTTATAATCAGTTTCTTTGTAATGAATAAATAACCAAATTAAATAACTGAAACAAATTTATCCAATTGGCATGTCTTCTTGTCCTCCTGTAACTGGAGCTATGTAACAATTCCTGGAAAAAACACTGATTTTTTTTCTGGTGACTACAGAATGTTGTGTACATTAAAAGGCACCCGTCTCCATTTGCTGTGTCACTTACTCTGGAGTTTCCTGGCTTTCAAGCAATTAAAACCTCATTTGTAATACTCTACTAAAAGGTACCCTCCCCCAATAATAGATAATTTATCCCGATGTCAAAGCAATCAGGAAAAATGCTGGAAGACAAATTTAAAAAGCACTACTAGCAGCCAACACAGGTGCATGGTTTATGCAAATGTGTCAAATTAGACTATTTGCCCATCATTAGAAAAAACTTGCAAAGGATCCATGTATGTTTGCAGTAATTTATCTATTTTTTTATACAAGCTTCTGCTGAAGCAGAGAGGTTTAAATTGCAGTTCCAGGATTTTAAGTTGGCTAATCAGTGCGAAAGCATGTAATTTTCGATGATTCATCACAGTTTTGCTTCTGAAAAGGGGATTTTTGGTAAATACGCTAATGAGAACATCCCTGATTCGGCAGCCCTCCTGCACATACAGGAAATTCGGTATGTGCTATTGGAGCTTCATGCAAGAAAGGTATACTCAGTTCACTTAACAGGAGATAGAGCTCATTCTTTTCTAAGCCAATATAGACTTCTCTCTGTAAATTACTTGTTAAGTACAGTGGTACCTCGGGTTAAGAACTTAATTCGTTCCGGAGGTCCGTACTTAACCTGAAACTGTTCTTAACTTGAAGCACCACTTTAGCTAATGGGGCCTCCTGCTGCCGCTGCTGCGCGATTTCTGTTCTCATCCTGAAGCAAAGTTCTTAACCCGAGGTACTATTTCTGGGTTAGCGGAGTCTGTAACCTGAAGCATATGTAACCTGAAGTGTCTGTAACCCGAGGTACCACTGTACAGTATTTATGTCCACTTCAATCCAGGGTTCTGAGGCACATGAAGTGGCCCCCAGTGCAAACACTGAGTTCTGTAGATGGGACATTCCTCAGCGCACATGTGGAGTTTGAGGCAAGCACTAGAGCTTTTGCATTGCAGTAATCACAAACATTTGCCATTCCTCCCTGGTGTTTTGTTTTGAGGGTGCCAAATAGCACCTTGTGTAAGGACGGTGGTGGTGAATAGCAAGGTGAATGTCAGACCAAGCCAGACCATTGGCCAGTGTGGTATAGTGGTTAAGAGTGGTGGACTTGTAATCTGGTGAACTGGGTTTGCGTCCCTGCTCCTCCACATGCAGCTGTTGGGTGACCTTGGGCCAGTCACACTTCTTTGAAGTCTCTCAGCCCCACTCACCTCACAGAGTGTTTGTTGTGGGGGAGGAAGGGAAAGGAGATTGTTAGCCGCTTTGAGACTCCTTAGGGTAGTGATAAAGCGGGATATCAAGTCCAAACTACTACTACTACTACTACTATTCTTCTTCTTCTTCTTCTTCTTCTTCTTCTTCTTCTTCTTCTTCTTCTTCTTCTTCTTCTTCTTCTTCTTCTTCTTTCTTCTCTACAGTGACTGGCAGCCTCTCTTCAGGGTTTCAGGCAGGAACTTGTCCCAGCCCTACCTTGAGTTGCTAGGGAGCAGTGGCGTAGCGTGGGTTGTCAGCACCCGGGGCAAGGCAAGTAATTTGCGCCCCCTAACCCGTGGATTTTAGCACTCGAGTCTCTTCCACTAGAGGTGCAAGTGCGAGCACCACCCCCCCAGATGTTGCACCCGGTGCGGCCAGCCTCCCCCTGCACCCCCCACGCTACGCCACTGCTAGGGAGCTCCTTCCCCACAAAGTGGTTACACATGCCAGCTGCACATGGATAGTGCCTAAATGCTCTATCCCAGCTCCTGCCAACCTAGCAGTTGAAAGTATACTAGTGCAAGTAAATAAATAGGGACCACTACAGTGGGGAGATTAATGGAGTTTCTGTGCGCTCTGGCTTCTGTTATGGTGTTCTGTTGCGCCAGAAGCAGTTTAGTCATTCTGGCCACATGACCCAGAAAGCTGTCTGTGGACAAACGCCGGCTCCCTCAGCCTGAAGTGAGATGAGCGCCACAACCCCAGAGTTGCCTTTGACTGGACTTAACTGTTCACAGGTCCTTTACCTTTACCTGCAACCACCACGACCCACTCAGGCCCAGTGCTAGCACCTTGAATGGGACATGGACATCTGACCCCAAAGGCTCAATGTGGTTGATGCCACTTGCTGGCAACCCCTTTAAAAGGGGGGAGGTCTTAGCCTGGCTCTGTAGTGAGCAAAAGCTGCCATTATGGCAGGGGCCCAAAGGTGTTCTGGAGCAATGAACATGATGGTTGCAGAAATTCTTCTTACTTCCATGTATAGCCCTGGGTTGAGTGCTGCCACCTGTTCCCAGATTCTCCCACCTTCCCCAAACTGCCCACCACTGGTAGGCTCACTTTGTGTGCCCTGGGGATGCCCACTTGTGCCCTTTCAACCCTGGTGCCAACCTTGGATACACTCCATTGACACTAGCAGTTATGGGTAGAAACTGCACAAGGTGTGAATTTTTTGAGCATCAAAACCACACCAGATAAAGAGCCATGGAGGCCATGGCATCACAGAATCATAGCATTGGAAGGGACCCTGAGGATCATCTAGTCCAACTCCCTGCAACGCAGGAATATTTCCCAGCTACTGAGGAATGAACTTTGGAGCTTCTGTATGGAAAGCAGATGCTCCTCCACAGAACCCATTCCCCCTTGCACCCACCAGCCTTGTTTCCAAAATTCAAGGTATGCAGAAGATCAGAGATTCCTCTTCTGATGTGGGCACACATGAGGGAGAAGGCCATCCTTCTGGCATCCTGGAGCTATTGGGCGTGGTGTAGTGGCTAGAGCATCAGACTAGGACATGGGAGACCAGGGTTCAAATCCCATTCAGCCATGAAGCTTACTGAGTGACCTTGGGCCAGCCACCTACTCTCACCCTGACTACTACTTCTTCTTATTCTTATTCTTATTCTTATTCTTATTCTTATTCTTATTCTTATTCTTATTCTTATTCTTATTCTTATTAAATAAATGAATAAATTTTGTAAGGTAATTTATCTTGCCCAAAAGGATTTACAACCAACAGGGATGTTATGATGATAATATGGAAAGCAGGAGGGGGGTTGGGAGATGTATGCCGCCTTGAACTCCTTGAAGGAAAGGTGAGATCTAAAATGTAATAAATAAATTAAAGTAGCCTGCTTAGGGAGGAAGGCCCAGGGCAACAAGTCAGAAAAAACGTGTGAAACAACTTCACTCTTCTCCAGCGATTTCAACTGTTCCTGCTAAAAATGGGGTCTGAAGGACCAATTATTTCTTTTCAGCTTAACTGCCTGATCACACTGTTCTCGTGTAAGTATTCCAAACAACAGCTGCTTTTCGGTGTCTTCCTGTCATCTGGTGTTTTGGACATCCGGCTAAGCCTTCTCATATTCTCTTTAAAATACCAAGGCGAGAAACAGAGGATTAATCATGGTTGGGCACTAGACGATAAAGTGCAGAGAGGGTTAGAGGACGTTGTCTGCAAAACCTGCAATATATTTCAACTCTTGCCTTTGACTTGATGTAGACTCAAGTGGATTCTGTCCTTGCCCTGGATAAAGGCTGCCAAAAGGCTCTTTTTTTAAAAAAAGCATGGTAATATTTCCCTTTATGCTGCAGTTGCATTGGATGCGAGGCACACCCTTGATTTCGGAACATCCCAATTTCACCAAAGATGTCTGCTTATTAATCCAATAATATGGCTAGGTAGCTAGAGTCTTGCTTTTCTGATTCTGAGCTTTAAATTGGGAGTTGGGAACCTCTAGCCCATGGGACAATCTACACCTGCCAGGGTGTCCACGTTGGCCCAAAGGACCATTTTCCCCAAACCACACTCACCTGTCCATCAGTTAATACCTTTGGGTGGTGTCGGCTGCTGGGTGGGGACCAGCATGTTCCCCCTGAAGCCAGCAGAACCGAACCCTCTGCTCATCAACCATGCAGGGAATACACTGGCAAAACAGACCTGGACAGCCAGCAGAATTGTTTAAATTGTGTCCTTGAATCCTGAACCAGTCCCTGCAGCCAATTTTTATGTTCCAACTAGTTCCAGCTAGTACTTAATGTTCCAGCTAGTTCCAACTGGTACTTATTGTTCCAACTAGTACATAATGGTCATAGTAAAAAATGGTCATGTAAAAGACCCACTTTCAAGAGCTAGGCAAAGCATTCTGCTCTCTCACCCACCAAAGCAGAACTTTCAAAGGCAACTCCAGTTGTCAGAAAGGTGAGTGATATAAGAATCAATACCATTGTCATTTATTTCTGCCTGTAAGGTCTCTGACACATCAGCATAAAGGAACCACGGTATAATTGAGAAGAGGATCCAAGGGGTTTTCAACCAATACAGCTCTTCCCTGACACTTTGACACTACAAGGAACAGTGCAAACTTGACTTCATTGATTTCCATTTTTCAAGCCCAAGGCTGTTAAAAAACAGTATGAAGCTGTGAAAAGCGGAATTTCACAGTTTTTTCAGCTTTAATAATTTACAAGCAGTCATTTCTGTATTGGAGGTGGGTTCTTTTTTTAATGCTTCCATTTTCTCCCCACCCCCCTTTCTTGGCTTTCTTTTCCCTTTGGGGAGGGAGCTCATACAATCACAGACGGATGAGATGAAGAGATCATGGTGTCCAGCTTGCCTTGACCACTTCCTGCTCTCTCTCTCTCTCATGCTGCCTGCAGAGCAATCAAAACACATTCCGTCCACTGAATTGTCCAAGGAGAATTTTATTGAAGCACTATACTGTATTGAATCACTTGAGGAGCAGATTATATATTTCTGACTTAATGGCAGTCTCGGGAACCTCATAAATCCTAGTACAAGAGTGGCATCTATCTCAAGCCTGTATTTATGACAGATTTTCAAATCCATAGGATACAAACAGCCAGTTCATGCAGGGAACCCAGGTTGCTCTGATCTACACACCATGCACTTTCTTCCATTTGCTCTCATGTTGATGCACAAAAGCACATTCCTGCAGCTTCTGTTTCATTTTGGCGTAAGGCTGGCTGGCCACCCATCTGCTGCTGGATCTAGCCCATAGAACAAATGATCGGGCTGCTGCTGGCCCTCCTAAGTTTTATTTCAAGGTACAGTGGTACCTCAGGTTAAGAACTTAATTCATTCTGGAGGTCCGTTCTTTACCTGAAACTGTTCTTAACCTGAGGTGCCACTTTAGCTAATGGGGCCTCCCGTTGCTGCCACATGGCCACTGCTGCTCAATTTCTGTTCTCATCCTGAAGCGAAGTTCTTAACCTGAGGTATTATTTCTGGGTTAGCGGAATCTGTAATCTGAAGCATCTGAAACCTGAAGCATCTGTAACCCAAGGTACCACTGTATGGTGAAAGTAAGAAAAGTAGTCTTCCGAAGGTGTTCATAAGCAGGAAAGATATCACACACTTTGAATTTACAGTTCTGCTTTTAATTTTGTATGCCATGGACAATCTTGTACTTGAAGAGGCATGGGGCATTTCATATCAATGCTCAGAGAATCACATGACACTTTCAGGTGTGCTCCAGAAAGGCAACTACATAAGTGAGGCACGGGGTATGTTATATAAACATAAACAACAGTGTTTATTTTCCATGTGTGTATCAGAAAGTCAAAGGGCAATGGCCGACCTATCTCCTTAGGCAGTGCTTTTTTTTCCTTAAAAAAATGTTTAGGGGTACTCTCATTTTGACTCAAGAAAATAATCGCTTTATAGTTCACATCGGAAAAAATAAATACAGTAAATGGACAAAAGTACAAAGATTCACAAAATGTTTAGGAGTATGCATACCCCTGCGTCCCCTCAGAAAAAATCACTGTCTTTAGGGGAGCTCTTGGGAAGTGCTTTTGGAATTATTCCTATTTGTGATTTCTTTATTTACTTCATGAAATTTATATAACACCTGGTTGCAGAACAAACCTCAAAACAGTTTACAAAAAAGATAACATAATAACAGAACCACTAAAAATTTTACAGCTATAGTTTAAAGCGTAAAGAAAGTTAAAACCACAACAGAATAGATTAAAATAAATTACAAATCACAGGTTTTTTCCCTGAACTTCTGGATAAAGGTAAAAGTAAAGGAACCTGTGACCGTTAGGTCCAGTCATGGACGACTTTGGGGTTACACGCTCATCTCACTCTATAGGCCAAGGGAGCCGGCGTTTGTTTGCAGACAGCTTCCGGGTCATGTGGCCAGCATGACTAAGCTGCTTCTGGCGAAACCAGAGCAGTGCACGGAATGCCGTTTACCTTCCCGCCGGAGCGGTACCTATTCAGGGGCGCCGACTTATAAAAAATATTGGGGGGGGGGCCATACCGGGGTCCTGCCCCGGGAAGTTTTCTAAATTTTAGATGAAAATTAGTGAGTTTTAAAGTTTTTTAAAAGTATTTTAGAGTCATATGATCAACATTAGAACCCCGAAAACTCGACTCTCTATAACTCCACACTCCGGGAAACTCGACAAGCCTGAAACACTTTTTGGCTTTGAAAAAAGAAACAAAACATAAACACGCACGGTATTTTCGTAAAAAGCTAATTTAATTTACAGTAACAATTATGCTTATAGACTATTACAGAGCAGTGAATATATAGCTCTGAAAAGACTGAAATGATATTTAAATAAATCCTAAACTATCATTAAAAGAATAAAACATAAAATATTGCTGTCGCACAGTAATAGCACTTTGATTAATAAGTGAAATAGCTAATTTAAGCTTACTTTGAATAAGGCTGAGGGTTCATTAAATAAAAATAATATCTCAAAGTTAATGCTTTAATACAGTTAATAAAGTTAATACAGTATGCCTAATACTGTATGTAAATACTGTAATACTGTATGTAAATAACGGGCTTTAATTGGGTCTTACACCCTAAAAATATTTAAGTATTTGAAAATAACTTATACAGTACTATTGTAATATAGAAATACAGTACTAAACTAGTACTAATATTTCGAAACTGAAAATTTAACATTCTGTATGTATTTAATTCTCTATTTTATAAAGATTTTTAATATCTGACAGTGAGTTTGGAGTAGCCCAATGCAAAAATCCTGAGGATCCACGTGGATCCATGCTTTGTAACCACGTTTTTGCACCACTGTGACCCTAGGCAACAGTGGGTGCGTGATTTTTTTGGTGCAAGATGTAGCCATGGACATGCTATGTGATCTGATGGTGAATTTGGGGTGACCCAATGCAAAAATCCTGAGGATCCATGTGGATCCGTGCTTTGTAACCACGTTTTTGCACCATTGCAGCCCCAGGCAACAGTGGGTGCGTGATTTTTTTGGTACAGACTGTAGCCATGGACATGTAATGTGATCTGATGGTGAATTTGGGGTGACCCAATGCAAAAATCCTGAGGATCCATGTGGATCCGTGCTTTGTCACCACGTTTTAAATGGGGAGGGAAGGAAAAACACAGAAGGGACAAGAAGCACAAGAGGGGTGTGCGGAGAAGCAGCTGGCTAAGAATGCAGGGGAGGAGTTTAACGGGGTGGGGGGGGAGGAAAGGAAGGCAAAAGTCCTCCCCCCCAGCCAGCCCTCTCTCTCTCTCTCTCCCACCTGCATGTTTGAGGTGGTGGTGGGCTGGAGCCTGCACGCAGTGTGACTAGGAAAGAATTAGAAGGAAGGACTCGATCCTTTCCTTTTTTTTTTCAAAAAGACTTTATTGAGCACAACTTTTTTTTAAAAGAGACAATATTCAAAAGAACAGATAATCTTCAAAATAAACACACACTTATAGATACAAAGTATCGAAATGTCTAACATACAAAATATAAAGTATATTGTATAAAACATACAAGATGTAAGATATATAATCTACATAAAGGTAAAACCTCCAACCCACTCAGCTTAGGGTTACATAATCGTGTACAGTTTCTGCAGTTGTTGTAGAATTATTCGTAGTGCCGTAAGTATTAGCCATTATCTACTGTTATAATGTTAATTCCCAAGTTAATCTTAATATAATTTAGAAATTTATTCCAATCATTTTTTAATTTAGCCATCTTATGGTGCCTAATTCTTTGTGTTAAATTTGCTAGTTCTATATACTGAGACAGTTTCACTTGCCAATCTCCGACCGAGGGTATTTCGGGGGATTTCCACTTCTGTGCAATTAAAATCATCGCCGCTGTGGTGGCATATTGAAAGAAGGTTTGGTCCGCGTGTTTTATTTCATCCTCTATCATACCCAACAGGAACACCTCGGGGGGTTTGGGGAAATTATATTTCAAAATCTTTTTCAACTCCTCGTAAATTTGTCCCCAAAATCTTTTAATCACATCACAAGACCACCAGACGTGAAAAAAGGTTCCCACCTTGTCCCTACATCTCCAGCA
This sequence comes from Podarcis melisellensis, assembly GCF_964234715.1. NCBI lineage: Eukaryota > Metazoa > Chordata > Lepidosauria > Squamata > Lacertidae > Podarcis > Podarcis melisellensis. Next base: position 43,967,539 of record NC_138530.1, on the reverse strand, counting down.
GCGATTATCAACATTCCTATACATCTTACCTAACCTTGCCGGGGTCAAATACCAACGATGTATCATTTTTTCTAAAGTTTCTCGAAGGGTTACACAAGCCGTGAACCTCACGCCCTTTTTCCACAGTGTTTGCCATTTAGTATAATCCACCTTGTGCCCAAGATCCTTATCCCATTTTACCATCGCACCTTTCACCACGTCCCCCTTGGTGTCCCACTCCAGTAATTGTTTGTACATTTTAGAGAGGAGTTTGTTATTACTTTCCAAAATCTCTACTTGGTACTTCGATTTTTTTTCGCTCATCCCTGATTTTTTGTGATCTCTCCACAGTGCATTAATTTGGTGAAAGTGTAGCCACTCCTTAATTTTATCCTTCAACTCCTCATAGGGCCTAATTTTCCACTCGTCTTCCGTTTTAACTAATAAGTCTTCATATGTCCACCTTTCACCTGTCATATTCAATTTTTTAATTTTAACTATATCAATCGGGGAGAGCCACCAGGGTGTACCCTTTTCAATCACCTTCTTATATCTATTCCAAACTTCAAGTAATGGGCCTCTGATTATATGGTTAGAGAAGCCCCGATGCACCTTCCCTTTCTCCTGCCACAAATAGGCATGCCATCCAAATCTTATATCGAAGCCCTCTAAGTCCAGCATGTCTGTATTCTTTAATATGGCCCATTCTTTTATCCAACAGAGGCAGGCGGCCTCGTAGTAGAGCTTTATATTCGGGACTGCAAAGCCGCCCCTGTCTCTCGAATCCGTAAGATATTTAAACTTCACTCTGGCTCTTTTTCCTTGCCAAATGAACTTAGCCAGGATTTTTTGCCAATTCCTAAAACAAGTGATACCTTGAATTATTGGGATATTCTGGAATAAGAACAGTAACTTCGGGAGGACACACATCTTTATCGCAGCCATCCTTCCTGTCCATGATAGTTTCAATCTATGCCAGGTATCTAAATCCTTCTTAATTTCCTGCCATGTCTTATTGTAATTATCTTCCATTCAGTTTATATTTTTCGGTGATAGCCAAATTCCCAAATATTTTATCTTACTCACGACCTGAGTAAATATATCTAAATATATTCTCTACTGTCATGGCCACCTCTTCCTCTTTTATACTCAGCCACCTGGAGAGTTCTTTAATCATTCTCCCTTTAATATCTTCATTTCTTTCTTCAGCTACCCCCCTAAATTTGAGGTGAAGCTGTTTTTGTCGCATTTCTGCCATGGCCAGATTGTCCCAAATCTTATCTTGTGATATATTTATTTCTCTTAACTCCTCCTTCATTCTAGCTGATTCCTTTTTCTGTTCTCTCATCTCTTTCTGCAGTTTTTTATTAGATTCCTCAATTATTTTGGACTTAGCAGATAACTCTTGGATCTTAGTTGAGAGTTCTCCAACCGCACCCTCGATCTTCTTATCAATCATCTCCTGTACTTCTCCCAGTTTGTTTTCCATATATAGCTCATTTTGCTTAAATTCCTCCTTTATTCTTGCCCATAAATTATCTAGGTCTTTAATTTCTTCCTGGCGAGATGATTTTCTATCCCCTGGGGTGCCTCCCCCTCTTTTCACTTCTTTCCCGTCCTTCCACATCCTTATTAACTCTCTCCTTCCGCAAACTCACAAATATCGTAAATTTCCCCCCCCTTCCCTGACCCCCAGGTCTTAAAAGAAGCAAAGGAGTATGTCGGGAGGTGGTAGCCCCCAGATAAGCCCCAAAGGAGGATCCAGAGGAGGGGTGCCAATAAACCAATAGACTTTACCCTGCGCCCCACTTGCGGTGCTGGGGTGGAACTGGGGTGGTACTGATACTCCAATGGTGCTGGAGACTATCGTTAGTCCCGGTTCGAACCTTAATGCGGCTATTGTCCTATGTAGACCAAATCAAGTTATTCCTCGTCAGTTGGCTCCGTTCAGTAGATCAAAAACTGACCCAGAAGCTCACCCACAGAAGGTCATAAGGACGTGTCACCCCCACTATGTCCCTCCGTCCTAAATCAGGCCTTGAGGTCCTTAAAGTCCTTAAAATCCTTATAGTCCTTAAAGTCCTTATGGCATGGGATCTCCGCACCAGTCTCCTTCTCTTTTTGCTGTTCACCTACTCCAGTTAATCCACTCCAATAATCCCAAGCAAGGTGTGTGGAGGAGGGGCTGCATGCGCCTCAAAACATCTCAGGGAAGTTGAATAAAAGTCCCAATAGAAAGAATAAGTAACAAAAACACGTGAACATGGGCATCTGAGGTCCTACAGGCAAAGTCCGCCTTAGCCTAATTAAAGTCCGCTTTGACCTGATTAAACGATGATAGCAATAATAACAGTAGTAAAAAATAATCCCTACTAGCAACCTTCTTGTTAATTATGACTAAAATAAAGTCCTTAAAGTCACCCCCCGAGTTTATCGTGGGTTCTCAGTTCAAACTCAGTCCCTACTCACTCAGTCAGATTAGTTACGATGAACTTCCTCATTCTTACGGCTTCGCGTCTGCGCCATCTTAACTCCTCCACTGAGTGGATTCCGTCGTATAATCCTTAAACAACCAGGTAGCCCACAGCTTTAAATCAGGATTCTCGTAAAAAGTGGTGCTATATCTGGCGCCAAACAAAGCCGCTGAACGCTGGGGTTTCCATTCAATCTTTAAGGAAGTTCGTCGCGTCCCCAGCAGAAGCTCGAGGCATCGCGCTGTAGAGTCGGTGTCTCCTCGTTTGCGCTCGCAGTTGCTTCGCCCTCTCGTCCTTACGGTCCGGAGGAAACGAAGCAGCCGCTCCCACGCTGCCGAGACCTTATCCCCCAAGGGTCCCCCCCTTGGAGTTTGGGGGAGCGCTGAGCCTTCGCGCGTTTCCCCAAACCTCTACAACGCTCAGAAAGCCGAGACCGGGCTCTCTGCGCTTCCTCGCTGTCCGCGGCCGGAACCGGAAGTCGACTCGATCCTTTCCTTAACCCTCTGCTTGCCAGGAGGGCAGGGGATTCCCTGCTCTTTGTTGAGTTTGAGCAAACGCAGCAACAGAAGCGGATGGGCAGTAAGACCCTGAGGCAGAATGCAGGAAAGCAGCAGCTTCTGCCTTCCCTCTGCCCGACTGCCCAATCTTATTTTTGCCTGATTTTTGCCTATTTTTGCCCCTGCGCTCCGGCGAGTCAGCTCCAGGGACCACACATTCGCTCAATAACACGCACAGAGCAAAATTTACGGTAATAATTTTCTTAAATTATTGGGGGGGCAGAGCCCCCCCAAATGAATTTTTGAGGGGGCTCGGGCCCCCTCAGGCCCCATGGAGTCGGCGCCTATGTACCTATTTATCTACTTGCACTTTTACGTGCTTTCAAACTGCTAGGTAGGCAGGAGCAGGGACCAAGCAACAGGAGCTCACCCCGTCAATCGGCAAGCCCTAGGCTCTGTGGTTTAGACCACAGTGCCACCCGTGTCCCATGAACTTCTGGGTAGGCTTGCCTAAATAAGAATGTATTCAGCTGGTGCCAAAATGAATACAGTGAAGGTGCCTGCCTGGTTTCAGTAGGCAGGGAGTTCTAAAGTACTTATGGAAGCTTCCTCATAATAATGTTAGAATGAACAGGACATATGCATTTATTTAAAGGAAAGTTCCATTATCAGCAGCCTGTTCAAACCAGTATCTTGCTCATAAATGTTTCTTGTAGCTCTGACACAGAACATTTCCCAAGTGCTTAAGACCCCAGGATTGGTCCAAAAGCTTTCCTATGGAGGCAGACATAATTTTGAAAAAGAGCCGATGCAGCCTTGTGAATCAGGATTTGCTTTCTGCTTGCCTTTCATCAGTCCATTTGCCCACAAAATGTAGTGGCTGCCTAGCTAGAGTTCATGTGAAACAACTGAAGTCAGTGAGTGAGAAGAGTCAAGCAAAACATTTCATTTACCAATTATGTCGGAGTTCTGATTTAAACACAGAAAATACATCGGTTTAGAATGAATTTTAGAGGACAAGAAAAATGTATAATTATTTTCGGGATAAGTAGCTCCAGTATGTGGAATAAAACCAAACAATAGATGTTACCAGAGGCGAGATGTGCCATTGCAGTTAGGAGAGCATCAGTTAGATACTCTCCCACAGGAATAAAACTAGTGCCACCTAATGATAAGAATCCAATTGTGTGGCTTCTTTCCAATGTAGCTTTTAAACAGAAAGAGAAGCTTTCAAATGCTCTCTCCCCTGTTCAAAACAAAGCGGGACATTGTGACAACCAGAAAGGTGGGCTGGAAATGTTTCCCTCACAGTTAGAGAATGTTCCGGAACCTCAGACGCAGAGGCCAAATTTGACCCTCCAAACCTTCCTGCCTGGTCCTCAAGACTCTTCCCAGGCCACATCCCTCACCAGTCCTCTTGAGTTTTTATGCCTGTCTGGAATTTGGCACTGAACTCTGATCATGCTTTTTGCTCCCCTGGATGGAAGACACAGAGAGAGAGAGGGAGGGAGGGAGTGTAAAGGTAAAATTCGCATCAGGATCATTGCCCACTTTTGGCCCCACCCACCAATGGCATGTGGCTCTCAGAATGTTGCCCAGAAAGGAACGTGGTCCTCGGGCTGCAAAATGTTCTCCATCCCTGTTCTGGAATACACTACGGGGTTCATCAAGTGATATGTTCAAGCCTATTGGGACTTCTAATTCCCTGTGTGGGTAGAAACCATAGTGAAGCAGGTTTTGGTCCAGGATTAGGAGAAACGTCTGAAGGGCCCAAGCTGCTTGAGAGCGAAACAGACTGCCTTGGAAGTGGTGGTCTCTCTTTACCTGGAGGTATTTAGGCAAAGGATGAATGAATGGCCGTCTGTCAGGGTTGCTGTAGCTGCATTTTAAATCCTGCATTGAGAAGGGGGATGGGCCAGATGATTTGAAAGTCCCCTTCCATTCTTTAAACAATTATTGTAACTGAGTGCTCATCCTGGAACACAATCACTCTTCTTCAGCAGCTGCACAGAACAGGGGGTGACTGTAGGGCTGAGCTAAAATGGCCTCCCCAAACAATATTAACACTGGATCTGCAGTCACACCTAAAATTCACAGACTGCAAATACGGGGAGACTTCGTCCCAAATAAGAACTGAATTTCCCCAACAGTTCTGGAGGAGCTTGAAAAAGAAAACATTCAGAAAATAATTTTCTGATCAATTTAAGGTCAGTTCAGTCCTTGAAGGCTGATAGTTTGGAACAGGCATTCCTTTGAGGTAGATTGTCCAACCAAGGTGATCTTGTCTTTGAGAGAGCTTTTGTCAATGAGCTTCAAAGGGAGCCTGGGGTTCTCCAGAACACTGTCTGAAAACAAGTGCTTTCAGGAAATCTTTTTTAAAATAAAAGTGGCAACCTTTAAAGCTAACAAAATGATCAAGCAGCATGCAGAGCTTAATCCCACAAGCCTTTTTACCTCTTACATGAAAGGTACACTTTGTGAGCATGCTTAGCTGCAGATGACAGTAATGGGCATTTACTAATATAAATATGTAATTTAGGTATTCCATGTTAACTCCTCATTAACATATTTTGCAAGCACCTAACCAATATCCTTAACTCATTGTGGGCAGAGCAGCACCTGAGGACAAGGTAGCAAAAACCAGGAAGCACTGCAAAACTGTATGCTGATACTTTCTGTTGAGAATAACTTCATGGATTTTCAGTATGTTCAGACAGACAAGCTCTAAACTTAATTCCTGGCATTCCTCCACTTATGTGTGTTTGACTCATGCATGACCGCATATAAGCATGGTGCAGGGAAATAATTAAATGTATGAATTTAACCTTCAAAAATAGTCTGAAATGAGCAGGGAAACTGTAAAAACAGTGCAAAAAGAAAAGGCACTGGGAGCCTTTGAACTGAACTTTGAGGCCTGCAGAGAGTTGGAGTTTGAGAAAGGAGGTTTGAAGGGAGTGACTATGGTGGAGTCTGGTGGATTTTTGTGGGTTTCCGGAGGTTTAGATGATGTTTACAGGCTTTTTAGATGGTGCTCCCCACTATATGCGATTTTGCATATACGTCCTAGCAGTTCGAAAGCACGTCAAAGTTCAAGTAGATAAATAGGTACCATTCCGGCAGGAAGGTAAACAGTGTTTCTGTGCGCTGCTCTGGTTCGGCAGAAGTGGCTTAGTCATGCTGGCCACATGACCCGGAAACTGTACGCCGGCTCCCTCGACCAATAAAGCGAGATGAGCGCCGCAACCCCAGAGTCGGTCATGACTGGACCTAATGGTCAGGGGTAACCCTCGCATAAATGGGGAGATGCCTGTAGTTTTTTCATGAGACTTAGGAATAAAGATCTGCATTTAAAACATTTCTCATTAAAAACTCTATTTGTGATACAGTATATGCATACTCCCCCATTTCAATCATTGTGCAAGGCATTTATGGTTTTAGCAACATAGTGAGCAGAGGAAGGAAGGAAGGAAGGAAGGAAGGAAGGAAGGAAGGAAGGAAGGAAGGAAGGAAGGAAGGAAGGAAGGAAGGAAGGAAGGAAGGAAGGAAGGAAAGATGATCAGATGAGAAATGACGACGGTAATTTTCTTGTAATGAATTCCTTTACTTTTGTGGATAAGCCAACCCTGCAGAACAGGCCAGGAGCCAGTTCTGTTCTGCACAAAGCTCCCTCTTTGGCTTACAGCAGGGATGCGGAGCCTGTGGGTCCCCTGATCTTGGTTGGGCTACAACTCGCATAATCCCTGACCATTAGCTGTGCTGACTGGAGCTGATGGGAGCAACATCTGGAGAGCTACAGGTTTCCCACTGCTGCCCTGTGGGTGGCTGCTTTTCCTCTGTTGATATCCTGCAACCTACTGGCATGCTTTAAGGAACAACCTTCCAGCTGAAGACAGACAGGTCCTTTCCCTGCTGAAATTCTGGCACCTACTGAAAACTTTCTTTTAATCCAGCAGGCATTTTATCTGAAACCTGGTTTTAAAGTTTTAATGGGTATTTACTTGTTCTGAATTGTATTCCTTGTACACCACTTAGAGACAATAGTAGTTAAGCAGTATAGAAATTGTTTAAATAAAAGAAAACACTTCTTTCTCAATTCTTCCCTGTCCTAACCCACTTCTGCTTTGTCTGTGTATCTGTTTAACGCATATGCATTACACTGAATTGCTGGTTGCACTCTCTGCTTATCAGCGAAAATATTTGCTGCAGATAAGGTTTCGGACTGACTTGCAGGTAATGAGTCAAAATTCCTTACTTCCTTATAGGTGCAATGATTTACGAATGTTCCCCAGAGGGATGGCAGATTCATTGCTATGGTGATTATACAACAGTTTGATTGTAAGGATTGATGAGACCAAAAGGCCATTGAGTCTGGTTTTCTTTCACCTCTTCCCACTTATGAAAATGGGATTTACTTCCACATGCACAGTACCTGACTGCAAGAGTAAGGGTATGTTCACATCAGCTGAAAATGCGGCATGGTCATTTCCTCGCACTGTGTTGCAGTGTTGTTCACGTCAGAGAGGGGATAATAATAATAATAATTTATTATTTATACCCCGCCCAGCTGGCTGGGTTTCCCCAGCCACTCTGGGCTGCTTCCAGCAGAATATTAAAATACAATAAATCATCAAATATTAAACAGGGCTGCCTTCAGATGTCTTCACCAGACTGGGATGACCTTTTATTTTGTTTTGCCACCCCTACAACTCTGTCTGTCTCACATGCAGACACAGCTCCTACTCACGAAGCTGTCGTTGTTCATGAGTGCTCATCTGCACATGGGTGACAGTGGTCTCAAAAAATCTGCACCATTCTGAAGTACAAAGTGAATGTGGCTTATGTTTTCTTGTTGCACTGAAGCAGGTTTGAGAGAAAAATGCAGTATTTGTCAAAAAGCTACAGGATTGAATAATAATAATAATAATAATAATAATAATAATAATAATAATAATAATTTTATTTATATCACACTTTTCCTCCAAGGAGCTCAAGGTGGTGTTATATAGTTCTCTTCCTTTCCACAACAACCTTCTAAGGTAGGTTAGACTGAGAGGCAGTGACTTGCCCAAGGTCACTGAATGAGCTTCATGACTGAGTGGAGATTTGAACCCTGGGCTCCCAGGCCTTAGCCCAACACTCTAACCCAGCATTTCCCAGCCTCTGGACCCTAGATGTTGTTGGGCTACAACTCTCATCATTCCTAGCCATCAAGGCCAGTTGTAGTTCAAGAACATCTGAGGACCCAAGGTCGAGATAAGCTCTCTAACCACTACACCACACTGTCTCTGGTTAACATCATGTGAATACAACTTCAAATGCTAGCAGAGGGAGTGCACTGGATGTGGAGTAAGTGGTAATATAAATATGTCCTAAGGTTACATGTTTATACTGCTACGATTAATAAAGTGGTCTTTACTATAACCACCAGTCTCAACTCCCTGCAGCATTTGTCTCATCATTCATGTATCTGAACTCCCGTCACCTGGTTTTTCAAATCCCAAAAGCATACAGATGGAGAGAGGGTAAGGCTTTTGCGGGCTAAGTTGCTTCTGTTGCCATTGTACATAAGAGTGAAACCTCGTTTTCTTTCATGCATAGGGCTGCATTACTGGTTAGACAAAATAAGGTGGAAATAACTGGTTTCAACTTTATTTTAATTTACTGTGTTTAGGATTAAGGTATCTTGTGGCAAAAGTATATTTGGGTAGGACTAAAAGGACTACGACATTTTAAAAGTAACGATTTTTACCTGTAGCATCCGTGTTAAGGAATGCATTCCATGAATTCTGGCTTCATGTGGGTTTAAAAAAAAAAAACACCAGAAAAATATGCCAGGATTTGATCTCAGCAAGTTTTCCTGGTTTGTTAGGTGGCATCAAACTAGATGTTACATCATAATGGGGTATTTTTTGGCTTAATACAAGCCAGGATCTTTGAATTGGTGTTGGTGAATGGATGGAGGAGGGAGGAGAGAGGAGAGGGTTTATGAAGTTTCAAATGGCTGTCAACAGCAGATCATAGGGACTTGGCTGAATAATGCATTTTCTGTGTAGCTTGTCTATTGTGGTTTGTGTATATTAAAGGTGATCTTTGAGAGCTGTGGGCCCCTGGTTGTCCTTGAAGTGAAAATGAAAACACACACACAGTTTTTAAAACAATGACAAGAGCTGTGAAGGAACCTCTGCTGGCACAATTCTTTTTTGTCTCTGAGGGGGCAGAAACAGAATTGAATATTGACATCCATTTCTCCAAGGCTCAATTATATAGATGCGTCTATCAACACACTGCCTGGGTCTGTGCGAGAATACACTGCTTTTCATTACTGGGATAAGTTTTAATTTTGTAGTGTTTAATTCCTGCAGGATTTTAGAGACCTTCCGTGAAGCAAAGCACAGCTGCTACAAAATAACTTTCTTTTCTTTTCTTTTGCAATGACGGAGCCAATCTTCCTTGATTTGTTATGAAGCGAAACTGGGATCCCAAGGAACATGGACTGTTACCCAACAGAGCTATTCAAAAGCTTTGCATATGTAATGCCTATTAGCAAGTGCTACAAGGTGACACAGAGATGTGCAATGTGATAAGTGCCAGATCCATCACTTCCAATGAACAGTTTCCTCAACAGGAGAGAGCTTGACAATGATTTCCCAGTGGTAGACTATGCTTGCCCAACTCTGCCCTATTTATTTCCTCTAAAAGACCTGCCAGGGGGTGAGAGTGGAGAATCAAGTAGCTTTGGAGAGAGCACAAAATCAGGTAACTAAAATAATCACACTTTGGGGAGGGAGAACCCACTGAACTCAAACATACAGGTTTATAAGTGTCTGTTAGCAAATTCGTGTTCCGTTTGTGTGAGTTGCTTTTCCATGTCATTTTATCTCATATGTTATGGTTGATAACACCTGAGAAACAGTTTCTACCCAAATGCGATTTTGGTTTAAAGGCATTGTAAAGAGTCTGTATATTGTATTTAAAAATGGGGTATCAGAGTTTTTAGGGGGCTAACCAGGTTGGGATAGCTGGGATAGCAGGCTTGTTGGGTTTTGAATGTCTTATGTAGATTTTTCAATTTCTTTGTTCTGTATGGGACAATGACAATAAAGATTGCGTGTCAAAACCCCTCCCACCAGAAAGAAAGACACAGGACACGATGTTTAAGTTTAATGGGCATGAAATGGCCACAACTTTATTGATTAGAGAATTGAAGGTATTGGCCCTGGGCATTGGCTCCTATCAGCTACCCGGCATGATGACCGGGAAGGGTTAACACGAACCGTGGGAGGGCCTGTTGAAGTACGCCAACTAGGATCCCACGGGTGTCACCGCTTGGGGCGTGCCGGGGGCCCTTACCAAGCTAGGTTTCGGACAAGACAACGCCCCTCGGAGTCCTCTACCGGACTACCCCATTTCCTGGGGGAAGGTGATGGCGTTCCTTCCCCCCCCCATCCATTTGCATAACAATAGAACCCCAGCCAATGCCTAACCGCCACTCGAGCATGTAGATTTTTCAATTTCGTTGTTCTGTATGGGACAATGACAATAAAGATTATCGTATCGTTGATACTGTTGCATGCACACAGCCCAAACTCTGGTCAAAGAGACTCCAGGGATTTCAGTGCTGAATCTAGGTTCAGCTTCCTTGATACGAAAGTCAATGGAGACTGTGGTGTCTTTGGGATAGCTGGTTTTATTTCCACCTATGGTTCGCCAGAAGCGGCTTAGTCATGCTGGCCATATGACCTGGAAGCTGTATGCTGGCTCCCTCAGCTAATAAAGCAAGATGAGCGCTGCAACCCCAGTCGGCCATGACTGGACCTAATGGTCAGGGGTCCTTTTATATACAAGCTAAGTACAGGAAGGAAGGAAGGAAGGAAGGAAGGAAGGAAGGAAGGAGGGAGGGAGGGAGGGAGGGAGGGAGGGAGGGAGGGAGGGAAGGAAGGAAGGAAGGAAGGAAGGAAGGAAGGAAGGAAGGAAGGAAGGAAGGAAGGAAGGAAGGAAGGAAGGAAGGAAGGAAGGAAGGAAGGGCTCACAAGCATTAGCATTCCAGCAGATCTTGCCTCTGCGTTAGGTTTCCAGGGAAGAACTCCCAGCAAAGCCATAGCTTTGGATTCAGCCCACAGGAAAGCCCAGCTGTTACGTCCAGCTTCTATCCCAGCCAAAAACTCCCACAACAAAACCCTCTGGCTGCTGTTCTTCTGCTTACAAGATAATAATAATAATAATAATAATAATAATAATAATAATAATAACAATAATAATAAATTTTATTTATATCCCGCCCTCCCCAGCCGAAGCCGGGCTCAGGGCAGCTAACAACAATCAAATAATCAAACAGTCAAATAATCACACATTCTAAAAATATTTCATTATAAAAATTAATTAATGTCTTCTCCAATCAGGTGAGGGGGTGCAGAAATGTCTCCCCTTCCTCCAGGAGAGCACCATCGCTTAGTGGTCACTATGGCAACATAGTCAGCCCTTCAGTTATGAAGATGGGAAAGTTAGGGCTGTTTCCTCTTAAGAAAGGCAATTGTTTGACCAGTTCAACAAGTTTACCTTGAATGGGCTGCAGCCTTTCATCATGGGGGAGCCTCTCCATCCCCTTGGTCATTTTGCTTGCCTATTTTTTTTACATGTGCCATGAGAATTCATTGATTTTGTTGACTTTATAAAAGTGTCAGGAAACAAAAACAAAACAAACCAGGTTGGGGAACCTAATACCTTTTGGTATGCAAGGAAACGGTGTTTGGCAATTAACAATGCTTCTTCATCACAGCTCATGGAACCAGCATTGGCTTTTATAAGACAATCTGTTCCTATGGGAAGCTTGCTAGTTAGCACTGAAGGAGGAATGATTTATAGTTCTGATGTTTTAAACAATAGCGCGCGTGCACATCTCCTGCTAGCTTTATAATGACTAAACTACTCTTTGGATCAAGCCCATAATCCTTATTTAATTCAGCAGCTGTTGCCTTTTTGGAAGCCAAAACGCCTGGTAAAGGAAACCTGTGTTCCCATATTGCAAGTGAAGAAAATCCAGAAGGTTTCTGCCTGGTTCACCTAACTTTGGTTGTATTTACAGAGACGCTAATAATGTGATTCTGATGCATGTTTCCTAAGGCAAATGCTCAATTTCCCAAGTTACCATGCTTTTTATTATTCATGGTAAATCACTGTCTGTCATGGAAGGCTTAGAGTTGTGGTAGGGAACTGGTGGTCCGCTAGATGTTGTTGGACTCCAACTCCCATCAGCCCTAATTACCATGACCAATGGTCAGGAAATCTGAGAATTGTAGTCCAGCAACATCAAGAGAGCCAAACATTCACCAGCTGTGGCTTAAAGGTCACACACCAGCCAGAAAGCTAGATGAGAACTTTATTGTCTGTAACAAAAACAGAACAGCAACAGGAAACCTTTGACACCACCCAGATACAACTAAGTCCAGCGCCCCCAGAGATTAAACCATATAATGACACTATCCACATAGTGTCCATATTTTTCCCTTTTGGGAATGCATGGTTATTGAAAGTTACCAGTGTGAGTTGCTAGAGCTGTAATTTTTCAGGGTTCAGTTTCCATGTCAAGATCTCCAGAAGTTAATTTTCTGAGGGAGGTGATGATGAATGCAATACATGGGCTTATAAATGCATACCTATGAACACTGGCAATATTCAGTCCAGGCCCTGCCATTTCATGTATGCTAAACTGTATTTTCAGTGGTGATAGTGTGTTCTGATTTTTGTCTCTCATTATTTCACAGTTGGTATCCTCTGGTAGCTGTTGATTTGGACTTGCTTTCGAGATTCTTCTAATTTTGCCAATGCATCATATATGTGACTCAGACCGGCAGGAAACTGGTAGACTAGACATGTCTGTAAGTGGGGATGATATATGTTTTTGGAGCTGGATTTAACAGTCTCCAGACTTTCAGTGTATTCTGAATTAGAAACCAGCCAGTAGAATAGATCATCCTCTGTAAACCAACATATCCAAAATATTAAACCAGAAAATTATGACTAAATAAAAGATATCTTCTTTGATGCCTCCAGACTGTCAGTATTCTGTGGGAGTCTTCAAGTGCATACCAGAAATTTAAGTTTGCACAATTAAAATGGATTAAAGTGCCCAGTCACACAAGTGCAACAACAACATCATTTTCTGTGGTTAGCAGAGTAGTGGGAAAAGACACTGAAATTTGTGGGGTGAACAAATACTTAATGGTTCCAGTTACAGATAGGTAGCCGTGTTGGTCTGCCATAGTCAAAACAAAAAATTTTTCCTTCCAGTAGCACCTTAAAGACTAACTTAGTTGGTCTTTAAGGTGCTACTGGAAGGAAAAATTTTTTGTTTTAAATACTTAATGGAAAGACTTGTGAACTCCACACAAGCAAACTAAGTGTTGTATAACCTAACCACACGACTGTGTATAGTCTAACATCAGTGCAAGCTTTGTGTGAGAAAATCAATATGCAGGTCATCTGGATGAGCCCCTTATTTGTTTTGTTCCTGTCACACATTTTGTTGCTTACTATAATGAGATTCATTTGCCACTAGAGGGAGATCCTGCACTTTAGTAAACTCTTCGGCATGCTAGGAATTTGATGTAATTTGCTACTATTCATATTTAATAGCATTCTTGCGGTTATTGCAGGTGTCTGTGTGAACTATAGTGGAGCTACAGGAACCAGAGGAGGGCACAGAGAGAAGCAGTTCTCCCTCTGTAGTTTACTTATGCATACAGTATAGAAGATTATTTGCTGAAGCATTCCTTATAAGAATTCGTTTCTCAGCAAAAGATGCTAAAATACCATTAGCTAAGGTGTAGAAACTTTCCAATGTATCTTGCAAATGTCCTGCTATTCAGCTGTAATTTAAGTCAAATTAAATACTTATGGAATATGAAAACTGCTGGTAATATTTATTTTCCACAGATATACTTAAAGGTAAAGGTACCCCTGCCCGTACGGGCCAGTCTTGACAGACTCTGGGGTTGTGCGCCCATCTCACTTAAGAGGCCAGGGGCCAGCGCTGTCCGGAGACACTTCCGGGTCACGTGGCCAGCGTGACATCGCTGCTCTGGCGAGCCAGAGCCGCACACGGAAACGCCGTTTACCTTCCCGCTGGTAAGCGGTCCCTATTTATCTACTTGCACCCGGAGGTGCTTTCGAACTGCTAGGTTGGCAGGCGCTGGGACCGAGCAGCGGGAGCGCACCCCGCCGCAGGGATTCGAACCGCCGACCTTTCGATCAGCAAGTCCTATATATACGTCCTATATACGTCCTATATATACGTCCTTTCGATCGGCAAGTCCTATATATGCGTCCCTATATACTTAGAATCAGAAACAGATATACTTAGAAACAGATATACTTAGAATCATAGAATTGGAAGGGACCTTGAGGGTGGCTGGGGAAGCCCAGCCAGATGGGCAGGGAATAATAAATAATAATAATAATAATTAATAATAATAATAATAATAATACTCAACCCCCACAATGCAGTAATCCTGCATACAGACATCCTTACAGAGCCAGTGTACTGTAGTGGTTAGAGTGCCAGACTAGGGCCTGGGAGACCAGGGTTCAAATCCCCACTCAGCCATGAAGCTCACTGAGTGACCTTGGGTCAGTCAGTCACTCACAGCCTAACCTACCTCACAGGGTTGTTGTGGGGATTCAATGAGGAAGGGGAGAAGCATGTACACCACCTCAAGCTTCTCTAGAGCAAAAGGTAGGGTGTAAATGCAATCTAAATAAATATACAGATTTAACTAATGCCACGTGTACTAAAAGAACACCGTCCATTTTAGAGAACTACTCCGATTCCTCCTTAAGCACAGAGGCCACAGACAACTGACTGATTCTCTTCTTTAGAGTATCTTTCCTCTTCCCTGTCTTCTTTCACCTATTCAAAACCAGTTTAATTTTAAAATGCATCGTATTCAACTAGTGTGACGTGCTGGTGAGAGCAGCCTTCACCATTCTGGTGCCATCCACTTCTCTGCTCTGACACACATACCCGACTACAACTCCCATCAATCCTAGTTGCTGGCTGGGACTGCTGGGGGTTGTAGTTCAAAGCCGCTGGAGGGCACCAGGGTGGCAAAGGCTGGTTAAAGTGTTGGACACAGGAGACAAGGTTCAAATCTTCATTTGGCCCCAATGTTCACCTTGAGCCAGTCTCTCAGCCTCATACCTGCACAGAACCTCATGGACCTTCATTGTTTTTACAAGGAAACCCTGAACACTGCCATCAAAACACAGATCATATCTGTGTCCACAGATGTCCTCTGTGGTTTGGTGCAGGTGAGGGGCCCATGCAAACACACAAAGATCCATCGGGACCCATGCTTCCTGCTCCATACTTTTGTGTCACAGCAGATCTGGTAAATACTGGATTGGTAATTTTTATAATTGGGACGCGGGTGGCGCTGTGGGTTAAACCACAGAGCCTAGGGCTTGCCGATCAGAAGGTCAGCGGTTTGAATCCCCGCGACGGGGTGAGCTCCCATTGCTCGGTCCCTGCTCCTGCCAACCTGGCAGTTCAAAAGCACATCAAAGTGCAAGTAGATAAATAGACACCGCTCCGGTGGGAAGGTAAATGGCATTTCCGTGTGCTGCTCTGGTTTGCCAGAAGCGGCTTAGTCATGCTGGCCACATGCTGTATGCTGGCTCCCTCGGCCAATAAAGCAAGATGAGCGCCGCAACGCCAGAGTCGGCCACGACTAGACCTAATGGTCAGGGGTCCCTTTACCTTTACCTATTTTTTATAATGTCAGGCAGAGACATCAATGTTAACTTTAATTTGTTGGTTGGGGAGGGGGAGCTTGTAAAAACCCAGAGATCCATCTTTTGTGCCATAGTGGTGCGAACATGTGCTAGAGCTGTGATTTTTGGAGACATGCATTTGAAGGGAGAAATCCCATATTAATATCATGCAAATAGAAGAAGATCTTTTCTTTTTAACTCTGGAGTTCTTACTTTTCCAATGCCCCACTGCAGCCATTTTGTGACTGGCACCCACAAAACTTTCCCAGCAGTCCACAAGTGTCTGCAAGACTGCCAATGTTTGTTGTTGGCTTTTTTTGAGGGGAGCTGGCTATATGGGATATAATATGGATGTTATTGATATGGCTATCATGATTGGTGGCCCAGTCTCTGTGCTCTTCCCTCCTGCAGACGTCCCATAAGAAGGGCCTTGCTGGATCAGACTAAAGGCCAATCTCACCCAATGTTATGTTCTGCCAGTGGCCAACCAGGTGTCCATGGGAAGCACACAAGCAGGTTATATCAGCCTCTCCTACTTTGAATCCCCAGTAACTAATATGAGGCATTCTGCAGAGGTGGCTAAACCTGTCAGAATGTGGTTGGACTCCCAAGAAGCATTACCAGTGGTCAGGGATGATGAAGGGCCAAAGCTCTCCATGTTGCTTACTCCAATACATACTAATTCTTCAAGTACTGATCTCTGCTTGCCCAAGCTGCACCATCTAGCCATACATTGGAGGTCTCAGCAGGGTCGGGGGAGTAATCCCAAGGTTACAGAAGTGGAAAATATTTTTATAGAAGAAAAGGCGCTTGGGTGGCACCTTGTACGCCTCCTTCCAGCAACTCTTGCAGCCAAGCTGGTGCCAAATGTATTGCTCTGCTTTCCTTTAGACCACATCAGTGAGATCAAGAGGGGAGTCTTGTTATCTGGCCAGCCCAGGACCTCCATACACACATTGCCCAGGCTTGCCCCCTGGAGAGGTCATTTCGGTGCTGCCAAAGCAGCAAAAACAACGTGGAAGGTGGCAAACACAAGTTACCAGTCTCTGCAGCCACAGCAGGTGCTGTGATTCCCCAATGGTTGGCTTTGCTTCCAGAAGTGCACTCCATTGTCTCTCGAGACAGATGGATGTCAACAGCCAGCACAAAAAACAGCCCAGTGTAGTTTGAGTGTGTTCAGAAGCTACAGAATGCTGATTACTTGGGGGAGGCCATTGGAGAACAAGGAGGAGGGAAAGGAAAGGAATATCTGGAACAGGAGAACTCCACGCTGCAGCATTTCATTGCAGGTTTCACTTGTTTCTGTATCTTCCACACAGGACAAGGAGACTGTGGGTTAATTATCTCATGGTGTCCAGCAGATGGTGGTATACATCAACTTTCTCCCCACAAAGCCACAGGAACTAACCCACACAGGCAGTGCACTATTTATTTATGTGGTTTGAGCAACAGCACTCTGGATCCTTCCCATCATTCTAGTTTCTTCCACTTAATTTGGATTCTCTTTCCCTATAAATTCACACATATGTCAGGGAGCTGGTATGGTGCAGTTGCCATAATTGTCACTTTGGCATGGGAGTAGGCTCAGATTAATTTCCCTCTGCTATATCATCATCATCATCATCATCATCATCATCATCTGCAGGTCACCTTGAGTCAGTGTAAAGGAAAAAGGCAGGATATAAATAAATATAATAAACAAACAAATAAATCTACAGTCATTGAGGTTCTCCCAAGCCTGCTGAGACCTTGTGTTTGTGGTTGTGTAGGCTGTTTGCCTACCTAAGCATTGATGTGCACAACCTGAACATCAAAGTTAGTAAAGGACAAGATACATTTTCATTTACCAAGATTCCGTTTTCCAAGAGCTAAAACCCAGCAGAGCGATAAAGACATAGAAGGGTGTCTGGGACCCCAGTCGCTGAGGTGACCAGAGACAGGAAGCAGGCTTTGCTCCCATCCCAGCGCACCCTTTACTTTGTCCTATGTAACTGACTGCCAGCCAGTCCTGTTAGGAAAACAACGTGATTGGGGGCACTATTACGGTGACAGCAAACTTGCCTTCCACCCAACAGTGTATGGCCTCAACTTCACTCATAGGAATCCTGTAGAGAGGATGCAATGTTTCTAGAAGCCAAATAAAATAAAATAAATATAATAATAATCATAGAATCATAGAGTTGGAAGAGACCACAAGGGCCATCGAGAATAATAATAATAATAATAATAATAATAATAATAATAATAATAATAATTTTATATGTTGCCC
Organism: Podarcis melisellensis; assembly: GCF_964234715.1. Lineage (NCBI taxonomy): Eukaryota > Metazoa > Chordata > Lepidosauria > Squamata > Lacertidae > Podarcis > Podarcis melisellensis. Next base: position 43,949,552 of record NC_138530.1, on the reverse strand, counting down.
ATCTGATAGGGTTTTCCCAACCACTCTGGGCAGCTTCCAACTATATATATATAAACACCACAGTAAAGGCTTTGCAATACTACCAAGTCCTCCATCCACTCACTTCTCTGAGTTAGAATGACAAGTGTTAGAGACTATTGCAAAGGGGTACTCCATTTATAGTAGCATTCCTTTAATGTATATATTTTTGCTTATTATTTCCTATTTAAATATTTAGCCTTATTTAATTGTATTCAGTATGTAGTTATACAAACTAGTAATGTAAGTATACAGAATTTCAAGCACTTCATTGGATGTCCATGAATCCTAGGGCTATGAGGGAGAAAAACCTTATGCTGTCCTTTTTCTCCACACCATGCATAATTTTTTATGTGTCTGCTATGTAATCTCGGACTCCCCTTTTCTCTAAATTAAGAAACCACAAGTACTGCAACCTCTCCTCAAAGTGGAGTCACTATGATTTTTGTTGGGAATGCAGAGGGAGAAGGGTTATTCCCCCCTCCCAACTGTTAGTAATAAAATAAAAACACAGCATTTCAGTCATGAATCCAGCTTCACACATAGTTTGGCCCTTAGGCCCTTTTGACTGTTTGCCCTTTTGAATCATTCGTTTTGAACTTCTGCGCCCGCCTCAGAGAAGGTCCACTACAGCATCATCCATGTCTTGTAAGAAGAGTGACCTACTGGGGAAAAAAACCCCCAAAAAGCCACTGCCTATATGTACCCCTACATTGAATTCAAGACAAGTGCTTGAGGCTGTCAGGCAGGCTCAAACTGGCTTGCGACATCACAGCGTGTTAAAATACAGACATTGCTTAAAAAGAAATAAATCAGCGAGGCCTTGCTGAAGGAACTATGGCCTACTTTAGAAGCTCCTTTATTTCCCTGGTTCGTGTACAGTGCAGCAAGGGACAGGTAGGTGGGTGATCAAGACATGATATGGAAAAATAAATATTCTAAGTAAAATAAAATAAAAACCCGCCCGTCCGCCACGTGTCATTGTTTCAGTACTGCCACAACAATTAACATGTTACAGAGAGCTTGAGGCTGGCGGCAGGGCAATCTTACACTTTTCTTCTCAGAAGTAGTCCCCAATGATTTCAATGGGACTTATTCTCAGGTACACAAGCGAAGGATTGCAGGCTGAATTACTTCCACATCTTGCTTCTGAAAGACGGTGCTTGCTCTTCCTAATTGTGCCACAAAGATAGTCTAACAGTTTGGTCAGCAGAAGTCCGCTCAAATCCCAGGAGCCCCTATAGTGGCTTCACTTGGATGACATTTATTTTTGTGCCCGTGTATTTCGTGCTGTGGTCTATCTGCTGCGTGTCGTCACTGGTGATAATAAAAATGATTGAGGAAGAGCTGAAAGTCACTTTCTTCTTTGGCCTGTCGCCTGCCTTCTGGGACACAACAATGGGCCTTATCGGTTTCTCGTTCCCTACTGCTGCTGGCTTTTCTTTCAAGCGCCTCTGGAACCTCAGGAGGCGGACACAGAAGAGCTGCATGAGGCATCGCCGAAACTGCAAGGGAAGCAAATCACAGTGAAAACCCAGCATTCAGAAAGCGACACTTTCACACTACATATACCAGAATGACATAGGTGCCACATAAAATCAGTTGTCAAAGCCTGCTGAGTGTTACACTCATGTGATACACTGAAATGTGATACACTCATGTGATACACTACAGTGGCTTGATAACTATCCTTCAATAGGTTCCCAAACATACATGGAAAAACTGTACTTTCAGTTTTTATTCTGGCAGCAGACCAGGTATCTGCATGTGTGACAATCTTGATTTGCACCAACACATTAGAACAGGAATGGGGTGGAACCAGTGGATCCCCCAGGTGATGGAAACCCATAAGACCATGGCCAGTGGTAAGAGACAATGGGAGTTGGAGTCCAAAAACATCTGGAGGTCCAGAGGTTTCTTACTTCTGCATTATAGGATAATTCCATATTTGGCCACTGCATCAGCGAACCGTATGGGGAAGGGTGAGCAAGAAAACTCCCCAAAAGGAAGTTCTTTTCAATGGGTGCAAAAGCATTAATGCAAACTGGCCTCTCTTTGACTTAGGATGGATTAGATCATATCTAGCATATATAATACCATCCGGCGGCGGGCGGAATCTGCAGCACTTCATCAGTCATAATGAATTTCAGCTGCTTCTATTAACCTATTTAGACTTCAGTAGCAGCTAATGCAAGATCCAGGCGCCGAACAGAACAGATAACAGCCAAAATGATTGCCTCATTTTATCAAAGGAAAACTCCCCTCTTTAATCCCTATGGATGAATTAGCATGCTCATATTTCAGAAGCTTTTATAAAGCCCACCTAAAGTCACTACTATATATCTAATTCTGAATTGCCATGGTATACACATGTACTCCATGGGATGAGCTTAGGAGGCAAAGTGATAGGGTGCCTCTGGTCCTTAATGGATTGTCAGTCCCTAACAGTCATATTGAGAGACTTTTGTTCCACCCAGTGGTGTAGGGCAAAAGATTTTCTGGTGGTCTACTTTTCCACAGAAAGTTTTCAACTTCGTACACTCTTTCGCAGCAATGAATGAATGCCCATTGCAAATACAATATTAGGCAAGTGTCATGGAGCAAGCCTGGCAATTTAAAAGTTTTTTAAACTTTGTTTACTAAACTGAAGTATAATAAACATGCTAAATTAGATTACTCCCCAGGGCAGCCAAAATTTTTGCAATGAAAATTCCTCAACACGTTATCCTAATCTGCACATAGCATTATATTCCAGAAAACTTCTGTCACTGGTTCTGCCACAGTCAGTTGTCTACGGGGTGCCTCCATCCCATATAGCTGTTTCACATGTTCCACCCTGTCCCTTATGCTACTTAATATCTACATGAACTTGCTAGAAGTCATCCAGAGGTTTGGGCTGAAGGTTCATCAGCATGCAGATGGGATTCAGCTTTACCTCTTTCCCACCGACAGCCTGTGGACTTCTAAACGGGTAGTAGGAGGCTATTTTGGATTAGACAAGAGGAACAACCTGAAGGTTAATCCAGACAAAGCAGAAGTAGTGGTGGGAGAACCAGCAAGCCCGTGCAAAGGGGCTCATCTTGTCCTTCACAGAACTGGATAAAGTTTGGGGATGCTGCTGTTTTCACAACAGGACTGAATGGGAGTTTGGGTGCTGCAGGTAGCCAGGAGTGCCTTTTACTAGCTTGAACCACACGCAACCCTTCCTAAAGAAGTCAGATCTTGCCTCGGTTGTCCATGCCCTTGTCACCTCCAGACTTTAGTACTGTAACACACTTCACATAAGAGTGGGCTTTGCAAGGCGGTTTGGCCCTCCTGCAGGTTCTAGCAACTGGTATCCAAGGAGGAATATGGCCTCCAACAGTTGGGGCAAAACATAGCCATTGTGGCTAGTACCCATCGATAGCCTTAGCCTCCATTAAGTTTTCTAATCCTCTTTTAAAGTTATCCATGGACATCACTACCTGCTGTTGGAATGAACCCTGGAGTTTAACTATGTGCTATGCGAAGAAGCACTTTTGTCTACCATTCTGACCCTTCCAGTAATTCAGCTTCATTTCATGTTCCTGAGTCGAAATTGATGGAAACCCAAATAACTAGGGTGGCTCCCTTGTATGCTCACGGTAGACTTACAATCCCAGGTGTTCCCTAGCACATCCTCTTGAATCAGTGCCCTGGATGCAAGGACGGCAACTAGGACATCCACCAGACATGCTTTGAGCCTATATATGGTGCAAGTGGTAAAAAGAACAGCACCCTTGTTAAGTTACTAGGAAGCTTTATGCTGGTCAAGTTTCACTGTTCCTTTTCTCCCCCAGAGAAATTCTGTTGGTCTTGCCTTCTGTGCCTTTCTTGCCTATTTTCCTATAGATGCAAGATAATACTATGTGTGATTTCTGCCATGTTGTGCTTATGTCGGGAGGAAGACCACCTCTATTGCGTAATGCATTAGACGCGATCCTTTCGGCCTCAGTAAGTAACTCTGCTTTTCAGCTGCTTACCTTTCTGCTCATGAAGATATAGATAACTGGATTGTAGGCAGTGCTTGACTTGGCAAATAAAGATGGGATAATAGCCACTGTTGGAGTTATAAGGTGGCCATACCCATAGGCTACTAAAAGGGAGACCACTGCATAAGGCATCCAACAGATAAGAAAGGTGGTCATCATTAAAAAACACATTTTAGCTACTTTCTTTTCGTATCTTAAGATCTTGATCACTTGGACAGTGTGCAAATCTTCAACACAACGAAGCTGCAAAGAAAAATAATGGAAAACAATCAAACAGCACATATTTTAAAGAGGATTCAGTTCCAAATCCTTCAGAGAGAAGAATGCCGTTGTAAGTGGTCTTATTATTTGACAGCTAACCACGTTTCAAAAATTATTAAGGCATCGTCCTTCTCACCAGCTTCATTTAAATCAGATTTCTGATGATGCCCTGACTTCTGGAGAAATAGCTGTGTTAATCTATTGCAGAAAAATCAGAGTCTTGTGACTAACAGATCTATGGAATAATTTTGAAGACTACTGATTAAGTTACCTCCTGTCCATGAAAACGTATGCCATAATAATTGTTATGTCTATAAGGTGCCACAGAGCCTTTATTTTGTTATCCATTATTGTTCAGTTACACCAACAAAAACATTAACAGCAGAAACTCACTATGTACTGAGCTACAGCAATTTTATGTCAATCCCTATAGTCACCCTGTAATTACCAATACTAGCAATTTTTATAGATTTATTGATTTTATTTACAATCACACATATACATGTGATTGTATACATGTAAAATTACCTAGTGTGACTTTCTGCATTATTCAAACAAGTATGTAATAATATTGTATTGTTAATTCTTGAACAATCTATTTCAATGGTTTAACAATTCAATACTAAGCATACTTACTTGGAAATAAGTTCCATCAGTTTTGATTTTATGTATTCCTTTGTAAATATCTTTAGTATTTACAGGCTTACTTGGATAGCATTTTTAAAATTGAACTGAATGGTAGCAATTCTTAAGCCTTTCTTGGAACCACATTATTCCTAACACTACAATACTGGACTCATCTTATAGAAAACACATACCAGAAGTACCTATTAAATTGTTTTAAGGTCATTATGTGCAGCCACCCAAATCCTCAACATTATTCACAGCCCAATAACTTGTTCCATTTCCCTTTAGGGGAGTAACACTGCACACTGTTCCTAGGAAAAATGTGAAAACTAGATTATGTGTGTGCACTAGGCAAATAATAATAATAATAATAATAATAATAACAACTCATTATTTATACCCCGCCCATCTGGCTGGGCTTCCCCAGCCACTCTAGGCGGCTTCCAAAAAAATATTAAAATACTGTAATACAGTGTTCCCCAACCCCCGGTCCACGGACCGGTGCTGGTCCGTGGATCAATCAGCACCGGGCTGCCCGAGGAACTTCAAATCATTTCACTGTGGCAGGCGGCCAAGGCGCAGAGCATTGCGCCCTCTCAACCCCGCCCATTGTGTGACAATAGCGAATGAAAATTCACTATTGTTACACTGATGCTCCTCCTGGCCAATCAGGGAGCGGGTCCTCCCGCTTCCTGATTGGCCGAAAGGCAAACCTCACACCATTGGCCGAGGAGGAGGCACCACGGGAGGACTGAGGACTCGAGGTCGGAGACGCGGGGACTGAAGAGAAGCTGCCGTGAAGTAAGTGCACGGAGTGGGGGACTCAGCACTATCAAACGGAAAGAGGAGCAGCAGTGGTTTTATTAGAATGCCCTCTTATTCACCCAGGCCTATTGCACTTGTTTAGGTCAACAACTCCTGGGTCGAATGTGTTTGTGCGGGTTCAGGCATAAGTGCACGGAGGGGGGGCGAGGGTTCTCTGCTATTGAGGAGACTCAGCACTATGGCGCGATGATCTCTGTATTGAAAGGGGGAATGCTGGGGCATCTCTGTGTTGAAAGGGGCACGCTGGCATCTCTGTATTGAAAGGGGCATGCTGGCATCTCTGTATTGAAAGGGGCACGCTGGCATCTCTGTATTGAAAGGGGAACGCTGGGGCATCTCTGTGTTGAAAGGGACATGCTGGCATCTCTGTGTTGAAAGGGGCACGTTGGCATCTCTGTATTGAAAGGGGGCACAGTCATCTTTTGTGATTTATATATATATATTTCACAGTTATTTTGATATACTGGTCATATATTTAAAACACTGATCACATTTTTGCGTTGATAGTTTTTTGATTTACATTTGGATTTAGGTGACACCTGGAGCTGAGCGGTTGCAAGCAGCAGTGGAGGGAAGAGAAAGAGAAGGTATCACTCTTCTAGCTCTTCTATCTGTTCACCGGTACTCATGTGTACTGACGTGTTATTGTGTCTGCTTTAACCCACAAATTAGCAAAAATGAGTATGAAACAGACATCGTTAGAAAGTTTCCTTGGGAAGAAAAAAAGGTCCAGTGAACAGAAAGAAGAAGAGCCTTCAACATCAAAGAAACATACAACTTTTAACAGACAATACCATGAGTCCTATTTGAAATATGGATTTAGCGGGACAGGTGATTCCCACGCAGCGAGTTTGCGGCGAGAAGCTCTCTAATGAGGCAATGAAACCTTCAAAACTGCTTCGCCACTTGACCGCCAAGCACCCTGGCATAAAAGACAAGCCCCTGGAGTATTTTGAAAGAAAAAAATGGGAGCACGAAGCACAGAAGATATTTATGAGGGCCACCACATCAATAAAGGAGAATGCACTGAGAGCATCATATTTGGTGGCTAACCGCATTGCTAAGGCTAAAAAGCCATTTACTAATGGTGAAGAATTGATCTTGCCTTCCACTAAAGACATTTGCCGTGAACTTCTAGGAGAGGCTGCTGTGGAAAAGATAGCACATGTACCTTTGTCAGCTAACACTGTGACTAGGCGCATTGAGGAAATAGCCGAAGACATTGAGGCACAATTGTTGGAGAGGATTAATACATTAATGCACTCCAGGTTGACGAATCTACAGATATCGACAACAAGGCACTACTACTTGTTTATGTGCGATATCTATATCAGGAGGATGTGCATGAGGATTTGTTATGTACACAATCTTTGCCAACCAACACCACAGGAGCAGAACTGTTCAAGTCACTGGATGGTTATATATCAGAAAAACTGAAATGGTCCTTTTGTGTCAGCATATGCTGCCATGACCGGACGACTGTCTGGTTTAACTGCTCGGATTAAGGAGGTTGCACCTGAGAGTGAATCTACGCATTGTCTCATTCACTGGGAAATGCTGGCAAGCCGAAAAATGTCACCGGAATTTAACAGCGTATTGATGGATGTCGTTAAAGTTATTAACCACATCAAAGCACACACACTTAACTCGCGCCTGTTTGAGCAGCTTTGTGAGGAGATGGACGCAGAGTACAGATGCCTTCTCTTATACACAGAAATAAGATGGTTATCCAGAGGAAAATCGCTAACCAGAGCATTTGAATTACGAGAGCCATTGCAAAGATTTCTCTCAGAAAAGAAGTCACCGCTGGCAGCACATTTCAGTGACAAGGTATGGGTTGCAAAACTGGCTTACCTGTGTGACATATTCAGCCTGCTCAATGAACTCAATCTGGGCCTTCAGGGGAAAATGACAACTGTTTTCAAGTTGTCAGACAAAGTAGCTGCATTTAAAGCCAAACTGGAGTTGTGGGGACGGCGCGTGAACAGAGGCATTTTGGACATGTTTCAGACATTATCAGGGATTGTAGGCAAGACTGAGCTTGAACATTCATTCTGCCAGTTGGTGCACGATCACCTGTCTTTGCTTTTAAAAGAGTTTGAGCGCTACTTCCCAACCACAAAAGACCCACGAACTGGTAAGGAATGGATCCGCGACCCATTTGCCAACAAATCAGGCGAATCTAGCCTGTCTATGCAAGAAGAAGAACAACTGCTGGAGATTGCAAATGACGGTGGCCTTAAAACTACGTTCAAGACAACAACTCTGCCGATGTTCTGGATTAAAGTCATGGCGGAATGCCCTGAGATTGCCACCACAGCACTTAAATCCCTATTGCCATTTCCGACAACCTATCTGTGTGAAGCGGGGTTTTCTGCAGTGACAGCAACCAAAACAAAACAATGGAATAAACTGGAGATAAGCAACACACTTCGGGTGTCATTGTCTCCTATTACCCCCAGATGGAACCGTCTCGTTGCAAAGAAACAAGCTCAGGGTTCTCATTGATTTGGCATTCTAGTGAGTTAAATAAAATAAATCACTTTATATTCATTTTTTTGGTGTAGCTGTATTTTATTTTGAAGGCATGTTTAAATACAATTAAATTAAAATTATTAAATCAAAACAAGCGGGCCACAGAGAATTATCAAACATTTACCGGTCCGTGGCGATAAAAAGGTTGGGGAGCACTGCTGTAATACATCAAACATTAAAAACTTCCCTAAAGCTCCTTCGAGTCAAGGATATCAAATTCAGCTGCTACATTTTGCCCACATGTATAAGAGGCACTATTTCCGAGAAAATGTTGTCAGGAAAAGTAAGGCAAGATGTGAAAATATGTGTACAGTCAGCTTATCAATATATGGTACGTCAGCTGAGACCCTACCTGCCCGCAGACTGTCTTGCCAGGGTGGTGCGTGCTCTAGTTATCTTCCGCTTGGACTACTGCAATGCACTCTACGTGGGGCTACCTTTGAAGGTGACCTGGAAACTACAACTAATTGAGAATGTGGCAGCTAGACTGGTGACTGGGAGTGGCCACCGAGACCATATAACACCGGTCCTGAAAGACCTACATTGGTTTCCGAGCACAATTCAAAGTGTTGGTGCTGACCTTTAAAGCCCTAAATGGGCTTGGCCCAGCATACCTGAAGGAGCATCTCCACCTGCATCATTCTGCCTGGACACTGAGGTCCAGCACAAGGACCTTCTGGAACCTCAGGGAACCAGGCAGAGGGCCTTCTCGGCAGTGGTGCCCGCCCTGCGGAACACCCTCCCATCAGATGTCAAGGAAATAAACAACTATCTGACTTTTAGAAAACAACTGAAGGCAGCCCTGTTTAGGCAAGTTTTAAATGTTTGATCGAGTTTTTAATATTCTGTTCGGAGCTGCCCAGTGTGACTGGGGAAAGCCAGCCAGATGGGCGGAGTATCAATAATACATTATTATTATTATTATTATTATTATCCACATAAATCACATTGTGATCACTCTGCATTTGCCCATTTGAATTCTAGTGAAAAGCTACTGCTTGAATTAACTCACCATTCGTATCGCATAAAGAATATGTCCATAGCAGTAAGCCATGATCCCAACTGGTGTGACAAGACAGCCAAGAAAGAAGAAGAGGACAAAGGAAGAATCGCTGGGCTCTTTTGACCTCCAGTCCACTGAACAACCTAATCCATGAATTTCTAGAGTGTAGTGATTCCAGCCTAGGAGAGGTGCCCCTGTCCAAGCTAAGGAATACAGCCAGATATATGTGATTGCCCTCCAAGACCACGCGAAATCAATCACTCTTGCATGGACTACTCTAAGGTAGCGTTCGTAGGCCAGGACAGTGAGAGTAATAATGGAAACGATTCCTGCAGGGAGACATAAATAAAAAGTTTAGTTTACATTATTAAATTATCCCCAATACAGAGATGCATTTTGTAATAACGAAGTACCAGTACTTTGTAGAAAAACACAATTAAGCTAAAATCATTCCTCCCTCCCCCCCAAAAAAACCACTTAAAAAATAAATACACACCCCCAATAGGAACAAAAACCAAAGATCACTATTATAAGGCAAACTAATAGTGCACATCCAAATACCTGGGTAAACAAATACATCTTCACTTAGTACAGAATAGATTACCAGGAGAGCTTCCTTAGGGAGAGTGTTGCATAAGAATTTCCTAGCCAATAAATACTGGTATACGTTTTCTGGTTTTGCATGCAGCCTTGTGATTTGTGGCGCTTGTTTCATTGCTCTGTATGCCTAGTTCCATATGGTCAAAATAAAACATCCAATTGACTGGATAAGCAAATAATTTATGTTAATAACAACAGTAGTAGTAATTTATTACTTATACTCAACCCATCTGTCTGGGTTGCCCCAGCCACTCTGGGTGGCTTGCAAAATAATAAAAACAGCAAAGCATCAAACATTGAAAACTATTGTTGGTGACAGGTCTATTAGTAGTCAAAGAATACCTATCACTTATAACCTGTTAGCTCAAAAAAACAAACAAACAAACAAACAGACCAGTAACCTTATGTTAGAACCACTACCCCTTATAATCAAATTCAGAAAAGGCATTAGATTACGAGCAGTCTCAGACAAGCTCTGTCGTGATGACACCCACTACTCCTACACACACACACTTTGAAAAGACTTATTCAGCAGACAGTAAAAGGGAAGTCAAAAGAGAAGCATGAATTCAGCAGGAGTCCCACGACGGTCTGATGGACTCGCAATAAGATCCAGATGGAACAAAACCACCAGGGTGCCTGTTATTGATGCCTTCTTTGAACACAGCACTTCCAGTCAATAGAAAGATCATTCTAGACAGCAAACATTGTTCAGACCACAGTTGTCCCCCCCACCCACTGCTTCTCTGTCTAGCTTGCTCCACCCCATGTTTTCCTGGCAAGCACAACTGCTAGCAATTCCCACCTGGGGAGTTGAGAGGAGGCAAGTGATGGTGGCATCCCTGCATGCGCAGTGGGAGAGTGTGTGTGTGTGTGTGTGTGTGTGTGTGTGCATGCTCATGCACACAAGCCAGCATCAAATGTCATGGCTGAAAAGGTTGTGCATCCTGGGTCTGGGCCGTTTCCCAACTTTACATGAAGCAGCTCAACATAAATAGAGCCAATGCAGCCTGCTTGCTATCAGTAACATGTTAACATGTGAAAAAATAATCCAAAGTTCTGTTTTCAAAGCATGTGCATCATTAGCTACATGAGGAAAGATGCACATCCCCCCCCCCCCCGATCCAGAAGGGAGCTCATGAGTTGGCACACTTGATGAAGCAGGCATCCAAATTTAAGTAAAGGCAAATGCAAACAGTCACTTTTTACATGCTGAAGTCAAGATGAGTCATCTTTTCTCAGTTCATTCATATGTGCTGAACTAGCCCTGTGCATGGGTGAGTGGACAGGGCTGGCTTTTAGAGGCTGGTGACTGCCTGTAGCCCCATGCTTTGAAGCATCTGTCATGATCTATCAACTCAACCCTCCACCCGCCAGCTGAAAGAAGCAGCACAAACAGCTCATGTGGTATGAATAAACGCAGAATTTTAGATACCGGCCTCATCTTGTATGACAAAGATAAGTCACACGCACAAAAGTCACGGAATAGACGACAACTGTGACACAAAATTCAAAAGCTGAACAACTTTGGGGGTGGAGGGGCACCAAAAATGAATCTCAGCTGGGAGCCGTTTGGTGCAGGGCCAGATTGTTAGGGCAAACTGGAAGGGCAAGAAGACATCTTCTGAGAACTCTTACAAAAATCCTGCCATAGATAGCCAGATGCTAGCACCCACCACAAATATCAACTCTGTGGCTGCTAGGGCAAAACACCTCACAGAAGCAAGCGAGGGAGGGAGGGGGAGTCCAAGTCTCAAAACAGAACCCTTGTACTTCCTTTGCCACTCCAAGCCCCCATGCGTTTACTGCTGGCCCCCTTAGCTACTTACAACTTTTCTTAGAAGACTGGGAGGAGGGCATGGTTAGGGTAAAATTGAGGGCAGTCCAGGTTATGGATTGTATTAAAGTTTTTATAACTCCCCAGCCCAAAATCTGGAGACATCTGGCTTCCTACTGAGAGGAAGCAAGAGGCAGCGTCAAACTGGCTCCGCTGCTGTGCCGACACCGTGTTGAGTATGCTCTCAGTAAACAACAGCGTTGAGAAGCCATGGGTGCTCCACACACTCTGCCTGCTGTTGCCTAAAAAGCATCCAGCTCTGCCTCTGCAAGTTGCCATCTCTGTCCTCTCTGGTTTCAGTGCTTTCAAATAATGCATGGCAGAGAGAGATTCAGCAGCTGCTGCTGTATCCAGCATGGAGCAGCCAAGGCGGGATGTGAGTAATTATTCACATATAATCATTCTGCTATGCACCAATTCTCCTCCCCTACCCCAACCTCTGGACACTTCTCCCTATTCCACCTACAACTATCACAAAGAACACTCATTCCAAGATTAGGAGTGGGGAAACAGTGGGGTTGCCTGAGAGAACCAGAAGTTAGGGGAAAGGCTAAGAATCCTCATCTCTCAACCACCGCTTTTCTCCCGTGGACAGCTCAGTCGGTTAGCATGTGGTGCTGCTGACAACGCCAAAGTCACAAGTTTGATCCCCATAAGGGACAGCTGCATATTCCTGCATTGCAGGGAGTTGAACTAGATGTTCCTCGGAGTCGCTTCCAATTCTATCCTTCTATGAAATGCCTTCCCCTGAAATTATTATTAGTAAATGTGGAGCTCTAGCTTAAGGTTTGAATGACTAGATATGTAACACCACCAATAAAAAGAAGCTGGCACTTGTTTGGGGAAGCTCAGTGTCCTCTTCTTGGTGGAGCAGTGCTCATTTAGTTTAAAGACTGAAGGCTGCACAAGGCTTGCTGCCAGCACCTCTCTTAATGCTCCAAAGCTTCCCAAGGCTTAGAGATGCCAGAGCTAAATATAGCCCAGTCTTCCAACACAAGCAGTGCTCTACAGGCTTCAATGAAAGCCATGCCCAATTAAATTCCGTACGTCAACAACTGAGCACTACCTTTGGCTTCTGGACTTCCCTGGCTTTTCTGAAATCCCTTTACTCTCCCCCCCCCCCATATTAATGCTATGGCTTAGGCCTCTGCAGAGTAGTCGGGCAAAGGACACACAGAAATCCATTTCTGTATATGGCTGCAATACTGCCCTACATACAGTGGACAAACAGGCCTAGTTCCATAGGTTACCTTTTCACTTGATTCCTGCAAGCAAAAATCATTACACTGAACAGTTTCTAACTGCAATACACTTTGTCCTTAAGAGTAACCAGGCAGCTATTTACAGTGCACAGTGACTTGACTGCAGAAATCATTGCTGGAGAACTATTTCCTGCAGATAGCTCCTACTGCTCAAAGGTGCTTGCTCATACACATGGGGCAAAGGATGTTCTGTGCTTTCTGGCATAGGTCCTGTTGATTCTACCTTGAAGATGTAACTTTCTTATCATCCAGTGGGCTCACAAGCTCTGCCCTCTCCTCCTCCAGCATCGTTAAGCATGTTTTAGATTAACTGTGGTTTAGTATGTCATTTGCACTCTAAACTGTGGTTGATCTTAAAACAAGTTGGCTTCATAAACTAGGATCTGAAGTTGAATTTGTTTTAGCAAGCCAGAGTTAAGATGAGCAGGTTTCTCCTAGTATGGAGGCTGTCACAATCTGCGGTTAACCTAAAATGAAAAGAAAAGCTTTTGAACTCATCCTTGTAGCCATGCTGGAGGAGGACTGGCGTAATGTTTTGCATTACGTCGAAATAATGAGACTGGCCCATGGGCACTCAGCAAGCTTCACGGCTGATTGAGGACCAGAACCTGCTTCCACACAGTCCTAGTCCAACCCTCTAATTAATACACCATGCTGGTTCCAAGCACTCTTCAGATGATAATAATAAAGCAGTGTCTCATCCATTAACAACAAAAGCTGGCAAAAGAAGTGAAGTAGGGACCATGCAATGGTTACAAATGTCACTGAAGAGAAGAACAACATGCATCATACTTGAAATAGTTGTTTTCACTTCAAATATTAAGTGAACAACACGGAAGTAAGGCAATGAGGCAACAACCTTTTCTTGGCTCACCATTATATGGAACTGATTCTGAGGGAAAGATTTTTACTAACAATCCCACTGCCCAGATTTTTTGAAATCAGTCACAATCCAGATACATGGCAAAGAAATGATATGCCACACGCTGTAATCTGCATCCTGATATGCTCAAACATGTAAGCCACCTTAAATCCGCTGACTGGAAGTTGAATGGGAAAATGAAGTCTAATGCCCAAAAAGAAATGCCAATTCAAGGCTACATCCACATAGCATATCATTCCAGTTTCCCAAACTGTTAATTTCTGCATTATACTTGAGCTTTCACGTGACAAAAAAGCCATTTCCAGAGATACAGTGGAATATAGGGCATGTTTCCAGTAGTGCTGTACAGAAGTGAAAGCTGGACCATAAAGAAGGCTGATCGCCAAAGAATTGATGCTTTTGAATTATGGTGCTGGAGGAAACTCTTGAGAGCCCCATGGACTGCAAGAAGATCAAACCTCTCCATTCTTAAGGAAATCAGGCCTGAGTGCTTACTGGAAGGACAGATCCTGAAGCTGAGGCTCCAATACTTTGGTCACCTCAGGAGAAGAGAAGACTCCCTGGAAAAGACCCTGATGCTGGGAAAGATGGAGGGCACAAGGAGAAGGGGACGACAGAGGACGAGATGGTTGGATAGTGTTCTCGAAGCTACCAGCATGAGTTTGACCAAACTGTGGGAGGCAGTGGAAGACAGAAGTGTCTGGCGTGCTGTGGTCCATGGGGTCACGAAGAGTTGGACACGACTAAACAACTAAACAACAACAACATAGGGCAAGTTTAGCACGCATTTCCATGCTATGTACAAGCTTTTTTTTCTGGAAGCAAATAAGATGGCAATGAGCACTAAACGTGCTATATTTCTGCAAGTGCATTTTGTTTCACGTGAAAGCTCAAATATAGTGCAGAACTTAGAATGGAGGGAAATGGAATAAGCTGCCATGTGAGTGCAGCCCAAGTCACCCCTGGAAGTTGGAAATGAAGCCTTCAAAAAAGAAAAGCCTGTGGTAGAATTGGAGGTACCCTCAAGCTTCCAGTAAGAACAGATGTGACTACTTACTAAAGGAACTTAACAGCTTATTTTAAAACAGAACACATCTGAGATGCAGACCTCCTTATCAAGCAACACAAACAGCACCTAGGGATCTTTCTTTCCCCTGCTACCTTGGAAAGGAAGATAGCCCCTTTTGCAGTTATTAATTCCTCATTCTCTCAGTAGCGTTGCATGCACTTTGCCACACCCACCTCCAAATTCCAGAAAGCAGCAGAGCATCTCCTTCGCTTGCAAAAAGTTCCAGGTTTAATCCCAGGCATCTCCAGGTACGGCTGAAAAAGGCCCCTGTCTGCAACTCTGGAGAGTCACTGCCCACCAATGCCAACAGTACGATTCTGCATATAACAAGTCCAGCATCATTAGCAGAAGCTGAAGGAATAGTTGGGTCCAAATGGGAAATAGAGAAAGGTGCGCCGTGCAGCCCATGGGCCAAAAGCTGTGTTGGAGGCATGCCTGTGCAACCCCCTACCACCTTTTAGCTCCCTCAGCACCTCGCCTTAATGCTCCTGCAGAGTCAGGCCTGAATAGAGTGACACAACAGAAGTGATTTTCTAGCTGTATGGCAGTAGGCAAAAATGCATTAAAGCAGGAGACTCAATTTTGGATTTAACGAACAGCTATGTCCACCTTTCTATTTCCGTTCTACAATGTAAAGATGCTGCTCTACCACTCTTCGACTGCAAAAACCAACTAAGTGAAAAATTCTACGGGAAAGTTAATTTTACGCATCACTGTGTCTGTGTGTATATACTGACCTACTTTCTAAATACAACTTCGTAAAACTGGCCTTTATATCCTTACGAAAGAACTTGGTTATTTAACAGTACCTAATTTACTGGCTTATGCTTCCTGGATCCTTTTCTAAATGGACCCCTGAGCCAGAAAGGCACATTTGACACGGGGCAGCTGATCACTGATTTTAGAATTGCAGAAATTGCGTAACAGTTGAGATGAGGAACTTAATGGATGGGAGAAGTGCAGCATGGAAGATACCACCTTAGCACAAGAGACTGGGTGGGGATGATGGTTAGGATCCTTGCAGTCCTCTTTAACTCAAATTATTAACATTTCCTTAATCAAACAGAAGCTGTTCCCCATGTCAGTTAAGTTCAAAAGAAAAATTAATAGTGAAAAGTGTCCTTGAATTGTTTTCAATGTGAAGATGAAAGCTTTGTCTCCCTCCACTGGCCGTCAAGTTGCATCTTACAATATGGCTGATTACATATAAAATGATTCATAAAAAAATGATTCAATATGGTATCCATACACCCTGCAGTATCCTGAAAGAGGAAACCAGCTCTGTTTCCCCACTTCTATTTGCTGAAGTTAATCTCAAAGACATCAGATGGATGGCAAATATTTGAGAGCAGAATCAACATTATTTAAATGTCCAGTCATGTGCCAGGAACAAAAAAAAGATGAATCAACTGGGTCACTGCAACTGTTGTTTCTATGAATTGCATTCATTATAAAAGCACTGCCACAGTGTCCCTGTACATTATCATTACTGTTGTCAGAGGATTTATTTTCTTATTTTCCAAAGGCAAGTAGCACAAATCTCCACCTGCTCACCTGGAAGCAACTCCCACTGCATTCCATTGGGTTTACCCCCTTTGCAACTGTGTTTACAACCGCAGCCTTAACTTGCACTAGTCTGCATGATATGTTCATGGACTATAAGGTGTGCACCTCTTTTAAGTGGGCAGCTGAACTTCCAGCAGATGCCAATGTTGCATCCCAACCAATCAACAATTAGAAGTCAGATTTCTTATCTAAAATGAGATTTCTAAGAAGGGACTTAATTCCTTTCCAATATATGACTGTCAAAAAGCAGTTGAGATACATTCTAAAGGGAGTTGTGGCTTGGAGATGACGGCTTCTTGCCACAATGCAGAAAATAGCATATTAGAACAGTTTGTGCTATTCTGTGTGGTACAAGAAGAGATTGAGTCCTTTTGAGGATAAAGTGTTAGGTGGCACTCAGCATTTTTTAAAAGCTGACAACTCCAATTAAAGCAGTAAAAGCAACAGCACTCCAAGACAGCATCCATAAATGCATTTGCCTAGAATGAGCACCAGCTGACACATGGGTTGGGAATATAGATTATGAATGAGTGAAGGAGCAAGGCTTAGCTGAGCTGCCTTCCCTCTGCAGATAACCTTTAGTGAGAATCAGGGACTTCACCTTTAAGTTCCTATATTAGCAGGCCCATAGAACCTATTTGCACATGAGCTTGAAGATGGTCTGTGCAAATCATATTTGTTTCAATGGGACCCTGACTATTGAGCATGCTGGCAAGGCTTATGGGAACTAGCATTCACCAATATCTGGAGAGCCACTCCCCACTCCCTACACACACAAACAACACATGCATCATGTGGAGCTTCTGCATGCCCAAGAATAACTGACTGTAGAGAAACCAAGTGATGCCCACCTGTTTGCGAACAGCCCTCGGAGGAATCCATTCCACAGGTACGGAAACCTCCAATATTATGTGCATGCAGCCATCATGTTGCTGGCATTCTTTTAAAAAAATTAAGGCTTTTCATCAGGAATGGGAAACCATTTTCAGCCCAAGGGCCGCTTTTCTTTCTGGGACACTCTTTTGGGGGCCGCACACCAGCAGCCAGGGGCGGAGGAAGGGGGGTGCAGTGGGGGCAGGCTGTTCCGGGTGTCACCACTGAGGGGGGTTGACAATGCCGGGCGGCACCCACCACGAGGCCTGCAGCGCACCTAAGCCTGGGAAAGATGTGGTGGCTTGGGCGCACACAGGCTCCCCACTGCCCAAACGGTCTGCACGCTGCCTACCCACCCCAGTTGTAGGGCAGCTGAGTGGGAGGAGGCAGGCAGACTCCGGAGGCCCCGCGGAGCGTCTCGCCCTGGCTGGCCCCACCCCTGCAGGCGGCTGGGCATGCGCGCTGCCCCAGGCGCCTGTTGGCTTGCTCCACCGCTGCCAGCAGCACCAATGTCAAAAGCAACCATGGACAAATCATCAAGTGTTAACTTTACCTCTGTGCAGTAAGCTAGATTCTACACACACAACTCTCTGTATCTTCCATCCAGGAAAGCAGGAAGCACCATCAGGACACATTTCAGCCAGGGCAAAACACTCAGATTGTGCAAAGCAGAGCTGGTTAGGGGGGTTGCCTGAGACCCACACACCGAGGCCAGGAGGACCACTCTGTGACACCAGCCCTGCTTTTCATGGAAATGCTTTGGCTCTTAAATTCCTTCAAAAGGAATTCGTCAGGCATAGAAACACACAGGAGTTAGGAGGAGGTTGTGACTGCTTTCCAGCGATGTGGTACATGTGTCATCACAAATGGCTTCCTTGTGCACGTACCTTTAGCTTTTCTACAAAAATAGCTACAGACTCCTGGCATGTCAAGTGAGTGTAAGAAATCTGGGGATAGCTATCTTACCTGGGGATGTGTGTGTTTTAATGATTTAAAAAGCATACTCCGTTCTACTAAAGACACCAATTTAAATGTAGTTTAATGACTACATGTCTCTGCAAATGGCTTCAGAGAAGGGGAAGCAAATTTCCACTAGCATTGTTTGAATTGTTCTCCAGCAGTTTCACCCATTTTCCACTTCAGGAAGGAAAACATATAAACAAAATTGTGTGATTTTGGTTCACAGAGATACCTGAATCACAACAGCTGCAGCCTGTGATTCATTTCAGGATGGGGGGGGCAGGAATCAACTGAAGATGAGGGAAAACGTACTCAATAGATTGAGCGGTGATGTTGTGAATCATCCTGGGTGCTGCAGAAACACAAGGAAATATGAATGAAAGGAGGTGGGAACGTATCTGATGGGTCTGAGGAAAAGACGAGAAAAATGAAGATGAAATTGCCAAGGAAGTAGCAGATTAGAAAAGAAATGGAGAATGATGCAGGTGGTTTTGCCCTGAAATTATTTACAAGTGGAACCGAAAACAAAATGAAGCAATGTGGAGTAGATCCTATTCTGGTTCCAGCCAGCCATCCCATCTATTCCTGGGGTCAGGAAGCAGCGGTCCATCAGCACAGTCAATAGTCCGGGGGGGGGGGGGATATCATCCAGCAGCATCTGGTGGGATCCAGGTTCCTCACTCCTGTTCCATCCACCTGGTTTTCCATTTTATTCTGTCAATCAGCATTCCATGGCCACTGAGGATGCTCAGTCAGCATTAGGCTGTTTTGGGGTTCCCTTCCCCTTAAGAGCTCCCCCCTAAAGTTTAAGCATCTAAAACCTGTGGAAATTTTGATGTTCCCCCAAGCCTGATCTTGAGGATCTACCCTCAAAGCTTGAGTCTGTTATTAGTAGGATATATACAGCACCATCAGTGTATACAAGGGCCTTCCAGAGTAGAAAAGGCAATCACCTGCTTGCAAGGAACTTTCACCCTAATACAGATAACTGGCCATACAAGGGTAGAGAGGAAGATTTGGTATCAGCTACAGTTAGGAATGGCAATCAGGAATTAAGTAAAAAAGGCTCATAGAGAAGATGAGCTTTTGCAGGGATTTAAAGGGAAAGCAAAAGTTCAGCTGTCAAGCAAGAGCTGCAGAGGTCACTTACAAACAGTGTGCATGATATGGAAGCTGATTGCCTGTCGGCAACTGAAGACACAAGACTTAAGTGGGGAAAGTGGGGACTAGATTGAGGCAGATGCAAGTCAGTGGCATGTGGTGAGAGTTATTCCTTGGGGGCCTTTTGCACTAGATCACGTACAGGTGTGGTGTGTGTTCCTAGCAAAAGAAAGATATGGTGAAAGGACGGGTGTTGGTGGAGTAATGCTAAAATGGAGGTGTTTGTAAAATGGAATGATGGTCAGAGAGAGAGGTTAGATCTATGGGGCACAGGGAATGGCAAGCCTTTGTCCCTCCAGAGGATGCTAAGCTACAATTCCTATCATCGAAAGCCATTATCCACTCTTGCTGGGGTTGATGAGTGTTAGTTCAACAGAATCTGGAGGGTCAAAGGTTCCCCACACCTGGGATTGTGTACACAGGAGGTCTAGAAAGTACACAGGAAGCAGCCACTGAACTGTGTGGAATGAAGGGATGTGGGTTTTCTGGAAGGAAAAAAAATTGAGCTGGATTTTTCTCCAGAAAAAAAAATCCTATGCAAATTTGCATACGGTAATTTTCAGTTTGCATCAGGATGTATTCTGGTGCCCTAAAGAGTGGTCTAATTTAGCACGTTTGTTTTACTTTTTTTTAATAAACAAGGCTAAGCACTTCAAAACTGCCAGACTTGCCTAATGTTGTATTTGCAAGCAGCATCCCATTATTGTTACTAACGTATCTACAAAACTAATTACCTTCCATGGCAAAATGAAGTGTGGGATAATTTTCAGTCCCACTAAGTGGAATGTAAGGACATTTCCACAAAGACATAAGCCTGAAGGCTCTGCAGATCTAGGCAACTGGCGCACCACCCTCAGTACCACTTGTACAAATAAGAAGCAAGACCATACATGCAGCACTGCAGACCAAAGTGATCAGGTACCATCGCTCAGTTAGTGTTCTGCAAAGAGATGTCCTGGGTCTACACAATTCTTGCTTCATGGATCTACAACTACCCCACCCCACCCTTCCTAATGAGATGGGAAGACACCCCAAAGATGCTATAGGAGAAAGGAGAAAATCTGCATATCAGAAGGTTGGGTGTGAAATGAAAGTGATACCACCTGCAGGACCAGGAATGAGCATGCATAGCAAATCAGACAGGGAACAAAGACATGAAGTGGAAAATAAGACGGGGTGGGGGGCGATGTGCAGCATTTATGGCAGTTTCTAGCTCAAGCCAAAAGACACCTACATTGCCAGAATAAGGTTCAGGTTACAGATTCCTTAGAAACTCTATTTCCTAGCACTGAACCGTGAGAGGTGCACTCTGCACGTGTTCAGAAGCATCATCTAATTTTAACAGAACGTGAGGGGATTGCACTCACTCTCAAACTACATTATGGGTCCGGTGATTATAATCCGAGGAAAGGGAGGGAAGAAAAGGAGGCCATACAGGACTTGACCTGAAGGGATTACAGGAGAGGGGCCAGCTGGTTGGAGGAAGGGCAGTCCGTTATTCTGGGAGGCGCAAGTGGGAGAAATGGGCTGCCAGGGGGACGGGACCCTTCTCTTTCCTCCTAAGTATTCATTTATTGAAAAGACAGAAGTATTGATCTGCATCCTTGGGGGACATCAGAGACTTGGAACCACACAAAGAGAGAGAGCATACAGCGAGCTCCTCTTTCACCCTTCTCCCCGCCTGGACCCAGTCCCTCTGCACATGGCCAGAGGCGCCCTCGCCCCCCGCGGCTCCCCTTACCGAAGAGGCTGTTGCTGAAGCCGTCCCACACGCAGCCGGCGGCGTCCCACACCCAGCGGTTCCGCAGGCAGGAGAGGAAGGTGAAGCAGACGCCGAAGAGCGACACGAGCAGGTCGCTGAGGCTGATGTTGACCAGGAAGAGGTGGGTGGGCGTGCGGAGCCGCTTGAACTTGGCGTACAGCACCAGCACCAGCAGGTTGTTGCACAAGCCCAGGATGCCGATGGTGGCCAGCAGCAGCGCCAGCAGCTCGTAGGTGCTGGCGCTGAACGGCGGCCCCGCCGCCGGATCCGCCGGCTGCACCGGCTGCTGCTCCGAGTCCTGCTCCCCCGGCGTCGGCTGCAGGCTGCTGCTGCGGCTGCTGCTGCTATTCCCGGAGTACATCGCTCGGCGTTGGCGCGCAAAAAACTCCGCTCACATGTCGCCACAACCACCACGGTCGCCGCCGCAGCGCAGCCTCCGCAGCAGCGCCCGGCTCTTGCGAGCGCGCCTGAGTCCGTCCGGGAGCCAGCAGAAGAAGCGCTCCCGCCGCGGCCGCTCTTGGCGCCACAAGGGCGGGGAAGGGAGGGGCCATGGGCCTGGGCCCGCCTCCGGCTCGCCCGCCCGCCCGCCTGAAGAGAAGCTGGCGAGGGGCGTCGGGAGGGCCGGCGCGCCTTGCGGAGTCGCTTCGTGCTATTTCCCCGCGGAGAAGGCGAAGCGCGGGAAGCTGGGAAGTCAGCGGGGCTCCAGCGGGCTCCCCTCGCGAGCGGCAGTCCGTCAGAGTCTAAGTCCGATCCTGAGCGAATTTAATTCGAGTTAGGGAAGGGGGCTGTTTAGGGCCGGATTTAGGTTTGATGAGGCCCTAAGCTACTGAAGGTAATGGGGCCCTTTATATGTCCACCTGTACTTGGTCAACAACAAATTGCCACTGTTTTTTGTGTTGACTATATGCTGTATTGTGGTTTATGGACCTAATAGGTATCTAAAGCCATAACAAATAGGAGCCTACACAACACAAAACACTGTTGCTGTATGTAGGTTTTATTTTATTTGTTTTTTATCTTATCTTTAAGAAATGTTCATCTTTTTTGGGGGGGCCAAGAAAGTAGGGTCCCAAGCTATAGCTTGTTTAGCCTACCCCAAGACAGTGGGGTCCTAAACTATAGCTTGTTTCGTTTATACGTTAATCTGGCACTGGGTGTGTTTGTGTGGAAGGAACTGGGCCAAAAGAGTGGTTGTTTGCCCTCTGGCTGGGTTAATATTTTGTGTTGGACTCCTGTCCATATAAAGGAGAACTACTCTTTATTTTAAGGTTATCTTAAATATTCCCTCGGCAGCTGACAAACAAGCAATATATGATGAATAATCCCTGGGTGGATAGTTTGGAGGTGACTTTTTTTTTTTAATGCTGCCATTTAATTCACTCTTGACCCAAGAAGAATTGGGCTGGATCTGCCCAAGCAACATCCTGTTGTCCACAGGAGTTAACCTAGAAAGTCCACAAGGTAGATGAGGACAATTGTGTAATGTATGCACTATATTGGCAGAAAGTGAGGAGGAATTAAAGAACCTTTTAATGAGGGTGAAAGAGGAGAGTGCAAAATATGGCCTGAAGTTCAACATCAAAAAAACTAAGATCATGGCCACTGGTCCCATCACCTCCTGGCAAATAGAAGGGGAAGAAATGGAGACAGTGAGAGATTTTACTTTCTTGGGCTCCATGATCACTGCAGATGGTGACAGCAGTCACAAAATTAAAAGACGCCTGCTTCTTGGGAGAAAAGCAATGACAAACCTAGACAGCATCTTAAAAAGCAGAGACACCGCCTTGCCAACAAAGGTCCATATAGTTAAAGCTATGGTTTTCCCAGTAGTGATGTATGGAAGTGAGAGCTGGACCATAAAGAAGGCTGATCGATGAAGAATTGATGCTTTTGAATGATGATCTGGAGGAGACTCCTGAGAGTCCCATGGACTGCAAGAAGATCAAATCTATCCATTCTGAAAGTAATCAGCCCTGAGTGCTCACTGGAAGGACAGATCCTGAAGCTGAGGCTACAATACTTTGGCCACCTCATGAGAAGAGAAGACTCCCTGTAAAAGACCCTGGTGTTGGGAAAGATTGAGGGCACAAGGACAAGGGGATGACAGAGGAGGAGATGGTTGGACAGTGTTCTTGAAGCTACCACCATGGGTTTGACCAAACTGCAGGAGGAAGTGGAAGACAGGAGTGCCTGGCGTGCTCTGGTCCATGGGGTCACGAAGAGTCGGACATGACTAAATGACTAAACAACAACAACAATGCACTATATTGAAGAGAAACACAACCTAGGAGACCAGCCCCAGGAGAGCTGACTGAGAGATGTAGCCTGGCTGGAGAGGTTTGTTGCTATTCTATGCAGGCTCTCGGGCCTCATGAGAAGTATCTTCTGTTAAACCATTCACTCACCTTGTAGGGAGTCTCTACATTAAAGACCTAAGGACAACACAGATAGCACTGTCCCTTCTTATCAGCAGCTGGTAGTCAGCTTCCTCTGGTCTTGAAGGTACTATGCAGCCATCAGAAGCAGTAGCTGCTGCTATTAGGAAATGAGAGCTTACTGAATCTAGTCCTGCATCTTGTTCTCACAGTAGCCAACCAGAAGCCTGTCTAGGCAAAGCATAGGCACCATGACTAGTAGCCATCAAGAGCCTTCCCCATGAATTTGTCTAATCCTCTTTTAAAGCCATATAGGTTAGTAGCCAGTTTGCTCAAGCTGACTTCCAAGTATGTAGAGAATTTCTCCTATCAAATATTAAGGGTGACTTGGCTTGTATAAATGTGACACGTAGTGTGTTCGTTTATCTGTCCTACTTAAACTAATATTGCTATGTAGGTTATAAAGATCAAGGCATTGTGTATGCTTCTGAACTCTGAGCCTTATTCCTTGAGTCAACAGGCATGGCGCTGGGATGTACGAATCCATAATACCTGTTAGATGTCAGTGAGCTGTTTTTCAACTCTATATTTCATCATTAAACTAGCTAAGCTATAACTATTTATTACTCATTTGCCTTTGAACAATGGAATTGCCTGTAATTTGCAGTTCTTTAACTTTGTTTGTTTGTTTTGAAGATTTATGCCCCACCTGTTAACCAGTGATCCTAAAAAGGGGGGAATGTGAAACTTGACTGGAGTGAGAGGCAGATAGAAAACAAACTAACACACATGCACACATTTTATTACACACATTTGAACACAAAACCACAACAAAATGTTACAGTGTAGAGTGTTCCTGTTCAGAATTCCAGCCATTCCATAACTTCGCCCTCCTCAATTCATGGCTGCTCTCAATCTTCATTGATCTCTTTTTGGGAGGTTTCCCTACCCCCTAAGGGTTTTTCCCCTAAAGTTTTTCATACTTCCCCAAGCCTGCTGTTGCTTCTCTTGTGAATGACACTCATCTTTGAACATTGATAATGAAGGGAATGATGATTAATCATGCTGCGTGTACATCACCTGAATTGCCCTATGCTTGATGACTCTGCCAAATACATTGGGTGATACAAAAGTTCTTTCTGTGTTGATTCATACAAACGATTACCTGATGGTAGTGTCTGAACAAATTCATAAATCACAAAGTAGGATGAATAATCTGCCTAAGATGGGGTTGGTTTGTTTTTGACAAGTTGTGACTTTGGAAATTGTCTAAATGTAAATAATGATAATGATAGCTATGTCGTTGGATGCCCTTGGCAGTGTAACCTTATTCACATCTACTCAGAAGCAATCTCCATCAAGTTTAATGGGATTTACTCAAAGGGACGCAGGCGGCGCTGTGGGTAAAACCTCAGTGCCTAGGACTTGCCAATCACATGGTCGGCGGTTCGAATCCCCGCGGCGGGGTGAGCTCCCGTCTTTCGGTCCCAGCTCCTGCCCACCTAGCAGTTCGAAAGCACCCCTAAGTGCAAGTAGATAAATAGGTACCGCTTTATAGCGGGAAGGTAAACGGCGTTTCCGTGTGCTGTGCTGGTGCTGGCTCGCTTCGTCACGCTGGCCACATGACCCGGAAGTGTCTCCAGACAGCGCTGGCCCCCAGCCTCTTAAGTGAGATGGGCGCACAACCCTAGAGTCGGACACGACTGGCCCGTATAGGCAGGGGTACCTTTACCTTTACCTTACTCCAAGGTCAGTGTGTAGGATCGCAGCTTTAAAGTTTAGTGGTCAAAGGATCACATGATTAAGGGGGTTTTAGGTTTGTGCCTCTTAGACATCACCCCACCGCATCATATTTCTAATCAACCTTGCATTAGAAGTTTTCTTATTTTTTTAAAAAAAAGTCCAAAACTTCACTGGGCATTTAAGCCCTTAGGCATGCCTAAATAGCTCTTTGGGTCCTTGCCAAGGTCCTGGAAAGCTGTAATACTTCCCAATTAGCAAAATAAACAAATTCTCTCCTCTCTGTGCTCTCAGCAGGCAGCTGGATTAATTTACATTAGCTTTCATTTTAATGAGTTCCATGTGTATCTGTGCCGCATGTTTTCTGAACGGAGTCTTCTTGTTTCAAAGAGAAGAGTTGGGTACATACACAGTAAAATCATGATTAAAAAAAACCACAAGATGTTATTGGAACACTTATTGTTAGTATGGATGGTCTGTTGTGATTTGTAAAATATTCTAAACTTCTCACTGTTCCGTGATTGAACACTCAAATCACAGCACACACATTGCTTAATTTCTCATGGGGAAGATTGATGATTTGGAATACCAATAATTGATTTTTAGTTTTCTTTTGGTAAGTTAGCCATATGCATTGCAGTTCAGGGATCCAACCTTTAAAATGTGTTTCTAGTTAATTGGGGAAGTGTCATAGCTCAGTGGCAGAACATTTCCCCATGTTCCATCCCCAGTATATTCAGGTAAAGAATATCCCCAGAGTGAAACCCTGGATAATCTCTTCCAGTCAGTGTAGACAATTCCCAAACTTAAAGGACCAGTGTTCTGATTGAGTATAGGGCAGCCTCTTATGTTCCTTCTATGAGCTCTGCACTTTATTGTTATCCTCTGACTAAGCAGGATTCAGAACCCTGCAAGCAAATGTGTTTTATTTCCATATGAAATAAAACACATGAAAGTCAGCTTTGAAGGAAGCCAGTCAACCAACTAACCAAGGGCCAGGGCAGGTACGGTACTCTCTGTACAAATCTAGGGGTTTATAAAACCCTTCCTATCTTTATTTCTTTTGGGGGGGTAGTTATACAGGGTGATATCCAACATTAATCAAACTCAGAAAAGACCTATTGAAATCAAGACAAATAACTCAAGACAACTGATTCCAATCGGTCCACTCTGCATGTGATTTAGTTAGATATCATGCAGTTTTTCAGAAGATAATAGCCATTTATATGGCACACATATTCCACAACTTTCACAAATAGGCTCCGGTCAAGCCTTAAAATTCCCAGTGTTCCTTCCACAAAGCACCTGTCAGCAAAGTATTCTGCATTCTACCACTTCTCTGGTGTTTCATATCTGTTTCATTCTGCCACTCTAGGGGATCTATTTTATTGATTTTTAACAACTTTGTTTTGTTTTATTAAACAAGCCAGCTTGACCACCTTTTAAAAACTGAATTGGGGTGTGTTCTACAACATTTATGTATGTAAACATTACAAGAACATCTCCAGAAGACACAAAATTTGAGTATTATGCACATCTGTAGCAAATCTTAACATTCTAGATCAGGCATCCCCAATCTCGGCCCCCCAGATGTTTTGGGACTACAACTCCCATCATCCCTGACCACTGGTCCTGTTAGCTAGGGTTGATGGGAGTTGTAGTCATAAAACATCTGGAGGGCCGAGTTTGGGGGTGCCTGTTCTAGATGAATGTGTTTCCTTCCTATGATTATATTTTTTAAAAAATAGAATGAATCATTCTAATTTCATTCATAGCGGTTAATGCAGGTTGAAGGATGAAATAAGATAATAATGTTGTGAAGGTTATCTGCAATTTTAGGATGCCGTTGAGAGATTTTCTAGAATCTGAATTAGGAAGGCAACTTGCTTTGTCCTCCATCACTCTATGAGACTATGTCCTGAAGAACATGGCCAGAAACTGAGAATTAGATGGGATTTGTCATTGATTTCAGTGGGCTTAAGCACATGGAGCCCTTCTTTGAAATGTGCCCAACATTGACTGGTCCACAGAATCTAGTCTTGCACTGTTTCCTCATCTTAAATTTCCCATGAGGAATACATATGGATTAGTTTCACTTCTGTAAGTCCTTGTTTGCAATACTCATTATCTTTGTGATTTATTTGTGAGAAGAAGCAGAGGGAAGAAAAACCCAACTAATTCGTACCAGATAGAGGTAAATTGAATTGATCCTTTTTGCCTTGCTTTGGGATATGATATGAAACACAGCTTTTGTTTCATTATTTATGTGGAATAACATGGTAGAATGCCCAAAGTAGCACACCACGTCAGAATTCCTTTAATGTGTGGCTTAATATTTATGAGTTTTGCTGAAAACGTGATTACTCAAGGGATTGGGCATCTGAATGTAAATTTAGATGGAAGTGTCCTTACAGGGCTTACCTATACAGTCAGTATCAAGAGGTGGTTCTCTCAAGGTTACTATCCTGGGCAGCAGTTCTCTTTCTAGATTTTGGAATAGTTCAGCCATTTATCCTGAGCAGTTATCTAGAGTTTCTTCCTCAGAGATCACTTCCTGTACGAGAGATCAGTACTGCATTTATATAGCCAAAAAAGGATCCCTAATTTGCAGCTCCTGCCCATCCTTTTACTCATTCCAACATCTGATTTATCCCCTTAAATGTAAATGCAAGTGCATTAGTAGCTCAAAGCGAATACAAAGGTTTGTGCCGCAGAGCAACTGTTCACATACTGTGCCTCAGACATGCAGAAAACGAGGACTGGGGTAGTATTAAATCAAAATGCCTTATTATCTAGGGAAGCAGACAGAGAAAGGCTATGATTGACACTTCATGCATTCCTTATGGCACAGTATTTCTTGCCTTGATTCAGAACAGAATTCATTTTGCAATGCAAGTATTTGCAACCATTCAACAAACAGGTGAAAAGCGTTTCAAAAACTGAAGTGTTAGGCCGCTGCTGTCTTTTCACTAGTACCCCTTTAAATGTGTTTGTGGGAGTTGGAGTTATTGGTTTGTGTTGGTTGTTGTCCCTGTCCTTGTGCTTCTTTTTATCGCTTTTGTCTTCTGTGTGTTTATCTTGTATTTTTATGTTGTGAACTGGCCTGTTTAGCTCAGTGAAATGTGCATAGGAGAATTTGCCTCTGGATTGTGCCCCCTGTCCTGCAGCCAGCTGCCTTTCCTGCAGATTTGTTGTCGATGGTGCATCACACCGCCAGACTAGCAGAAAAGACAGGCTATAAAGTTTATGGGTAGAGGAAGCTATAAATCCCCAGAGCCCGCTCACTCTTTTTAAAAGTTCTGATGTTAACAAATAATTTGGAAAAGTGTCAAGGTCCCTTTCAACTTCTAAAGTCCAGCAAGCTGTAGCGTGTGTTCACAGTACAGTGGTACCTCAGGTTACATACGCTTCATGTTACATACACTTCAGGTTACATACGCTTCCAGTTACACACTCCACTAAGCCAGAAATAGTGCTTCAAGTTGAGAACTTTGCTTCAGGATAAGAACAAATCGTGCTCCGGCGGCGCGGCAGCAGCAGGGGGCCCCATTAGCTAAAGTGATGCTTCAGGTTAAGAACAGTTTCAGGTTAAGTATGGACCTCCAGAACGAATTAAGTACTTAACCCAAGGTACTACTGTACCACCTTAGAGGACAATGAAGTTATCCTCCCCACCGTGCATTTCACAGCTCTTCTACCCTAGCTGTTCACATCAGCACGACTTCATTCGTGTCAGATTCATTCCTGTTTATGTACACATCACAGCTGAATAAAGAGCATGAAATCCACTCTCGACTCCAAGTATATTTCATCTACCCTATGCAAAACTGGTGAAATCTTGGCTAGAGACAAATTAGGAACGGCTTAAGGACTTACTGGTGTGAATCTGGTTTGAGAAGCAATGCATCAAGTATTTTATAACAAAGAACAGGCTACTTGCCCATATTAGATAATGTGTTAATACAGATTAAAAACCCAGCGCTGGAAATGCAGTGAGTACACAATAAACAGGAGTGCGAACACAGCCATGCTATCTGTATGCAAGGCAGAGCTTAGCATCCCTTTCCCATGTTGCTATGCAGGTCGACTGCATAAATACAATCTGCCAGCTTTGTGTCTGTAGTACTACAGGTCACTCAATTAATGCTTCATGGGTTCTTTAAAAATTGAAAGTTTGGGTAGGGTGGTACTTCTGAGATGTCAAAAGAGAAAGAAAGTGTAACTTCATTTTCCAGCTGCACTTCCCTGTTTACCTGGGGGTGGGGGAATGGAGGTGCTTCCCAGCTGAGGTTTGCTCTTTGGAACGGATCAAGGAGTCAGCAAGGTCAGTGAAGCTCTGTGGCAGCAGCACCACAGCTCTAGGCCAGCTTTACCAGCCCAGAGTTCTCCCGACCTTGTCACCTCATTCCCAACCCAACAAGCACAGTGCTGCCACTGCCTCCGCCCGCCAGCTTCACTATCCCATTGGGCTTGGTTGCCCACAGTAGTCTGGTAACATTCTCTCTGTAATCGTAGACAATGTCCCGTGGAAATAGCACTATGTCATGACATAACATAATTCCCAGAGGGGTTCCTGGAGAGAGAGACACGTCATCATTCTATGACATTCTGTTCCAAATTACAGAATTCCTGGCTTCCTCATCTTAAGAGAAGCACATCCCTGAAAGTTTCTGCAAAATTAGTTGCACCTGAATGTCACTAATATTAGTAAAGGTAAAGGGACCCCTGACCATTAGGTCCAATCGTGACCGACTCGGGCAGCAGTGCTCATCTCGCTTTATTGGCCAAGGGAGCCAGCATACAGCTTCCGGGTCATGTGGCCAGCATGACTAAGCCACTTCTGGCGACCCAGAGCAGCGCACGGAAACACCATTTACCTTCCTGCTGAAGCGGTACCTATTTATCTACTTGCACTTTGACGTGCTTTTGAACTGCTAGGCTGGCAGGAGCTGGGACCAAGCAACGGGAGCTCACCCCATCACTGGGATTCGACCGACCTTCTGATCGGCAGGCCCTAGGCTCTGTGGTTTAACCCACAGCGCCACCCGCATCCCTCTGTAACTAATATTAATCCCCCAAAAAAAACTTTCACTGGGGATGAACTCAAGTGGAGGATATTACAAAACTACTCAGCAAACACAGAAAGCAAGGAATACTATTTCTAAAAAAGTTGACACTGTCCCAGTTTCTGTTTATCTCCTGTGGAGAAGTCCCAAGCTTCTGTTCACATTCTCATCAAATACACTTGTATACAGTAATTGTTTTTCTTGACTATGATTAGGCTACATTACTTACACATTGAAACACAGCAAATTTCTCCTTGGACTGTTTTACTCGCAATTGCACCACATGTTTACCCACCAAGGACTATCATCAGCAAGTTTCCTTTTCCCTTTATTAGTATTTTTAAAATAGTATTGTTATGTATGTTCTTCCTTTTTGTTGTCTTAGCTTTATTTCAAAATAAATTTCATTTAAAAACACTTTAGATTTCACATATTCTAACAAAGCATTTGCTATATAAACTAAGACTCAAGGAGGAAGAAAATGAGATATTGCTAGAGGGTGGTTGTTTTTTAGTTCCAGAGCAACCAGATCAAACTGGCTTTTCAGCTCTGTTGTGACTTCTGCAAAATCGTGACCAACCAGTGACCCTGATTCTTCGTGGCATCTATTCTATGGCAGAAAAGAAAAAACCTGAACTTCTTACCTGCCTATTTATGAAGTGACATTTTGTTCTTCTCTTTAGTACTCTCTGCTTTTTGTTAGCCTTGGGGCCATGTAATGATCAGTGGTGTTGCACTGTATCTATATATAGCTAAACCATTTAGCCATTAAAAAAGCCTTAAGGAAAAAAGTTTGAAGGAAACCTTTTGTGTATTCTGCTGCTGTTCATCACAGCATGTCTTCATTTTGCCAGTTACTTCTGCTTTGATTGGATTAGACATAAATATTTAACCGCTAATGCCCAGTGTATAATTTCTGAAATGAAATTTGCAAACGGGTCTCTCATCCTGCAATTAAGTCCTGTTGTGAAAAAGCAAGCCACAGGATTCTGATTAACAAGAAGTAGTGGCAGTAGGTTGTAAAACCACGGTAAAAATCAAACATTAAAAACTTCCATATACAGGGCTGCCTTCAGATATCTGCTAAAAGTCAGGTAGCTGTTTATTTCCTGCCCACAGGGCAGGTGCAACTACCGAGAAGGCCCTCTGCCTAGTTCCCTGTACAGGTCCGCCTTTTCTATTTGGCTTAGTGGCGCCCTGCGCCACAGCACCTGCCCATCAGGGTCACTGGGCTCAGGCGCCCAGCAACGGGAGTCCGGGAACAGCTACTCATTCGGGGCGGTGAGCAAGGCGCTGGCCACCGCTGCAGCCGGGAGCAGAGTGTTATGTACTGAAGTTCTCACTCTGGGCCAGCAGGGGGATACTGTAGATAGTTTTCACTCAGGTCCACATATGCAAATAAGGGATTGAAAGTGACATTCAGTGATTGGATAGTTACAGAAAATGGTTACTGTTGCGTTGTACTGGAGCTCTATATAAGCAGGCTGACTGAGCCCTTCAGTTCAATTCTGTTCTTGCCTGTGAATAAACAAGAGCTGTTTGAAGAATCGCTGTGTCGTCTGATATGTTCACCCACAACTTAACACAGAGAATCCCTCTGCTCGCTGCAAAGCGGCTCCCCATCCCGCTCCTTACCTGGCTCGGCTCCACAGCCTTGGGCAGGCGCTGCAGAGGTGTGGGCAGCTCCATCCTCAACCCTGTGGCCAGCTCCAGCAGCCAGGCTCGGCTCCCTGCACGCTCCCGTTTAAAAGACACAAGCTCAACCCCTCCAAAAGGACCCCCACCCAAACCCACAACACAGCAGCAACCTCCTTCCTCCTCCTCCACTCCCAAATCTTGTGCATCGGGGGGGTGTCTCCCCCTTGCAATAGATGGAGGTGCTGTGCAGAGAATGGATTAAAAAATAATCACATCACTATGTATTTTGGGGCATTGGGTGTGTGTGTGTGTGTGTGTGTTGGTGTTATGAAGACTCGTTACTTCCTGTGCCCGAGCAGACTGGGCAGTCCTTGCGCTACTGTGTCTAAGGGCCTCCACTGGGCAGCCAATGGGTTTACACGTTGTGGGGGGCAATAAAAGGAAATAGTAAAGTGGCCTGCCTCACAAAACTTGCTTTGCACAGGGGGAGCGCCGTGTGCTCTTTGTGCCTTGTCCCAGAGGAAAAACTCCCTAGGGACAGATCCTACCCTCCCACCCAAAAAATAAATCTGCCTTTCCAATTTAAATATCAAATGCTTGCTTCTGGAGCATGATATTGGTCCTCTGTGTGAGGTGTGGAATAAAGGAGTTCTAGAAAGGGGAGGAGGCGTTTGAGCAGCTTCTATCATACAATTGTTTTTACTCTATTAAGGGGCCAGATTTGGGGGGGGCGGGACACATGTATACCGTATTTTCCGCCCCATAGGACACACCAGCCCATAGGACGCACCTAGTTTTTGGGGGGGGAATAAAGGGGGGAATTTATTTTTCCCCCCCAGGTGCTCTGCGCTAATCCCGAAGCTTGGGGCATGCGGAGCCCAAGCTTCTGACGACTTCGCGCGGCTCTCCCACAGCTAGCGGAGCGCTGCGCTAATCCCGAAGCTTGGGGCATGCAGAGCTCAGCGCGCCCCAAGCTTCTGACTGCCGGCAAGGTCTCCGCTAGCTGTGGGAGAGCCGCGTGGCTCTCCCATGGCTAGCGGAGCGCTGTGCTAATCCCGAAGCTTGGGGCGTGCGGAGCTCAGCGCACCCCAAGCTTCTGGGTGCAGGCAAGCTCTCCGCTAGCCCTGGGAGAGCTGGGTCTCCCACAGCTAGCGGATAGCTTCCTGAAGCCTGGAGAGCGATAGGGGTCGGTGCGCACCGACCCCCTCGCTCTCCAGGCTTCAGCGAAAGCCTGCACTTGCCCCATAGGACGCACACACATTTCCCCTTCATTTTTGGAGGGGGAAAAGTGCGTCCAAAGGGCGAAAAAACCATAGGGTATGTGTTTGTATGTGTGTATATAGAGGTTGCCCCAGCACATGGCATTTCATTTCTTTCTGACCATGCTGCTTACAGCCTATCTCAGCAGGAATATCTGTCCCCTAATGCTCATAACTACCTCCCAGAACATTAACCCCCACCTCTAACCCATGAAGCTTTTATCAACTTAAACCCTTAGTTTTCATCTCTTCCTGAGTTTTGTAACTTGATTTGAGTATAGTCTTACATGGTTACCATCCTCTTTGGACTCAGCTACAATCAGTCAAAAAACAGCTTTGTATGTGTTATAAACGTGCAGGCATAAATGGTATATTTGCCTGCTGATGTGACGTTGAGACTAAAAATTAACTGAAACTCATTCTTTATTACCTTCAACTGGATTCTTAATTGTGGATTATGAATACACCTTGGCTGGAGTGGTTTTAAAAAAGATTGAGTTTGGTTTTCAAAGAACGTATAAAGTACATATTCTTATAGATAAGTTGGAATTTTAAAGTTTGGAACGGTCTAGGGAAGCTGAAATATTGATAAGGACTGGATATGCCTGTGTCTTTTTGAAAGGAGAAACTATTTCTACAAAGATCGCTGGGAAGGTGGTGCCAGCATGTCAGAGCCCTTAAAGTCCTAAAGTTGGAAGCCAGGTGTGCTTATAAAAATGCTTGGAGAGATAAATTGAAACTTTAAAGTTTGGGAAAGGTCAGAGAGGTTGAAACATCAAAAGGACTGCATATGTCTATATTTTGCTGAAAAGAGAAACTATAAGGATCTTCAGTTTGCAACTCCTCATAGACATTTCAAGAGAATTGGATGAGTGAGAACTATCTACTCTTCCCATCCTGCGGTTCCCAGCAACTGGTTTCAGAAGCATCACTGCCTCCGATCGTGGAGGCAGAGCAGAGCCATCCTGGCTGGTAGCCATGGGAAACCATCTCCTCCATGAATGTGTCTCGTCTTCTTATGAAGCCATGCAGATTGCCTCCCACACATTTTGTTTGGCCTGAGACATTTTTCTGCCTGTGGCAACAGAGAATCCTAGAATTGTAGGACTGAAGGGACCTCAAGGGTCATCTAGCCCACATACCCCCCTGAAATGGAAGAAGGCAGCACACACATTCACTGGTTCCATGGACAGAATCCAAGTGGAGGGGTGGCTGGGTTTTATTCTGGCTCCAACAACTCTGGGAGTTGATGTGATTTCAAAATTTGCAGAGAACAAAGTTAGGAAAATGGGTTTTAAGTGCTTATGCACTTAAAGTAAATAAACCAGAAAATAACACTTGAAACTGTAAGTATCTTATTTTTTCTTCTTTTAATAATTTCAATTGGTGGTGGGGGGGTGACAAAAAAAATTCTGCACCGGGGTACCACCTGACCTTGCTATGCCATTGGGTCTACAACTTTGGGAAAGGGGGGGGCATTGGAGGGATCTTTGCACCACAGCGCCGTCCCTGTCCCTGTAGCCTCACTTCTGCACCCACCAGAAGGCCCTTGGATCTGGATATCAGTGTCTGGGCTGAATGATGTGGTGGAGACACTCCTTCAGGTATACAGAGCTGAAGCCATTTAGGTCAGCACCAATGTACTGGAAATGTACTGGAAGCCAATGCAGGAAATGTACTGGAAATGTACTGGAAGCCAATGCAGATCTTTTGGGACTGGTGTTGTATGGTCCTGTCGGCCACTCCCAGTCTGGCAGCCACATTCTGGATTAGTTGTAGTTTCTGAGTCACCTTTAAAGGTAGCCCCATGTTGACCACATAGCAGTAGTCCAAGCACGAGATAACCAGCACATGCACAACTCTGGTGAGACAGTGCACAGGCAGGTAGGGTCTCAGCTGGCATACCAGATGGAGCAGGTAGATAGTTAGTTGCCCTGGACAACGAAAGCTACTTAGTCCTATAAGACTTCAAGCCAGGATTCTGCCCCTTCAGGATTTCTCCAGATGCCAGCTG
Organism: Podarcis melisellensis; assembly: GCF_964234715.1. Taxonomy (NCBI): domain Eukaryota; kingdom Metazoa; phylum Chordata; class Lepidosauria; order Squamata; family Lacertidae; genus Podarcis; species Podarcis melisellensis. Next base: position 43,914,208 of record NC_138530.1, on the reverse strand, counting down.
AGTGCTGGGTGACAAAGCAATCCCAGACACTTGCTGTGACATACTCTAATCTTATGAACCTGGATTCTATGGGGCTCTTCCTGCTTCATACTGCATATTGTTCAGCCCCTCATGGCTTATGGCAGGGGTTGCCAACATGGTACTCTTTCAACTGTTGTGAACTACATCTATCACCTCTGATCATTGGTCAGGCTGGCTGCAACGGATGGAAGTTGTAGCCCACAGCATCTGGAGTGTACCACATTAGTATGGCCTGGCCTATTGTATGCTCAGGTTCCCATCTAGCTGTAGATAGATACCTCTTTTTCCTGCTTGTGTGTGCTGCATTGCACTAAAATGCACTGTTTAAACAACCTGAATTCTTCTCTTGATTTTTTATTGCACATTAGCAATTGCCAGCAATTATATCCTATTTCACAGGTTCCAACAGGGTAGAATAATAAGAGAGTGCAGTTCCTAGACCATGGGTAGGCAAACTTAAGGCCTGGGGGCAGGATCCGGCCCAATCACCTTCTAAATCCGGCCCGGGATTATTATTTTTTACATGAGTAGAATCTGTGCTTTTATTTAAAATGCATCTCTGGGTTATTTGTAGGGCATAGGAATTCATTCTCCCCCCCCCCAATATAGTCCGGCCTCCCACAAGGCCTGAGGGACAGTGGACTGGCCCCCTGCTGAAAAAATTTGCTGACCCCTGCCCTAGACATTTGAAGTTGAATGAAGAAGGTTGGGTTTCCTGCATGAGATAAATAAATCGAGTCTCAGAGCATTTTGCTTCCTCCTTGTCCTCCTTTTTTCTGATGGAGATTGAACTGACTTTCAGCAGCTTGCCAGTTATGGTGGTTTGTGATCTAGCTGGACCTAATGACCAATGAGGCTCAATGAAGAGTTATGACATCAGGTAGTTAGTGGCACACACTTGCCTGCCTGAGAAGCTGCATGTCAAGGCCAGTCACCACTTCTCATTCACCTAAGCAACACTTCAGATCATGCAGCTGGCATTTTCTCAAAGCATTAACATCAGAGAATACTGTACAACTGAGAAGAAGACAAGACAAGGAGCATTAGAGCGTGTGGAAAGGAGATTTTGCTGCGTCCCATCCATCTCATGAAACAGAATGTCTAGGAAAAAAACTCAAGATGATATTTCCAACAACATTCCTGATGGAGCCGATTTCAAAAATCTACTGAAACTGTTTCAGAAATTAGTTGATCAGACAGTTGCTCAGAAAAGGGATGAAAGATTAGGCTTGTATATAAAAGATGCTGGTAAGTAATCCGGTTGTACACGCAGAGGGGTGGAATTTGGGGTGATAAATGGATTTACCCTGCAGAATGAATTAAGTCACCCTAGAAAGGAGACTACCATTTCTCCCTTTCTTGCTCAAAACTTTCTCTAATATTGGGACCCAGGAAGCCAAAGATCCCTGCTGTACTATTTCATAAATAGCGAGACAGAAAAGGGATTCCAAATGAAAATGAAGACAAAACTAAATTCTCCAAACACTGATGATGATGGATTGCAGCACGAGGTGATGGTTGGAAAAGTATCGAAAAGAGCTGTGCTGATGTGTTAGCTTTTGTCTTCTTTTCTTTCATTGCAGAGGAAATTGATTACGATAAATTCTTTGCTGAAGTCCAGAGGCTGTTTGGTACAGATGTGAAGCCACAAGATGTTAAAACCTTCTATAGAAAGATTAGCAACAATCCTGATGGGCGGATGGAATGGTGCGAGGTAGATACGTGTTAATAATAATAATAATTTATACCCAGCCACTCTGGGTGGCTTCCAACAAAATACTAAAAACACAATACAGCATTAAACATTAAAACTTCCCTAAACAGGGCTGCCTTCAGATGTCTTTTAAAAGTAAGATATAGTTGCTTATTTCCTTGACATCTGATGGGAGGGCATTCCACAGGGCAGGCGCCACTACCCAGAAGGCCCGCTGCTTGGTTCCCTGTAACCTCACTTCTTGCAGTGAGGGAACTCAGTGTCTGGGCTGAACGATGGGGGTGGAGACGTTCCTTCATGTATACAGGACCGAGGCCGTTTGGGGCTTTAAAGGTCAGCACCAACACTTTGAATTGTGCTCTGAAACGTAGTGGTGTTGCTGTTTGCAGTGCATAAATGTGTCTTGAGCTCAGCCCTAGGTCAAACCAATCCAATCTTCATTCTCACATATGAAACCATTTACAAGAAAGATAATGCTGATACGCTTTTACTATTACTACTGACACAAGATACCACCCTAAGTTAAACCGTAGCTTAGCTGATGTCCCACACTGACCTTAAAAACCAAGGGAGGAGCAAAGGCCATGTAAGTGCCTCTTCAGGAGCCAGCACAGTCATGGTAAGTTGCTGTTTGGTTTACTGTGACATGCGAACAGGCCATTATAATAAGGTTACCAGATTTTTTTTCAAAGAATCCAGGGACACTTTTTTTAAAGAAAGAGGAGTCAGTTAGCCAGGTGGCTGGGCGCTCTCGTTCCTGGCTCGATTTGGGTCATGGTGTGTGTGTGTCAGCAGTTCCCCCTTGGCAGTGGCAGCGGCAGTCTCAGCAGCCCAGAGCCAGCCTGGTAGCACAGTTGGCTCTGGCTGGCCTCAGGAGCTGCCCGCTGCCGTGGCACCCGCCATTTTGCCTTGCTGGAAGTCCCTGTATGATGTGTCTTGTGCCCTTGGAGCAACCGCACAACATTCATTCCCTACTAATATATCTACAACACTTAAAATATAAATCCGGGGACATTCCGGGGACAGATTTTGTCTGGGGGCAGATTTGTAAATCCGGGGACTGTCCCCAAGAAACGGGGACATCTGGTAACCATATATTATAATGAAGGAGTTGGTGGGGTGAGACCATGGGGATCAGGAAAGGTTTTACTAAGTGAGGCAGTGAGGATGAGAGGGAGCTATCTTCTTGGGCAGGAGGCTGTCCCAGCACAGAGAATGAACCAATTTTTTTGCCCTTGCAAGTGTTTTGATCAAGTTTCTCCTGCATTCCTACTTATGGAACAAGAAGAACCCAAGGAGGATAGCAGCTCAAGCGAATGATTGAAGGGCTTGCAATCTGTTCAACATTGCACCCGCAGTAGATCATCTCCTCTGTGACTGAAACAATGCATAGTTAGCTCCTAAATAATTGGAGGAGTTGCCTTTTATAAGGAGACTGAAGTGGGCTTTGTGACCATGAAAAGCACTTCATCAGGAAAGTGAACTCTTGACAATTTCTGCTTAACTGATGTTCCAGGGAAGCGCATGAATTCATTTTTTTTTTTTTATAAAAATTTTTATTAAGATTTTTTACAGATACATATTTAACAAACAAAATAGGTTTCATAACATCTTTTCATTCTATTGCGGACTCCCTCACGTCTCCCGCTTCCACTCTCATCATTAAAAACGAATTTTTCCAAGCAAATTATCATCTTGTTTATACTCTTAAGTGCAATGTTTAGGTTAAACTCAAAGAAAAAATTATAATTTAATGGTAGACAGTTATTTCTGCTCTGGCTTCCTTGTTAGGATTCAACCAAATTACAATACTTTTGTAAATAAATCTTAAATTTCTTCCAGTCTTCTTCAACCCTCTCCTCTCCCAGGTCGCGGATTCTGCCAGTCATCTCAGCCAGTTGCATATAGTCCATCAGCTGCATCTGCCATTCTTCCAGTGTTGGTAGATCTTGTGTTTTCCAGCTCTTAGCAATAAGTATCCTTGCCGCCGTTGTAGCGTACATAAAAAATGTTCTATCCTTCTTTAACACGTTCTGGCCGACCATGCCCAGAAGGAAGGCCTCTGGTTTCTTGGTGAAGGTATACTTAAATACCTTTTTTAACTCATTATATATCATTTCCCAAAAGGCCTTCACTTTAGGGCAGGTCCACCAGAGGTGAAAGAATGTTCCTTCATTTTCCTTACATTTCCAACATTTGTTATCAGACGAATGGTATATTTTAGCCAATTTCACTGGGGTCATGTACCATCTATATATCATTTTCATTACATTTTCCTTCAGAGCATTACATGCTGTGAAGTTCAGCCCGGTAGTCCATAACCTTTCCCAGTCCTCAAACATAATGTTGTGCCCAATATCCTGGGCCCACTTTATCATAGCCGATTTAACCAATTCGTCTTGTGTGTTCCATTTCAGCAGCAAGTTATACATTTTTGAAAGTACCTTAGTCTTAGGTTCTAGCAGTTCTGTCTCCAGTTTCGATTTCTCCACCTGGAATCCTAACTTTTTATCAATCTTAAACACTTCCTTAATCTGAGCATAGTGTAACCAGTCTCGCACTTTATCTTTCATTTTCTCTAAACTCTGCAGTTTCCAATTGTCTCCATCCCTTTCTAGTATTTCCCAATATTTTGGCCAATTGGCCTCCATATTGGGTCTTTTTCGGGCCTTGGCCTCCAAAGGTGACAGCCACCTCGGTGTTTTGTTTTCTAATAAGTCTTTGTATCTTGTCCAGACATTAAATATTGCTTTTCTGACAATATGGTTCTTAAAGACCTTGTTGATCTTAACCTTGTCATACCATAAATATGCATGCCATCCAAATGCATTGTTAAAACCTTCCAAATCCAACACATCCGTGTCCTCCAGAAGTAGCCAGTCTTTTAGCCAGCAGAAAGCTGCGGCTTCATAGTACAACTTTAAGTCTGGCAGGGCAAAGCCCCCTCTTTCTTTTGCGTCCGTTAATATCTTAAACTTAATTCTGGGCTTTTTGCCCTGCCAGACAAATTTGGAGATATCTTTCTGCCACTTCCGGAAGCACTCCGTTTTATCTACAATCTGCAATGTCTGAAACAAAAATAACATTTTTGGCAATACATTCATCTTAATAGCAGCTATTCGACCTAACAATGAAAGTTTCAGTTTTGACCAGCTATCCAAGTCTCTCTTAATTTCAGACCAACATTTTTCATAATTATCTTTAAACAGACTCAAATTCTTTGCTGTTATGTTTACCCCTAGGGGAAGCGCATGAATTCAGCTGATAAAGGCAATTCTTATAATTCACACCATTCATTTTCTGGCTGCTGACTAACTTTATGCTGCTTCAGCTCACGGAATAGTAATCACTGGAAAGTAGCCTGTGGTTTTTGGTGAGGCTTTTCTGAGTGGGAAGGGGGATGATGTTACGAACAACAAGTGAGAATATTACCAGTTCAGCCATGCTATATACATAGCACACCGGCTCCAGGGTTATGGGATACATGTGTCTCAAACCACAACTCCCAGCAGTGTATCTTCGGCACTGCTCCGACTTTGCTCTTGTAGAATCGTAGAATCTTAGAGTTGGAAGGGACCCAAGGGTCATCTAGTCCAACTCCCTGCAATGCAGGAATCTCAGCTAAAGCATCCATGACAAATGGCCACCCAACCTCCGTTCAAAAATCTCCAAGGAAGGAGAGTCCACCATCTCTCATGGGAATCTGTTCCACTGCCAAATGGCTCTTACTGTCAGGAAGTTTTTCTGAATGATTAGTTGGAATCTCCTTTCTTGTAACTTGAAGCCATTGGTTCGAGTCCTACCCTCCAGAGCAGGAGAAAACAAGCATGCTTCCTCTTCCATGTGACAGCCCTTAAGATATTTGAAGATGGCTATCATATATCTCTTCCCACTCTCCTCTTTTCTACACTAAACATACTCCGCTCCTTCAACCGTTCCTCATAAGGCTTAGTTTCCAGACCCTTGATCATCTTGGTTGCTCTCCTCTGCACACGTTTCAACATCCTTCTTTAATTGTGGTACCCAGAATTGGACACAGTATTCCAGATGTAGTCTGACCAAGGTGGAATAGAGTGGTACTATGACTTCCCTTGATCTGGGCATTATTTTGTCATGGTACTTGCCTGTATAGAGTACAATCACCTTTTTTCATATTGCTGTCCATGTCAGCCATTTTGTGCTGGCATCCACAATTCTGTTGTCAATATATGAACACTGGTACCTCATTTTTAAAGCGAAGCACTGCTTATAAATATTCATAAACTTTGAATAAAAATGAACTCTACAAGTGGTGTTCCTAAACCATGGCATTTTCCTGCAAAAAGTAGAACCTGTACCCTGGAGTTCTTTCATCGGCTCCTTCTGTTTTTCATGTTTAAAGTATTATGCGGCTGGGGCAATGAAGCTCACAAGCAGCTACAGAAGCACTTGATAGGCTGCTCTCCATAAGGTGGAATTTGATTGGCTCCAGAGGCAATTTGGGGTCCATAAAGTTCTCTTCAGATGAATGTGCTTCTGATTACAGTGCCTTTTTCACCAACTAGATCAGTAGACCGTAGCTAAGTGGTTCATGTATTACACCATTAACCTTTTGAAGGCTGCATTTAAATCATTCTTTTGCCTATAAATCCTTCTTGTCTTCTCTAGGAGAGGAATTTAAAAGAGCGCTTTGCTTCGTTCTTCATGTAAACCTTTGCTAGGAGTAAGAAAAAAATGGGGAGGGAATGAGAAGCTGGAGCCTGCAAGAAAGGGAAAGGCGAGATCTGATCTCTTTCTCCACGGGGTGTGGATATGAGGGGTTTGCCCAAGAAAGGATGCTAAGAGGGAAGTGTTGCGGATTCCTCATACTGTACCTTATTGATATTGCTATATCATGGATTAGATGTACTGTGCAGACAGATTATATATCTGTCATCACAACAATCCTTGGCAATAAGTTCTTACTGACCTGGAACTATGAGTTGTTTCACATATTCACAGTTTGTGCATTGGTTACTGCAATGAACTGCATGTGGGACTTCGGTTAGTGCAGAATGCTGCAGCAAGAATGCTGAAAGGAATCAAACCTTGTTAGCCTTTCACACCTCTGCTCAGGGACCTGAACCAGTTGCCAGTTTACTACTGGGTCAAGTTCAAGGTGTTACTATTAATATATAAAGCCCTTAACAGTTTGGGACCAGTTTACTTGCAAGATCACCTTTCCCCATATATGCCCACTTGACTGCTTCAGTCTGAGCAACTGGCTCTGTTACAGATGACACATCATACCATTTGTAAGAACCTGATATTTCAGTGTGGCAGTACCCACCCTTTGCAACTCCCTGTCTTTTGAGATCAGGCAGCCACCTTCACTGTGCTCTTTTCAGAGCCTGCTAAAAACATCTCGGGTGAACTTGCCTTCTTCCACTTGTGCAACAATAGATCAAAATTATGGTAGAAAACTCGATACGGAATTACAAGAAAATCAAACGACATCTAATACACCATCAGCCATGGAGGTTAAGCATCATTAAAAAATAAGGCACTTTGGCTGGAATGCTAAAAGGCCCTTAGGATTTGGTTACATAGCTGAGAAATGCTCAAGGTTTATCTGTTGAAACCACAGCTAAATTTGCTTTTGAAGACAATGGCCATTTTCCACAAGGGACTGAAATCATGTTTCTGTTTTCCCTGTGTCTGTAAATCAAAGGCAGACCTATACACTGACTAGAAAGCTTTTGAAATGACTTCTTTCTGTAATGAGCCATCCCATATTTTGTGTGCTGAGTCTGATTTTCATTTCAGTCATGCCTGGAACCTAATTTTGGAGTCCTCCTGAAGGCTTTCTCCTGGACAAAAGGAACATAGCTTTTCTCCCCACCCCCATCATCTTGCTTGTTGTTTCTACCAACCATGAACACAGTATGAAACAGTCTAGAGAAATATGTAGGTTCCCAAAGAGGAGACAGCAGTCTCCAGGGAAAAAATTACATATCACTTGGAAAAACAGGCAAATTAATGCCAGTGTACTAGAAGAAGCAAAGATCACCAGTGTCAAAGCAATGATTCTTCAGCATCAACTTTGTTGGACTGGTCATGTTGTTTGGGTGCCTGATTATCGTCTTCCAAAGCAACTACTCTATTCTGAATTTAAAAATGGAAAACATAATGCTGGTGGTCAACAAAAGAGGCTTAAAGACCCTCCCAAGGCAAATCTAAGAAAAATGTAGCATAACACCGACAACTAGGAATCACTGGCCTGCGAGCGCTCAGTTGGAGAACAGCCCTTACCAAAGGTATCATAAACTTTGAAGACGCTTGAACTCCAGACTTGAACTCTCACACATTCACACTAAGCCATGGTTTGACTTAGCATTGCATGAGAAACCAGCTCAGCATATCCTTCTGGGTTCTATCTAATTGTTCAGTTAGCTAAAATTGCCCCTTGATTGCATAAAGATTTTTTTCTTTGTAATATTCTTCTTTGGCCAGATCTTCATAAGCCCTTGCCTCTTGCCCTCCTGTGCCTCAATTATTGGTCCATTCAACTTCCTGACACTTCATCCTGAACAATATGTGCTGTGTGGCAGTGGTGACTGGACAGTTGCCCTTCTATGCCCTCAAGCCTTGTTTTGGAAAATAGAATTTGAATTCAAGATTCCTCTAATTTTGAAAGTTTTTTTTTTTTTTTGCCTTATGTCTGCATAACCCCTTGGGTTCCAATGTTTACACTTTTCTATCTTGCATTAACAGCATTTAGAAGTGATGCATTTGAGAATAAAGATGTCTGTAGTGTTAGCTGTGGAAAAACCCAGAGTTGATCTTTCAGTCTATCACATTCTCTATTGGAGTGCAGCAGTTGTGAGGACACACACATACATAGAGATAAATACAATTGTGGCAAAAGCAGCATATATATATATATATTTAAATACCCTTCTGTCTCAAGTAACCTGGTCCTGAACTGTATAGAACTTGGCCCAGTAGCAGACTGAGTGCCATTGCAAATCCCACAAGCAAGGTGCTACATGCTGTTAATAGTTTGCCCCACAAGCAACCTAACTGTGATGTTCTGTATCAGCTGCAGCCTCCAAACCAACCCCAAAGGCAGTGGCACATAGAGCAGAGTGCAATAATCCAACTGTGAGGCCGGACAGCTGTGGTTGAGCTATCTTGATCCAGGATTGGCTGTAGTTGTCTTACCAACCAAAGGTGGCAAAAGGCACATCTAGCCACATGTGCCTCCAGTGACAGAGCTGGCCTCCTCCTCCCCACCCAACTAGCATGAATCAGCCATGAAAGACAAGGATCCAAAGGTAACGTCATTGGGCACATACTCACAGGCACTCTGTCAATTTCATTAGGCTGCAAAACTTGAAACTGATTGCATAAAACATGGCTTGATGGAGCATTGGAATTCTTGTTTGAGAATGCATCAGTCATGGCATCTAGCTAGCTACAGAGATCGATGACTTCATCCTCAAAATGCCTAACAAGCAACTCTGGGATGGTTTCTAAGGTGTCCTGGGTGCCAAACACTGATATGGACATCAACAGCAATGGACCACCCTGATGATTTATGAGCTCTAGTCATCTTTGTAGTGGGACTTCTGCCACCTGTGTTCTAACCATCATCTGACTACTACTGACTTTTAAATATATGTAGAGTTTTAAATATATGTCATCATTTCTCTATGCAGTTTAGGTTCCTATTAATATTATTATCTGGCTGAGTTTCCCCAGCCACTCTGGGCAGCTCCCAATCAGGTGTTAAAAACAATACAGCATTAAATATTGTGTGGTGCTGCATTTTGTTTGGCTTGTTTTAGATCTTTGGATATTATATACTGGAGGGTGATGCTCTTGCTGCGCAGCTTGATGAAGAAAATATGGTTTTCCTGGTATCCAAAAAGCAGCGGATTTCAAAAGCAGGTAGGATCTTTTAATGTCCTCTCCCCTTATTGAACTTCTGCATAATGTGTCATCAGATGTGGGCAGAACAATATATTGCCCCTCCTCCTCCTCTCCCAGTAAGCAACATTAGCCCACCCGCCGGGAAGTCAGAGTAGTGGCTCCACCCATTCAGTGAACAGCTTCTGGTTGCAAATCTATACACACTTGCTGGAGAGAAAGCTCCATGCACTCAGAAATGTTTATATCTGAATAGACCTGCCCAGGATTGAACTGTGCCTGCTATTATAGGGTTCCTGTTAGACTCTTATGTAATTAAAGTAGATTTCCCAAACAGTTCGTTGATTTTCTTTTTTAAAAATCACAGCATTTCTGTTGTGACTCTGAGTTGCATTTTTCTCCAGCCAAAAGACAACTAGCAAACCCCTCCATTGGCATCACCAAAGTCGCACCCAAGAAACTCCCTATATGATCATATTGTTAATATAGCAGAAGTTCAAAATCAGAGCATGATGCTTTTTTATATTTATAAAAGTATGTTTTCATAAGTCTCCAAAGATGCCATGTTGTACATTTTTAATGCATTCTATGGCTCTGCTGCAACCATCTGTTCATTTGTACTCACCTATGAACTGCCCTTGACAAAAACTGCTTGTAATTCTATTGTAAATGCCCTCACTGGTTTTTAGCCATTACTTTTATTTTATTTTACAACATTTACCAGTATATAACACTTACTCAACAGAAAGGCCCTAAGCAGGTCACGAAGAACAGTAGAAATTATCTACTTAAAATAAAGCAGTAAAAACAAGTTGGCATAAAAGTTTATAAAAACCTTTTTTTAAAAAATCAGTTTTGTTCTCACTGAGTTGGTATATTTGCCTCTGGACTGTACCATTTCTTTACAAGTAGGGATGGGGGAGAAATTTTATTTGTTGACGTTTAAAGGTCGATCTCCCTAATTTGCGCTTTCCAAAACAATTACATACGATTTTGCAGTGTAGCTATCCAGCAATTAACATGTACTAAAATGCATATATTTACTGAAAACTACAAATTTCTAAAATGAATTATATTAGGGGAAATTCCTCTGCAAAGACATGTCTGTTAGGGAAAATTCCATATAGGTGTGTATCTCGCCTTGTTACTAATTATGTGCATTACCTAATTCCTAGAAGTTTTGTTGTTCAGATTTTAGAATGTATTTTGTCTTTGGCAGGAGTCAAGAGACGTGATGTAATAAAGTGCATAGTGAAAGTACCACAGCTGGATTTTTTAGTAGTAGCATCACAAAAAGGGATGCTGTCTGTTTTCTCCAGCCAGGTAATTTTTGAAGTAAACCAGATTTGTTTTCTCTATGGTACAGAGCACTTTCTAATATGAACAGCTAATTAAATGTAAATGCATCTGCCCTTTGGTTATATATGAGTGAGATAGTCAAGCAAACGTCTGCCATACAAGAGATATCTGGCTTCAGGTTCCTGAAATACGTAGGCATTTAATACAATTTTCATATTTTATTCAGGCCCAAATTCAAACAAAGTAAGAACAGGTCACTAGAAAGTGTTCTGTGGAAGCTTAATTGAAGTAAATGGCCATTGCACAAACTGAAAATGTGTTATTGCCCAGGCCACCTTAGTTTGGGTGATGCATTAGTAGGAAAAGAAGCTCTTGGTATATTGTTTGCTTTCTCTTCCTTCTAAAACATAATGCACCCATCCTTTCCCACTCATTCAGACAAAGCCTTTCAGAAAAATGAGTAGCCTACACAGACATTTAATACATATTGTTCAAAAAACTGTATGACTTAGAAACCAGTTCTCAGCATCCCAACACTCTATCATGACAAAGATGGGAGTTATGCAGGTAAAAATTTAGGATCATCCAGATAGGAGCAAGCTTGATGGTCAATGGCTGAGGGCTCCAGGAGCAGGTTCAGTCTAACAAGTCGAGCCATTTCCACAGCAGGTCCTCCATTTCCTTCCTTGTAGAGAATAGCAAAAGCCTGCAGCTGGGCATTTTGGAAAAGGGCTTTGACAAGCGGCACCCAACCCCAGCCTCACATCTTTGTGGAGGGACCTGCTGGGATGACATAAGAAACTCTAATGGAATTGACAACAACGATGTAACCAGAATTTTTTTCAAAGTATGTGATGGAAACTGCTAAGAATGTAAAACTTGGCAGTTCTACCTACCTGCTCCTTACCTGCTCCAGGTAGACCTAGAAGAAACATCTGTGTCATAAATGCAGGGGCAATTCAGTGCTGGCAGTAGTGAGCTAGGTCGACCAATGATTTGACTTGGTAGAAGGCAGCTTCCGTCAGAGGCTGGTCCATTAGGGCAAATGGGGCACTGCCCCACCATCCTCATTCTGCCCTCAGTCAGTCCCCACCTGCCTACCTTTTTGTTTGTAACCTGTCCATGGGTGGCAATGCCTGCCGCCTTTTTCCTTTTGGGTCTCAGTTTTGCCCTTGCAGAACTCAGAAGGGAGGAGAATGTGGGCAAAATCAGGATTGGTTGGCTCCACATTTGCCCATCATGGGCTTAGGCACCACCCACTGGTGGCCTCCCTGCCTTCCCAATGGGAACTACCACTGGAAGCTTCCCATTTTCCTAAAACAGAACATTAGAGTATAGGAGTGTACAAATATGGGAATCAGTATGACCGTGCATGAATTGCGTGTCATGAGATTATGTACATATTGGTAAACTGGTGAAAACCCATGTCCCAAATTTTATTAAAGATTTTCTTGTTTTACAGAAGTATGTGTAATGTCTCTCGTATTTTTTCCATGTAATATTTTTACAAATCAGTTTCATTTGTTGAGACATTAGGAAGAAAAGGGGTGGAGGGGGGGAAGATGGGTGGGGTCGGGTGGCGATGTTTCTATTTTGCTTAATGTATGTAGGGTTTGGTGTCAGCGTTGCTCGTGCCGGTTCTACTGTTCACTTGTGTTCCTTTGGTGGAGAGAGAGGTTAGGGTTGGCCCAGGGTGTGGTTGTTTGTTTGTGTTTGGCTGTGGTGATCTTTGTTTTCGTGTGTGAGTGGGGTGGGTGGGTGTTTTGGATCAGGTTAGCCATATTGATTCGTATGCTGTTGGTGGATTATTGCCATTGTCTTGTTGGGCTGTGTATGTGATAAAGGGGAGCCGTACTGGGGTAAAGGCGTCTTCTTCTGTTTGTCCCCATGTCAGTTTCAGTTTATTGGTTAATTTTTCTAGTAGAGCTGTTTCCCATACTATTTGGTACCATTGGTCCATGCTTACTCCTGACAGGTCTCTCCAGTGCCTGGTTATGGTGTTTCTGGCTGCTGAAAGTAGGTGGGTTATGAGCGCTTTGTGGTGTAAATGGGCATTGTTGTCTTGGAAGATGTCTCAAAATAATCAATTCCATAAAACGTTGGCAGTTACCACTTGTATTTCATCCTTTTTTCTTTTTTTGTAACCCGTTTAAGTGAGATGTTGAAGAGGGGGAAGAAAAGCTATGCTAATAAATCTCCCAAGGATGCAACATCCTTTGTTTAAATGCAGCAGTAAACTACCCTGGCAGAAGGCACAAATATGAGGCTATGTGCTGTTTATTACCTTCATACTTCTGTAGCTCTTGTGCAAGTAGCCTATGAAATGTCGTGACTATGCAGTAATGTTTCCAAGCAGCAAAACACTCCCAGGGTTTCAATTTAATTAGGACACAATACGCATCATAGGCATGTACAAGATAATAAAAGATCCTTGCATGTGATTAAATACTAAAGCAAGGCTGAGACATTTGGGAACTACTGAAGGAATGTGGGGGGGGAACCTATCCAGTATTCCTGTATATTATATCTCTTTCACAGTTCTATGAAGAACTGCTCTAAAAAATTATCCCCCTCAGAGAGCTCCCAGCTGCTACCTAAGATTTTCCACTGATGTCACATTGACATCAGTACTTCCATTTCATTTCCAAAGCTCAAAAAAATATTACCTTACTTTTTGAAAGCTCTGCATGGAAATTTTGAGTCACATTAATATAACAGTCCCTGCTGTTGTGTAAACCGAATAGGGTATGAGTGTGCCTACATCTTTGGCAGGTTATTAAGGATATAATCACACATGAGAATAAACCACTTGACTGATAGCTCAGTTGGGTGGAGCGTGGTGCTGATAATGCCAAGGTTGCAGGTTCGATCTCCATATGGGACAGGTGCATATTCAAGTTGGACTAGAGGATCCCCAGGGTCCCTTCCACCTCTGATTCTATGACTGTGAATGAGCATTCTGACAAATGGGAGGTTTCTCTTTGCAGTTGAAACCCAGTTGAAACAAGAGGCACTTGTGTGAATAGTCCCTTAACATTGTTTATTAAATTTGGATGCCGCTTTTCATCCAAAGACCACAGGGCAGTTTACAACATGAAACTACAAAATGAAAATACAATACAGGGTGGCCCAAAAGCCGGTATACTGCTTTAGAATCCACTTTCATTGTTTTTTACTCAAGCTCTCATCATTCACAATATCAGTAAATAAAAATTGTTTGTTTGTTTGTTTGTTTGTTTGTATGCCTACTTTTGGGCTACCATGTATATATAACAACAACAAACCAACAACCCCCATCCCACAAACACATTTAAAAAGCCATAGATTGTTTAATCAACCAAAGGCCTGGTTGTAGAGAGGCAGTCCTTGAGGTATTTAAGCTGTTTAAGGCTTTATAGGTAAAAAACAGCACTTTGAATTGGTCCTGGAAATTGATTGGTAGCCACTGCAATCCGGCCAAGTTTGGTGTTACATGCTCAACCCGTTTTGCCCCAGTGAGCAACCTGGGCCCTGAATTCTGCACCAGCTGAAGTCCCACATATAATGTGTTGCAGTAATCTAACACAGAGCTTACTAGAGCATAGGCAACAGATGTTAGGTCTGATGTGTTTTCATGAGCAACAGTTCAGTTCAAAGCCTTTGACATACTGCAAATATTTGAATATGCTTCAGGGATGTTTGTCACAAACAATACACAGGGAAAGCAAAGCCATGTCTTTGATACTTTCAAGTACACCAGCCAATTTTATGATTAACAACTTTGCCATTGGGAAGTTTTTTTGGAAACCAGTTACTAGAAAATTTGCAGCCATCTTCCAGTGCAGATTCCTAAAAATGAGCATCTTTCTGTAGTTAGATCCATGTTCAATTATTTTTAATATCCTGTCTGTATCAAATTGAAAGAAAAGCAAGACAAAAATCAAGCTCTCATATATATAAGCAGTGCTTTTGGTGACAATACTCACTGGTATAGAATCTTGCCACCTCTTTTAATGCTGCCCATGGCAACCACCTCATTTTTGGATATGGGCACCTCATTTTGAACCCAAGGAAGCACTGTATATGAGACTGTGGCACTGTGAGTTTACTAAAACAATGTCTGTGTGTGCTCTGCGTGGTTTTGATTTTGTCGCAAACATCCTCTAGCCACATATGTTTTCTGAGAGCAGAACAGAGGGAACTGTGACTGCATCTCACACTTCCTTACCTGGTTCTTGAAATGTTTACCTGGTTGCCATGAACCTGAGTTTAAATAGTATTATTTTTCTTGCAACTGTATCTCACTTACTTCTATGATTTTTTCATTGATTTTCCAGATGAGGATCCTGACGAGCACAAGCATTCCCGTAAGTTGACTCTTTTTCTCAAAAATTCAATTACGAATTAGACATCAGTGAAGTGAAACAAGTACCTGTACATGTTTGTATTTGAAGCTCCCATATAATTTTGCATTGTGAACTACACTGGGTTTGATAGCTTCATTATTTCCTATTCGAGTATGAAAATACTATCTATGGCATGATTATCTTACATATTTAGGTCAAAAGATGCATTAAAAAGCTGATTAAAAAGCTTGAAGGAGCGTCTCCATCCCCATCGTTCTACCCAGATACTGAGGTCCAGCACCGAGGGCCTTCTGGCGGTTCCCTCGCTACAAGAAGCCAAGTTACCAGGAACCAAGCAGAGGGCCTTCTTGGTAGTGGCACCTGCCCTGTGGAACGCCCTCCCACCAAATGTCAAAGAGAAAAATAACTACCAAACTTTTAGAAGACATCTGAAGGCAGCCCTGTTTAGGGAAGCTTTAATGTTTAATAGGTTATTGTATTTTAGTGTTCTGTTGGAAACCGCCCAGAGTGGCTGGGGAAACCCAGCCAGATGGGCGGGGTATACATAATAAATTATTATATTATATATTATTATGATGTAATTCATGAAATCAAACCTATTTTTTGAGTCGTAAATAGTGGCAATAAGATTACTTTGGTAGTTACTCATCCATCTTTAATTTACAAAAAAATCTTGGACAAAGCACTGACCACATTTCTTGAAAACTTGATTGTATTCTGACAACAACTTCCTGCAGTTTAGGAAAGTGTGGCTGCAATGTTACATATACTTCCTTGGGAGTAAGTCCACTGAACAATTCTGAGTAAACATGCAAGTGACTTGTTCAAAGACTACCAAGTAGTTATTTATTAAAAATCATGGTACCAATGATGAAAGACTCTCTACTTTTGTATATGGGGGGGGGGGAGAAATACAGATCTGTGCATTTACACACATACAAACAAAGTTATCTGGTATCTGAAGAAGTGTGCATGCACACAAAAGCTCATACCAAGAACTAACTTAGTTGGTCCTTAAGGTGCTACTGGAAGGAAAAAATTTTTTTTTGTTTTGACTATGGCAGACCAACACGGCTACCTATCTGTAACTGGAACTATGGAAGGCACCACATTGAGCCGCATGAAATGGAAGTCCAACGTATCTGAAGAAGTGTGCATGCACACAAAAGCTCATACCAAGAACTAACTTAGTTGGTCTTTAAGGTGCTACTGGAAGGAAAAAAATTTTCATTTTAAACAGTATGAGTTATGCAGCTGTGTTTCCTTTTTGTTACCAAAATGCTGAGAAACCAAACTTAACTGAAATGTACACATAACTATACAGGTAATGTAGTTGCCATATTGTGTCAGGGATATTCCCGCTACTACAAAGGGAGTCCACCTTCGCATCATCCATTCATTCACCGTATAGATTTTTCCCATCGCTACAATGAAGAATGCACTGCACATTCCCTTTTGGAACACCTTTTTGCCATTTTGGTTCAGAAAACCCATCTAAACTACCACAAACTTTTGATGCTGTGCTGCTAATCCCGTTTGGAGATAATAGGCGTCTGAAGACAGAGAGAGGTGCATCATTTATCTGGGGACCAACTGCTGCCAGGTTGTTTGAAGAGAGTTGAGCTTGCTAGTTAGAGATTATTGTATTTAATGTCCAGCAGCTGCTGCTGGCACAACAGTGAGTAATAAATCGATTCATTAGGATAACTTCTCTTCCCTGCTCTTGATTATGAGGCAGCATAATTTTCTCTTCTGACTGCATTCCCCAGGTGATCATATTACTTGAACTATGTTCTTATTATAAACATTTTTCCCATAGCAGGCCTGCCGGTTCCTTGCTGTACTCATTTGGACACAAATTATATAATTCTGCCATTGCAACTGATTCTCTTTTAACATAGTTAGATCTGGTTCATAATCATCACAGGCTGTAAACAGAACTTGAGGTTCTGCAATAATTTTGACAGCTATAGCCTCTTAAATTTAATTTAGAATCCATTAGCGTTTCAAATTGCTCTATACAAATAGCAGAGCATAGGGCAATATATCTTTGTGTAGCACCCACACACGATATGAAATTAATTTATAGCTGTGTTGAGGTGCAGAAATGTTAAAGGGTTTCCATCATAATCGGATGCAAGCAACTACAAAATGTCTGAAACAGTCAACGTTTCAATTACAGCTTGATTCTAGGGATATTGAAAAGCTAGGATGCACATGTAATCAACTATGAAAGTTATATTATAAATTATTAAAATACTTCCACATCTTTATTCCACTGGCACAATATTTGTAATTCCATAAACACAACTTTATCACCAAATTCTGGCAAACTCAACTTTTACAGTTGTAGTTGATACTTTGACTGTAAATATTCCTCGAACTATTCTTCTTTCCATAAATCATTCCTAAGGAGACTTTCAGACATCAATTAAAGATAAAGGTTGCAAACTAGCAAAGAGGCTGATTCTGCCAACGTTTCTCTTTAACCAGGACACCTCCTGGATCACTGGATGTGATTACCTGAGTCAGCTCAAGCGTGTTGTTGCTGTGACGGAAAGAACCATTATCATCTGGGATTATAAAACACAGGGCACTGCCATGGTAAGACACTGAGTCATGCAAGTGTGTGTGTATGTGCATATGCGTTTTGGGGGTAGGGGGACAAAACAAAAATCCAAAGAATGTTTTTTTGGTATTGTGCTACAGTTTAACTGAACTATTCTGCATTCTTGTTAGCATATCTCATACTGAAGCATTATAGCTAGTAAGCAGCTGTATAGAGACTGGAGACTGGATTCAGTTCCTACATGCAGCAAATATCCTATCCGATCATGAAGGGATATAAGCCTGGGCAAGAGAGCTGTAGCTTCTCTGTCCAATTAGGACAAAAATAGACTTGACATGGGAAATCTGTGATTGGACAGTCTGGTAACTTGGGGGGGGGGTGTTATTGTTAAAAGTAGCAGCAGGGGACTAGATTGGGACTACAGCACTGGGGGTGGGGATAATTCTTTCTTACCATTTCACTGTTTTAAATGGCCCAGCTTCTGTTGGTCACAGCTTCTGTTGGTCACAGACAGGTACCCAAAGCATCTGCTCTACCACTGTGCTACAGCACTTCACTTAACACTCTCTCTCTCTCTCTCTCTCTCTCTCTCTCTCACACACACACACACACACAAATTCTTTTATCAGGATAGTTATCATAGTTTCTCCCAAAGCATTCTGGAAATCATAGTTTGTTGATATTGCTAAGAATTCTCCTGACAGGTCCCTAGTGTTCCCCTTATAGAACTACAGTTCTCAGGTTATTTAGTGGGGAGGGGTCAATATTAAACCTGTTTCTTTATGGCATAAGTATAACTCAGGGGTACATCCTGAAGGTCCCAGGCCACAGAGAGGTTAGGCTGGCCCAGTGGCATAGCGTGGGTTGTCAGCACCCAGGGAAAGGCAAGTAATTTGTGCCCCCTAACCGTAACCCCCAGATGTTGCGCCCGGTGCGGCCGGCCCACCCTGCACCCCCCACGCTATGCCACTGGGCTGGCCTCAACCAGAGCCAGGGCTTTTTCGGCTGTGGCTCCAATCTGGTGGAACGCTCTGTCACAAGAGACTAGGGCCCTGCGGGATCTTTCCGCAGGGCCTGCAAGACGGAGCTGTTCTGCCAGGCCTTTTGTTGGGGTTCAGTCTGACTCCCTCTTCCCTTTCATAAGAACTTTCATGAAAGTGGCATCCCAATTTTTCTCACAGGCCCATATAAGTTCAGCATAAACAGTTGGGCCTGGTGAACATTTAAGGTCCCCAACCCTAATCTGCGGGTTGCCATCTGATTGGATTTTATTCTTATCCTGATCTGATTTGAGGATGTATTTTAATTGATTGTCTGATTTTATGTTAATGTGTTATACATTTGATGTTAGCCGCTCTGAGCCTGGCTTTGGCTGGGGAGGGCGGGATATAAATAAAAATTATTATTATTATTATTATTATTATTATTATTATTATTCTGATTGTAAAGCAGACGTTTTTGTGAATGGCATATTATCAAGTATATTTATTTCAAGGGACAAGGCAAGCACATTCTCCATCCCCTTTATTATTTGTTTCCGCCATTGAACCACTAGCTGCTGAGATAAAGGAGAATCAAGAGATTAAAGGGATACAGATAAATAAAACAGCAAAAAAATAAAGCTCTACGCAGATGATACCGTGTTAACTCTAGCAAATCCTATGCAGTCTTCAACAGCACCAGAGAAACGAATGTGGAAGTGTGGCTGCATATAAACAAATAAAGCAAAAACAGAAATTATAGGAGTAGATACTGGAAAGGAGGGGTGGGGGGAACAAAGGGATAATTTTGATTTCCATTGGTCTACTAAACTAGTGCATTACTTATAGAATTACAAGACCTTCAGGAATGCTGCAAAAATAACTATGAAGAGTTAATTAAGGAATGTCAGTTGCTTTTGGCAGCATGGCAGAAATTGAACCTGTTTGAAAAGGTTTGTGTACTACTTAGGTATATTTGACAAGCTAGGATATATATCTCACAGGTTGCAGCCAGGACTTTCGAACTATCTTCTCACATAATTTTCTGAATAGCATCTTTATGGCAAGAATACTTATTGGTGGATTAATAGAATAAATGCCAAAACATCTAATCGACAATCTGCTTTATTTCATAGGACAATTGTTTTATCATCAAACCCGTGGAACATTGCATTATTTGTGTTTGTGCTGTTCAGCGACCAGCAGAACTACTAGTGAAGGATGACATCTTACTGGGGGATGATGGGGGATATGTAAATATGTATACCATGACCAGCGATGACTTTGGCCTAAAGCAATCTAAAGCTAAAAAGAAAGCACAAATTATGGTTATCGATTCTAGGAAATTCAAAAGGTAAGTCCAGATACTTGGACAATTCTCATTATTGAGACTGAAAGTTATTGTTTTTAAATAGAGCCCATGATGGGAAGTTTCCACACTTCTTGACACAAAGAGAACATAAATATTGTATAGAACAGGCATCCCCAAACTCAGCCCTCCATCATCCCTGGCCACTGGTCCTGTTAGCTAGGGATGATGGGAGTTGTAGTCTCAAAACAGCTGGAGGGCTGAGTTTGGGGGTACCTGGTATAGAACAATGGGCCAGGTTTTCCTTGACATCAGTAGGCTATGGTTAGAGCAAACCATGAAGAATCCCATTTCAAATTATTTACTTGGTATAGAGATTATAATTTATATTCCATTTGAGCTCAGTTTCTTATATATGTAGATATATGAATTAGTATTTTGTTTTATCACTCCCAGCATTAGACGCAAGCTACATGAGGACTGGGTTGTGAAAGTCAAATACTTTCCGGCCTTGAATTGTTTTGGATCCTGCTCTTTGGACAGTGTTCATTCTTTGGTTTTGGATGACCTGAGAAGACTTGAAGACAACACGTAAGTCCTTATTGTACTATATATTATTTTCATACAGATAGTCACACGTATGGGTTAAGTCAAATTGAAAACTTTAAAGGAATTGTGAGTTATATGAGCTGTGGTTTTTTTTAATGAAATCAAAATTAGTTATCTAAAGCCTACCAAAGTGATCTTTCATACAACTATCTTGCAAATTAGGACGCACTGTTGGTCTGAAATATTGCTTTCTTTCTTGTACACCTTAGAAGTGACATGAAATTTCATTCAGGTAGGTAGCCGTGTTGGTCTGATACAGTCGAAATAAATTAAAAAAAATTAAAAATGTCCAGTAGCACTTTAGAGACCAACTAAGTTTGTTCTGGGTATAAGTTTTCGTGTGCATGCACACTTCACAAAAGCTTATACCCAGAACAAACTAAGTTGGTCTCCAAGGTGCTACTGGACAATTTTTTAATGAAATTTCATGTTTACAATCTCAACAGTCATTTGAAGATTTTTGTCTTTTTATAATACTAAAGAAGATATAGTACATGCTATAAAGTATAAACAAATAGGTAATTCTCAGAAAAAAGCAAACATCAGCATTAACAATCATCCCCCCCCAAATATCATTCAAACGCACAATGAATACCATAACATTATAAAGTTTATACACACACAAACACACACACACACACACACACACACACACACACACACAATGTAGAGTCAAATACAAAAAAGGGTTTGCTCCCACTACATAGGACTATAGAAAGTTGCCCTAATACCAAGACAAGCCTGTCAGGAGTGCATGCAGGAGCCAGGCACTGTGACTGATAGGGCTTTGCAGAACTGGGGCTTTCCTAAGTATGTTCTGAAGAGGTAAGGTGCAGCCGCACAGGTGAAGCCGATTGTTAACTCACAGCACCTGGTGGCAAGAGCCAGGAAGGGATATAAGGTCAGCATTTCCCTTTGGCTCTTTGCCACAGCAACACGCCTCCTGCCTTGCTGCATTTGGCTTCTTGACTCCTTGCTTCCTGACCCTCGGACCCTTGGCTTCTGGACTCCCGGCTCTCTGACCCTCAGACCCTTGGCTTCCTGACTCCTGGCTTCCTAGCTCCTATTGCTGCTCCCACCCCGCCGTCTTGCCCCCAGTCCCAACATCCTCAGCCGGGACTTCGACCGCCCGTAAGCCGGACCGTGACAATGCCATTGGTTGATCTAATTCAGTACTGTCTGCCCTAATTGGCCATGGCTCTCCAGGGTTGTAGGCAGGCTTCTTTCCCAGCCCTACCTGGAGGTGCTGGGGATTGTACCACTGAGCTGTGGCCCTTCTTCTTCTTATTGAACGAAGGAGAAATCAAGGAGCGAAGAAGGACAGAGCCTCTGCCCCAGCGAAGCCACCAGAGCAGAATACTTATTTATATGGGGTTATAGAGATAAAACAAGGAGACAGAGTGAGAGCCATAAGAGAAAGAACTGTGAGAAAGGGTTAGGTGTGGAAGGATGTCTGAGCTTCCAGCCTTGGTGGCGAGCCCAGGGATAGCAGACGGAATTTACAATTTATATTACTGAAGGGACTTTGTGATGGGGGGGGGGTGAGTCCTTTCCTCCCTGAGGGTTTGAGGACTCACCAGGCAGAACCTGGAGTAAGGATCTGATCCTGGGCTCCAAGGGCTCCTTGGTGATGTTTCGGGAACAAAAAACTGGACAATTATGTACTGCTTTGGCTAATATTACTCATTACTCCTTCCATTTTGGAAGAGAGAACAGGCTACCACCCTTGCATAAGGCTTTATAGCCTAATTTGATCACATGTTTTCTTGTCATTGCAGACCTGTTAGGGAGTTCTCAGTACCAAGGGGAGTTAACGCTTTCACATACTGTGGGAAAGCCAATATTGTTGTTACTGGGGGTAGGTAAAAATGCTTTCAGTCTACTAAATAAGTCTTGGTGATCGTTTCCAAAATTTCTCGGTTGCTAAATAATTGCAATGTTATTGCTGCTGCCTACAAAACATAAATTTTTATTATTATTATTATTATTATTATTATTATTATTATTATTATTTCTATAATGCCCTCATCCAATGATCCCAAGGTGTTCCACAACATAAAAACACAAAAATACATACTATAACCACAAACAAAAACAATACCTCCCACAGGTTAAAAGGCCACAGTTTGCTTAAGCAGCCAAAGGCCTGGGGGGAAGAGGAATGTTTTTGCCTGGCTCCTAAAGATAGAAGAAAACTTTGGATTTGATATCTCGCTTTATCACTACCCTGATGAGTCTCAAAGCGGCTAACATTCTCCTTTCCCTTCCTCCCCCACAACAAACACTCTGTGAGGTGAGTGGGGCTGAGAGACTTCAAAGAAGTGTGACTGGCCCAAGGTCACCCAGCAGCTGCATGTGGAGGAGCGGAGACGCGAACCCGGTTCCCCAGATTACGAGTCTACCACTCTTAACCACTACACCACACTGGCTCTCAAAGGCACTTGGTGAGCCTCCTTGGGGAGAGCATTCCACAAGTGCGGAGCCACCACAGAAAAGGCCTGTTCTCACGTTGCCTGACCAATGCCTCACTCGGTATAAGGCTACTTCCTGTCTTCCTGTGCTCCATCCTGACAACAATGTACCAGCTGCAATTTGCATCAGTCTCTGGATGAAGTAGCAGCATCAAGGCAATCCTGCCATATTCTAATGTGAGAAAGAAGCAGACGGTAGACATAGTCTTCCTATATAGCATCATTTCAGACTGTTGGTGTTTCTCCTAGTTTCATGTTTCATGCCTGGGATGACGTATTGTAGGTTTGTTATAGAGAAAGTGAAATAATCATCTCAAATTGCAGGTGGAACACCTAGGCTTTGCTAGGTTAGTATTCAGCATCACAATGAGCCTCCAGTTGTTCAGATCAGCAGTGTTGTTTGTTGAACAGCAGTGAGCATGTGGAATAATTGACAAGAAATACCATATTGGCCTGAACGTAAGACGCACCCGAATATAAGCCGCACCTTTAAAATTGGAGGGAGGGGGGAGAAAAAAGAAAAAATACACGAATATAAGCCACTCCATTCCAGGCTGCATATGGGGGGGGGGGAGCTGCGCTGCATTGCCAGCGGCCTTTCCCCTTCCTCGCTGTCTCCCTTCCTGGCCTTGAGGGAGAGGATGGAGGACTATGCACGGGGCGCTGTTTGCTCCTGGCTGCATACTGTAAGGTCGCAAATATAAGCCGCTTTTCATGGTCAGAATTTGGGGGGAAAGTGAGGCTTATATTCAGGCCAATACGGTATGTCTAAAACTGAGAACAATTGGGTCCAGCTATAGCACTACTCTATGAATCTCAATCAGCAGAGAAAAATAAAAATGTCTGATGCTAAATATAGCTAGGTTACCGATATCCTCTTATTGATTAGCAGAGAGAGTGTGGCTGAAATATTCAACATCTTATTGCCTGTAAAATAAAAATTGACATCCTAGCAATATTTTTTTACTGAATTACACAAACATTTGCTGAATGCATTGATCATGCAGCTAAAACAAGAACTTATTTAAGAAATGAGTCAGCTGCTCCTAAATACTAATACTTGGGACTAAAAGCAATTTATATTTAGTATTAATTGCTAGGCTGTCCATGGCTGTTGCCGTACAGTTCTAATAAAGTGCTGTCAAGTCTTGCCTGTCAGTGGAATAATGTTGTTTTAAATCATTTGAAAAACTAAGTTATAACTCAGTAAACCTTTGCTGATAAAACTGTCTTTTCAACATTTTGCTCAGAAGTATTGGAAGAAGGTTAAACAGAGAGTGTATTCTTTTATTGCTCATCATTCATGTCAACATAATTCTTAGAAGTCATAAATTTAATGAATGCTGCAGATGTCTAGCTGCCTTCAAATCCTTTTTATACATTGTTACGCAGCTCAAAGTCTGCCTAACACTTTCTCCGAGCCAGTTCTATAGCACATGCTGTTTTTTGACAAATACAGGGAACTATGTAATTGCTTATGATTTTTTCCATTCACACCTACCCACACCTGATCGTCACACTGTTCTCTGTTTGAGGGACAGCTGCTTCCATGTGTCATCATCAACACCACCAAAAAAGCATCCCTACTGCCTGCCTGCTGGGCTGACATTTGAGATGAAAGATGCATAAGAAATAACAGAGCTTTATTCTTGGAACTCAAAGAAGTTTCAGTGGAAGTTGAGTGCAGTCCTATGCCTAGTCACGGAGACATAATAGTGATACAAAACAACCTTTTTAACTTTGTGCTTTCCCCATGCTTTGAACTACAGCCACCATCATCTCTGACTATTGGCCATGCTAGCTGGGGCTGATGGGAGTTGGAGTCCCAAAAACCTCTGGAGGGCACCAGGTTGAGAAAGGCTGGTATAAGCATTTCTCAGGTTATTCATCAAAACATGGTGGCTGCTTCCTTACCCTAGGGACAGTAATGGAAAAGTAGAAGAAGATGAATGGTTTGGAAAAACTAGCATTATGCTAGACCTCCTTGATTTTTTCTTTAAAATGCAAGGCGTGCATCTGTAAAGACTGGCAGCAAGTTTTCCTTTTCAAGTACATGTATTGTAATTGACTTCCCAAACACATGGCTGGGAAATGAAGCACAGCCCTTTGCCATAAAGGCTAACAGCAAACATGCTGAAGCCGGAGCCTCTCCAGGTGCTAAATAAATCATTTTAAAATTGTGTTACTGAAACATTTCAGCAAACCAGCCACCCCCATCTAAAATAGCTAGTCACAAAGTATTAGTTTGAGCAATTTATACATTCTTTGGTTACCTGCTTTCTAGATGTGCCTGTTTTTTTCAACAGGGGATCAATCGGTCCTAGTCAGAACAGGCTGACACTGTGATAAGGTGTCAGGAAAAGAGCATGGTTCCTTAAAACCTCTGCAGTCACTATCAGGGTAGCAGTTGCTTTCCCTAAAAGAGATGGGGGGAGGAGGAGGAGGAGGAGGAGGAGAAGGAGAAGGAGAAGGAGAAGAAGAAGAAGAAGAAGAAGAAGAAGAAGAAGAAGAAGAAGAAGAGTAGTAGTTTGGATTTGGTATCCTGCTTTATCACTACCCTAGGGAGTCTCAAAGCGGCTAACACTCTGTGAGGTGAGTGAGGCTGAGAGACTTCAAAGAAGTGTGACTAGCCCAAGGTCACCCAGCAGCTGCATGTGGAGGAGTGGAGACGCGAACCCGGTTCATCAGAATACAAGTCTACTGCTCTTAACCACTACACAACACTGGCTCTTGTTAAGTTCAAAGGAATCATATGCATGGGAGAAGGATCACCAGATCTGCATGAAACATGATGAATAGAGACTCCAGTGTCACAGGGTGGTAGTCAACTAAGTTTTACTCAGAGAAGGCCCACTGAAATTAATGGATCCTAACCATAATTTCAGTGGGTCTCTTTGGGATATACTTCTATTGCTCTCATATGCCTTCCGTTTGACTAAAGATGGTGTGTGCTTCCGTTCAAGGAGTGACAGGGGTCTGTTCCGTCTGGCATGCCTCCACGCCAAGACAAACGTGCAGTGGGTTCTCATCCAAGAGATGTTGTTTGCAGATGACGCAGCCTTCACAGCGCACTCTGAGGAAGCTCTACAGAGACTCATCAACCACTTTACCCAAGCCTGCTTGGAGTTTGGCCTCACCATCAGCCTGATGAAGACCAACATCTTGGCTCATGATATTGCCAGCACTCCACACAGCAGCATGGGTGACCACACGCTTAAGGTGGTTGACCATAAGCATAACCAGCAACTTCCATTGACACTGAGCTGTACAAGCATATTGGCAAGGTAGTGAAGGCAATGGCTCATCTTTCCAAAAGGGTATGGAGGAATGTGATGCTAAGAACTCCCAAGATGAAGATCTACCAGGCTTGTGTGCTGAGCATGCTGCTTTATGGAAATGAGTCATAGGCAATGACTCACTACCCGCCAGGAGCAACGCCTCAATGCCTTCCGTATGTGCTGCATCAGGAAGATTTTGGGCAGCACATGGTAGGACAGAGTCTCAAACAAAGATGTGCTCTTCCAAGCTCACATTCCCAGTATGTTCGCACTTATGTCTCAGAGATGTCTTAGCTGGCTTGGTCATGTACACAGAGTGGCAGATGGCAGGATCCCCAAGGATGTGCTTTACGGGGAGTTGGCTTGAGGCACCATGCCTGTTGGCAGACCAACTCTGCTATAAAGATGTCTGCAAATATGAAATGAAGGCAACACCAACCTTGCCGTGGAAATTCCTTGCAGATGACCACAGTGCCTGGAGACAGTCAGGTTGTGTATCCACATCAATGGCCACAGGAGGAATGACTTCTGGGAGTAGCCCAGAGAGAAGAAATGCTATGGTGCATCCATAACAGCAAAACTGGATGCCTTCATTTGCCCCAGCTGCAATTAGATATGTCTCTGCTGTATCGGTCTCACCAGCTACAACTGGAACTGTAACTCTCCAACAGTTTGACTTAACCCTCAGTGGTGGACTCTTCCATTGTCCCTCAAGAGCAATGGAGGCCAACAACTAACTCTGCATAATATTTAGAAGAAAACCACCCAGAGTGGTACTGCACAATCTGTGACTGTGCTGGTCAGACACGTAACACCTACTACAAAGGTGCTTAATATACAGTTATCTAAGCAGGAATAAGGACATAGAGAGGAAACAGAATTCTCCCCTCCCCCCATTAGACCAGTTAGCTAAGAATTCCCATGTGGTACTTGCAATATCAACACAGTATTACATGCAGCTACAGAAGAAAGTAATACAAATCCCACAAATTTGCTTCTGACAGGCTAATAGCTCAAACAAACATGGACAGACAAAGAGCTTTCCCACTCTCCAAAATGGAGGTTACATCTTAAAATGGCAACATGTTGGTTTGAGATGCATAGAAAAAATAAGAACCATACAAGTGTAAGCACTGCCGCCGCCCCCCACAAACTGCTAAATGATATGGTAATAATAATAATCTCATATCATGTACCAGTCTGTGAAGATGATGGTGATGATGATAACAACATCAACAACAAAAACAATACCACAGTACTGTATATTAATAACTCTTGCCAGTTTTGAGTTGTTTTGCAGCCCAGGTAACAGGCTCACTGGTCCATTCCTTTCTCCAGGAGATGATAAAATTCTTCGTTTGTGGCATCCTAACATCAATACAAAGCCAGTGGGGAAGCTGATGGGACATTTATTTAGCATAACAGAGATTGTCACCAATGAAAAGGACCAGCACATTATTAGCCTTTCGACTGCAAAGGTAAACTACTTTTTCACTGTATCTTATTGAGCAGTGGCGTAGTGTGGGTTGTCAGCACCCGGGGCAAGGCAAGTAATTTGCGCCCCCTAACCCGGTAGGGGCAGAGAGCTGCGAGCGCAAGCGTGCGCCCCCCAGATGTTGCGCCCGGTGCGGCCGGTCCCCCCTGCACCCCCACGCTACGCCACTGTTACTGAGAGAAGCTGCTGCTTTCTCCTCTCATCAGTCAGTAAAAATTTTATATATAGGCGGTGCTTTTTTTCTTTAAAAAAATGGTCAGGGATACCCTCATTTTCCTACTCGTATTGAAATACTACACCTCAGTAAGGCCAAACTTAGATTCACAAAATGTTTAGGGGTATGTGTGCCCCTGCGTCCCCCCAGGAAAAAAAGCACTGGATATAGGAGGTAGTCAGCTGTACAGTGCATTAGTCCAAAACTATTCTTTTCAATGTTTCCCCGAAGTCTCTATTTAAATCCCTTTCCCCCAATCAAAATGTTGAATATATTGGAAAGGTCCAGGGAAGCAGTCTATAAACATATGGGAAATGGCTGCATGAAGAAAAGGATACTATAGAAAATCTTGTTAGCATATATCCATTTGCAAATAGTGAAATTGTTTATTTATCCGGCATTTCTAAAAAGAATCTGCATTAACATCATGGTGACTCCAATACTTTCTTTCCTCTTTCTTTAGTCCCAAAAGGATTTAATGCAGTGTAGAGCCTGGTATGACCTAGCCATGAGTTTGAATTTCTCTGGAGACTTCAGAGAAAAAGTAAACAAACAAACAAACAAAGCACAATCGGTGCAATCTTGATCCTTTCTGAGTTTTGCACATATATTTTTCACTCTTGATACTTGTACTGGAATATAACTCTTAAAAATAGTATTAGAATATAAGTTTATAGTGTTGTGAGTTTGGGGGGAGTAGGCTGTATGCCAAGACCCTTCTAATGCCTGAGCCCCACTTCTAATTCTTGGAATAGCTTCCCGGTGAAGTGATAGCCTGGGTGATGGGCCAAAGGAAGTGGATCTGTGCGAGACGGCAAAAGGGTGATACCCCTCCCCCAGCTGGTGGGTAGTTAGAAAGACAAAGTCTGAGAGCCGAGAACTGGAGTGATGTGAGGTAGGAGCAATGCTTTTTTCTGAGTTTGCTCAAGGATACGCAGTACTGGCACTCTTTCCCCCAAATGTTAAAAGTGTAGCACTTACTGTAAGTACTTCATGGTGAGTACTATGAAGTCTTTTTCTTTAAAAAAAAAATGCACTGGGTAGAAGGAAAGCTGCAAGCTGGGAAGTGAGAGAGTCAAGCAGTGTTTCTTAATATATTAATATAATAATTATTATAATATAATATAAATCATAATAAAATAATAATAAAAATATAGCAATATAGCTGCCAGGTGTAGCAAGGAGATACATCTTACTATATCCCTATAGTATCAAAAGGGTTCTGTTTTCCCATCAGCCTACCATTGCATGAATGAGCTCTTGGCAAGCCCAGCCAGAGTCCACTGTATTCTTTGTTTGTATCAAGGCAAAACAAAAGCCTTCTGGAAACTATTAGAGGGAATTAAGAAGACTTAGTGTTGATGATGCAAGCGCAACACCCGAGTGGGGAATTGAGTTCCAGTATCTGCTTCCCTAGTTATGTTCCATTCACTACCTGCTGTGACTCTGCTCTCCTGAGCTTGAAGAACAGCAGCATTCCTTGTCAGATTATGGCTGCGAATTAATTTGGCCTGATAAAGCTGATAAAACAGGGGGGCGGGGGGAGTAATTAAATCAATTAAAAGTGTGTAATTGAACAAACCAGAGGAAATGTGAGGTTGGCCACAATTCAAACAGCTCACATCCAGAAATGAAGAGGCATGGCGAAGGGTCTCAGCCCTTGAAATGCCAGTACATTATGTTATCTGCATCCCTCTCTCCTGAGTGGGGAGAGGTTTTGAAGATTACCTGAGATGGTGGTATCATTGTGATGTATGGTTTTATTTACACATTTACACAAGCTGAGTATAAGATGGTAGGGCTCACAGCATTAAAACTCCAGCAGATCATGCTCTCCTATTAGGTTTTGGGGGGGCTGGAGCAAAGCCAGATTATCTGTGGCCAGATTATCTGTGGTCTAAAAACAGATGGAAACAACTTAGGGAAAATCCAGTAAGACAACCATTTGATGAAGACATCATGTGGCTGCCCCATATCAGTGAGCAAAGTGCAACAATTCCACATTAAGTTTCCAAGGGTGCTTCCAGAGGATCTATATACTGGGCAATCATCCTGATTTTTTTACAGGGAGATTAGACAATGTTGGCTATTTAATGAGTATTCTGAGTTGTTTGCAGGAAGGTTTGTTGATGTTGCATCAGAGCAAGTTCTCATTCTACACAGTGGATTTTCTCATTATTTTCCTTATTTGCAAAGTCTGATACCTGTGCATTTTTTTTATGGTCCGAAATGCAGAACTTTGCGTTTGTTCTTGTTGAATGGCATTGGGGGGGGGGGATCCAGCTCAGTTTTCTACTTTATCAAGATCATTTTGAATTCTATTCTTGCCTTTTGAGTGTTAGGTTTCCTCACACTTTTGTAACCTTCACAAATTTGATAAAGATTCTATCCGCTTCTTCATCCAAGTCATTGATGAACATGTCAAAGAGCATCAATCCCAGCCCTGAAGGATCCCACTTGAAGCCTCCCAAAATTTGACAATGAACTATTGATAAGCGCTCTTTTTCTAACCAAGATACAGTGCAGAACTTTGTCAGATCCTTCGCTTAATCAAGATAAAACTGTGTCCACAACATTCCCATACCCACTTAGTTAGTAACCTAATCAGAAAAAGAGATTATTATTATATTTTATTTGTACCCCACCCATCTGACTGGTTTGCCCCAGTCACTCTGGGCAGCTTCCAACCAATATAAAAACATAATCACTTCCATTCATAAACATCATAAATACTTTCAGGGTGTCATGTTATAAATGTTACTATTCTAGACGGTATAGTTGTAATGTTGCAAAAGTCTGACTTTTTAAAGCCATATCCACAATTTATTTTAAAATACTCAGCTTCACTCGGTTTCTTCTGGTTTAGCTGGATTCCAGCCAAGTGGCCTTTGTTCACATTGTCCAATGCTATCCATTGAAATGACTTTGCAAATTAGACAGATGTTTCCCATAGTGCACTGGGCTCAGCAGGCTGCTTCTACTCACGGAGAGGTTCTTTGTCGAGAGCAAGCAGCAGAGTGCTGTGGGTTTAAATAGAAAGCTGTGGGGCCTATCTGTGAATACAAATCTTTGATAAAGGCTTACTGAATATAGCCATTCTTCTCCAACCCCCACCCCATTGCTCTCTGGATGGAAGACTGACGTACATTTTATAATGGAGACTCAGTCGCAATAAATAGGGTGTGAACTGTAAGAACAATCACAGCAAAATTCACTGTTTGAACAAATTCTAGACTATTTCCTATATACATCTGGCACTTCGGCCTAGAAAAGAAAATGGACTGAAATGGGTCAAGTGGTGAAAATGTACATTTTTGTTTTTACATATTGGTTTTGTTCAAAGTAGCAGCAGGGAGCAACCTTTGTCATGTTGCATGAAAATGGGGCAACGCGATCCACCATTTTTTCCCTATTGCACTCAAGGAACAAGACCTACAGCAGGCATAGGCAAACTCGGCCCTCTAGCTGTTTTGGGACTACAACTCCCATCATCCCTAGCTAACAGGACCAGTGGTCAGGGATGATGGGCGTTGTAGTCCCAAAACATCTGGAGGGCCGAGTTTGCCTATTCCTGACCTACAGTGTATAGGATGTCAACTTTAAGCATGTATTTAACTATCTCCTTGATTTTTACATATAATCCAGAGGGCAAGACTTTACATACATACATCATTTTATTTGTATGCCACCTTCCCATTTAAAGCCATGCTCAAGGCAGCTTTCAGCATGGGGCGGGGGCGAACCTAATTACAAACATAAGCAGTCAGACAACAAGTTAAGCATCAAAAATACAAACTAAATTGATCAATTTCCACATAAATCATAATAAGATACATACATATATATATATATATATATATATATATATATATATATATATATGCAGGTTTTGGTGTCCTCGGGTGTCTTCCCGTGTAAAAGTTGGGGTGTCTAGGCGACGTTTCGACGAGGTCTCACTCGTCATCTTCAGGCTGGTGCTTTCGGCTTCTTGTTACTGGAACAGAGCAGGATCTCAGTGTTTGAGTTCCTATAAATACTGTTGAGGGGGTGTGGTGTATAGCCTCCAATGTTCTGGGCAGAGAGGAAGTTCCCAGGCTAGTGTGCCATCTTCTCAGAAAAACTCTTCACAAAGTTCAAGAGGTCAAGACACAAAGACTTTAGCAACTAATCCACACCTAATGACCCACCTAAGTGGTACTCAGGATATCACTCAAGAAATCACTCAGGATATCCCTCAAGTAATTAAGGAACAAAAGAAGAAAAGGCACACTAGCCTGGGAACTTCCTCTCTGCCCAGAACATTGGAGGCTATACACCACACCCCCTCAACAGTATTTATAGGAACTCAAACACTGAGATCCTGCTCTGTTCCAGTAACAAGAAGCCGAAAGCACCAGCCTGAAGATGACGAGTGAGACCTCGTCGAAACGTCGCCTAGACACCCCAACTTTTACACGGGAAGACACCCGAGGACACCAAAACCTGCATTCCTGTACCCGTGAAAATCTACGAAAGCATATATATATATATATATATATAATCAGTAGCAGCAACAACCCTGCCTCCCTCTCTTTACAGAGAGACTCCCAGCAACTCTTAAGAAATTCATTATGGTTGGAGGTCTCAGGAAACTGCCCAAGTAGTGTCTGTTTTTACATTTGCCAACTGAAGAAACAAAATGAGATTTGGGCTCCCTCCCCTAATACTGGCAGCCCCTTTCTGCTACTACTTGACTAAATATTAAAGCCATTTCCATATATTAACAAATTAAAACCAGCAAAATAGAATTCTGAACAGAGCCATGTGATATTCAGACTGTAATACTAGAGACAGAGGCTCCACTGAACTGTGATCCACTCCATGTTTTCCAGTTGTGTAACATACTAGAATCTGGAGCCGTTCAAACCCAGGACTCAGGCCCCATCTGCACTATACATTGAATGCTGTGTCCTACCATTTTAACAACCATGGCTTCCTCAAAAGAATCCTGGGAACTGTAGTTTGTTAAGGGTGCTGAGAGTTTTCAGGAGACCTCTATTCCCTTCACAGAGTTAGAACTTTCAGAGTAGTTTAACAATCCATCCCTTGTCCTAGGGGACTTTGCTTTAAGTGTATAGTGCCTCCGTCTCCCCTCTCTCTTCCCCAACCAGGGAAGCTGTCTTGCTATTAGACAGCTATGAAAGAGTCTAGGAGGCCTCACTTTTGACTAAAGTCATTTTAATGAAACCATGATCTGTCCTGAGCACTGTCCTTGTCTGTTTTTTTCTGGGGCCCTTGGAGTCTTACACAAAATGGAACTTACTGAGAAAACATGCTAAGAATTACACCCTCTGATTATTTAAAATGGCTCTGCTTCAAATCTGAACAATACAGTAGCACAGCCGAATTCCATCCATTCCCTACATAGCCGAGAGCCAACTGAACGGGAGAAACATTCTGTGAGAAAAGTAACCCAGATATGAAAGCTGTATCCTCCAGGAATAGCTTTCAGTGTCATAGTTGTTTAGCTAGCCTGTAATTTTCATTTTTACTCGCATTAAGGTCTCCATAGACTTCTTGAATTGTGTAAGTGGTCTACAGTGCTATCAGAAAGGTTGCAAAATCCACAGTCAAAACACTGGTGAAAGCCAGACAATTTTCATGCAATGCCTAATAATAATATTCAAGCTGCAGTTCTGATGGTATCTCATCCCACCGAGATTAATGCGACTTGAGCTCTGATCATTGTTCGAGATGTCAGTCTCCAGGATCAGATGTCCTTCATATTCTTTACCTATATTCAGTTATTGTAGCAGCCTGTTAGGAAAAGATCTTAACTGAAATGTTTGCTTATGACAGTCCATATAACTCAAAGAATGTTCTTTAGGGGTTTTTAAGAGTCACAGTGTTAGAGCTAGTTACATCTCTCTTAAATACACATCTCTGTCTTTTTCAAGCATTTCCAGGTACATGGGAAAGTAAATAATTCCTGGGCAGGATGAGCTCTTCCACTGGGCTTAGTTAGCACCTTGCTCACACTCATGTGTTCTCCATAGATGAAACAGAGCATGAGTAAGATCAGTGGGATCACACGCAAAAGCATGTGGAATCTCACACGAGGTGCACTTACTTTGATACGGAGTCAACAGTACCAAACTATGCATGGATTCTTAGTTTTCAGTTTCAAAAGCCAGCACTCACATGGCAGTCTACATGCAGACGCATGACAGGGTCATTTGTTACTTTGCCCAGGCAAGTTCCCTAATTTGTCAGAACTTAGAATAGCGCTGTTCGCTATAAATAAAAGCCTTCCCCCAAAGCAGTTTGTCGCTGGTCACCTCCAAAAGTCCCGAGCAAATGTGCTGGAATTTCTCAGCTGCTCATTGTGCCTGACCTCACGCAGCCATGCGTGTGTGTACATTGTTACATGCACAGTGGTGACGCTGACTCCCCAGCCCGCTTGCAGCAAACTGTGTCAAAGTTACTCATGTTTAAATTCGTCACTTGCATAATTGCTGCAGCTCATGCCCACAGGACAAGGAAAAAGATCAAGGTGAAAGTGTTTGTTCCTGTCTCTCTCTGTAGGAGCTTTGGGACTTACCTATGAAATGGCAACTTTCTCTTCTGAATGGCGAAGGAATAGTGTGCCCGTCAAATATCACGTAATGAGCTCAAAGTGCTATATTATTTATCCATTGCCAAATAATTTATGGCAAACTATCATGCCTTCCATGGAAAAGCATTGTATGAGACCAAATTCTCTAAACTCATAATGGAATTCTGTTCATACCATCTTGAAGTTTAGAAAATTGTGTATACATGGCCATTGGGTGCGAGACCCAGAAAAGTTTTGCATTGCAGATTTGTAGGGCCAAGATTAGAGATTTAGAGATTGTTACGCCAACCCCCCAATCTCTTTTGAGCAGTGCACAAGCTTCCAGTCGATTCCAGACACTCACCCTGGGTTGTGTTTCCATTGAGAATCAAGACACGGCAGAGACAGTAGTGACTTTAAGATATAATACGGCTTATTCATATATATACAACCTGAGTGTACGTGGAGGGAGTTGCAGATCTTATAGCATTGTCATCTCAAGGCTGTCTCTCCCTGCTTCTCTTATGGCTTCTGCCAGCTGGAGTCCATAGCAGCCAGCCATACTCCCAAGTCTCTGGGCTGCCGCCTTCCCAGCCAGCAGCCAAGATGGTTCTGGCCCTCCAGCCCCAACTTGGAGTGCTGGCCTGACTTCCTTTCTTCTTCCTAGAAAACCCTGCCAAAACCCAAAGCTCCTTCCTGTCACCTCACACCCCTCCCAGCCACCTTGGTAACCCAAGACCTGGGGGATTCCTCTTGAGGTGACCTCTGCTTATTGTTTCATAATGAGCTACATTCACCCAGTCTAGTCCGGCTAGTGAGCATAGGCTACATACAACCAGGAGAACTGCTGCAGCCTATATTTCCTTTCAATGTCCCAAATATTATCTCAAGACTACCACTTCTTGATTTCTACTCTTCACTAATAAACTCTGGCACTCCAAATCTGTAACACTAGAATAGAAAAATGCATTGTAAATCCTGCACAAAATACCTACTTTCTAAAAAAGCTAAATCAAAACTCTAAAGCACAGATCGTATGGCACTTGCTAAGGAGTAAGGCTGAAACCCTATACACCAGGGGTAGTCAACCTTTTTATACACCCTCTAATGCATCTTTCTTGATGGTAAAATTTTCTTACCTCCCACCAGTGCTCAATGGAAAGAGGATTCCACTTGTGCCGTAGAACCCCCTACCGCCCACCTAGAATCCTGAAACGCCCACTAGTGGGCGGTAGGGACCAGGTTGAAAACCCCTGCTATACACACTTACCTGAGAGTAAGTCCCATTGAACAGAATGTGGCTTACCTCTGAGTACTATAGATATATGTATGTTTACACTGCACATCTCATTGAAATCTGTCTTATTAATAGACACAAATAGAGTTGCTATTCTATGGTGGGGCAGGCAACATGGTGCCCTCATGTTATTGGCCTGCAGCTCCCATCATCCCTGATTATTGATCAAGTTGGCTGGAGCTGATGGGAGTTGTAGTGCAGTGTCTAGAGCAGGCATAGGCAAACTCGGCCCTCCAGATGTTTTGGGACTACAACTCCCATCATCCCTGACCACTGGTCCTGTTAGCTAGGGTTGATGGGAGTTGTAGTCCCAAAACATCTGGAGGGCCGAGTTTGCCTATGCCTGCTCTAAAGAGCAGCTTGTTGGCTACACTGTGCTATAGCATTTTCACAAGTGATCCTGGGAACAGTGTATTGTCTAGAATATGCCACATGTTATTATTATATTATTATATTATATTATACATTCAATAATATAAAACAAAAGAGGCATTTTAAAATTTAAGGTGCATCTACATTTGAATTACTGTTTTAAAAATGCAAAAGGCACCCTTTTAAAGCACTGTTTGTTTATACAGCTGCATATATTTAAATTGGATCTTAAAGGGGAAGAATCCAGTCATAGTTAAGCTAATTTAAAACCATTGATTTCATCAGTGACCAGGCCATAAAAAGTCATTTCCACTGAATGCATTCCAAGTGGTTCTTATTTAAAGTTGATTTGAGCATTAGAGGCAAAATCTGTCTTCAGTCTGAGTGAAACCATAATGACATTTCATTCAAGTTTTGCCCCCGTAAAATTGATTGATGTTATATTTATGTTTTTGCTACTAGTTTCCATCTTGGTGCTAGAGAAAGTGATTTAAAATGCAATTACTTTTAGAATCCACTGACTTTAATCAAAATTTAATGTGTCCTTCCTTGACAAATTGTGGGGAACTCTAGGTCAAGTGCATCCTGGGGGTTGGCATGCTTGAATGGAAAAATGAAATCCAAAATATAATTTGAACTTCTATATAGAACATATGGTGGTTCCGGTTTTTTGTGGATCAAGAGAGCATGGTGACACAATAAACTCTTTGGCTGATGAAGAAATAAACAATTTACCTGCCCGGGTAGTTCAGCTGGGAGAGCATGCGACTTTTAATCTCAAGGTTGCGGGTTCAAGCCCCATGTTGGGCAAAAGATACCTGCATTGCAGGAGGTGACCTTTGTGGTCCCTTCCAACTCTACAATTCTAAGATTATATGATTCTAATTGTTAAGTACAGTCAGTTTAAGAGTGAAGATCCGTTTAGTACTGGGGTGGCTAATCATTTTGGGGACTTTGCATTGTGTTTGTAAGTTAGTGTAGGTCATTTCTTGTGGAAAAACCTAATAAATACAATTATTGTTAATATTGATAACTACACACACACATTAAAAAGTGGGAAACACTGGGGAAAGGCATTGTGGACACAAAAATATCTGTTGGCACCCTGACATCATAGTGGGATACCAAAGGATCAGAAAATTTAGGGGGGGGCATATTTTCAGGCCACAATAAAGTATTGAAAGTCAGATGTGGCCTGCAAACCATGGGTTAGCTTAGCCCCCCTTACTCTAGGAATTTTGAGACTCTTGGTCCATGCATACACAGCTTAGGCAAAGAAAGTGGCTGAAAATGTCCAATCTAAAGCAAATGTACAGTATGCATGTATAGATAATGGATGTGGTACCCTTGTCCATAATTCAACTGTCCCATAGATTTCAGTGCAGCTTAGACAAAGGGAAACACCTTCAGGATTTCTGGCCAGAAATAAGGTTTCTTAGTCAGAGGCAAAGAACAACATTTTGCACATGGCAGTTTACACTATGTATCCGATGCTTGAAGTGCACATTGCAGAGGGACACACTGGTGCCATCACTTCTCTTCTCTCCATATAATATTTAATAATGTAGGGTAGTTTATTAATTTCAATGGATCTACTATGATACGAAAACACTGCACTCCTAGTTTCTCTGTCATTTCCTTGTTTGTTGTGTTTATTATGACATGTTGTTTCACTAGACTTTTAACAGGAGAGAGGGAGAAGTAGAGATGGGGTTTCTGTTTTTGGTGGGAGGAGTTCATCCTCTGTAACAGGCTGTTTTGTACTGATGAGAGTTTTTGTCCATTCAACTCTCTCTCTTGGGAAGAAGCAGGGAGCAAGTAACCAAAAACAGGTAGCTTATGACAGATGTGCTAACAAAGCCATACAAAGCTATTAGGCAGCCATCTGGCTCTCAGCATGATCCCCAATCCGATTAACTCTGTTCGGCCAAGAGCCCCCAGAACGTTAGTAATTTCACAAATTGAATATAAAATGATTGCTCCTTATTTTGGAACTTCTATTTAGACAACAGGCAGGCTTGCAAACAGAAGGGTGTTTTTAAACCATATATTGCAATGATGAGGTGAACACACTGGTACATCTATAAATATCCCAAAACATTCAATCCACAGCACATGAAGATCTGTGGGGACATTTTATGTTATATGTTAGTTTATTGTTCCTGAATTCAATGTCTGGAGAGAACTGTCCATCAAGCCCTGCATTTAATAACGCTCATGTGTACTGTGATCAGCATAGTTTTGGCGCAATGCATAAGCATCGATCCCTGACAAGATCTTGTCAGTGATGCTACTATAATTGTTCTGATGCAGTAATTGTTATCATTTTTTTAAAAAAATGCATTGACTTTTAATTGAGAAATCTGTGGCACTGAAACATGAGGGTGTGGTCTTCTAAATGCTGTTAGTCTTGCTGAATAAAAGGCATTAACATTGCTAGGATAAAAGGCATTAACATTGCTAGGAAATGCAAATTAGGTTTTGCCCAAATGATGCAGGTAGAAAAAAATTAAATAAAGTATCCATGCTGGCTTTTAATGCTGGTTTTTGGTTACCAGATCAGTTATTTTCAAAGCTTATTTTTCAGATAAAAAATTAAGGCAGATAAGTATCAAAAGCCATAGTTCTAAAATATAAAACAATCCACAATTCAAACAAATCATAAACAAAAATATTAGCATAAAAACCCATTTTTTCAACAAATAAACTTTTTATTTATTTCCCACATGCGGTGTACCTTATTTTTATGCTAACAGCCACCAGAATTAAAACAGCAAAATCCCAGAAAGAGGAAATATTGCACTGAAGGCCTTTTTAAATATGCATATAAAACAACACAGTGAGGAGGCCTTGAATTGATTCCAAGTCATATACGTAACTTAGGCAGTCTGGGCCTTTTTTTAAAAAAAATAATAATCTGCTTTTAATTTTGTGTTTGTGTGTGAAGTTCTGTCTTGTTGCATTGTTATTCTTTGGTTTTTGTTTTTCTTATGCATTGTGTTTTTACCTATTCTTTGGAAACCACCCAGATGACTTTGTGTTATGGGGCAGCGAATGAATTACATATATAAATAAATGCAGTTATTCTACCACAAGATAACCCATCTTGGTTTTCTTTCAGATTTTCAGAGTGTGGGATATCCAGACACTTTCCCTGATGCAGGTCTTCCATGATTCCCAAGCAGGGCCTAGAGAGACACAAATCTTTACTATGGTATTTGACAATAACCATGGCACACTTATTACAGGTATATTTGTGTAATCATTAGGAGCGAAATACCTCTTCAGATATGAATCTGGGGTGCTGATACATAATCGTGAAAAGTAAATGGATGGCCTTCCAGCTGTGTTGTTTAGACCAAGAGTAGCTACAGAAATGTGAGGAAAACAAACTGGTGGCTTTAAATAATTAAAGCAATTCCAACCTATGATGCTGATAATTCAAAGCCACAAACATCTTGTGTCTTTTTGTCCTCGAGATACACTTTTTTGGCATCCATTAAAATCTTGAACATAATTTTTATGTGAAGTAAAGTCTGAAAATAGATTTATCATAGTTTATAGCCACAGAGGCAGGAATTCCTGTAAGATATGTAACGTAGATATACCTCTTCTTCCTCACCACTACAGTGTTTTTTTAAAAATTAATAATATTAACTAATCACAGGTAGGTAGCCAAGTTGGTCTGCCGTGGATGAAACAAAATAAAAAAATTCCTTCCAGTAGCACCTTAGAGACCAACTAAGTTGGAAGGGATTTTTTTATTTTGTTTTGATTAATTAATTAGTACCCCACCCATCTGACTGGGTTGCCCCAACCGCTCTGGGCAGCTTCCAACATAAACTCTTAAACCTCACAAAGCTTCCCTGTACTGGCCCTATAATAGGGCTGCCTTCAGATAAGAATATTTGATGGGTCACTGAGGTGAGTGACAGTTCCCCGTAGCATCTTCCCCTCTCGTTTTCCCCATCTTGGAAAAACATACTGTCAGAGCTGCCCAAGGTCCCAGCTCACAGAGGACCAACGCCAGTTCTTGTTATATATAAAAGTCTTTATTAAGGTTCAGTTTCGATTCCAAAGCCGCGGCGCGCAGCTCTACGTCTCAACCCTAGACCGTTGAAGCTCCGTCTGAATCTCCTCCCCCCAGACACCAGTTCAAGATCCTAGCCTTGCTCCACTTCCTCCTTTGCTCCTTTCTCCTCTGGGTCTGTCTGCCCGCCGGGGTGTTGCCCTTTCTGGACTCTTCTGATGCTGAAGAGTCCCCGGATTCTTCCCCCTGCCTCCGGCGTGCTTTAGGACCTGGCTCCCAATCCTCGCTCCCAGCTGCCCCGCGCGCCTGTGTATTTGAACTTGGCGCGCGCGCCCAGCCGGCAACCTTCCTCCTGACCGTTACGCTGCTTCTGTCACTGCTTCCCCCTTCGGGGGGGGGCTCGCTGGATCTGACTTCGCCTCTGTTCCCTCACTTAGCGATAGGGGCGTGGTCAGCCCTGACTCATCCTCTCTTTCCCCTGGAGGGGAAGCCAGTCCTGACACATGGGACTCTTCCCCCCCGCTACGCTCTGGTGGGGAAACTGGTCCCGATCTCCAGCTGCTGCTTTGGGAGTCACCGCTGGTCCCTTGCTTCTGGTGCGTCCCTCCCAGGACCCCCCTTGCTCTGGCTATCGGTGCTCCCTTCTGGGAATCTTCCGAATCACTGGACAGGCTCATGGACTCTCTTCCCCCACTGTCATCCTCACCTATGCTGCCCTCGGATTGTTCTCCTTCGCTCTCCGCTTCCTCTTTCCCCTGTGCCTCTGCTCCTGAACCCCTGACACATACATATATTTGTCTTTCACTTTTGGTGAAGAAGTGGACTCACTATTATTCTTTCCATAGGTGTTTAGTTCTGCTGTAATATGTGGTGGCCTTTGATTGTGCAAGAGACTCAATCTTTATATGTTGTATCCTCTCTGCTTTTTCAGAAAGGGCAGGCTCCCATTTTCATTCCTCCTGCCACTCAACCACTCTCTTCCTCTCATGCACACACTGCATGATCAAGAGTTCATGGTGGTCCTTGCAGAGTCAAGCAACATTCATGATGGGTCTCACAGTCAGGCATAGCGGTGGCATGCTCTTGACCTCCCAGCACCAGCATCTCTGCAGCTTATCAGTCAGGTCTGAGGTGGCAGGGCGAATGGTGCTGTGTGGACATAACAGCAAGGCCAACACAATCTTTATATGTGGTTAGGGCGTACAGGAGTAACAAAGTGGGTCCTGGCCACATCTTCACTGGCATACTGCCCTTGGAGGGCTGGCTGACCCTCAATGGAGCCCTTGGGCTGAAAAGTTTTACCCATCCCGTCGGACATGTTTCCCAGAGTGGCTGACAATAGCATGCAACCGGATGCAGTAACCCTTATTATATGATTCACAGGATCAGCTGTGATTGATATTTATCCTCTCACACGAGTTATACAAGACACGAAACAGGTTCCCCAGACACATGAGAGGAGCATCAATGTGCTGATTTACAACAAAGTCTTTCGCCAAATTCTAACTATCTGTTCTGAATCAATCGTAAAGGTGAGTATGAATCCTGCAAGCTTCTCAAGTGCAAAGCAAAATATTTGCACAAAGGATTTAAGAGCAAGTAGGCTATCTGGGGGGCTTTATCTTCCTACATATTGGTAAGCCAAGTATGGGGGACCAGGTGTTGCTGGACTTTAGAGTCCATCATCCTTGACCATTGGCCATCCTGAGTGAGGCTGATGGGAGCTGAATCCAGAGGGCCACAAGTTCTCGATCCCTGCATTAAACCCAGGAGAAAATGTTAAGAATAGGAATTCTTAGCTTTTTCCTTTCCACTTTCTCTTATCCCCTTAGCTTAATGTTTACTATAGATATTTGAAGAAAGTGACAGCTATGTAAATATATATCTGTGTAGGTTGAATTCCATATAATTCACTTTATCTTTAGGTCTGGGAACTGGAAACAGGCCAACAAATATACCAGATTGAGGATGCCCACGGACCGAATGTTGAGTTGACATGTGCAGCAATTGATAAAAATGGATTCCACCTTGCCACTGGAGCATGCGATGGTAAAGCAGTGTTATAATTGCAGATTGTAATAACACCAAATCTTTATATAATTGCTTTGTGATGGGGGCTAAAAGAATATTGAACTGGAACCTATTTTCAGTACTCTAGGACAGTGTTCCCCAACCTTGGGCCTCCAGATGTTTTTGGCCTACAACTCCCATCATCCCTAGCTAGCAAGACCAGTGGTCAGGGATGATGGGAATTGTAGTTCAAAAACAGCTGGAGGCCCAAGGTTGGGAAACACTGCTCTAGGACTTCATAATGAAGGCCAGTTGAAGGCTGCTTCCTATATGACAAGGAGAAATCTCAGGTGCTTCCATGATGAGTGACATTCCTTCTGCTTTTTTGCCCTTTTAGGAACTGTGAAGACTTGGGATTTTGGAAGTGGACAGCAACTTAAAGTTTTGCCTTTAATCAGGGAAAGCACAGTTAATGAACACTGGCTCATGCAAATGGTTTACCTGAAGGCTAGTGGAAGTAGACATGTCATCCTGGTCTTGGAGTACAGTGGGACTATCAAAATTGTTCAGGTTTTGTTATAGCTTGTTTTTCTTTGGTTGGTTGGTTTGCTTGTCAATGAATTATACATCCTTCAACCTTAGGTCCCAGAGCAAGTTACAACATTAGAACACAATGTTAAAAACCGTGCTTGCACTTACAGGACATTTGTAACAGGAAGGGGTTGAATTCCTCCCATGGTTTCCATATATCCAGTATATCTCAACTAAAGACAACCAACCATGCCCTGCCCTTCCAACCTCTCTCACCGCCATGGGAAAAAAAATAAATGAAAGCGAACCCACCCAAGTGACACAGATGCAAAAACCTCACACATACACTAAGTGGTGTTGTTGTCATTTAGTCATGTCCGACTCTTTGTGACCCCATGGACCAGAGCACGCCAGGCACTCCTGTCTTCCACTGCCTCCCGCAGTTTGGTCAAACTCATGCTGGTAGCTTCGAGAACACTGTCCAACCATCTCGTCCTCTGACGTCCCCTTCTCCTTGTGCCCTCCATCTTTCCCAACATCAGGGTCTTTTCCAGGGAGTCTTCTCTTCTCATGAGGTGGCCAAAGTATTGGAGCCTCAGCTTCGCAATCTGTCCTTCCAGTGAGCACTCAGGGCTGATTTCATTAAGAAAGGAGAGGTTTGATCTTCTTGCAGTCCATGGGACTCACAAGAGTCCCTCCAACACCATAATTCAAAAGCATCAATTCTTTGGCGATCAGCCTTCTTTATGGTTCAGCTCTCACTTCCATACATCACTACTGGGGAAACCATG
Organism: Podarcis melisellensis; assembly: GCF_964234715.1. NCBI lineage: Eukaryota > Metazoa > Chordata > Lepidosauria > Squamata > Lacertidae > Podarcis > Podarcis melisellensis. The sequence continues at coordinate 43,870,408 of NC_138530.1, read as the reverse complement.
GCTTTAACTATACGGACCTTATACACTAAGTAAAATAATGTAAATTCACCATCCCCCTTCTCCCCCAACCTTATACTGTATATAGCATTAATATCTCACATGGAATGTAACTGATCAGTAGAAAATATTCTACAACCTGGAAATAGAGACAATGAACGTACTTTTGTATCCCAAGAAAATCTTTAATAAAAATCCTTCTCCCAGTATATCTGAAGTGCCTCCCCAAAATGAATAATTAGGTTAGCCTCTGTTAGAAAACCCACCACCCCAAAATAAATGAAGAAATAAATCATGTCAAGTTGATTCTCAATTTTTTCTGTGCTACTCTTCTTCCAATTCCTTGTTCTCCTAGGGTAATGAAGGTGAAGTTTATCTATGCATTACTTGGGAGCTTCCTGAAGCAGTATCAGTTGCTCTACAAGGCAATCCACTCATGTCCCTAAAACTGAGTCCCAATGCCAAGAAAAGTAATGGGTTTTTTCCAGATGTTCAGCTGCTGCTTGATAAGGTGCCTGTGAAAAAATCAAAGAATGAGGTGAGTATTGATTGGCAAATCTGTCCATTTCAGTTTCTCTCAGTTTCTCATTTTTTCCAAACTTCATTTCAGACCCCACATATCCATACCAGTTGACAATAAAAAAAAATCCTCATGAAAATTGAGCATTTTAATTCAAATTTATCCTAATATACACATTTTTGTGTGCAGTTTTCCCTAATAAAATGCATTTGTATATGTTATTTTCACTGACGCATGCATTTCAATGCATAGATTATCCTTAAATGTGCATTTTCGTATATATGACTTGCCTTGTAGCTGCACTGCAAAATTTGAAGAAATGCAAAATTTGATGGGTGTCTGTTTGCTTATTTGCTCTATTGTTTCACTTTGCTTGTTGTTCCAGTAAGTGAGAATTAGATGGGTTCACATTAAAATGCAAACTGAACTGAATTTCTCTTCCATCCCTAGAGGTGGGTGCATTTCCAGACTTTTCAAGACCTGCTAAGAAGGAAGTGTCTTGGAGCCTGGGTACACATTATACTCACCACTGAGAAGCAACCACGTTTTTACTGTTGAGAGATCTCTTTGGAGAGGGGCAGAGAAAACTCAATGGAATTATAGAGAGCAGTGCAAGGGACTTTTGTTGAGTGGATGGAAAAACCACCTGTCAATGTTTGCCTGCAAGGATGGGGACAGATAAAGATCTGGCCCACTGGGCCAAAAAGATCGCATACTCTTTCTCTCCAATTTTCTCTGCCTCCAGGAGCCTACTTTTCATGTAGGCAGCCTCCTGTGCCATATAATAATTTTCTTTGGACTGGGTGATGGGAAAATGCCATGACACTTTTGTTTGCTGCTAGCCATGCTTAAATGCACAGTGTTTGCATAGTCCTGTGTTTTCACAGTTTGGAACAAGAATTTTAAGAAGCAAAGGCAGGTATTTTCTCTCCTTTAAAATGATGAGACTGTACATACTCTGGAGATATCTATCGATCTTGCCTTATCGATAGAGCCGCGACGTCAGACAGCTTTACGATCCGCATCAATCACCTACAGCGGTCCGGCAGGCTTCCTCTCAAGCTGCGCAATAACTCCTGCTGTCTCTTCTTTCAGTCACGGCTTTTTAGCAGAGTAGAAGCACAGCGTGTAAAGCAGTCTTGCTTCTTGTAAGCACACATAGACAGGTTTGTCTATTTACAGCTCTTTATTCATACATTACAGCATTAAAGTCCAGGGCTTCTTTCAGCCATGTCCAAAGGCACGTCTTTCTCTCTCAGATACACAGAGAGAAGTGAAAGTACAGGGAAAAACTCCTCCTTCTTAGCTTCTAAAAGCTTCTGTCTCCGCCCAGCTTCTAGCTGACGTCAGCAGGTGACACACACCAGGGGAAATTTAACCAGATAAATTCTGAACTATAACACCCCCCCTTGTGTCCCTGCGTGATACCTGTGCAACATCTTCAGTAACACCTTGTGAGATCAATTCCTCCCCCAATGCCTTGCGCCCTCCCTTGGCAAATCTGTTTGGCATTTGTGGAACCACCTCACAACTCTCAGAATCGCACTGTGCGAAACTTACCCACGCACCTGTGGCCTGATACCTCTCTGGTGGGATACCCTTAGTTGTGCGACTGGACCTCCTAGGCACAAACTCAGGTGTTCCCCCTGACTCACTTTGATCAGCAGGTGTGTCCTCTGCATCATGGAATTCACCCTCTGACTTAAAGCGTCTTCGAATCCTCTCCATTACACTCACAGGAGAACTAGGTTCACTTTTGGGCAGTTTCATAACAGCTTGTGGAGATGCCCTATCTTGCTCCTGACCCTGGTCAGTGACCTGGTCGTCATCAGCAGCCTCAGCCTCTTCTTCCTCTGCCTCATCAGAACTGTCTTCTGGGTCAGAGAGACATTCTGAGAGAACATCACACCTGACAGGAGTCTTTGACTTTACCTCCTCCTCTAAGAACTCAGCGTGTTTACTGATCAGCACCTTACTCTGATCACCTGACGGGTAGGCAAACCGCCATGCACGGGCATCTGGCTCATACCCACAGAAGATCATTTTCTGGACTTTGGCTCCATCTGGCCCTTGCAAAGCCTTAGGCAAAGCGACAAGCGCAGGAGTCCCAAAAGTGCGCAGAAAGTGAACCTGGGGTTTGCGGCCATTTAACAAAGAGAACGGTGTGTCGCCTACCAGTGAGTTGTAGACACGATTCCAGGTGAATGACACAGCCCTCGTAGCCTCCACCCAAAACTCAGGAGGTAACCTGGCTTCTTTCAGCATCACCTGTGCAGCCTTAACCAGAGCTCCACTCCTCAGCTCTGCCACCCCCCCTTGCTGGGGTGAAGTAACTGTGTGGCGTATCCCTCTCTTCTGCAAGAACTTCTGCAACGCAGAACCAGTGTACTTAGCATTTCTGTCACTGATGATCGCTTGAACCCTGGTGGAGAACCTCTGCTCCACCCCCTCAATCCAGCTCTTGATCAGCTGTGCTGCATCCTCCCTGGATTTGAGACCGTGAGCCCAGGAACTCTGTGAGAAATCATCCAGAAAAGTTAGGAGAAACCTGGCCCCCCCTAGACTTGGTTCCTTGACAGGACCGGCCAAATCTATGTGTACCAACTCAAAAGGTTTAGTGGCCACACGTTCCACCTTTGGGTAACTGCACCCTATCACCTTTGCCTGCTTGCAAGTGTCACAATCAATGGCACTTCCACAATTTTGAATCCTACACCCCGTGGCAACCTCGGGCAGAGTCTGCAAGTCCTCTACCGACCCATGAATTGTTCTCTGATGCCATACGCATGCACATGTAACATTATGAGCGGGAATTGTAGCACGCTGGTTGGGAACTGTAGCACGCAACGCTTGTGCTTTCTCAACCTTCCCCTCACCCCCAAGAGACGTTTTAAGAATGAAAAGATCATTCTGTCCCTTCCGCACTTTGGCTAGTAACCTCCCCCCTTTGGAGATTGTGCAGACATCATTTTCAAAACAAACTTTGAACCCCTTATTCAACAAATAAGGCACAGATAACAAACAGTGATGAATCTCTGGAACAATACAAAAATCCACCGTCTCCTGTAAAACAGAAAGAAAGGCATTAGTACATTTGAGAACTCTAGTTTTCTGTCCATTCGCGAACTTAATAGTTTGTCCCTTCGGAACTGCTGTGCAATTCCACCTCTCGACTGCAGGGGTCTCTGGAACCATGTTGCGGTTAGCTGCAGAGTCTATTACAAAGGCCATCCCGGAATCTTTCACTCCGCCGTCTTCAAACACTGCCATATTCGCAGAAACCTGATAAGACTCTTCTCCCTGCTGTTTACCACGACCACCTGGCTCAGCTCCACGCCTGCCTGTCTTCCCAGGCCTGTTGCCATGGAAACCTGCCTGATTCCCATGGGAAAAGTCTTTGCAAACATCCAGCCTTGGCACTCTGCTCCGGTGGGGGCAACTGCCACGTAGACGTTGAACTCCAGTGGAAAAACACTGCCCGGGGCTCCTCCCAGCTGGCCTGGCCTTCCTCCTTCTGGAACGGCTCCTCCCACCAGCGTGGCCCCCCCTGAAGCTGCTCTCTGCTTCAGCACAAAGCGAAAGTTGTTTAAACTTGCCTTTGGAACTCTTCGCCCCCCCGATCTGCTCACTAGCGCTCCTAGAGGCTGATCCACCGGGAACAGGGCCTGCCAGTCCAGCCTCTCCAGGACTCAGTCCATCACACAGACGTGTAGAAGCATTACAACAGCTCCCCAACACTGTCCCAGCCCCCCTTGGGCTTTCTGGGCATCCTTCAGCCTCTCCTGGGCTTTCTTCAGGGCTCTGGCCTTTCGCTAACGCCTCACACAAGCACGGTGCAGCACTAGTACAGCTGCCAGCAATAGTCCCTTCTGCCCCCTCTGGGGGCCCACAGCTTCCCTCAGCTGTGTGTTGACTCTCAAGAATGTGCCCAGCGCCATCTTGCCTCTCCCCTTCTGATGCAGCCGCGTCTAGGCCATGGCGTTCCACTCCTGCTTCACAAGCCTCACGGAGTGCTAGCCATGCAACCTCAGGCCTCTCAGCATCTAGGACAATAGGCTTCAGCGCATCACTTACATTCTCTGCCAGAAATACTAGCACACACTTCTCAGCTTCACTCAGCTCTGTTGCTTCTCCAGCCGCTTTCTGTAGTGGCTGGACTGCCTCCCAAAGGCTTTCTCCGACCAATAACAGTTCTACGTGGAGACTCCACGTCCACCAGCCTTCGCGCGTCAGCTTTTCACATGGTAGCTTAAGCTCAAAACCATGCTTCTGGAACTGCGCCATCTTCTCCCCCCAGTGCCCCAGCTTACTCACATAGCAATAGCCTCCAGCACCTGTCTTTGGAGAAGCGATTTTTCAGCTCCAGCTCTCTGTGTATCAGAAGCTCTCACTGTCTCTCGGAAGCAGGCAATTAATCATTCTTGCTCTCCGGCACCCACGCTGACTTCAAAGCGTTCCTGGAGCTCACACCGACTGCTTTACGAGCGTAGGCTGACCTTCCCATAACCTCTGGAGATATCTATCGATCTTGCCTTATCGATAGAGCCGCGACGTCAGACAGCTTTACGATCCGCATCAATCACCTACAGCGGTCCGGCAGGCTTCCTCTCAAGCTGCGCAATAACTCCTGCTGTCTCTTCTTTCAGTCACGGCTTTTTAGCAGAGTAGAAGCACAGCGTGTAAAGCAGTCTTGCTTCTTGTAAGCACACATAGACAGGTTTGTCTATTTACAGCTCTTTATTCATACATTACAGCATTAAAGTCCAGGGCTTCTTTCAGCCATGTCCAAAGGCACGTCTTTCTCTCTCAGATACACAGAGAGAAGTGAAAGTACAGGGAAAAACTCCTCCTTCTTAGCTTCTAAAAGCTTCTGTCTCCGCCCAGCTTCTAGCTGACGTCAGCAGGTGACACACACCAGGGGAAATTTAACCAGATAAATTCTGAACTATAACACATACCGGCTTTTAAATAAAATTTTAACAATCGTCTTCTTTTGTCGTCTTTCAGTTACCTCTGAAAACTGAAGTGAAATGCTTTGACCTACTAAGAGTGGAAGGTTATAATTTGTTAGCTACCGCAAGTGCAAATGGCGCAATCATCATGTGGGATTTTGAATCTGCCACTGCCAGGCACATGTGAGTAATGAAAGCTGTGAGAGGGCTCTTGCCACAGTGCTGTCCTTCATGCACCTTGGCTGATCACGACTCTGAGTAAGCAGAGAGACAGACAATTGGGAGCAAGCAAGTGAGATACATGAAGTGGGGAACTTGGGCAGATCATCTCTTACTGCTCACACTGCCAGAGGAGACCAGCTCCTTGCCTCCATCTTGGCTTGGGTCATATGAGTCACTGGGCAGAAGCTATGTGCTACCCCTTTGGCCTTGCTCAGTTCAACATCTGGAAAGGGTTGAAATTAGCTCCCAACCAATGCATCCTTCAGTACATACCTAGAAGGCAAAAAATACTTTCTTTACAGATTTAAAGCTGGAAACACTGTCCAAGAAGATGGAGAAGAATTATTAGGAATCAACGGGTTACTGTTCCTCTATCGAGGTGCTGTCTCAGAGAGGTAGGTGGACTATATATCAGGCATTTACGTCATATTAGGCCAACTTTTGCTAACTTGGAGCCCTCCAGGTGTTTGGGGTTGCTTGGAGGGCTCAAGGTTGGCAGGTGCTGCATTAGATCTATACTGGGTTAAAGAAACAGTGAGCTAGCTAGCTCTTGGACTTGGGTGAAACTGATGAGCGTTTCTCCAACCTAGTGGTGGCAGCCAGTGCTACACAAGCAGACTTCCACTAATGCAAGTGGGCTTCTCCTTCTCCCCCCCCCCCATTCCTGTGTTTCTTTATTACTGTTAATTGGGGCAAAGATTTTATTTATTTATTTATTTGCTTGGGAGGGAGTTCCACACAGGCGTTCCCCATGAAAAAGCTCTGTCCCCAGTGCCCACCAATCTAATTTTAATGGCAGACCAACAAGCTGGTTCCCCAATAAAGACAGTCCTTCAAATAACCTGGCCCTAAACAGTTTAGGTCTTTAAGTTATTGGTCCATCCAGTGCTGTCTTCTCCAACAGACAGCTTCTCTCTTAGGTAGATATGGCAGGCACTGAGTATTCAGTACTGGGCTAGATGAACAAAACCTAACTTAGCTTTGTATATACCCCTGCTAAGGTAGGAATGTGGGGAAGGGCAATCAGCTCCTTGCATGTTTGGCCTTGTTCATTCACAACCCATCAGGTTACATTTCAGGTTGGTATTGGTGTTGCTCAAATTCCACATGGCAAAGGCAATTGCTTCCATTCTGTCCCATCTCCAAAACATTTGCCATTTAAAGTCATTGGGGAAATCTGCCAGTCTTGTTTTTGAGTAGGCCCTCATTGTAAATACAATGTATTCTTTAGGTATAAGCTTCTGGCATTTCTGTTTGGCATTCTCAAATGCCTATTAACATTCTTTGGCACCTAGAGGCTCTCTTTCAGTGTGCCAGTGTGGTGTAGTGATGAAGAGCGGTAGTCTCGTAATCTGGCAAACCGGGTTCGTGTCTCCGCTCCTCCACATGCAGCTGCTGGGTGACCTTGGGCCAGTCACACTTCTCTGAAGTCTCTCAGCCTCACTCACCTTACGGGGTGTTTGTTGTGGGGGAGGAGGGGAAAGGAGATTGTTAGCCGCTTTGAGACTCCTGAAGGGGAGTGAAAGGCGGGATATCAAATCCAAACTCTTCTTCTTCTTCTTCTTTCGCGAAGGAAACTTAGCGAGACTTCCACCGACAGTTTAGACCAACCGAGTGATGTCAACACTACACAGGAGGTGGAAAGCAGCTTTGCAAGCATAAAGAAGGTATGTCCTTTGACCTTTGTACAGCAGCCAAAAACACTTGTAAGAATGTTGTGCATGTTAACATTTAGATTTGCAAAAAACTCAGACAAGACAGCAAAGCGTGAAGTGTTTATCTTCATAAAGGCAACATGGGAGAGAAAGGAGTGTTAGCACGTGTTATTCTCTCGTACAGAGTAACCATACAGAGCTGCCTATAGACATAAAATGTAGGGCTGCTGTCATGCTGCAGTTTGTGTGGTCTCCAAAAGGTGGCTACGGCAACTCCAGTGTGACAACAGGGGAGCAGGTGGCCGAGGTGCACTGTTTAATGGGGAGGGCAGAGGTGCTTCAAAGAGCAGCTTGGCAAACAGCTCTGTGAAGTGCCTTCCTCCTCCATTAAACACAACTGCAGTGAGGTTCAACAGTGGAGGGAGACAGTTTAGCAAATTTGGTCTCTGAAGCTCCTCCTTCCTCCTTTAAAACCTGGTGGGGCTTGGAGCAAACTGGAAGAGGAAGGGGCTTGTGTTAGCAAGTGGTGGGGGGGATAGGTGTGGGCATGTCTAAGATGTAAAGGGACAGACATTTGGTCAAGTGTAAAGGAAGGGAGCATTGGAGGAAGGAGTTTGGTGTGTGATTGGGGCTGATGAGCAGACTGAGCAAGGGCAGCAGCCCCCAGTACTCTCGTGTAATTTCAAATGCACATCAGCAGCATTTCCAGATATAACGAGGAATGCTCAAAGGGCCGGTGCATGAGCAGAATTTCCCTTTCTTCAAGTCACATTTTAAGAATAGATTATTTGTAGCAATTAATGATCATTGCTGGAGACGGGTTGAGCAAGCTAGGCCAGTTCCCTCCTCTGTGCAAAAAGTCAAATATGCAAGCATGTTTTCAATAATCACTACAATTATTGTGATGTGTGCTTCAAAGAATGCTGTGCTGTACTGTCTGCTCAGTATCGGAACATGGGAGAAATATGATAGCCTCTGTACTAGCAAAAGCTGGAGATTAATGTTAGGTGATGAACTAGGTAAAAATGCCACATTAAATCATGTTCTCTGGTTCATAGATAAAGAAGCTGAGATTAGAGGGAAGTGAAATTGGACGCTGGCAAAAACCAGCAGACTGTGCAAGCCTGAGACTTTGCTTGGGCTCCTCCTAGCTCATGCAGAACCATGGTTTAGCATTAAGTGTCACAGTGGCCTGTAAGAACAGGAATTTGTGCACATGCACAGTGAGCAAGATGAGGATAAGTATGATTCTACAGGGAGACTGCACTGTGAAACTGTGGAATTGCAATACATTAAATGGTGGTGGTGATTGCTGTTAAACATATTACCTAGCTTTCACCCACAGGTTACAATTAAAAATCAGAATTAAAATTTATTACTGTCACAGGAATAGGTTTATAGGCTATCATTTGTGGACTCTGAATCTGTCAGCATTTCTGGGAATGGAAGTATTTTTTTATTCTTCCCAGGAGTCAACAACTAGAGTTTAGTTTTTATGCAAGCTATTTTCAGTTCCGAACCTCTGTTTCAATATGCATACTATTGTTTAATTTCAGGATGCTGTTAAAAGTGAAACTGATACCAAAACAGAAACTTCAGGTATGAACTGGAATGTCAGAGTTAAGTTGCAGAAAATCTTCTAATATAAGACCATGTTTGAGAAAACTTAAAAAAAAAAAAATAGCTATCAGAAATTAAGCAAGTGGTTGAGTAAAAGAATAGTTAAACATGTGTAAATACCACAGAAAAGGTTTTGAAAACATGCTCATTCAGTGAATGACACAGAAAGGTTTTGAAGACGTCCTTATTCAGTTAAATGTTTGAATATGCTTATGCTAGTGGATAACTGAAGTTGCCAGAATATTATTATTTAAGGCTGGTAAAATGAAGGATTAAATCTTGTATACAAAGACTAGTAAACCCATGCATGTTATCTTTGAGCAATTGCTTACCAGAACTGATCCCTTTCTGGAGACCATGACCATGAACTTGCATTGAATTGCGAACTGCACTCACTACTAGACACCCAAATAATGATCATGATTATTTACACAAAGATGAAACAAATAAATTGATTGAGCCTTACTTATCTGGAAGCTCTTTTGTCACTATCTACTTGTGTCACTTTCAGTTCAAGTTAAGCTTATGATTGTGCAAGGAAATCAGAGACTGAACCAAGTTATACCTCAGCAGGATACTTAATGACTTAACCAAGATGTAGAATTCCATGCAAGTCTATACCCCCTTAGCAACCCCTGCCCTAGAGGCAGTTAATGAAGATGCAGACATTGAAATATCAGTATAAAACACATTTTGCCATAAAGTATGTGTCCATGTTCAAAGGAAAAAATAAGCACTATTGTGATGAACTGAAAGTTCTTACTATTTATTGAACTTCTCATTAGTTGCTTGTTGCATGAAAAGTTCTCCAAGCTATTTAAAACATCTGCAATTCACAAACCATACATAAAACAACATACACACCCCAGTAGAGAGCTTTGGCAGCCCCTAACAGAGAAAAGAATGTCATAGTCCATACATAGCATGTACAGGGAGAGATTAGTTTTGGCCTGGCATTCAAAAGTTGACAGTGAAGGTGCCAGGCAGATGTCATTGGGAAAAGAATTCCACAAATGAAGAGCCAAAACTGAAAAGGCTTTCTCCCTATAATCAATTATGCTTTCTTTTAGAAGCAAAATTTACAGGGTCTCCCACCTTGGAGAACAAAACAATGGGATCTGCTTTATTAGAACCTCCAAATCAGGAAACAGAACGTCGTTCAAGACCTATACTTGCCTCTGGCCATGAAGATGGTTTTATTTATCTCTGGACTATAACGGTAGGTCCTTTTGCATAACTGGATTGTGGTAGAAAACAATGGGTTCAAGCATCCTTGTATTGTGCTATCAGCCAAAGGATGTATAATCCAAAAAGATTATCCTTCTACAGTACATCTCCTGTCCTCTTTCTCCATTTTTGTAAGAAACACATACAATTATATTACTATTTATGCTTCATCAACAAAGGAAAGGATTAAAAAATATGTAGAACAAAAAAATCATTGTTTAGAATTCACTCTGATCCAGCTGTTCTTCCAGCAGTAGCTTCTGGAAAGCTACAAAATGGGGCATTTGGGGTCTGCCCAACTTTGGATCTGCCCAACCGATTCCTCAAAGGGATCAAGCCTCAGGCCCCTCAGCTGTGCTAGCACCCCCCACCCACCCCTGTGAGCATAAGCAGCAGAGTTTAGGTTGCAATAGTCAAATCTCACTGCCCTGCTGATCCCTAGCCAGGAGTCAGGATTGCGGTGTTAACTAGGGTGCTAGTAGACTGGTGTGACTCCAAACCCCCAATGTCAGAAAACGCTGCTTTGTTAAAAGAAAGTCCGATTGTGTTTTTGTTTGTGAAGGGAGATCTACTGAGAGAAATTTTGCCTTTCACAAAACATCCTCCAATTCCTTTGACAGCACTGTGCACTGGTGTATCTTCTAAAACACTTTTTGCCGCTAATAAAGGTAAGCAACCATTTATCAGTTAAGACTGTCATAACAATTTGAAAGAATTAAAAAAAAAAAAGATGGGTGCAGACAAGAACTGAACCCTTTCCAAAGCCAAGCCATTGGTCAAAGTACTAAAACCATGTCAAACTTTTGAAGATATAACTCCAGTTAACTAAAGAATACCTGTAAGCACTCAATACTAAGAACATGCAAGTGTGAAATAAAATTAAAAAGAAATCCTGCGTATGTCTCCTCAGAAAGGGAGGAAAGGGGAGGGAATAGAAGGCTGTAGTCTTAATTACGTTGGTTTAAACATGCATATAAACACCAAGCAAATAATACTTTACTCTGAGGAATCCCTGGGGAATCAGTGCTCAGCAACAGGGAAGTAGCCAAGTGAACTTTTTCTTCTTTTTTTAAAAAATATTTTTATTAGTTTTTCAGATATATAAAAAGTGCTCGGCTACTGTATATTGTCAAATGAACAGTTATTCTTATCCTGATACAAAATAAATGGTAAATCATGTAACAATTTCTTTAAACAAACAACACAGAACAAATCACATCTTGGAAAATTAGGGCTGTAAACTGGGTACATAATCCAGATTCAGTAATCATAATTTAAATCAAAACCAGAATCTTAAAACTCTACCATATCAAGGGAAATTGACCACAACATTAATTTTACATTATGTTTAATGTATTAACCAAATCTTCTCATAAACAAAAGGGGGTTCTTGACAGTGGTCCTTACCAAACTGTTACAAACTATCATTGACCTTTCTGAGTCTGAACAATCTGATTGTAAGGTGCCAGCCTCAAAAAGGCTCTATCTGAACCTGTAAAATCCTATTAATTTAAAGACTGATCCATAACCATCTTGGTCATTATTTACGGATGTCATAAGCCATGAAATTATCTCAAATTGCTCCTGATCCATATGTGTACATATTATTTTTGATGGGGCATTTCTCTTGCAGAGGGGCATGTTATACGGTGGCATATTGGCTCCTTCTTAGAAGATCCACAGGATACCAACAAGGTGAGGCAGTTGGAAAACAAGTGCTTGCTTTTAATTCACTTATTACATGGAAAATAGATATCCCCTTACCAATGCCATTTTGCCCATTTTCTCTCCTTGCTTACACTGCAAATCAGAACTTTCATGTTAAAAAGATCGGCTAAATAAAATGTAAAGAACAGTGAAGGTCTAGTATAATCCTGAAAACATGAGGCTTTGTGTTTGACCCAGGGTTTATGGTTGGACCAGGGCTTACTGTATTCTAGAAAATTTATAAAATCTGGCACATGTTTGTGATTTGACAAGTAATCCAAATGGTCAGCCCACCTCACCCTCCAAAAAATCCATTCTATAATCACTTTAATCATATTCGTTACCACACCTCACTAATTATCTGAATGAAGGGTGTTGTTGGGGGTAGCCCAGAGGGCCTGAACTATGAATCTCTTGGCTGGCCTTCCCTTTCCTTCCCTCTCACCTTTTTTTTTTTTTAATTACTTGCTTGCCTTTAGGGCAGCTATGACTGGTGCCACCCACCATTCCCAGAGGCATTTTATACAAAAATTATCCTATGCAAGTTTGTGTCAGGGCCTGTGCCCTGGGTCCTGTACTCTAGGAGGGCCCTCCAGCCAATAGACCCAAGTTGGCCCCACAAGGATAGTTTCGTGACATCTTCTGATGGGCACAAGGGTGCAGTTATATCCTGTGTTTGTTGTGTATATCTGTTTCCCAGCCGACAACCATGGCACTGTCTATGCAAACCTGCATGGAATCCCTTGCTAAAACAATGAAAGAGCAATTCTGAAGCAAGAAAGGGTTTGCATCAGAATTTCCGGCGGAAACAGGAAGGTTTTCTTACCATCGTATTAGGAGGGGATCCCAAAAACTGCTGCTAAAATGAGGAAAGAAACCATTGCCTTCTAGCAATTTGGCCCGATCCTGATAAGAATCTGGCCCATGGAGCCAATGAGGTACATAGCAACCCTCCTGGTCTGAAAATGGAGCAGCTTTTTTCTGTAGCTGTGCCTGAGGCCTGATGTCCATCTTTGATGGAGACACAGACAGGCCTGTTTCCTGCCAGATATGATGTACTTCCACGCTGGAGGACCGAACCAGTATTTATTTAAAGCATTCATTTTCCACCCTTCAATTCAAAATGTTCAGAACCGTATGCAGTCTGCACTGGTAGCAAGGTTCCCTGATCATCTAGGTGGTTTTACTGTATTTAAAGTTGGTGGGTTTTGTATTTTTTTCTCCTTTTATCTTGTACAGCAGTTTGAATCCTTCCAGCTGTGAACCTGTTTCTAAATATGTGAAAGTAAAATAAAGAGTTGGTTAGCTGTGTTGGGATGTCTTACCTACACCTGTTCACATCAGCTCCTTAAATGTTAGAGCTTCTCAATGCCCACCAAAGCTGTCTCACGTATTGCTAACCTCTCTTATTCTGCAGCATATAAAGCAACAAATTTGCTGGAGAGCTCATTCCGCCAAAATAGTCAGCTTGTTCTATGAAGAAGAAAAATGCCTTGTGGTGACTGCTGCTAGTGATAGTTCTGTCAGGTTAGTTACAATTAGTGGTAAGCATTTGAATTTGGCCTATGCCGGAGTTGCTTTGTCCACTTGGTGGGGCATTTAAAAACACATAGCTTTCCCCAGTGAATCCTAGGAAGTGTAATCTGTTAAGGGTGCTGGGAATTGTAGCTCTGAAGGGTAAATTACAGTTCCCAGGATTGTCTGAGAGAAGCCATGGTTTCCAAAGTGGTATAAATGTGCTTTAAATGAATGGTGTGAATGTGACCCCTGTCACAGTTTTGCACGCTGGCGAATAATATCACAGCGTGGCCTGGGATACTGTATGGAAAACTGCAGAGAGGGCCAGTTCTAGCATTGAGGGGTCACTCAGTAAATGCCAACCATTTGGCCTTTCTCCTGCTGGGCCTCTCTAGAACTTTTGCTGGGCTCTTGGAGGTTTCTCTTGCCTATGGCTGTCAGTTTGGATTTCTTAGTACACAAAGTATTGATCTGATGTGTAGAGATATTTCCCATTCTAGTTAATTCAGGAGGGTTCTGGAAGCTTCTCTGTGTGAAAGAAACAAGCAGAAGGTTCATGGTATTTGGGTTATTCCTTCAGAGAAGCTGAGTACAGCTGCCTTAAACTGGTTCTGTTATCTCTTCTGTCAAGGTCATGCTGACTATAATAACAGGCCAGAAGGAGCCTGGGTTTCTCTTTCTCTTTCTATCTCTTTCCTTCTGATATGGTATTCTGTATATAGTGTATATAGTCTTATTATAAGTTATTGTATCTTTAAGTTAAGTCTGCTGCAGCTGGATTTCTTATGGACAGTGCCAAACCTGAATGTATTGGATTTGTCACCATTATGCTCATTTGCCTTCAGTAGCAGTAAAGCTCTGCTGGGTAAAAGATAATTGTCTCTGGTCTATTTGGGGGGGGGGGGGAATCCTGCAACGTGCTTAAGTTTTTACTCTGCTAACTATACGTTGGAGTTCTGCTCTGGATCAATACAGTGGTACCTCGCAAGACGAATGCCTCGTAAGACGAAAAACTCGCAAGACGAAAGAGTCTTTCGTTTTTTGAGTTGCTTCACAAGACAAATTTCCCTATGGGCTTGCTTCGCAAGACGAAAACGTCTTGCAAGTTTGATTTTCAATGCATTCCTATGGGAATCTGTGCTTTGCAAGACGAAAAATTCGCACGACGAAAAAACTCACAGAACGAATTAATTTCATATTGCGAGGTACCACTGTATTGAGTAGAATTCCATGTCAATGGCAGCCATGTTTTTCCTCAAAAGTTGAGTTGACTTCCAGGGTCCTGTATAGAAAAATCATGGTTACTCCCCCCCCCCCAAAAAAAATATGGCCACTGCTGAAAGCCAGTGAGAGTTGTTTGGGGGGAATTTTTTGAAAGAGGGCCCAGGGCAAACACTCACCATGGGCCCAGTTGGAGCACTGTGATCCCAGAAACTGCCAAAGATGTTCTTGTGCCTGACTGCAGCTTCTGCTCCTGGTGGACATGCTGAATAACTACTTTTCTGTCAGCTGCCACAGGCTAACCACTACAGACAAAGAGGTTTTGAGCACTGGTTCTTAATATATTACACTGTGAGCATTCCAGTTCTTTCCAAGTGGAAATCTGTTTCATTTTTGGTTAGTATTTGGTTAGTAGTCTGTTTAGAAATCGATATTGTTTAAACATTTCTTTATTGGCCTTCTTCCGCACACAGGCTCTGGCATGCACCCGATGGACACTACATTGGTTACTTTGGCCAGCGCAGGTTGTTCGAACTCTTGGAATCCGCAGATATCATTTTGCCCTGTGACGTGAATGAAATCCCCTTCAGCATAAGAGACAACAGCAAATATATGGATAAAAAGCAGAAGTTTGAATATCCTCTGGTCCTTGACAGAGAGAAGTAAGATTGGCCACATATTAGATTGCATGAGGAGAAACACCTGCAGTTTCTATAGGAACTTGTGTATAAGGCAAGGATGGGGAACTTGTGGCCCTCCAGCAGCTGTTGGACTCCAACTCCCATCATCCTCAGCCATCTTGGCCATTGGTCAGGAATGATGAAAACAACATCTGGAGAGTAACAGGTTCCCCATCTCTGCTATATAGAATTACTACAGAATACACTGAACTGAGGCTAAACAATGTGGGTTGTGGCCACAAGTATGGACCAAAATATCCTTTCTACCCACTTACCATCTCACTGTCACAAAACTTTTGTCAGTCACCACAATATCCTCCCCCCGAAGCTCAGCAATGCCTGTGAAACTTCGCAGATGCCACAGCTGATCTGAAGGACAGTGTCCCCGAAACCTTTCCACAAATCAGCAAGGGGTTGACTTTCTTCATTTTCTCTCCACCCTGTTCTGATACGAGACAAAGATAATTATTCACATTAATAAATGAAGTTGTGACTTTTTAAGCAGCTGTTTTAAAATATATATATAATATATATAGCTTCCAGTTACCTTTATGCCCATATAAAGATTTCCACAGCTTGCTCGTGAAATAAAATTAATATTTCAAATGAGTTGTGAATGCACATTTAAGGTTTAAGAGAGGTATAAATAACTGCCCTTTGGGGTTAGAACCTGTGAAAGCTGTCCTTTGTAATACACATTGCAATGAATGGTAGTCTATAAATAATAAATGACAACAATACAATTCAGCATCATGGTATTAGGTTCAGCACTTTCATTTAGGGCCCATACTCCTAAGTCAGGAGTCAGCAATTCCTTCATCCACAGGGTGAAATCCCTGTGTCCCATATGCTTTTGCACTACATTTGATAGATGTACTTACTACCAGTTCAAATGCAGATATCCCTCCTAAGCACACCCACCCACAACTATTAGGCAGCTGCAAACTTTTTTTTATTGTTTAAAGCACTGCTTGTATGTTTATGCCATTAAATGTTGGTTTATGCCCTTTTTTTAAAAGGTAACTTTTTAAAATGGAACAACTGCCCTGCAGGGTAGGGGTGAGGTAATTCAGGCTATCACAGGCACCTGCCAATCAGCTGTCAGCTTCTGCAAACTAACATGACTTGCTTCCCCTCTTCTCAGTTCCCAAAACTCCACCATTCACATTATATATGTGGAGCATTTACATCCTTTTGAATTTACCTTTGTAGAAAAGATGTATTTCTTAGTTATGGGGCCATCCATCTGCAGAGCATTCCTATGTATATTTACACAGAAACAAGTCCCTCGGTGGCCAGTGAGTCTTACTGTGCTTCCGGCTGCAGCCTGAAAAGGGCAAAGCTGTACTGCTTTAAATTTTCTAAATTTTATTGCAATTATTTTTTTATTGCAAGTTATACTTTATATTTATCTCGCATGATTATGACATTCAGTTTATTTTGTTTTGTAACTACAATATCTTTCCCTCTCTTCTTTTCCAGATGGAAGACTCTGACCAGAAGCTCCTTGTCATTGAAAAAGCCTGGCCCTTTTGAAGTTGATCAAGATTTCAAGTTTTTCAAAGCCCTGGCTTCTCCTATGGTACTAAGAGTCAATTGTCATGTCAGAACTCCCTAAAACTGCCATTACATAGAATTGGAAGGGACCCAAGGGTCATCTAGTCCAACCCCCTGCAATGTAGGAATCTCAGCTAAAGCATCTATCACAGGTGGCCATCCATATCTTTAGTTGCCAGGTGAAAACGTTTCTCCTTAACCAGGCCTTTGGCTGATTAACATTCTATGTCCCTTTAAATGTGTTTGGGGGGGGGTATTGGTTTCTTCTTGTTTTTATTATGTACTTTGTTTTCTCATTTTTGCTCTGTGATCTTCAAAGGAAGGGTCCTCCATCTGTAGAGACAATGTTCATTCATGAAGCCACTCATAGAAGTGGACCATGCTAGATAGAGTTGCATGTGCAAATCATGATTAACTGAATTTTGGAAGGGGGTGTGTGTCCATCCTAAATATAATGGGTGCTTCCGGTTTGTTGCTACTTTATGGTGCAAGCCATTCATAGAAATCACATGACTCCCCCCACAAATAATCATGGGAACCATAGTTCAATCCCCCTGGAGCTGTACTTTCCAGTATCCTTAACAAGCCACAGTTCCAGCTGTTTTAAGGCCTGAACATGTGAAGACTGCATCCATGCATAGGGGTGGGGGTACATTGTCACCAATTCTTCCAGTGTCACCAAACAATGCAGGCTCCTCTCCAGACCCTTGACTGTTAGAATGAAGGTCAGAAGAAGGTTTCAAAAAAGCACATTCTGAGCCCTGATTTGACAATTTTAACAGTAGTACCAGATTTTATTTGATTTTTCATTTGTAGATACATGTTTCTGTTCTGGTATTGGCCACAATGTTACATCACTGAATGTACTAAATCCTATACAACTAGATGTGGTGGGGCTTTTTATTTATTTCATTATTAGTATTTGTTTTTGAGTTTTGCTGGAAATGAAAATATGATGGTATTGTTTGTGTCTTCTAGATTAACAAACACCCCCTGGAAAGTTTCAAATCTGGCAGCAAAGATACTGGTGTTGTATTTGGGTCTATACCTATATACAGGGTGAGTTCAAAGTAATTGCTTAAATAAATGTTTCGTAATGGAAGAAACATTAAATTAAGCAATGTCTCAGATTGTGAATTGCTACCATTTGCTTCTCATTTAAGTATCTCCTTTTTACTGAGCTTGAATTATTCCTTTTCTGCTCTGAGTTTTGTTTCCTTCCTATAAAATATCAACTGTCCTGTAAGATACATTTTGGCTCACCTATTATAGCGAGTAATATTTGACTTTTACTAAGGCCTTGAGCATCACATATGGGCTATAAAACACCTGCATTCAGCACGTTGTCATAATGCCGGGGCTGTCTGTAGACAAGATACTGAGCCACAGTTATATCACAATCCTATGCCTACTTACCCAGAAGCAGGTCCTGCTGAGTTCAGTGGGAATTGCTGCCAGGAAAACGAGCATGTGATCACAGACTTAGACTGCAATCCTGTACGCACTTAACTGGAAGCAAGTTCCATTCAACTCAGTATGTGCTAGTCCCATTAAACTCAATTGAGATGGAGCTTACTTCTGACACACAGGATTGTACTATATACCATATATTTTGACCTGGCTGTGCACATTGCTCCTCAGCTCAGTTTTTCCCCATCCTAGCACCCTCCAGATGTTTTGGACTACAACTTTCATCAACCAGCATAGCCATTCTGGCAAGGGACGATTCTGCTGTAGTCTAAAACAGCTGGAGGACATCAGGTTGGGGAAGGCTGCCTTGAGCTTTCTTTATCTAAGGAGAACCAATTTTTGCATTCCACCTTAATACATGCTGTCACCTTCCCTCACCTTCTTGTTTCCTCCCGCTATCCTCAGAAGACTTGATTATGCAAACTCCAAGAAGCTCTGCTTGTTGTTATTATGTGAATGAGGAAATCCTGGGTTCAGGCTCCCAACTCTTCCTTGAACTAAATGGCCTTAGGGAAGCCACCATCTCCCCCATACCACAATATATAGGCATTAGGTAAGGGCTAGAGGTGCCCTTCTGCTAATGGAAGGTCCTGCAGTCCAGCAGAGGCTCCCGCTCATGGAAGGGAGAGGACAGGCAATTTCCACTGGTTCTCCTTCCAACTCCCTGCACACATTGCCATGCTGTTCTAGAGGGTTCTCATCTCACAGAGCAGATTTTCAGTGGACAGGGAAATCAGAGAAATTTGCCTCTACCTCCTTATGTAAGTGGGAGTGGAATGCTGGAATCGACCCTGTTAAATTTTATTGTAATAATTACTGAGCTATTTATGTGAAGTACTTTGAACATTAACAAGTCTTATATAGGTGCTATTGTTACTATCATTGTTGTCAGATTCATTCACCTCTATTCCAGTTCTGCCACTGCTCGATATCTGTCTTTCCTTCACTCAAGTTTTTTGCCTTCCCATCTTAGTGATACTGTGACTCTTCCCGCTCTCATAGAATCTTGGACTGATGTGTGATATGATATACCAGGCATAGGCAAACTCGGCCCTCCAGATGTTTTGGGACTACAACTCCCACGATCCCTAGCTAACAGGACCAGTGGTCAGGGATGATGGGAATTGTAGTCCCAAAACATCTGGAGGGCCAAGTTTGCCTATGCCTGTGATATACACTGGATGTGAATAGGCAATGAGAGAAGTTTTCAGGAAAAAACAAACACGAACATGTCATTGGCTAGACTTTGCCAATATGGTGCCTTCCAGATGTTTAGGCCTTTCTTCCAGCATCTCTGACCTTTCCTGCTAACATGAAACATGAAATTTATTATGATCAGAGACCAGCTTGAACTTTTCATGGTACATGTGCTGGGTAAGATGAAAATTGCTATTGTGTGCTGGGGCCTAGCATGACAGAGGTTTGTCCCAGTTGGCTCCTAGATGCTCTAGACACTTTATGGGCCTTAAAGCTGAGCCTTAAATTCATTTTTCTGTTACACTGCAGTCTTCTGTACCAGTATACAGATTGCAAGGCAGTCAAGAAACAAATGAATCTTCTCTAGGCTTTTTAGGACAACTGTCAGTCTTCCATTTCCCGTTATTAGTTTAAAAGAATTTTGTGGCATGCTTTCTGACAGAGAAGCAATAAAACCTGAAAAACATTCGCTTCCATTTTTTTTCAACTCTGCAGTTACAAATCAAGAATATCACTGTCACAAAGTCACAGGAAGTTAAAGACAAGTAACAATAGAAATATAACACATTTCAGTAGTTCTATTTGGGGGAAGTACATTATTCCAAAAGCTGTGTCAGCCATAAAATGTTGTTCTTGCCTTTAAAATAATGTTCATATATTTGAGTGGTGAGAAGCTCCAGGGGCACAGCACTTACCCAGGGTTAGTTCTTTTTAGATGTTTTTTGGAGGTTTAATTGTGTTTTGTTGTACTTGGGTTTATTTACAAATATGCATTTTGATCATAAATGGGGACACACATTTAGCCAAAGTTTAACCAACTTATAGCCAAAGTTCACTACCCCTACAACAGATCTCCATAGAAACAGCCAACACCCTATGAATCCCAAAAACACTCTTCACACACCAACACCTGAATTGCCTCTTCCTTAGCTGGGAAGGCAGAAGAACTGCTCTCTTCTCTGATCAAGTTTCCTATTCGAAACATTCCCAAAATCTTCCTGCATGGAAAACCAATTTTCTAAATATTGAGTTCCCATGACAATAGACTGCCTGTAGTTTACCTAACAAAAGGATGGACTTGGCTGAATTGGCTAACAGGTTTGACCAACTTTAAGCAACCTTTCTGATCTGCTCCTCTCCAATATTACAGTGTTGGCTTCAAATACTGCAAAGCAGATTCAGAAGTCGAGAATTTTAATATGACATTTTGTTAAGGATTGGAAATTTGACTATTTAAATAGCTTGACAGTCTGCTGAATAAAAGACTGGCACAAAATCAGGTATGGACCTGATCCTGACACCCTTTACACCCTTTCCACTCTTTCCCATACATACACTATCCCATGTCTGAGACTTTCCTGTTGCTGATAACTAACCCACAAACGGTGCTGCGCTCATGGGACAACTGCTTGGAAAGCTCCAATTGCATCACGTATGTATTGTTTAATAGGAAAACACCCTAACAAAATGTGCACCAAGCTACAGAAAACCCACATTCTCCATTTCAACTCTTAGTCAATTGGGATTTGTGCATTAAGGCCACAGTCCTATCTATACCTGCTTAACTGAGAAAAAGTGCAATTGAACTTGAGTGTAGGATTGCACTGTGAAAAAGACACATCTGAAAATACGTTATATAGAGCTAAAAACAAATAACAAAAGTAATTGCAGAATGTGACTCTCTCGCTTTTCACTGGGGTACAAAATGAAAGTCAACAAGGAAATATTAGACTTTTTTTTAACATACAGGAAAGGAAAATTAAGTTCACACATATACAATGGGAGATACCTGGCATGAGCAAACCACCTTTCTAGAGAAATATTTAGAGAGAGTAATATATGAGCAATTGAAAATGAGCCAAAATCACTTTCCATCTCTACAGAAGTAATAGAAATTCTCCTTCATTCAGCACAGCTAAGTGTTTTTGCTACTACAAGCTACTCTTCATGTAGAAGACAGATTCTGTCAGGGCAGGCTAAAGGCAACAGGTGTATCTTGCTTATAGAAAAGAGATTGCAATCCAAAGCACTCTTAAAAACTTAAATGCCGGGTTTTTTTGTTTTTGTTTTAAACTTAATTAGTGCTTTTCCTTTATCAATCTCAAAGCAGTTCACAGTGTGCATTAAAGTAATTAAGATCAGCAAGTGACAACAATTAAAACATATAGGTAGTTGCATCACATAATTTCAGTAACGACAGCAGCCAGTCAAGAAATGCCATGGGGAGCTCATTCACAAAATGCGCACAACAATGCATATTAGAATTACTTATAGGGATAGAGAAGGATTTACTTGATTTGATCCAGCCAGATCCTGATTATCTGGATTGGTTCACTACTCTACTTTAGTCCATTTTAGAATCTGCGGTCATGGGGGCTGAGAGCAATAAAGTGCCTTCAAGTTCTGTCACTCTCAGTGGGGACTTGCTCTGTTCTACTCAAAGTGCACAGCAGCAAAACAAACAAACAAACAAACCAAACAACCATATGCTAGTAGCTGGATTATTTCTGGAATTTTTTATAGGTGTGGGGTGGTGGATTTAAAATGGACAAAGGCACCACTGGAGCTCTCAGACTACCTTGTAGATGCTTTTATTTCATGCTGACTTAAAAGGTTTTCCCTTTTAAAAATCAAACAAGACAGGTGTAGTTCTGTCCCTTTGTAGAAGTGGAACAGACAGGACCACAATGGGTCTCTCCATCCTTAATTACCGTACTTCTGAGTAAAAAGGCGCAGGATGGATCTCAAATAAGGAGGGTGGTGTTTGCTGACAGTGAATACTAACAACAAAACAAGGCAGGGAGACAGCTGTACATGTTGCCCACTAATGACAGCACAAGAATGAATGGTTTTAAAATGAAGGGAGGCAAATACAGAGAACATGCACCACTTGCAGCATCCATGTTCTGGAATAAACATGCATTTTATATGGTGGCAATGGAACTTACAGTTCATGGGTGGATTCTTTAGAGTGTAAAATTGATACGGGTTTTGAAGAAGAAACAGTACCTCAGCGAAAGCAGCTGTCTTGACTGGGCTGTTGGATCTTCTTCCTTGGAAGTTTTTCAAGAAGAGGTCAGACGGGCACAAGCTATACTGTCTTGGGGGAAATAGTTGAAGAAGGTAATCAGCTGGGATTCTTCAAACCATGTAGATGTGACCAAAAGAATGACACTGTTCCAAAAGCAAAAGCCAGAAGAACAAGTTTCCTTTTTTTTTTTTTTTTTGGAAATTATAACCTGACACCATATTGGTAAGATTTTTAGGTCACTACTTGCTGGGTTGCCAAAAGGCTATTTTTGTAAGCAGGAAAATGTTGGTGGTGGAGTGGTTTCACTTCAGGCTATCTGTACACCACAAATGGCAAAAATTGGCATGAGAGGACAGGTATATTGGTATAAAAGGCTTTGTAGTCTAGAAGCATCTGTAGATTTATTTCACAAAGTTCATTATGGCCCCTTAAATAAATGAACACCAACGTGCCTACATAGGCAAGCAATGTTATCATTCTTATGAGTCCTATCTTGTTGGCACTACTCAGAAAGTAACTTTGAAAAATAACAGATAAAAAACCCATCAGTTTAACTCTCACCTCAGCACCCACATCATTTATTTCCCATTCTCAAAAACAGCCAAAGAGCCTTGAAGCACTCTAAATAACTAACTTATTATGGCATGAGCTTTCATGGACTTTATCAGAAGCAGGAAGATAAATCCCAGTGGTCAGTCATATGAAGAAGAAATTTATAAGTTGAATGGCTATGAGATGACTAAATTAAAGTCCCTGAGACCTTCAATAAATGTTATAAGCACACCTTTAACCTTTCACGGTACCAAGTTGGTGATAATTACTGAGGTTATAGTATTAACAACTGTAGTGGGCAGTGAACCATTCACAGCAAACAGTCATAGATAGCACAGATATGTTGGTATTGACCATCTAATTAACTTGTGAATTATTTATCTCCATTTCACCCACTGCAAGCTGAAACTGCTTGATGAATTTTTGCGTTGTATTCTTCCATTAAAAGTATTCCACAATGGCCACCATAAGGTCAATTACAGAATGTCCCAGGAGTTGGGGATATTTTCTCACTGGTTTATGGACAATCCCATTCATGATGTCAGATTTGTGGCCATTTATGCTTTTGCATAGATACTTGTCATGTGGGTCCTATTTAGAATGCAGAAGAGCATTGTTGGCATAAATCACACCTACCTCAGCTATAACAAAAAAAATTCCTTCCAGTAGCACCTTAAAGACCAACTAAGTTAGTTCTTGGTATGAGCTTTCGTGTGCATGCACACTTCTTCAGATACCTCAGCTATGTATGTGTTAATTACATTTCCCTGGCAAATAACGTCTATCTCAGCCTCAGTTTACCTTCTGAAAAAGAAATTATAATATTGACCTACTGCAAGGGGATTGCTGTGAGGCTGGACATGAGAAATGTAAAAAACTTGTACATCAAAAGTGTTTTATATAAATAACAGCAAGAAGCTGACTAAGGGATTTTTCCTTAGTGCAGATTACACAAATGTTGCACCTGTCCACATAATTCTTGATTTTTTTCTAAATTACTTGTAAAAGGTTGCAACTCCTCCGAAGATTAAACCTATTCATACAAAGGATCAGGAAGACTCTGTTGACAGTATTGGCATGAGAAGCAGAATTATTTCCCATTCAGTAAGTGTACTGTTTCTTCGTGTAGCATGCATGTTATGTCTAAGAATGGGAGGCGCGTGGAGGGAGTTTCTGGATTTTAAATTTCAGGCAATACAACCGAATCTGCTTACATTCAAATAATTCACCTTCTGAACTGACACATCTGTTTGGCTACTTCTTGGTCAATTGGCTGTGGATAGTTTGTTTTGCAAAAATGAAATTAAGATTGGGACAAATAATAAAGTGCAAAAAGCAAAACAGTAAACTGTTATAACATGGTTATAGCATTCTTTTTTCATCACAGTGAACCTTCAAAGTCTACAAGCCAGGATGGGGGAGAAATCCAATTCACTTTGCATTTATAGGCAAACCTCCCTAATCTGCCCTTTCCAAAACAATATGTTGAAATTTGCCCTTCTCTGAATTTTGAAAGGCAGTTTTCTAGCCAAGTGATATGTACAAAAATGCAAATACTAAAGTGTGCATATATATTTGTGAAAATAACATACAGAAAATAGTTATAGTGGGGAAAATTTGCTTTGCAAAGATGTATGTGTTGGGGAAATTGCATACAAATATATGTATTTTGGGTGAAATTTGCCCTAAAATGCTGGTTGGTTTTTACAACGATTTGGGGGGGGGGGGTGTCACAATGATGTGGAAATGTGGAGATCCGAACTTAAGAGTGGAAAAATTACAAAATGGAAAGAAACTGAAATGGACAGATTAGCCCATCCCTCCCTCCAAGCAAATATCCCCCCCCCCCCAAATGCTGGCAAAGAAGTACAGGGGAGTGTATTGTCAGTAGTGTAAGAGTGTAACAGATGGGAGTGTAAGAAAGCCAGACATATTCTAATGTTGCTCTTCTCATCTGCCAAATCAGAAGTTGTCTGACAGGGCCCCATTAGCAGTAGGGTGGAGCAGAGAAGAGACCACCCCTTCTTTCCTGCAAGGCAAGCTGAAACCATAAAGCAAGGAAGACTGACTCTTGTGGCTTTAAGTAGTACTAGTTTTTCAGCATTAGCTGTAGGGAAACTACTTACCGTTGCTGAACCTTTCTACCTGTTTAGAACCCCACAAACCTCTATGTTTAGAACACCACAAACCTCTTGACTACTATGTGCTTGTAGTCAAGCTGCTCCCACTTGCCCTATAGTTCCCGTCAGTCAACCTCCTTAAGCTAAATCCTAGCCGCCTTCCTTTAAAAACTCATATGTCTTTTGCAAGATCTGGACCAAAAGCAAGCAAAGCAATTTAACAAGAGGGCTGCACAAGAATCACGGAAGGTGGGAAGAGAGATTGGGTCTTCTGATTGTAATAGACTCATGTGTGCTGGTACCGCCTTTGATATTCAGGATCTTGTGCAAAGATTGGTATAATGCTCACATACTATTTGGGTTACTTTGCCTTAAAATGGGCATAAGTAAGCATTTGTTCTGCTCTTTCTCTTACAGCCATCGCGTGTGGTCGCTGCAAAAGCTGCAAAAGCTGCAAAAACCCTTCAGGCCCCTCCTTACTAACCTCCTCTAATGCCAATCCAAGTATGAAAACCATGAAACAGGAAGATGTGTTGCAATGAACATTGGTGAAAATAAAATCGTGATAACACAAAAGGAAAGATCTCTGGATTTTTGTATCTGAAACACTAGGCATGCACAAGCCGACAGACATCATTTTCAGCCGTTTCTTTTCCCGTTAATATCATTGTTGTACTCCAACAGAGGAATTTTAAAGTGAGACTCCAGCACACTATATCTGAACTAGAACGAATAACTAAATTTAATTCTGTTTATTTGGGCTTCGATGCAAACCGTGGCTTCCTGTTCCACCTCAGGTGTTGATTTACTGAGCAGTGCTAAAATGATTGTGTTTTCACTAGTTACTGCTGTTGGGAACAATTTCTGTGTTTGTTGGTGTTAATTTAGACTTGAGTTGAATTGTTACAGACTGTGCTTTTTACATGTCTTTGCCGTTTTTACCCCAATGTTTGCAGTTTTTCCTGTCCTCTGTACACTCATACCTGCTAGTTGAAGATACTGTGCCTCTGATGAACTGTACTCTGGTCCATGAAAACTTATATGCCATAATAAAGTTACTAGTCTTTAAGATGCTATGAGGCTCTCTGTTGGTTTTGCTGCAAAAGGCTAAGATTACCCTTCTGGATCATGTTGAAAACTTCCTGCCGATTGGGACGCAGGTGGCACTGTGGTCTAAACCACTGAGCCTAGGGCTTGCCGATCAGAAGGTTGGCGGTTCGAATCCCCGTGACAGGGTGAGCTCCCGTTCGGTCCCAGCTCCTGCCAACCAGTTCAAAAGCATGTCAAAGTGCAAGTAGATAAATAGGTACCGCTCTGGCAGGAAGGTAAATGGCGTTTCCATGTGTTGCTCTGGTTTTGCCAGAAGCTGCTTAGTCATGCTGGCCACATGACCCAGAAAACTGTCTGCGGACAAACATCGGCTCCCTCGGCCAGTAAAGCGAGATGAGCACCACAACCCCAGAGTCGTTCGCGACTGGACTTAACTGTCAGGGTTTTTTTTACCTTTACCTAATCCTGCTGATGAGGCACTGGCAGGGGAGGGACGTCACATTCTCAAACTAGCTTATATGCAAGTACAGTACACACTTTATATTATGAGTGCAATAAGATTTGTCTGGCATATAGAATAGCCAAGTAAGCCAGTCTTCCTGGCACTGAGAGAGAACCCAACATATAGAAATATTTCTGAGAAAATGAGCCTGTGTTATATCCCTTCCAAATACATGAAACAAATGGGGACTCAGGGGAAATCTTTAACTTCTCATGCAAACTAGCTGTGACAAGGTAGATAAACCAGTTTCCTTCCTTGAAATAAGAAGAGGGGTGCAAGTCCACTCACATTACTGGGCCTCTGTGTTGTACCACGCTCCCTGGGAGCAACCAGAGGAACAATCTGCCCATGATGCAATCCTTCAAGATGGGCACCTACCGTACTTGCTAATGACACTGGAACATGGGTTGGGGCTCTTGTCTTCTGTCCCAGACCCTGCTCCAAGTGAGTCCTGCTATAGATGGGTCACCCTCTACTCTTGCTTCCCCCCCAACTTGGTTCAGATGTTTTGAACTGCAACGTCCAACAGGCCCAGCCATTATGGTCAATAGGCAGGGGTGATGGGAATTGTAGTCCAAATTATATGGAGGTTGGGAAAAGCTGCCCTGCCCAGTCTAATGATGGACTTCTTGCTACTTATCACTGTAAATGCTTTACAAAATGTAACGTTTTATCAGTCATCAATATTTTAATATTACTGATCCATGTTTAAGGGATTCTTCTTGTCTTAATATTATCCTAATGTGTAATTTCTTAAGAAACATCTGTTGATTGATTTACATAGGTATCCATGCCTCCCATTTCAAGGCAAAAAAAGTGTTCACAGAGTGGCTATAAAGTAAGCAGGGGTAAAAATTTTGTGACCCAACCATCTACAAGTCACCTACAGTAGCTGTGAAATTTCAATGTAACGCTGTTGTTTTAAGTGTGAACAGATTGGTTTAAATGCTTTTCGGATTGCGCTTCTGGTACTAGCTGATAAACCTGTGTGTAGGAATCTCATGTCAAAATGCTTTATGCAACAACTCAGAATTTTGTTGAGTGCTGGTTAAGATGTGTTAGCCCACACATTTCAAGTGCACACCCTTATTCTGTGCGTGAACTGGCTCTCAGATGAATGCATGGAGTCCTCAGCACCACTTATGCATCCATTAAAGGTCTCCCAGGTATGTTCTGACCTTGCTTGACACGACCGGTGTGATGCTTTGTGATTACATTTTCGATTTCATCTTCCTATGGAGAAAACAGAGCCTAATGGAACTTACATGCTTCTTAAGGTCATTTTTATAAAAGTTAACTTCTAATGGAGTGTGTGTTGTTATGCACATTAATCCCATAATACTTTTCTACACACAGAATAATCTTGGCTGTGTTTTGTAACCTTGAAAATGCCTACTTTTGTTCCTTCCTCATGTCTTGTTTTTATGATACTGTTCCACTGTTTTTATGTTTGTGTTTTTTGTACACTGCCTTAAGAGATTTTAGAGGTTTAGAAATTCATTTATTTCATAAAATATGTACAGCACTTGATTTAAAAAAAAACAAAACTCGAAGTGGTTTTCAAAAAGAAAAAACAAGAAAACCAAGAAAAATTCACACCAGTACTTTCAAACATGCAAAAGTTACAATACTGAAAACAGATTATAATTGCCTGAACTTTCAAAGCATCTGGGTACGCTTGTCTAAACAACGTTTTTAGCAAAAAGCAGGTGTGGAAAGAGTACAGTGAAGGTGCCAGCTTGATCTCAAACGGCAGGGTGTTCCAAAGTGTAGGTGCTGCCTCACTAAGCAATCAGATTATTACAATGAGTATTACTGGAACAGGTATTATGTGACACCTGTGGCAGTGCCAATTCTGTCAATCGAAGCGGTCGAGTGAGCGCATGTGCAGTAAGGCAATCTCGTAGGTCTCACAGAAATGCTTTTAAATAAATAAATAATGCTGTGTGTACACACTTCTGAATCCTTTGGATGCAGTGCACTCCCACCCCTGGTTTGGGAAGCAGTGTACACAGGACATTAGTCACAATCTGTATCTATTCTGTATCTATCCTGACATTTCTTATGGAAATACAGTGGTACCTCAGGTTACAGACGTTTCAGATTACAGACACTTCAAGTTACAGATTCCACTAACCCAGAAATAGTACCTCGGGTTAAGAACTTTGCTTCATGATGAGTACAGAAATCGCATGGCGGCAGCGCGGTGGCAGCGGGAGGCCCCATATACTAAAGTGGTACCTCAGGTTAAGAACAGTTTCAAGTTAAGAACGGACCTCCAGAACGAATTAAGTTCTTAACCTGAGGTACCACTGTATTGCATTTTGATGCAGTTCCCCCCAATCCAGTTTTGGTTTTAATCACCCACCCAGACAGACAGAAGACAGATATACACACCCCCTAGTAAAACAAGACAAATAATTGCAATAAAAACAGCACCAGCCCTTTCATTCAAAGCAGTCAGTTCCCAAAAGCCTGTTGGAACAAGAAATTCTTCACCTGCTGGAGGAAGGACAAAAATGAGGGGGGAGTTCCAAAATCTAGCATTTGTTGTTTTAAGTAATTTGGGGTTGCACTGGCAAAAAAAAAGACTAATAAGCGTAAATAATAATAATAATCTGCACTACCCTGTTTTCTTTGGTAATAGGTACAGTCCTGCAAAACAGCTGACCTCCTAGGTTCAGACTTTTATCCCTGTCGTCATAGCTGCATAAAACTTCCTAATTAAGTAACTGCCTCTCATTCTTTGTGTTCCATAATTTCAGCTGCTGCTGCTTTCTATTAATCCTGTCAAAGGCAGCAAGAAGGTCACCAAAAGCCACATACAGAGGTTGTCGATTTTGGAACACTGCATTTTAACGAGGCCAGATGACTCCACGCCACCCTCAACACACAAAGAGAAATTGCATTCCGGTAAAAGAAACTCGGTCACCCCCACTGACCTGGCTTGCTTTGCCTTTCTGAAATTTATTATCTGACACAGCCTTTCAAAGCTTTACATGTTCTTCTCCCTATGTCAGAAATGGTTTCTGCAACTCTCCCTTTTGCTCCTGTTCTCAGCAGGGAAATTGTACGGCAAATTGTGGCCAATTGATCAAAATGCCAAGTATGAGGTAGGGCTTCAGCAGTGCTTGGGTTTAAAAACAGAATGAAAAAAAGAGGGTGTAAGAGAACTTAAGCTGCATTTATGTCAGAGGTGGGGAAGCTTTTTCAGCTGCGGACCACATTTACTCTTGGCATTCACCCCAAGGTGTGGCAAAAAAAGTGTGTGTGTGTGTGTGTGTGTGTGTGTGGCCATGCCATACTTTCACATACCACACACTACACAAGCCACACTATACTCCCTCTTCAGCTGGAGTGGATTTTGCTGCTGGTGGTTGTCAAGCACTCAGGAAAGGTCAGAGTCCTCAACTGCATATTATGGTATGGTAATTATAATGATCTTTGCAGGCCAGTGTCAGCAACCTCCAAGCTTCTTTGCAACCAATAAAAGCCCATACATTTTGTCAATTTGCGTACTTTTCCCCTGACACATCCCGGTTTCACAATCTTTCAAGCGTTACAGCAACACATTGATTTTAAACTGTGTAGGCAGCATTTGACTAAGAGCTGCAGTTTTCAATTGATGCCCTAAGACTGCAAAAGCTGCAGGTGAGGTGTGAAAAACAATATCTATATTTGAACCACCATATTTGCATATTTGCTGTGGGACATCTTGCACACTTTACATCACTGGTAAAGAAGTGACAAATGTGAATATATTTTTGTCCTTCGAGTGGGTTTGTTAATTTACACCTACTAGAAAAAGAAAACATTTTGCATATGAAGCCCACAGATGAAGAGTGGGGGAAAACAGTGAGTTCTCTGTTTTCTCACAAATCTGTGAGTTGTATAAAATCTCACTACAAGTTAAGCACCCAAAACATTAAAGTGGCTGAGGAATGATTTGTTAAATGACCGACCCCAGCTGTAAAGTTTAACAAAAATAATGACCAGACTAGCCAAGTTAGAATGATGAGGTCTGACCAATCTATGACAAGTGTTTCCAAAGCTAAATACGTTTTCAGTGGCTTGCAGGCCTATGCTCAGTGGAGCTTGCTTGCAAGTAAACATTCATTGTATCAGACCATATTTGAACCAAGAAGCAAATTAAGCAAATTAGCTTTGTAATGAATATATGCCAGCTATTTATTATATTGATGAAACTGTAATGTCTAAGAGTCCATGCTTAAAAGAATGAGTATAATGTGGTTCAGAGTTGATATTATTTTTTGTATCTTTATTTATTTTAGACCTTATTATGATTTATGTGGCAACAGTTAAATTTGGTTGTGTACTGTTTGATGGTTTGCTTGTTCTTTATAGAATCATAGTTGGAAGAGACCACAAGGGCCATCGAGTCCAACCCCCTGCCAAGCATGACTACTTGAACTTTGGAAAAGTCAGACCTCCCAAATGTCCCTATTTTCCAGGGGCAGTTTCGGATTTATAGAAGCCATCCTGATTCCTGAGTTGATCCTGGAATGTCCCGCTTTTCCGTAGAACATCCCTATTTTCATAAGAGAAATACTGGAGGGTATGAGGTCATCCAACCCCGGAGCCATCTGAAGCCAATCCTGTATGGGGAAGTTGTTTTTAATGTTAAACGTTTTAAAATATATTGTGATCTACCCAGAATAGCGGGGGGCAACCCAGTCAGATAGATGGGGTATTACCGTATTATTATTATTATTATTATTATTATTATTAAATACGGCGTCCCTATTTTCATTGGAAAAATGTTGGAGAGCATGAAATGCGGCATGCAAATAAAACGATTGACAAATAAATAAAAAATAAATAACGGAGGGAGAATAGAATGAAACAGCCCCGTCCACCACGGATTTGCCCTCCTCAGCGAGCAGCGTGCACTAACTACATTGCCCAGCATGCGCGACGTTATCTTTGGGAAAACTGGGCTACGCTCCTGGCGGCCGCGTTGCATGCCGGGCGATGTAGTCGAGAGGAGGTGCCTTCGCTTCCTCGGAGGGAGGCAGGGAGGGAAGAGAGAGCGGGAGTGCGCATGCGAGGAGGAGGAGGAGGCGGGGCCTGGAGGCTGGGGAGGCGCGCGGGGCTTGAAAATCGTCTTTACTGTTTCCCGCGCTGCGCAGCCGGCGCTCTTCTTGCTTAGTGGACGGAGCCGGTCCGGTCCGCCGTCGCTGTCAACGGGCGCTTCCTCCTCGGTGCTGAAGGTACCGGGGCCGGAATAGGTAGGAGCTTAGCGGCGGCCGCAGAGGGGGTCGGCTGTACGTTTCTGAACTCCCCACGAGGGTCGAGTGGGCGAGCCTAATTTGTACCGTTTTCAGAGGGATACCCTGCCAGTGGGTGCGTGGGCGGAATCCAATATACTTTCCTTTTCTGAGAAAAGCAAATGCACGATCTTGGCTCTCCCACTCCGCACACAAAGGGTAGCGTGTTTGTTTTGTTTGTTTAGGCCCCGAACAAGGATGCACAGACTTCAAACTCGCCGAATCTACTTCGATTATTATTTTATTAGAAACCGGAGAGCTGCCAACCGAAGCCTGGTGCAAAACACAAACACATATAT
Source organism: Podarcis melisellensis (assembly GCF_964234715.1). Lineage (NCBI taxonomy): Eukaryota > Metazoa > Chordata > Lepidosauria > Squamata > Lacertidae > Podarcis > Podarcis melisellensis. The sequence continues at coordinate 43,838,023 of NC_138530.1, read as the reverse complement.
ACATGCAACTCTGAACCCATTGTTTTGTTCTGAGCACCAGAACTGAAGAAAGCTCACGGTCCTTTAGTATAAAAATCCACTCCTGATTACCCCAAGCATTATTCATTTCAGCAGTATATTTTTGGGGCGATGTAATCACTTCGGGTCTGCGTGGGAAATCCTTGCTGCTCAGTTGCAAATCACCCAAATCAGTCAATAGTTCCCATCAGCTCACTCCTGGATTACAATGTATGTATAAGTTTATAGTCTCCTCTGCCCTTGCAGCTAGAAGGGATTGCTGCCTGATTCAGCTTGTTTACTTGGAAGCAAGGCCCACTGAACTTAATAGTGTGATTTGGATGGGGGGGGGGGAATCCCACTATCCTGATCCGGTTAAGTAGGTTTCTTTATATTCATTGATTTAAATTAGCACATGACTTGCAGTACTGTATTTAAAAGGTGCAATCTTTTATGTGAAATTACATGGGGGGGAGTGGGGAGTGGAACAGCTCTGCCATCTAACCTTTATGTAAGTGCTTCCCGCCAAAACAATTGTGTTGTGAAAATGAACATGGGTTACTCGTCCTCTGCATTTTTGTGGATCAAGTTCAACATTGGATATTAACATCCTAGGATTTAGGGGCAAGGGGTTTGAACTGTCAGATTTCCAGTCACTGATTCTTTGGCAGAAGGGGTACTGCGTATGCCAACTCAGCAGCTACTAGAATCCCTTGATTCTTTCCCTGAGTTTGTTTAAATAAAAATTTCCCAATTCAGGTCAGATGGGATCTTACACATTGTATAGAACAGGGAGAGATGGAAAGATGTGGATTGGGGAACATCAGATTTTGCTTCACTGTTGTGGCTCATAACATTTATTCCAAAGACTGTTTCAAACATCACAAAATCATTAAATGATCAGCTGTTCTATATGGCACTGAGTATAGAAAATCACATGTATTTTGCAGTGTGTATGCATGTTAGGAAGCCATTGTAGATAGCAGCTTCCCAGTGTGTGTTTATGTTGCCCATATATACACAATGGAGGGGGGAGCAGTCATCATAAGCTCAACCTAACCTATCTGTACCAATGATGAAACTTGCACACTAATTTTTTTATGCATGTATTTTGTATCATTTGAACGGTCCCTTGAATGAAAAACATAGGGTAACTATACAAAATTCCTGGCAGGTAATTGTAACTCTAGGATCTCTTACATTGGGGTCAGCACTGAGTATTTTAGCCATGCTCAACTGTTTCATCTCTTGGTGGTTTCATGCTGATATTTGGTTTAGTTGCAGAGTGTTGTTTTGTTTTTGTTTCTCAAGGACTGAGGTTGTATTGGCTTTGTTTCCTTCCTAGTTTCCTGGATTTGACTTTGTAACAATGGGGATCCAAGGTTTGCTCCAATTTATCAAAGAGGCGGCTGAATCTGCTCATGTAAAGAAGTACAAAGGACAAGTAGTTGCTGTGGATACTTACTGCTGGCTCCACAAAGGAGCCTATGCATGTGCTGAAAAGCTAGCCAAAGGAGAACCCACAGATCAGTAAGTTTAAAGCAATTTGACTGACAGATTGGGTGTTCATGTGTTGTTGTTGTTGTTGTTATATACGTATTGTTGCTTTTATGTTGATCTTTCCTGAGACCTCCGGGTATAGGACGGTATATACTGTATTGGCCTGAATACAAGCCTCACTTTCCCCCCAAATTCCGACTGAGAAAAGTTAATGTGTGGCTTAATTTTGCAACCTTACAAAAAAATTGCTTTTTTATGATATCGTTGCTGAAACAGACATACGGTAAAATGGAACGGGTGTGAGTGCCTGCAGAATTTTAAGGGAGCGGCTTATATTCGGGCCAATATGGTAATTCAATTAATAAAATGGGGAAATATTTCCTGTAAAAGAGTGGTGCTGAACTTTTTTTGGGTTGAGAACTACATTCACTCTTGACCGATACTTTCGTGGTTACATGTGGGTGAGGCCCCCATGCCCAGGAATGTATGGGACACATAGCACCCCACTCCAGCTGAAGCATGCAAATGTTGTTGCTCCTTCCCCTGCTTGATATGATGAGATCACTATGACTGTAGGGAGCAATTGCTACCCCCATTCAGGTCGCTGGGCTAGGCAGAGTGACTTGTTATTTATTTAAAGCAATTGTTATTCCACCGCTTAGCACAAAAAAGGCTCCCACAGTGCAGCTCATAAATGTCAGTGATAAGACAGACCAATCTACAGGACACTACAGGAAAGGGAAAGGGAAGGCTAGGGTTTTCTTGTGGCAAGCAGAAAAAAATGCATTGGGAGCTGGATCAGGCCCTCAGGCCAGGGGCTAACCTCTTGCCCTATTTGTTATTTTATTTTTTAAAATATCTATTAACCACACAAAAAAAATTCCTTCCAGTAGCACCTTAAAGACCAACTAAGTTAGTTCTTGGTATGAGCTTTCGTGTGCATGCACACTTCTTCAGATACACTGAAACAGAAGTTTCCAGACCCTTCTATATAGTGAGAAGGTGGGGAGGGGTACCACTCAGTAACTATTAACCACACTTTCGTATAAAATGGCACAAGGCAGTATACAGCCTATAAACACAGTACTACAATAAAAACAACTTTAAATGTCAAACAGATCAGTTAAAGCTGTTTGGCAAAGAATCTCTAATTGAAGAGTTATGTCTGAATATAGTAATATAGTTTTTAGAAGACAGTTTTGACTTGCAGTCTTTTATTTGATGTGTAATGGTCAGGGGGAAAATATATGTGGAAAATACTGCCACTAACAGATCTCGTAATCAATTAGCAACAGTTGACAAGAAAAATAGGAAAAGTACATAATGTGCTATCCAATGCATAAATTAAATTAAAAGGAATAATATTAATTTGTGGTTGTGTTTTAAGTTGCTTATGACTACTGCAGGCTACTTAAACCCCATTTAATCAATAGAATGTAAACAGCTGGCACTCAGGATTGCAGCTAAAATGAAAGCAGTCTGAAAAATGTGGAAATCTCTGTGATCATCTTTGGCCACTGATACCCATAAGTTCATACGTAAGATGAAATGATGACTGTTCCTCTTCTATATAGGTTTAATATAATTACCATTACTGTTTTTTCAACTAAGTTCACATCATTAATTTCTGTTGGCTAAGTACTGGATTAGGCATGGAATTGTTACATTTTTATCCCACCTTTCCTCTAAAGAGCTCAAGGCAGCAAACCTGGTTCTTCCTCACCCCATCGTATCCTCACAACAATGCTGAAAGAGGCTCTGTGTCACTCAATGAGCTTCATGGCTGACTGGGGATTTGAACCTTTGTCTCGCAGTTCCTAGTCCACCGCTCTAGCCATTATGCCACATTAACTCACCTTGGATGCTGTCAAGGTCTCTTAATCTTGTGGACATGTTGGAATTGCAAAGCTAAGTGTGCCTTGACTCTTTATAATTAGATTTCCCCTAGCAGTTTACATTTTAGGATTAAGGTGAACATTTCCTAACTGATATATGGCAACTGTGTTTGTTTCTACAGATATGTAGCTTATTGCATGAAGCTTGCTGATATGCTTCTGTCATTTGGGGTCAAACCCATTCTAGTATTTGATGGCTGTACCCTGCCTTCCAAAAAGCAAGTTGAAAAGTCACGACGAGAGTAAGTCTGATGCCTCCCCCCCCCCCGTATTAGAAATTCAAATTGGTGATTTGCAGGATATGTGTGCTTTAAAGACAGTAGCTTCCTTATGAAAACAATTCAGATGTTATCGTAATGAGAGCAGAATTTATAAAGCAATGCAGTGCTGAAATCTAAGCAGACATCCGTAATGCTGCAGTGTGGCATATGATCCTGTCAACAATAACATTAGCTAAATTTGCAAAAACTCTCAGTGCTGAACACATCCTACAACCATCTCAATAGCGAACACATTCAGCTTTAACAAAAGTCAACAAATAGAACTTCTACTCCTGTATCACAGACTTTCCTTCTCCCTGAAAAGCTGCTCCAGAAAGTTCCTGAACCTGCTGGAACAGGTAAATAGCATGAGGCACTGCTTTTGGAAGTGGAAATTGAACTTAAGAAAGTACAGCCATACCTTGGTTTTCAAATTTAATCCATTCCGGGAGTCCGTTTGACTCCTGGAACAGTTCGAAAACCAAGGCGTGGATTCCAATTGGAAAATCATTTGAAAACCGGAACAATCACGTTTGGTTTTCAATTGTTTGGGAGCCAAAACGTTCGAGTTCAAAGGCTTCCGAGGTTCCACTGTACTTGGGCACAGTCATAGAAATCTTGCACCCTAGTTAAAACCGTGGGATTGTATTCTTGTAACAGTTTCAGTGCAGTGAAATGCTTATGTTCCATTTCCTTCAATAGGGACTTCCTTCCTAAGGTTTACACAATATATTTTATATATTTATGCTGCTTCTTTTTACAGCTGGCTTTCAAGCTCTTACATAGTAGACTCAGACACCATAGTTCAGGCATTAACAATCCTGAGGGCATAAAGTGTAAAGGGAAATGCTCCGACGGTCCCCACTCAGTCCATCCTGACCTTCCCATGCCTGGGGGGTCGGGGAGACTTCTATGCAAGCCTTAGATCAGGAACCCTAAGAACACAGGGTTCCTGATCATCTAATCGCCCAACATAGGAAGTTGAAACACACAGCGACATCGAGTATCTAGGTTGTGTGTGTCTCCTCCAAGGCACTGCCCTCATGCTTTCTTTGAAATGCTCAAATAGGGTTTTTGCACATGTCTCCTATGTGTATTGCAATGCTGGTGCTGTAACTACCTGTTCAGTTATGGTTGTGTGACACTGAGACGGCGGGTTTGTTTTTGTTATCTTGAAGAAAACGGCAAGCAAACCTCCTGAAAGGGAAACAGCTGCTTCGTGAAGGGAAATTATCAGAAGCCAGAGAATGTTTTGCACGTAGCATTAATGTTACGCATGCTATGGCCTGCGAAGTGATTAAAGTAAGTAGCCTTTTAGCTGGTAGGTTGTTGCTGCTCTCCCATTTTATATTTATTGGCAGAATAACTGCATTTCTTATAACCCTGTTGTTTGCATAATACAGGCTTTGCAGAAGGGATAGTGACTCAGAGTTTGCAGTGTTTGTTTATTCAACCATTTGCTGTAGTCAGTATTTGAGTAATAGGAGATATGCAATTATATATTTTATATATAAAATAGGGGAGAGAGATATTTCTCCTATTTCTCATTGAAGAAGCAAACCCATGTCAGGGCTGCACCATTTCAGACTGCAGATGAGACTCATAATAACTGCATTGTTCCCTGTACTCTTTCCCCACCAACACCACCAAAGATAAGTTGTTTCGATTAAAGTAGCCTGGAGACCTTCACTGTGATGCATCTTGTTAGGTTGTGGGCAAACATATCAGACGACACAGCGATTCTTCAAATAGCTCTTGTTTATTCAGAGGCAGAACAGAACTGAACTGAAGGGCTCAGTCAGCCTGCTTATATAGAGCTCCAGTACAACAGTTACTGTAGCAACTTTCTAAAACTATCCAATCACTGAATGTCACTTTCGATCCTTCATTTGCATATCTACAGTATCCCCCTGCTGGCCCAGGGTGAGAACTTCAGTACATAACACATCTCTTTTCCTTTGAAGCAGGAATTATATTTGTATTGAGAAGCATTCATATTATATAACTCCACATCTGCAATCTAAAGTGTTAATGGAAACTGTTTACCAACTCAGCAATCAATGAGCCTAAATGCAGTTATTTGTATGGAAACTTATTCCATGCAAAAATCCTAAATTTTGCACCTAGGAGAACTTCAGGTGGTCAGGAGAGACAACTAGGACCATGTGGGGAAGAAATAGGGACTAGACCAATTGGGGAGGGGGTGTCACTTGTAAAGCACTATAATGGGGGCTTGAATTGTTTTTTTGCTCTTGCAGGCTGCCCGAGCCCGGGGAATAGATTGCATTGTTGCTCCATATGAAGCGGATGCTCAGCTCGCCTATCTTAACAAGACCGGCTTAGTTGAAGCTATAATTACAGAGGATTCTGATCTTCTTGCTTTCGGATGTAAAAAGGTAGGAAAGATCTAGTAATTCGTTTCTAAAAAGGACAGCACTAGGGCTCAGCTATACATGGAAACCCAGCCCTCTAATCCTTCCTTCCTTCATTTATTTATTTATTTATATTATAAAGTTTTTTATTGCAGCCCTTGAGAAACAGGGGCCAGACTCTGGTGCTTAAGACATCTCCTCCATTAAAGGTGGCAAAAGGGGGCCTTATCAGAGAGGCTTCATTTGACGAGGTACTTCCATCCATTCTGTGTATATTCACAGGCCCTGGTGGGGGCTACGGAAAGAGCGCCGATTGTCCTCCGAACTCCTGAGTGCCAGTAGCTGCAGAGAGAGAATTCAGTCTTTGGGGCAGCCGGAAGCTTCCAGCCAAAATAGTTTGCCCATTCTTCCGCAGCTGGGGGGAGCACTTCTTGTGCTTTTCAGAGGGCTCGGGCCCCCTCGTCACCCCCGCTCAGCAAACCTTGGCTGTAAACCATGTAGATGGCCCCCCCTGCCAGGCCGCCTTTGACCAGGAACTTGACAATGGGGACGATGCGGGGAGCCATGACTGAGCGATGTCTCCGCACGTGGCGCAAGGGCCCCCTCTAATCCTATATGACCCAGGGCAGCTATTGTTCTGTGAGTGTGCAGTGAGGCATGAAGCTCCTGCTTAAAAACCCTCCCCAGCCATGAATTTGCATGGGGACCTTAGGTCAGTATCTGTCAGTGTTGGCCTCTCCTTCCTCCATCTGGAGTAAATGGAGAAAAATATTGGTCTCCTGAGAGGCCCTGATTGCTGAGAATAACGTAAGTGAAGGTCTCAAGTATTCAAAAAAAATGCCATATAAATGCTAAATATTACTGACGTTAGGCAGGCTGTGACCACTGGGCAGAATTTGACAATGTCTGTATGGGGGAACAGGATTGCTGGGTTTGCAAACGTCACAGAGACGCAACAGGTATGCATAGCTGTCAACTTTTCCCTTTTCTTGCAAGGAATCCTATTCAGAATAAGGGAATTTCCCTTTTAAAAAGGGAAACGTTGACAGCTATGCAGGTATGTAATAGAAAATGCTAAGTTGTATTGCTTATTGATGAAAAATTGTAATCTAAAATATACAAGAAGTTTATATGCTGATGATTGGGAAAGAATTCTGTGTTTGGCCACCAATTGTAGAAATAGTACAGTAATACAAGGACTTGTCCGTTCTTTTGTTTTAAGGTATTTCTGAAAATTGACAAGTGTGGAAATGGCTTAGAAATCGACCAGAGTCGGCTTGGAATGTGCAAACAACTTGGTGATGTGTTTACAGAAGAGAAATTCCGTTACATGTGTATTCTGTCTGGTTGTGACTACCTTCCGTCTCTTCATGGTATTGGATTAGGCAAGGCTTGCCGGCTGATAAAAATAGCCAATAACCCTGATATTATAAAGGTAAAGTTTATTGGCTCTTGAGTTAACTTTATGTTTTCCAAAAACTCCACAGATAGTGAGGCCAACTCTGGAGAGGAGGAATTCTGGGGAAAGTACTCGATTGAGTTATTATGTAGGTACCTGTCAAAAGAAATTTGTTCTGCTGTTCACGTAAATTGGGGAAAACAGTTAAGAAATAATATGTTTTGTTGACTCTTGTATGTTGCGTGTTGACTAAAGCTTAACTCTTCCTTGTTACATTTACATATAGGATATTCCCAATTGAGTCCATTTGGCTGAGATACAAATACATTTTTTGGTTTTAATAATTGTAAATGAGCCAAGATTCGAAGCAGCCCTAGACTTTAACTATATACAAGCTTTATCATTATTAAATGATTTATCATTATTGTCATACTGGCAAATGTAAAAGGCCACGGTCCAAACTCTTGTTTCAGAAATCATGCCTACTCCTCAGCTTTCCAGGATGATTTTTTTTGTTTTGTTTTGTTTGCTGCACTATTTGAAGAGAGGGAGAATAAAGGCAGAAAATAACATTTGGTCCAAATTTCCAGTGTATGCCACTCACTCTGAAAAGATACTTGGGACTTTGGGGAAATATCAGAGCTGGTTTTTTTAAAAAAAGGAAGTTTGACAAAGGTCTTAAAACATTACTTGTCTGCCTCTTTTCAATAACCATTTCAGCTTGCATACATACTAGACAATGCTTTTAGAGTGACAAAACAATGAGCATAGATCCCAATTCTATGAATGGAACAGGGTTTTTGATCCTTCCTTTTCCTAGTGCAACCGCTGAAAATCTGCTCTCGAACCTTGGAAATGGTGTGAGGGTTGGCATAGGGAAGGAAGTATTGGCGGACATTGTCCTCCCTGTTACATGAATGGAGAAGCAACAAAGGGTCCAAGTTGTGATGCCTGCTGTCTCGCAAGTATGCTGTGCATTGCATAACATGACCTTTCTCTTCCAGGTCATTCGGAAAATGGGGCAGTATTTGAAGATGAATATTTTGGTACCAGAAGAATACATACAAGGATTTACTCGTGCTAATAATACTTTCCTCTATCAGTTGGTTTTTGACCCAGTCAGGAGACAGCTTGTTCCTTTGAATGCTTATGAAGATGGTGTTGATCCAGAAACACTGCTTTATGCAGGAAAGTATCCTTTATCAAATAAAAATAATAATGTCTTTATAGTCTCTTCCTTTTCATGGGGTCTCTGGGATGCCAGGCAAAGTTAAGCACTTCTGAGGCTGTGGTCCTGTGCATACTTACTTGGAAGTAAGCCCTGCAAAGCTTGATATGGGTATAAGTACCAACAATATCAGAGTTAAGATCATGCGTAGAAATCTGTGGAACTTATAAACTCCTTAAATTTGACTTACGGGTGCTAGCTGTTGCTCCATTTGAAAAAACGTGTACCTTTGAGTATGTTTAAAATATTCAGGAATGTAATGTAGATCTTCCTTCACATTGTTCAAGTCAATTTTGCAAGGAAAACTAGCCATTTAATGGCTTTCTAACATTGAATAAAGTGAGCTATTGAGCGGGCCATCTGATCTCTTGCTTAAATGTAGAAATTCTTACTAGCGGTTTTTCATTCATCCAATAGTTCTTAAAATCTCAGTTAAAAGGTCCTAAACTACCATAATTTTAGGAAGGCTTTCTAAGCTGTTTAGCACCTTCACCATCCATTATAAAAATGGTGGCTATCTTGAAATCCTCAATTATCATGGACTCTTTTACTATAAAACAGAACATAACTTGTTTCTAAAGCAGTTCATTTCATAGATTCAGTTCAGCGCATCTTCTTTCCTTTGGGAGAATGCTAAACTTGTATAAACAGTAATGCTGCTTCAAATACCTCAGGTGACTACAAAACTATTGCCTACTAGAATGATGGCTCCTACTCTTAGCACAGAGTCTTCCAGGGATAAACTTAAGAAGGGCTAATTCTGATGTAAAGCTTTAATATCTTGGCTAAGCTGTTGTGCAAAGTGGTTAGGAGGCATTCATCCATTCAAAGAAGAAGATGTAGAATTTAGTTTTGATTATATAGAGGCTAAATCTCTTTATAAAACGCCGCTTTCAATAAAAAAGCATCAATAGAAGAACTGCATTTCCCCCTTAATTTGATTAACTTAGGCACATCAGTGATAGTGCTGCTTTTCAAATAGCACTTGGAAATAAAGACATCAATACCATGGAGCAAATTGATGACTACGACCCTGATGCTCAACAGGTAATGTTTTACTTCTAAATGCAAGAGCCACATCACCTTTGGAGACTTTGTGAGGAATGTGAAGTTGCATGTTGGCCTGTGTTTGCGCGCTCAAAGGCAGGCATCCCCAAACTCGGTCCTCCAGCTGTTTTGGGACTACAATTCCCATCATCCCTGACCACTGGTCCTGTTAGCTAGGGATGATGGGAGTTGTAGTCCCAAAACAGCTGGAGGGCTGAGTTTGGGGATGCCTGCTTAAAGGACTGCTGCCTGGATGACCCAAAGCAGACCTAATACATCAACACTTCCTCCTCTTCCCATGGGGATAAGAGGTGTACGAGGTAACAGGAAGAGCAGTGTTGCTTTCTAACCACTTGTTGGCTTGATTACGTCCCTGGATTGTTCCTCCCACACTGGCCAATGGGCAGCAGTAGATCGATGGAACAGAATTGAAGAACGATCATATTATTTGCATCATTTTTTTACAGTCTCAAGAGAAACAGGCTCCAGTCATTCTTTCCTCTATTGTACATCTTCTTGTTTCCTTTTCCTATAGTCTGTACAGCCCAGAAGCCGTGGCTGGGACGACAAATATGCCAAAGAGCAGCCACCCAATTTAAAGAGCATTTGGAGCAGAGACTACAAACCTGGTTCCACTGCCAAGATTACAACAAATTCAGCATTGATGTTGGAGAAACCCACAACCAGAGGCCTGGAGCGACTAGTTAACATGAAAGGGCTGAAGCTTCCCAGCAAAGCGCTGTTGGCAAAAAGACCAAGGCATGGTATGATAGCTAAATCTCTAAAGAAATTGTATGTGAAAAAGAAAACCTTCCTCTTATTCTTAAATGTTCTCGAAGGCTTAAGACTTGAAAGTTTCCCCTCATAACATATTTATTTTGTTTATCCCTTTCTATAAACACTTTGAAGGAATAGGATTCTTTAGCGTAGAGAATCCAATCAGTTTAACAATAGTTGGTATGCATTTATAATTTCCCTTTTTTGCAATCCAATTTTCTGCTGCTGCGAACTAATGTATTAATGTAATATTTGGTGACTTAGCGTTTGTTTCTTCTACACTGAAAGGGAATCAAATTAATATCAATATATCTACATTTCTTAATGGTTTTCTTCAGTTTTGAAAACTTTTTTTTAAAAAAATATTTCTTACAGTCTTTTTCTGTTGTGACCCAATTACAATGTGCATTTTTCATATATATATTTAGAAGAGCTGTCAGAAGGTGACCTGCTAAGCCAGTATTTTTCAAACACCAAAAAACCTAAGATGGAAAGCAGTGAAGATGGTGAGCATCCTGGGTTTGTTGGTGCAGTGTCTGCGATTGCTGCTTCAGAGGACTCTTGCAGAGACAAAGAAAGTTCAAGCTCCCATCCTAGGCTTAGAAATAAATTTGCCTTCATCTTACGGAAGAAGAATGAAGAGAGTGATGCAGTTGTTGTTGTTCCAGGGACTAGAAGCAGGTATGCTTTCTTCAAGTTCAGTATGTGAAAAGTTACATTCTTGGGGAAGTTGACTCTGCAGTTTCCCTTCATTACAAAAAGTAGAATTGGCATACTCAAAAGCAAAATAGAAATATATCATATAATATAATATATTCAGCACACTAGGCTACCTTCCAAAAGACCCATGGGGACACGTCAGAGAAAGTGACACAGTAAATCTATTTGGCAAAGTCTTTGGTTCCTTTGAAAAACTATTTACATGTAAATAAGCAGTTACCTTTACATGCTCATAAATTAGAACATGTACAGTACTAGAATTTGGATTGATTTGCTTCTTCATATATTATTCCCCACGGAGGGAAGCTGAACAAGGGCAGGATGAATCATAATCTGGTCAGAGCAGCCTCCAGATCAGCTTTACATATAAAATCCTCTTTTTAAAAATTGACTTAGGAGTTAACAACACACAAACAAAAGTGACGTAAATTGCCTGAGGAGCAATATTAAACTGGCATCTGAAAGTCAAAGTCAAAATTAGCAGTGTGCAGAAGCTTTAATCTGATGGCCTCTTGAGACCCTTCCCAACTCAAATTAGTCAAAACACACTGTAATATCAACTGGGGAGGAGGGTGTGTCAGTAAGAGGTTGGCAGGTCAGGTGAAGGGTGTATTTCTACAAAGTCCCCAGTGATTTTATATTCTCATTCTGCATGTCCCACTACCCCCATACAAAGCAAAATTGAACATGAAAGTTTGCTCTTGGGAAGTACTGTACATGGAAAATGATTCCTTGGTATGCATGCCTACATACAAAAAAATAAAAAATAGATTTCAGCACATTCTAGATAAGTGCAAATCATCTGGAGAAGACATGGGAACCTCCTGGTGTTTTTAGCAAAAAAAAACCCCTTTTCTTTAAGGTTGAGAGAGTGATTGGAGATTATTCAGCTTGCCTTTTCCCACAGCAGAGTGTTACTGCTCTCCTCAAATAGTTCTCCATATTTTATCCTCTCCTAACATTTCAAGAACTAGAGCACATTTCTGGAAGACTGTGAAGATTTCACTTAATCCAGAAACAACACACATGCCCCAAAGTCTGGTAATGAAAATGTGTTTTTCTCTTCCAACAATGCCAGCAGCAACAACAAAATTACCCAGGGCTTCCGTAGTGCAAGTTGTGTGCATCAGGTTCTTGGTTTAGTTATTCATTAAAATATTTGTATGCCACTATATATTCCATTCCATCATTAGTGTGATTTACAGCAATAAAACCTTAAAAACAAACTTCCCATTTGCATTTCCTCCTTTTGCACTGTCCATTGGTTACACGTAGAATAGTCTTTCCTTAGCACATAGTCTGACAGTTGTGTATTTAATTATATGAACGAAAATTAAGAACAACGAGAGGAAATGAACCTGGCATCACAAAATGCCGGCTTGTTTTCAAGTTGCTACTGAATGGATGATGAGCCTTCTAGCAAACTCATCTGCAAGAAAAAATGTCATGCCAGTGCTCTGTGGTATATAAAATACTGCCATGTTCAGTTTCTGAAGCAGGGTATTAGTCACTGCCCTAGGATTATGCTGGTGGACTGTGCAATGAGGCTAGAAAGCAATCTCTGGCTTTCTGACTACGACATCTGTGATCTCCTATACTGTGTTCAGTGATGCCTCTAATACCTCCACTAAAAGCCCATTCTCTTATTATGCTCGTACAAAGGAGGTTTTAGTTATGCTGGCACTATTAGGTGGAGAGTCTTATTGCTCCATCAGTGTTGGTCTTCTGCCAGCTCCTGAAGAAACACCTGTTTAGGCAAGCATTCCCCACCCCCCAACCGAACATGTGATTTTACCGTTTTCACTGTTTTAATTACATTTTTAATTAAGGATGCTTTAATGTTTTGTGTACTTGAATTATCTGTTGACTTTATAGCTGTAAACTGCTTAGAAGCCATTTTGGCATACGAGTGGTATATAAATTAGTAAATAATAATTACTGCTGCTACATTTTGCAACACAATCAGTTGAATACCTATCCTCTTAAGAGCTGTGAGAAGCGTAGGCCTATCTGTTTGGTATAATTTATTAACGTCCAAGTTCTTCCTTGTTTTACTTAGCAAGTGTCCATAATAACAAATGAATAGTATCAGTGACACCTTAACAAATATTCCTAGTCTCTTCCTTTTGGTGGATTTGTGCTGTTCTAAATTGCAAAGAGTCCTTCATGCTTGCAGCCATTTTGCTTTATCCCTCCTTCCCATTTATTACCTCTGTTCTTCCAATGTATGTTAGGTTCTTCTGCAAAGTGATGGATCAGCCTGACAATGCATCAAAGGATGAAATCCATGAATCACCGCAGGGCAGTGAAGTGGATTCTCAGATTGTGGAAACAGGAAATACAGTAACAGAGGATCTTGGTCCTTCCTCTTCAGAGAGTGGAAAAACTAGAACTGCCTTGCTGTCACCCAGGACAACACAGACAAGCTGTTTCAACTGGACTAGAAGCTTTGCAGATAGACCTGGAACACCCAGTCCATTGCAAAGTATCGCATTGTTACAGCAGTTTCGCCGACGCACACCCAGCAAAGTCACCCCCCAGAGTTGTGAGGTGTCCGGATCACAAACGCTAAACACCACAGCGAGTAAAGAGTCGGATGAAGAGTCTTCCCCTTTAAAAGAACTGCAGCACTCATCAGAACAGGAGCTTGACAGAGTGTCACAAAATAGCCTGGGCACTTCAGAATATTCACGGATGACCAAGAAAAATGCTCCTTCTGGCAGAGTAAGATCACCACCCTGTGCTTCAGTTAAGCAGTTAATTAAATTGCCACTTGCCTCTCAAGGGAATAGTCTACAGCTCTTATTTATTCCAATACATCTGGTTCTCCACTGTAAAATGACTTCTGACGAAACTCATGGTCCCCCTGCCAGTCCGTCTGGCTGTTGTTATCAACCAGCATGTTTATCAACCTATGCACTCCACCCCCATGTGGTTCGATTTCTACTTTCATCAACCTCAGCCAACAGGGCCACTAATAAGCCCAGCAGCATTTGGTGGGCCAAAGGTTAGCTCTGCTGTAAACCAAAATACTGATTTTACTTTACTAAGGAAGACAAGAGCAACTTACATTTATTATTTTATCTTTGCCATTGGGACATATCTTCAGTCACTTAACTTTTAAAAACAAGCATGAAATTCTCTGTTTAGATTATTATATACAAGCCAACGTTAAATTATATATAAAATAACACTTGTCTTTTTCTCTCTTTTTTTACCATAGGAACCTGACTGCAGTCCGGAACAAAAATGTAATTTGAATTCCCAAATCTTTCAATTCTGTGACTCATTGTGTACTGAAAATAAGGATATGGAGTTCAATAGCAAGGTATGTCTTTTTTCCCCTCTTTAGTTTTTTATGTTCAGTATTTCTGTTCTTTTCTTTTTTGGTATGTAAACACATACCTGTGCATTGAAATGCAGCAAGAGCACAGTGGAAGAGATGGAACATCACCCCCTGCCCCCCCCAAAAAAAATCTCTGTTGGCTCCTTTAAGAATAGCACATGTTGGAGATCATTTCATCCAAGCTCTAAGAAATCTGATTGTCATTTCTGGCGCTTGGCACTTTTGAGGAACTGTCTGCTAGCTATATTATTTATTAATGCCTTGGAAAGTTTTATCCTATCTGACTCTGGTTTATATATTTTTAAATAAACGGTATCAATTTGTAGGTGTGTAAATTATTGCTGTTGCCTATTTTCATAATACATTTTTAATTGTTAGATTTTATTATACTAATTGTTTGGATTGCCAGGTTATGTCTTGAAATGAATAGCTATTAGGCTAAACAAAAAAAATTCCTTCCAGTAGCACCTTAAAGACCAACTAAGTCAGTTCTTGGTATGAGCTTTCGTGTGCA
Organism: Podarcis melisellensis; assembly: GCF_964234715.1. Lineage (NCBI taxonomy): Eukaryota > Metazoa > Chordata > Lepidosauria > Squamata > Lacertidae > Podarcis > Podarcis melisellensis. The sequence continues at coordinate 43,822,968 of NC_138530.1, read as the reverse complement.
TGCACACTTCTTCAGATACACACATAGCCATTAGGCTATTTGTTGTAAAGATGCATTGGTATGTATTTTGCTGTTGTGTTGTGAACGACTTTGGGCATATTTTTTGTGGAAAAGTGGCATTCAAATAGAAATAATGAGTCTTACGGGTAAGACCTAGATTGTAAATTTTTAGAACTAGGGACTCTTCTGACATTTATTTTATTTGCACATATTTCCTATTGCAACTGTTACAGATCAGAGACTATCCCTGATCTTATTTCTTTTCACACCCTGTGATGTAAATCAGGCTAAGAGTTTACTCAAGGATGCTGTTTGGATTGTCAGATTATGCCTTGAAACGAATAGTTATTAGACTATTTGTTGTAATGATGCATTGATGTGTATTTTTGCCCACACGTTCGAATAAGCCAGTCACACATAATGTATAAAATTGTGGAACTGTGGTTTGCTCTAATCAAAATTAAGACGAACGAGAATGAAACTGTGGTTTCCAGATCCTTGGTTATTCACTAAGCTGAGAGTTGCTGCAGTGTAGTAGTTAAGAGACTGAGCTGGGAATTGGGAAGTCCCTGATTCAAATCTAGCCTCTGTCATGATTTCACTGGGGGGGGGGCGTTAGACAAGCCACTCTCACTCAGCCTTGTAAGGTAAGTCGCCAACATTGTCCCTCCCCACTGACAAATCTGCAATATTGCGGGGGGTGGGGGATAATAATATCAACTTACCTTACAAGGTTGTTGTAAAGATTGCAACTAACTAATGCATGTGAAGTCATTTGAACACTTAATATATTAATTAAAATTATTCTCTTGTGAATGAAGGAGGAAGGGATGGGGAATACTAGCCTGAGCAGCCGCAGCTCATTTCCAGTAATCTAAACCCTGGCTGAGCTGTTGGATTCTCCAGTTTTTCTAGTATGGCTCCCTCATTGCATCAGTCATCTTTCCCTTTCTTTTGGGAAGACAATATAGGCTGTGGATTCCCTGGTTAATGATAGGCTTGAGCTGAGAACAAAATCTGCAGTTGTTCTTTGTGGTGCAGTTGGAATTTCATCACTGGCAATGACGCCAAAAAGCTCTGAGAAACACCCTTCATAATAAAGAAGGCATGGGAAAGATTGTGCTGGTTGATGTATACATCTCTGGATTTTTTGTGTAATTGATTGCTTAAAGGAGGAGCTTCTGTACAGGTCTAATGAGCATCCTCATGACTAGTGTTTACTAGCAGGTTTTTTTATATATATAAAAAGAACTTCTTTATAAAACATGTTGCTATGACTCTAAGTAGCATTCTGTATTCCTCAGAATTATAGTGACCTCTTGTGGTTAGTGACTTCACTGCGTGGGGACGGATTCTTTTTCCTAAAAGTGTGTGTACAGACATGCTTGTGCAAACTGCTTTCTTAGAATCGTGGGATACTGTCTCTTTTAATTTGTTTTTTTTAATGTTGCTTAGCACTGCTCGTAAGCAGCCCTGATACCCTGAGATTTTAATACAAATACTACTCTAGCAGATTAGAAATAGTAGAAGCTTTAAGGGACAACTGTGTTTGTAGTCTATAGATTCCCTGTAAAAAAGTAAAAGACTTGACCCCTGGACAAGCCCCCCCATTTTTTAAGTCTATACATACACTGTAGTGCATATATGCGTATATATGCGTGTGTGTGTGGGTGTGTGTGCATATGTGTATTGCTTTTATGTATAATTTCACAATTTTTAATTGACACTATTATTCCCTTTGTAAACTATTGTTGTTTTTTATGTTTTTTCTGGTCTATGACCGTAATAAATTATTCATTCATTCATTCATTCACTGTGTTTGTAGTCTATAGATTCCCTAAGCCTGTTTACCTGAGTATCTTCTTCCAGGATGAATCGACTCTTACCCAGGCCTTAAGATCAATGTCACAAGCCGTGTCCTCTGTTCCCTTGTTATGGGAAATGTGGTACAGGAAGCTGAACCTTTTGATCAGGGTACCAAAATTAGAATGTCTTCCCTGTGGCAATCCACCAGGTCCCCTCTCTTCTTTGTGTCCAGACAAATCTGCTGCTTAGCAAACTTTATGACAGTTTTGCTATTTCAAAAGTCATTTACAGGTTCTGTGTGATTCCCACATGCAGAGTCGCATGTCAGTCGGACATGTATAAATTTATATACGCATAAATATCGATACATATATATAAATGCACACAGAGCTATTTAGAAATGGACAAGTTTTTGTTGGTAAAGAGATCATTTGGGAGGGAGGGATCAGAATATAATGAAGCTCTACACTGAGTTTTTGAACAAATTGCACTTGTTGGTGATGCAATGTGATGATTTTACTGACAAATCATAAGGACTTTAATGGAACAGCAGCTGATATTTCTCTCCATCTCCAGGTTCCTGGATTACTTAAAGCCAGTTCCGCGAAATCCCACACTGTGACAGAACACAAGAGATTGCTGCCTGCCAAAGTTAGTGGTCTGAGCAAGAAAACAGCCAGTGCAAAGAAGAAAAAACATCACGATTCTGAAAATAAGGCAGGGTTGCAGGTGACAATTAATGAACTTTGGAGGACCTTCCAGTTTAAAAGGTGAATGTTTTTCCTATCCAGTCATACCTCGGGATGAATACGCTTCAGCTTAAGCGTTTTCAGGTTGCGCTCCGTGGTGACCCGGAAGTAATGGAACGCATTATTTCGCCGCTTGCGCATGTTTCGCCGCTTGCGCATGTGCAGACGCTCAAAATGACGTCATGCGCAGAAGCGGCGAAACGCAACCTGTACACGCACAGACTTGCAGTCGCGTGTTACATTCGCTTCAGGATGCGAACGGGGCTCCGAAACGGATCCCGTTCGCATCCAGAGGTACCACTGTATCTCAATACGACAGTTTCCTTCTACTAGATCTTCATCAACTTTATTTAAATATTGTTCCAGTTACAGATAGGTAGCCGTGTTGGTCTGCCATAGTCAAAACAAAACAATTCCTTCCAGTAGCACCTTAAAGACCAACTAAGTTAGTTCTTGGTATGAGCTTTCGTGTGCATGCATACTTCTTCAGATATCTGAAGAAGTATCTGAAGAAGTGTGCATGCACACGAAAGCTCATACCAAGAACTAACTTAGTTGGTCTTTAAGGTGCTACTGGAAGGAATTGTTTTATTTAAATATTGCATACTGATGAAGATGATATATGACCGCTAAGCACTTTGTTAGCCTTTGTAAACTGCTTTGTAATAGGATCTCAATCAGGTGTTATATAAAAGTTGTGAAATAAATCATTTAAAAGTGTCTTTCTGGCAAAATATTAGCTGTTGCAGCTCTTGAAGTAGGCATGTTGGCATCATCAGACTGCTGAGATTCATAAAGGCTACCTAGGCTAGTTCAGACTGCCCAGAGTGGCTGGGTGGTATATAAATAATAAAATTAGTGTTAGTATTAGCTGAAGGAAGAAGACTGAACAAGAATGTTATCAAATAGGCCTCATTCTCATTCCTCCTTGCCTAATTCAAGGAGTAGGTCTTTGGGATTTTCCTCCTACTTGGCATATTATTCTAGTTGGGTAGAAATGAACATTTCCTAGGAAGCAGACTTTGATCTTCTCTGGTTGTAGAATATGTCTCATAAATAATTTTTAAACCAAGTATAAAAAAATTTAATGGACATTTGGCAGATTTTAAATCACTTGCAGCTCCTCTCAGAATGTCCCATCAGAGGCTCACAATGCTATAAATACACTTTGAACTAGATAAATAGGTACTGTCTGTAAGCACTGTTAGTTAGTACTTGTGGGCACTAAGAGTTTGCTTTCATTTTGCAGGGATTCTGAAAGGCTACCGTCCTGTAGAAAACCAGAGCCACTGTCTCCAATCAAAGATAACCAAGATAACATCCAGCTCACTCCAGAGACAGACGATGACACTTTAAATAAACTTGAATTCAGTCATGTACAGCGGAAAATCTTTAAATGAACTGATCTTGCAGATATGAGCAAAACTATAGCTATTGACCAACGTAATGTCCAGGCCAATTTGCTTCTGGACACACAAATCAAAGTGAACATTTGTACATATTTGGATGTGAGCTGTATATTTTAGTCTTATCAGAGATCTTGTCCGTTTCTGTTTTGAAAGAAGTAAAATGAACTACAGTGTTTATATTTGCTTTAATAAAATAAATTTGGCTACAAATCTATTGCTGGACAAGATTTATCTATCCAGTATAAATATAAAAGCCAAATGCTATTAGAGAACAAGCTCAAAAGGAAAGTGAGCTGGGGGGGGGGGTTAAAAAGTTGTGGTTATTGGTTCTTTGGTAAATATACCACTTCTAGATGGCCCAGGAAAGGGGGGGGGGAAGCTTAAAGGAAAGTAAGTGTAAAAGATTTGTTGTGTCCTAAGGTTAACAGAAATTGTAGACCACAACAATTTATCTGAAGGCCCATTTTGATCCAAAGGGCCACATACAGCAGTAGGGCTTTTGAATGTCAACCCCCTGTCATTTTTGTTCAGAAGCACACCCCCATCTTGCTGAAGAAACCGCTGCTATAAAACATGCTTGCTTGCAGAAGCAGCTTCTTGAGCCATAGGGAGAGAAGCAACTCATGGTGGAGGCTGGTCCATCAACCTCAGCCTTCTGCCCTTAACTGGTTCCTTCACCCGCCTGCCAGGGGGTGGCATTGCCCATCTGCTGCCTTCTCAGTCTCCATTTGTACCCAGGGGTATGCTTCAGTACAACTAATGTTGGAAACACTTGTTTTTTATAATATACTGTATTTTATGAAAGGGGGGCCCTCTAGCTTGTGGGCCAAAAACAGCCCTCCAGGCCATTCTTTTTGGCGCTCAGGACCCTCCCCAGGCAAAGCAGCTCACCAGCCATGCCCCACACCTTTCTCAAGTGCCTGGTTAGGCTCTTTCCTTGAACCCTGATTATACTTCTTGCTTAACTTGTTTAGGGAAGTTTTTAATATTTAATGCTGTATTGTTTTTAACACTCGATTGGGAGACACCCAGAGTGGCTGGGGAAACTCAGCCACATGGGCGGGATATTAATAAATTATAATTATATTATTATTATTATTTATTATTATTATTATTAACTGGGTGGAAAGAAGGCTGGATGAGAAGTCACATTTGTGACTCCACTACCTTTTTGCCTCTTGCCTCCCCTCTACCCTCTGAGATCTTGGGGTGAAGGGTGGTATACAAGTTTAATAAATAATAATAATGTAGCTCCTGGGATGCTGGACACAATCTCTGAATTGGCATCTTAAGAACAACTTGCAGAACCCATGAAGAGGCCATATTACAGCTGGTACACTTGTTATCTTCTTTTAATGAGAGAATGGATGGACTAAAACTCACTGCTGCTTTGGCTTCTGGAGATTGGAGAAGGTTCTCTTCCTCCAGAATAAAAAAGAGCAGGCAGGGAAGTTTACTCCAAGTTTATCCATGTGAGTAAGAACAGTCTTGGACGATCCCTGGCTGTTGGTGCAAAGGAGGCACTGCCAGTTCCCCCATTTAAGGCTCTTCTTAATACCACAAGTCAGACCTACACTGCATGCCACATTTTGATGTATCACCACTTTGTAAAAGGAGTGCTCTTGTTCATGGAGCCAGCCAGTCATGCCTGCCTCCAGGACACTCCATTCCTTTTCTGTTTTTATTTTCTAACTAACTTGCAACATTCTGTAGTTTCGGAGTACAGTGGTACCTCGGGTTAAGTACTTAATTCGTTCTGGAGGTCTGTTCTGAACCTGAAACTGTTCTTAACCTGAAGCACCACTTTAGCTAATGGGGCCTCTTGCTGCCGCCGCACGATTTCTTTTCTCATCCTGAAGCAAAGTTCTTAACCCGAGGTAATATTTCTGTGTTAGCGGAGTCTGTAACCTGAAGCGTATGTAACCTGAAGTGTATGTAACCTGAGGTACCACTATACTCATTCAAGCTTGGGGTGGGGTTGCAGCCTGACCTGGTATGTTTTAAAAGCTTTTCGTACTTCTGCTCTCGAAACCTTTTGATACCTCCTTCTTGTTTAAGAGATTCTGATCCTATCGGCATTCACCACCTGAGTTTGCTTTTAGAGAAAGTGACGTTTTGCATAGAAATAATTTTGTTTAAAGTATGTTTCCTGTTTGTCATTTGTGAGAGTTTCTGCTTCTATTCAGAAGAGTTTGGTGGTTCTGTTCTGGCTGCACACAAAAGTTGTCAGAAGTCCTGTAATGGTTAACCATTTGGACTGAAACCCAAACTGCTTTGGTCCATACCACTCAGGTGCCAGAAACCTGTTCTCATCCTCCCTGTCTTGGACTGCATGATGGCAGATGCAAATGGTGGAACTACAGTTTCCTGCTTTTTGTGTGTAACATGTACATTTCCCATATTTACACAGCTGGAGACAGTAAATCCTATGCAAGTCTCTCGCTCTCTTTTACTAACTACTTGCCAAATGTTATTTACAAGAAATATTTATGGCAATATGCAAAAATGAAGTGTGAATATGAATTTCCTATTTCTTCCCTTTATCATATATTTAGATGAACTAAAAGAGCCATTACTGATGGAAGCTCCAACACAAACCCCACTTTTAAAATAATAATCACACATTTCTCACATAGTCTAGTTTGGCCAATAAAGAATATGTAACTTTACTTGGCGTATTATTGATCTTTTGTCCAAGGAGCAAGATGTTGGCGGAAGTATTTAATGTGTGTTCTGGTATACTGCTAGATCTGAAAAGGGCAGCTGCCTTGGAGGACATTCAGTCAAGCAAACCTCTTAATTTGAATTGCTATCATTCTTTCCTTGCAGTCCTTCCATGCCTCATTTGTACTCATGCATTGGTTTTCTAAATTACCAGAATAAGTCTGCTTTATTCACAGAATCTGATGGAGAAGATCTTAAGATCTTAAGAGATCGTGCAGTTCACCCATTTGTGATCAGTGCAGGATCCGCAGTACAGAAAACAGCTTGTTGGCCTGGATGGGTCATCGGCCTGATTCAACAGCCTATTCCCATGTTCTTATGAGTTATCATTTCAAATATTTCAGTGGTTTTGAGGCAGTGGTGTGGGGGAGAGAACCAAGTAATCTGGCTTGAGTTTCTTGGAGGAAGAGTAGACTTAAGTTGGCATCTCTCTATCTCAGGAGACAATGGAGGAGTGTGCCTGTGTGGGTGAAGTCAAACTGTTGGCTGCAGTGCCTGCTGTGGCTGTAGAGACCAATACAGGAGAGACATGTTTTATTGCAGCGGGGGCAGATGCTTCTCTCTGCACTCCTCCCAGCGGTCATTCCTCCTCTGGTCACTGCTATGGATACACAACCAGACTCTGTTTCCAGGCACTGTGGTCACCTGCAAGAGATTCTCACATGGTGCGGTTGATATTGCCAGCCTTCGTGTCACGTTTGCAGACATATTTGTAAAACACAGTTGGTTTGCCACCGGGCCTGGTGCCTCAAGCCAGCTCCCCATAGTACTAATACTACAGTGGTACCTCAGGTTAAGAACTTAATTCGTTCCGGAGGTCTGTTCTTAACCTGAAACTGTTCTTAACCTGAAGCACCACTTTAGCTAATCGGGCCTCCTGCTGCCGCCACGCCGCTAGAGCACAATTTCTGTTCTCATCCTGAAGCAAAGTTCTTAACCTGAGGTAATATTTCAGAGTTAGCCGAGTCTGTAACCTGAAGCATATGTAACCTGAAGCGTATGTAACCTGAGGTACCACTGTACTAATAATTGTATTCCATGTTGTCTTTAAAAAGAATTTAATTGGTTTTACATAGTATGCTTCTACTGAAGAATTATTAAGTTCTTCAAAACGTCAGCTTTGCACCAAGCAAAAATCCAGGTCCCTCATTGTGGGTATGTGGCTTAGAATTTTTTAGTCCAGGGCTGAGGTAATGTTACTGCAGGCCTGGCACTTCTAAAGAATGACCACTTTCCAAAGATTGTTGCGGTTGCTAAGCAACCAGCAGATTGCCTAATGGCTCCCAAACTTAATCACAGCTCAGCTGGAGTGTGTTGTGTCTAATATCATGTGGGATGTTCAAGACTTCAAAACACAAATTAATATTTGTGTTGGATTAGAAAGCAAGTTCACAGAGGGTAGCTGCAATGAACACATCCATCTTTTCACTCAGCTATAAACATGATTTAATTTCAGGGGGTGCTGTGGTTTGTTGCTGAATTGCTTTTGGTTTCCTGTGTCTGACATACGGTCTACCAATATTATGCGTTTCCCAAGATCAGAATGACACAGAACCACATTAATGTCTGGGGAAAGGGGTATACAGAAAAGAAAAACTGGCCTAAATTCCTTAATGCAGAATCAACCATGTCTTCTTCCTGGCTATTTTTATTTATCTTTTGATAAATATTCATTTGATACATATTTATATCCCACTGTTCCAATGCAAACATGAGAGTGTAGAGCATTTAAATATTGTGGCAAAAGTTCAAAACAGATGATATGGAATAAAGGCAGTTTCGGCAAGCAAAACAAAATCCCACTCATAAAACCTTTACTGCCTCCCATGGCAGGACTGCCAGAATACAAAAATCAAATGGGGAAAGAAACCAAGAAAGAGGTCCAAGCAAACTTCATGAGGCAAAATGTTCCAACCATAGATGGGACACAAGCCATATTTACATGTTATAAATACAGAGAAGTAAATGTTGGATGGGTTTAGAGGCTTAGCAGAAAGAAACACATTCTCATTAGCTTCCAACTTGTGAAAAGTAACTGCCTGAAGCAGGGAGGCCTTTGTACTCAGCAATCCCACCCACCATTGAACCCAATGGCTTTTGACTATACCCGATTTTGGCTTTAGGCGAAATCCCCAGAATGCAACACAACACACACACCATGTAAGTTACAAGCTTGCTGTCATCACCAAGGTGTGGAATTCTGCCTGGAAACAAACTGGCAAACTGCAGATATCACACGATAGGTGTGATATCGCCACAGAGATGTGAGTAGCCATAACACTGTGCTACTCCGTCTCACTTTAACAACTTGTCAGCTCCCTCAGTTGGGAAGATGCGTAAAAAGGCAAAAGAGCCTTGCCTTCCCCACCCACAGTCAAGTCCAGTTGTGTCTCCTAGGCCAAGGCTTTAAGGCGAGCAGAGCCAACTGGGAAGAGAGAAGAGTTTAGGGGGCAGGGAAACTTTTAATAATTTTATAGGTTAGTGACCTTATTCCTCAGTTTGATATTTTTACATGGTTTTAATGTATTGTAATTTTGCTGTTATTTGTACTTATAATTTAGTAATGAATTGTCGATAGTGCCTTTCTGTCTATTACTTGTTGATAATTTGAGAGTTGATTTTATTGTATAATGGATTGTTGAAGATTACTTTATTTGATATAAATTGGTTATTTTAAGCCATAATTTTTATTATGATTTGTATCGGTTTGGATTATCAGGCGCGCAATCTTGTATATTTTGTTGTTTTTTGATGTTGTAAGCCACCTTGTGTATAGCAATGTAGAATATATGGTAAACAAATTAAAAATTAAGCAAAATTGGAAAAACTCCCACGCAACAGGGAGTTACTAACATTGTTGCTGCTGTGGTCAGGACCAACTGATGCTTCTGAAATCTTTTAAATGGAAGCCCCATATAGACCATCTTGCAATAATCCAATTTGTACATAACTAATGCATGTGTCAAGGGACGCGGGTGGCGCTGTGGGTTAAACCACAGAGCCTAGGACTTGCCGATCAGAAGGTCGGCGGTTTGAATCCCCGTGACGGGGTGAGCTCCCATTGCTCGGTCCCTGCTCCTGCCAACCTAGCAGTTTGAAAGCATGTCAAAGTGCAAGTAGATAAATAGGCACCACTCTGGCGGGAAGGTAAACGCCGTTTCTGTGTGCTGCTCTGGTTTGCCAGAAGTGGCTTAGTCATGCTGGCCACATGACCCGGAAGCTGTACACTGGCTCCCTCAGCCAATAAAGCGAGATGAGCACCGCAACCCCAGAGTCGGTCATGACTGGACCTAATGGTCAGGGGTCCCTTTACCTTTACCTTAATGCATGTGTCACTATTATTTAGAAGCATTATTACCATGTAGACAAGCATTTGAAGATCATGCCACACAAGTATTAATAGACTTGCAGTCGTGCTTTAGTTTCCACTGCCAGGTTGTTCAGGTGGTATCACAAATAAGAAACCCATCAGCTGTAAACAATGGAATAGTACTAGACAAGTTTTTGAGAACTGGAGAGAGATTAGATATCTATCTGCGTGTGTCGCTCATAAACCTGCTATATAAGCAGTTACCATGTAAAATATTAACAGCTTCATATACCTCAGCAAAGATAATCTTATTCCTGGCTTTAGATTTTTAAAAAACATTCCTTGACCAATTCTCCTGGGTTTACGGCATCGTTAAGAGGCAACAAGGTGTACTCTACTTTGCACTCTTAAATGTATTTTTGATTTGCCTCTAAAACACCTTCCATTATCATTAGGGAGCAAAGCCTTTCATAAAAGTCAACATGGAATCTACGTGCCTAAGGGCAAATTTATGCAGTGACAGAAACATTTGCTTAGGAGTAAGTCTTGCTAAAATCCATGAGACTGCTTCTGAGCAAATGTGTTCAGAACAGATGTGTTTCATTTAGGCAGGAAAAAAGCTGTCCTTAAAAAAGATATCAAATATGTTTAAAATAAAGCAACCTTAAAAGTATATTTGAAAATAGGGGTGCCAAAATTGTGCCTCTCTACTCTGCCTCGGAGTGGCTAGGAGGGAAAGCAGCGAGGGGAGGGGAGCAGGAAGTCACTGGCGGAGTGCAAAAGGTGACAGAAAGCAAACTTTTTGAGTTTCTGGTCCATGGTCTCTCATATACCTCCTTGCCAAGGGCACAAGGGAGCCTGGGTGCGCCTCTGCCCATAGCCAGGATATCTTGAACATTATCCTCCCTCATTTGATGGCCTGTCTGCAGGAGGGTTTTTTTTTTTATAAATATTTATTAGGGTTTTTACAGAAAAAAGAATACAATAATAATAAACAGTGTTGCTTTGTTTTAACAAAGTTTCATATAATCCTTGAACTTCCTCACGTCTCCCGCTCCCATTTACAACATTAATAAATTTTGTCAAGCAAATTATCATCTTATTTCCAAATTTTGTGACCGCTTAATTAATTACGATAAAATAATTCTCCTGCAAATTTGTTTCTCTTAATCTCTCTTATCATCAATTCCTGATCTATTTTAGTGATGGCCAAATATTTATAACCAAGCATCCTTCTTAACATTCCATTAAATCACAATATTTTTGTAAATAAATCTTAAATTTCTTCCAATCATCTTCCATCCTTTCTTCTCCCAGGTCTCGGATTCTGCCAGTCATCTCCGCTAGTTGCATATAGTCCATCAGTTGCATCTGCCATTCTTCCAGTGTGGGTAGATCTTGAGTTTTCCAATTCTTAGCAAGTAGTATCCTTGCTGCTGTTGTCGCATACATGAAAAATGTTCTATCTTTCTTTAGCACCTTCTGGTCGACAATGCCCAGGAGGAAGGCCTCTGGTTTCTTGGTGAAGGTATACTTAAATACCTTTTTCAACTCATTATATATCATTTCCCAGAAGGCCTTCACCTTAGGGCAAGTCCACCAGAGGTGGTAGAATGTTCCTTCATTTTCCTTACATTTCCAGCATTTGTTATCTGACGAATGGTATATTTTGGCAAGTTTAACTGGGGTCATGTACCATCTGTATATCATTTTCATTACATTTTCTTTCAAAGCATTACATGCAGTAAATTTCAGCCCAGTGGTCCACAACCTTTCCCAGTCCTCAAACACAATGTTATGCCCAATATCCTGTGCCCATTTTATCATAGCCGACTTAACCATTTCGTCTTGTGTATTCCATTTCAACAGCAAGTTATACATTCTTGAAAGTACCTTAGTCTTAGGTTCTAACAGTTCTGTTTCCAATTTCGATTTCTCCACCTGGAATCCTAACTTTTTGTCACTTTTAAAAATTTCCTTAATCTGAGCGTAGTGTAACCAGTCTCGCACTTTATCCTTCATTTTCTCCATACTCTGCAATTTCCAATTATCTCCGTCTTTTTCTAGCAGTTCCCAATATTTTGGCCAGTAGGCTTCCATATTGGTTCCTTTTCGGGCCTTAGCTTCCAAAGGTGAAAGCCACCTTGGTGTTTTGTTTTCCAGTAAGTCTTTATATTTTGTCCAGACATTAAACACTGCTTTTCTGACAATATGGTTCTTAAAGGCCTTATTGATCTTAACTTTATCATACCACAAATATGCATGCCAACCAAAAGCATTGTTATAACCTTCCAGATCCAGCACATCAGTGTCCTCAAGAAGTAGCCAATCTTTTAGCCAGCAGAAAGCTGCGGCTTCATAGTACAACCTTAAGTCTGGCAGGGCAAAGCCCCCTCTTTCCTTTGCATCTGTTAATATCTTAAACTTGATTCTGGGCTTTTTGCCCTGCCAGACAAATTTAGAAATGTCTCTCTGCCACCTCCGGAAACACTCTGTTTTATCCACAATTTGCAATGTTTGAAACAAGAACAACATCCTTGGCAGCACATTCATCTTAATTGCAGCAATTCGGCCTAACAAAGAAAGCTTCAGCTTTGCCCAACTTTCCAAGTCTCTCTTAATTTCAGACCAACATTTTTCATAATTATCTTTAAATAGACTCAGATTTTTGGCTGCAGGAGGGTTGATTGAAAACCACCACTTGCGAATCAGGGGGAGTAAAAATGCTGCTTCAAGAAGCAAGGAAAATGTAAGTCTGCTCTTCAGTTATTAGCTGATAAGCACTGGACAGATGGAAAACTGCAAGGAAATGACGGCTGGAGGGGTGGGTGGGCTTGGAGTGCCTACTTAAGGTTATCAGTGGGGCCAAGGCTTCTGCTGAAGAACCATTAAGAGTTGAGATTCATGAATTATTCTGTGTGTCTTCCTTTCATTATTGACTTATGCACTTCTCGATTGATGTGGCTTTATTTTTTGCAGGGAAACGTTAAAATACGCGGCACACAGTCATGTCTGCTTTTCCTGAACCACAGTCATTTTCAGGGTTGCATTATCAGCATTACAGGTTCCGGCCCACACTTTCTATTTATTTGTGCAGTGAATGTGCAATTGGCCCTAGCTACTTAAAAGTAGAAGCAGGACTCCGGCATACACACAGACACACATGCCTACTACATTCTCTTACCATTTCGCAGTTGTTGTGATGGAATTTCCTGCAAATTGTGCTGGACAGGCAGGTAAGGCATATTCACTTAGCAATGCTCTGCCTCAGGTTTTACAGACCAACAAATACAAAATACCCTATGCCCATACATGTCGTCATCATCATCATCATCATTCAGCCCAGGTGATTTGCAAGAAGTGTTGTAAACTTTTTCTGTGACCTGCTTATTGGAGAGGCCCAAAGCAGGGATGATTACTCACTTATTGCAGCTGAACACCTCCCTCCCTGCCTAGGGAAGGCCAAACAACCTGGTCTCTTTTTCTGCTGTGGAAAAACATTCACAGCTGTGCCAAATTAAGTGTAAAATGCTGGCTGTAATCATGGGAGCATTTTACACCTATTTCAGGATGCCTTAGGGGCCGAGGCAACAAAAAGCAGGCCTCCCTTAGATCAGTTGCAAGACAGATTTTTTTTTTATTAAATCATATTCATGGGGGCGGATGCTTTCAGGTTGCCTAGCAAACTTGCTCTCAATCAATTTGTAGAATCATAGAATTGTAGAGTTGGAAGGGACCCAAGGGTCATCTAGTCCAACCCCCTGCAATGCCAGAATCTCAGCTAAAGCATCCATGACAGATGGCCAGCCAACCTCTGTTACAAACCTCCAAGGAAGGAGAGTCCACAACTGCTATTATTATTATTTATTGAATGTATATACCGCCCTATACCTGGAGGTCTCCACTGTCGAACAGCTCTTACTGTCAGAAAATTCTTCCTGATGTTTAATCAGATCAGAATCTTCTTCCTTGTAACGTGAAGCCATTGCTTTGGGTCCTACCTTCTAGAACAGGTGGCTGCATCTTCCATGTGAAAGCCCTTTATATATTTGAAGATGGTTATCATATCTCCTCTCAGTCTCCTCATTTCCAGACTAAACATACCCAGCTCCTTCAACTGTTTCTCATAAAACTTGGTTTCCAAACCCTTGATCATCTTGGTTGTCCTCCTCTGCATACACTCCAGCTTGACAACATCAAATTGTGTGCCCAGAACTGGATATATTAATCTCTAATCTCTATTACATGGGATGTATGTCCTTTTGGACCATTTTTATCAGCACCCTGGATGTACATTTACAGGGAAGACGGGAGAGGGATGCATCTGGAGGTCCAGACCAAACCAGTGTTCAGTCATTCATTCCTGCGTATAATCAGCAGAGGATGCTTAACCTCCCCAAAGCTCCACCACATTGGTTTTATTTACATTTCTTGAAAGCGCAGTAACTCTTTATCCCCTTTCTGCGATTTTTGATCATTTTAAGGTGGAGAACCACTGTTGGTCATTAATAAATCCAGCGTCCAATCCATACTAAAGTATTATTTGACTGCTCCCAATTGTTTGGGAGAAAGTGACCCATGCCTTTCCCTTTCAGCATTAGCAATTCGCCTCAATGAAGTTTGCTATTAGTACCGACAACCCTTAACTACTTGGGACCAGTTTACTCCAGGCTTCCTCAACCTTGGCCCTCCAGACGTTTTTTGGCCTACAACTCCCATGATCCCTAGCTAGCAGGACCAGTGGTCAGGGATGATGGGAATTGTGGTCTCAAAACATCTTGAGGGCCGAGGTTGAGGAAGCCTGCCTTACTCCATATATACTGGGTGAGGGGGGCATTGTTACTATGGTGTTTTTGTGTTTTTATATTGCAAACTGCCCTGTGATCCTCCAATGAAGGGAAGTACAGAAGACAAACAAACAAACAAAACATATACCCACTTGACCATTTCAATCAGTGGGACTGGCACCATTACAGGGGCACTTAGTGTGGCACTTTGAACTCTCTGCCTATTGATATCAGGTAGCTCCCCTCCTCACGGTACTGTTTATCCCTGTGTAAGTTGTGAGGCTTACTGCACTTCAAACTGCATTCACTCACAGGAAACCAGAAACACAATTAGAGACGAGAGATGTTTAGACAAGTTGCTTTAATTCTCCTTCAGTCCATCCTTCCCACAGTGACATCACTATTGTTTCAACCCTTTACAGTGGTACCTTGGGTTACTGACGCTTCAGGTTACAGATTCCGCTAACCCAGAAATAGTACCTCAGGTTAAGAACTTTGCTTCAGGATGAGAACAGAAATCGTGCGGTGGCAGCAGGAGGCACCATTAGCTAAAATGTTACCTCAGGTTAAGAACAGTTTCAGGTTAAGAATGGACCTCCAGAACGAATTAAGTTCTTAACCCAAGGTACCACTGTACTTTAGAGGAGTAAGGTAACTACTCCAGAGTTTAAAATGCTTAGCATTGTCCATTTAAGTCTCTCATACAGGATATCAAGAAGCAGATGGCTGGAAAGTGAGAAGCCTCTTGCAGGAGGTATTTGAAAACTACCATCCATTCCAGCTACTCTGACTCTCCATCTTTTTACATGCCGGCAGAAGTGGTGGAGCAAGCCAATCGGGCGCCTGGGGCGGAGCATGTGACCTGCGCCTTGGGGTGGGGCCAGCCGCCCACAGGGTCAACTGGGGCAGGACACTCCGCAGGGTCTCTGAGGAGTCTGCCTGCCTCCTCCTGCTCAGCCGCCCTACAGCTGGGGGGAAGGCAGTGGGCGGACCGTTTGGGGTAGCACAGAGCCTGCGGGCGCCCAAGCCACTGCATCACTCCGAGGAGAGACACATGGCTCAGGCGTGCTACAGGCCTCGCGGTGAGTGCCACCGGGCATTTTGTCAGTCCCCTCAGTGGTGACACCCAGGTCACCCCGCCCCCCTCTTCTTCTGCCCCTGACCAGCAGTGACATCGGAAAAGACACAAGAATGCTGCTGTTGCTAAACAGGTGGTGTTGCCTTAAGCTTTGCAATGGCAAAAACTCCGTTGGTTTGTTTGTTTTTAAGTCCCAGCCCCCTTAAAAAATGGCTTTCAACAAAGTACATACAGTACAAGTACACACACCAGCTGCAGGCAGAATCATAAAATGTAGACTAGACAGCACATACTCTTAACATTTGCCAAGGTTCTCTTTTCAAACAGGAACGCTGGTAGGCCAGCACAGCAGCAGCTTAAAACAAACAAATAAAGGACAACTCATACATCAAGGATGCCAACAGAGAACCGCTTTTGAGATATGTAACTGGTAGATGAAAACTGATCTTAAGATGGGGTTGCAATTCTACTTCAACAAGTCTAAATCCATATTTATTTTGAAAAAAGCTAACAGATATACTGCAATATATATATTTCTTTATTTACATAACTAGTGATAATTCAGTGCCACTTAACGTAGTGACACTGTATACAGAATCCAGGCCCTTTCCTGGTTCTTAGAGCTAGCGGTCCATTAAACCAAGTTGTGTGCCATATATAGGAGGAATTTGTGTCCACATTGCAGTGAATACCTATTTAAAATACTGTTTGAGCCATGAAGGTGTTTTCCAAGGGTGCGGTGGGGACCTGTGAACCAACTGATGTGATTTGACTCCCATCGATCAATAGTCAGAAATTATGGGAGTCCAACATCGTATGGGAGGGGATCCAAGTTCCCCATCCCTGGTCTCTTACTCTGATAGTCTGTGACATCTGGCTTATGCAAGACTAGGACCTGTCAACTCAAGAGAGCCCCCAAGTCAGCTAAGTTCCTTTGAAATGCAGGCGGCCATCTTAAACATGACATTGACACAAGAGGCTCAGGCGGTTAAGTTTAGCAACAAGGTTTAAGGAACAAGGAGCTTCTAATTGCCTTGCACTTTGTTAGCTACGGACGGGAGTCATGTTTTTAACAGGGTGCCCTTTTTATGCAGCAATCTTATCTTAAACCCAAATATAGAAAGCTCAGCACAGAGTTCAAAAGGCAAGAACACAGCCTCATGATAAAACTACTGTTGGAGCTTCAAGGATTGCTGCCTCAGCTCCAATGTTAGTTAAAACGCCTGTTCCCCGCCCCTCAATTTAAACAGCCACAAGATGGCACAGTAAATATTCACATACTGATCATATCTCCATTTGGAGAGCTGTACTTCTGAACTCCCTACCTAGCCAGAGCTCTATTTCACCCTACCAACTCCTGATTATTATTTTTTATAAGTACTGCGCAGTGGGATCCATGTGCAGCAGTGCTGCCTGAAAGAGGCCCATTACATGCCATTGTCTCAGCCCTTTTAATAAAACTCACTTCCACATGGATTTGTTTGTGTAGTTTCATGTAAATCCATCCTTAGGGGTATTCCTCCTGGAGGTATATGTAGACGAGAGCAGGGGCATAGAAAAGCCAGCTATGGCTCTCTGTTTTGCAGTGCTCAACACCACTGATTAGAATCAAAAGAGTGCTACAGTAACTCTGAAACAGTTAGTAAAATCTTTAGTGCATACATTATTCTTAGCTGCTAAGCAGATCATTCCTGCCCAGACCATGTGACCTGGTTTTAAAAATCCCTTTAGCTTTCACTGGTCTTACCCAATGGGGGCATTCTCTGCACTTGTGTGCTTCTTCCTTTGGTGTGTGTGTCCCCTCGAAGATGATGATGACATAGCCATGGATTTGTACTGATTTCAAAACTGACCACAGTTACTCATTTAGAGGAGCTGTTTGCTGACCATCCAGAAATACCTGTTTTTGGACCACAGATGCAACCACAGTTGGAAGCAAGCAAGTATTCCCGTGGTGGTTTTAACATCACCTTTAAAAGCAGTTACATCATTTATTATGATTATTTTTTTAAACACTGAAGTGCATCCCCTGCTACCTTTTTGGGGGCAGGAAAGGAGCGAAATACAAAGTACTTGTCCGTGTCACTCATTTAGGATGGTTTGTTCCATCACGTGGTTCTTTGGTCGGGTCCTGCCAACTCCTGGACCATGAATCCTTCGAGAGGAGCCCACATTTAGAGACAGCACCTTTCATTTTCAAGTAGCTCGCATGATTCACAGCTGAGCTGTCTAGCCACATAGCTGTTACCCGAGAGAACACTTATGTTTTCTGGAGACATTCCTTACATTTCCCCTTGCCAGCAGCTAAGAGGCCTCCAAACATCTCTTGGGAAGCATAAGTCATGTACACAAACCCATCTTCATCTTTGTAATCCTGGTAGACTTCCGCCAGCGTTAGAGACATGCTTGCTAAACTCTTGTTGTTTACCAGCATATAGAAAGCTTGCGTAGAACTCAGCGCCATTCTGCTTCTGGGTTAACAAAGAAAAGAGAGGGAAAGTCTTTAAAATGCGCAAGTTGTTTCATGCTATGCCAATACAATCCTAATCCAGTAATCCACTCAGTGATTTTGTACCCTTGAGAATACTTTATAACTTTATAATCTTTTATTGGCAGGCTTGACTCAAGGGAACACTGTTTTCACACCTACAGAAGAAAAGTGGGCTGTACGATATCAGAGTGACACTGGGTGATTGACAGGTGGGTAAATTCCTCCAGTCCATCAAGATGGCCCAGCAAGGGTGAGGGAACCCAGAATCTGGCTTTTTGGAGAAATTTTTACAGCTTGTGTAAGTTTTGCCACTGAAAACTGGGGTGCTACTTTTACCCCACATATAGGATGGCTGGTGGTAAGCAAACTTTAAACAAATTCCCCTTGAATAGATATTTAAGACGATCCATTAGGAATTGGGAAGGGGGAATCAACCATCATACACCCAGTTGTGCACATCAGTGACCATTCAGACAAGTTTTGGGACATTTAGATATTCAGAAAGGCCAAGTGAAATAGTAAACAAGTTGATTATAGAGGCCTACATTGTTGTGAAGCATATATAGTTCAAATTATTCCAAGAGACATGTTTCCGTGACAGTTTCCCTAGGGTCCATCAAGTTATGGATTGAGTGGGAAAGTCATCTGCAGCATTGACCTCAGCTACCGAAACTGGTAGCTAGATGTCCTTTAATACATAGCCACAAATGATACAAGATGGAACAAACAAAATCCATTAAAGAAAATCCTCTCCCTAATTTAAGCTCATCACTTTTGGGAAAGTTTTTGCTTACTGTAACTCCTGATCTTTACATTTTGTCAGCAGTTTAGCTTGAATGTTCAGTGCAGTGGCGTAGCATGGGTTGTCAGCACCCGGGGCAAGGCAAGTAATTTGCGCCCCCTAACCCGTGGATTTGCGCCCCCTAACCCTAACCCCCAGATGTTGCGCCCGGTGCGGTGGCCCCCCCTGCACCCCCCACGCTACGCCACTGGTTCAGTGCACATAACATTGGTGCAGAGTCAAAGATGAAGTTTAATAAATTTGTATCCCATCCTTCCCCCAAGAAGCAAAGAATTATATTTGTCTAATAAACCATGGTTTACTGGAATGTGCAGGCACTTCTTCTTCCCCTTTATATATCCATTCTCTCTTGCACTGCTGTTAGTCAGATTTCAGAGTTTGTTAAAGCACAGTGTCTAGTTACATCCAAGCTATGTCAGATTATAAACCGTAGTTTGGAACCAGAACCAATTCTGGTTTATAAGATTAAAGCCACAGTTTCTCAGTTTGAATACAACAGGAAACTTTGGTTTAAAACCCCCTAAAAGCTTTTTAATTATGGTTTAATTATGGTGCATGAGGAAAAGAGAAGGGGATAGCAGGCAGGTACAACAATTATTTATTAGACTGAGATAGTAGCATCTGAAGAGGGCTGATTTGTGAAGTGGTTCCAAGATTCATAGTTTAAGCAAGTATTTGAACCTAGACTTATTGGTAGTAGGACAGTTAGCTGGTTTCCAGAGGTTTATAGAAGTGTCAGACCCAAATACTTACACAGATTATCTATATCCTACAAGCTAGATCAGCAGAAGAAAAGTTTAGGTGGTAAAGGAAATACCTAAAATTATGACAATTCCTAGCCTTCCAAGAGGAACACACCAGAAAAAAGGAGACATTTCTAGGTGGTAACGGAGTAGTGCAAAGTTACTCCTTCCCCACTGTCTAACTGAAACAAACAAATATCTTTTATAATAAAAAAATAATAATAATTTATTATTTAAACCCCGCTCATCTGGCTGGGCTTCCCCAGCCACTCTCGACAGCTTCCCAAAAAATATTAAAATACTGTAATACATAAAACATTAAAAGCTTCCCTAAACAGGGCTGCCTTCAGATGTCTTTTAAAAGTCTGGTAGTTATTGTTCTCTTTGACATCTGGTGGGAGGGCGTTCCACAGGGAGGGCGCCACTACCGAGAAGGCCCTCTGCCTGGTTCGCTGTAGCCTGGCTTCTCACAGTGAGGGAACCGCCAGAAGGCCCTCGGTGCTGGACCTCAGTGTCCGGGTGGAACGATGGGGGCGTTATAAACACACACATTTAATCTTTTTTTTAAAAATGTAGTTTTTAGGGAAACCAACAGACGCTGCTCTGCTTCCTCCCCCCCCCCCCGGCCAAAAAAAAGCATTGCAGAAAAGTTTAACATACTAATTTTCACACAAAGAAGCCAGTGAGTGGAATGTTTCGGGGGGGAGGGGGCAGAACACTTCATCAGCTACTATTAAGAATATACAGTAACAAACTATATGGAAACAAGCTACTACTGACATATTGTAGGATAGGAATTGTAGGCTAGGAAAGCTATCCTACAAGATACGGTAAATCCTAGAAAAATCCTAGTACTCTGCTCTGTATTTCACTCCACCTTGGAAAGGTTGTGAACTGAGAAGGCAAACAACTATATCAGTCAGAGAGGTCAGACCGCTTGCTTGCTTAGGACCAAGGGCAGATTGCTGAAAGGTAGCACATTTCCTAAGCTGACTTCAGAGAGGCTGTAGCTCAGGGCCACTTCTGACTTTACTTTTCTCCACTTGGATCCTGAAACAAGCTGGAAAGGTGCAGCTACAAAATGCCCACGATCTTTGTAATGCGCAAGTAGTTAGAAAGTATGAGTCACATCTGCTCTGGGTCTGTCCCTCACAAAATTTACAGACTGCTGCCTCCTGTCTGAAGCTCTCCAAGGACCTCTAAAAGCTCCAAAACAGCAGAGTAAAAAGGGCTGAATGTGACGCAGTCTGGGTTTGAGCCAAAGCATCTCAGGAAAAATGATATTGTGCAGCGAGGGATGGGAAGGGCAGTCTGTGGCCCTGGACAACTGCTGCTAACCTTAATTAGCTAGACTTCATAATGCAGGCTCCAAGGGTGCCAACTTGAATAAAATACTGTGGGGGGCCAGGTAAGCCCCGCCCTGCATAATTGATCACATGATACAGTGCCCACACACACACTCACCATTTGAATAAAAATGGCCATCAACTTGGGGCCCCCCAACCCCTTTCAAATATTATATTGTGAGGGCTGAAACCCCCACAGCCCTAGGAGTTGTCTCCTATGGCTGGCTCCTTATATCCCCAAGACAGAAGGGTTACAGACAGAGAAGGCTTGGAATACTATGACTCAAATGAAACACGCAGACATGCACTACACAAATAGTTCTGGGTGCCGTAACTATGTTTCTTCAACAGTCCTCCCCCCCCCCCCTTATAACAAACAGTTCTCAAAACTGGGGAGGATTTAAAAGCAGCTTGCAATATATCTAAGGGAACGCGGGTGGCGCTGTGGGTTAAACCGCAGAGCCTAGGACTGTCCGATCAGAAGGTCGGCAGTTTGAATCCCCGTGACGGGGTGAGGTCCTGTTGCTCGGTCCCTGCTCCTGCCAACCTAGCAGTTCGAAAGCACATCAAAGTGCACGTAGATAAATAGGTACCGCTCTGGCAGGAAGGTAAACAGCATTTCTGTGTGCTGCTCTGATTCGCCAGAAGCGGCTTAGTCATGCTGGCTGTACGCCAGCTCCCTCAGCCAGTAAAGCGAAATGAGTGCTGCAACCCCAGAGTCGGCCACGACTGGACCTAATGGTCAGGGGTCCCTTTACCTTTACCTTGCAATATGTCACAAGTAATCAGTTTCCCCCCCCCCCCCCAAATACTAGCAGAACACTTTGGAACCTGGTCTCCAAGAGGTTTCATCAGCAGATCTGGGTTTAGAATAAATAATCCGAAGCCTTGCTAAAAGATTTTCTTATTTTTAAAATCTGGGAACTACAAGCTTCTTCTTGTATCACCATTGATACAAACACTGAGAATATATCTCAAAATTGTGTGTGTGTGTGTGTGCAAGGGGGAGCGGGCAGTAGGAAAGACAACATTAATCTAACAGATTTCTCACCACAGCCTTGTGCAAACAAGAAGGAATCATTTGCAAGAGAACTCAAATGATCTGAGTCCCATCAAACATGGAGGGGAAAAATCACAGAAATGTGCTGAGTAATATAGTACATATTATCACATAGTTTCCAAGTTCTTTCAGAAGTCTTGCTGCAAAAATAGATTAGCAAAAGAAGCAGGCAGAGGAGCAGGGAGAGTCAACAAAATTAGAAGCCTATCAAGACCTTGCTACATACCTGATGATAGTTATAAACTGAGTCATGGTCAGCTCCTGAGGCACAAGAAACTTGGTTTTGTCTAGCAGGGGAAGGTACTTTTCTTTCTGGTACCTTTCAACAATAACCTGTTTTTAAGAAAGAAGGAAACAGATTTTAAAGCGAAGTAGCAATAGAGCATGCTGCACATTAGTACCCAAGAACTAGAACGGCAATTCTAAGCACACTTCCTGGGCAGGAAGATCCATTGCTCCCAGTGTGACTTGCTAGTGACTAAATAAGCACAGAATCCTCGATAATTTGAAAATGTGCAATTATCAGTAATTGGCAAAGGAAAAGGAAAGAGAATAGATACTTACCGGTACTTTTGTTGGGAACTTCCCTCGTATGCCTGCAACTTCTTCAACTCGGGTAGCTATGCAGAAGAAAAGCAAGGATCAATTGTCTGTATTTCTGCATGCCCAACCCTGAACACACTCGGAAGCATATGTCATTGCAATCAACAGGCTTTTGAGTGCAATCTGTAGCCTAGTCCAAATCAGTAGCTGGAATCCCATAGGCTTGATACACCTAGACTTCACCCTGCTCCTAGAGCCCACCGTGCCATCCCCAACATTATTCCAGTTGATCTCATTTCCAAATAAATGTGCAGCCGGATTGGAGTCCGGTCGGTTAGTAAAAGGCTCCGTCTGCAACAACTTACCAAAACTCTTTCTTTGTTTAAACGGTCTGACATGCTGGCAGCTATGTAAAGGCTGCATTTTCCCTTTGGAACGCAGGCTGCCTTTTCTTTTCCTTTTTAACCAGCGACTCCTGCACCGGATCAGCTGCCGTCAAAATGCACCGTTCTTAAAAAGAGCCCCCTTATAAAGACCTGCTTGTGACATCAGCCTCGTTCCTTGCCCTACCTTCCCCCCTCCCCTCCATAAGCGGTGAGGGGTGGGGTCAGGCTGGCCTCCGCAGGGTTAGGGAAGGCAGCAGCAGGGTGCTTCGCGGCCAGAAGAAGGCATCGTTCTAACCTACAGGGTGGGGAGGGGTCTCTGCCCCGCGCGTAGCGCATGGCTTCTTTGACGCGCTGTGGCCTGTGCTGCTGCCGGGCGCTCTTTGGTTTAGATCTTCTTGGGAATAGTTTGCTGTGTGACACAAAGCTCGTGTCTTTTACAAAATAAACCCATTGATCCACACTGCAACCTGGAGGGAGGGGAGTGCTCTTGAACCCAAAGGGGAGAGTTACATCTTAGTAAACATAAAGAGGATCGGGCTGCAAGTCCAGCAGCTCGTTGCTATTTGCTGCGCTTTGCAACGGCGCAAGGAGTTCTTCCTCTTGCTTTCGTGTGGGGAAGGGGGGTTACACAGCTGCTTGCTTCCTCCTCCCGTGTGGCTGCTGTGCATGTTTAGTCTGGAGGAAGTCCCCTTCCACTGCGTCGAGAGGGGTAAACTCCCATCTCACTCTGACGTTGCTTCCTTTGGAAATGTTGCGCAGGCAAAGCGGGAAAGCTCTTTGCGCCATGAATGGTTTTGCTCCAAGTTACTGAGAACAGGTCAAGGTAGGACTCGCTCAAGAAAGTTTTGTGTAGGCTTTACAGCTACAACACTGCCCTGGTTTATTTGAGGCTCGAATGAAGTGGGACTTCTACCTAAATGCGCAAAGGACTGAGCAGCAGGTTTCTTATTACCATCAGTTTGTTGTAGGTGCTGGAAGAGCCTGGAAGGCTCAGTTGGTTAGAGCTTAGTGCTGATAACACCAGTTGCAGGTTCGATCCCCTATGGGATAGCTGCACATTCCTGCATTGCAGGGGGTTGGACTGTGATCCTTAGGTTCCCTTCCAGCACTACAATTCTGTGATAGAAATGTGTAAAGCAGTCCAGTCTGCACTTAGTCTTTAAAAAGGCGCTGGCAGTGTAAGTTGCTCTATCCCAGCTCCTGCCAACCTAGCAGTTCAAAAGCATGCCAGTTCAAGTAGATAAATAGGTACCACTGCTGCAGGAAGGTAAATGGCATTTCCATGCACTCTGGCTTCCATCACGGTGTTCCGTTGTGCCAGAAGCGGTTTAGTCATGCTGGCCACATGACCTGGAAAGCTGCCTGTGGACAAACGACAGCTCCCTTGGCCTGAAGCGAGATGAGAGCTGCAACCCCAGAGTCACCTTTCATTGGACTTAACCGCCCAGGGGTTAACTCCTGCAGCCAATCGGAAGCCATGGAAGCAGCTACGGACGTTCGGGTTCCAAAGAACATTTGCAAATCACTTCCAGGTTTGTGGCGTTTGGGAGCCAAAACGTTCGTCTTGCAAGGTGTTCGACTTCTGAGGTACGACCGTAATTGAAACCCATTGAAGAACACTCTGCCCCACCCTTCTAGTGACATTTCAGTGACATCTTTATGACATTTCTAGATCACTTCTGGGTTTGGCACAATGCACATATACATGGTCGCACACATATTGAACATGCATTAAGGGGAAGGGCCTGCCTGTACTCTACTCTTCTCAACTAACTCCTGGGATTGTCTATACAAACCTGCTTACTGTATTGTTTTGAATTTGGCCACCTGATTAGTATTACTGTGGCTTCATATAAATACAGTGTCACTTAATGTGAGTCAGGGATATGGCACAAGACCCAAGAATATTATTCTAATGGCTGTGGATGTTTCCTTGAACTGGCAATTCATCTTCAGGGGTGGTGTCTTCAGACTGTGTGTGTGAAAAAGCAATTTAGCAGTTGAGAGGGACTGAAAGAGGCAGACAAAGCGAGAGCTGAGAGTTTCTAGCAGAAAATGGATGGTGGGCACCTTGGGTAGGCTGCCTAAGTTCTCTGGGAATTCAATGTAGGAAT
This sequence comes from Podarcis melisellensis, assembly GCF_964234715.1. Lineage (NCBI taxonomy): Eukaryota > Metazoa > Chordata > Lepidosauria > Squamata > Lacertidae > Podarcis > Podarcis melisellensis. The sequence continues at coordinate 43,797,620 of NC_138530.1, read as the reverse complement.
CAGTGAATCTGCTGCCTGTTGTAGAAGTTCCTGGGTGCTCCCCCCTCATGCTTTCCTGTATATATGTTAATAGATAAAGCAAATATTACAAAGACAATGCAAATCTTCTCTGCTTTCCCATAAGACCATAAGGAAAGTCGTGCTGGCTCAGGGCAAAGGCCCATCTTGTCCAGCTTTCTATTCCCACAGTGGCTAATCATATGTCTGTGGGAAGCCCACCAGCGGGACATGAGTGCAACAGCACTCTTCCAAGAAAAAAACTGAAAGGAAACTGAACTTTGTAGCTGTGTTCCTGGAAACAGGAAAGTGAGGAATTTCTTTTTACCTAGGGCCTGGCAAAGGGCACATGATACAGCAACCTTGCTAAAACTAAGCAGGTCTAGATCTCATCAAGTGCCTGGATGGAAAGTTGTATTCTACCTTCAGTTCCATGAAAGAAAGAAAAGATATAGATATTATATCTCAGCCATCCACTAAATGGCCCAGAGGAGCATGCTTTTACCACAACAGTCCTGTGAAATGGAGAGAGAATAGCTTTCAGAGATAAGGTTGGCTTACAATTCTAAACTCACAACACGTACAATATATTATGGAAAAGTGGAATTGTTTCTGGTACTTACTGCTAGTGCCTGGCAGATGATGAGCATCTTGGTTCTTCCTCCCTCTAGGGAATAAGCTGGCCTTTTACATACATTGGTCCCAGGTTCTTTAGGACTTTATATACTAACAGTAAGTCCTTGAAAATGGCTTGGTAGTATCCTGGCCACTGGTGCAGCTCCCTCAACACAGCTGTTATCCGTGATCAGTAACCAATGCTCAAATGATAGCATCCAGGCTGTAGAATTCTGCTGCACTTCTGAACCATCCACAAGGGGAGCACCACATGAGCCCACTACAGCAGTCTATCTATGAGGTTACGGAGACTTGAGCCACCCTATCCAAGCCACTGTAAATATAAACTGATTTTTTAAAGAAACCTATCAGTTTTGAGATCAAATTTATCTCACGTTATTTCAAGCTCTGCATATCTGGGAAGCCAAAAGCTTAACAGATCTGACATTGCACAACTTCCTATTTTATCATTTATTTATTTTTATTTTATGGTACAATAAATAAACAACTCAGATGAGAAGTGTATATATTATTGCAGAAGACAATTACATCACCTATACATAAGTGTCATAGTCATATACATACATGCCTATACAGTGGTACCTCAGGTTACATACGCTTCAGGTTACATACGCTTTAAGTTACATACTCTGCTAACCCAGAAATAGTGCTTCAGATTAAGAACTTTGCTTCAGGTTGAGAACAGAAATTGTGCTCCGGCGGCGCAGCAGCAGCAGGAGGCCCCATTAGCTAAAGTGGTGCTTCAGGTTAAGAACAGTTTCAGGTTAAGTATGGACCTCCGGAACGAATTAAGTACTTAACCTAAGGTACCACTGTACATGCCTATACATACATAGCCATAAGTGTCATGCCAGAGAGTCCCATGCATTACTGGAGGGCAAAACACATGCTCATTTGATTTTTCCCATTCAGGTAAACTTTTTCATCAAAGCTAAGTTACAGAGTTGCTGCTGCCAGACCAACATCATGTCTGCTTTCATACAGTGTTTATAGTAAGTGTAGCTGCAGTTAATATACCGTAAGTATGATTAAAATCACAGTGCTACATACAGCATAAAGTTGCTCAAAGTTTGGTTTGGAACTGAACAATAATTTTTGTTCCCAATTGCTAAATGCATAGTATCTCATTTTTTCAACTGGAGGAGGCCTTTAAATTCCATTATGTTCCATTTACAGTCATAGACAAATCTGATCCAGATCTTGGAGCCACCTTCAGAAGGTAAGAACCAGGCCAATAACTGACAAATGTGTACTGTCCTCAGGATTGCCTGCTCTCTCTCTTTATTGGCTAAGAAAAACAAGACCCTCCCCTCCACGTATTTACATAGTCTCTTGTGCCACTAGCTGGTTCTGCGTATCCTTACAAGCAATGTTTTTCTTCTAGAAAATAAGGTGCCAGTACTTACCATGAAGTTGCCACAGTAAGTGCCACAGTTTTAACCAGTGCTTTTCTTCTAGGAAAAACAGTGCTGGTACTGTGTACCCTTGAACATCCCCAAAGAAAAAGCACTGCTTACAAGTACTAGCTCTGGTACAGTACTTATACAATAGCCCTACAGTATTTCCAGCGATGAGAAACCTAGACAGCACCTTAAAAAGCAGAGACATCACCTTGCCAACAAAGGTCCGTATGGTCAAAGCTATGGTTTTCCCAGGAGTGATGTATGGAAGTGAGAGCTGGACCATAAAGAAGGCTGATCGCTGAAGAATTGATGCTTTTGAATTATGGTGCTGGAGGAGACTCTTGAGAGTCCCATGGACTGGAAGAACAAATGTATCCATTCTTAAAGAAATCAGCCCTGAGTGCTCACTGGAAGGACAGATCCTGAAGCTGAGGCTCCAATACTTTGGCCAGCTCATGAGAAGAGAAGACTCCCTGGAAAAGACCCTGATGTTGGGAAAGATGGAGGGCACAAGGAGAAGGGGACAACAGAGGATGAGATGGTTGGACAGTGTTCGCGAAGCTACCAGCATGAGTTTGGCCAAACTACGGGAGGCAGTGGAAGACAGAAGTGCCTGGTGTGCTCTGGTCCATGGGGTCACGAAGAGTCAGACATGACTAAACGGCTAAACAACAACATTTCCAGCCTGTGGAATGATTCTGGGAAACAGACACACAAACATGTGACAACTACCTGCATAAATGGCCCTCTTACGTTCAGAAAGGCTTGCACCTGAATCTAGCCTGCCTATGAATGCAATATATCTCCCCCTCACTTTCATCAGTGATCTCTCTTGCTGGCAGCCTGATCACCTCAGCCCTCAAAATTACCATTGCTACTCTTGTTAATTTGCTCCTACCCCTCCCCTGACTTTACAGGCGTGGCTGCAAAGGAAATTAGTCCCTTATATATACGGACACACCTTTCTTGCATTTATATGCCATCTTCCGTCAAGGAACCCAGTGCATATGCAGGAGGTTCGCAGGCAGTCCCCCACCCTGGCACTGACCAGACCCAGACCTGCTTAGCATCATCAAGGTGGCGGGGGCCTCGTGTGTGTTTTCAGACTGTACTCCTGGCACCATGGTAAAATTAGCTGGCTGTGAATGAAATGCCGATTAAGCAGTGTATAAATCTTGCTAAATAAAAGTGGGTCCAAGGAGAATGGGTGGGATAAATAAGGTATAATTCTTGCAGCGAGGTTTTACTCCGCTAAAGCAACATATATCCAGGAAGCACTACATCTTATTTTGTGAGGTTGCGTTCAGGAGAAAAGTGCTCATTATGCAAAAAGACAAGGGTAAGGAGTAGGAATCAGACTACAACGATTTTAGCAAAAATCTCAAAAACGAACAAGAGTTTATCTGCATTTGAATAAGCACTTGTGTCATCAAGCTGCTATCTGGAGCATTTAGCTATCAGGTTCAGGGGATTTCCCAAGAGTTAAATTAGGCTGAGCATGTAAACGAAGAGATGCCGACTTTATTTGAGATGGAAGCTCCTGCTATTTGTAGTCTTGAACCCGGGCTTAATTTTTAACTCCTCTGGGTTTTCCATCCAGAAATTTAGTAGCTTTTGGCCTTTTATTTGTACAATATTTTTTATTTTCTCAGCTTTCTTTTCACCTTCATTGAAACAAATGCATATCATCCTGTTTGTCCTTTGAAATAACATGACATTCACACAATTGATGCTATGCTCATGACATAGAAGGAAATGAACTACGAGCTCGTCCAAACTAAATAATGTATTGCATTGTCATAATGATAATGATAATGATAATAATTTTGTTATTTACATGCCGCCCATCTGACTGGGTTGCCTCAGCCACTCTGGGCAGCTCCTCACAAAATATTAAAAACACAATAAAACATCAACCATTTTTAAAAAAAGTAATGTGTCAGTAATGGAAATCCCACTGTGGCCCTGTTTATTGATGGCTGGTGGGAGGGATCATGGCTCCCTCCTTATTAGAAAAGGGGGAGAGATTCAATTCAGTTCATATTTAAGAGTGAATCTATCAGATTGTGACTTTCTGAAACTGTACGACTGAGAACTGGAGCACAGCCCGTCTTCACACACAAAATTCACACTTATTTGAATTTTACAATATAGTTCATAAGGATTCTTTTATGAAATATATAAAAAAATGAATAGCGACAACCAATTCTGTTAATGAACTTTCTTTCAATCTGGGCCTTAAGGCCATTCTCTACTCCCACTCTGATACTTGGAATGCTGTCTCTGACAATTCCTTGATTATTACCTACATAATTCAAGCTGAATGCAAAATTGCAACTTTAGATATTTATTCCAAGTAAACTTTGTGCCCAAACTGCAAATACTGAGAATGTAAGGGGTGTGGCTGGCAGATGTGAGCAGTGTGGGGCATGGAGAGAACTCCCACCCTGTTGTGTGTGATTTCTCACCTCACACACAAGGTGGCTGCATTTCTGGGCACGTGGAGGGACGTTGTCCAACAAACCAACAAACCAACAAACCAGAGCAGTGTGTTGAATATCAAGTCCCCTTATCAGCTCCAGTCTCATTGCTGTATTTTATGGGCCTTTCTAAAGTCCTCAGTTTGCTCTTGCATAATTGAATTCTGATAGCTCTCTTGTGTCTACGTAAGCAGTTGAAGCATCCGTTGAAAACTATGCTTGCATAATGTAGATGAGTGTTTGGCTTAAGTATAATTCATCGTCCTGTTGCCTGAAAACAGCATTTTATTTTTGCTTTTTGTCTTGTTCTACTCATGCACGAGATCATTCATTATTCTCCCCTGAACCGTAGCAAAGCTTGACTTGCCCAAGGCTTCTTTGCTGGAGCCGGCACCTGAACCTTGCATCCCAAATCAAACCTATTCTTTAAACTGCATATTCTGTCTAGTTCATGCTATCAGAAGTCTATTCATGCCTCAGCCCTATTGAAATCAATACAACTTAGGCTTAGTTGTGATAAGTTGGATCCTCCTAACAGAGGGTCCATGTTGTGCATGGCCCTGGAACTCTTCCCCAACCGGCTTGTGGGCGGGACTTGCCCCGCTCCAGCTGGTGGTGCTACAGTTATGCCACTGGCCTTTAGCCAATTGGCAGCGTGGCAAGGTTGGGGGTTGGGGGTATTTATTCGGCAGTGTTACGTGGGGACTCTCTCTTGCTTCGCACTGCTGAACACCCGCCCACTCACCCATTAGTTAGGTCGTGTCTGGCTTTGCTTTGGATTTTGGTTGGTCGCCTGTTTTGAAACGGGGGCTGGGTAGGAATTTTTCCAATGTGGCAGATCGGCTGTGGCCACTTGGTTTTTGTCTACCTCTTAGCAATCGTCACAACTTTCTAAGGTTTGGCAGTTAGGCATTGGTTTAGGGGAATGTGGGGAGGGGAGGTGCGGCCATCACCTGCCCCTCCAATGAATAGGGTATTCTGTTAAAGGAATCCGGGGGTCTGGATCTCGTCCGAAGCCAGGGAGGGGCTAGGGCCATGCCAGGAACCCCAGGGGTGAACGCCAGTCAATATACATTGACGGAGCTCCCCCTGCTGGTTGTTTACCCTTCCAGGCTTCCTGCAGGATGGGCAGGAGCCAGTTATAATTTTGATACCAATGCCTAAGCCAATACCAGTCACACTTGTGTATTTAATAAAGTTGTGGCCAAAATTTGCCCATTAACCTTTAAACTAAATTCTGTCTCCACTGTGTCTTTATTTCCATGGGGGATGGGTTTTGGGGCTCGGAGCACAAGGGTTCCATTCCCTGTTTCCAATGGGGTTTAGATGCAATCTGCATGTTCCTACTCTGCTCCCTTCTGTCTCCATTTACTATCTGTAGAAAGGCTTTTTGTTTCTTTTGTAACATGTGGAATTGGCCACTTGCCCCCATGCCTGGGTGGGCGGCTGTTGGGGCCCCTTGTTCGGTCACCATCCCTGGAAGCTGGGACCCATGATCTCAGCCAGCTGTTGGGGATTTCTCTGGTTACCTGCGCTGCAAGACGGGACTGCCTCCCTCAAATTCTTATATTCAAACTGGCCAATTAGGGGCCAGCTAGTGGACAGAGCTTCACTGTCAGACAGTGAGTTGGCTGCTCCTGCTCTGGTCTGCCAGCGATGCATAAAAGCCAACACACATTATTTCCTATGCAGTGCAAAAAGGATGAGTTGGCTTGCAGCCAGCACACCATCACGAAGCTACAGCGTTAGCCTAGCTGTTAGCAGCTTAATACAGTGTAATTTGCCATATGAGGGCTTTCATGAGTTGGGCATGTCCTGAAGGGATAAGGTAAAGGGACCCCTGACCATTAGGTCCAGTCGTCACCGATCATGGGGTTGCAGTGCTCATCTCGCTTTATTGGCCGAGGGAGCCAGCGTACAGCTTCCGGGTCATGTGGCCAGCATGAGTAAGCTGCTTCTGGCGAACCAGAGCAGCGCACGGAAATGCCGTTTACCTTCCTGCCGGAGTGGTACCTATTTATCTACTTGCACTTTGATGTTCTTTTGAACTGCTAGGTTGGCAGGAGCTGGGACCGAGCAACGGGAGCTCACCCCGTCGCGGGGGTTCGAACTGCTGACCTTCTGAATGGCGAATCCTAGGCTCTGAGGTTTAACCCACAGTGCCACCCACGTCCCTGAAGGGATATGATGCAACAATTTCCCAAAGCTTAAACAAGTCTGTTTGGATAGGAAACCACTGGGGAACCCTGTGAATGCCACCTTCAGCTTCATCATGGAAGAAAGATTGGATGCAAGTGTAATAATTGTAATGTGAAAGCAGAGGATGGTGTAGTAAGGAAAGAGAGTGAATGGCTACAGTAAACGCAATCCTAGCCATGTCATCAGAACTCCTTACACACCACCTCTTTGTGCAAAAGTAACATTAAGAACACAAATCATGAGTATTAACTCCAGAAAGAGAGCCAAAACTCATTGTCCAAACAGATCACACGATTGATGACTACCTTATATCATCGAAACCTCGTGTCTGTCAGGGTTCTTGTACTTTTCACAGAGAGAAATATGAACAGGTGGAGGGAGCATTTCCTATTAAATAAGAGACATTGGTGGGATGGGACAATTCCTCTGCTGTAACTTTGCTTGTACGTCTGTGAAGCACATGGAAGCTGATGAGACAACAACTCTGTAGGGAACAGACTGGTAGAGCAACACTTCAGCATGGGACTACATTGTCCATCAGAGGTTACGTGACCTCGCCCATGGGACGTTCAATCCTAATGACTATATTTTGCATGTTACACTTGCAACCATAAAAGCTATTAATACAGTTCATAAATGGTGATGAAAACATCTCCTGCTCTATAGCAGGGCCATAACTATTATTACAGTAGCAGCTTGGAAGAGTTGAAATTATATGGGCAGGTAATCATCTCCCTTTCCTCTATTTCCCTACTCCCTAGAAATTAATTAAAAGAAAAATCAGTGCAAAGCCTTCTATGTCACCAAACATCTTTGGAAAATTTCACAACATCTCACAATCCCTGTTGCATTCTGTTTGTCCAAAAATGGGAGCGAACTGAACAACAGCATTGTTTGATGATAGTGGGATCTTTGCAAATTATAAAAGGACCTGATTAGTGCAGATAAATATTTAACTGAGTCTTTGTTTTCAGATGGGCCTAAACAAGAGTTAACACAAATGCTTGATAACAAAAACTGTTCTCTTTCTGCCTGATTTCTTTGTTGTTTGAATGCGTGAGATTATACAGTTGTAAATACCAGGGAAGAAATCTTGAAATTATTTGCTTTAGGGTTATGTGGACTAAAATTGTGTGGGTTTTTGTTAAATGATTAATTGGCATTAATTGGCAATACTATATAAAATCTTGTGCTTGTAATTGCCCTATAATGCCTCTTATGATGGTAGCCCCTGAATAGCTGTCGATAATTTAGAAAACCTTTTAATGTGGAATCCTAAAATGTGACCTTGATCCATGCTTGCTCCTTATCTAATGAGAGGCCATTAGAGCTGTCAGGGTTTTTGAAAAAATAAAAATGCTGTTTGTTAAAACAGCAGGAAGGCTTCGTATTTTAAAAGAAAAGGGGCCTATTCTTTTGCACTTTACTGTGCTCTGTGCTGCAATATGCTGGAGAACTGAATTTTGGCGATCACTTGTAGCTGAGTAAGATTGTCTTCCATGAACACAGTCTTAACAGTGAGTCTATAAGTGACTGTGGAGACCCATTCTGGATCCGCAGTGGGGACATAGGTTTCTGGGCGGGAGTGGATCATGGTGAAGGTTTGCCAAATGTGCCTTCCTCTTAGCTCATATCTCCTTTTTGCCCTGAGTTCATGCTTCTTCCAAGTCCATGACACCTTTGGTAAAGGTTGTTCTCCAGTTGGAGTGCATGCAGGCCAGTGTTTCCCACTTATCAGTGCTTATACTACATTTTAAAGGTTTTCCTTGACAGCATCTTTAAACCTCTTCTGTTGTCCACCAGTATTTCTCTTTCCATTCTTGAGTTGGGAATAGAGTAGTTGCTTTGGAAGACAATGATCAGGCATCCGAACAACATGACCAGTCCAACGAAGTTGATGTTGAAGAATCATTGCTTTGACACTGGTGATCTTTGCTCCTTCCAGTACACTGGCATTAGTTCGTCTGTCTTCCCAAGTGTTGTGAATAAGTTACTGCCTTTCTCTTTATGCATAATTTGTAGTATACAATGTGAATGTAATTCACAACCTCAGTCACTAGGTGGCATAACATACTTAGTGGTCTAGTACAGTATAGAGATGAAGCTTCAGTTTTAGCAATTTACATCCAGATTGTATGCTCCTGTATGGATCCTCAGGATTTTTGCACTACCCCAAACTCACCATCAAATCATATATCATGTCTGTGGCCACAGCACGAACCACAAAAATCATACATCCACTGTTTCGTTCAGAATATTTTTTTTCTTGTTTTCCTCTAAAAACTAGGTGCATCTTATGGTCAGGTATATTGTTTTTGACATTTTGGTGTGCTTTTAATATACCGGACACTGCCCCAAGTGGCTGGGGCAAACCAGTCAGATAGGTGGGATATCATTATTATCATTATCATTATGGGCGGGGAGGAGGGATTGTTTGAGAGATTGGAGGCAGCTGTTGCAATTACAGTACAATAACAAATACAAATAATTCACAAAAGTACCAGCATACAACATCCTAATCTCAGTCAGCAACCAAGAAATTTACCATTAGTAGAAGTAAAAGGTAAAGGGACCCCTGACCGTTAAGTCCAGCCACGGATGACTCTGGGGTTGTGGTGCTCATCTCGCTTTACAGGCCGAGGGAGCCAGCGTTTGTCCGCAGACAGTTTTTCTGGGTCATGTGGCCAGCATGCTCTGGCGAACCAGAGCAGCGCACGGAAACACCGTTTACCTTCCCGCTGGAGCGGTATCTATTTATCTACTTGCACTTTGATGTGCTTTCGAACTGCTAGGTTGGCAGGAGCAAGGACCGAGCAATGGGAACTCACCGTGTTGCGGGGATTTGAACTGCCGACCTTTTGATCGGCAAGCCCAAGAGGCTCAGTGGTTTAGACTACAGCGCCACCCGTGTCCCTCTTAGTTGAAGTAGCAAGAGTTAAAAACACAGACCAGAAATCTTATTCAATTACAAGTAGTTTGGGATAGCCAAGGATTTAAGGTCTTTAACAACCAACGAGGTTGCACATAATAAAGAAATGAGTTCTGCAGTGATGGGGTGATCACTAAAAAGGCATTGTTTCTTATACCTGATGGTTTATAATGACAGGCCAATGAGCAGGGCTTTTAAAACCAATATTAGGGCTTGGGCAAATTCACATAGGTGTAGGTGGTGCTGCTGCTGCCCCTGAGACTGGCAAGAACACTTGAGTCCGGCTCCTCAAGGAGCATTCAAGTGGATAGCGCTGTGTGTAACACACTTCCCCCACTGCCTTGCTGGTGGAACGTGGTGGGCACAGGAGGCACCAGTGCATACCAGCACGTTTTTTCTAGAAAAAACTCACTGGGCTGCAAACATACGCTGAAGATCTAGCAAATCCCCAATTGCTTCAGGAAAAGGCAAATAGGGGGATAGGGGATAACAGCGAATGGCTTACCTTTCTTTTGGCATGCTTTCCTCTGACGGGGGGACGCGGGTGGCGCTGTGGGTTAAACCACAGAGCCTAGGACTTGCCGATTAGAAGGTCGGCGGTTTGAATCCCCGTGACAGCCATTCTAACAGCACTGCCAAAATTCAGTGACTGAAATGTTTCATATTCTGACAGAATGCTGCTCACGTGTTGCTCTGGCCCTTGCAAGGGGGGGGGGGCTGAAACGCTGTTCAGCAGGTTATCTGCGTCAGTTGGTTGCATCAAAAACAGCAACGTTTTGTGGCACCTTAGAGCAGGGGTCAGCAAACTTTTTCAGCAGCGGGCCGGTCCACTGTCCCTCAGACCTATGCCCCACAAATAACCCAGAGATGCATTTTAAATAAAAGGACTCATTCTACTAATGTAAAAATACGCTGATTCCCGGACTCTCTGCAGGCCAGATTTAGAAGGCGATTGGGCCGGATCCGCCCCCCGGGCCTTAGTTTACCTACCCATGCCTTAGAGCCTAACGTGTTTTGCTCTGTCTTACGCTTTTGCAGACTAGAATCCACTTCATCAGACGCATGGAGTGTAATTCTCAGTTGCAGGTAAATGGAGACATTGGGGTTGGGGATTGAAAGCACTAAAGGCAGAGGGAAACGAAATGCAAACAGTAAAGGTAAAAGGTAAAGGGACCCCTGACCATTAGGTCCAGTCGTGGCCAACTCTGGGTTGCAGCGCTCATCTCGCTTTATTGGCCAAGGGAGCCGGTGTACAGCTTCCGGGTCATGTGGCCAGCATGACTAAGCCGCTTCTGGCGAACCAGAGCAGCGCACGGAAACGCCATTTACCTTCCCGCCAGAGCGGTACCTATTTATCTACTTGCACTTTGACGTGCTTTCGAACTGCTAGGTTGGCAGGAGCAGGGACCGAGCAACGGGAGCTCACCCCATCACGGGGATTCGAACCGCCAACCTTCTGATCGGCAAGTCCTAGGCTCTGTGGTTGAACTCACAGCACCACCCATATCACCCTAGTTATAACTGAATTGTGACTATGTGCCCCTTTTGCATTTATTTTACCACTAACTTCTCTGAGTACAGTTCCTCCACACCTGGGGTATAAATATCTACCAGCTAAGGTGCTGGAAAACACTTTATACTGTATTTGCTGAAATACTGTGTACCTAGAAGTAGTGATTGCTTAGGTACATTCAATGAAATGAACAGCGCCGTTACCAAATTTGCCATAAGAAACACCACACTGTCTAAATTGAGAAGAAGTACATTTATTGAGGAGGTGACATAATGTGGTGATGCATATATGAGAGCAAATCCTAAGGAAAGCTGCGGGATCCAATAGCAGTTGTCATCACAGAAGTGAATGCCTTTTCAAAAACTTGCTTCTAAGGGGGAAGGAGACACACTGTATGTTACGGCATTACATTTTCCTCCGGGGCCTCTCATGAGGCAGGCATTCGAATTGGTATTTGTCTTTCAACCTTTTCTGTTTGAACTGTGGACATCCAAAGCCAGATACAAAGGTTATAGGCCTTCCTCCTGCTTTACATTGTCTCAACTGACTGGCCTTGATACCTGTTTGCTCATCAGCTACCACCACTGTTCCTGCTACTACCACTTCCAAAAGAAACCAGCGTACCACGTGATTCAGCTGTGATTCCTGCATTGCATGGGGTTGGACTAGATATTACCCTTGAGGGTTTTCCTTTCAGCTCCACAGTGCTGTGATTCTCTATCACCATGTTCTCTAAACAGCCATTTCTGGGCCAATGAAGTTCTTGTTGCACCCATGTAAGAAGTTCCTTTAAAGAATTTGTGGATGCAGTTGGTACAATAGATAAAGTAGGAAATAGCCATTTTACATTCAAATGATTGCCCCTGCCTGACTGGCTATTGATGTGTTTCTTTGTTCTTATGAATAAATGCAGGGGTGTGTGTGGTTTTTTTTACGAAAGATGCATTATTGCCAATACAGACTGTAAAAATATCTAAGCTCTCCTCCTGGAGCACGAACTTTCTCATGCTAAAAGATTCCAGGCGGAGGAGGATGAGAAATGTCCTTATGGCACCATGGCAGTGATGCACAGCATTTGAATAACAATCAGACCGTCTTCAGATAAAATTAAAGATAGCTGATTCTGTTGTGATGCAGGATATGGGCTAGCTAAAACATCTACAACTGTCCAGTAGGAGAAACTATAATCTGTATCCATGCCTTCATTTGCCCATTATCTATCTATCTATCTATCATCTATCTATCATCTATCTATCATCTATCTATCATCTATCTATCTATCTATCTATCTATCTATCTATCTATCTATCTATCATCTATCATCATCTATCTATCATCTATCCACTCCCACCTTTCTTCCATCTTGGGACCCAAGGTGATATACATTGGATTCCCAAGAGATCCCCTATCCAGATACAAACGGGAACAAACCTGCTTAGCTTCAGCACGACCCTGGTCTCCTGCTGTGGGACCCATGGATTCTGTGGAATTCTGAAGGAATTGTAGTGGTGACAGGGAAAACATACTCTCTGGTTTGAATTCCCTGTGACTTTGCTCTGAGAGTTTTGTATGTCTACTCATCAAAATCTTTGGAGACTTTTATAAAGGAAATAAATATGCTGAAAGAAACTGTGTGACTATTGGAGGTGCAGAAAATAGCACAGTGGTCTGAGAAACACAGAGAACTAATTTTGCATTAACAGAAGGCTGCCAGGCTTTGAACTCCTGATTAATTCAGTTCACATTGATCTTGAGAACATTCAAATCCGAACCTCATGGAGCATGAAAGGGAAATGTTTTATATGCTATTCCGTTTTCTTGCTGCAAAGCCTTATGACAGACATTTGGTGGAGCAGAGTTGTATGTTCAGGTGACATTTCTCTGTACTGGAAAAATACGAGAGGCTTATAATGTAATAGACTTTCAAATGAATTTCAAAGCTTTTTTTCTGCCCTTATCATCAAGTTCCTTGGTGTATCTGTTTGCATGCCGATGAGGACTATAACCAAACACATAAGTAATTGCACTTATACATGTGATTTTGAATCAGACCCAGTTGATAGGTTACTGGCAGGGCCATCAGTCTGTACATGATGGAGGAGAAGGCAGTCATCTTTCCCCTCTGCCACACACAACAGAGCCACGGCTGCCACATTGGCACCCAATTCTCAATGGTAGCCCTGCATACTTGTCCATTGGCATGGGTGTCTTGACTTGCATGTTCTGCGAAATGAACAGTGGAAGAGACAGAAGCCTGCCACATATTCAGTGTGTGGAAATTCTAGCCAGTGGTTAGTGTTGCGACCAACAGGCCTAGTTATGGCATGCCGTAGAAGAAACAATTCTTTCAGTGTTTGCTCCCAAACAAGCAAAACATCTCCCCCCAATTCTGAATATATACAAATATTATTTTCTGTTCTGGGCAGCCTTGTTCTCAGTTTAATAGGAGAAACAGCTGAGTATTTGGTGGGGAGATGGAACACTGGCACTTTTGCTGTTGCAGAGTAATTTCAATGTGCATTTCCTGTCACTTGGCTCAGTGACAGCTCTTATATGTTCCTTAAACTCTCTTGAAGAGGAAGTTCCTTTCAGAAAGGTGTGAGTCACTCTCCTTACAAACACATCTACAAGATCTCGGTTCTAAGAGACAGTGATTTGATTCTTTCCTCCATTATCCAAAAACAATGTTGCTCAGCCTATACTAATGGGGCAATGGCATGCTTGTGTTTCTCAATGAGATTCCATTCCTTTGTCTTAGTGGAAGACATGTAAGGAGTTAGAAACTATGAAATAGCCTTCACCAGGCACGTCTAAGCTAATGCACTCAACAAGCACTGTTACATACAAAGCCTTCTCAGCAGTAATTGCTGGCTTTGCAGTCAAGACTGTTGACTGAGTAAAAACAGAATTACAGGGCAGGGAGGGGGCCTCCCTGGTGGAACTATGTGTTGTTTCATTTCTAAGCCCTTTGGAGAAATAGCACCCAAAGATGCAATTCTGCTAGCTGTCCATCAGAAGAAAATGAGTACTTGGACAAGCCCTACATTGTACCAGATATAATAAGGGTCCAGAGAAGCAGCCTGATAAGAAGGAGAAAAGAGCCTTTGTGCCCCTAACCCAAAATGTAACTCATCCAAACTCTGCCCCATGACTGTCTGGACTGAACCAAGACATTTTCTTACCCAAGGTGAAGGAGAAAATAGATAATGGAAAGCTGGCTTAGAGGATAGTAGTGTGAAGACTGTTGCTGCCCCCCAGGCATCTGCTGCCTGAGTCAGCTGCCTCACTCTGTCTAAAGGTAGGGCTGGCCTCTACTTGATCACCTGCCATTTCTGTTTTTGTTTTTTAAAAAATCTTCCTAACAGGGCAATCTTTATAGGCGTGTTCAATGGAACTTCCTCCCTAGTAGGCATGCACATATTTGCACACTAAAATCACCTCTTATCTAGTTAATGCCTGGACTGCAAACCTTTCCCTGAGCTCCATGGGCCAGTTTAATCAAATAAAAAACAAATTTCTGGGGGAGCAGATTCCTGACTCATTGCTCAATACAATTATTATTATCATAGAATTTTAACATGTACACTGTTCAGTATTCAGCAGCACTGACCTTTAATGAATATAATGGATTTTTTGTCCTGCCGGGAAAAACCCGCTGTTTCCCGCTGAATTGGAACAAATGTCCGTTGGGTTTTCTGCAGATTATCATTTGTTCCAATTCAGTAGTAAAGAACGGATTTCTCCAGGGAAGTGTTGGAACAAAAGACCCAGCAAGAACCCTTTGGACCAATGTCTGGCTAGCATAGACCTGTGCCTACAAATCACAGCACGAATTGGAAGTCTGAATGAACCCATCCTAGTCACTGCTAGACATTTTCTCCATGATCCACCCCAGTAATTTAAAGCACCTTTATGCCATGGCTTCCCACAGAGAGCTACAATTCTCAGTACCTTTAACAAACTCCCAATGTTCTTTGTGCGGAGCCATGCAATTTAAATGTGCTTTAAAATGAAAATAAAATCTAAGCAAAAGGCACAGCTGGAGCAAAGGTGTTACACGTCTCCTTCCCCTCTTCAGACGTTCCAGTTGTATAGAACATGTAGACGGTTGCATTCTTGTCAATTTAAGCCCCCCTGACTTAGTTTTTTCTGCCCATGATGTAAACAGATCGTTAAAACACCATGGAATACTTGACAGGAGTTGCCGTCTCCTGACTTATATGCAGCATTTCACATAAAGATGCTTGTGGTTCCATAAATGGCAATGTTACCAAAAGACAAATGATCACAACTGGGAACAAGTCTTCAGGCAGGGCTGAGTTCACTTCAGACCTGGGCTTATGAGGTGTATAGTACTCTGGAAGAGATCCCAGGGGCAATAGATAGATGAGCAGCACTCGCTGTGAACATCCATCTCTGCCAGCTAAGGTTTCTCAACTAAGGCCTCCCAGACTGGGGAAAACAGAAATAGCAGCTAATGAGTTTTTGCACTTTTTAATTATTATTTTTTTTAAGCAAAAGCTAATTAAGATGCTGAAGGGTTGTTTTAACACATACCTTCTGCAAGTGAGTGCCAGGAATTCTTTTATGGCAATTTGCAGGACTTGCCTACCATTCTTTTCTAATGAGGGGGAAAATATTGCTTGGCATTTTGTGGACCTACAGTCTAATTAGGGAGAGTAGCAGTTAGTTTCTGATCTTTGCAGTGCCTCTGAAAGTTGCAACAGTACTCTGAGAAAGCATAAGTTTTCATGGGGAATTTCTTTCAAAGGCAGCTAATGTCTTCTTCTTCTTCTTCTTCTTCTTCTTCTTCTTCTTCTTCTTCTTCTTCTTCGGTGATCACTCATAGCTGAGTAAGATTGTCTTCCATGAACATGGTCTTAACAGTGAGCCCATAAGTGACAGTGGAGGCCAATTGTGGATCCACATGTCCTTCCACAGTGGGGACATAGGTTTCTGGGCGGGAGTTGATCACGGTGAGGGTTTGCCAAGTGTGCCTTCCTCTTAGCATGTTTCTCCCTTTCGTCCTGAGTTTGAGCTAATGTATGGAATCCTTGTATGGAGAATCATGAGTGTACACCAATATTTCACGGCATGTACCCAATAATGGATGTGACTTCCCAGCATGTGTGCAAAACATGCAAATATATTTACAATTTCAACTAGTGCTGATGAGAATGAGTTATTCTGATGCTTACTGGAGGACTCACAGACGCACTGGCCAAGTTGCCACCAGCAAGGACACTTTTTGCTCTGGTGAGACCATGGAATCAGGAACCATTCCAGTGCTCCTTCCATGCCTAGACATGCACAAGGTCTTACCCTGATGCCATATGGACACAAAACCAAAGTATCTTAAGTATATTTAGGATTAGTGTGTGCATACAAATCTGCTGCTTGTTCTAGACTTTGAAAGAGCATGGGTGAGGGGGTCGGAAGTAAATGGAATGGGGTCAGATCAGGCAGAGGGTTGACCTACTGAATCTTAAAGGGGCCCTGTGATTGGCAAAATATTGCTTCTTTGCTATTTGTGGCAAGCAGCCCACCCACTGCCAGGCCTAGAGTCAGCTGTGGCCACCTGCAACAAGACAGATAGTTATTTTTGCTTGGGGCTATTTTGGTGTTTGTTTTGCTAGAGTCTGAATATCACCACCAAATAGGAAAAGCAAACCCATCGTACTGTGTTAGACGGATGGGGGCAGTATCTCTCCAACAGGTCTGCAGCTATGATCAAAACAGCAACCCTCTGCAGGTCAGCCCAAGACATCTGGCTGCCTGAGGCATAAAATGCTATGAAATGCTATGAACTTTATGAAATAAATAAACAAAGCAGCCAATGCCCCAGTCCCCCAGTCATGGTACACAGCTCCCAAGGCTGGTCAAGTTATTTTGGCACCTGAGGCAAATAAATAATAATAATAATGATCATAATCTCCCAAGCCCTTCTTCCCCCTCCTAATAATATAATTACCTAATAAAGTAATATTAGTTTGTTGCCCTTTCACAACACTCAGAATTAACTGCCTGAGGCAGCCACTGATCTCTGTCTAATGGTGGGGCCAGCCCTCAATGCTTGTTTGTGTGGGTATTTGTTGAAAGAAGGGGAGAGCAGTAAATGTCTTTAACTCTTTCCCAAACATATTTATTGAAATTTTCAAAGAATTACAAAAGTATAAAAAGAAAAAAGAGAAAAGAGAAAAAAAGGAAAAAAACACAAAAAGCAAAATACAAAAATAAAACAATGATTAAAAACAATTCCACCTTCTTTCACTTAACTTTCATTTACTTATTTCCCAGACTTCCTCACCTCTCCCTTTTTTGTATTCCAATTCAATTTGTTGATTCTGCAAATCCTTTCCTTTCATTGTCTTGATCTATTTTCATCATTATCTTATACCATAAAGAAGAAGAAAAAACCTTAAAATTCAAAACTTTAAACTTATTTTTTACTAATTTCTCATATCCATTATATTCTTACCTAATCCTATAAACATTTATACTAAAGCCAAACCATTTCCTTTCAAACATCCTTCTAGCGTTCATCAAATATATAAAACAGTCCTAATAGTCCAATAAACAGAGTGAAACAATCCAATCTTCATCCAGCATCCCCTCCCCCGGTTCCGGAAAAAAACAAAAAAACTCTTTCCCTCAACATTCTACATGTTTTCTTTGGGTACCAAGTACAAAACTCAACTTCCATCACAGATTCATTGAGTTGTAGAGTTAGAAGGGACCCCAAGGGCCATCTAGTCTGACCCCCTGCAATGCAGGAATCACAACTGAAGATTCCGTAGCAGACGGCCATTGAACTGCTGTTTAAAAACTTTCAATGGAGAAGAGTCCACTGGGCACCACGTCTTTCTTGCCTGTCATCATTTACCTGTGGAGACTAATTTGGTGCTTCTGAGTGCAAGCCGTCACTTGTGAATACTGTTGCAGCATTGAGTATTCAGTATGATCAGAAGCAAGTCATTTCCCTCTAAGGTACATAGAAAACTATCTTATCAGGCTTCTCTTTATTCTTTATTCTATTCATAAAAGTATTATTTATTTTTTAATGAATGCTTCTGTTCAGTTTTACAGAAGTATCAAAATGATGCTAAGTACAACAGTAAAGATTTATTATTTTAAAAAAATAGAGCTTCCCCCCACCCACTGAGGAAGAAACCATGTACAGTGGTATCTTGCAAGCCGAACAGAATCTGTTCCACAAGTCTGCGGAAGCCGTGCCGGACATTCAGCTTCCAAAAGAACATGCGCAAACCGGAACACTTACTTCCGGGTTTGCGGCGTTTGGGAGCCAAAACGTTTGACTCGCAAGTCATTCATTAACCAAGTTACGACTGTCTTTCACAAAGTACATTGCACCACAGTTGTCTATGTGTAGATGGAGGGTGCCAATTTGAAGGACTGTTAGACAGGAAAAGTAATAAAAAGATATCCTATTTCCATAAAATTGTTGGAGCCTTAGGTTACATTTAGAGCTTTCCCATATTTTGAAAGTTTCTCTGTTAACACTACTGTCCATAGCCTTTGTCTCCACAAGGAAAGTTCATGAATTGTTTCCTTTTTTGCACCACCAGTTTTCGGGCTGTCACAAGTAGAAATATTACTGGCTCCTCAGAATGTACCTCCTTTTGATCTCTGTGGAAAACAGTCAGTAAAGCTAAGTGTGGTGAACCATGGACTCTACAGTTTGTAATGAGACTTGGTTCATTGAATAAAGGTAAAGGTACCCCTGACCATTAGGTCCAGTCGTGACTGACTCTGGGGTTGCGGCGCTCATCTTGCTCTATGGGCCAAGGGTGCCGGCGTTTGTCTGCAGACAGCTTCCGGGTCATGTGGTCAGCATGACTAAGCCGCTTCTGGCAAACCAGAGCAGCGCACGGAAACACCGTTTACCTTCCCACCGGAGCGGTACCTATTTATCTACTTGCACTTTGACGTGCTTTCAAACTGCTAGGTTGGCAGGAGCAGGGACCGAGCAACGGGTGCTCACCCCGTCGCAGGGATTTAAACCGCCAACCTTCTGATCGGCAAGTCCTAGGCTCTGTGGTTTAACCCACAGTGCCACCTGCGTCCCACATTGAATACTTCTATCCAAATCTCATAAAAAATATAATGGTGGTGTACAGCGGTGGTGTACTGTCCATCTAGAGCAATAGCTCTCCAGGGTCTGAAGCGAAGAACTTGATACAGTGGTAGCTTGGGTTACATACGCTTCAGGTTACACACTCCACTAAGCCAGAAATAGTCCTTCAGGTTAAGAACTTTGCTTCAGGATAAGAACAGAAATTGGGCTCCGGTGGCGCAGCAGCAGCAGGAGGCCCCATTAGCTAAAGTGGTGCTTCAGGTTAAGAACAGTTTCAGGTTAACTACAGACCTCCAGAACGAATTAAGTACTTACCCTGAGGTACCACTGTATTTGATCCTTAAACAAAAAAACGAAAAACCACCCACAACTACTGGAGCCAAAAGGATCCAGGCATCTTAATGTGTATGGAACTGGGATTCTGAAAAATGGGGTGGAAGGAGGGCAGAAATTGCTTCTCAGGCTCCTGCTGGCTGGAGTTGTGGTCCAAATCTTTGGAAGGCACCATATTGACCATTGCTCCAGATACAATGCTGTTGTTCTTTGTGTAGTTGAACCTCTGCCTTATATACCCACCACTTATGATCACATGAATCTGCCCAATACTGAGGTGTTCCATTGGTCCAACTAGCCCAGCGTTGTCTCCAAGCTCTCAGGAGAAGAAAAGGCCTTTCCCAGTCCTGGCACACGTGAGAGGTTTTAGCTGGATCTGAACTGATGAATGCAAATATAAACAAGCTCTCTCCTAGCTGTCTCGTCTTTCTTTGCTGCTTCTCTGTCTGTTATCTTTGCATTGGGCAACTGAGGAAATGTGCTTCCTTCTACAAAGACATTCCCTTCAGCAGCCCAAGAGAGAACGTACACTGGAGATTCCCACGCATAAACACACACTCACTCAGTTAGAAATAATAGAAGCCTTCAGGCTTAACATTGCAGTTTAGGCTTCCGCCCATTATTCGCACATGCCAGAAACGACTAATTTCATGCCCAAGTGAGCCTCTAATCATTAACAGCCGTTACTTGAGGGAGTTTATCATCATGCAGTTTCTGGTGGACGATTCCCCTCCCCCTCCCCCAACTGCATTCACTGCCAGCAGACTTTTACTCAAGATTCAGGAGGTCTTGACATCCTCTGCTTACAAGCATGTCATAAAAACCAATTTAAGTAAAAAATATCGAATGCCACCTCTGAAACAGCTGGAACTTCTTGTATAATAAAATGCCCCAGGGAGTGGATTCCATCAGTTAACTAGCAACTGCACTGCTGACTGCAGTATGGGGAATAAAGTATGCTTTTACGCAGCAAGAAAATAGTAATTAGGCTATAGGTATAGTATTGATTTGTTTTACACTTAATAAGTTGCCTTGGGTGCATATGTGGAAAGACAGGATGAAATGCTTAAAACAAATAACTATGCAGGAGTTTATTTCCTGTAGGTTCAGGGTAGGCGAAAGGAAGTACTGCTGGAGAAAGAGGAGAGATTGAGTGTGCGGCGTTAATCTGGTAACACTCAATATAGAGAGAATTAAGGCTGTTATCCTATGCATATTTTTCCTGGGAGTAAATCCCGCTGAACTCACTGGGAGTTGCTTCTGAGTACAAATGCCCCCAACTGATTTCTCACCTGTCTGGGATATTTGAATTGCTCTCATTTGCCAATGCGGCAGACCATTCACACACAGTGTTTTTGCAGGTCAAGTGTATAACTTATGACTAGTGTTCATTATGTAATTTTAATGAGCTGCCCTTTTAATGAACAGGAAAAAAAGGGGGGAGCCAGTTGTATTGGATCCAGCTTTTTGTTGCCAAGAGCATTAACAGTGGTGTTGAGGAAGCCAAGAAACATAATTTCTTTAAGCAAGTAGGTGGGATTGATGAAAACTCAACTGCATGGAACCAAGTGGCTGAAATAAAACAATTCATTTCTATCTGTTGTCTTGTCTGGAGAGTTGATGGTAAAGGGAGAAAATGTTGAAGGGATACTTTTGCAGGACATCAACAAGCAAGTGTAAGGAAGAGCCCTTTTCTGTGTTTTGCAGTAAATATACCACAAAGTATAAATTTCAAGGGGTCTGCATGGTCCCACAAGTCCGTATGGAAACAGCCTCCTGAATCATCTGTCAGTCATCTGATCTATCAAGCTCCTTTTCTTGTCTCCCTTACATGTTACCTGTTCTTAAATGCACTAGTGAGACTTGCTGCAAAATGTCATAGTGTGAAAGACTCATGTGAAGATTCTGGCAAACCAGCCACAATCTCGGTTATCTTCCTTAATTTCATCCCCACCTCCCTCCTTTCCGCCTCTCCCTACTAACAGATACTCAGTATTCTGTGGCAACTAAATCTGTATGTGAAAACATATCCTTTACCACTATCTAAAAATCTGAGATTCAGTGGAAGAGAAGATCAGCAGAGAGATCCAGGGGGAAGGTTGTGCAGAGCCTGCTTATGCTACATAGAAAAAATCCAGAATCTGCAATGCACCGCACAGTACAGGGACCTGCAGTCGATCCTAGCTCCATTTAAAATAATTTAAAAATGAACAAATAAGTCTGCAAATAACATTTTGCCATCACTACAGGGAACAGTCTCCCTCCCTCTCTCATTTCTATTTCAGTCTGGGACAAGAACAGCAGTTCTTGGTGGGATTTCCCATCAAATCAAATGCATTTGTTCACCACTGAACAGTCCCTTTGGACCAGAACAAAGACCAGGGGAGTTCACGCCATTGGCAGGCAGGCTGCACTAATTTTGCACCAAAATAAGAGGCACCGCAATGTACTGAAACACCTTTATTTTATTTCTGTGAAGTAAAGAGAAAGTTATTCTGCTCGGCATGAAAACTTGCTTTTTGAAAATAAAACAGAGGCCTGAACAAAATGCTGGGTGGAATACATTCTATGGAATATCAGGTATTCTTGGATATCGAAGCGATGGAAAAAGAAGTCAATAGTACCGGCATGAAAATCAACTCTTACACAGCTTGAAATCAATTCATTACACAATACTTTGATTTAGTGTTATTTCATTGGTAACTTAGTTTGCAGCAGTATAAATATATTACCAGCCCTCTTTCCAAAAATTTAACACCAATTTTCTGGCCACCTCACTCAGTGATTTTTCAGATATGAAAGCTATCAATACAATAAAAAGCTATTTCTGGATCAATCCAACCCTTTGGTATTCCAATTTTTGTTCAAATGATCTTTGGTTACGTTTAGTAACACTGTAAACAATGGGCCCAGTTCACAACCAGTTTTCACCACTGTAACTTTAGTGGAGTGATGATTGCACCCCCTGGCCCTGATCCAAGGCACCTGGAGTGAAGAAGGACACTCCATGCCCTTTGCTCTGATTATCCTTTAGACCCAAAATAGATGGATAGTCCATTCCCTCCTTCTGCCTCCCCATTCTGTGATGGGCGCCATGCAGTGGAACAACACTCAACATATATCTTATCATTAGGTACAGAGTCTTTGCCCCTCCCCTCAAATTGCACCTTTCACTCTGGTGGTGTTTGTGTTTACACGTTTTTCAACCTGTTTGTGTTTACACGTTTTTCAAACTTGATCAGGATAAATGTGTTATAAAAGTAAGAAATACAGTAGGATCCAAAGATGCATGAAAACCCGTTCTGAGATTCCAAAGGGACAATCAAGCATATTTCTTCTCCAAGAGCTGCTTTGCTGAGTGTTACATTGCTTTAGAAGCATCCCATAGCTCTTAATAGTACAGTGGTGCCTCGGGTTACAGACACTTCAGGTTATGTGTTTTCGGGTTGCGCACCGCGCCAAACCCAGAAGTACCGGAACAGGTTACTTCCGGGTTTTGGCACTCGCACATGCACAGAAGTGCAAAATCGTGCTTTGCGCATGCACAGAAGTGCCGACTCATGACCCGGATGTGCACAGACGCAGCGCTGCAGGTTGCGAACGTGCCTCCCGCACGAGTCACGTTTGCAACCCGAGGTTCCACTGTACTCTGCTGTTCAAGGAAAAAGTTGCCAAAATTTTCACTGAACATGAACTGAAGCAGCTGTTCGGATCCCCGAGAATTATTATTCATAAAGAAAAATGCCTCACATATTCAAGAGTGCCTTACCAAATGAAATATTTCTGTTTGAAATTATCTATTTTGCAATATAAATGGAATACTTTTTGCAGATCTATAGTAGACCTATTTCTACTACATTTATTCCTGATAATATTATGCACAGTTGCATATGTCAGGCAAAATAGTTACCACTTGCTGTGTGGCAATGTCTATGACCACAACTAAGGATATTGCTTATTCTCCTTATCTCTTATATCAGACAAAGTGGCCTTGCACCAATGTATCTGATATACAGGTTTTATCCAAACGGATCACACCTTCTTGCAGATTACCCTTTTGATTTTGCAAACACTGATTCCTGTACAGCCCTACGGGATTATGCAAGTGTCTCCAGGATCCGATAAGGCCTCTAGTCCCATTTATACAAAATCAACAATGTTACAGACACATAGATCACGGACTCATGTATTGCTGTGAACCAAGCCCATTGTTGGTAGGAAGCCCATTTCCTACCATGTTTAGTTTCTTTAAAATGTCTTGGTGCAACCATGTCTTGCAATGAATTAAGTTGACATTGAACTTTGTATGTTATAAAATACCACATGTTCCTTGATTGTACTTTATGGGGACAACAAAACCATGAAAAGAACCATGCAATAAATAGAGCATAATTACAAAAAAGGGGTACAAAACATTCAGTATTCTAGTATTAAAGCATTTACAGTGCATAGGCATTCATAAAAGTTATATCATAACAAAACTAGTGTTATATAAGCATGCAGCAATTGCCCTGTGTTTCGATTCCCCCCCCCCCATCACAGCACATTGATTGCTCAAATAAAAAAGAGGTAATTAAAAATACTTTGCAGTGGCAAATTTCATTTATCGTGTGCACTAGAAAACAGATCTACGCAACAGGTCTAAGCAATGCAAATGACTCCTGCTTGGAGACTCTGTAAGGCTTGCCTCAAGTAAATAAAATATTCACTGTGTTTTTCTTAGGCTTATAGTTCAGACATAAAAAGGACTAGAATTTAGGGACTAAAAGCAAACTGCAAAATAATGCATGCTTTTTCATAACGCCCTCTTGTGCATTTCCACCAGCCTCTCTAGGTGTTCTCGGTGTTGTGGTTGTTGCAAATCCAGGTTAAAAGGAACCTGGGAATGCTTGATACTGCAGGTAGCCAGCAGCATGCCCACAACTCTTAAACCCTCATTCTAGCTACATGTCCAAACTACACATTATAGTCTTAGAAAACAACACAGTATCTTATCACATCAAGTTACTGCATAAGCTAGCCATGCAGTTTTCAAAGAGAGCTTAAGCATCTCTGCTCTTCGATGTCAGAAGAATGCATAAAGTAACAGACATACATTTTATGGTGCTATACAAAACACTACTTCCCCCTGTAAATTCTATGCATGATTTTCAAATAGTAATTTAGGGGTGGGGGGAACAGCACCCCCCAACCTCCTTGTCGTATTTGTTTGTATTGGAGTTGTTGTGGCAAATCACAAGTTTCCTGGGTTATTAAAAAAAAAACCACCCACCCACACCATACTTTCCTAGTTTAGCAAAGATTTTCCAACCCATCAAAAGGATGATGGTGTCAGAATCCATCACTCATTGGATGTCTTTATAGACAGTTTAACTTCACATGAATCTCACTGTAATTTGATGGGGAAAATTGAATAGCCAGGTAAACCTGTCTTTGATTCCTATGATATTTGTTGTGTCTTAATGATGAAGTAAGAAAATGGGTAACAGAGCTATTCTAAGTGGGGTTATAGTGAGGAGGGGAACAGCAGGTTCAGTGCCACATCTCAAACCTTGCCAGCTGTTCTGTTTCAGATTTGTTTGTTACTGTCAGTGAGGAATTTCAATCTTCTTGGGCACAGGCAGCAGTCCTGTGCAATATTGTACCCTATCCCCAAACCATCAACATTGGGAAATAGGATTGCCTTCTCTGCTTGCCAAGATAACACATATATTAAGCTTCTAAATTGTGGGAGCTGTGACAGCACTTAAACAAGCAAAAACAATTCCAGATATATCTGAAACCTCACAGACAGACATTGCCTTTTCCCCCCAATCAGTGCATGAGTTTGCATGTGTTTTTTCCTGAAGGAGCACAAGTATTAAGGTTGGTCAATGTCACAGAAGAGAAAATGAGCAGGAGGGGGAGACACTCTTTTTTCTTCTTTTTAAAGCTCCCAGGTGTTGAAAAATTGTGATTTAGGTTTTAGAGGGAATGGTTGGTCTTGCTTCTATGAAATAGCAAGAATTAGAAATTGCTTATTAAAGATTGTGAGAAAATTCAGGAAAGTGGCAATTATAAAATATGACATGTACATTAAAGTTTGTTGAATGGAACAGATGAAAAAAATTCATCCTTCTATGAAGTTGTTTAGATTAAAATTCCATTAAATGCCTGCCCTTTAAGAAATTGTTCTCCCATATATTTGCAATGAAGAAATTAATCTCAAATGCCTGGTTTCATGCAGTCAGCCTTATATTAATTCAAAGAGGTACCAAATGAGTTCCAGTCCACTTAAAATAAGGCATTGACAGGAAAGTATTTGGGCTCTAATTTACTTGGCTGGTCCCAAAAATTCCTGTAGAATAAATATAATAAAGAAAGCAATTCTGACTGGAGGTTCCTCATAATGCACTTGGATATTCCTGTATATGCTTACAGTAGTCACTGAACTTTGAAATTTGAGATGTTTCCAATGGAATCTCTTACTGAAATTTATTTTTAATTTCATTTCAGATATTTTTATACTGCTTAATAATTAACACAGTCTTTAAGTGACTTTTTTTGCAGATTTATAGACTGCTTTGCAGTGAAAGTACAGAAGCAGTGTATGTACAGTAAGACATGTTAATTCCCTTAAAACATCCTGACTTCAAAAGTCAATGGGAAGCTTTATTCTAAATTCCAATTGTATCTATGGAGTAGCAAATATGGATGTTCACTATATATTGGCCAGGAAGTTCTTAGTTACTTCCAAGGAGTAACAGAATATGAAGTTGCCAAGTTAACTCACAAGACGGGGTTCCGTGAGACTCCATTGTTTTACAGCAAATTCTGCAATAGTACCCCAGAAAGCAAACTCTACCTAAAACCCATTAGCTGTAATAGAAAGAATTGCTCTATCATTCTACCTAAAACAGATTCTTAAAAACAAACAATCGGCAATGTCTGTGTTATACTTGATATAGACTACCTGTTAACTGAGCTTGCATCCTGATTTGATTTTTACAGTTTGTGTGGCTCTTAAACGATGTCTGTTGTTTATTGACCAACCTAAATTTGCCAGTATATGGATGAATTCATTCTACAAAATAGTGACAATCTAGAAGTAGTTCTAGCCCAAAGGTAGGAGACAGGAGACAGGAGAAATTGAATTTCACATGGAACAGAAGAAAATATGTTTCTAACAATGCACAACTATATTGACAAGGCACCTGTTTCTGAGCAACCAGAAGATCCCCTATCTAAATCAGCTGGGTGTGGGAGCTCAAGTGTCTAGCTTGCTTACGCTTCATAAGGCTCAAATCTGTCAGATTCCTATGTTAATGCATAGGCTAGATCCTTCTCCATCCACAGAGGTATATTATAAGATAAAGGCGCATAAATATGGAAGCCAAAAAGAATCAACTGCTGAACTCAGCAATAGGCACGTATTTGTAATCCATACTAAAGAAGCAG
Organism: Podarcis melisellensis; assembly: GCF_964234715.1. NCBI lineage: Eukaryota > Metazoa > Chordata > Lepidosauria > Squamata > Lacertidae > Podarcis > Podarcis melisellensis. The sequence continues at coordinate 43,770,598 of NC_138530.1, read as the reverse complement.
GCATGCAAGGCTCCAGCAAGGGAAAGAGAAATTTGAGAGGCAGGCTAAGCAACACCACAGAATGTGTGCTATCTCTTAGAAAAGAATATGCTGTTCACGCCATGCAAAAACCCTGTGAAATTATTCCTGGACCTAGCCTTAAGACTTCCTCCACTAACTAAGATGTAAAAATTGGGCAGACAGGCTAATTGTCTGTCTGGTTTTGTGTCACTGTAGACATGACCAATGTCTACAGTCAGGATGGTCTGGTCTCATGTTTTCATTGGCAATAAAGGACAAGATGGAATCACCAGGGTCTGTGGTTTCACTTGCAGCAGCACTGTCAATATTTTGGTGCATAGTGGCATCATACAAAGCTGCCACTTTGCATATGTTTGGGTGACAGCACAGTAGGATGGTTTGGGGAATTCAGATGACATCTTAGTACCAAGTTCATTTCCAGGACAATCCAAAGTATTGGTTTTGAACTTTATAGCTCTTTGCGGCTTAGGAGTACAATATTTGATGCAGCATTTGTTTCCATATGTATCTTCCTGAAGCTTAAGACCTTCTACAGCTGGTCCTGCCATCTTAGATAAGGCAGGTGGCTACCACTGAGAGTGACTTCTCAGGGGTAGTGCCTCAGTTATGAAATAATCTCCCAAGAGAAACTCACCAACACCACTGTTTTGGGACCATGCAATCCCCCCCCCCATTTTTAATCCTTTATGAGCTTTGCTATTGTTTATGCTGCTTCAGCTTTAAAGAGCCGTATTAGTTATTGCTTTACACATATTTATAAATATTTTGCTTAAAGTGCATTTTCTACAGAATTTTATTGTAAAGCACCCTGAGAATTTTATTACATGCTTATGATAAATAAATAACACTGCCAGCAGAAAACCACAAATGATTGAATAATTGGTGATTCAGTGAGATTCTGCCTTCACAGCTATGTATTTATCAGTTTGACTAAGGTGGATGCCTTTTGTAATATAAGAATGCACTCAGAATTCTTGGTCTTATTTATTATCTTATTAATATTTATAAATGACATTTTCTGCCCAAAGGCAGCCAAGGCAATATCCCCAGAAAGCGTCAAGACATGTGATCAGATCACTTAATGAAGGGAAGCATTTTGGTGCAGTTTGAATATCTGGTACATTATCTAATGGCAGCACCGAAAACTATGATAAGGAAGAAAGAAGCGGTGGGAATGGGCTTTTCTCTCATTTTCCAAAGAGATTTAACATCATCCTCTGAAGTATCATGAAATTCCTTCTTTACTTCTCCTATAAATCATTCTCAATTGTATATTTTGGACAATATGCTAAAATCAAATTTTGGAGTAACTGGAACTGAGGACTAATCTGATATCTGTAGAACTCCAAAGACTATTTGTGAGCTAGATCTTGGAAAGGAAAGAGTTATCAAAGTTCTACTGAAACAGATAAAGAAGAGTGGCAAAATGAATTTGCAGACTCAACACATCCACAAATTTAGAAAGGAATTACTGTGCTCTGTTTGGTTGAAGACAGAAGTAGTGAGAATAGCAGACCTTGTGCAACCTGAAATCTACTAGGTTTTGTACCTAATTGAGACTAACCTAATTCAGTGTAAGTAACACCTCCCATGTTATCTTACAAACTTGCAAAGTCTGTAAAGAACGACAGACTTTTGCATTCCAACATCATGCCCATCTTTTCCTCTACTTATTTAACATACAGCCCAAATGAGCGTTCTGGAGCACTAAAAGACTTGCACAGTATTTTGTGAAATTTAGTTGGTCCAGATAAAGGTATTGTCCAACTGTGGCATTTGGATTTTTCTAATGGATGAACATGGCCACTTAATGATTTTTGTAATTATATCTAGCTGCATATTAGCTCTGCTGAGGATTTAAGGTGTCACAGCAGATGAACTAAAGATTAATCAGCATGACGCTGTGGAACAAAATATAAGCACAGTTTTGGGTTGCAATGCCAAAAGAATCGGATTCAAGACAAAGGAATTAATAGCCTCCTTTTACTTGTTTGGCACATGTTAGATATTGCTTGGAGAAACACCTTCTCCATATTAGGCTCCATATTAGAAGACAGATGCTTTAAAATGTGGAAATAATCCAAAGGAAAGTAGTGGGAATGATTAAAGTTTTAGGAAAGAAGAGAAGCCAACAAAATTATTGATCTGTTCAGTGCTTCAGATCTGTCAGATCGAGTTGTAAAAGCACAATAATCTTTGAAGATAAATGCAGTCGTACATCAATACTATTGCATGCTTAGAAACCATAATTATAAGCTTTGCAGTGCAATCCTGTACATTTCTACTCAATAGAAAGTACCACTCAATTAAATGGTGCTTACTTGCAGGTAAGTTTGCATAAGGTTGCAGTCTTAATGCAAAATCATATCTATTCCCATTTTTTATTCATTCTCAATACAACCCAAAATTGTACACCAAACATGGCAGGAAGCAGCTGTTCCCAAGAGTGGACAAGTGTTTTGATTAATGATAGCAGGAAACAAGAAATTGTTAGCTCTACATCAAAATACAGCTGCCTACCAGAACAAATGCCTGCTGTTTTAGCCAGTCAGTGGTAAATAGTAAGGGAGGTCTCATTGGATAAGTTATTTCTCATCTGGGCATGCTCACCAATAAGGCCTTACCAATTATGTCTGAGCAACAGATGGGAATGGAAAATACCTCTCCAGTCAAGGAGCAGGCATGCTTAAATGCAAGGAAACAGTCCCTCGGGAACCCTGTATCCAAGCCATTTAGAGCTTTAAAGGTCATTGCCAACACTTTGAATTGTTCCTGGAAATGAATTAGCAGTTAGTGTGGCTGCATCAGTATAGGTGTTATCATCATCCCATGGCAAGCACCCACTAACATCCTTGTTGCAGTGTTCTGGGCCCCAAGTGATATTTCTGATGACTCTCTAAAGGTAGTCCCCACGCACAGCACATTGCAGCTATTCAGCTTGCATTACTGCAGATTATATGGGGAAGACATTGGAGCTAGAGGCACACAAACCCTGACATAAAGCTATTTATATTGGCACCATATATTGATCTCCAAGCATGTTAAAAATGGAGTCTCATTTTGGCTGCTGCAATCCTGCCTTTTTCAGGGCTGTGGTCTCATGGGAGTTGCATGACTCATGTTATGAGTGCAGCCCCGGAAGTTGGCGTTCTGGTTTTCCGTTGCGACATGTTGGAAGGCATACATTTCTAGCAAGCAACAGTTATAGCTTATATTAATTTAAGAATAAAGCAGATTTCTTTTGGAAATCAATATTGCAATAAGACAGAACACACCAGAATTCCCAGCAGCAATTAGAAGGCTTTGGTGGGAGTGCATTGATGGGATTCTGCTTGCAAGATCATTAATGCAAAACCCCACCAGTAGTCTCAAGTCATATCATTCAGCCTTTTATATACTAGAAAACTGTGAGCAGGATTGTGATTGTGACTTTTCATCTAAGGTCATCTGAAATAAATGATGTTTTGTTGACTATCTTTGAAATCAAATATATTTTCACCTCCCTATTCTTTTTTACTGCCAAGGATGCTCTGTGGTTTGGACAACATGCTGTATCAACAAAACCTTTATTACAGTGGCGTTGCTACAATTCTAACACTGTTCCTCACATCCAGCATTCTGCTCAGCACTTGAGAGCTCTGCCTGGTTTCTGTGTTCATTGAAAATGAATGTGTACACAATGCAGTTGGTCCTGCTGATATGAATCTGGATAGCTGAATGCATCAGAGGTTCATTGTGCATCTAAGTGCCCAGAGATTTGTATGTGGCTGCAATCCTATATTCATTTAGATTCCTTAAAAACTGATGGAGCACAGACATGTATAATTGCCTTTAGGATTGTAGCTTACAATTATTACACTTGGGTGTGTTTATGCCTGTTAGTCTCACAGCAGCATTATTATTGATAAAGCCATTTAGCAAACACCATTCAAGTAGATAAACTATGAAAAACACTAAACAAACCACCCAAATGCACAGCTGAAACACTGGCAACCTTGGCCTGGAACCATTGGCATAAGTGTGGGAAATTGCAGTCAAATGTAACTATGCATGAGTGGGTTAAGACATAGAGCTGGATTATTAGACTCAGCTAGGTCACACACCTTTTTCTTTGACTAGGAAGAAAGTGAAGCCATCTCTGTTCCCTCTCCCTTATGCCATGTAACTGACCAAGGAAGACATGCCCGAGCAAGCTCCAAGCTTAGAACACATGTTTGAAGCTATCTTTCTGTATTTTGTACCAAAGAGTATTCTGCCTATGTTGCACTTGCTGCTGCTTGGATAAATACATAAATCTGACCCTTGGAACTTTTGTAAGTAAAGAATTTTACAGTTACTTAACAGTGTGTGGTCATTGCAAGGGGAGTAAAAAGAGTGGAGTGCTGTTTGCAAGTGGACTAAATGTGATAAAGGGTCCCACCCCACAACCTATATTACTAACGCTATATCGTTGCTTGACTTTTGTGAATTCAAACTCTGCTGCTGGGAGCTCTCTTCTGCTGGAAAGTGAGATTAGCCTTGCATTTTGAATCCAGGCATGCGGCTGATTCTTTTGTTATTTACGCCACACGTGGGTCATAATGATTCATATTTTTTCCCCACAATAAGAACATTGCGCGTTTGGACTTGCTGGCACTAGCTGATACTTGATGAGAGAGTCACACAGATTAATTTTGGTCCAACTTTTGTAGTGGGAATCTGCTCTGATAAATTGTGCTAAAATGATTACCATGGGCTAGCATCTACATTGTAAGCTATGCATTTCAGTGCTAGAAGTGAACAGATGTATAGATAGAGATTTTAATATCTTGTCAGGATTGACGCAATCTATGATTTCAAAATTGAACTGGATTCTTAGAATCAAATTCTATAGGTCAAATTGTGATATATTACAAACTGCTACTTATTAATGGCATCATTGATGGCATTGGATATCAGGAAATAAATCTGTTGTTTAAAGGGAAAAATAGAATTCATTTTATTGTTGTGGTAGAAATTGTAAAAAAAGTAAAGAAAGAAAGGTTGGTAAATTAAACCAAAACGATGCCTAGAACTTGAGCCTAAGAACATTTACATGGAAGAAAATAAAATTGTAATCATTTGGACCCCCTCCCCAAGGTAACCTAAATGGTAAAAAGAGGACTTTTTAAATAGTGAAACATCTCGCACTGGGGTCACCATTTTATGGGTGAATCCATAACGCTTCTTTGCTAACAGAATCTCCAGTGTCTGTAGGCTAAATCTGTTTAATGAAATTGATTTCAATCAGTATCCCATTAAAAGCTTTTTTCAAAAGCTGACATTTCAGATGTGTGTCAAAACATCATGAGCACAGTCCCTTTGCACTACGATTGCAAAACCTTCTATCAGCTACCTATGTATGCAGATGGGTATGTACAAAGGCAGCTCGACACTAGGAGAAATGGAGGTCTGTGCATGTTTCTCATATCTCTGTCCAGCAATCCATCATCCGCACCGTGAAAATTACCCATGCTCCAAACACAAGCAATTTGCAATAGGCAGAGAGAGCAGAAGTGACAGGGAGCATGGAGACATGCTCAAATGTCTCATTTTCTCTGTTATGATCTGTTGCACTGCCAGGGTAGGCAGAGAGGGCAGGAAACAGGACTCTATCAAGACCTTTGGGAAGCCTCCATGCATGGGCTCTGTGCTTATGCTGGGTAATGCCCTATTTCATGAAAAACAAAGCAGGTGAACCAAAGGAATGCTGGTACATATTAGTTCTACAGAAACAAAGTTACATGTTTACTTTAGTCGAATGGTAATCATTACCCCCAAATTGACAAATATGCTACCTTGAAGAAGAAAATTACATACACACTATTGCTGCCCAATGTAAAAAACAAAACAAAAATATTTTTAACATACCTACTTACAGTGATGAAGCAAGAGAAACATAATAAAATATTTGTCAGAAATCGGAGTCAGTTGGAGTAGTATCCCATTGACTGAACAGTTAAAGTTGATTCAGTTGTGCCCTTTGCATCATGATTGGAGCAAAACAAGAAAATAGATAAATTTTAATACATTTGGACTGGGCATAATGGAATAAATCAGGTCAATAATGCTGAAACAAAAGATGTTTCAGGATGGTCACATACTGGAGATATATCATAAAAAGCTTGCTTATACCTGTATCTTTTCCTTCGGGTAAAATCTGTACTTTAATATCAACCAATCTGAGAATTTTGTTTAGTAATCAAACTTGCCTTGTTTATGCTAATCAGAAAAGAGAGGTAGGAATAACTCTAAAACCAAAGTATCAAAGCATGCTTTTAAATTTAAATGTGATACCTCCAAACCAACAATAAAGCAGAAATGACATTCAGTTTCAGCAGTAACAAATCTAATATTTGTAAATAATTCAGTATAGAGAATATAGTTTAAAGAACATTTTATATAAGTGTGCTTTTTCCTATAAATTTTCTTTTGCTTTGTTTAAAAAGTCTATTGTCTGTAAATATGAAAGGGGAGATCAGTATCAGTCCCATTCTATTTCTCCATTAGTTGCAGTGAACAGCAAAACAGGCTTCAATTCACATTGCTTTGGGCAGTCTTATTTGCTGCTGCTTTGTTATGTTTGAAGCTTAAACAGTTCGGAATTTTTGTGGTCGAACTTTTAGCATAATTTGAATACCAATCCCTTTCAAACACAGCTTTCAGTTGCTTGATGATGCTGGTCTTGTTTCCTGTGTCTGTTTGGTTGATGACAAGGCCAGCTCCAGCATTACGATTAAAATAGGTCCCAACCCAGTCAAAATTACCTGCAAATAAATGAAAGCACATACAAGGATATGGTAACTTTGGGTGTAAGCTTTCTCTAGAACAGCCATTGCTCTTAATCTCACCTTTCTCCATTGAAATGCTTTCCTTTATGCATGTCACTATGCTAAAAGTAGCTGGACCTTACTTTCTTACATGATGTTTTCAATGACTCACAAGGAGTGTGAGAGGGTGATGGATACTGCTATATATTTTTTTGCGTTTAAATTTACCAACAAGCCGAAGTTTATCTAATTCTTAATTGTGCAATCAGTTGTTATTTTAGATTTGTACCGTATGTACAAACAACAGCCTGGAATCAGATTATTCAATGCTTTACTTACCAATATAAGCTGCTGTGTCAGTCACCACATATTTGTTGCGATTTAGTTTAGGAAGGGAAGAGTTCTTCTGTTCCTTAAAATAACAAGCACTTTCTTCTTCGAGGTCAAAGAATTTCTGCATTAAAGAATATCAAGATAGTGAAAGAGAATGTGTTGATTGCACTGCAGAAGGAAAACTTAAAGATGATAACGTACCGGTTTTGAAAAAGTGAAATTATAGAATAAAAAAAGATCATGAACTAATCTCAGTTTAAAATGATTTTATGGGAAATGACACATTTCCTATACCTTTGCTGATTGCATTCTGGAAGATTTCCAAAGAAATTAACAGGTTGCTTTCAAAAGCCTGGTGTCTAATTGCCTACAATGAATTACGTAAGTAATGACCTATAGGGAAGGGGGAATGCCTGGGAAACACCTGAAGGCAGTGACAAAGGCAGAAAACTATCAGCATCAGCATTCTGCAGGTGTACAGCTGCAGGTAAACCCAGAATGTGTGCTGACTACTGACAAACATAATACCCATATACCCTTCTGGCTTGCAATATCCCGCTCCTAGCTCACTGCTCTTCTGGGTTGTACCAGGCATTCTGAATACAGATGTGAAAGAAGAAAAAATATAAATGGATAAATGGTTTAAAGACATTGGTAGGTTCCCACACAAGATTTTTGTTCAGTGAATGTTCTTTATTCTCGGCACCCCTAAGCTATAGAGAAAATTGTTTTATGATGGCCACACACTGGCATTTAATATGCTGGAAAATGTACAGCACTTGTCTCATTCTGCACCCAAAACTGTGGCTAGACTTAACTATCTGAGGGGAAAGTATCTTCATAAACTGGTTTGAAGACGGCTTGTTTCCCTCAGTCATAGTTAACCCTAATCACGGTTTGCCTGGTTTCAGTCATAAGTGCAGTTAATTAAAAACAGAATTGAAAGCTTCTAATTTCCTCCTTGTGGCTATGCTAGATGAGGAGAGTGGGAAAGCAACAAGTCCTAGGGGCATTCATATCAAGCAGCATTATGTCTGAATGAAGCATGTGTATATTAGGCAGAAAGGAAGCAAGGTTCTGAGGAAGCTTCTCCCTTCATGTAATTAAGTCAAAAGGTGTAAAAGATGCACACAACATTTCTGGAGCCAAGAAATACTTGTGAACCCAATGCTTTTCAGCGATATGCTGTTCTTCAGAGCAATTTATATTATTAGCATTAATGAAAAGAGGCACATATCGGAGCCACAGAGTATGGAATTGTCAATACGAAAACTAAGTGCAATCCAAGCAGAGAAGGTGCATTGAATGGGTGAGATTGCCCATTTTTAGACAGAGGTATTAGGTACTAGTTTGTTATTATTTTATGTTGACAGAAAAGAAGATACTGTGTTACACTTTAATAATCCGCTTCAAAATGTAATTCAGTTATCTGAAGTCAAACATGGAGTCCTCACTAGGCAGCTGAACAAATTTACTTGGAAATTGTTTTAGGTTTATAAGAAACAACATGAGGAATACTTACAACTTTTAACCTACAGCCAGAAACTTCGGTGCAAATTGCTTTAAGAGATGAAACAAAGTTAAATGTGAGTGGATTTGTGTCTTTTGATAAACTTATGAGGAGTCGTACTTTAATATTGCGTAAAATCAGAGCTTCTCTTATCTTTCCATCCAAATATGGCCAATACCTAGGGAAAGAGCATCCAATGTTATTTACATAATTTTTAGAGAAGAAGGATTTGCTAACTCAAGGAAAACTAAAGAAAACAAGAACCTCATCCAGCTGTGTCTACTGTGGTGCAGCTGTTAGCAGAATAGAGTTCTGCATTATGACTGGCCAGAGGACTAGAACTCAAGGATAATTCACCAGCTGCATCATATAGAACTGCCATTAGGAACTCTCTAGGTGGTGAGATACCAGGGACTGAAAGGGTTGGCAATGAACTTTCCAACTGATAATTATTATTTTGTTTATTTATTTATGAGAATCTCATAAAATAAATTGTCTAGGTGTCATACAAGTAAAAAAAAGAAAAATATGTATCAATAAAACCATAGTACAGAAAAACCACAATGAGCTTAAGAAACAACCAGTGTGAAAACTGAAATTGAAAACCAGCACAATAAAATAATCTATGTAGCCATCAAATATATAGATTAAAACTACTATACCATAGGAACTTAAAACCAGATCTTAAAAGACCTGAAAGAAAAGGAAAAAAGTCTTAACTTGGCACAAAAAAAATAGCAATGTGGGTGTTAGGTGGGCTTTGCTAGGGAGAGAACTCCATAGCTGAGTGCCACCACTGAAAAGCACTTATGACAACCTCCAAACTTCTGATTGAGAAGGCACAGGGAGAAGAGCTTCCAAAATGACCTCAGGGTATGGAGAGAGCAGAGTAACTAGTAAAAATCCCTATCCAATTTTTAGGAGATATATATATAATTTTATTATTTATACCCCACCCATCTGACTGGGTTTCCCCAGCTACTCTGGGCGGCTTCCAGCAAAATATTAAAATATAATAAAACGCTGAAAATTTCCCAATACAGGGCTGCCATAAGAAGTCTTATAAAATGTTTGTAGACCTTTATCTCCTTAACATCTGCTGGGAGGGCATTCCATGGGGAATATTGGAGAAGCTCAACTACCATCTTCTATTTATTTATTTGTTTGTTTAATGTTAGGAGACCCATATCTAATACATGATTGTGCTCTTCTCAACTAGTATGCTATTTGAGCAATATCTGTTCAGGAGCAGACATGATTTGTAACAATTACATTTATATCACTCCCTGCTCTAGATTTGATATTTGCAAACTCATTGACATCCAGGAGAAGAAATGAACTACTGATCTTTGCCCCATGGAAATTTCTAAATATATGTCGATTTCAGAAGCAACAGTTTTTATCTCTTGGTACACTGTCAGATAAATGTAGATTTCCGGTATTCACCAACCTTGTTTGATTTGTGATGTTGATAATAGGCAGATAATCCATAACAGCTATGTACACAAATTGTTGTGCATTATCAACAACACTATAGATAGCATCAACATCCAAAACCCTGTCCTTAGGGCATAGGAGTTTGGGAGAATTCTGTGAAGATAAAAAGGCTGAAATTTATATCAGAAGTTGTACAAAGGATAGGATTTACTTTTTCATATTTCTTCAGCGTAGAATTAATACAAATGCTATTACACTTCCTCATTTTTTAAAAAAATGTTTAGCAGTTACATCCAAATTAATCTGAGGAAGTTACTGTCTGATGTGTCATAGGATTCAGCCCAACCTTTTCAAATAAGAATACAACCCTTATCTCTGATACTGAAATGTAGGATCAAGTAGACCCAGCAAAAGACCTAATAGATTTTTTTGTATTCTTTACATTTTAAACAGACCCCCATAAAGAGCCAGCATGTGTATCCTAACTTTTTAAAGTGCTAAAACAACTTCCTGACATTCCTGCACAGAAGCTACTGCAACCAAACCACTGTCAAAAATCATATTTTTTTTTCAAATTAGGGCTAACCATCTATATCTGCAGGTACATGTTGAGCAAGATAATGATAGTTGTTGCTGTTGAAAGCCATTGTTCTATGAAACTTGAAAAATTTATTATTGGCTTAATGCAACTGGCAAGCTAAGCCTTCAATGCTTATGTTACAATTTCCATTGTGTTACTTTTTTTAAAGGTTCTATTCCATTCCCTTTCTTCCTTGTCTGCAAAAATTATACCCAGTCTGGCATGTGTGGTGTGTGCCATAGCTAGATCACTGTTACACCCTGTCTGTCTGTGTGATAATAATGCAATAATAAATAATTCAAACAGTAAAGTCATTAATACTGAAAAGCAGTCAGCAGCTTCCACGACCTTACACAGAAAGTACATGTTCTTTTGTGTTTATCAGAGAGATGATTTTCTGTTGCTTAGCAACTATACCACAATGGTTGCTGAAGATAGAGCACCCAGACTTAAAATCGCAGGCACAAAGCATAAAAAGGAGAAAGAGGTAGTCAAGACATACAAGGTAAAATACTCTTGCTGGCATTCTTTACCACATGATAATGTATGCACACTGTTGGTGGGTTTTTTATCCAGAAATGTGTTCTCTGATGGCTACGAGCTGTCCTGTATATTAACAGCAAACTTCTTAGCCCCATGTTAGGTGAGAGATTCCCCAAACTCGGCCCTTCAGATGTTTTTTGGGACTACAATTCCCATCATCCCTGACCACTGGTCCTGTTAGGTAGGGATGATGGGAGTTGTAGTCCCAAATCATCTGGAGGGCCGAGCTTGGGGATGCCTGGGCTAGAGGATCCTCGTGGCTCCTTCAAAGTCTATAGCTCTGTAATTCTACATGTGGATACAGTCGTACCTTGGAAGTCGAACGGAATCCATTCCAAAACGTTTGAAAACCAAATTGCGGCTTCTGATTGACTGCAGGAAGTTCCTGCAGCCAATCGGAAGCCGCAGAAGCACCGTTGGATGTTCAGCTTCCAAAAGAACGTTTGAAAACCAGAACAGTCACTTCCTGCTTTCGATCATTTGGGAGCCAAAACATTTGAGAACTAGGCTGTTTCTTCCAAGGTACGACTGTACTTATGCAGCCACAATAGCACCATCCTCACATGGGAGGGTGATATCAGCAGGCTTGAACTTGCAGAAATACAAAACAGCTCTTCAGGGTACAAGCCCTTTGTAGGTTGGTGGACTTAAAACCTGATGATGACTGAGCATTCTCAGTAGATGTAGACTGCTGACTGACTGGAGGGGGAACAAATAGAAAACTGGGTGGGGTGGGGATTGTATGTAGTATTCTAGAAAAGGTACTGCTGACTGGCTGGGACAGAAACACTTGAGACACCATATTTTTGCAGGTTCTACTTGCTTAAGAACTAATAAAAGAGAGGTTATAAGGGATCTGTAATGGAAGTTGCATGTGACATGTTTTTGTTCAGGTGGATAAGTGCCTTTTCTTGCTGATTTAAATCACTGAATGAAATTGCCTTCATGTAAATCAGGGCTGGTAAGCTTTTTCAAGCTGAGGGTCATTTTGACCCATGCTCAATCAGGTGCCACATGTTAAAGTGGGAATGGCAAAAGTGTAGAAGTAGGCAAGAACAATTTGGGAGGTCTTAGGAGGTTACAATATGCTTTTTGTACTTGCAAGAGTGGTCCAAAACTTTAAAAAAGTTTTTTTTTTAAAAAAAAAACCTCAATTAGGTTTTCTTAAAAAAACTAAAAAAAAAATGTTTTTGAAATGGACAAATTTAAAAACCTTCTGTATAACAGTAGGTACCAATGGGATCAATAACCTAGAATAACTAAAAAATAAATTAAAATAATTTTCATTTTTTAAATGACAAATCTGGTGTACCACAAAAAATTGGCCACTGGGAGACTATTGGAGCAGTCATTGATAGATAGATAGATAAATAATTAATTAAATAAATAGATTTAAATCAGTGTGGCTAACCTGTGGCCATGAGGTTTTTAATACTCTCTCCCCATGCCTGAATCATTGGGTTGTAGTCTTCTTTGAAGCTATAAAAAATGTTAAATGGGTTCTGAAGAGAGCAGGAAGTGGTTAGTTTGTGTGTTACACATCACGCATTTCATTCTTCTTAAGCACATTTTAGCAAGGCAGCTGTAGATTGGAATTGTGGACAGCTTCTAAATAATAAAAATATAGACTGTGTCAGAGATCAGTGGCAGCCAAGTTCTAAGGCGTTGATGGGAGCCAGTCAGATGTTATTTAAGAGGAAATGTGAAAATATTAATTCAACCTGAACTTACATAGGGCTTTAACACCTCAACCTGTCTAAAAAGAATATAATAAACAAAGAGCACAAGGACACAAAACCAAAGCAAACCAACACAAACGCGACTCACCGAAACAAAGACTTCTGATTTGGTTTCATTCAACTCAAGGGCCAGTTTATTTTCAGTGCCGTATACTGCATACAGTCTCTTAGACCAAAGAGGTGGGATTTTGCTCTTGGATTTTAGTGAGCTGTACAAGGCAAATATCTTTTGTAAATCTAACACCAGGCAGCTGCAGTTGTATACAATGACTCCAAGCTCTTTCATCTGTGAAGGAGAAGTGCATATAATTGAGAGCACATTGCCCAGCAAAAATATCTCAACTGGTCAACATAATTTGGTCAGAAGTTCATTACTCTGAGTAGATAGTCTCAAGTGTGATTGCCCCTGTGTGAAATAAATGCATTATTAGGCCAGCACCTTACTGTAAAGAAGTTTCAAATATATTGTTAATATTGTAAGTATTATTCTGAATGGCTAACACATTGATAATGTGTTGTTGTTGTTGATGATGATGATGATAATAATAATAATAATAATAATAATTTCCCCAGCCACTCTGGGCGGCTTCCATAGAAACCAAAAATACACTAAAATATCACACATTACAAACTTCCCTGAACAGGGCTGCCTTAAGATGTCTTCTGAATGTCAGGTAGTTGTTTATTGCTTTGACATCTGATGGGAGGGTGTTCCACAGGGTGGGCGCCACTACCGAGAAGGCCCTCTGCCTGGTTCCCTGTAACTTGGCCTCTCGCAGTGAGGGAACCGCCAGAAGGCCCTCGGCGCTGGACCTCAGCGTCCAGGCAGAACGATGGGGGTGGAGACGCTCCTGGGCCGAGGCCGTTTAGGGTTTTAAAGGTCAACACCAGCACTTTGAATTGTGCTCGGAAACGTACTGGGAGCCAATGTAGGTCTTTCAAGACCGGTGTTATGTGGTCTCGGTGGCCGCCCCCAGTCACCAGTCTAGCTGCCGCATTCTGGATTAGTTGTAGTTTCCGAGTCACCTTCAAAGGTAGCCCCACATAGAGCGCATTGCAGTAGTCCAAGCGGGAGATAACTAGAGCATGCACCACTCTGGCAAGACAGTCCGCGGGCAGGTAGGGTCTCAGCCTGCGTACCAGGTGGAGTTGGTAGACAGCTGCCCTGGATACAGAATTGACCTGCGCCTCCATGGACAGCTGTGTGTCCAAAATGACTCCCAGGCTGCGCACCTGGTCCTTCAGGGGCACAGTTGCCCTATTCAGGACCAGGGAGTCCTCCAAACCAGCCCGCCCCCTGTCCCCCCAAAACAGTACTTCTGTCTTGTCAGGATTCAACTTCAATCCATTAGCTGCCATCCATCCTCCAACCGCCTCCAGGCACTCACACAGGACCTTCACCACCTTCACTGGTTCTGATTTGAAAGAGAGGTAGAGCTGGGTATCATCTGCATATTGATGGACACCCAGTCCAAACCCCCTGATGATCTCTCCCAGTGGCTTCATATAGATGTTAAAAAGCATGGGGGAGAGGATGGAACCCTGAAGCACCCCACAAGTGAGGGCCCAGGGGTCTGAACACTCATCCCCCACCACCACTTTCTGAACACGGCCCAGGAGGAAGGAGCGAAACCACTGTATAACAGTGCCCCCAGCTCCCTGCCCCTCTAGGCGGTCCAGAAGGATGTTATGGTCAATTGTATCAAAGGCCACTGAGAGATCCAGCAGAACTAGGAAACAACTCTCATAATGTGATAATATGGGAGTCCTGGTTTAACAAAGTAAATCTTGGGACACAAAACAAGTATTTGATTTTTTTGAAAGTTAAATTTATATCCAGCGGAACATGGTGGAAGAAAGAAAATTTTCTACACATCATTAATAATGATGATGTTGTTAATAATTGCATATTACTCATTGCCTAGTCCTTTATATCCTCAAAACTACTGCTTTTTATGAGAATCAACTTGATATTCACAGCTGAATATCATGTACTAACATCAACTTCAATATCTACTTTCTATTTCCTGGGGGAAAGTACTGTTTGCTTTTCTTAGCCTAAGCCTACTGAAAAAATCTTGTTCAATATAAATATGAATGCAAAATGTTTTTATTTTTCCTGCTACCTACTGTGATTGGAATAAAAATCCCAAGGAAGTTGAATATATTAATATAAATATCAGCTAATGTTTCATCTGTGTACAGCTGCACAGTATATTACTTAAGTAATAAATATGTATTATTTTCCCCTTGTAGCAGCTAGATTGCATTTTTAGTCCTTTTCTTAGATTTACTGTAGCTTTATACTACTCTGTTTTATTGCTTTGGTTACATCCCACATATATTGCTATGCTGCATTTTCCACAACACTTTTTGCAAATACTTCCAAACAAGGGTTACCAGACGTCCCCAGTTCCCGGATTTGCAAATCTGTCCCTGCACAAATTCCTTCCTCGGAATGTCCCCAGATTTGCAAATCTGTCCCCAGGAAACGTGGCAGTGGCAGCAGCCCGGAGCCAGCCTGGTAGCGCAGTTGGCTCTGGCTGGCTTCAGGAGCTGCTCCTGAAGTCAGCTGGAGTCAACTGCACTACCAGGCTGGCCCCTCCTGGGCAATGGCCGCCCGCCCGTGACTCCCGAGCCTCCCTTGATCTGTCAAAACAAAGGGGGAAGGAGATTGGGGAAGGCTTGGGAATCACGGGAGGGCGGCATGCTGTTGCCCAGTTTTTAAAAAAACTGCACATTTATGTTTCACAGGGTGTGAAAGAAGGGCTTTGTAGTTTTATACAATATGCATGTGTGCTTGGGCCTAGGGTCTTTTGCCTCACCATCCCCACTACTACTCAGCTTCAGGAAAAAAAAAGTGTCCCAGGATTCATTGAAAAAAATCTGGTAACCATATTCCAAACACAAGAAACATCGTAAAACGTCATCTTCATGCACTTAGAGAGAACCAGGGATTGTTAACGCATTGCTAACGGGCCATATACTCCCCCAAGGCTTTGGCAGCCTGCCAAGGCTTTTTGTTGGTGGGGCAGAGTTTTCTCAAGTTTTTGCACTGACTGTTATGTTCCGCATTCCACCACTATGATGCTGATGTGTTCCTTTTTGGGGGGAGGTGTCGCATGTTGCCCTAAAGTCCACTAAAAGTTGATGCAAGAAGTGGCACCACCATGACTTTTCTGCTTTTCAATCTTTAGGCATGAGCACATTCACAAAAAATTCTGTTCAAAAGAAGAGTGCATATCCCATTAGCAGTGGCTCCATTTCCAGTGCTTCATACTTCTGAGTCCACAAGACAATGACTGGAAGAAATTGTATCTCTTGCGGGACGTCAGACAACTGAATATGAGAGATGAAAATACTGTAGCTACAAAAAGAGAGAGAAAGAGGTTGGAGGGAAGGATGCTGGGAACTGGGGGGAAGAAAGGAGGGGCTGTAATTCTATTGTAATTCTGTGAAAACCCTAATAAGCCATAGATAAAAAGAAAGGAAGAAGGGAAATGTGATGACGTAGCTTAAATCAAAACAGGGAGAGAACATCAACGTAAAAATCACTTGAAATAATTTATTGGTAATAATCCTGTAGAAAATCTAGGGGTAGCAAGTCCAGACTGTGGCCTAAGTCCTACAGAAATGTAGGCTTGCTTAGGGCCATTGAAACCAATAGGTTTAAGGCTGTCTAGCTCATGTTGAACTTAGGTCTGTGCTTTTAAAAAATCACATAGAACAGAAAATTTCATGAAGTCTAACATCTCCTAATTACAGTAACAGGAAAAGCCACATCTGGTGGAATTTTTCTTTTATGCAACTCATTTTTACCAAGCCAACTCTTCTATGCAAGCCTATCCAGACATGTGCTTTATTTTTCTTTAGCTGCTGTTTATTTTTATCCTCTTTTGAATATTTTTACATACCTGTTTTTATAGATAATTTTAATGCTCTTATGTTTTTTAAAAAACCGATCAGAGGTTTTCTTGCAATCATGCAGCACATGAATGCTGCCAATACAACTTGCAGTAGACAAGCCGATCTCTTATTTCATAATTCTAATTCTAATTTCAGAACTGGAAAGGAGCCATCCATCGTGAGAATGATATAATGCTTGCATTAATTAAAAATTTAAGCACTGTCTAATTATAGTTCTTTGAAATACTGTATGGAGGATTAATGGACACAATTATGAAAACATCACTTGCAACTTCACAGTCGCCCTGGCATTAGGAGAAATACATAGTTGTGCAGTCCACGTGTATATGATGGGCAGGGCCTAGTCTACGGTTGGAACCCAAAAGCTCTAGGGTAGGGAGTGTCAACTGGGTAGAGGTGTCCCTCCATCCAGACCTGATAGCCACCGCCTACAGAGTGAAACCTGTGTGACTCTTCTAGCACAGAGGTTTCCCTTCCGTCCATCAAAACAGGACATTCCAGGGAGGAACAGGTGTTCCCCAGGTCAGGTTGTGATCTTGGGTTGTGGGCAGTGCTGTGCCTAGTCCTAAAACTAAAAGGTAAAAGGTACCCCTGCCCGTACGGGCCAGTCGTGACCGACTCTAGGGTTGCGCGCTCATCTCGCTCAAGAGGCCGGGAGCCGGCGCCGTCCGAAGACACTTCCGGGTCACATGGACACTTCGGGGTCACATGGGGTCCTAAAACTAGCAGATTACAATAACCATTCATAAATCTGTTGTCGTTATTTAGCATTCCAATGCAATGCCACATATTTTAAACTAGTATAATGAGTAAACTAAACTGATCAAGCAGTATAGCAATGACCTAATTATAATTTCAAGGCACAGGAGCTACACTGTTGTTCAAAGCCTTGTTATTATGGTGTGTTTTTTTAACGTTATTATAGTACAGTATATATAGAGAGGGTTTTTTTTTACTGTAAACCATCCTGTGATCTTCAGATGAAGGGCAGCATAGCAAGCAAATAAATAAATAAATAAATAAATTTGGTAGTTTGTCTTTCCAAAATTGGAAAACAGGCACTGATGTGTAAAATTATCATAGTCATACTGGATCAAATTCCAGCATAACAGCATCCCAAGTGGAAATGTGAAAAAAATAGTTCCTTTCAATCCCAGTATTATTTGATGTACAGTAAAAGAACTTAATTCAGCTGACTGTCATTAATGTCCTATCTTAAAAGAGCCAGCTGGGCCTTTTCATAACTTCAAAAAAACTCATTAGCTTCAAAACAGTAAAAGACTGATATAGTGTTCTTTTCACCATATATATTTCCATAACGATAAGATGCAGCTCTCTTGAACAGAACAAATCCTGCCTTGGCTAACAAATCTTATTGTAAACTCTGGCTTGGAAACATTATAGAGAGGTGAATTGTTTTGTATATTTATAACTGGCCCAGTCCATAAGCTCAAGAGGTTTTTAATTGGTGCCACTTGAACTCGGTTACATGTGAGACTTCATACTAAAGATGGACTGCTTTAAAGTGATTGTTTGTTGAAGGAAACTTTATTTGATAAGTTGAGTCAGAGCATATAATAAAGCTCGATCAAAGCAAAATCACAGAGTCTAACTCATTTCCCAAGTTTATAGAGTCACCAAGCAACAAAACTGGAGGAAACATGTTGTTTCCTGTTGTTTCCTCTCGCTCTCCAGGCTTCCGTGAAGGCAACCAGAAGCCTCCGGCTACCGCTGCGCTTCGGAGACTTCAGGCGGCTATCTGTCCAGGCTTAAGTGAAAGCAACCCGAAGCCTCCGGAGCACAGCGGGAGCACTCCCACTGTGTTTCAGAGGCTTCGCGTTACTATCGCTGAAGCCAAGGAGCCTGCATTCGCTCCATAAGACGCACACACATTTCCCCTTAATTTTTGGAGGAGAAAATGTACATCTTATAGAGTGAAAAATACAGTATATTTGTTGTATAAGATTGTCAATAAAGTATTAAAAAAAGAAAAGAGTAGTGAAAATCCATTCGCCTATTCACAGCTCTGTACAATCTTACTCAGAGGTCCAGGACCCTTGTCCTATTAGGTCAAATAGGAAGCCTCTATTTGTGGTTGCTACCAATAAAGATCAGCAACAGCCAGCATTCATACATCGCTCAGGGCACCTGATCAAGAATCATCTCATCTCAGAAGTCTGGAGAATATCAGAAAGAATAGGAGAGACTCTTACTGTTTTTATTTTCTCCAAAGTGCAATGCAAATCAAAACTTGAGCAGGGATGGGTAAGGAATGTGAGCTATGGAGTATTCTTTTCACCAAATAGTCTGGGGCACTTGCCCCTGGTTGAATATACCGTATTTTTCGCTCTATAAGACGCACCAGACCACAAGACGCACCTAGTTTTTGGAGGAGGAAAACAAGAAAAAAAATATTCTGAATCTCAGAAGCCAGAACAGCAAGAGGGATCGCTGCGCAGTGAAAGCAGCAATCCTTCTTACTGTTCTGGCTTCTGGGATAGCTGCACAGCCTGCATTCGCTCCATAAGACGCACACACATTTTCCCCTACTTTTTAGGAGGGAAAAAGTGAGTCTTATAGAGCAAAAAATACAGTATTTGTTGACCATGCTCTTACTACCCCCAGATCTCCTCCTGCAATGTCAGCTCCTCGCTTGCCATGACTTCTGATTCTGCTCTTCAGCCAGTCCATATGCCCAGACCACATGTGGGTTCCAGAACAGCCCCCATTGGGGAATCATGCTTTAGTCTGTATCATGTTAAAACTGCTTTGCAGCCTAATTAGTAAATGCATTTAAAATTAAATATCATTGTATCTACTACAAAAAGGAATCAGTAAGCTACATTAACTTCCTGTTTTGGTTTTGCTAGAATGCAATATACAGGCTAGTTAGAGCAAAAAGATTCACTTCTGTTACATCTCCAGGGGAGAGGCTAGAATGATAGATGATAACTTCCCACTCCAGCTGCATGGGAAGAGACAGATTATTGGCACCCACCATATTTATCAGTCTAGAGTTTTCTCAAGGAATTGCCCACTGCTTACAATTTAAGCTATTGCTTCTGACAGGAATTTCAAAAAAGGAACAGAATGAAAGACATTCAAATACAGAGATGATTTGATAAAATCTCCTGTTATTCAGAACAGTGCAGTATAGTGTGCGACAAATACAAAGTCAAAGAGCGCTTTTCAGCATGTTACTGCAACCAACAAACATTACTGAATGGGTTGTTTTTCACACATCACACATCAACAAATGCTGATCAATAAGAATGGTTCCTTGAGGGATTTTAAGATGCTGAAAATACAAGCACAATTTCCAATTTTTAAAAATCGCGCAATAGGTCTTTTCTTTAAATCCATCGGATCCTTACTCCTGCATATTTCCTGTAAAACTAAAGACTGTGTAAGTTTAGCGTGCAAAGCACAATTTTCAAGAACATCCTTAAGGAACAAAGACATTTGCATCAACACAATACAGATAAAGACTTGAAATGCCACCCCTAGACCACAGACCGTACTTAATTTACTGCCACAATGCAAGATGTCCTAATTAGAACAAATTGGGAACTAGTATCGTTTCCACTAATTACAATGTTTCTTAGTTTTAGCTGGGTAAAGAAGCAATAGCTCATAGGTTCTGCCATAAATAAGAACAAAGTCCTAGAACACAGATAAGTGCCAAACAGTTTAAAATAAATAACCAGTGCAGTGAAGAGGGGCTGAGCAGGACTGGGCCCATTAGCTAAAGTGGTACCTCAGGTTAAGAACAGTTTCAGGTTAAGAACGGATCTCCAGAACAAATTAAGTTCTTTAGCTAGAAGAGCAAGATAAAAAAATGCTCTAAATGAATAAATAAATTGAAAGTACCTGCCACAGTGACTTCCATTCTAAACTGGCACTTCCAATGTATACATGCTGCCTATCCACAATCCAGAATGATGTCTGCAGATGGCCATCGTTGTAAGCCGTCATGTTTATAAAAATCACTTCAGCACCTAAGGAATACAAGAGCATAACAGTTAAAGTTGTGCATAAGGAAACAAACAAACAAAAGCTTACATAGTCAATCACTTCAGAGTTTCACAATGCCATCTTAAGCATGGAGTTCAGTGCAAGTGGGCTTAGAAAGGCATACTCAGAGACGCAGTCCAGCCCTGTGCATGTTCACCATGTTCAGTGGGCCTTGTTCCATTACAGGAACTTTATAGCCACATTTATTATCACAACTTTCTAGCTACATTTTGCAGTGTAGGGTAAGGTAGGTATCTGGGAATCTTGTCAAAAGCAAAGAATTTTTAATAGTCATCAGCTACAGCTCTTCAGAAGCATGAGCTGAAGTAATAAGAGTCCTTCCGGAAGAACAGTTGGCTAGACAGAGACAGAACTATCTGGTCATTAAGAACCACACACTTTCTTTCCAGTTCTTTTTTGTGCAGTGGTCCATGTCCAGTCAGGAAATTAGTTTTTAATCTCTCTAAATCCATTTTCTTGCATGACTTAGAAGGAGGAGGCAGTTCCTCCTCTTGACAGGCACCACAAATTTCGCTGCTGATCCCTGGCCTGGATGGTACATGTGTATAAAGGACTGGCAACTTAAGACCCGGGGGCTGGATGTGGCCCAATTGCCTTCTCAATCCAGCCGATGGATGGTCCGGGAATCAGTGTGTTTTTACATGAGTAGAATGTGTGCTTTTATTTAAAATGCATCTCTGGGTTATTTGTGGGGCAAAGGAATTTCTTCATTCCCCCCCCCCATATATATATATATATATATATATATATATATATATATATATATATATATATATATATATATATATATAGATAGATATAGATATATAGATATATATATAGATATATATATATAGATATATATATAGATATAGATATAGTCTGGCCTACCGCATGGTCTGAGGGACGGTGGACTGACCCATGGCTGAAAAAGTTTGCTGACCCCTGATAAAGGACATTTCTTATGCAGAACTGGTGAAACTAAACCCCCTCAAAGGCCATCTACTGACATTATTTACAGTGTCAATTGTAAATACATTAACTACAATAGCTACAATAACTAACATGCAAAGATTTCAATGTTTAATTAAGGAAAAGTGGGTTAGATTGAACTACGCTTCCTAGAAACCTTTAAAACAAGGTGATTAACTCAAAGCCTGTAGGCCACATCTTCACCCAAAGGCTTTTTGTAGCCTCTAAGACTATCCCAACTGCATTCTTTTTTAAAAGACAAAACAAAACAAAATTAAGCACTTCTGTCTGTCCCTTACTATAATGCCATATTCATAAATGGCTCCTTGTGGCAACTCAATTAAAAATATAATAATATTAATTAATGAGTGCTCCTTTTGGTCTCCCTGCTGTGATACTGTGATTGTATACCAGCAGAATATTTTTGTGACTCCTCCAAAACCCCCTTCAAAATGTGTCATATATAAAACATTATTTAATTCAACAATGCACAATTCCCTTAGAAATATATTAAGAATTAAGATCTGTTATCTGCCCCATAGGGAGTTGGACTAGTTGACCCTCAGGATCTCTTCCAACACTACAATTCTATGATTCTGTGACCTACTTAATAATAAACTAAATGTGTAAGGCAGACAAAGCATCTCCCTGTTGGAACTAGCCTGCCCAGACTCTCCAACTTTTTTTTCCTCAGAGAAACAGGGAAAAGTAAGACATTGTCCCCATTGGAATCATTGAAACCCCTTGTGGATTGTTCTGCTCGTCCACCTGAAAGCAGTTACTCTCACAAGCCATCCCAGCCATATTAAGATCTTGCCACTCTGCATATTGTAAGATGATTTTCTACACACACAAATGACATGGCCTCCCACCTATAATTCTCTATTCTTAGGAATACTTGAGAATCAAACCGTCAAGAGTTTGAGACACCGTGTTATTCTTGCCTTGCGCTTAGTCAATATGGCTAGAAGAAATATTCGCAGTGCAGTTGAAGATAATTCAGTTGCAGATGCTTTATACTATGAGATCTCAATATGTTTACTTGGAGTAACACATTACGGATTTCATGGAACTTACTTTATAGTATGCAAATTTAGTATCATTGGGTCTTATTAGAGGTAGCAACTAATAAAGAAGTGCAGGGGTTTTTAAAAATATCTTTATAAGAAACAGTACCGTATTGGCCTGAATATAAGCTGCACCCGAATATAAGCCACACCTTTAAAATTGGAAGGGGGGGGGGGAGAAAAAAAGAAAAAATACCCAAATACAAGTTGCTCCATTCCTCACTGCTCCTGGCTGCATACTGGGCAGGCGGGTAGGGGAGCCGCACTGTGTTGCTGGCGGCCTTTCCCCTTCATCGCTCTCTCCCTTCGCAGCCTTGGGGGAGAGGGCAGGGGACTAAGCCTCACTTTAACTTTTCACGGTGGGAATTTGGGGAAAAAGTGAGGCTTATATTCAGGCCAATACGGTATATATATATATAAAGTAGATTAATTGCTGACAGAAGAACCATTTCATATTGGATATTTTCCAGTGGCACAATGGCAAAGTAACTCATCTCCAGGCATTTTAAGCTTTCTTCTTAGCTTTATGCCAAATGTCTGGAGGTGTTCCAGAAGTTCCATTAGTACAAGCCCTCTGCATTCAAATGTGGTTAAGTGTAAAATGGAGGGATGCACAAGTCAATAATACAAGGCTACGTATTTTACTGCACATCTGACTCAAACGTCTAAACTGAAAATGGCCTGTTTTTGTGTTTAAAAAGAGAGATCCTGGCAAGAATGATTTCAGACTCAAGGGAAGTCCAGCAGGACATTCCCAACATGTGTCCTGCAAGGAGTGGAGCAATGGATCCACTGTTGCATCTAAAGCCATGCCAGCTTGCGCCAGCCCCCCAAGGAGGAAAAGCCTAGAAAAGCAGGGAGGGTTGCTATGCCAGCTTCAGGGCTCAAGGACTGAGCCACTGGCTCCCCACAACTCTCTCTTTGATGGTCTACTGCCAGTAGGAGAACTGGTAGTAGCAGCTCTCCACCACTGGAGGGAAATTTACTTGCCATTTTAACACCTGACCATTGAAAGGGTGTGGAGAGGTAGGACTGTTTCCAGTCTCTGCTACATAAGCATGTGAAACCCACAGAATATTTCAATATTTCAATATTTCTGATCCTTTCTTTAAATTTACCTTTTTTAAAAAAAGGAATGTTTTAACTTATTATCTTCCCTTCCAACATATATACTCACCACTTTCAGCTTAACATTTAGTTTCATTTATTTTTCCATACCCTTGGGTCTCATTCTTTATGGTGGTTCCTCACCTTTCGCCAAATTTTATTAAAAATAGCTCAAAAACTGTCTTTTTAAAGATTTTGCCAAAAAAACCTTTTTGTGTCTGTATTTTCACTTTTTGAAATATGGCAGCCTTACCAATACTCTCCCTTAACAATTATTGATGTCTCTTCCTCAAAATATCAACAATTTTGCAAAAGAGGTGAAGGGGTTTCAGCCATAATAATAATAATAATAATAATAATAAATTTTATTTATATCCTGCCCTCCCCAGCCAAAACGGGCTCAGGGCGGCTAACAAAAATAAAACAGTACAAAAGTACAGTGCAAACAACACTCTAAAATCATTCATTATAAAATTGATTCAAATCAAGCCACTGGCAACCATTGTGCCAGAGCTCCACGAAGATTGCCGAGGGAGGGAGTCAGGCTGTGCCCTGGCCAAAGGCCTGTTGGAACAGCTCTGTATTGCAGGCCCTGCGGAAAGATGTCAAGTCCCGCAGGGCCCTAGTCTCTAGTGACAGAGCGTTCCACCAGATCGCAGTCACAGCCAAAAAAGCCCTGGCTCTAGTTGAGGCCAGCCTAACTTCTCTGTGGCCTGGGACCTTCAAGATGTTTTTATTTGAAGACCGTAAGTTTCTCTGTGGGGCATACCAGGAGAGGCGGTCCCGTAGGTACGAGGGTCCTAGGCCGTATAGGGCTTTAAAGGTTAAAACCAGCACCTTAAACCTGATCCTGTACTCCACCGGGAGCCAGTGCAGCTGGTATAGCACCGGGTGAATGTGGTCTCGCAGCGAAGACCCCGTAAGGAGTCTCGCTGCAGCATTCTGCACCCGCTGCATTTGCACAGCCACTATAATAGTGTAGTGATACAATTTGACTTGCATATTGTTTATTTTTCTATTAAATTTTTAAAAATGCCATAATTCATAGCATTTGGAGAATTTATGTGAGTTAACGTTACCTATTTATGTTGCAAAGTTGCACTAAAAATCTACAGTACACTGATCTGTAAAAATGCTTTTAAAAGGTAATATAGCTCTCAATGCAATTTTCCATTGACGATGGATGGCGTCACATTTTTATAACACATTTTTAACATTTTAACTGACTGGTGTAGATTAGTCCTAGGTGGTGGTAGTGAAAAATACTGCTACTTTTCCAAATCTCAGATTACATCATCATACTCAATTATTTTGTCTTTTGTTGGAATGCCACTGAAGCAACTACTGGTAACTCATAACATGTGCATTTAATGTGTGCACATTAAGCTATACAGAATCGGAAAAAACAAATAAAAAGGAGCCGGAAACGGAGTGGGTGTCCAGGAAAAGAAGCCTTGGCAATTCCACCTTCCATTGAACCCAAAGGGTTTTGTCTATACATTACTTTGGCTTTAGGCACTATCCCGGAACATGACCCCAGCATAAGCTGAGCGTTTCCTGTACAGTTATAAGGATGCTCTTGATTGCTTCTGTCAACTTTGCTTAACAGAAAATTATGCTCCAAGGAACTGACTACATTTGTTGCTCATGCATTTCAGACAGCAAAGCTATTAAGCGTGTCAATCAAAACCTTAAATAGAACATCTATGAAAATCTGCCCACATTTTATTGCATATCTGTTTACAGAAAACAAAATCAAAGCTTTGAAAAATGTAACTAAAACTTGGCTCCCATACATACGACTGCCCCATTTCTTAATTTGGTACCAGAAAATCCTGCTTTACACTATCAACCTTCGCAGTAATGGAATAAGTTTTCTCAGCTTAGGAATACAGCTCCCAAAGGGGAAAAGTCCCTTTTATAGTGACTTCTTTAGGAAAACAAACAGTAAGAGACAAGCGTTTAAGTGCATATCCAATTTGGAGAGACTTATGTTCCACTGTGGATCCCTGCGCCCTCTTTGTGAGACATTAAGATTTTGTTTTGGTCCCATGACTACTACTTTCCCTAGAATAAAGACTGCAGAGATGCATAAAAAAGTATTTCAAGGGTTGTAAGCATGAAAACCTGTTTATAAATACTTAATTAATTAATAGCTTTTATTTGCCACTTTTACAGTGCAATCCTACCCATGCTTACTCAGACGTGAGCAATACTGAATTCAATGTACAGTACTGCAGCCTTAGCCTTTGATATTGTTGCTGCCTACTTACACTGTAAACTTAGAGACTCTAATTTTATTTTTGTAAAGTGTCTTCCATATGTTTCACACCAGACGAACGCCAGATTGAAGCAAACACTCACACACAAACTACTGTTTTGAAGCATATGGGGAGTGTGAACTAAGAAGCAGCTCTAATCACAGAAGATTAACAACAAATTGAGCTGTTAAAACAGAATATAATCTAACTTTTCATACAAATACATCATTTGTCTGGAAGCACGGTATCAAATAATGCTAGAAAATATAATTTCTTTCAACGCAATCTAACATTCCTTAGGTAAGCAAAAATGGAACTATCAGCAAAATACGAAAAGAACACCTAGCGATCTAACAAGAATAAAACTATGTGTTCTAACTGACCAGAAAAAAACTGATCCTCTCTTTTACACAACTGCTTGACTTTTGAACAACAGCAGCTCAAGCTGGTGTTAAGGGCACAGGTTCAGGTTAAAAAAAAAAAAAGGAGTTAAAATGTAGTACTACTGCTAGTTGTAGTAGTAGTAGTAGTAGTAGTAGTAGTAGTAGTAGTGTGTTCGTTCTCATTGTCCCTTTGTGGGTTTAGCCTACTGGGTGTTGAGTACCAGACAGTTCCCTCTCCGGTCTAACTCCCCAGCTTTGGAATTCACTTCCCTACCTAGAGACACAAATGGCAGAGACCTTGCGGGTTTTCCACCGCCAAGTAGAAACATTTCATTTTCTCCCAGGCACCACTCTGGATTGCTGCGGCACTGTTCTTATTAGTTGTTTTATTTAATTGTATGTTTAACTGAATTAGAGTGTACAGTGACGCACCATGAGGATCCACTGTTCAGAAATATTCCACTTGACAGTTTGTGGGAAGTGGAGAAATCTGTACTGTGGTGCCTGATATATTTAGTAAGATACTGCACACAAATGGCTGGCTTTCTCAGAGAGCTACCATGCTAATTAAATTTCAGGTGGCCTCCATGCTGCTTGTTGAGCGTTTGAATGAGTCTTAATGTTGCCCTTTATTAACTGAGGCGGTTAGAAACGGAATCTAGTTCACTCCGCAAGATCTATGGGGGAGCTGGGACCAAAGTCTACCCCAATCCATTGGGTCACAATGAATTCAGAAGTGTCAACATTCATATATGGAAGCTCCATGGGAACATAAGGATGATTTTCTTTTTTTTTTTCTTTTTTCCAAATTTGTTTTTCTTTGCCTCTTTTAAAAAAACCCACCCTTTTATTTTATCTTTATCTAACTTTGCACATTATTTTCTCATTCCAGGGTGACTTACCCTCATTCTCTTGACCATCTCATCACAGGTTCTGGGTTTCACACTTCCCTGCAAAGTGAATGAGAAAATGAGCCTGATTTTGATGCTGCTAGTGAATTACAGAAAAAAATATATTTTAAAATTTCTAAGGTGGGAGTTTTCATTACATTTCACCTCCCACCTCCCAGATAGACCCAATGCATCTAACCCTGGGCTTCAGAATAATTTTATGTTAAAAGCTGTGAAACTGAGTCTACCTCTTTCTAGCTTTTGGCTCTCAGTGGAACTTTGGCAAGAATAAGGTTACATTCCCATAGAGCGTCTAATGTATTGAATGTTGACACTATAATGGTTTAAAGCCTCACTGACCTGAATGCTTATTGCAGAGCATGTAAAATCACTACACATTGCAGAAGGACGTTTTCAATACATGCAGACTTTGACATAATCATCATGAGATAGAAGAAGTGAAGCACTCCAAAATCCGCAGTTGGGCAACACAGTTATTAGGACAAACCACATTGTCTCATAAAAATGAGTAATTTTTACAAGTTCTCCAGAGCTGTGCATTAGGCTAGATAACATAAATCAAGGGTTAGAGGGATGACGGAGTGGGAGTACAAAAGTTAGGTTGGATGTTGAAATCTGGAGGTCTGTATACTCAGTCTGTAGATGGAGATTGCAAACTGAATTAGTCATTGAGAAGACGGCTTGCAGGTGTCAGAATTCTGGGATGAAGAATCAATGACTCATATTCATTAAACAAACAAACAAACAAACATAAACCCCAATTGTTATCCAAATAAAAAAAGCTAAAAAGGCTACTAAAATAGAGCCATGCATTCCAAGCACTTAACTGATTACAAGTAAGGGAAAGACCTGGGGAGGTGTATGGGGTATATGACCTTTCAACTTTCCCAAAACCTATTATTTCCAGGATTAGATTACAATTTCTACCATCCCTGACCTTGGGCCTATCTGGAGGATTCTGTGCTGGTTACCCCTATGATTCTGTGATTCTATATGCTTACAAAGAACCACCAGTCACCTTGATCATTAGTCTTTTGTGGGAGAAGTGAAAAGAGACAAGTATTGGATTAAAAAAAACAAAACACATTGCAATAGCACTGTAGCAAAAGTATTTTCCCACAGTCAACATAACCATGCAACCCTCCTGACTTAACAGAATTATCAAAATTATTGGAATTGGTCTCCCCTTCCTTAAACTTTTGCTCATGTCATATTAGTGATCAGCCAGTGGTTAATTCATGTCTCAGAAATTATGCAAGCAACAGTTTTAGTCTCTAGTGCATAACTCTAGGACATGGTTAATGCACACAGAAAGCAGCAATGGGCCACTTTAAAATCAAATGCATGTTCTAGCTGATGTGGTTCTTTCATTCGGCACATAGGCATTGAAAAATATAATGGCTGTGCTATAAGAAATTTATTTTTCTGTAAATTTGGTGAAAATCTGATTTTGCTGCCACACAGAGGCACATGAGTACGTAAAAAGAGCCCGGCTGGATCAGACCAAAAGCCTTTCTAGTCCTGCATCCTGTTTCCCACGGCGGCACACCAGGATTCTTATGTGAAACCCACAAGCAGGACATGAAGGCAATAGCTTTCTCTTGCATGTTGTTCCTAAGCAACTGGAATCCAGAGACATGCTACGTCTGATTTTGAAACATAAAAAGGCCCAGATGTTGTAGTCTCTCACCAGGAAGTTAGTTTCTCCACTCTCCTGAAGAAGGAGAGAGTTGAGGTGGTGGGGAGATTGGCATGATATAAACACCACCAGGAGCACTGGATTGGCTCTGCTGTTGCACTAGCACTGTGCCAACCTCCTCATTGACACTTGCCCTCTCCCTACCAGTGACCCGTCTGCCAAGAAGCTAATGGCTTTACCCCATGCAGCAAGCCACTTCTGATGTAAGAAGGCAACAATGTCTGGTGCTATCTTGATATCAAGGAAACAGCTTAAAATTATCACCTGGGAAGTTTGGAATCATGTGATACTGACACCAGCATAGTACTAGCGGTCTTACATTGTATTTGCCTTATCATATAATGAGCAGGACACAGACTTGCTTTATCTCTTAAGGATAACAGAAAATAAATATCTGTTGCGCTCCTATTCAGTAACCAATCTGTCTTGAAAAAAATGAGCCTGAAAGTCTCAATAGTGCTGTTATAGCAACATTTCTACTAAATGAAACAATTAAAACCAATTAAAATTCTTAACTGTCAGTTACAAGCCAACTAAAAATGTCAGTTAACTTGGCTCCATATGGCTCACACATTTGACTTTGGCTTGGATCCTAAGAGAAGTTAACTTAAGTAACTTTGAAGCATGCAGTATTGGTACATTAATATTTATCCAATATAGTGCTGCCCTAACACACAAACCATAAAAGCTAATGGATGTATACTATACCCACATAAGGTATATTATAAGTGGCACAATGAAGATAAACAATTTGGCTGTAGGAATAATTCCAAGAAACCCATATTCACCAGCAGTCATGTGATTATAATAGATTTCTAGAAAATGTAAGAATAGCTCCGCTGAATCAGGGCAGTGGCCCAGGTAATCCAGCATTCTATTCTTACAGTGGCCAACCAGATATCTATGTGAAGCTGGCAAGATGGAGCTGAGTGCAACAGCTCTCTCCCCCATGAGGTTTCCAGCAACTGCTTGCCAGAAGTATTATTATTAAAAATGAGGACACAAAATACATGATATAAACAAAAACAAATAACCCTCCTCACACAAATGCAATTAAAAGACCAGCATAGGCTGTTAATCAGCCCAAGTCCTGATGTTTTTGCCTAACACCTAAAGTTATGTAATGAAGGTGCCAGGTGAGCCTCCCTGAGGAGAAAATTCCACAAATGGGGAGCCACCACAGGAAAGGCTTGTTCTTGTGCTGCCATGCTCTGGAGCTTTCATGGAGGAGGCACACAAAGAAAGGCCTCAGATGATGATCATAGGATCTGAGTTGGTTCGTATGAGGAAAGGTGGTCCTTGAGGTCCTGAGCCGTTTAAGGCTTTATAGGTCAAAACCAGCACTTTGAATTGAGCCTGGAAACTAATTGGCATCCAGTGCAATCAGGCCAGGAACTGTGTAATATGCTCAAACTGTCTTGCCCTGGTGAGCAATATGGCCACCGAATTCTGCTGAAATTTCCAAACCACCTTAAGAGGCAGCCCTACATATAATGTGTTGCAGTAATCTAACCTACCCTTACAGAAGCCATGCTAGTTCAGCAGCAGCAAGACTTGCTCTTCTATATGCTTGGTTATCTTATCTTTAACAATACCTCTCACCAGTTTTCCAGGGGAAAAGTCATAGAATTGTAAGTCATAGAATTGTAGAGTTGGAAGGCAATGTAGGAATTTCAAACTTAAGCTAACTAACATAATTTCCAGGAATCCCCATCTCCCATTTCCCTTTTTTAAAATTGGGGTTACAGTGGCCACTTTCCAGTTATTGGGTATTGAGGCTGATCTTATGAAGAAGTTGCTTTTCTAAAATATAGAGAACTCTTGGTTGGATGCCATATGGATCAAGCAATTTTTCATTTCCCCCCTTTTGTTTATTAGGCCTAGAACTTCAACTCTCATCATCACTATTTTTCTCAGTTCCTCAGACTCCCTTTCTACAGAAGTTAGTTCAGACACAGTGGTTTGCCTTATATATTCTGCTGTGGAGACAAATACAAATAATTCATCCGCCTTCTTTGCAATCTCATTATCCTTCTTTATCACACATTTGATTCCCTTGTCATTCAGGGGTCCAGCTGCCTCGCTTGCTACTAATGTAATTACATATTTTTGTTAGTAGTGGTCTTTATGTATTTTAGCAATATAATATGCTTCTCAAATTCTTTTTTGGCACCCCTTATAGCTTTGTGTTCCTTTTTTGTTTTCATCATTTGGAGAAGACTTTCATTTTTTAAAGGAAGCCTTCTCGCCTCTTCTTCTTTCTTTGACTCCGCTAGTTAACCATGCTGACATCCCCTTGGTACTTTCCCTAATCTGCAATATACAATACAGTGGTACCTGGGGTTACATACGCTTCAGGTTGCAGACTCCACTAACCCAGAAATAGTACCTCGGGTTAAGAACTTTGCTTCAGGATGAGAACAGAAATCGTGCAGCAGCGGTGCAGCGGCAGCGGGAGGCCCCATTAGCTAAAGTGGTGCTTCGGGTAAAGAACAGTTTCAGGTTAAGAACAGACCTCCAGAATGAATTAAGTTCTTAACCCGAGGTACCACTGTATTAAAAGCTCAACTGGAGTGCATTTTAAACAACTGCCAAACATTTTTGAGTGATTTGATCTGCTTGACTTGCCCTTCAACTTCATTTTTACCAATTCCCTCATTTTGGGGAAATTTCTTCTTTAGAATTCAAATGTTAATGGATTTGATTTTTTAAGGCAATTGACCATTTAGATTTATATTAAATTTAATAGCACTATAGTCACTGCTCCTAGCTGGCTCAAAAACACTTATATCTCACACCAGGTCACAAGTGCTTAAGTCCAGGGTCTTTGTTCCTCTGGTCAATTCCATGACCAACATTTAGGGTATCTAGAAAATTTCCCTCTTTGTCATGACTGGAACACATACGTAGCCAGTCTATGTGAGGGTAGTTGAAGTCATCCATCACTGTATTTTCACTATTGGATGTTTCAGTGATTTCATTCTTCATTTCAGGATCTCCCTGAGCATTTGGATCATAGGGACAATAGTATGTCCCCACTAGTAAATTACTCTTGGGGACTGGTATCACCACTTACAATGCTCACTGTGAAAGTCTTGCCAATCCTAAGCATTGTGTTC
This sequence comes from Podarcis melisellensis, assembly GCF_964234715.1. Taxonomy (NCBI): domain Eukaryota; kingdom Metazoa; phylum Chordata; class Lepidosauria; order Squamata; family Lacertidae; genus Podarcis; species Podarcis melisellensis. The sequence continues at coordinate 43,738,187 of NC_138530.1, read as the reverse complement.
AAAACTTTTAATCTAAGAGCACTGCTTCCATAGTGAATATCAGTGTTTTTTTTTAAAAAAAATCCAGCTACTTTAAACATTTTGAAGTTCAGTTTATCTAAGTGGGTAATAGTTATGCATGTGTTTAACTTTCCCACAAAAATTAGTTAAACTTAAAAAGGCTTCATTTTTTAGGGTGCAATCCAGTTGATGATTTTACGCATTTAACTTGGGCCTATATCAACATCCCACATATTAAGAACAAGCAAAGGCAACTCATATATTAATGTGAATATATAGCAACATAAAAACCGTGATCTTACCCTTGTTTTTCAGGTCATTTAATAATTTGGATTCCTTGTGAAGAATATCACTCACTAGTTTGATCTCTACATTTTGAGACAACAGGTCTTGCAATTTCTCAAACAGATGCTGCCCCTTTTAGGAAAAACAACAAAGGAAACATGCTTGGGAATGATTATTAGACACACAAAAATATACAAATTCAATTAATATACATTCAGGTGTCTATTTTGATATAATGTTTTATGCTTCAGTGGAACCTGAATCTGTCTTCTGAAAGAAGCATTTAAAATTACTAAATCATGACGTACATAAGATGCATCATAACATTCTGTGTCTACAATAAGAGCACTTTGCAAGGTATGCAACTTCTTAATGCCATGCAGTTAAAATAATTTGAAATCCCTGCTCAGCCATGAAGGTCTCCAAGAAACCCTAAGAAAGCAACTATCTCACAGTCTAGCTTATTTCACAGAGTTGTTATAAGAGCAAAACAAGATAAGGGGATACTGCAATCTTCTCTGAACTCTCGGAATAGGGTGATGGTGAAATCTAAATAAATAATTTCTCTCGTATATTTTGTCACTTTGCAGTCTCAACTCCAGGGAGATGCTAAGAGCCTCACGTAGGTGGAATTTCACTCTGGATTTATTTATTTTGCTTCAAAAATTTCCATTGATGCAATAAGAGCATGGCAATGATTTAAGCTGAGGTGCTATCTTACACAGCAATGTGTTCTAAGGACAAAAATAGATGCAACTGTGGGAGACCAGTTCACTGTTCACATATTTTAAAGAACTGGAACTTCAGAGGAAAACAGAGCATGAGAGGTTCCAGCTCTGCTCAGGGTCTGAGCCATTTCCATTATAGCCCCTGCCCACCCTGGCAACCCCTTGCTTTACATATGAATGGGATAAACACATAAACAAATGTGATATTGCCATGTCATCGTATATAATTCGGCCCTAGGATGCCCAACTGCTGGTGGTTTTTTTCCTTTTGATATTTCTGAGAATCAAGCTCTTATATGCTGGCCGTGGCTATGAAGCTTTAGTCACTGCTCTCTGCATGTTTTAAAAAAGTTTTATTAAGAGCCCCTTATACCACTGTGCAAGGACTCCTTTCTCTTGAAGACAATAACAAACTGCTGTGAGTGTCTTACATTTCATGAAAATCTTTTTCCCCCCAGTGTCGACTTATAAAAACTGGGAGGAGGATATAAAGTCAAGGAATCTGAATTTTCCACGTATTATTGAACCTCCTATAAGAATGCTTAACAATGTTCCCGTTGTTACAAGGAGTCACATTTTGTCATGCAACAAATATGGAACATGCAACCCAGTATCAAATGAAAAAGAGTATACCATTGCAAGTTCTATCCTAAATACATAAATACATAATTTTATTTGTATGCCGCCTTTCCGTATTTCAAACCACGCTCAAGACAACTTGCAACATGAAAAAATATGTAACTACAATGCAACAAAAGTAGTAATAAACAATAAGCTGATGCAATTCCAAAAATGGATCTGAAAGATCCTAAATGACTGCTTCTGTTTTAAATGCTATTATTAACCCCCCTTTTTTGTAAAAAAAACTTTATAAGATACACAACCAAGCTGATCAATTTCCACATAAATCACAAGATCTGAAATAAAGAAACAAAAAACCAACAACAAAACAGCAACAACACCCCAGCCCAAGAGCCATCCTTGTCCAGAGGCTTCTTGCATTTGCTGAAACTGGACAGTGCATATAGATCTTTGCATATCAGCAAAGGTTTTCTTCTTCATTTGACTCTAGAGAAGCTCCACTTAGTTCTGCTTTTTGGAATTGGATCTTTATACTCCTTCACAACTTCCACAGTAGCCCTTGCACTAATGGCATCAGCGCCAACAATGTCATCATTATAGCTTTGCATTCTACTGCATTTGTTTCAATGGACAATGTGCTATTGTTTGAATCCAATAGTGGTAAACAAAACTGCGAAAGAATGCTCAGTTAGAGTGACCAAATGACTAACATCTGGACCTGAAAGTTTAGTTGTTATTCCTTAAAAATGCAATCCTTCATCTGATTGCATGTCACTTAAATCGTACTGATCTGCATCTGATGTATTATAGTTGGAAAAAAGAAATGGATCTGAAAGATCCTAAATGACTGCTTCTGTTTTAAATGCTATTATTAATTTTCCCCCTTTTTTTGTAAAATTCAGCAATTAGACATGCAAAAGCTGCAAAGAATTGTCCATAAAGGGGCAGGCTAAATAAGTAAACTTATTGATTCTAAGGCATTCCTGATTCAAACCCTTTGGATCTCAGTTAACATGTTATACAGTTATGATAGATGTTATGTGATAGGAGGGGGTAGAAGGTAGATTTGGATCTGCTGGATCTTCCTGGGTGATTTGCAGGAAATTGGAAAGGGTTTATGACTCCCAACTATCTAACAACAGCTGAAAAACGCACTCTACCCTAGTTTGGTTGCTTAAATATGAATGCGGGGTGTGTTTGATAAAACAGCAGTCGGCACGTGTGAACTTGGTTCAGGTACTGATTGCAAATTTGTGCGCTTAGCAAGTGTTCAGAGGCACGCTGTTTCTTAATTCTTAGTGTTCTTCCACTTGCTGGAACCACTATTTTGCATCTAACTCTGTTTGGTGGATCTCAGGGAGTCTAGTAAACACAAATTAGATTCCATGTCTGCCTGTCAGGGAACTGCCATCTAAAGCGCCGGGGGCGCAAAGGCTCACTGAGGTTGAGAGAGGAGTAGCAGCGGAAGAGGGAACCAGTAGAGGGCGAGCAAGAACTCCAAGGGAAAGTGAGTCGGAGGGATGGCTCAGAGACGCTTCCAGCGAAAACAGTGGGGAGGTCTCAGGACCTCCTATAGGGACACCCACACCTCGACGGAAACTGTCACGCCGAGAGGCCAGACGACGTGTTTCCGTTAAGGAGCTTTTATGTTGGAAACGATTCCGAAAGCAGCCACTTTCGGATTCTACTAGTGATTGACGCAGCCATGCTGGAGGGGCTCCGTCACAGGCAGAGGTTTGAAAACCTGATCAAACTCTGAGGGACTTGCATTTTACGCACAAGCAGCTCATCGTCCCATCACAGCAATCCGAAAGTCACCGAAAGCCAGCTTGTGCAGGGAGAAGCATCATGAGCAACCCAGCCGGAACCGGAGGAGCAGGAGCAGCTGGAGGGGGTCCAAGCCTGGAAGAAAGGTACAGGGCGTTGGAGATCCAGTTGGCGCTGCAAACGGCGAGGCTTGAGGAGAGGAGGGCTCAGGATGCAGAAAAGGGAAAGGAGAAAACCACCCCGCTCGCCAGAAAGGTGCCAGGATTGGTGCAGAAATTCGGGGGGGATCCCAGGAATTATCATGCCTTTAGAACAGAGATGCAATACGCTCTAAACTTGCAGTTTGATGACTTCCCCGACGAGGAATCGCGAGTGGCTTTTGTGATTGGCCATCTCGAATCCGGGGCGAAAGATTGGGTTAGACCCCTGATGGCAGCGAATAATGAGATCCTAAAGGACACGAGGAAGTTTTTTCGTGCCATGGACCTGATGTTTTCCAGCGATATTGAGCAGGGGGTGGTGCGAAGGCAGTTAATGGCTTGCCAGCAAGGAAGCAGATCTGTCCGTGAGTACTGGACTGAATTTACTATGCTGATTCATAAATTGGGGTGGGACCTATCGGCGGAGCCCATCCAAATGCTTTTCGAAGAGGGGCTTTCTTCAACCGTCAAAGATGAGCTTTCCCGGGGGCCCAGGGCGGAGTCTATGGATCAGTTAACCAAATCTGCGCTGTCCATAGGAGCGCGCCAGGAGGCGAGGGCTTTGGAAAAGCGGGAAGGGAAAGGAGACCGTTGGAGGGAGTTCCGCATTCCAGACATTCCAGAGCCACCTTTCCCGCCGGCAGAGCCGATGGAAGTTGGAACAGCGCGGGCGCGCGCAGTTTCAAATCCCAGTGAAGGGCGGAAGAAGGAGGGAAAGAGCGCCAAGAGATGTTATCTCTGCCAACAGCCAGGGCACTTTGCCAGAGTCTGCCCACAAAGAAAGGAATGGCAAGGGATGGCAGGAGCTGTTGGGGGAAAGGAAGAGGAAGGCAAGGAGCAAGTAAAAGCCAACGCCTGGCTGCCACCGTCGGGGCACAGCAGCCAGGCCAAAGAGCAGTGAAAGTGCCCACGCCGGAACCTCCCAGACCCGCTTTAGTGATAGAGGTGTTACTAGAACTGCCAAACGGACACCCACTAAAGATCAAGGCGCTTTTGGATTCAGGCAGCTCCTGTAATTTCATGAGTAAGGAGTTTGCAGCTGAGCATCAGATACAGACCGTCCCTTTAAGTAACCCCTTGCAGGTGACTACGATTGACGGCAGAGAGCTGTTGGGGGGAGAAGTTAGCCAACAGACTGTCCCGATGATAATGAGGGTGGCAAGGCACACCGAACAGATAGCGTTTAATGTGGCCATCCTGGGAGGAGCGCCCATCATTTTGGGGATGAGCTGGCTGGCGCTACACGATCCGCTAGTGGGCTGGCATCAGAGGGTGGTCTCCTTTGGGTCAGCGCATTGCCTAGAACACTGCAAGGAGGGGAAGGTTTCGGGAGGAGACAGAGTCACCCTAGCCGGGATGGAAGTAATGGACAAAGGGAAGGTGCCCCCGCAATACGCAGATCTGAGCAACGTATTCAGCGAAAGGGAAGCAGACAAACTGCCACCGCATAGACCCTTTGACTGTCAAATCAACCTACTCCCTGGGGCCCAACTCCCAGTAGGCAAGCTGTACGCCATGTCAGACAGGGAGATGCAGGAGCTGAGGGAGTTCATTGACAAAAACCTGAAGCGAGGTTTCATCAGAGAGTCCCGAGCGGTGGGGGGCAGCCCAGTGTTTTTTGTGGACAAAAAGAACACAGACAAACCGAGACTGGTGTGTGACTTTAGGGCCCTCAATGCAGTGTCGGAACCCCTGGCTTTCCCTATGCCCCGAATTGATGACATTTTGACCAGAGTAAGGAAGGGAAAGATGTTTACAAAGCTGGACCTGCGGGGGGCGTACAATCTGATACGCATAAGGAAGGGAGATGAATGGAAGACCACCATGTTTACCCCTTTGGGAGCCTTTGAATACCTCGTTATGCCCTTCGGTCTACAAGGGGGCTCCGCGTGTTTTCAAGCTTTTATAAACCACGTTCTGGGACCTTTGCTCTACAAGAATTGTGTGGCCTTTTTAGACGACGTGTTGGTGTATTCGGAAGATGAGGAACAGCATGTGAGGGACGTTCGAGAAGTGTTGGGCAGGCTGCAAGCCAACCAGCTGTGGGTGAAACTGGAGAAGTGCCAGTTTCATACCAAGGAGGTGGAATTCCTGGGGTACCGCTTGTCAGACAAGGGATTGGCCATGGATCCAGGCAAGGTCCAAGCGGTACTGGAATGGAAGACACCGAAGACCAAGAAGGACGTGCAAAGATTCTTGGGGTTTGGGAACTTTTATAGGAAGTTCATCAAGAACTTTGCCCACTTGACGGCGCCCATCACCGACTGCCTCAGCAGCAAGAAGAAATTTGTTTGGACGGTAGAGGCGGATCGAGCCTTTGAAGAACTGAAAAGGGCTTTCGCCTCGGAAGAACAACTTCTGCATGTGGATTTACGAAAACCCATGAGAGTGGAAACCGATGCATCCGACCGGGCGGTAGGGGCGGTCCTTCTTCAACCGGGGAGGAGTGCGTCGGAGTGGAGACCGTGTGCCTTCTTCTCGCGGAAGCTGAATAAATCCGAGAGGAATTACACGGTGTATGACAGGGAACTACTTGCCATTCACGAAGCATTCCGGAGGTGGAGACATTTATTAATTGGGGCACAACACAAGGTGCAAGTGTGCACCGACCACAAGAATTTAGAGTATTGGAGAACAGCTCGAGTGCTCAACCAACGACAAGTGAGATGGGCACAGGAATTCTCCAAATTCAACTTTGAAATTTGTTATGTGCCAGGCCCAGAAAACGTCAGGGCGGACGCGCTCTCACGCAAACCAGAGTATTGGGAAGGGGAGGGGGTGATCGAAGAGAGACATGTCATCCCTGAGGACCGCTGGGTGTGTGGGGCGGCGCTGGTGGGGCAACGAGAACTGGTAGAGGAAACGGAAAATGATGAATATGCCCAGGATAAGCTCAGAGGTCTCAGGGGGGAGGGCGAGAGTCCCGGAGGTTTTGAGGAAAGAAATGGGGCATTGTATTACAAAGGGGCACTGTATATACCCGAAGGTGAATTGAGGGGGAGAGTACTCAAGCAGTTGCATGATAGCCCCACGGCGGGACATTTTGGACAACACAAGACCATGTGGTTGGTTACCAGGGAATTTTGGTGGCCTAAGGTGAGGGAAGATGTAAGGGAGTATGTAAGAGGGTGTGACCAATGTCAGCGAGCCAAAGGGGAAAGAAGGGCGCCGGCAGGGTTATTAGAACCATTACCCACACCAGAACGGCCTTGGGAAGCGATATCAATAGATTTTATGACGGATCTGCCAAAGTCCAAGGGGAAAACAGCCATCATGGTAGTAGTAGACCTGTTAACTAAGATGTGCCACTTTGTAGCATGCTCACATGCAGTCACAGCGGAAGAAACAGCGAAGTTGTTTGTAGAACACATCTTTAGGTTGCACGGGGCTCCCTTGAGGGTGATCTCAGATCGCGGCAAACAATTTACTTCCAGGTTCTGGAGGAAGCTCATGAGCTTGCTGCACGTGGAAGTCAATTTTTCAACTGCCCGGCACCCTGAAACCAACGGGCAGGCGGAAAGAGCAAATGGCATTCTTCAACAATATCTGAGGTGTTATGTCAATGACAGAGAGAACGATTGGGTCGAAAAGTTGGCGTTGGCAGAATTTGCCTACAATAATGCGGAGAATGTGTCCACAGGGATGAGTCCCTTTTTGGCTAATTACGGGTGTCACCCCAGGGCATTTCCAGGGGAAGGAGGGGAGAGATGGAGCGTCCCAGCGGCTGAACATTTTGTAGAAGAGATGGAAGCGATCCATCATCAGCTCCAGCTCAACTTAGAAAGGGCTAAGGCACAATATAAGAAGCAGGCAGACAAGAACAGAAGGGAAGGTGAAACCATAAGGGTGGGGGATCAAGTGTGGTTGTCAACCCAAGGGTTGCCGTTCAAAGGGGGTTGTAAGAAATTGAGGCCCAGAAGATTGGGACCCTTTGAGGCCATTCAGCAGGTCAACCCGGTAGCTTTCAAACTCCGATTACCCAACCACATGAAATTGCACCCAGTGTTCCACAGGTCGTTACTGTCACCATACAGGGGGGGACGTGAAGGGGAGTACGTCAGGGGACCAGCCTTGGAAGAGAGGGAACGCCGCAACCATGTAGCGGAAATCCTCGATTCCAGGTGGAAGGGAAATCAGGTGGAGTATTTGGTGGCGTGGGAAGGGGAACCGGAGTCAGAAAACACCTGGGTAAGTGCAGAGGAAGTCAATGACGAGGTTTTAACAGAAACGTTCCACCAAAGGTTCCCGAGGAAACCTCAGCCGATAGCAAGGTTTAGGAGGGAGTATTTCGGCACCACCGATGAGGAAGAGGAAATGGAAGGGTTCGCGGAGTCGGAGTTGGAAGAGGGAGTGGACTCCGATGACGAAGAGTACCTAGAGAGTAGGAACAGCAACAAGTGGAGGGAAGTGTTCGCGACGTCGGAAGATGAGGGAGGTTCTTTCAGGGGTTTTACCTCCTCACCGCCAGTAGGAGAGGAGACGGGAGGGGGTGAAGGGGGCCCTGGAGGGGAGGTGGATGTCAGGGAACTGCCATCTAAAGCGCCGGGGGCGCAAAGGCTCACTGAGGTTGAGAGAGGAGTAGCAGCGGAAGAGGGAACCAGTAGAGGGCGAGCAAGAACTCCAAGGGAAAGTGAGTCGGAGGGATGGCTCAGAGACGCTTCCAGCGAAAACAGTGGGGAGGTCTCAGGACCTCCTATAGGGACACCCACACCTCGACGGAAACTGTCACGCCGAGAGGCCAGACGACGTGTTTCCGTTAAGGAGCTTTTATGTTGGAAACGATTCCGAAAGCAGCCACTTTCGGATTCTACTAGTGATTGACGCAGCCATGCTGGAGGGGCTCCGTCACAGGCAGAGGTTTGAAAACCTGATCAAACTCTGAGGGACTTGCATTTTACGCACAAGCAGCTCATCGTCCCATCACACTGCCCCTCCCTGGTAGATGATATATGAAAGCATGAATATGTTTACCAGTTGAAAGTGCATGACAGTGTATGCAGGGTTGTTGTTGTTGTACTCTTTCTTTTCATTTCTTTTTTTAAAGAAAACATCATTACAATAAAATATTAAAATATTTCTGTGCTAGAATTAGGGAGTGTCTCTCTAAAATCTGTTTTCCAGGACTCTCTCCATTTCAGCATTAAACTGTTCGTGTGATCTGAAATTAGGAAGAAATGTAACTCACATTTAAAAGTGAATTTACCAAATTTGCAAACTGAAGTGCAGACTTCCTTTGAAACTGGAGTTTCTCTGAATTTTGCAGTGCTGTTCTCCAGTCAAGTAACGTGTACGAAAATGCATATATTAGAGTAAAGTTTGCATAAAATTCATATGTTGGTGAAAATAACATTTAAACATGCATCATATTGGGGGAAATTGCTTACGAAAATATGTATATTTCTTAAATCTGCATACAAAAGAGAAACATTTGCTAAAATGCTGAGGGAGAGAAACTATTCTAGGCAACTGGTTCTTACAAAAAGGAAGGCTCATTTTGAGAACAAGCAAACAAGACGTTCTTAACAAAACCATATCTCAAGAGCTCAGACACAGAAGAGGGTGAACAGTAAAATGCAAACCAAGCACCTGATCAAGGCCATGAACATTTAAATAAAGCATACCTGGCATGCAGATGGATGACTGTGACTGAGGTCCCATTGTGAAGATACTATGTCAACAGACTTTTTAGCCATATTAAGTAAATTCATCCAGCCTTGGAAAAGAGACAAATGGGCCGGTGCACTGTCTGAATAGTTTATGCCTTCAGGAATATTTTCCACAAGAGCAACCCTGAGAAGACACAAAGAAAGGAAGACAGTTTACAAAACTACTCACCTGATTTAAATTATCCCAATTTCACAGGGGTGTAAGTGTTGGTTTCTTATAGTCCCCCCTGCCCCAATCCACCTCTGGTCTTGGAAGTATTTTACTTCCAAGGCATTTTAAAGGTATGTATTGCCGCATGCTCGATACATTTATAAATTTGTAAAAACATTTATATATTTTTCTTTACATCAGTTATTTAATGTGTCAAGAGATTTGGGGACCCACAATAGTAAAAATTTTATTTTGTTCCCACAGCAGATTTAGATGTTAAAAAAAGATCTGACTTAGTAGCATCTATCTGGATCTTGGAAAACCTCTTGAAATAGTTTCCTATAATTTGCTGACACTTTCCAACTACGTGTGGCTAAACATGTCAGAGAGTGTAGAATTTGTTCTAAAAATTGCTCATGATCCTCCCCTCTCTGTCAGGGAGGAGGTGATGCATCCAGCTTACACATTCATTGCTTAACTTTTCATAGCTATTGGTCTTTTCTTTTTCTTACTTGGAATGACAAAGAGAAGGAAACTCGCGTAGTTATTAGGACTCAAACTCTGACTCAAAAATATATCAAGTCCTAGCACCTAATTAAAACAACTTGTATTTCTTAGCACACTTAGTTCCTCAAATGCATAGTCAATTCATATGCCCCCTATTTTTTCCTATTATGATGCCCATATTTCTGTGAAAACCCTGCTGTCTTCTTCACAAGAATATGCACACTCTACCATCCCCTGGTTTTCATATCTTGCACACCAAAATGCTTGGATGAGTCATGTCACTCCAATCTTCCCTTCCTTCAGTCCCAGATGCTCCCTGCCCCCTGCTCTATAGCCCACCAGTAAGAGATCTTAGGTTGATAGGTCCTAGGGATTCAGTGGTAGCTCTTTATGCATAGAATTCCCTCCCCCATGGACCACTGGTGACTTTTAAAAGACCTCTTAAGATGTTTTTATTTCAATCTGATTTTTATTAATTGTTGCCATTTTAAGTGAATTTCAATTTGATCTTATATGCTTTTATGTTTGCTGTGTAACTGCTTTGTACTTTCGCCCTTTGAGGATAATAATCCTGAAAATAAGTTTGTAAACCTTTTAATAAAATAAAATAAGCCACATCAAGTAGCTCCAGATTTGCAGAAACAGAAAAGGAACAGCAAAACACCCTGTTCATCTGGACAGCCACCTTGAAAGTATACTGTCTAGTAGCAGCTTTAATAAAAATGGAATGGATAGTTGTAATTTCACCAGAACAGTTTCTAGAGAAAGCATGCTTGCTCATTTTCTGTTTCTTTATTTTAAATGCTACATTTGAAAAACAAAAGTTAGCTCAAGGCTGGCCATAAATATTTTAAATAAATATTATAACTAGCTCAGAGGGGTGTTACAATGATATATGAAATGTTTTCTGAAAAGAGCTATTAAAATAATAAACTTGAAGTGAACGTAGGAGGGCTCAATAAATAACATACATGAGTACACAATTGGTACACAATTGCAGTGCTATGACGATTGGTTCTCATCTGAGAGACCAGTTCACATTCCAGCTCATCTAAGGACATACGAAATAGAGATTAATATCTTTCTGTAAAAATAAAATAAAATAGAGCATCTTATATGAACACTTTCAAAAATAAACATACTAGAACTATAAATAATGTTGCTGGTAAAATTATACTTCCAGGTTCTTCTGCAATGGTGAACCTGTTAATTTTTCTCTCGCGTCACAATGAGTTGCTGGGTTTTGTATGAAATTTAAAACCAGAGAAGTCTCATGGGAACAGTTCAGTCTCATCAGCCATGTCACAACAACTAACCTTAACAAAAATTGTGGTTTAAAAGAAAAAGAAAAAACGGAAGAAAAGGCTGCTCTGCTCAAAAATATGGCAACAAGTAGAAGGCTTTTAGAAGGATGAAGCTGTTTAATACATAACTTGTTCCGTTTTCCCATTATCTACTTAAACCCTCAGAACATTCTTGTGACGTAAACAGACGAGCATTATCACCCTCACATAATAGATTGGGAAACAGAACAGAAAGGTTGAGCAAGAGGGACAGTATGTGACCTAGAATTTGCACTTCTGTTCCAGGATAAAAATAGAGAGCAAGTTTATCTCTACCAACCTTATTGAAAGAATAATGGAACAATGGAACTAGGAATAACATCCGTAGGAATAACATTTGTCCTCTACAAGAAAACTCAGGACTACTTATAATGTGGCTTTTCCTCCACTCCTGCAGATAACTGCAGATAAAATAGCTCAATTGGTTAAAGCGTGGTGCTGATAACACCAAGGCTACAGGTTTGCTCCCCCTCTGGGTCAGCTGTATATTCCTACATTTCAGGGGGTTGGACTGGATGATCTTCAGGGTTCCTTCCAACTGTATGATTCCATGAAAATGGGGTTTATGCTCAAATATATTCTGGGGTCACACACACACACACACACACACACACAGTATTATAGTTAATTTTGTTAACATGAAATGAGGGTTTAATTATCAATCATGTGTCTTTGTTACATTTTCAGCTGAGTATCTGGATGTCAAACTACATGTGTCTGCACTTCTCCCTCACTTTAGGAAATGTATGCTGCAGACTATTTCTTGACAGCTGGAATTTGCTATGGATTAAGTCAACAAATGTTACACAACATATATAAGTGCTTTGCCATGTTATTAGGTGGTATCTAGGAGTCTTGGTTGACCACAAACTTGACATGAGCCAACAGTGTGATGCGGCAGCTAAAAAAGCCAATGCAATTCTGGGCTGCATCAATAGGAGTATAGCATCTAGATCAAGGGAAGTAATAGTGCCACTGTATTTTGCTCTGGTCAGACCTCACCTGGAGTACTGTGTCCAGTTCTGGGCACCACAGTTCAAGAAGTACACTGACAAATTGGAACGTGTCCAGAGGAGGGCAACCAAAATGGTCAAAGGCCTGGAAACGATGCCTTATGAGGAACGGCTAAGGGAGATGGGCATGTTTAGCCTGGAGAAGAGGAGGTTAAGGGGTGATATGATAGCCATGTTCAAATATATAAAAGGATGTCGCATAGAGGAGGAAGAAAGGTTGTTTTCTGCTGCTCCAGAGAAGCGGACACGGAGCAATGGTTCCAAACTACAAGAAAGAAGATTCCACCTAAACATTAGGAAGAACTTCCTGACAGTAAGAGCTGTTCGACAGTGGAATTTGCTGCCAAGGAGTGTGGTGGAGTCTCCTTCTTTGGAGGTCTTTAAGCAGAGGCTTGACAACCATATGTCAGGATTGCTCTGATGGTGTTTCCTGCTTGGCAGGGGGTTGGACTCGATGGCCCTTGTGGTCTCTTCCAACTCTATGATTCTATGATTCTATGAACACATGAAATATTCCTACCATGTAGATATTCTTACTTGAGTTAAGTTATATAGCTCCCTAGGAAATTACCACTGTTGGGTAGTCACCGCTTGCAGGCATTTGAATGTCATTTCAGTCATGTAAATCAGCAAAAGTTGAACTATATGCAGAAACCTCTTGAAATATGCTCAGGGGAAATGGCAGTTTGGAATATGAAAGCTCCATGACTTAAGCACATTAGCTATTTAATCTGTTGGCATTCTGTTAGGCTTAACTTTACAAATGGCTTTTAAAACAAGCATCACTTTTTTCTGTGCATACTTTCCGTCCTGTTCAAAAAACTGTTTATATGAAGTAGTGATAAATTGTTTTCACTGAACAAGAAGGGGGATATTTATTACAAGAGAAATTAGATGTATGCACCAGTTGACTGTCACAATCAGTATTCATTCTACAGTGAGCTGGAGCATGTCAAATACTAAATGCTTCAGAGGCAAAAGGTTAAATGCTGTTACAAATATCCTGCGCTCATGGCTGTCTTTGTAGGCAAGATATACAAGCCTTGGGGACCTGTGAGAAATCTATTTAATGGACAGTATTAGGGAGGTTTCTGGCACATAATCAGTCCTCTTTTTTCTTCCATCTGCAGGATTGTAAACAGCAACCCAAAATGCTCAGAATAATCATTACTAAGCACAACGGGTTGGATCCAGACAGACTGAAATCCCACTTACTTGTGATTAAGCCCCTTTGAATTCACCAGGACTTACTGCTGAGTAGACATGGTTAGGATTGTAAGTAGATGCAGTGAAATCACTTAAGTTCCATTGATTTCAGAGAGTCTATTCTAAGCACGACTAAATCTGAATCCAATGAATATTCTGAGCAATGATTCCAACCTAGTATATTGAATGGCAAAGGTTCTTTCTTTCATGGTGTGCATTTTTATACAAAGAATATAGCAACACACATCTAATGAACTTTAATATATAAAAGGTAAATGACCCCTAAGTCCAGTCCAAGGCGACTGGGGTGCAGCACTCATCTTGCTTCAGGCCGAGGGAGCCGGCGTTTGTCCACAGACAGCTTTCTAGGTCATGTGGCCAGCATGGCTAAACAGCTTCTGGCACAACGGAGCACCACGATGGAAGCCAGAGCGCACAGAAACACCGTTTACCTTCCAATGGCAGTGGTACCTATTTATCTACTTGCACTGGCGTGCTGTTGAACTGCTAGGCTGGCAGAAGCTGGAACAGACCAACAGGAGCTCACCCCGTTGTGCAGATTCAAACTGCTGACCTTCCAATCAGCAAGCCCAAGAGGTGCAGTAGTTTAAACCACAACGCCACCTGCTCCCTTATACCTTAATATATTAACCCTACAACTGCCATAGATACCTATGGTAGGTCTCAGGACATAACAGCCTTAATGGTTATAATATTTTCAAACGTAGGTGCTTTATGTGGGGTCAGGCAAAGTTAAGGACATCAGGACTCTGGACAGTTCCCAGTGGACCATGTTGGTCAACCTGTGAAAGATTTGTCTGCTAAGAGCTAGAACCATTTGAAGCCTTATGTAGGTTGGCGAGTCCTGTAATGTGGCTGCCTCACTTACCTGAGGAGCTGACTCTGGTGACTTAAATGCCATTTGTTTAATTCTGCAGCTGCAGAGGAGTCAACTTGTGGGGCCATGGGGGCCAGACCATCACAAAGTTGATGAACATTCCCCTCCAAATGGTGTGTATGCACTGTGTCATGTGATTGATTATGCAGGGTGGGGCTTACCTGTGCCCCCCCCCCAATATTTTATTCAAGTTGGCACCTCTGTGCAGGTGTCAACTTTATGCTATCAAAGAGATAAGGATGTTGCTGAGGGATTGTCCTGTGAGTCTGAGGAAGGCAGGAGAGCTGTCTCCTCAATTCTGGAAAGTCTAAGAGAAGCTGCTCTGCCCGCCCCCGAGTGGTGTAGCTGGTAGTTCTTGCTCATCTGTGCCTTCCTCAGGATACTGCAAGGGGCTAGGTTCTGGGATCATGATGCCACAACCCCCCCCCTCAAGTTGGTGCAGAAGAATCTGGCAGACATGTTTTGGAGAAGTTAACACTCACTTCCTCAATCCCAACCCAATTAGGCCATCATTCTGTGGCTTAAGTGCAAATGGACCTCTTGGTCTTAGGCAGATATCTTTCCCAACCATGCTACTAAGACACTTTCTGTTGGCGAGAACAAGGACAAAATTGCGACATTATACATGCACACAAATGCTCTGTTGCTGAGCTATGTGGTTAACCTGCAAGAATTTTCTCAAGAAAATCACAGTCAACATTACTGTAGAAGCAAGGAACCTCAGGGATTAATTTATCTGTCATCCAACTTAACAATGCCTTTGGAATAGGGAATCAAGTTATCAAGTCTGTTTGTATGGATATTTCATCTGTAAGTGTTAGCAAAATACCAGCATTGAGTTTAAGCTAAGTGCAATTTGTCCTTCACATTTACCATAATATAAATGGGCACAGATGCTATTTTTTAAGTTGAACATTCAAACTTTGAAGTGATAGCATATTTAAAGCAGCATTTGTTTTTATACCTGCATGCAATTATACATGGTCATGAGTCCTCAGGGTGCATTTAAATATACCATTAATGCTGACATATTACACCATAATGGACGCTTTCATGTCACTTTTGTTTCAGTCCCATGCTTTTACTGATTTAAGACTTTAAAGTCGGGAAAGGAGCAGGGAAGCAATAGCTTGGGAGGGAGAGGTGTGGGCATACGTTTAAGAGCAATATTAGGGAATACAAGTGAGAGAAGAGGGAACAGCAGTGCTTATTTTCTTTCAGTTCAGCCTCAATGGAAAAGAACACTATGGAAAGTTCCCATGGAATTGGGAAGCCCTTGTACATTTGGAGGATGTACACTGGTACCCTTGTGAAAAATGAAAATAGAATTTTAAATATTTTAAGGTTTGACAAGGGGCACATGTATTAAATGTACGTGTGAGGGGGTGGAGTGGTGGGTGATCCACTTGCACTAGCCAGAGCAGAAGGCTGGAGAGATGTGTTTATTTCTCTTTGGCCTGGTAAGTCTTGATTTTATTTTATTTTTAAACCTGCTTTGAAACCAATGGGTATAAATTACCCATGCCAGCTCTAGGTTTGCCTAGGTAATAGGCCTGGTGTTGGGGCCTCTTGGGGGAATGGGTGGTGGGGCTTCGGATCTAATGGATGCATGTCCTCCTTTGCTCCGCCTCTATAATACTTAACCCAAGCTGCAGTTAGCAGAAAAAACACAGGCACTACTAGATCTACACCTGTAGAGTTTTCTGTGGGCATAGCAGGTTATGGCAGATAAGTTCCTTCAGGGCTCATCTGCATCATCCCAACCCTCTCCAGCCAGGAGATCTGGCAGCTAGCATTATTATTATAGGATGTGTACACAGAAGGTCTTTTTCACCCCCTGGCACCTGCAGAGCTGAAGAGGGAAATCCCTGCCTGAAACCCTGGAGAGACGTTTTCTGTTAGGGAAGGCAATGTTGAGTTAAATGGACCCAATGAACTGATTTGGTATAGCTTCTTATGCTCACCCACCCCCAAAATATAATAACTGTAAAGCAACCAAAGAAATAACATATGAGGATTATTGCTCTCTCCTGGACTGTTTGGCATTTCGAAACTGTACGTTCCAGCTGTATGTGTGAAGCTTCATGTTCACCAGGGAATTATCACTTTACTGTTGTCTGCACAAAATTGTTTTAATAAACATTATTATTTCCCTGCACAAAGAGTGTAAAGATGGGCAATGGATTATTGCTGAAGGTTTCCAGGGAGAAAAGTGAAGACATGTTCATGAGTAAAACTCTGAGCCAGGACTTCCGGGTTGACGCGATCGGCTAATGGCGGATTCCCTCCGAGCTCCGGAGGGAATCGGCTCTGCTGAGGACGGGTCTCACCGTGCCGGCGACGCGGGGACCCTCAGAAACCACAGGCGCGGAAGCCTGTGGACTTGGTGACTCGGTGGGCACCTTAAGCGCCCTCCTTGACAGTCGAAGAGCCTTTTTAAAGGCTGCGGAGAAGGTACGAGGAGTGGCGTGGTGCTGAGAGTAGACCGCTACCTCAGCGGAGCGAAGCCGCATGCCATTGCCGGAGAGCGTCAACTTTTTTCCCGACAATTGGACTGGAAACAAATGCCCCGTAAGTAGAACGAAATTCGGATTTTAGAAGAAATTAATATCCT
Organism: Podarcis melisellensis; assembly: GCF_964234715.1. Classification (NCBI taxonomy): domain Eukaryota; kingdom Metazoa; phylum Chordata; class Lepidosauria; order Squamata; family Lacertidae; genus Podarcis; species Podarcis melisellensis. The sequence goes on along the minus strand of NC_138530.1, from coordinate 43,721,227 downwards.
TAATCTGGAACGAACGGGGGGGCTGTGCTAAAGGGAAGTCCGCACCCCCCCTTTTATGTAGACAATTGGAAGTAAGGAACGAAAACCTAAGATCGGACTAAAAAATCTTTTTGTGCCTTTTTGGACTGACAAGAGATTCCATTAATTTGTGAGAATAAGTTTTTATCTTTTTATTTCAAAGCTGTGCTGGAGGGAAGAGGTGTTTTTTGAAAGTTTTTATGAACCCCCCCCCCCCTCCGGGACCCTGGAGTGTCCTGTATCAACTTTGCACGAAAGAACGGGAGTTTGACAGCTGTCAACTGAGCTGTCAAACGGCTGGATCAAGATAAGAACTGTATCTTTATATCTCCCTGACACAGAGGTGTTACATTTAACTAGAAGGGACTGGAAATAAAGTAACAACAAGTAACAATAAAGTAAAGGACTGTTGGTGGGGAACTTTGAAAAATGGAAATCCCCCTAGGGGAAACCAGTGATATTACAATGGTTGCAGAAGGAAAACTACTAGCAGAAATAGAAAGAACTCTTTTTCTCGTGGGAACTTTACAAGAGCAAGAGATGGTAATGGAAAAGCAGCTTATGACCTTGATCTCTAAAACAAGCAACCCTGCTGATGGAAGTGAGGACTCGACCTTGAAAGATTTTACAACGGAACCAGAAAAAACATCTTTGGAGCTGGTGGAAAAGGAGTCTGGCGGGAAAAAAGTGCAGGAATATGAACTTGTGCAGCCAGGGAACAGAGAATTCTTTTGGATTACAAGTTACAAGAGAAGAAAAGCAAAGGAGAAAGTCCATGGACACTATGGAGTTAAAGTTAAAGGAATAAAGAAATACAACTGGGACTTCCTCCTTTTTTCTGGCCTTGCTGACTGTGATCTGGGGGAACCTTTGGTAGAACCCTGGCAGCAAACCCGATTGGAATATGATTGGAGAGAAGGTGAAGAGACTGTGTTTGACATCCCTCGAGACTTGGAGACTTACAAGAAGGACTACCAACAGAACAGGCAGAGAGAGACCCAAAGGGACTTAAAAGCCTCTGATGTGAGAAATCCAGGCTAAGAGTTCTACAAGAGGACAGTGATCTGGGAAGGGACAGATACCAGGGCAGGGAGGAAGGGGGGGAAAATCTCACTTCATCTTATGATTTTTGGGTTTTATAATTTTAATCTAGATTCTAATATGAAAAAGTGGAAATTTATGGTATAAGAACCTGGATCGATCTTAGAAAATGGATTTAATGTATATAAGAGAAATAGATAATTAAATTGGGCCTAACAAAGGGAATTAAGTTTAAGTATAACAAGAATAGGTTTAAGGAGTGAAACAAGAACTTGCTGAATTATACAGGAGAATTGGGATGCATGGGGGGGGTGGGGGGAAGTCAGGGAAAGAGGGTTATGAAAGAAACTATTTGTGTTTCTTTTTTCTCTTTTTTTCTCTTTTTTGTTTTGTGTTGTTATAAAAATTTGAAAACTCAATAAAAATTTTAATAAAAAAAAAACTCTGAGCCAACTGTACTATACACCACAGGTTAGACAAAAAAGAGTAAATTTTATATTTGAAAAAGAACAGGAGCAAGAACCTTCATAAGCTGTCAGGTCAGTGAAACTTGTGCTGCAGAACACATTAAAACATTTTACCTTGCATGAACAATGGCAGAAAGGAGAAAAGCAACTCACTTGGTTTTATATTTTTAACGCTGTCACCTTGATCTGGAAACAGTCTGTAGAAGAACATTATGGAAGCAGGAACATGCAAAAGCCACGTGAGTGGAGAAAAAATAAACCCTACACCCAGCACACCATCAGTGGCACAGAAAGCTACAGAGGATGCAGTTTTTGAGCCTGCTAAATGCATACAGATTTGTGACTGTGTAGAGATCTCTGGACCCAATCAGTTGTTAGATTAGGAAGAAGAAGCATGGCAGTGATAAGACACACTGGGTGTTCCTTTTCCTCTTAGTAAATAATCAGGAGTTTCCAACAGAACTAGTTCTTTATGTGCTAAAACATGTAGTTAAATACAAATCTGCAATCAGATTTTAAAAAAAAATCACAGATTTATAAGAAAGTAGGACAGAATGGACTTATTGAACAAGCCACATGTGAAATTGACATGGACTAGGAATGGACAACAAAGGTCCGTATATGGTTTTCCCAGTAGTGATGTATGGAAGTGAGAGCTGGACCATAAAGAAGGCTGATCACAGAAGAATTGATGCTTTTGAATTATGGTGCTGGAGGAGACTCTTGAGAGTCCCATGGACTGCAAGAAGATCAAACCTATCCATTCTTAAGGAAATGAGCCCTGAGTGCTCACTGGAAGGACAGATCGTGAAGCTGAGGCTCCAATACTTTGGCCACCTCATGAGAAGAGAAAACTCCCTGGAAAAGACCCTGATGTTGGGAAAGATGGAGGGCACAAGGAGAAGGGGACTACAGAGGACGAGATGGTTCGATAGTGTTCTCGAAGCTACCAGCATGAGTTTGACCAAACTGAGGGGGGCAGTGGAAGACAGAAATACCTGGAGTGCTCTGGTCCATGGGGTCACGAAGAGTCGGACACGACTAAACGACAAACCAACAAAAGGAATGGACTGCTCCATCTGTACTGGGAGCAACAGCTATATAGATTGTATTAGTCCCTCAGGTCACTGTGCCTGGCTTCGCTGAAAAAAAAGTAATTCTTTCAACAGCAGAGCAATGTGCTTGGTAATATGCTGCTCAGGGATCCACCACACTTCCATGTGCCCTTAGGTTTTCCCCTGGAAAAGCCCACAGTTTAGTGCTGAATTGGAACAACAGCAATTAGGAGTTCCACAGATTGCCATTTGTTCTGATACAGCACTAAAGAGCGGGTTTTCTAGGGGAAAGCGGCAGGGCAAATGCAGAGATGCTCAGATCTGTGCTTTCTAGGCACAGGACAAGCAGAAATATGGATGAGCCCTCAGAGAGCAGTCAAGTTGCTGCATTTTGCACCAGCTGCAGTTTCTGGATCAAACTCAAGGCAGCCCCACATAGAGTGCATTGAAGTAATCCAATCTGGAGGTTACAAGAGCATGGACAACAGCAGTCAGGCTGTTCTGAACCAGAGTAAGCCATAGCTGTCAGACAACTAAAGTGGCAAAGGCACTCCTAACTGCCTAGGCCCCCTGGGCCTCCAGTGACAAAGATGAATCCAGAATCACATCTAGACAATGAACCTACTCCTTCAGGGGGAGTACAACCTTCCTTCAAAGTAGACAACTGACCAAATATCTGGACTCAGGACCAGCCCACTCACAGTACCTCCATCTTGCCAGGATCCAAGCCCACTGTTGTGTCTAGGTAACCATCCAGGGCTTGCACAACCTCTGCTAATTTAGATGCCACTGAGAATGTTTCAGTGGGTTTCCAAAGGGTCTAAAACTCCCTCGCCTTCAGTAAATGCCAACATATACAATACAAAAAAAGCTTCAATCAACAGCTGCTTGAAGATGCAATGTAGGCAAAGAAGTAGGCCACCATGCACTAGGCACCATTGTGTGGCCTCACTCATGTGCTCACACATGTGTGCATCCCCATGAGCAATATGGAGCTTTCAGCAACAAGGAGGACCACTGTGGTACAGCCCCTGCTAATACATGTGTGTTCTGAATCCACCCCACTTGGCCACTTGTCTTTGAAGACAGACACTAAAGGAATTTTCACCTACAAGGCTTAAATAACCTTTGGTATTTTTTTCTAGAGTTATTTATGTGAATGTGTATTTAATAATTAGGTGGAACATATATTTCTGTAATATGAATGTGAAATCTGGTCTAAGATTACCAGACAGCACCCTTTTCCCAGGGACAGTCCCCGGATTTACAAATCAGTCCCCTGACAAAATTCATCTATTTAGTAGGAAGTTGAAAAGTGTCCCCAGATTCATTGAAAAAAATCTGGTAACCTTAATCTGGTCAGACTGTAGACAATATGCACCAGCTGACACTTAAGGTGGTGTATGAAAATGCCCTCCATCAACATAAAAAAGACTTAAATGGCTTGTGGGTTGGGCTGTCAGGTGAGAGACATTTTGGCAGTAAGTATGTCATTCTGATTGTTGCAAACATTTTGCCAGCACAGCACGATACAGTGCTATCTATTCACTTCGCCTTTCCCCCTGTGAAAACAGTCAAAGAATGCTCATACTCTACTTATAACCTTGTAACGTTTTAATTTTCCCTCGCATATTAATATTGCTGCCACCCCAAAAGAGAAGTTTTGTTTGTTACCTCTTACCGACAGTTATTTCGACAGTTCTTTTCTGAAAGACCATCCTCATCTTCTCCAACAATATCCACAGCTGAAAATATCAGTGCAACGAGAATTGCAAAGCAGCAAACCAGTGCAAAGATCACAATGCATTTTTGCTGGGACTGAAAGAGATTAAAATGGAAATAATAAAAATGCTGGGAAGTGAAGTAATAATATCACAATTGTTATAAAAGCCTTTATGTAATAAATGTAGGCATAACCATTTTATTGATTTTTTTTTTCCAAAATGCAATTGGTTTGATCAAGGAGGTTTCACAAAACTAATAAAACACAACGAAGTAGTGTCATAAGCCTGACAGAAACATTTACATCCCCTCCCTTCTCTTTTTGTCTCAATACAATTGTATTAAAATATCTTCTGCATAGATTACTGGGAGTATTTTTTATTAAGCATCGCATACACTAAAGTATGATATGGAACAAAGCTTTTTTTAAATAAAACTTTTCAATCATCCCAAATCTCAGGTGAAAATTGAATCACTGGTACCAAGGTGTGAGCGGAGCGCACAAAAGAATACCTTGAAACTGAAAGATGAGCCCTATGATAAAAATCCTGTCTATAAAAATAATTTTAAGTATGCAAGAAGAATAAATAATAGAGCATAGGATGCTCACAGGGAGGTGACAAAAAATCATTCTCATGCCAACCTCTCTTACCTTATGGGAGCATCACACTAGATAATGTGGTTGTCACACAACAAGCTCCATTGCTTGTTCAAAAATAAAGGACAAGTTTACATAAAGTACCGTGAGAAGTGTATACTTCTTTCCATAAAGAAAAAGAAGGAAAAACAGGGGCTACCGATAATTAACAACTCAATCCAGATGGATCAGGCATAACTGCAGACATAAACTAGATGTGCATCCAAGTGCATGTCCGTATGAACAATTGAGGGTAGGTACATCACTGTTGACAGTGACACACACACACACACACACACACACTCAGCCTCTGAAGTCTTATCTTTAACTTGTGTTTCTTCATCTTCAGCCTACCTCATGGCTATTTAAAGATTATTTGCATAATCCTGCAACAAGTTCATGCAATTCAAAAAATATATTGGACTGCTGTATTTCCTGTTAAAAATGAACTATCATGAATTAACAACAGAAGCTCAAGCACAATATTTTAATATATTAGGGGCAAATAGAGGCCATAAAAATCAATGAAATTTTGTACTTTATTTTTACAGATGAATTCACCCACTGTACAGAGGTATTATGTATTACACTTGAAACGGGGTCAGTGTTATGTTCTTGTTAAAGAGAGACAAAAACATGCTCTGCCAACTTCCTGACTGAATTACTACAATCTGAGAATTAAATAATGTAGAAATCAAAATTCCTTAGCCCGGAATAATTATTGCAGATATCCGCTTTAGCTACTTCTTATTCCTTCAAATGGCACTATCCTGACACAAAGAAACTAGTACTGGTGCTGCAATAGAGTGTTGATAGCAAGACAATTAAAGTAACTAACTGTCAAGTTCAGACGTTTCCCATCTATATATCCCCAGAGTGGATAGCTCTTCCTTCATATAGGTGGGACACTGCCCACTATAAAGCCCCCTGCCCAAGTTATAACCAAGTCTAAGGAGGACCAGAACAACCACAAAACAATGCCACCAGCCCCTAACTCGGCCAGCAGCTCCAGAAGGATACAATGGCCGATGGTATCAAAAGCCACTGGGAGGTTGAGGAAAATTAACAGGGACACATTTCCTTTGCTTCTCTCCCAACAGAGGTCATCATACAATGTGGGAACTTATATAATTAACTACAAAGTTCCTTATTCAAGCACTGCCTAGATCCAAACCTGCTCAACTTCAGCAAAATAACAGGTTCATACACCTTTGGACTATAGCTGGGGACCTCCCTATGGCTGCACAGGTGAAAGGTAAGCCTTTATTAAGTAAAATATAAAACTGATTCCATGATCCTGAAAGGCAAAAGCCAATAGGAATTATATGGAAATTTGTACAAAGGTAATGACAGTATAAACTGAACATCTTCTACTACTACTAAACAAATAAACAAAAAAAGCAATTTAAGTTGGATGTGTTCAGTTGTAGATTCATGCAAGCTTTCTTTCCCAATTAGTACCCACCAAGATGCATTTATATTCTAGCCCTGTGAGCCCTCATGTATTAAGTTAACAGGACAGCTTATATTTGAACATACTGGGGTCATGGTTCAGGATTGAGGGATATCATTGTTTCTCTGGATAATCTTTCATGGAAATTACTGGGCTTTAAAAGTTTCTCCTTTTTTTGGCAGATTTTGTGTAGTACCAAAAATATGGAAAAAAGAAACAACTGAAGAAGAACAAAAAAAATTCAAACACTATAAATACTTTTTTATGCTTACTAATAAACTAGATGTTATAATTTCTTAAGAACATAAGGGCAAGCCTCAAACATCACAGTCATAAGAGTTAGAGAGAGAAATCGAGCACTGAAAGAAAGAGGAAACTTGTGTGATGCTGCTTAAAGCTGCATGCTGGAAAAATACTAACAGAAACCCACAAATTAAAAATACGTAAATTTTTAAGACAGACTATTTTGCTATTGATAAGTCCAATTTATTATTTATAAACCCTTGTGGTCAACTGACCATTACTGCATCCTCCTGATAAATATCTTATTCCATCTTTCCATATCAGCACAAAGCAGAAATGTCCTTCTAAGGATACTTGCTGATGAGATTACAAGAATTATTTTAATTGCACACCTTCCATCTGAAAAAATTACTGACTGGTATGGCAGATGGGCACTATAAAAAGTATCTGCTTCTGATTTTTAAAAAAATCGTTTCAGCATCAAACATGCTAATTGCACTTTTTCAAAGCAACAAATGAGACATCTGGAAATCTGGAAATAGTTGCACATTGTTTGCATTAAAGTCAATGGATGGTTATTGCAGAGAAGTTGGTAAAATGTGGGCTGGACAAAGGAATTGAGGGGATGCTCATCAAATCTGCAGATGACACCAAACTGGGAGGGGTAGCCAATGCCGCTGAAGACAGAATCAGGATTCAAGATGTCCTTAACAGATGGGAGAACTGGGCCCAAACTAATAAAATGAATTTCAACAGGGACAAATGTAAGGTTTACACTTAGGCAAGAATAACCAGATTCACAAATGTAAGATGGGGGACACCTGGAATACCTGTAGGACATGTAAAAAGGATCTAGGGATCTAGTAGACCACAGGCTTAACATGAGTCAACAGTGTGATGCAACTGTATCAACATAAGTATAATGTCCAAGTCAAGGGAAGTAATAGTACCACTCTGTTCTGCCTTGGTCAGACAACACCTGGAATACTGTGGCCAGTTCTGGGTGCCACAATTTAAGAAGGATGTTGACAAACTGGAACATAGGCAAAGGAGGCTGACCAAGATGATAAAGGTTCTGGAAACCAAGCCTTATGATGAACTGTTGAAGGAGCTGGGTATATTTATCCTGGAAAAGAGGAGACTGAGAAGAGCTGTGATAGCATCAAGCTTGTTTTCTCCTGCTCCAGAAGGGAGGACCCGAACCAATGGATTAAAGTTACAAGAAAGGAGATCCCAACTAAATATCAGGAAGAACTTTCTGACAGTAAGAGCTGTTTGACAGTGGAGGTTGTGGACTCTCCTTCTTTGGAGGTTTTTAAGCAGAAGTTAGATGGCTAACTGTCATGGATGCTTTAGTCGAGATTCCTGCATTGGACAAGATGATTCTCAAGGTCCCTTCCAACTTTACAATTCTATGATTCTATGAAAAGCAATATAAAAAAGAGACAGCAACAGAAATCAGCACAACGAACTTATAATCATGCTCATAAATAAGGGATAGTGAACTTGTGGCCTTCCATTTATTGTTAGACTACAATCAACCTTAACTATTGGCTGGGGTGATGCGAGCTGTAGTCCAAAACATCTGGAGGGCCCTAGATTCTCCAGAAGTTACACAGGAATTTAACAGGCTCTGACCCAGACTCTCAATAGTGATAGGAGAAGAAGACAGATCCGAGCCTTCAAAGATGACTTAAGTGGGAAGGCAGGGTCATAAAGGAGACAGCAGTCCTTTGTATTGTTTTCAGTGTGCTAGACTGTATGTTGGGAGATATATAATCTTATTTTTTATGCCTCTGAAAAGGATCACAGTAAGTCATTAAATTACTCTTTTTGAAAAATAAAGGTGATCTACAGAAAATGCAGACATTCCATTAGCTTACAAAAAGACAGTCTGTGCAGTTGCCATAAATAGTATTGCAGTTAGTCTCATTCCACATTGCATCCATTAGCAATCTTTTAACCTTTAATCTCCCGTCTATTTCCACTTTATTTTAAGAACATTAACTGGCATACCAAGCATGACCAGTGTTCCTTTTAGCTACGTATCTTCTCCTAAAGTGACCAATACCATTTGCTCTAAATGGCTTCTTAAAAGATATCATAAAGTAGCTAGAGTAATTTATTTAAAATATTTCTGCATAGCAAGGACACAGATCAATATTAGGGGGGCTAAAATGTAGTATTTGCACATTATATAAGATCCCAATTTGAACCTTGTAACCTCTGTTTAAGGGAAAACCAGTACTGCTCTTAACCTCCTAGATGTTTCAAGACCTTGCTGCTGATCAGGGTTGAAACCTGTTGGGTGGACAATTGGTCCGGATGCAATATAAGGGATCTCTATATAGTTTAAGTATGCAGACATCATGCTGCCAAACTGAACATGAATGCTTCTAAATACAATCCTACCATCCCAGTGACAGTCTGAATATGTGCTCTTTAGTGGAAATCTTTATACCAAACAGCTGCTTAAAAACGGTGTCAACATTTTCTTGTTCTGGCATCTGCTCTTCAGTAGACAAGCACATCACTCAGCTCAATGAAACTATATTAGCCATACTATACTGCATTAGCCTTATCTAGAATGGAAGCTGAGCACAGAAATCATCTGCGTCGAGCCACTAACCACAGCTAAATCTGCAACAGCTGTGTTAGCAAACTCCTGAGCATACCTGGTGGGTTCCTTTTCTCTTTGCTGGCTGCTGCTAAAGAGAGAGCAGTCATGTTGCAGTGCTCCGTGTGTGTTTATATGTAAATAAAGTATATTAGCTGAAATGCTGAGTTGCTGAGGTCTGTTATGCAAACTGCGAACACTCTGTGGATCCCTAAGTGTGCCAGTGTCTGTTAGTATTGGTCACTGTGATGTTTGGGCAGAAGTATGAGTATGAGATGAGCTTGGTACAAACTCACTGGCGGATCCAATCTGATACACCCACCATTCCTTTTGCACCATGATGACCTTGCTGCTGCCTCTTCCCCCCCACCTTCTCCATCATGACATGCAGCAGTGACACAGACAACCAGAGGTCAGGTGAGTGCCTCCATCTCACCATCCACAACAGGATCCCCTTCAGGGTGTTACAAAGTCTGCCCAAACTGAAGACAAATAGACCCAGGTGCTATTTTTGTGGGGAGAGTAAACGGGATTCACTTTCCTCCATGATCCCTTATGGGAGAGTGGAATTTGTCTCTTTCTTAACTTAAAAGACATGGAAGACTGGTGTTTATTCTTGCTTGCACAGTTTTTAAAATTTTGCAACTTTACACCAAACTTCATTTCTGCTGTTGTTTATCTCCTACAATAGGCCTTTACAGGTTTAAAACAAGGCTGGCAATAGGAAGCTGTCTTAGAATGCTGCCTGTGGAATTCTGAAGATCTCTGGCATAGTTTTGTTTTTTGTTATATCTGACCAATGTAGATAGGATTTTTTTAAAAAAACAAACATAAACTACATCTTTAACTTTTTTAAAAAATCATCTGCTGCAGTGCTTTAACAACAACAAAAATCCAGGCAACCTTTTGGATAGCTTCACTTTTTGCAAAGCCTAGTGGTCTAGAAAAAAACCCCTGAAATATACAGTACTGTAAAGGAACTATATCACTGAAAAGGACAGAAATAGAATTACACAAGGTTTCGGAGGAGGAGGGAAATTTTACTCAGTGGGAAGTTATTGAGATTGCACTTTCACTTGGGAGGGGGAGACCCCCGAATCCCCCAGTTTGCCTGTTATTCCATTCATATAGAGAGCCAATACACACCCTAAAGGTAAAGGTAAAGGTACCCCTGCCCATATGGGTCAGTTGTGACCGACTCTGGGGTTGCGTGCTCATCTCGCTTAAGAGGCCGGGAGCCAGCACTGTCCGCAGACACTTCCGTGTCATGTGGCCAGCATGACGAAGATGCTCTGGCGAGCCAGCACCAGCACAGGGCACGGAAACGCCGTTTACCTTCCCGCTATAAAGTGGTACCTATTTATCTACTTGCACTTAGGGGTGCTTTCGAACTGCTAGGTGGGCAGGAGCTGGGACCAAACGATGGGAGCTCACCCCGCCGCGGGGATTCGAACCGCCGACCATACGATCGGCAAGTCCTAGGCACTGAGGTTTTACCCACAGCGCCACCCGCGTCCCAATACACACCCTAGTATATACCTAAAAGAAACACGGATCAGCAGCTAGCCCCCCCACACACATGTTACACTGGTTGTGAAAAAAAATCAAGGAAATTTCCACAGCATGAAAGGTGTCTGCCATTTCAAGGAAAACATCTTTGTCATGTTAGCATGCTCGGTGCACCTCTATCTATTGCTATTTCTATAATAAATTATAGGGTTGAGGGTGTAGAATTTAGTGCTGAAGTAAACTGCTTTTGAAGTGCTACCAGAGTTTAGTTAAGATAAATTTATCTCCTAACACTTCAAGCAGGACACTGATATAAAACTAAAATTAGATCAGCACTCGGGCAACTATCAACTGAGGTCTTCACTAACTGCAGCATGAAGGAGTCACTACCTTCCAATACACTATTGAAACAATATGGGCATTGTTTATGGTTGGTAGTTAAAACAGTGTGCGTGTGTATGAGAAGAGCCATGCTGCATGGGCCTAAAAATCTAATCCAGCACCCTACAGTAACAAACCAACTGCATATGAAGAGCCCACAAACACGTAAGGGCAATAGGCTTCTCCTGTTGTTACCTAGTAACTAGTATTCAAACTCTTAAACAGAGGTTTGGTGGCCATCTGTCATGGATGCTTTAGCTGAGATTCCTGCATTGCAGGGGGTTGGACTAGATGACCCTTGGAACCCCTTCCAGCTCTACAATTCTATGATTCTGTGACTTACAGTCCTGAACCTGGAAGCTGCATATAGCCATCGTGACTAGCATCCACTGATATTGCCCCATGACTAAATAAAGTACAATATCTTGAAGTATGTTATGTGTGGCTTGTTGTCAGATGAACTAGCATCAGAGTTAAAAATGACTATAAGCCCCGTATCTGAATTACATTGTGGATTATGACATGGTAAGTTCTTATATTTTTAATATAGAGGAAGCTTGTTAATTTGTCATTCTAATTGTTTTGTTGTATTTTTCATATAAATTGCCCTGGGAATTTGATTGAAGGGTTGGGTCGAGGGTATATAAAAGTAAAATAAAACTAGCTCTGTTTCTCTCACACACAACATTGAGAAACCTTCCTTTCAGCCTTTAGAATTAACATCCTCTATATACAACAATTCTGAGCGTGTGGCCTTGAGATTATTGTACTCAATGCTTTTATCTGCCTTCGATCTTGTTCTTCCCTAAGCTCTGTTGTTGTTTTTTCTTGCCCACCAAGAACAAGAGTTAAGAGGATCCCCTCTCAGGCTATGTGTTGGTTACCATAGCAACTCCCTATATTCTCAGTCTTCAGAATACTACAGTACAAGTTTGGTTCCTATAACAACATTATAAAGGCAATAAAAATGAATCTGAATCTCAGGTAACTTGAGACTGAAGTAACAAATGCTACAGGAGATTTGGTATTTGGAGAAATGCCACTTTGAGGAACAGAGTTTCAAAACATAAAAGAAACATCTTTCCAGAACAGCAGTGTAGAAAAGCTCCTGGAGTGTTTTAGGCCAGAATATTTTATCTGTCTGGTAGCAATAGCAAATAAGAAAGGCAACTGGACTATTTCTTAAGTTACTTGTGAAACCTAAAAAATCTGATGAATGTTCCTTTTCTGCTTAACACAAACACTTTACCAAGAATAAATCCCAGGTCATATATTTTAATTGTTTTCCTTTAATTCATGGTATTTCAGTCTGTCCCAATAATTAAGAATAATAATTTAGATATTGCTTAAACACAGAAAGAACGTATACACATCCAAAGGAAACTCAGTCTCATGCTTCCTGCCCTGCCCATCCTCTCTCACCTATGCACACATGGATGGGAATCACTTGCTTCTGGTGCAATCTCATACTGCTTATTATTGTAGATCTTTCCCATCAAGTTCCACAAAGTGCAACACAAGGAAACCTACGGTATACTCCATGGGTAGGCAAACTAAGGGTGAGGGGCTGGATCCAGCCCAATTGCCTTCTAAATCCGGCCTGCGGACGGTCCAGGAATCAGCGTGTTTTTACATGAGTAGAATGTGTCCTTTTATTTAAAATGTGTCTCTGGGTTATTTGTGGGGCACAGGAATTCGTTCATTCCCCCCCCAATATAGTCCGGCCCCCCACAAGGTCTGAGGGACAGTGGACCAGCCCCCTGCTGAAAACGTTTGCTGACCCCTGCTATACTCCATATTCATTTGGCCATTCATTGCAAACACCACGTCTTGTTGGATGCCACCTTGAATAAGCAATAGTAGCCACTTGATTTAGTTTGAGATACGAAAAGAGTGAGTTGGGAAAGCCTCTATCATTTGAAAGCTTCAAATATTCCATAGTACTCTCTCACAATCATGTATTTTATTCCTGGTATTATGTGTTATCTTCAACACATGAAGTTTCAGATCCAATGAATAAATGTAGAAGAGATGCTTTATTAACAAGCAAACACCCATCTATGTACAGTATCCATCAACTGAACTTAACCTTCTCTAACGGAAGAAGCTTACGGACCAGCTTGCTTTAAAGAGTCTATTCATCTGACAAAGATACAACAATGTATATCAACATGTTGTGTGTGTACAAAGGGGGCTGCGCAACAGGGGAGAGGAAGAGACAAGGAAACGGCAGTGATCTGTGTACAAGGGAGAGTTGAGAAAAGGGGAAGAGTGGAGGGGAAAAGTGAGTGAAGGTGAACACGAGAATGCAAAACGGGGGGTTACAAAAAAGAGGGAGTAGGAGGCATGGGGCTGGGTTTGAAGATGAAAGCAGGAGCATAGACAGATCTGAAGAAGAGGAAATGATAGTGGCTTTATAACTGGGCATATGGCAAAAAGGGTGCAACGGCTGGACAGAGGAAGATGCAGGAAGTTACTATGGGGGTGGTTTTTGTGCAAGGTGGAGGTTGCACAAAAAGAGGTGGGGGAGAATGGACATAGTCGTGAAAGGAAAAACAGGAGTGCAAAGTTGTGCTGCAAGAACAGAACAGATAAGTGGCTTCAGAAATGGGGTTGGGAAAGTGAAAAATGAACTCTGTAGCTGCATGGGGTAGGAAGGGGAAGTTCTAAGGGGTTAATATGCGGTTAATGGCAGTGAGTTGGTGAGCAGAGAGAATGGGGATGCAGCCTCTAGTTATTTTATATTTTGACAGAAACTAAATATTGATTTAGTGCCATAGTACTGTATTTGATATGATAAATCTTTCAAAAAAAAACCACACAACAAATGCTGTCTTGAATGTTGCCCATGCCCTACACTTTCCATCACTTGACATGGGTTGCAATCCTATACATGTCTATTCAGAAGTATAGGATTCTGGTGTGTTGGGTATGAACGTTTGTACAGTGGTACCTCAGGTTACATACACTTCAGGTTACAGACTCCGCTAACCCAGAAATATTACCTCGGGATAAGAACTTTGCTTCAGAATGAGAACAGAAATCATGCTCCAGCGGTGCGGTGGCAGCAGGAGGCCCCATTAGCTAAAGTGGTGCTTCAGGTTAAGAACAGTTTCAGGTTAAGAACGGACCTCCAGAACGAATTAAGTTCTTAACCCGAGGTACCACTGTATATCTTTGGACAAGTATCCATAAAAATAGATATTAATTCAAAGAAGACGTAAGCTTCATTGAGTTCAATGAGGCTTTCTCTCAGGCAAGTGTTATAGGCTTGGAGTCTTGAGGTCACAGTTCACTTTAGCTTAGCTTAAAAATCATTTCACTTCAACTTTACGCTCAACATTTATTTTAACATTACTGGTTGATCTTAGCACAACACTTAGTACAATGACCAAGTACAATATTTTTGGGAAAGCACTACTGTAAAACATTCTAATCTCACTGTGTTAGGGTCTACTATGCAAGCAGAAAATTTAAATCCTTCAAGAAAGATAGGATTCTTAAACATTCAAAGCAGGCTTTATTCACTTCGAGTAAACAGTCAGAAGGGCTTAGCTTCTGCCAAAACAACATGTTGGCATTCCAACAGCTTTTTTATTATCTGTTTCCCTTCTTCTACTACATCCACTCTTAAATCCAGCCATACCTTGACAAATGCCAGCTAATTTATTCGGCACTGCATTCCTGGAATCTACTGAAACCACACCTGGAATTATGTGTATAAGTGTCTGCACACATGCACTTGCATCAGAGGCAAAAAAATCTTTAAGATATTTATTTTATCTGGTGGTTTGCTTGATACATCCTGCACATTTAAAAAACATGCCACATATTTTCTTCTTTCATTTAAATGACAAAGAGAATAATATATTGTCAGCTGTCCAATAAGCACATTTTAGTGCTTTCTGCTAAATGTTTGTGCTTTGTATTTCTTCTGCCTTGGTGCTCTTACTATTTCATGATCATATTTTATTCAAATAAATTTTTAAAATAAAGGGTTAAATTTTCATACGGAAGACTGCCTTCATTGCATATTTAATGAAGAAATCCTGTGTTTTCCTATTCCAGTTAGGGTGGATCCAAAAGCTTACAATGAAGGCAATGCAATTTTCTTTCTCCTGCCCCTAGTAATTATTTTACACCAAAGAGTCTAAAGATTTGTTTTGAAAGAAAACAGGCAAGCATTTCTTGCAGTGTGGAAGATACTTTTACTGCTCTGGGGTTTGGGGGTTTTGTTTGTTTGTTTGCCAATTTTAAAAACATTTACACACCCTAAGCTGCATTTGTCTACTTACTGGAATACTTCGCTTTATGGTTTAACATATTACAAATGGCAAGAATACAAAATTCATCCACTCAAAGTCATATGAAGGTAGCAAAATCAATAGATGCCATTAAGCCACGAGAAATAAATCTACACCAGCGCTGTTCTTGGAACACTTGTTTTATTTACATCCGAATCTACCAAATTATACCTGACTATGTTACTGAGAACACCTACACACCTGCTCTTCTGAATCAAGATTCCTTTTAAACAGCAATCTTCTCATTAGAAAGGCTTTTGTTAAACTGTATATTATCAGTGCCAGAGATATTTGTCACCAACTTGCCTTCCCCCTCCAATAGCATATTGATAGTGATACTGTTAGCCACTTGCAGCTTGGTTTAAATAACTGCACTCTGCTGTTTTCACTAGCAAGTTCTATACATCATATCCCTGTCTAGCTTGTAATATTTTTTCTTAGGCTGCTAAAAACCAAATCGCTTCTTACCATTCTGATCCAGTAGAGTCGAGCAGTGCTAAAGGAACTGTGGCTGTAGTGCTGCTTAGAGGAGCCAGCGGAGGCTTTAGAGGAACAGAGTGCTTTATGTGTGGAAAACGCATCACCACCTATTATATTTCAGTCATTCAATTGCTAGCCTTGATGTTTTGGAAATCATCAGCCAATCCAGGCAAGGAAAAGGGAGGGCTTGGAATGTTCATATAGCATAGTTTTGTGCAGTTCGAAGAGGAAGAAGATACATCTTATTTGCATTTTTATTCACTGTGTGTAGAGAATGACTCCCTATTCTTTATTCAAAAGCAATTCACACATAGTTTTTAAGCTTCTTCAGTGGGTTGATTGAAAGCATGTATTATGCAGAATGGCACCGTGCCAGATGACACAAAGGTTTGCCACGCTACCCAAATCCTAACTTGCAGTGCTCAGTGGATCCAAACTTGATATTCTCCTAAATCCCCAGGGCCTCTAACTAAGACAGAAAATGTGTTGGCAATCAAAATGTGCATCTACGTGCTACCAATTGGTTATTATTTTTTTCTTGCACTATGCTTCTATTTAAAATAAAATAAAAAATTCACCTGACAAATGCTAGCAATTAGATGACTCAGAAACTTAAGGGAATAAAAAACGACCCTGTATACCAAATAATTATCTGCTTTTGCTATGAGACAGTGTACTAACTGGTCAAAAGCCAAATGGCTTTGTGACAAACCATGTTTCTTCTTTGGAAATCTCAGAGTCAGTTGGGTGCCTGACATTGTCTGCTCTGATGCAAGAGAAGGCTGGGTGGGAAACAATAACCTTGTGCTACAAGGAA
This sequence comes from Podarcis melisellensis, assembly GCF_964234715.1. NCBI lineage: Eukaryota > Metazoa > Chordata > Lepidosauria > Squamata > Lacertidae > Podarcis > Podarcis melisellensis. The sequence goes on along the minus strand of NC_138530.1, from coordinate 43,704,483 downwards.
GTATAAAGAATGAATTGTTCTTTTAAAAAAATGAACAAACTCCAGGGAAGCAAGCAGACTTTTGCCCTTTTAACACAACCATGCCCAAGTATGCTGAATGTACAACAGGCAGCAGGACTGTGATCACTCTACATGGGCCCTGTGCACTTGGGCTCAGCTATGTAAGATGCAACACAACATTGTGATGTCCACATACATAAAGCCTAACATATATATCTCAAAGCATACTGCCCATATTAGGGTAAGGATAGTAAGTTATCAGACCTAAGCACTTGGGGCTCTAACTGCAGGGACATCACTACACATTAAATTCAGTGCACATGGGTGTGACAGGCACAGATTTGCACAAGTGGGCAAAGTCTTCTGCTATTCCATATAAGTGCACCCCAATGAACTAAAAGGGCTATATTTTCAAAATAGCCAAGCCAAGGCACTAAACCTCAGAGGAGTCATAGAAAAATAAGCTCATAGTCAAGAATTCTATATTTTTCAATGAAACCCAAATGTTTGAACTTCTTATTGTCACATATTCATTAAGTGATGCTGATGCAAGCTGTTTGGACTGGAGCAATTACGGAACTGGATTGACGTCCACACCTTGATGTAATATTTCCCAGTGGACGTTGGTCCATTAGAGGAATCAGGGTCCAGTTGCTCAGCCCTGCTTGGACTCTTCCCTTTTCCCACCAATCCTGTCTATTGAGGCTAGGAGGGTCGAATAAGCAAACTGAGGTCCAAGATCCTGTCTGAAATAAGACATTGGCTTGGGGAAGTCTATTGTTCTTTTGGATTCTCTGGTTAGAGCTTAAAAAGCCTACATAGAAGGAAGTTGGAAACTTTGATCCTAGGCAAGCTTGCTCCTTGTTTTAAAGTCCAAGCATATGTGAGTGGAGACCCAGGGGTGGGGGTGGGGTTGGAAGCCTGCCACTCCATTTAAAAGGCAATATAAGAGCTCAGTAAGGGTTACATTAGACACAGGGTGTGGGTGGCTTTAAAACAGAATTAGACAAATTTATGGAGGATAAGGATATTAATGGCTACTAGCCATGATGGAGCAAGTCTTCAACCTCCACTGTCAGAGAGAGGATACCTCTGAACACCAATTGCTGGGAGGTGCAGGTAGGCAGCGTGCTGTTGCGCCCAGACCCTGTTTGCAGGCTTCCCATGGGCATCTGGCAGAGCATTGAGAACAGGATACTGGTCTGGATGAGACCAGCGACTCTTCTTATGTTCTTAAGAGGGCATAAAAGTGAATGAGCTGGAGGCAGGGGCAGGGGCAGCCTGGTTAATTTCGCTGTCTCCCCCCCCCCCCCCAAGAGAAGTAACTATGACAGAAGGAATTCCCTTCCAAAACAACGCAAAACAGTTTTCAGTTAAGTGCTAATTATTTGTACAACTGCAAAGCTTAAGTGTCCACAGAATCTTTGCAAGGGAAGAGGATGGGAAGAAAGCCAGAACAACTTGGCTATGCCTTGGGGGCCTATTTGCACCTCTGGAATCTTTTTGGCTTCCAAAAAGCGCCACTATGTCCAGGGTCCACCAGCTGCCACTGGGACCCAGTCTCTGAGCGTACGTTGCTTTTTGTTTTTTAAAAAAGTAAGTTTCTAGCCCTCAAGGCCAGCTCAGAACTTCATGGCCACCATAACAACCATGGCTTGTCTCTAACATCAATGGTACACAACTGACATAAAAATAAAGCATTTTGTACCCCACCCTTGTCTTTCTTGCTCTGGCCCTGCCAGAAGGGCAGGAAAGCCCACATCTTCCTTCTCTTGCTGCTAAGGACAAGCACTGCCAGAGAGGATTTCCAGGAAACAGGAATAGCATTTGCAACAATACCAGCAAGGAAAATTCAGAAGTGAGCAAGATGGTGCTTTTGCACAGGAACAAGTGCAAGCTCAGCTCTCATGTGCTGTGGCCATTCATGTCTGCTGTCACGTAACCCAGTTTGATGGTGGCTGGCCTCCACATAAGGAACCTGCAATGCTCCCATTTAAAAGTGCAGTTGCTACTCTGGGTCCTAGCAGGGAGGAGTGCAGCCAAGTGATTGAGCAAGCAGGTAGTCATCACATTCTAGAGTCAGGTGGCTGAATCACCCCACGATCTTCATGGTCTTCCAGTTGTTGGGTTCCCAGGGCTTGCCTGGACAGATGTGCTCAGCATGTGGGCAGCAAGGAGCTGATGTGGCGGCAGCATCTTCCCTGTTGGAGTCCTGGAGGGAGGGCAGACAGTGGGCCCCTTAGATGCCATCTGGCCCCTCTCTAGCATCAGGCCTTCCTATATTGGCCTGCCCAGGTAATAAGATCAATAGGAAAGCTCTCCTGATCATCCTGTTGATGACAAGCACATTTTGTGGAGACCCAGGTCTTTTCAGTGGTGTTGTCTCAGCTATGGAACTCCCTTCCCTACGTTCTGCCTAGCCCTGTAAATGTTTTGTTTTTTTTTTTGTCAGCTGAAAACCCATTTATTCACCTGGACTTTTGTGGGAGTCAAATAGGATATGCTGTGAGTTATGAAATGGAGCTGCTGTCTGTTGTGTATAGATATTTTTGATGCATATTAATAATAGAATCATAGAATAGCAGAGTTGGAAGGGACAACAAGGATCATCTAGTCCAACCCCCTGCAACGCAGGAATCTTTTGCCCAACATGGGGCTCAAACCCACAACCCTGAGGTTAAGAGTCTCCTACTCTACCAACTGAGCTATCCTTCATTTAACAATTTGCTGCTTTATTGGAGATTGGCCTTTTTTCTGTAACATGTCCTGGGATGATAGTAGGATGCACAGTGGAAAATAAATTATAATGACAGATGAATGAATAAACAAATCAACAAACAGAATTCTCTCCATAATTTACCACCTCCATTTAGAGCAGAACTGAAACTAATCTAGCTAGTACTGTAACTTTATACCATTGTTTCCAAGTTACAGAACTGCATCTGAATCTTCATCAAAGATTTGGGAGGACTTAAGCACCTGTGGGTTAAAGCCTCAGCGCCTAGGACTTGCCGATCGAAAGGTCGGCGGTTCGAATCCCTGCGGCGGGGTGCGCTCCCGCTGCTCGGTCCCAGCGCCTGCCAACCTAGCAGTTCGAAAGCACCTCCGGGTGCAAGTAGATAAATAGGGACCGCTTACCAGCGGGAAGGTAAAATGGCGTTTCCGTGTGCGGCTCTGGCTCGCCAGATGCAGCTTTGTCACGCTGGCCACGTGACCCGGAAGTGTCTCCGGACAGCGCTGGCCCCTGGCCTCTTAAGTGAGATGGGCGCACAACCCCAGAGTCTGTCAAGACTGGCCCGTACGGGCAGGGGTACCTTTACCTTTACCTTTAAGCACTAGGTACTGAGCTGTTTCGCCGAAGAATTGATGCTTTTGAATTATGGTGCTGGAGGAGACTCTTGAGAGTCTCATGGACTGCAAGAAGATCAAACCTCTCCATACTGAAGGAAATCAACCCTGAGTGCTCACTGGAAGGACAGATTGTGAAGCTGAGGCTCCAGTACTTTGGCCACCTCATGAGAAGAGAAGACTCCCTGGAGAAGACCCTGATGTTGGGAAAGATGGAGGGCACAAGGAGAAGGGGACGGCAGAGGACGAGATGGTTGGATAGTGTTTTCGAGGTTACCAGCATGAGTTTGACCAAACTGCGGGAGGCAGTGGAGGACAGAGGTGCCTGGCGTTCTCTGGTCCATGGGGTCACGAAGAGTCGGACACGACTAAACGACTAAACAACAACAACAACTGAGCTGTTTTGTTGACCCCACCATTACATTCATGTGCATTTCTTCTGGGGCCATTCGCAACCATAATAGAAGACGCTTGCTTTTTGTCCAGGTAGGTGTTCTGCAGGACAGCACTGGAATAAATGAAAGTGCCCTTGCCTTTATTAAGCAACTGGGCAAGATCGCAAATAATTTCATCATTGATAGCAAAGCTGTTCTTACCACTAAAGACAAGTGGGTGTTAGTGCAAATCCTAAAAGTATCATGTTAATCTAGTTTGATCCTCAGTTGAAGATTCTAATTAAATTTTATGGAAAGAGATATATCCTGCAATATAAAACTGAAGGTTCTGTCTCTCTAAAAAGATAGACAAAAACTTTCCCTGCAGAATCAAATAAATCCATGGAAAGCAGAAGCCAGGGGACTCTGCATACTCCTAGTTTAGGAAGTACAAACAGGCCTCTCTTCCAAGGCTTAACTGAAGTGGTTGGGAGCTCTGGTGCAGTTCTCAAAATAGGGTCTCCCCCCAGTAAGAGATTCATGAAATAAGGTATTCTGGGCATGTACAGTTCCATATTTTAAAGTCATTTCCCATTGTTTTTGCTCACTTCCTAACTTGGGCCAGTCACCAACTCGCAGACTAACACACCTCACATCTGTTGTATTGGCATCTGTCTGTCTTGTGAGACAAAGGAATGTGCTTCCAGGGGTGAAGTCAAACCGCTTTGGCTGCATCGGTATCATCATCATCATCATCATCATCATCATCATCATCATAATCATCATCATCATCTCAAAACTGCTGCCTCCCATGTTGTTTTTGCTGTGTTAGCAGCACTGAAGTGACCTCTCTGGGGTGCAAGCCTGGAATGCTCAGATTATAAGGCCCTACTCATGGCCTCACTGTTGTAGTCCAAAGGAAAGCATAGCAGCACTGTTGACACCAGTTTGGCTGCAAGAGTTGCCTGAAGAAGGTGTACAAGACACCATCCATCTATCTTAGGGACCCCACTCCAGATTTGTGTAGGGTTTACTCCTTTACTTCTCCCAAAGATGTCCCACAAGGCACCATCCTCGGGGTTTACTCCTGCAGTTTTTCTCACAAATGAGTATAGTCACAAGACTCTGGGGATTTAGGATCAGAGCTTTCCTTCTCCTAGATGGGCTACCTTCTCAGGTTGATGAGCCCCATGTGCCCCTAGTTTCCCTCTACAAGCATGTACAATAACTGCCTTCTTGACTGTTGGATGGGTCTGCTCAGTCTGCCAGAGCCTGCCTTTGCATGCAGGAAGTCCCTAACTCACTGAGGCTTTGAGACCCATTGGCTACCCTCGTCTGGCCAGTAAAAGCCATTTCCAGACGCATGGCCACTTTCACATGCTGACAGCTTCTAGGAATCACAGGGACAGCTGAGTGCAGGGTGAGGAACAAAGGTGGACAAACTACCCAAGTAGGAAGAGAACATGCCCCACCACCAGAGGTATTTCCTTTCCACCAACACTACGTACACCACATATTGTGAATATATAGAAGGCATAACATGGCTACGAAATGGGTCTTATTGCTTGTATCATAGGCATCAACCTTTGGTTCCTTTATCCCAGGCATAGGGAAGCTTTGACCCTCCAGATGCTGATCGACTACAATTGCCATCAGCACCAGCAAGCATGGTCAATGGCCACGTATGATGCAATTTGCAATTGAGCAACATCTGGAGGGCAGAAGGTTCTTCTCCACACATGCTTTAACCAGAGTGATATATCTCTGTACTACAAAGATCCTTGTTTTTCTGGGTACTCTACTCCTGCAAATTAGTACAACCCCAAGGCTTCAACCAATCTTACTTTAGCTCGATTATTGCAGGTTTTACAGATGTGCAAGTCCTACTTGCGTTCAACATGAGACTGATTCCTAGAGGACTTACCTTAGGCCTGTAACCACCGGGGAATGGAAAGTAGAGTGATGTACTTTAATTTCAATTTTTACTATTGTATAGGTAACATAGCAAGGTGTCAGTAGTTTTCCTAATTGCCCAGTAAAAAACAAAGCATGCTCTCACATTCCAGTGTTCAGTACAGAGCTAGATGGACCATTGATCTGACTGAGGCTTCCTATGTAATGCAATTGGATAGGAGCAGAAAATTCTACAGGCCTGGCTATGTCATAGCAGCAGGTTTGCACCCCTAGAAGCACAGCAAGTCAGGGCACCTAAGCGCCACATACTTTAAGCTGGATTTGTGATATACTTGCCAAGAGGTTGGCCACTAGTGGGACAAAACCAACAACAGTTCACAGATTTATTAAAAGACTGTGTAGCCTTGCAGCAACTTGCAGTCCAGACTTAGGATATGTTATAATTTTGCCGTCTATTCTGATATTGTACAATAGTAAGCCGGATAGATAAACATGTCTTGTTGACATGAAAAATGGCTAAGCAAAGCCCAATTTCATTGATCTCAGCTACTGATATTGTCTGTCTTTTCAAACAGCAAGCCAAGCCAACAACAGCAGCGATCAATATTCCATAATCCATGCTTTTGTTCTGTGCTCTCGGCTGAGTCTTTCATTGACAGAGAGAAATGATTAAACCTCTCTTTCCCTTTGGCCACTAGAGAGTGCCACAGTGCTGCAGAACCTCTTAGCTGAAGTTAAACAGCCAATTTGTCTTTTGACAAAACCGATCATTAAAAATGATACCTTGTGCTGCTGTACTGTTGCTATACAATCTGGGTATTTTTCTTGAAGGATGTAAAGAAAAAGCATTTTCAAATCTATGGGGGGGACGGATGGACAATAAGTAATTAATCTAGTCTGAATACTTTGTATTCTAAAAGCAATAGACTTCATGCTTTCATCAAATTGTGCCTACGTGAGAAGCGCATATAAGTTATTTGATTAACATGGCCATTGGCACTCATTACAGATACTATTTTTGCAGTGCTCCAGGAAAATGTAGTGCAGAGATTTAATGTTGTATAATGACTACCTTAATGAACTGGCCATGAACATCTATGAACACAGCACAAGTTCATTGGTAGTTTAGAGAGGAGGGGGTAGAGGTGAATGATCCACTGCTTCCAAAACCTTGCCAGCTCACACTGATCAGAGCAGGGCGTGAGATGGCGTCCTACTCTAGCTAGGTTTGGTTTCAATCTCTGAAAACACAGCAGCAGGAACAACAACTACCACCAGTCACAAGAGGAGTTCAATAGCAAAGTCAAGGTGAATTTGAGGTCAAACGCAAGAGAGCAGTCAGGAATTGTGCATGATCCAAAGGCAGAGACAGGGGCAGAGGTCAAAAGCTAGAAAGATCAGACATTTCTGTATACAACACTAATGTGTCACACCATTTGTAACTGATATTTAGAAAAGACTTCACAATCTGAGAAAAGTGACAATGCACGTAACTTTTGTAAACCAAGAAAATCTCTCCTCTCTCTCTCTCTCTCTCTCTCTCTGTGTGTGTGTGTGTGTGTGTGTGTGTGTGTGTGAGAGAGAGAGAGAGAGAGAGAGAGAGAGAGAGAGAGAGAATTACTTGAATAAGAATAGAAATGCATATTCTGAGCTTTGGAAAGGAGGTTCAAGGCTCTGGCAGGGTCCTAGAGCCCTCCCTTCTCCTTCCCAAAGCTGAGAAAGTGCTAGCTAGGCAAGAGAACACTAGGACCCAACCAGAGCACTCATGCCTCCTTCCCAAAGCCCAGTGCCACACTTACCCAGCTTTGGGAAGGCAGCATGAGGGCTGGGGGGGGGTGTATCAAATGTTGCCAAGAGCCACATAAGGGCCCCAAAGGTTGCATGCGACCCTTGGGCCATGCATTGGACCACCCTGCTCTAGAGTCATGTGCTCCATCATTTATCAGCCGCCTGGGCTTGGACCTTCTGGCACCAACACTCTCAAGGGTTGGGGGTGATTTCAGCTCTGCTCTCCACTCCTTCTAGGAAAACCCTGGAGGCTGGCCTGGGAAGGTCCCTCCCAGTATACTAGGGTTTTCAGTGCTGGCTGGCTGGCTCTGTGTATGTATGTGTGTGTGTGTGTTTGTGCGCGCGTGCGCACGTGCACACACACATGCACGTCTGGGTCTTTTTTGTCATTAGGAGTGTTAGGTCCTTACTGGAAGATTCATCAGGTTAGGGCATAGTATGTAGTTGGCATAACAAAGCAGCTTAGGAACAGGTAGATGCAGTTCTCCCCTAGAATATCTGGGTTAAACCACAGAGCCTAGGACTTGCCGATCAGAAGGTTGGCGGTTCGAATCCCCGCGATGGGGTGAGCTCCTGTTGCTCGGTCCCTGCTCCTGCCAACCTAGCAGTTCGAAAGCACATCAAAGTGCAAGTAGATAAATAGGTACCGCTCTGGCGGGAAGATAAACGGCGTTTCCGTGTGCTGCTCTTGTACACCAGAAGCGGCTTAGTCATGCTGGCCACATGACCCGGAAGCTGTGCGCCGGCTCCCTCGGCCAGTAAAGCGAGATGAGCGCCACAACCCCAGAGTCGTCCGCAACTGGACCTAATGGTCAGGGGTCCCATTACCTTTACTAGTGGTAATTCTATGGTCACGGAACTTTCCATGGGTATAACTGAAGCCTCCAAAGTGTATGTGATCCCTCTGCTTCCAACAAGGCACCTCTGCCATAGCCAACCCTTCCTTCCACCATCATCATTATTATCTATCTATCATCTATCTCTCTATCTAGCTATCAATCATCTATTTATTTATTTATAAAATTGGTTTGTTCTTAAGCCAAAAATACTCCCAGAGCAACTTATAAATCACTTAAAAGAGACAGTCCTTGCCCTCAGACTTACAATCTAAAAAGCCATAACACAAAAGGAACATGGTTTGGATGGATAGAGGAAATAAGCAAACTCGAGTACAGGTTCCTACAAGTGTTAGGGAATAATATTGTTATTACCTCATTCAAAGTTATTTATTAAAATGTTGAATTTTAATATTCTGCCACTATTTGCATTTATTTATTTATTTATTTATTTTTACTTTCCACTATTTTCTGATTAAAAATGTGCAGTAGACACAGACTTTATTTAAATGTTAGGTAGGTGTATTGGTTGGTTGCTACTACCCCAGTGGTTGCTCTTACACTGTTCCGGCAAGCCCTTTTGATTTGCTGGTGTCTTTTTTTTTTTTTTTTTAATTGCTTGCTTCTATTTTTTTTTTATTAAAATTTTTTCCTTTATTTAAGAAAAATACACACATATATACAGATCAATAAGAAGTACTACATATATCCAAGTCATCACGGTTAAAAATAAGGTAATAAGGTTACATATATCCATTTCAAAAGTAAAGAGAGAAAAAAAAAAAGATAAGATATAAAAAGAGAAAGAGAAAAAAAAAGAGAAACGGGAACAAGCAACGAGATTGCGGAATAGAAGAAAGAAAGAAAAGAAGTTTTAAGCCTTACACATGCATACATTTGACTTCCATTTACCTCAGCATAGGATTATGTAATCTCAAATATCTTCTGCAGTTATTCTAATTATATCTTTACACGTCATAGGAGTTAATTATTGTCTACTGTTAATTTATTAATTCTCAGATTGTTCTCAATATAGTTTAAAAATTTAGTCCAATCATCTTTCAGTTTTACACTATTGCCTTGCCTAATGCGTTGTGTTAATCTTGCCAATTCTATATATTGAAATAGCTTCACCTGCCACTCTCCTATCGTTGGTATATCGGTGGATTTCCATTTTATTGCTATTAAAATCCTCGCCGCAGCTGTGGCATATTGGAAGAAAGTCTGGTCTGTGTTTTTTATTTCCTCCCCAATCATACCTAGGAGGAACGCTTCGGGTTTCTTGGGGAAGTTATACTTCAAGATTTTCTTTAATTCCTCATAAATTTGTCCCCAAAACCCCTTCACCTCATCACAGGTCCACCAGATATGGAAGAAGGTCCCCACTTTCTCTTTACATCTCCAGCAAGTATTGTCTACATTTCTATACATTCTCCCTAGTTTTGCCGGAGTCAGGTACCAACGGTACATCATTTTGTCCAAATTCTCACGCAGGGCGGCACACGCTGTAAATCTCATGCCCTTCTTCCAGAGATTCTGCCATTTATCATATCCTATCTCATGTCCTATGTCTCTGGCCCATTTGACCATAACTCCTTTCACCACATCCTCTTTAGTATCACATTCCAATAGTTGCTTATACATTTTGGAGAGGAGTTTATTATCACTCTCTAGAATTTCCACTTGGAATCTGGACTTTTTTTCTCCCATTCCCCGTCTCTTATGTTCACGCCACAGTGCATTAATTTGATGAAAGTGAAACCATTCCTTAATCCTACCTTTCAGCTCATCGTATGTTCTTAACTTCCACCCTCCTTCTGATTTGACTAAGAGATCTTCATACGTCCATCTTACACCTGTCATATTTGGTTTCTTTACTTTAATAATGTCAACTGGGGAGAGCCACCAGGGGGTGCTTTTTTCAATCAGTTTTTTATTCTTATTCCAAACTTCTAATAGGGGACCTCTAATTATGTGATTGGAGAAGCCTCTATGCACTTTACCCTTCTCCTGCCACAGATAGGCATGCCACCCTAATCTTAAATCAAATCCTTCTAGGTCTAATAGGTCTGTGTCCCTCAGGGTGGCCCAGTCCTTTGTCCAACATAGGCAGGCTGCCTCATAATAGAGTCTCACATTTGGTATTGCAAAGCCGCCTCTCTCTCTAGCATCTGTCAAATATTTCAGCTTCACTCTGGCTTTTTTTCCTTGCCATATAAAATTGGACAGAATCTTTTGCCAGTTCTTAAAGCAGGCGGAACCTTTAATAACTGGTATGTTCTGAAACAAAAATAGCAGTCTCGGGAGGATACACATCTTAATCGATGCCATCCTCCCTGTCCAAGACAATTTCAGTCTGTGCCAAGTGTCCATATCTTTCTTAATTTCTTTCCAGATCTTATTATAGTTATCCTCCACCAGGTTGATATTTTTCGGGGATAACCATATTCCCAGATATTTCACTTTATTCACTACTTTAATATCAATCTTTTGTTCCAACCGTAGTTTCTCCTGTTCAGCCAAATTCTTTATTATTATTTTTGTTTTCTTCTTGTTTAATTTGAATCCAGACAGTTTACCGAAATCTTCCAGAAGTTCTACAGCTCTACTACTACTCTCTACTGGGTTCTCTACGGATAGGACCAAATCATCGGCATAGGCCTTTAATTTGAATTCCTTCTCTCCAACTCTTATTCCTCTAATGGTTGAGGTCTCTCTGATTTTATTTGCCGCTGTTTCTAAGACCAAAATAAACAACAAGGGTGACAAAGGGCAGCCCTGCCTCGTACCTTTCATAATCGAGAAATGTTTGGACAAATTGTTGTTAATAATCAGCCTAGCCTGTTGGTCTGAATATATTGCCTTAATAGCCTTCAGATAAGGGCCCACTATTCCTGCTTTTTCAAGGTTTTGTAATAAAAATTCCCAAGATACACAATCGAAGGCTTTTTCTGCATCAATAAAGATAAGGGCCGCTGGTATATCTGGCCTCGCCTCCAAATACTCAATAATGTCTAAAACGTGCCGGACGTTATCCTTCTGCTGTCTGCCGGGGAGGAATCCTGCCTGGTCTTTATGGATGTATTTCTTTAGATGTTTCTTAAGTCTATTTGCCATAATGTCCGCGAAGATCTTATAATCGCCATTCAGCAGTGAAATTGGCCTATAGTTTTTTATGTCTGTTTTTTCATTTTCATTTTTTGGGATTAACGTAATATATGCTTCTTTCCAGGATCCAAGGATCCTCCCCTCTTGGAAAATATTATTTATAACCTCCTTAAGCACAGGTGCTAATAATTCTACCAGCTTTTTATAGTATTTTGAGGGCAGACCATCCGGTCCAGGGGCTTTTCCATTCTTCATCTTGCTGATAGCCTCCTTAATCTCGTCAACTGTCACCTCCTTATTCAATTGTGCACAATCCTCTTCTGTGAAAAACTTCCTACCATATTGATCCAAGTAGTTTTTTATTTCTGAGCTATCCTCTTCTCCTCTTTCGTATAACTTTTCAAAAAATTTAATAAACCTGTTTTCTATTTCATCTGGGTCTTCTATAACATTATCCTCCACTACTAATTTATTGATCACATTTTGTTTCTTTCTATTCCTTAATTGCCACGCAAGTAGCTTCCCCATTTTGTTCGCCGACTCGAAGTATTTCTGTCTCGTAGATTTGATTTTCTGTTCTACCTCTTGGTTTAATATGGCTGAATATTGGGACTGCAGCACTTTCGTAGCTCGGATGATCTCTTCATCTGTCGGGTTTATGGTCAATTTCCTTTCACAATTCCTCAATTGGGCCAGAATACCTTCCTTCTTTTTTTCCCTTAGCTTCCTTCTATAATTATTTTGTTGTATTAAAAAACCCCTTAGTACTGCCTTACTGGCATCCCACACCGTCTCTATTGGGGTATCTTTATTCAAATTTAACTCAAGATAATTTTTCAGGGTACTTTTAGCCAATTCCACCACTTCTTCGGATTCAAATAAATATTCATTCATCCTCCACCTAAACTGTCCTTTTAATTCATTTTTTATTTCCAAAACCAGGGGGCAGTGGTCAGAGAGGGTCCTAGGTTGTATCTCACATCTCTTGACTCTCCACGAGAGGGCCCTTGTCACCCATATCTGGTCAATCCTGCCCCAGCTCTGGTGAGGTTCTAAGTAGTAAGTAAACTGTTTAGTAGTGGGGTTTTTATACCTCCAAATGTCAATTAAATCTAAATTTTCCTCTAAGTCACTAAAGGATTTAGGGAGTTTGTGACCCCCTGTTTTTCACTTCTATCCAAACTCGGTACTGGCACGCCATTCATATCTCCGAGCAAAATTAATTTATAAGGTTCCAATTCCAACAGTATACTTTCGAGTTTCTCAAAAAACTCTACTTTATTTGTATTCGGGGCATAGACTGTCACTACGTTGATTTTTTCCCGCCCGGAAGTTTAGTTGAATCCCTTCCTCGTCTTTGCAAATTTGTACTGGCTCCCACTTTTCTTTAACATATATTACCACTCCTTTTTTCTTATTTACATCCGAGTTAATGAATTCTACTCCCAATTTCTTATTCACCAAAATATGTCTATGTTTCTTAGCAATGTGCGTTTCCTGGAAACAGATTACATCACATTTTTTGTTTTTCAGAACTTTCTCAATTTTATTCCTTTTAACTTTCTCGTTCAGCCCGTTCACGTTCCATGATAAAAGTTTTAAAGTGTCCACTGTTATTTATTTTCTTCGACTACTTTGCCACTAAGCGAAGTCTCAAATTAAAATCTAACGCCTTTATTTCCTAAGAGCCCCTCCTCTTCTGCCGCCCTTGCTCCCACCACGGCTTCATCATCTTCATCTCCTGAGTCTGTCATCTTCTCTCCCAATTCCGTCATCCTCTCCCCCCTCCCCTCCTCTATCTCCTGTCCACTCCCTCTCTCTTCCTCCTTATCCCTTGCTCTATACTCTGCCTTTCCCAGCTCTCTTTCATACCTTCTCATAAATTTCTCCACCTCCTGTGTATCCGTCAGTCTGAATTTTTTATCTTTATAGAAGAAAGCGATCCCTTCTGGGAACTCCCACCTAAATTGTATTCCGTTTCTCTTTAGAACGGCTACCACTTGCCTATAACCTTCTCTTTTTCGTAGCAACCTAATTGGAATTTCTTTGTAGATAATAATAGGCCTACCCTCGATTCTTAATTTGTTGCGGTAGCTCGTCCTTAAGATTAAATTTCTCATTTCCAATGAGTTAAATATCACCAAGCAATCCCCCAGGAATTTATTAATTTTTAAATGCTGTGGTCTTGACATTCTAAATGCATTATCTATCGTAGAGGCTATCTCTTCTTCTTTCAGACCCAGCCATTTAGAGAGCTCCTTAATCATTTTCTTCCTTATATCCTCATTTCTTTCCTCTGCCACTCCTCTAAATTTTAGATGAAGCTGCTTTTGTCGCATATCTGCCATGGCAAGATTGTCCCAAATCCTGTCTTGTGAATTATTTAACTCTCTTAACTCTTCCTTCATCTTCCCTGTCTCTTTTTTCTGTTCCCTCATCTCTTTCTGTAGTTTCCTGTTGGACTCCTCGATAATTTTAGATTTTACAGATAGGTCTTGAATCTTGGTTGAGAGTTCTCCTACTGCCCCTTCTATTTTTTTGTCAATCAACTCATGTATCTCCCCTAGCTTATTTTCCATATATAGTTCATTTTGCTTAAATTCTTCCTTTATTTTTGCCCATAGATTGTCTAAGTCTTTGACTTCTTCCTGACGAGATGTCTTTCTCTCCCCCGGGGTCCCACCCGCTTTCTTCCCATCTTTCCCCTCCTTCCCCATCATTGTCAACTTATCTAACCTTCCCCTCTACTAATTTCCTCTTATATCCCAATCTTTCTTCTTTCCCTCTAAGAACTCCCACTAAAGCAGTATATATAAACCACATACACACTCAGTCCCAGGACACCGGGTGGCGGTAGTTCCGTAATATTTCCGTTGTATTCCCGGGGGGAGGTGCCAGTTGGAGAGTATATGTTGGTTTCACACGGCACCCGGGTTTTTTCTTTCACTTCCCTCTATCTTCTCTTTTACCACCTTAACTATCCACACCTGTATCACACCGGAGATGGAGATTCGTAGCTCTTAAAGGCGTATTGTCCTTAGCAGCTTATTGTCCTGTGAGTCCAGTTTACGTTCCCTTTAAATTGCTCCAATTACTCCGCTAGGAATCTCCTCTCTATGACTCACGGTCTCAGTCCATATCCCACTCAGCGTCGCTTTAACCTCAAAAATCAAGCCGGATTGTCCTTATTAAAAAAGTGCTACGCTACTCAGCCCGCTCTGGGTCCAACTCCCACTGCAAAAGAAGGTTACCGCTTGAAGGTTACCGCTCGAAGTGAGAGTCTGGGGGGCTGAGGGGCGGCTGAAGGAGAAGTCTTTTTGAATCTTCTTCTGACTTCCAGTCACTCTATACCCTCTGCCACCCTTAACGTGGACTCTCCGCTCTTTGTCCTTCCTCAGTCTAAATTTCCTTAATGGAGGGAGCACAGGGATGCCGGAGGAGCTCAATGCAAATAATATATATAAGTCAGGCAACGTAAACGATACAGACCTCGCCGGTGAGGTAACAAATACTCAGAGTGCGACAGATACCCAGAGGTTCAATTGGCGTCGTTATACTTAAACATAATTTGTTGAGTTAAAATACGTCCTTACCCCGTTAACTGTGTTAAAGCGGGTACTCAGTACTAAATACCAACTCGGGTCTCACTCACTCAGTCAGACTGGTCACAAATCTCTTCACTCCTGCAACTCCTCCTCTGCGCCATCTTAAGTCCGCTGCCGAGTAAAATCCCACGTAAAAACTGATGAGAAAAGAAAGACGTACAGAAAAAAAAAGGACGTCCGGGCGCCTCCCAGCTTCTAAACAAACTTCGTGCCTTGCGAAGAGCACGTCGCTAGACAAACCCTACACACGCTGGGAACCCCGTTCTTATCTTCAGGGGGCCCGTCGCCGTTCACAGTAGAAGCTCAGGGCGTCACGTTGTGGAGTCGGCACTTTCCCAAATCGCGCTAGCGGCTCGTCGTTCTCTCTCTCTCTGTCCAGAAGAGTGGATCGGCCGCTTCCACGCTGCTGGGGGCCTATTCCACAAGGGTTCCCCCCTTGGAGTTTTGGGGTGCGCGATTTGCTGGTGTCTTTATGTCCCACACTGCTGACACACCTTCTAATGGTCAGATGTTGTTGTTGTGTTGCGACATTCAACCATGCAAACTGGCCTAAGCACACAAAAAGATGAACATTCTTTGTTCTGCTGCTCCTACAGAAAACTGAAGTTACAGCTGAACACCACTAGGTGGCAAAAGTGCTTAATTCACATTCCAGCAGCTACTTTCTTTGGAACTGTTTCTGAAGTAGATTGTGGTAACAGATCACCTTCACAGTTGCCTGAGACCCAAATGAGATGTTAATGCAGTTGTGCATATCAGCCCCTAAACTTTCTGTTTCTCTGTGGGGTTTTTTAAGCTGGAAAGCAGCCTCAGAGGCTTCCGGTGAAAGGTAAAAAGTTGAAATGGGTCTGGTTTCCCATGACACTGTTTTTCCACTCAAAACTGCTCTCCTAAGCTACGCCTATGGGAGAAAAGATGGAAGAAAAGAGACAACTGCATGTATTGACTAGTGGTGTACTTTCTGATATTAAAAGGCTTAAGTGTTAGGGAAGTTTTTAATGACTGGTGTTTTAATGTATTTTTAATCTTTTTGTTGGAAGCTGCCCAGAGTGGCTGGGGAAACCCAGCCAGATGGGCAGGGTACAATTATTATTATTATTATTATTATTATTATTATTATTATTATTATTATAAAATGGTATGTGCAAAATGTACCCAGTAGGAACTTAAGGTGGCAGTAATGTATTACAATACAAAAAGTAGGACTTCCACTCTGGAATGCTCCTGTTCAGAGTTCCAGCACTTTCCCAGAAAGAGCCATTCCATTCCATTCCTCTCAGTTTTCATTTCCACCAAACAGCCAGGTTTCCAGTACTGTACAGTCAGCTTCTGTATACTAGTATACCTGAAGGAGCATCTCCACACCCATTGTTCAGCCTGGACACTGAGGTCCAGCGCTGAGGGCCTTTTGGTGGTTCCCTCACTGTGAGAAGCAAAGTTACAGGGAACCAGGCAGAGAGCCTTCTCGGTAGTGGCGCCTGTCCTGTGGAACACCCTCCCATCAGATGTCTATATGGCATTTAGAAGACATCTGAAGGCAGCCCTGTTTAGGGAAGTTTTTAATGACTGATGTTTTAATGTATTTGTAATCTTTTTGTTGGAAGCCACCCAGAGTGGCTAGAAAAACCCAGCCAGATGGGCGGGGTCAAAATAATAAATTATTATTATTATTATTTTGTAGATGCAAGGAGTGTCAGCCGAATAAAACCCCACTCTAGGTCTCTTCAATGTATGTTATAGGGGCTCAGGACAGAGCTTTCTCACTACAATAGCTGCTGCAGTTCTAGAATTAGCTGCACAAGCCAGCTCATTAGAATTCCGGAACAGAGCTGTATGGGAGATGTTTCAATTTTCTCGGGTATTTAAATCTAAATTACTGAATGCATGTTGCCATTACTTTTACTTGTTTTATTCTTTCGTACTGACACAATAATCATTATAATTAATAAATATTTAGAAAGAAAGGGAAAGGATGTTCTCCAAATCCCAGACATGGGTATTAGTAAAGTTATTCAGATCCAGTTTCCTATTCTCTTCTGTGATTCTTCTCTCAGGAGGTTTTTCGCAGTCAAATAAATAACGAATGTGGGACACAGCCCATTCCTATGCAGAATTAGATGCACATAACTTCAAAAAAATCAATCAACTTAGGGATACCTAACTCTGTACCAGGTCAGACCACAAGTAGCTTTGATTGGCCCAGACCCCTCTAGAAGAAGAACTTGGTGTATGTTTTTGTAGTTCTGCAGTCAAAGACTTGGGTGATTAGTTCAAATAATTATATGAAATTAATTCCATTCCCTCACTAGCAGCTCAGCCAAGGAACCACAGGATGCATTCAATGAATGCACACAATAAATTCATTTGTATTGAGAGGGTGCCATATTCAGAGTTCCATTCAGCAAATGGCAGGTTTTTCCTCCCGTAATCACAAGTTTCCACTAACACATGTTCTTTTTGCTGAGTTGCATCTCACATTATCTCCATTTTCACCTTCTCTCTATTACAGGTATGAATGTGAGACAGGGAGAGTTTTGCTATTTCGAGCTACTGACTTTTAAGCTAACAAACAATGAAGAAAATGGATGGCATCTAGTCCTAACTACATTATTCTGTGAAAACACTACTGGTGAAATGAACAGGGAACTTCTTTTTAGAAAAACAATTGTTTGATCTTGTCTTTCCTTTACAAAGTTTAAAAAGGTAAAGGACCCCTGACAGTTAAGTCCAGTTGTGAATGACTCTGGGGTTGCAGCACTCATCTCGCTTTACTGGCCAAGGAAGCCAGCGTTTGTCCGCAGACAGTTTTTCTGGGTCATGTGGCCAGCATGACTAAGCCACTTCTGGCGAAACCAGAGCAGTGCATGGAAATGCCATTTACCTTCCCGCCGGAGCGGTACCTATTTATCTACTTGCACTTTGACATGCTTTCAAACTGCTAGGTTGGCAGGAGCTAGGACTGAGCAATGGGAGCTCACCTCGTTGTGGGGATTCAAACCACCAACCTTCTGACTGGCAAGCCCTAGGCTCAGTGGTTTAGACCACAGCACCGCCCGCGTTTATTAATACAAAGTTTATTTCCCCTTAAATTCTGCAATGCTGCTTTTCTATACAAATACCACTCTTCTGCAGGTCATATAATTTACAACAGCTTTGCAGCTCTGTGGCTTTTACAATCTCATTTAACTGTGCATTGCTCTTCTCTCCCCCACCTCCCGCTCCTTTATCCCATCAGCTTTCCCACCACATCTGTGCTCCTTGTCACTTCCTTCCTGTTCTGCATACAACAGTAAGTGAGGAAGCTGTATAAGTGAAAGCTGTGTTTAGGCACATGCACACTCCTCAGTCTACAGTCAAATGGAATATTTGATGTTTCCTCTGGCAGTGGGTCTGGTGCTGGACAATGGCTATCACTTTGCCTACTATGCACTGTCTTAAAGTTAGGACCTGGCTAAATGATAGTGGAAGCAGGGGGAAATTTTGTATATATATATTTGCATAATGATGTGGTTTAATGTTTAACCAGACCACATGGGGAAAGCTGTCACAAATGAGACAGCAGACAAAAGAAGGCATGAAAGGTTGTGCAGATGTTACTAATCTGGACCAACTACTATGTCTAACTGTCCACATGAGTGACATATTCACATGAGCAGTGCAACATTTGAAGACTTACTTCATTTAACTCTGCAGTGAGCACAAACGACATGGAAACTAGGATTAAGACAGATTATTTGTCTTTTCAACAGTCAAATGACAGGATTTTTAAAAATTAATATCTGTTCTGAGCCACAATACCACCGGAGCTTTCTCGTTGCTACTTAGTTCACCAGTAGTCCATGTATTGTTTTGCCTACTTGAAGCTTAATATATCTCGCATGTAAAAAATTGCATTTAGAGACAAATAAACTAGTACCATATGGTTATAGATCTTGGGTGTGGGGTTTGTGGGCATAAGTAGCCCATAAGAGTTAGAAATAATCAAGGTTTGATTAAACTGTGCCAAACACTGAAATTCCTGGGTTTAGCTTATGCTAACAAGTCAGGCTGGCAGCCAGGGCTAGCTAAGTGATGGCCCATCAATGAAACCACCAAGAGAGAGCAAACACTGTCAGACAAGGAGGTGAGGGGTGCCTCTTTCAGCTGTGGGTTGATGGGAAGAGACCAAAGGGGTTTAGGATGTCAGGGTGGATAACATAAGCAAACAGGAAAAAAACCTCAGTTTTGCAAGTGGAAGGAGGAGACAGAACACAATGGAGGCTAGCTGGGACAAGCTGCAACAGAAACGGAGAGGATAGCTTTTTTGCTGTTCTTTTTGAATCCAATGTTGCACTTATGGAGGAGGCTGGGCCTGCTTTGAATGTGAATGCTCTGCAATCCCATCATTTAGGTTCAGATTGTATATATGTGCAAATAAACCATATATCGCAATGATGCCACAGTCTCTGGTGCGCCTCATTGTCCCAAAAGGGAACACAGACCCTGGGGAGCGCACACCTGCAACCCTTGAAATCTCATGCACCACTTGGCAGAGATTGGGGTGGTGTATAGCAATATTGTGGGAATTGAGCAACATCGTTGGAGGAAATATGTAATAGCTATGGGGTGGCATTTTCAGAAGTATTTAAAATAGTAAAGCATGTCTCAATCCCTTTGACATTTAATGAATAAAAACTTTGAAACTAGATTCAACGCACAGTGGTACCTCGGGTTAAGAACTTAATTCATTCTGGAGGTTTGTTCTTAACCTGAAATTGTTCTTAATCTGAGGTACCACTTTAGCTAATGGGGCCTCCCACCCCTGTCCAATTTCTGTTCTCATCCTGAAGCAAAGTTCTTAACCTGAGATACTATTTCTGGATTAGAAGAGTCTGTAACCTGAAGCATCTGTAACCCGAGGTACCACTGTAATAGAAATGTCAGGAGAATGAACACCACTGATTTCCAGTGAAACTCGGGTATCTGATGCCCTAAAGTCATCTTCTGAAGAAGCAGCTTAGATGATTAAAAAGCTCTCCTGCAGCTAACAGTAATGGTGGTGGTCTGGTCATTGTATTACTCAGTATGAAGTCTTCTCTCTTATGTTGCTTTTAGCCCTGTGAAACAGCAACTCTGGAAAGATTGTAATCATAGCTTAGTAGTGAGTCCAGCATCAAAAGTAACAGATCAGCACAAAATTTTAAAAACACTTCACCAGCAGAACAGCCTGGAGCAATTAATCAGAAAGACCTAAGAGCACAGAAGCTGAGGCAGATGAAAGCTGAGTTAGTTAATTGGCTGGAAACTCCCAAAGATATTAGTTTCACTCAGAATTGTTAAAATGCCCAGCTCTCTAGAGAGCTCACTGTATGCTGAAACTGAAGTTAAGAATGAGATCCCATACAAAAATATCTGCACTTCGTTCAGTACACACAGAGGCTGAAATGAGAGCTGTGTGACTGCCAAAGTCTTTCATTGCCCATGAATAAGAAGATGGCTAGGAGGTGTAGGCAACTTCACCAATACACTCTTAATATAGAAGTCTAAACTAGGTGGTTGTAGAAAGCATTTCAAAGAAGGGAAGTATTTTAAAATACGTCACTTGGAGGGACTTAATGAGAAGGCCAAGTTATAATGTTAAAAGGTGAGTAAAGGTAGATAGGAAGGATGACAAGTAGAAAGGGCACCCTAAATGTCAAGTGGAGGGGACATATCCACTAAATAAAGCATCCCATTATATTAGCAGAGAGTTATCAGAAAAGAAAGCTAAAGTACTGTTGAAGTTCCAGCAGTGGTTTTTCCCCCCAGTTACAAAGAACTAGAAACCTGCCATCAAAAGCTTGGCTAATTCATTTGAAAGAATATGTGAACTTAAGTCTTCCTCACCTAATTAGTTTCTGTTCACGTACACTTCCGCACCAGACATACTGCTTGGTTTCTAATCAGTGCATGGCCCCTAATGCCCAGCTGAAATCCTGTAACTATTTATATCACAATTGTTCTGGTTTACTTCTTTTGCCCTGCTTTTGTTGTGCAGTAGTGCAAGAGTGCCCTTCCAGATCACAATAATGCAACAACGGCACAGGAGCACTGCAGAACAACTAAGAAAGTGAAATGTTATGTGCACAGTCCAGCACAGTTACTGCTGCATCAGTGACATGCTACAGAATACTGTACACCTGCAAAACACAGAGAAAAAACTCCCGCACACTCTGGAGGGTCCCCTAAACTACATTATTAGAAGCTACCTTATACCGAGTCAGTATTGTCCACACTGACTGGCAGCAGCTATTCAGCCAGAGAACTTTCCTAGCCCTACCTGGAGATGCTGGGTATTGAACCTGGCAGGCAAAGCAGATGCTCCGATACTGAGCTACAACACACACACACCCCACTCATTAATGATTTGAAATAACACACACACTGCCCTTCATCCAAAAGGCTCCCAGAGCAATTCGAAATAAAATTTGAAGCTCTGGATGCCCTTCTGTCAAATGCAGGCAAAACTAGCAGAACCTTTACCAGAAATATGAGCCATATTTACTCTATGCCCCTTAAATTACAGCTGTCAGGGCTGGTTCAGCTGCAAGTCAGCACACAGACAAGCAGTAAAGTTTAATCTTTATCCAAGGAAACAAAATACAAACAGAGAAACCTACGGGCAAAACTGGCCCTGGTAAAGCAGTTGTCACTTCCCCGTAAGTCTCCACCCCGGCAGGCTGTTTTCTCAGCAGTGTTAAACTCAGACAGGGACGGGGCTCCTGTGTTCTCTGTGCCCTTTGCTCTGCTACATGCAAAGCCCTCCATGCCCTTGGAGACAAGAGACAAGGGACAAGGGGAGCTGAATACAGTAGGACCGGCAAACTCCTGTGAATCTGTTGCAACCTCCTCCTCAGCTGCCGATCCTACGTCTGCAGCTCTTTCTGTCTCTTCTTCCTCTCTCACTCAAGCCTGTTGCTTGTACAGCATCCAACCATTCTGCCCCCTGCCCTTCATCCACAAAATGGTGGGCAACTGAGTAACATAGCTGTTTCCTAGCAGGAGGCAAAGCCTTCATACAAGACTGCCATGCTAGCATTTGGAGATTGGGGAGTGAGAATGTAGGGTTCTACATCCCTTCATTGGAAGCCCCATAATCTCCCACAGCTTCGGTTCACAGAAAATGCAGTTGCTTCTTTTGCCATTTCCTTGGTTGAATGACATTTTGCCCTCCCAAGCTGTTATTTGCTGTGAGGGAAGCTACCATATTCCCATATGGGATATGTAAATGACTCCCCACAAAGAGACTAATAGCAGTGGGGAGGGCAGTGCAGAGTGGGAAAACGGCACTCTTAAAATATCCCTCCCCCAAAATATCCCTTCCTCACTAACATAGTATGGACCCTACCTGAGGGTCGTGCAGATGCATTTACCATTTAGAAACTGTGGGAAGTATGAACACAGAAGTCACACAGTTTGGACCCAAGAAACACATGAAGCTCTGGCTTGCTTGCCTCACACAGAATGATGCCATAGTGAACCTCTGCTTACGCCACACAGCAGCAGGAAGGGACAGGGCAAGCTGTATTACTGCTGCTGCTGCAGCAGCAGCAGCAGCTCCCCTCCCCTTGCCATAGATTATAATTGTGTGTTCCCTCACTGGCTTTCTTCTCCTTTAGGAAACTGACTACGTGAAACAACAGAAACAGAATTGCAGACAGAGTGCCTTTTCTGTCACTCACTGAAAAGCATATCTATGTAGCCACAGACACAGACACATCCGTGTATTCTTTCACTTGCTCACATAATTTATTCATCCCAAGAGGAAACAGCGTGTCTGCTGTTTGTTTGTGACTGGTAGCTTAAGTAATATATGAGCAGGTGCTCATTTCCAATTAAAAGAGAATAAAACATGAAGACCAAGGAAGTATGAAATCTCCGAACAGTGCAGATGCCTTTGTTTATTGCCTTGGCAGGATGAAGACAACCCTTCCATCCGTCATCCACTTTTTATTGAGAAGTTAAACTGTTACAGCAGAGAAAAATGTAATGAAGGTCTTTTATAAGTAAGCACTTTCTTTTAAATTTTAATGTAACTAACCATTTATTAAGAAGATAGATGGCAGTAAGTGCAAAAATAGAATCACCATTTGGAAATCATGGCAACTGCCCCACCCCAACAATTTCTAGTTCATTTGTCCTTCATTATTTTGTCCTCCTTCAACAGAATTTATTTCTTTTCTTATACCAGCTTCCTGTGCTGACTGTAACACAGTGTATTCCTCTTAAACATACTACTGACATGATTTTATTTTTTGGTAATCGCAATGGATTTTAAAGCAAATAAATTGCTTGTCACGGTTGCCACTGTGGAGCAGCCAGCATTCTAAACCTGCAAAGGAGTTAAGCAATTAGACCTCTGGGTTTCCCTCCTCTGTCGATAACAGATCATCTGGGATTTACAACCTCCTCTGTTGCTTCCGTTAGTTTTAGGCTGCAAATTAAAGAGAGCCTAGTCCCTGTAATAAGCTCTCAGCTTGATGAAACACAGTCAACCCACCTGTAGTGACAATCTACACATCATCACTGCGACAGCTGTACTTTATCATGGAGTTATTTACCTTACCAGGTTGGCCCATCTACTGGAGCTGCTGGCACAATGAGTAATCGCATGATCCAGACAACATACATGCTAGTGATTTTATCCTTCCCCAATGAGATGTAGAAGCCGGGCCACCAAGAAGCAGTTTTATATCAGCTGCCATACAGAGAGGTACAGTATATTAGACTAAGAGATTGGGTGTACTATATTGACCATAACCATTTGAAAATGTCTTGTTTCCCCAATGTTTTTCCAGGTAAGCGGTTGACTCAAATACTTAGAATTGGCCCTAAACCATTATGCAGAAAAGAAATACCAATGGCATGTTTTTCCAAAGCAGAATAATCCTGCCAGGGATTCTCAAGTGGACTTTTAGGAATCTATAAAAGATTCTGCAGATTTTAAATCATCTTGAGAATACTGAGCTGTATTTGTAGAATTGTTCCAGACAGTAATTAATTTGTTTGTAGAGGCGGTGGTTTGTTTCCTAACCCCCACCCCACCCGCGCAGCCACCAATCCTTTGTGCACAGGATACAGGCCTAGTGCACACCAGGAATGTGTCCATGGCAAATTAAGAAACTTCACCCAGTACTAATTCAGAAAGTGTTGGGCAACTTGAAGAGAGGGAAATTATATGCATAAAGCATCCATTTCCTGCACTGATGGTCTGTGATACTTTTCTATATTACGTATGCACAGTGGGACGAAAGAATCACTCTGTTATTATCTCTACAATTTTAATTACAAAAGTTTGATACGAAGTGTGCATAATGTATGAATGAATCGGAACGTAAGACTTAGCAATTTGTTGAGAAAGAAAACGTAATGGAAACAAGGGATCCCTCTTCACACAGGCTTTTAATGGTGCGGTGGAGCTACTGCTACATTTGCAGGCTTGCCACACATGCTGGTGTGGTGGGGGATGCAAATCACTGTGTCATCCTGAAATTGCTACAGGGATTGGACCCAAATCAGGCTCAATCCTGTCATGTGAATCGAGTGAATTCTAGGCTAGTTCAGCCCTTTGCTGCTCCAGTGTGGTGTAATGGTTAAGAGCAGTGGTCTCGTAATCTGGTGAACCGGGTTCGCGTCCCCGCTCCTCCACATGCAGCTGCTGGGTGACCTTGGGCTAGTCACACTTCTCTGAAGTCTCTCAGCCTCACTCACCTCACAGAGTGTTTGTTGTGGGGGAGGAAGGGAAGGGAAGGGAAGGGAAGGGAAGGGAAAAGGAGATTGTTAGCTGCTTTGAGATTCCTTAGGATAGTGATAAAGCGGGATATCAAATCCAAATTCTTCTTCTTCATCATCAACTCCACCTCCTTGTGCATTTCTGGGCTTTCTGTGGGCTGCCACTAGTGGGGATTCCACGGGCAGCAGGCCTGTCTGCCTGTTTTATAGTTGAAAGGAGGAGGTCTGCAGCTGCAGGGCGACACTGGCATCATTCTAAAGGCAAAAGTTAGCAGGGCCAGAGAGAAAGACACTTTCACCAAATCCATTGAAAACACACATACACCCCTCTGAGTCTGGTACAAAGGTGATTACTGTTGTACCTTAAGTTACTGTTAAAACTTTTTTTTAGCAATTTGCCATGTCTCATTTCCTATAACAATCATGTTGGTTTTAATTATTATTGCAATAACTGGAAAAGGAACCCTGCTGTTTTTATTGTTTTAGAAAAATACATGGAATTAGAGCCTTTTACAAAGAATGTAATTATAATAAAGCAAGCTTAACCAGAAATTGGCACGAGGCTACTTGGAACCTTTAGGCATTCATCTCTTTTACCAAGCAAACATCCATCTCCACCATTATATCTTTAAATAAGCTTCTGCTTCTGTTGTACTTTAAAAGGCAGTAATGATTATCTACAAATGGAGAGATGCATTTTAAAAATGTAACAATATTAACTGCAACTGCAATTGGCTTGGATCCATTCAGGAGGAGGGGGAAGGAAGGCATGGATGGGTTTTGCTGATTCCTCTGCAGATTCTTGTGTCCTCCAATTAATTTATTTTTATGATCTCAAATTAGAATTTATCTGGATTACATCAGTATTGCTACAAATGCTCATTGATCATTCTGGGAAAATCTTCACATTTATCAGAGCAAATGTTATTAAATTGCACTTATTAATAATGCCATGCCAGAAATTTATCCTGTTTCCCACTCCCCACCAAAAATAAAATAAAATAAAATCTCCATCAATTAATGAGAAAAGAAATTGCATAAGAAAATTGTCAAAGGGAGAGAGAAATTTTAAGCAAAATTCCCATGGGTTTTTGTCACTGTTACCTTATTTTGATGTGACTGAGAGGTATTTGCGGGTATCATTTCTTTCAATCTACAAATAATTTCACCAGTGGTCTGCATTCTGCAGCTTTCCTATATACCTGCACTTCAATTAAAACCAGGGGATGACATCATGCAGCCAAACTTCCCATGGGGCTTTTCGCAGATGAAGCCTGGACAGCCAGGGAGGATACAGAAGAAATGTTTTACTGGAAAGTAAAACAAAGCACTGCCCTCACTCAAAAGCCTGAACCCACCTAAATCCTAAATAAATTCTAAAATGCCCTAAGAATACTGCAGGAAAAGTGGAACTCTCCTTCACAGAGGGAAGTGAAGCTTTCAGCAACTGGAGTACATATTTTAGCACAGCAAGTTAGGAACCTTAAGTCCAACGCCATATGAGAGATATAGGAAGAGAGGTACAAGACACTAAGGGTGACCTGTTGATCACTTTTGCAACCACTATATTGTAGGATCAGTTTACATTCTAGCTCAAAAGGGGATCAGCACCTGATCGATTCTGACAATTATGTTATGTAACAGCACTTTAAAAAAACAACATAACTTGCCAAAAATCATGTTGGTGTCAAAATCCATCAGAAAGCTTCAAGCAAGCCCATTTCGTTTTGATCCTGGTGTGGCTGACTGTAACTCACTACAGAAGACACTACAAAATGGGTCATCTGAATCCATCCCAAACATAGGAAGCTGCCTTATACTGAGCAAGGCCCTTGGTCCATCTCGCTCAGTATTGTCTTCACTGGCAGTGGCTCTCTAGGGCTTCAGACAGAGGGCTCTCCCAACCCCACCTGGAGATGCCAAGGACTGAACCCTGGACCTTCTGCATGCAAAGGAGATGCTCTACCACTGAGTAATGGCGCTTCTTGCTCTGCTGCCGGCTCTTCAGAAATACAGCCTTGGCAAGTAAAGAACTGCTGGATGACTCTGAAGGTTAATACAGGTAGAGGGGGATTTCTGTATGTGTGGTCACTAACTGAGAGACAGAAGCAACCTAATTTCATCCCCTCACCCCCAACTGTGTTAGGATGTTTGGGTCTGGGGGAACAAGAAAAGTGGTCTTCAGGTGGAGGGTTGCCCAGTGCCAGAATGTTCAATAACCCCCTTTCCTTACCATCTAAGGCAGGCATGGCCAAACTTGGCCCTCCAGCTGTTTGGGGACTACAATTCCCATCACCCCTGACCACTGGTCCTATTAGCTAGGAATGATGGGAGTTGTAGTCCCAAAACATCTGGAGGGCCAAGTTTGGCCATGCCTGATCTAAGGGAAGAAGCAGGTAAGTTGGGCAGATTCAGGTGGGGCCCACTCAAGCAGATCAATTGTTCTTAATCAGGATGGGCCAGGGTACTATGGGTCAAATGATTTTAAGACAGGCCCAGTCAAGTAGCTTAGGTCAAACTCAGTCAGGCTGAGGCAAGTCCAGCTATAAGAAGTCAGATCAGGTCAAGTCAAGTCAGGCTGAGTCCTGGCAGGTTCCAGTGAGCAGCAATCAAAACCATGGGTAGCTCTGAGTGTGCTCTGCTTGCTGAGCAGTAGAAAGACCAGAGTTATTTGAAGCCTTGCGAAGGCTGGCACAGCTTGAGCTTCCAGTGGTTCTTCCCCCACCCGCTGGCAGAACTGTTTGTAATCCTTTAAAGGGCCTTCAGTGGTTCTCCAGCTGCATACCCTTGCATGGTTATGAAGGAGAAGCTGCAGAGCAATCATCTTCTGTGGTGGAGTTTGAAGATGATGGGAAAGCCACACCCTCAGGATGTAAAAGGAGGTTCCAAGGACTCTCTTGGGTGGGTTTGGCCTGTGATTCATCTGAATCTGCCTTGGGGTAATGCTGAGATCAGAAATCAGGGGAAATAACATTTACTAGTAAAAAAACTAGACCCACTGTGGTAACCTAATGTGGGGGAGTTGGAAAAAATGTTTTCCGGTTATATCGTTCTGAGCTCCTCCTCAGACTTTTAGAATCATGTTGCACTACCCGATACAAGATACCATTTACTGCACAGTACCATTTACTGTAACATCATCTATGATATGCCTTCTTTCTAGGCACTCTTTAATAATACAAAAGGGTTGAAAATTTCATTTATATTCAGCTGAAACGTTATCTTGCTCATTTGACTCACAATTGATTCCAGTCATGTCTTCATAGTAGAGAGCGTGCTGGAGAAGACATTTAATGATTTACTGCATTTTGCTGATCAAATAACTTTCTTTTTTTGCTTTTGTGAGACCTTCAAGCTGTCAACTCCCTCAACAATGGAGCTTTTTTGACCTCTTTCCACTTTATTGTTTGGATGTTAGATATAGTTTTGGCTTGAGAGAGTTTATATTACAATCAAAAAGCAACCTTAGCACAATAGGATTACATAAGCTGCCAGTTACAGTTAAAGGGTACTGTGAGTTCTGTCTTCAGTCTACCCTACATACCAACAGCTGCATGAATGAAATCAGGGTGGATACTAGGCCCATGGGAAGCTGTAGATACAACAGATGCCAAGGTGCTGTGGGTTGAGTTGTGTGGAAATCACACTGAACAATCATTGAAAGACTTAGAGATTTCTGGCTTAGAAGCTAGACCCCACAAAGTCAGCTTTTCAGTATCCAGATGGAGTGTGTGAAATGAAAGCTTACATTGACTCTAGTCCATTAGACTTAAATCAGAATTCCAAAAATTGTGTTGCTTAATTTGGCCCCTTAAAACAATAGTATTGAGGACCTTCAATATTGTAACTAGGTGCTTATCTCTAAAACAATATTGTTGGCATCCATCTGTCTCAAGTAGCTATGAAGTGCGCCTCTGGAGGGTGAAGTCCAAAGTGACCTCTCCAGGGCACATGCCTGGGCAGTGTGTATGAAGGTCCTGGGGTGCCCAGCCTCACTGATGTGGTCCAAAGCAGAGCAGAGTAATACATTTGGCACCATCTTGGCTACAGCAGTTGTCAGAAGGAGGTGTACAAGACACCATCCAACCCTCTTAAAGACTTCACTCTGGACTTGCCTTGCGTTTCCTCCTTATTCTTTTTTTCTCCAAAAGATGTCCTGAAAGGCAGCGGGTACAGATTTCCCTGTAAAGCTCATGCAGAGCTTGACCATTAGCCCCACTATTAGTCTTGTACACTCAATCTGCCAGAGCCTGCCTTCACAAGCAGAAGAGGCCCCTAACTCAACAAGGGTTTGAGACCCATCGGCTACCCTGACCTGGTTTAGCCAGCTAGTCTAAGACGTTCCCTGGAGTGTGGCCGTTGTCACATGCCGACAGCTTCTAGGAGTCACAAATAAGAGCTAAGAGCAGAGTGGGGACCAAAGGTGGACAAACTACCCCAGAAGTGCGTATACAGTATGTGTGTGTGCGCGTGTGTGTGCGCGTGTGTGTGCGTGCGTGCATACGCACGCATCTCACACAAATAAAGTAATATTTTCCATGAATTAGTCATATGAATAAAAATAAATTTCTGCTTCCAACATAGCCTTCCAGCACTGCAGCTTCAGTCCCAATACTGACTTTCAAGAGTGTGGTGCACCCTTCCAATGCCCCAGATTCTGAGCAGCCCAGCTGATGCCCCCTCCCCCCAGCAAGCCAGTGTCCACCAACACTCTGACACCTTCTGCTCTGACAAAAAAGTGAGTTCCTCTCAGACCCCAGTCAGCCCAGCCTGGTCTTTGCTTTCAGGAGAAGTTTCCCCTAATCCCAGAATCCTGCATAAGAAGAATGAGGGACAAAAGCATTTGAAACTTCAGAAAGTATTTCCAAATTTGACTGGTTTACTCACTCCTCTTGTCCATTAGCACCACAGCCCTTAATGTCCAATTCTACATAACCAAAGAAGAGCTTATTACAAAAAGTGAATATAGTGCTCACTCCATGACTAACTGATATTTGAGTTTCTTTGCATGGCTGCTTTGGTGAACCACCAAACTGAGAATAGCCCATAGGAAGCTACACAAGACCACTGGTACACCTAGCTCAGTACTGCATACATTTACTGGTAATGATCTTTCAGGGTTGTCTGTCCCCTTAGAGCAGGCATAGGCAAACTCAGCCCTCCAGATGTTTTGGGACTACAACTCCCATCATCCCTAGCTAACAGGACCAGTGGTCAGGGATGACCATATGCCTATGCCTGATTTAGAGAATGTGTAACCCCTTCCAGAACAGGTAACTGACCTATATCCTGGACAGTAGAGCCACTTGCTCACAGCACTTCTGTCTTCCTAAGATTCCACCTCAATTTATTGGCCCACATCTAACCCACCAGCTCCTAGACACTGATTCTGGACTTGCACAGAAACACCTGATTCAGATGTTTAAAAGAATCAGAGTTGGATGTCATAAGCATACTGATGGCACTTTGTTCCAAATATCCTAATGACCACACCCAGTGGCTTCATAAATATGTTAAACAGCATGGGAGACAAGTTGGTATCCTGCGGGACCCTATAGCTGCTGGGGGGCAGCCTCCCAATACTACATTCTGAAACTGACCCTGAATGTGTGAATGGAAGCATGTATGAACAGAAGTGTTCCCAATTTCCATCTCACTGACTTTAATCGGGCATCCAAACAACATGACCAGTCCAACAAAGTTGATGTTAAATTATCATTGCTTTGACACTGGCAATCTTTGCTTCTTCCAGTAAACTGGCATTAGTTTGCCTGTCTTCCCAAGTAATATGTGATTTTTTCCGAAGACACCGTTGATGGAATCTTTTGAGGAGCTGAAGATGGTGTTTATAAGTGGTCCATGTTTCACAAGTGTACTGTAAGGTTGGTAGTACAATAGCTTTGTAAACAAGCATTTTGCTTTCCCTGCGAATGTCCTGGTCCTCACTCTGCACTTCAGTTGGGAGAAAGCTGCACTCGCAGAGCTCAGATGATTCATTGTTGGCCCTTGTGGAAAGATAACTGCCCAGGTTGTGAAAGACATCAACATTTTCCAACGTTACACCGTTATGTTGGATTTGTGGTGCTGCAGAGGGGTTGCTTTGTGCTTATTGGTGCAGCAATTTGGTTTTTTGGATGTTGAGTGATAGGCCAATCTTTTTGTAAGCTTCTGTGAAGATATTTAGGATGGTTTGGAGGTCATCCGCTGAGTGTGCACGCACTATGTTGTCATCAGAATATTGAAGCTCTATGATACAAGTTATGCACTGATCTACACACATAAAACAAATTCATGCACAGGCGTCTTCCAAAAACCCAAACCCCAAAAGTCCCATGGCAATCGGCAAATGGTAACGGGGGCATGATTGTGAAATCTGGAAGCCCCTAGTCATGAACCGGCACATGGAAACACTGGCCTGAGAGCACTCCAGTTGGAGAACAGCCTTTACCAAAGGTGTCATGGACTTTGAAGACACCCGAACTCAGAACGCAAGGGAGAAACGTGCTAAGAGGAAGGCATGCTTGGCAAATCCACACCGTGATCAACTCCTGCCCGGGAACCAATGTCCCCATTGTGGAAGAACGTGTGGGTCCTGAATTATGGAAGACAATCTTACTCAGCTATGAGTGATCATCAAAGACGACTCTTTGCTTTCAGCCTACTCAAGTTAAAGAGCTTTCCATCTGTTCCATATATGATTTCTACCCCAGTGGGAAATTTCCCTTTGACAAAGTGTAGGATCATGGCAATGAAAATAATAAATGGAGTTGGGGTGATAAGACAACCCTGTTTAACACCTGATCCCACTGTGAATGGCTGACTTTGAGAGCCATTGTTATCCATGATTGTTGCTGTCATATGAAGGAGCCTAAGGATGTTCACAAATTTATCTGGGCAGCCGATTTTCAGAAGGATAGTCCACAGGGCATTACGATTTACAGTGTTGAAGGCCATATACAGGGGTTGGTTTTGCTCTCTTCATTTTTCTTGAAGCTGTCAAGCAGTGAAAATCATGTACACTGTCCCCCTAGAAGGTTAACAACCACTTTGGGATTCAGGAAGGGTAGCCTCTGGTATAGTTAGGAGATGATTTGCCAATATCCTTGCAAGAATTTTGCCAGCTGCAGCCAATAAAGAGACAACTCAATAGTTTCTGCAATCCGTTCAATCACCTCTTTTGAAGAGATTGATAATTTTGGCATCTCTAAAGTCTGGTGGGATCTCCTCTTTCTCCCAGACTTTTTCATTTAGCTTGTGAAGTCATTGTGTAAATCCAATTCTTCCCACTTTGAAGACTTCGGCAGGTATCCCATCAGGTCCCCCGGCTTTGTTGTTTTTCATTTGGTTAATAGCTGTACACAACTCCCCCAGATTTGAAGATCCTGCAAGCTCATCTCCAATTTGTTTTTGCGGAATTTGTGAGAGGACCTCGGCAGCTACAGTGGAGTTGTGGTTAATGAGTTGCTGGTAATGTTCTTTACAACGCAATGCAATAGCTTCTTTATCTTTTAGAAGTACTGTCTGTTGAGTGTATACCATGATTTATTGTAAAAGAGGATGCTACCAACCAAATAGTAGTTGACAAACTATTGGGTCCAGGGTGGGATTTTTCAGGAATAGTTGCTCTGTTTCTTCATTAAAGGGCACCATGCACTACTTCCCAGCATGAAGATACATTCACCACATCCTGAATCCGATGGTTACCTTTCATCAGCCAAGAAGGACAAGGAACCAGATGGCATGTAATCTGCCTCATTCCTGTAAGTTCCTTGTCCGTGTCATCAGGCCACATTAACTGAAACAGACCTCACAGAATAGAATTATATGTAGCATTGAATACCTCAACTGGATTTGAACTCAAACCAGTATCAATGTCTCCATGGAGATGAGCAACTTCCCCTTCAAAGTGCCTTGCAAAAGTCACAGCAAGCCAACAATGTCCACATCTGTATTATTGTATGGTTAGCTAAGGGAGATGATAACTGATGAGCAATCTTAACAAGCTCCACTGGATGGCTACTTGAGGATGCAATGGAGACAGTGAAATATGCTGTCTTCACTACCAATAATGCAACACAATAGGCATGATTATATGATTGGCCTCATAGTTAGATTTCTGCCATTTGCACTCTGTTCAGTTGCTACAACATCTAAAGCTCCTAGGAATACCAAGAGGCAAAATTGGCTCTGCAGCATTTGAGAATGATAATGTCAACAGCACACCTCATTTTACCATAAAATAGCAAGAGCACAGCTTTGACAGGATTGTTAGATCTAGCCACTGGAACATCCCCCAGAGAATTCAGGTATCCCTTGGAGTCCATAAGCCACCAGGTGTGGGCTGACTGAATGGGCTTCTCATCCTTATAGGGGAGGTCAGACATTGTGGGTGGAATTCAGTGTTGCTATTACATACCATTTGTGCAAGCATTTCAGCTTGCCAGATGGAACAATCCCACCTCTTGTCTTCCTACAAACTGTTCTGGGGGCTCTCTCCATCCCCCAACAACTTTGGGAGGCAGGGGGCACATGGGAGTGGAAAGGGGGGAAAGCCCCAATTGCATTAGTTAAGTCTTTGCACAAGGGTTCCACTGATAACGCTTCTTAGGTGAACCCAACTCATTAAGTCCACGGCACCTTTGGTAAAGGCTATTCTCCAACTGGAGTGCTCTCAGGCAAGTCCAGTAGTCTGATCATGGCCACAGAGTTACATAGCCTGCCCCTAATATTCAGACCACACCCTGCATCATTTGAAGCAAAGACAAATCGAGAGTATGCCCTACTCAGTGTGTCTGACTAATGACCACTTGAGACAATCCCATTGTTTTCATGGAAGCCATGAAGTCCTGAGAAGAAATGCTAGTAGTGGTCCCCGTGTGGGTATTGAGCTCACCCAGGACCACAGCCTTGGGCTTCTCCAACATCACTGTTGGACAGAGAGGCAGTTAGGAAGCAAGCAAGGTGAGCAGTACACCAACTGCAGCCCTAGTCTTTCTCTATGACTCAGCACCAGATGGTCTTGTACCTTTCGTAAATGTACAAAATGTAATGTTCTTTTATGAGCTATTAACATCTCCTTACTCATTAGTATCAAACATATCTTGAGCTCTCAAGACAGACCATGAAATTTCAAATAATGAAATAATGAACATATGTGCACAAACTTAGATAAAATTGTCCAACATATTCTAGCCATATTGAATTTACAAGTACTTTAGTTGACTATATATTGACCTCATCATTCAGTAAGTGTATTGCAAAGTACATACTGACTAGGCTAAAACCTGTCAAATCAGAAAATCATTCTTATAATCTGAAAACAATTCAGTGTGCTCTGCCCTTAGCTTACAGGCATTTTTCACAAGAAGCATATGGTTGACCAACTTGTCTCAAGTGCAATTCCAGTGAGATCAGGTAAAGGTTTTTACTTAGCTGAACTTGGATATGATATCTGAAGTATAGTGTCAATATAAATGTATCACAGACTCATTCTCTGTAATGTGCTACACAGACCCCAAAATGTGGATAATTATGAATGGTAACAACCATGTTGACACGGAGGCGCCACTCCTGTGCAAAACATAGCTATATTAGGTTTTGTCACTATTATTAAAAGCAAGAGTGGGCTACTCTTTCAGATCCAACAAGCTCCATGGCTGTTATCCATGGAGCAATGGACCATCATCAGTTTTACCATAAACACAAAGATATCATGACCCATGGTATCATAGTGGCCAGAATCAACATCAGGATTTCCTCTCAACCTTCAAGCCCTAGAGGAAAAGAAAAGGAATGCCCCAAATCCACAGTGGTCCAGGATGTACTTTGATCCAGGGACACCTATTCTTTATCTCAGCTGTAACAAGGCCAGGGTATGGGCATCAACAGCTGATGTCTCAAGTATCCCAGGTTATCTTACCTCTCCTGCCACTGTTGTGGGGAGCCTCCATTCAGCGAGTATCATCTCTGCTGCTCAAAGAGTGGTTCAATAGCTGATGACACCTCCCTTATTGGTGTCTTCATCTAACTGAAGGGAGGAGAGCCTCTTATGTAAGGAGGTAGACCCAATCAGAAGACAGGCTGTCAAATCAGAACTGAGGGGCGGGCCCTTTAAAAAGGCCACATCTGAGCCCTATAGGTATGACACCAACCCATTGCCCTCTGTCAGCTACTGCATTATATTACAGTGCATTCACAATTATAGATTACTGCACAATCCCAATTAATACAGTGGTACCTCAGGTTAAGAACTTAATTCATTCTGGAGGTCTGTTCTTAACCTGAAACTGTTCTTAACCTGAGGTACCACTTTAGCTAATGGGACCTCCTGCTGCTGCTGCCACGCAATTTCTGTTCTCATCCTGAAGCAAAGTTCTTAACCTGAGGTACCATTTCTGGGTTAGTGGAGTCTGCAGCCTGAAGCGTCTGTAACCTGAAGCGTCTGGACCCGAGGTACCACTGTACTGTACTACATCTATCTGAAAAAGGTTATAGGAAATGTTTTCACATTGCTGCAGGACCATTATGTGCTCCAAGTCTACATTTCAACCTAACCTCCCTTCTGCCAAATCAAACAAAACTACGTGGAGTTTAACTAAGGCTACAATACTTTGTATGGTTACCTGGGAGTACATTCCACTGAATAAGTACGCAGTTTAGTGCCATTGAACTCAAATGGTCACGGTATTTACACAAGCTTTATTATACAATACTGTCAAATAATTGCATTAACACCCCATATTTACTGAAATTAGTGCATTGGGAAAACTCCTAGATAAATGTGGATATGAGTGCATCTTGTATCAAAGAATTCTCCAACTCTTGTCAAAGACAGCCTGAGCATCTTCCAAAGACACTACAAGACCGTCTTACTTTCTGCATAAGTTTATACACATTTTAAAATTTTGTTTTATAAAAGTAGCTATCCATCGTCAATACAGTGGTACCTCAGATTAAGAACTTAATTCGTTCCGGAGGTCTGTTCTTAACCTGAAACTGTTCTTAACCTGAAGCACCACTTTAGCTAATGGGGCCTCCCGCTGCCACCTCACTGCCAGAGCACAATTTCTGTTCTCATCCTGAAGCAAAGTTCTTAACTTGAGGTACTATTTCTGGGTTAGCAGAGTCTGTAACCTAAAGCGTCTGTAACCTGAAGCGCCTGTAACCCGAGGTACCACTATACAGCAGTTCACAAATCCAAGTAAGTTAAATAAAACAAGTGCTGGTGTTGTGTACCAGAAATGTTTTAACGTTTTAATGAGCCTATATGGCTACTCTGGTTCTCCGTTCCCACACTGCAATTTTCTAGCTGTTTCTTTGATAGTAATCATACTGTTATGATTAGAAATAGGCAATGTTAAGATTTGCAAAATGATAGTTCACCTACACAGGTAGTTCATGTAAAAGTCTGTGGGTTGTATCCCGCTAAGCTGCACTCTGAGTAGAACCATGGAAATTAATGGACCTCACTTATATCCATTAATTTCAATAGGTCTACTTTGAGTAACTAACATAGGATGCAACACAATGTTGAGAAAACGTATATTTCTATATTCCAGATTTCAGGCAAAGCCACCAGCCATTCATTAAACTTCACATGCCACTATTGACAAGTCTTATTGAATCAAGATAGACAGGTATACTAGTAGCACAGCTGAGGGACAGTACATCCCACAGTTGATCAATCTTGACAATGCCATTTATCACCATGACTGCAACTTATATTTGGCCACAAACATGTACCTTTTTTGGGGGGGGGGGTTAATTGAACACTCAATCTTTTCCTCTAGCAATCTCACCCAAATAAATAATACTTTATAGTAATGCAGATAAGAAATTTAATACTTTTTGTAGCTTCCAGCTATTGTACTGCTGTATCTTAGCGTTTTGGATTACATCATTTGGCACTGAATCAGTTTCTAACAAAGTGTAAATAATGTGTGGGCACCTATAATGAGTCAATAGGTTTGCAAAAGACATGTTTTGATACAGGTATTTCTTTCAATGAACTTGCTTGCATTACAGTATTTTTGATGCATTTTATAAAAGCAGCATGCTTGTCTTCTATGTCACAAAGTCAGCTTCGAACTGCATGCATGTCTTCTTAAGCAAGCCTGCTGCAATGTAAAACCCAACAATGCTTCCCCAATAGCATGCAGCAAACATAATATCTGTGCCTAGAGGGGGAGAATGTAATTACGGACTTCATCTAATACTCTATTCAGATGATGCTAACCTAGGGTGCCATTCATCCAATTTCTTACTGTTACAAATTACATAAGAACAAAAGAGCCCATTGCTCTGAATCATCTGAACCACAGGAATATTTCCAAGCACCTTAAAACCCCCATAAAATATTCATTGCAGCCAGCCACAGCTTCTCCCTGGTCCCAAAACCACTTAGTTAACATGCATTGCTGCTGCAGAAATTGATGTTGGAAAGCAATCTACTTCACACTGCCTTAAAATCCCACACAGGGGATGGGGAGGGAAAGTATGCCTGGAATACAGAATGTTTGCATCTCCAAATAGGAAATAAGGAATGCAAAAAGCAAAACACAGGTATCCTAATCACCATCACATTCCAACCTGTTCTTGCTTGGAGGGGAATTCTGCAACATCATAAAAGGTACTGTAACTTCCCAGCTATGAGCTGAAGCTGTCCCATATGTACATGCATGGAGATGGAAAGGATGTGAAATTGGTCTGCAGTAGACAATAGTCCACAGAACGGGAACTAAGCATATACACGTACAGAAAACACAGGGTGACATGTTCGCAATTCAGAAGGGCTGTGATTCAGACCGTTCGAATTATTCTGATGTCCTGCTGTTCCTAAAGAGAAATGAACCTCATCTCCCACTTTTGCAGAGAAATCCTGTGCACGCTCGCTTGGCAGACAAGACAGCTCCATTGAGTTTAATGGAACTTACTTCCAAGCCATTGTGCATCACATTGTAGCCTTAGGGACCCTTCTTCCCAAGACCCCCCACATGTTGTTAAACCTATCTGGGTTTTCTAGGGCGAAGCTCCGGGTTGGGACAGATGATGCTCAGAACCAATGTTTATATATAGCTCAGTTGGGAGAGCAGGAGACTCTTAATCTCAGGGTCCTGGGTCCAAGCCCCACGTTGGGCAAAAGATTCCTGCACTGCAGGGGGTTAGACTAGATGACCCTTGGGGACCCTACAATCCTAGGATCCCATTGGACCTGTGCCATACAGAGTCCCGGGTGCAAACGGTTCACCTGGCGGAAAGCTCATGAGGTTCTGAATCCACCTGTCCATATGGGGGCAATGAGTGGCCTGCCTGGCAGGGCTGTTGGTGAGAATGAATGAGCAGGGAGGAGCAAAAGAAAAAAAGTGGCTTACATGCTCCAATTTGTCTTTCCTCCTCAGCCAGACGCTGGCACTGTAGTCCTGCTGCTTGACGGAGCTGTAGAAGTTGGAGCCCACCCGGGTGAGGCTGGGCGAGGGCTCGCGGGGTCGGCTCTTCAGCCTCATCTGCTCGAAGCCCTCGTGGCGGGACGACGAGGCGAGCCAGTCGCTCCTGCCTTCCATCTTGACATGACAAGGCAACGTCCAGGCGGCGACGGCAGAAGGAACAGGGAGGCGAAGAAGAAGAAGAACCCCCGGGAAGGCGAAGCAGCGGGGGGGGGGGGAGGCTGGGGCGGGAAACAAAGAGCCGAGGCGGAAGAGCCCACGAGACCCTCCTGAGGGAAAAGAGCGGGAAGCTCAGGGGGGGAAAGGCGCCAAAGTGCCCGCGGAGGAGGAGGAGGCGGGGTGGGGGAAGCCGCCGCCGCTTGTTGCCCCCCTGCGGGCGGCAGCCGAGAGTAGCGAGTGGCGCGCGAAACGGCTCCTTGCGGCACTGGCTGGCAGCGGGCGCCACGGGAAGGAGGGCGGGCCCAGAGAGCGCCAGGCACACATTCGCGCGCGCAGGGGGGGAGGAGGAAGAGGAGGGGGAGGAGGGAGGGGCGCACGCGGCGGCGGCAGGAAGCGAGGGGCGCGCGCCCTCTCCCACTCCATGGATGCCGCCAGACTGCAGGTTGGCGCAGTGGAAGGGCTGCGTCCCTCCCTCGCGCCTCCCCTCGCGCAGCTCCCGCCTCCGGACCAAACGCGCCGCCGCCGCCGCCGCCACCCCAGAGCAGGTTCCCGCCTTGCGCCTTATCTCGCCCGGCAGAGGCTCTTCGGGAGATAACTTGGTGCTTCCACGGGGAGAGAGGGAGGGGGAGCGAGGCGAGGAGGTGAAAAGGAGGCGGGTGAGGCTCAAAGTGCGACCCTCTCGCGTCACCTGCAGCAGCTTCCTCGGCTTTTTCCTCGCAGCTTCATCAACGCGAACTGCTCTCCTTTGCGCTGTCCACGCCGTTGGTTCTGGAAAGTTGAAAAATAACTGTTGCGAGTTTCCGCCGGCTCCGCAGCCCGGGCAATAGGCAACCCGGGAGCGACTTTTAAGAAAGGGATCGGACAGTGAAAGCTTACGGGTGTTTACTCGGGAGTAAGCCCCATGGGCTTACGCCCACATAAGTTGCAGCGTCGCTAAACGGCTTCCCAGCACATGTTTTTAAAATGTGGATGAATTTCCTAATAGGTTGAGATCGCCATCATCCAGTTAGCCGACCTCCCCAAGGGATCCGTGTGGGATCCATCCATGTCTAAATCTGAAGGCACGAGCATCCGTCCCATTTCCACTCTTCCTTACTTCCACACAACCAGTGCTAGTTTTGCATGGTGAGAGGCAAGCAGAAAACAGAGTTTAAGTGCAATTAAATAGCTGAAAGTGGGGGAAACAGTATCTGTTTAGGAATCTGATGCAGGACCGCTAGGTGTGATGCATTTCAAAGGAGCCTGCTTGTTTCCAATAGGCTCTGCTTGTAGATTTGCAAATGAAGCCAAATATGACATAGGCACTCCATGATCTGAGTGGACTCTCTTGCTAAAGAAAAACAAAACCTTCAGCATCTTCCATGGACTCCAGGAAGCCCAAATAACAGCACACGGTGGAGAGAAAAAAGATCACCTATAACACCATCTTTCTATTGCAGGTATATTTCCCATGGTGTTTGCAGCAGCATTTGCTTATAATTTCACTTCCATCTGTCTGGTTTCCTTTATCCATCTGGGAATTGCCACCATTAAATAGGTGATGAAATTTTGTCAGTATTCCCCCAGGGCAGGCTGTTTCTGTCAGGCAGAAGGTGACTGGCAGAAGCCACCTGCCCTCTGAGACTGCTGCAAGGGACTGGATGTGGGGGCAGGAACAGAGGGCATGGAGAGAAATGCAAGCAAGCAGCACAGATATTAACCAAGGTCTAATCTGGTTCATTTGAGAGGCTGGGTCAAGAAGATCCTTACATCCCACCCCCCAAAAAGGAAACTGTGCTTTTTACAGCCACGTGTCACATGAACTCAACACATGAAGTGTATTGGCTGAGGTTGATTGATGTGGGATTCTTCACCTGCTGCGATTGTGCCAGAGATGCTACTGTTCAAGATACAGAAACACTGTCAGGAAAATGGAGGCAACCTTAGGGTAGAATTGGGGCTAAAGTAGATGCCATGAGTTAGGAATGGGGAACCATTCCAGATGTTGCTGGGCCACCACTCTCATCATCCCTGACCACTAGTCACACTGGCCACATCTGCTTGCAAGCTTCACCCACTTTTTGAAAAAGAAAAGAAGTTACAGCCATTTTTAGAGATGCCCTCCCTTGTTCTCCCTGTAGAAAACAGAACTTTGTTTTTAACAGATGTAATTTGGTCCTAAATAACAAGCTGAACTGGAAAGATTCAGAGTACAGTAGTTCCAAAACAGATTAGTCTTCTTCCCAGAGCCACAGATACAAGTCAAATATTGTGGTCAGTGCATACCTTTAGAACATGTAGCAAAAAAGAAAGAAAGAAAGTCACCAGCAGTAGCTATTTACACATCTTTTGTGGCCAAAATATGACTACTTAAGATTTAGGAATTAAACTGAAGGATGATCGCAAAATGTATGACATGAAGAATAATTGAAAAGCTTTTTTAAAAAACAGGAAGATGAAGTAATGGCATGATGGCAACAGAGCTGGCCATATTAATTAACATGCTTGCTTGCTTGCTTACTAGATTTGTATAAGGCTGCCCAATAGCATTGTTCTGTGGTAGCTCACAGTCATAAAATTATAAAGGTAAAGGTAAAGGGATCCCTGACCATTAGGTTCAGTCGCAGACGACTCTGGGGTTGCGGTGCTCATCTCGCTTTACTGGCCCAGGGAGCGGGCGTACAGCTTCCGGGTCATGTGGCCAGCATGACTAAGCCGCTTCTGGCTAACCAGAGCAGTGCACGGAAACACCGTTTACCTTCCTGCCAGAGTGGTACCTATTTATCTACTTGAACTTTGTGCTTTCGAACTGCTAGGTTGGCAGGAGCTGGGACCGAGCAACGGGAGCTCACCCCATCGCTGGGATTCAAACCACTGACCTTCTGATCGGCAAGCCCTAGGCTCTGTAGTTTAACCCACAGCGCCACCCACATCCCTCATAAAATGATAAAATACAATTAAAATTCAAAAAATACTACTGCTACTACTGTATAGTAAAACAACAACTTGCAAGATTAAATAAGAGTGAATACATTCATATCACACACACACAGAGAGATTACACAAACAGTAGTTCAAAGCAGTAAATCATCATTTCATACAAAGGGGAATAAAGATGTCTTAATGAGACCCAGGATTAAAGAAACAAGACACAAGTCACAGGTTGAACTAGGGCCACATTTTATTTAAAATATATGCAGGGGGGAATGAGAAGAGCAGGAAGCTAATGTAACTTCAACATTGGGTGAGCAAAACCCTGTCCATTTCAAGGGGCATGACAAGTCATAGCCTCAAAGCCTGGGCCCCACATTATGGTGAGTAAGGAGACCTCCCTACCTCAGCCCCTCCTGGGATCCACAGCTTCAGGCAGCTGTGAGCCTCAAGAATGTTCCATATACAGGCCAAGGACCCCACAATCCAGAGCAGCTGGCTTCCAGAAACACCCTTCACCCTCAAAGGGTGACCACCTTTTACCTTATCTAACCTTAATATTTCCCGCACCTCTCTGCCAACCATGTGGCCAACTTAACCATGCAACCAAATCAACTTATTTAACAGCACTGCCCCCTAAACACCAACATCCCTGAAACCAGCACAGGTGCGGGAGGACCCTGTTTGCTAAGGTGCAGGCAGGCAAAGAATCCCCACTTAGCCCTGAAGTGACTGGTGATCCTACATTGGAACAAAGAACAAATTGGGTAGGTGTGGAAAGATGGCTGGAGAGGTCATTAGAGGCATGGTCAAGGAATATTAGACCTGCAACCACACTCTCCAGATGCCAGTGCTGGGGTGTATGTATGCATGCACCAAGCAGCCCAGTTTCCCCCTATTCTGGGCTGGCCACAACAACACTCCCAGATGCAGTGTTGCATGCCTGATGTGAGTAGACTTGCAGCTCATGAGACTGGACAACAGGTCTCAGGAATAACAGCTGTCTACTTCTTACCTATGGCATGCAACACTGCATCTGGGATAGGTTGATAGGTTTGGATTTCCCAAAATGGGGAAAGTAAGGCCATGGGCTTAATTTGACCCACAAGGCCAGAGGTTCCCTACAAACTAACTAGACCAAGTTTGCTTCTGATTGAACTTGGCAAATCTTGCCCTGCTGTTATTTCTCTTAGGTACTGGCATCAAAACTCTGAGAAAAAAATTCCTCACATTTTGATGAAAGAAAACATGTTTATTAGATCATTTATTTTTTATTTTCCATTCCAGCCTGAAAGCCGAGGGTGATATTAATTTCAAAATGAAGATTGCACAAATAAGAGCATTAGAGGACAACATGGGGGTATAATTTGGAATATAATTAGAAGCACAATTCTATCGTCTACATTTTATTTCTTAATAGAATACCTTGAGGGCTATTTTGTATATTAATGGGTAATAAAGATTGTCAAAAAGATCTCCTTTGGGGGGGGGGAATCTGTTCATTATCCCAGATAGTGGAAACCACAGCTAACATAGTGGAGAAAACCTGGACTGCTAGTGAAAGCATTCAGAACTAAGCTTTATTACTTTAGTGATTAAATACTAAAGTGGCTTTCACATACCAATAGATAAGTACTCCAGAGAACAGGAGTGAGATAAAGGATGCCTTATAATAAGGGAAAAGAAAGGCTGAATTATAAAATCTGTACAGTATTTAGACTGCAAAATTCCCCCCCCCCTTTATTTAGTTGTGTGGTTTCCTACAAGACAAGCAAATCTTCAAGTCATTTGTTTGCTTCCATGATGTGCTTGGTAGTCTAGCCACTGGACACATTAGCCGAAGTTTATCAGGTTTCATTCTGAACCCCAGGCACTTTCATGGAAGGCATATGCACATATTGCTATAGTTTGAAGCTATGACTCATCCAGTCCAATTGACTTTAATGATAGAGAAGCACCTTTGCTCAGAGCACAACGCCTCCCAAGGGGTAACCCTCAAAACCCTCAACTCATGAAGCCGTTAAGCAGCTTATTATGCTTATCCATGCCTTGGAGATGCAAGGATTTCTTCTGGTGCCTGATAACATCAATACTCATTTGATTCAGGCAAAGATGTTGGCTACCATGTGATACCGAGGTGTGCTTTAGTGCCTGGAAAACCAGAGCTCCTTTATTTTACTTATTGCATTTACTTTCTACTAATGCTCTCCAAGACAGCTTATAGACAAATTAAAAACAATGCAACTCAGGATGAAACAGATCCTGCCTTCATGACTCCTCAAAAAGATGGCATAGCTCAGGGATGGGTGACCTCAGGCCCCAGGGCCAGATATGATCCTTCAGGTCCTTGGGATTTTCCATAGTGACACCACCTGTCCCCAGACAACACTCTTCACTAGTCTCAGTTATCAGCCTCCTTGGCTGTTCTTACCATGGTGGAATATGTCTTTGATCTCTGGCCCTGCCCACCACTGGTATGTTGTCTCCAGAAGATTTCCAAGAAGGGAGTGAGGCCCTTGGGCTGATAAAGGTTCCCACCCTTGATGTAACTCAGTGAATACTCGTAAGTAATCTTAGGTAGAATATCT
The DNA here is from genome assembly GCF_964234715.1 of Podarcis melisellensis. NCBI lineage: Eukaryota > Metazoa > Chordata > Lepidosauria > Squamata > Lacertidae > Podarcis > Podarcis melisellensis. Next base: position 43,660,661 of record NC_138530.1, on the reverse strand, counting down.
CCAGGTTTAACAGTTAAGGAGGCTACATCCTTCTGGCTCCTCAAGAAGATGATAGAACTCTTGCATTTCTCTATCACCCTTGGGTAGCATCCTTTATGCACGACTAGAAGAACTAAGCATTCTGCATTATACATAGGGAATATGATGAATAGATACCCGAGCTGAAATCATGATCTGACTTTCAGTAATCTTTTCTGTATTCTGGTGGATACGTATGCTCTTAAACCATACACAGAGACTAATTCCAAAGAGCTAATGCGCTACATCAGATGTCCTCTTGAATGTCTTGCTGGCTTACACTAGTGGAGCCATATATTATTTTAAATATTAATGCAAGGATCATTTCTTCCAACATAATTAAACTTGTGTAAAAGCTTAGCCAACAAGATTTTATCTACTGCAATACAGTACAGTGGTACCTCAGGTTACAGACGCTTCAGGTTACAGACGCTTCAGGCTACAGACTCCGCTAACCCAGAAATAGTACCTTGGGTTAAGAACTTTGCTTCAGGATGAGAACAGAAATTGCGCAGTGGCGGCACGGCAGCAGCGGGAGGCCCCATTAGCTAAAGTGGTACCTCAGGTTAAGAACAGTTTCACGTTCAGAACGGACCTCCAGAATGAATTAACTTCTTAACACGAGGTACCATTGTACTCATTGTCCTGAACCCTGGCCTACCTGGCAGCAAGTCAATATATCAAGTCCCCCAGTCCAAGGTCAATCCACATGTCCAAAGTCCAAACCAAAGCACAGAAATCATGGAGCACCCAAGCTGAGATCCATCAACATCAGGCATAGGCAAACTCGGCCCTTCAGATGTTTTGGGACTACAATTCCCATCATCCCTGACCACTGGTCCTGTTAGCTAGGAATCATGGGAGTTGTAGGCCAAAAAACATCTGGAGGGCTGAGTTTGCCTATGCCAGATCAACATGGGCTGTTGAGCAGACACAGCACCTCAGCTCTGCCTCCCTTTTGTACTTTGTATGCTGATTGCAGCATCTGGGCTTGATGAGGCAGGTGACCCTCACCTGTCCTCAGCCTAATTCAGCTGAGAAATCACACTCCTCCTCCCAGAGCTAGTGAGCCCCCCTGGCCTGCTAGGGAGCTGGGCTGTGGGCCCTTGCCTGCCTCTATCTCCTGGAGCACTTCGCCTGCTGCTCCCTATGCCTCAGAGCCGCCATTTTCATGGAGACAGTTAGGAAACGCTATCATATTGTAAGATGTTCAATAATGTTTTCTTGACAGCTGACCACTAAATGTGACAAAGTTTATGAACCTTTTTGCACTATCAAATTCTGCAAGGACAAATTATCTTGTCACTGATACTTTTGCAATGAATATCAACAGACACATTTATGTGCTCTTTCTCTTACACAGCAATCATTTGACTGTGTTTATATTTACATAAATATTATTTGGCAGTGCCGCAGTAGTGTTCATTTTATTTTCTTGCAGCATACACTGTGCTGGGAGTGAACTAGATCATGCATACATAAAAAAACTCAGCCTAGCATGAAGGCTTATCCAATTCCCATGAAAATCAATCAGTTCAACAGCAGGTCGCTTTTATCTGTTCTTTGTAAAGTTGGGTGAAATTATTGCTATTTCTTTTATGCCAGTTTTCAATACGATTCTGCACCTGAGTTCACCAGCTTTTTCTGCAGCTCTGCCCAGGGGATCATGCCAGCAAATTCCCTCTTGCACTTGGTGCCATTAATGTGGAATGCTTATCATGCTTCTGAGCATAATTTATATGGCTGTGGAAACACACTCACCCTAAATTGCCCTATGCCACTCCATCATCCTAAAACAAAGCCTTGTTGCATTTTCTGCAAAGCAACCTAAAGAATATTGCCTTCTGTTCTCACCAGTATTTCATTCAATCCAAAGTCTAAAGGCCTGCCTTCTGAGAAAGGCTGAAGACTATGCCTTGGGTTTTGAATCTGCATATAGTGTTGGGCTGACAAACGTTCTGCCTGAGCCATACAACCACAACTGGTGCTGCCATTTTTTTCAGCTGGTAGTGGGAAGAGCAGGGGAAATATCTCCAATATGGCCCCAGACATTCACATTATGTTCAGCTTTCCTAGAATGGTTGCTCTTGGACAGCAGTCTCCTGTCCAAAGAGGTATCTCCCTAGAGCAGGGATAACTAGTATAGCACCCTCCAGCTTTCATTGGACCACAGCTCGTATCATTCCAGACCATTGGCATCGCTGACTGGGGCTGATGGGAGCTGTAGCCATTCAATAGCATATGGAGGGCACCACATTGCTCACCCCTGCTCTAGAGTAACTGCCTTAGGAAGCCGTGCTCAACATTTGTGCCCAGCAACAACTTCTTACTTTAAAAAAAATGCAACACTGTATGTATATATTGCTTTTCCACACAATGAAATTTTGTACACAATTTCCTCACGCTGCCTTCCAACTTCCACTGGAGGTGGAGTAGGCGAATTAGGTGAATCTTTCAAACAGAAAAACCCTGATGCCAGTCCTGAGTAGTTAGAGACATGAAATGAACAAAGACCATCACATTGCTTTGTTTGATTTTATGTTATTTTCCCCACTTCTGGCTGTTCTGTTAGAAATGCAGGTTGCACTTAGCATATCAATGGTGTTTATTTTTATGTAGGACATTTCTTATTTTTCAGAACCTGTTTACAGTTTTCTTCAATCAGAGAGTCCACATTTTCAAGATAAAGGATGAACTCTGCTCTCTCTAGCAATCCTGAGTAGCAGCTGTTGTCAGCTCATTCTCTCTGTGAACTCTTATTTATTTCTTAATCTTGACAGTCGGAAAGCCTTCACTCATGTGTACCCTATTTTACTGTTCCATATAGTTCAGAGCACCAGTCTCTTGCCAGCCATCAATATTCATGTTCACTTTTTAAAACGAAGGCTGGGGAGGTTTTTTAAAAAAAGGAATATAATGATAATTATATGTTATGCTTTTATTGCAAAGTTCTAATAAACAACAGGTTAAAATGTGGGACGTGGGTGGTGCTGTGGGTTAAACCACAGAGCCTAGGACTTGCCGATCAGAAGGTCGGTGGTTCGAATCCCCGCGACGGGGTGAGCTCCCGTTGCTCGGTCTCTGCTCTTGCCAACCTAGCAGTTCGAAAGCATGTCAAAGTGCCAGTAGATAAATAGGTAAGGAAGGAAGGTAAACGGCAGGAAGGTAAACGGCGTTTCCGTGCGCTGCTCTGGTTCGCCAGAAGCAGCTTAGTCATGCTGGCCACATGACCTGGAAGTTGTACGCCGGCTCCCTTGGCCAATAAAGTGAGATGAGTGCTGTAACCCCAGAGTCGGTCACGACTGGACCTAATGGTCAGGGGTCCCTTTACCTTTAAAATTTATTTATTTAATTTCAATCATCTCATTTCCTCCCAAAAGAGCCCAATGCAGCAGTCAACAAGGGAGAAAAAAGACAATTAAACTTAAAATAAAACATTTAAAAACATTAAGAAACACTCCAGACTACCAAATAATTTAGGGTTGTAGCCAACTCAGTGCTGCTTAGAGCAGATCCATTGAAATTAATGAGCCTAGGTCCGCCATGTTCATTAATTTCATTGGGTCTATTCTAAGCAGAGCTAGCACTGGATATAGCCATTAGTTTCTCTACAATCTGCTCTCATTATGAAAATATGTCAGTTATATAGGAAAAGTCCAGCTATCTGAATACCAAAGGGCATTATTAAAAGGGTGGGCGAAGAGAGGTATAAGCCACAGGAATTTTGTGCCAGGCCACAGATCTGCTGCTAAATTACCAAATTAAACTCTGCTTACAGGGCAAGTAGACATCCTGCCAAGAAAGTGGCAAAAGCTACCTACTTTCTCATAATTAGCCTAGGGGAGGATGATGGTGGTAAAGCTTCTTGCATCATTACGGACCAGTCACTCCCTTGCAGCCTAACCCACTTCATAGGGTTGCTGTGAGGAGAGGGGAAAGGCACAAGGCACATGGGGAAACATGTTGGCACCGTTTCCCAGGGTTAACCCTGAGAGCAAGAACCAGCAATTGTCCCCCACACTGAAGCCAGTCCAGATCTGCACCTATACACATAAATTAGCATATGCAAATATTTTGCAAATTTGTGTCTTGTGCCTGTGCCCCAAGTCTTCCAAGTATCTAGCAGCATGGCTGCTGAATACCATATCCCTAATTATTATCTCCCTGTCTAGAATTCTAGTCTAATAGAATTTGAATTTATTATAAAGAGCATTGGGAAACCAGAGAGCCAGCCTACACAGAAAACAAAGTGGTAGACAGTGTTGAGTGCATTTTTCAGAATGCGATAGTAAATTCGTATATTTTTTGTTCTCATACAAACATTTAAAAGCCACCATCTCCATCTTTGTGTGTTGTAAACCAGATACGTGCAGCCATGCTTCAACTTTGTGCTTATCAATGATGTGCAGTTAATTACATTTTGGAGGGGGGAGCAAGGAGAGCATTCAAAAATATGACCAAACTACCCCTATTGAAAATGCTACGTTCCAGAATACTGCCACCTCAATATAAAATACAGAATGGCTATCAAAGACAAATGTAACCAATGAAACCATTTCTGATCCAAAAAGAAATGTGCTCTCCTCTTACACCTGTATATCTCTAGGTGAACACTCATAGGATTAAGAGAGCTATGTTTCAATAGAGTGAGTCAAGGCAAGATCACTTTGGGCCATACATTTGATATAAATCTTCAGCAAGCTGCCTGTCTAAGATAGTAAATGTCTTCGGCTTGCATGAAAAGCACATCCCTAAGTTGGCTGTTTCTGTCTCACTTTTTTGTTTTTTGTTTTTAAAAAAATGCTGGTGTTATCTGATTAGTTCAGCTAAGTGCAATAGACAGAATGCAGATGAGATCATCCAAGCACCTTCATCTTCACCATTTGATGGTGTTTTTCCACATCCACGCTGATTCTCTGCCAAAAATTCTGATGAAAGAATCAAACAAATAATTAGCCAAGCTGCCACAAACATCATAGACCCTTTGGAAAAACAATCCCCATTATGATCAGTAATGAATTTATCCTGAATCGCAAAGCCCTCCTGCAACTGGCCTCAGTAATGTACAGTGGTACCTCGGGTTACATATGCTTCAGGTTACATATGCTTCAGGTTACAGACTCTGCTAACCCAGAAATAGTACCTTGGGTTAAGAACTTTGCTTCAGGATGAGAACAGAAATCGTGCTTTGGTGGCGCGGCGGCAGCAGGAGGCCCCATTAGCTAAAGCGGTGCTTCAGGTTAAGAACAGTTTCAGGTTAAGAACGGACCTTCGGAACGAATTAAGTACTTAACCCGAGTTACCACTGTAACTGCTTGGGTCCTAAGATAAACTAACTTGGGGATTGTGGCAGAGCTGCGTTCTCTAAGCAGGAGGTTCCCAAGTCAGCTATTGACAGTTCTCCCAAGGAAACTGTTTTCCTGAACAATGTGGGATAGAATGAGCGGGACTACTGGTGTCATGATCCATGCAAGAGGATGAGATTCAGCTGCTGATAATATTGATCTAAATGGACAGTCTGACAGCTTCCTATTTTCCTAAGCCCAAGGACATATGATTGCTGCTGCTGTGTTTTAAATGCTGAAGCGCATTAGGATGGGAAACTTCCTTGGACCCCCATGTAAGTTACTCTGACTATAAATTTAAGGAAGTGAAATAGTAATGCTTAGTATTAGCCTAGATTATGCATCATCTCAAAATAAATTATAAACTTATCAAACTTTTATTAGGCTTGACATAAACTAATTGTTCCCACTGACAAAATGCCAAGCTGAATAATTTTTCCTGACAAGTTTCAATTCTATTGTTTGTTATGCACTGACTCCTCTACTGAAGTGTCTGTGCTCTTTACATACTCCCATGGACATAAGCAAAGTGTAGAGCCCAAACACTTGCTTCCTTTCCCCATTTTAATTCAAATTTATGGGTCAGTGAGTGATGACAAACATCTAGACAATCCCTTCTTTCCCTTTTGGGTCCTGTTCATTTATACGAAATTTCATTACCACTCAAAACCTGACCAAGTTTCATTCATTGTGGAGTAAAGAATGATTTTAATAGTAACCAACAGTTTGAATGGACATTAAAAAAAAAAAGAACATCTATCAACAAAGTCGATGTAAACAATGAAGTTTTCTTAAGTCTTGTTCAGCTAAACTCCTGCTCTATTTTTCATGCTCAATAATTCTAAGTTGTTTGACAGATTCAATAAATGCGGCTGCTTCCTATTGATTTAGAAGGGGAAAGGATCTGGAAAAGTCATATTACTCTATTTTGTCTTTGTGTGTCAGGTGAAATCCTGGTGGCTTGTTCCACAAATCTTTGGCTACAATATGTCTTTGAAGTACAATGAAAGATGGATACTCATCTAGGCCTGCTGATGCCATCTGTACACATGCAGAACATTTACAGAAATAACTTAGTGCTTGAACAGAAAGGAGCATCAGAGCTTAAAAGGCTTTTGGTGAGCCTGTTTCTGGTAGTAAAAAACCAGAAAGCTGGTGTCCAACACTGACTGTAATAATTTATGTGCAACTTGCTCTTTACAGGAATTTGGCAAAATGGTGGATAAGAACATGACAAGTGCAGAAAGGAGGACAGGAAGAACCTTCTTATCTCATCAGCACTTAATTAATATTCCCGTCATTTTTTACCTAGGCAGAACAGAGCAGCTTATTGTCTCTTTCCCCTCCAATTAAACTGTTCTTTCTTTTAACCATTCAAAACCCAGGTAACAGTACTGTTAGTATTCTTAGTAATTACGAATGTTAACAAAACAATTTTAATGAGATACATTTTCAAACACAGATTTATTAGTTGTCTGTCTGGAAATGTTTCTGCCTGGAGTTATATCGATCCTGAACCATGTTTCATGGGTTTTGCAATTTTTTGTTTTTTCCATTCCTCATTATAATGTTCGGTGTTGTTGTTTTTCTATACTCTTTTAGATTAACATGCAACCATGGTGCTCCATTTTTGTCATCATAATTAAAATAATCATGGATGAAAGTTTTATCATTATAAGCATTCCTAATATAGTTAGAATTTCATTCTGGAATGTTAAAAAGGGCAGTGGAGAAGCTACTACTGGTTTTGCTCCCACTGGTGGTAGCCAATGTAGGGCCCTGGAACAGGGTGTTAAGAAAGCAGGGAGGAGGAAAAGCAGAGTCAGCAATGAATCAGCCAGATCCAAAACCAATCCAAATGCTATTCTCTTGAGTGTTCATTATTCAATGATATTTATTAACGGGCAATGCGTATCACCTTTTAAAAGCTTCTTTCTTCTCTTCAAATGCACATTAAATATTATGGTATGCCTGGAAACAAAAAGCAGAAAATGAATTCCCCTTCATTCTCCCCATTCTGCTCTAATTCTTAAAGCACTTAGCAAGTACTGATCATTAAATTTTCACAACACAGCTCTGTTTCATCTACTTTGCCTGCATCTACTGTCAACCCTTTCAGCTTGTCAGGCAACACTTTCAAGTTTTCCTAAAAGGTGTGCTCATTTTCTCATTCTTGGAAATATTGCACTTATTCTGTCAGCTGGATCTTTCTGTAAGAGCCTTGACAGATGTTCAGAAAGACTGTCCTTACTAACAAAACCTGTGATGGTTCTGTTGTTGATAAGCAGTATCCAGTGCACAGCGGAATGATGAGAGGTATGAGCCAACATGCTCTATACTACTTTATTTACAGTTCAAAGCTGGTAAGTTACAGAAAAACATTTTCCCTCTGCCGGAGCAGAGAAAGCGTCATCTCTCCTCTAAAGCACGGAGAGAATCACTCAAAAGTGAAACTGCAAAGAACAGTGAAAAACAGGAAACCAGTGTACGTCACATCCAGTCTCCCATTCCCGTGGGAAAACCTCCAACAGTACAGACTGTGTGGAATGTAAACACCTGTCTCGTGACAAGCACTTCTGCTGCTCAGTGAGGGAAGCAGAAACCAACATCCTCCCCCTTTCTGTGAACATCACTGGGCAGCGTGTTCGTACAATATCAGTACAAACCCAACTTCTGCACATAGGTACAGTGTTGATCCCTTGATACAATCTTGGACAATACATCAGCAGGAATTTCATTACCTGGCATATAGGACACCGTTACGAGTCCCTTCTGAATACGTTCCCTAGCATGTTGCACCTTCAATTGCAAGTGCTTCGTGCTTTGCTTACAACCTTCAGAATTCAGCAAAGCCAAACATGCTTTGTTGTCTTGGTAAACCTGGATTGGACATTTGACAGGAATTTTCATGTCTTTGCACAATTGTAACAACCATTCACAATCTTTAAGTGAATAAGACAGTGCATTCAGTTCAGCTTCACAAGTACTTAAGCTAACTGTTGTTTGCTTCTTGCATGACCAATCAAATAGACCCTGATTGTACTTATAGCAAACTCCAGACGTACTTTTCCTGTCTGTAGTGTCACTTCCAAAACTTGCATCTGCAAATATCTCAAGACCACCAGACTTCTGATTGTTAAATCTCAGTCTGTAATGCATAGTGCCTTTCAAATACCGCGCTATGCGTTTCAGAGCTTTCCAATCCTTAACAGTAGGATTGTTGACTTGTCTGCTTAGCAAATTACAGCTAACAGCAATGTCTGGTCTTGAACATCTGGCAATGAAGTTTAGCTTGCCTAGCACACTTCTGTACAGTGTAGTGTCAGAAAATGCTTCTTCAGTGTCATCTACCTGATAACCTGTTGTCATCGGAGTGTCCACAGGGTTAGCATCCATCAGGTTTAGTTTGCTTAACACATCAGCAATTTTCCGTGACTGGTGTACTAGAATGCTACCATCTTGATCTCTCTCTATTTCCAGAGATAGGTAGTTGTTTACCTCACCAAGATCTTTCATGTCAAAGTGCTCTTTCAGTTGAGCTAGGGCGTTATTGTACATTGTGACATCTTTCCAAAAGAATAAAAGATCATCAACATAAAACAAACAATACAGTTTCTTTTGCCCCTCCTCTTTGACAAATACACATGGATCAGCTTTCCCTTGCTTAAAACCTAGAGAAAACAATACTTCAGTGAGTTTTGTGTGCCAACACCGTGCACTTTGTTTGAGACCATAAATTGACTTTTTCAGAGCACAAACAAATCCCTGTTTTACCTGTACGCCATCAGGTGGAAGCATATAAAGTGATTCATTTAGAGATCCGTACAGAAAAGCTGTATTCACATCATGGTGACTAATGTGTAGATTTTCCTCTGCAGCTAGCTTGAGCATAAGCCTAATGCTCTCATACCTCACTGTAGGTGAGTAGGTCTCGTGATAGTCTTCACCTGGTACCTGTGCAAATCCTCTGGCTACCAATCTGGCTTTGTGTCTGACTATCTTGCCATTTTGATCAGTCTTCGCTTTGAAGACCCATTTGCTTCCAAGCAGTTTCATTCCTGGAACTACTGGAACTAGCTCCCATGTTTTGTTCCTTTCCAAGGAATCAAGCTCAGCCTTCATGGCATTTAACCATGGCTCAGCTTCCTTTGAATCCAAATCCTGGATTTCTTGGAAACTTGAAGGTTCAAAAACCTTCTTGGAGCTTTTAACAGCTGTTACTGCTATCTTAGCAAACTCATCAGCAAATCTCTTTGGAGGTCTGCCTTTTGTGGCTCTCTGTGACCTACGAATTAGCCTTAGGTCTTCAACACTCTCCTTTTCCTTCTTAGGAGAAAAGTGACCTATTGTGAACAATGGTTCTTCCAATTCCTGATCAGAGCTTTCAGAGGGTCGCATAGAGGCTTTCGCACTCTTGAAATCCTCTGAATCATCTGATTCAGTTTCAGTTTCAGAATCAGAACCTTCATCAGTGGGTGTGGGTTGTTGTGGTTGCTTTTGACTATCCTCAGTCTCATCACTGTCATCAGGATAACATTGGAAAATTCCCACATTCTCCCCCCACTTGGCATTGTACTCAACACTTCTTGTGAGCTTAATTTCCTTAGAGTCAGTCATCATTATTCTGTAAGACCCTTTCTGATAACCTAGAAAGATACCATGCAATCCACGCTTGTCTAACTTGGAGTTTTGTGGTGAGTGAACCCACATGTCCGAACCAAAAATTTTCATGTGTTTGATGTATGGCTTCTTGCCAAACATCTTCTCATAGGGGGTGCAACCAATCGCTGAAGATAACCTGCGATTATAACTGTAAGTGAAACATGAGAGAGCTTCGGCCCAATAACTCTCTGGAAGATTTGCATCATGCAGCAAGGTTTTTAACCCTTGAAGCAATGTTTGATTTGCTCGTTCTGCAAGCCCATTCTGCCATGGCGAGCGAGGACTAGACAAATCATGTTGAATTCCTTTCTCAGCCAGAAAAGCTTCAAACTGCTGAGAAGTGAACTCTCCCCCCCGGTCGGTGAAAAGAATCTGTATCTTCTTACCATGCACATTTCCCAACCAAGCACAGAATTCCTTGAACCTAGGAAAAGCCTCTGATTTCTGCTTGAGATTGTACACAAAAATATACCTGGAAAATGCATCAATAAGAACCATGAAGTACCTATTCCCACCCAAAGAGGGCGCTAGTGGTCCAACCAAATCAGCATGAACAACCTGGTATGGTTCTGTAGCTTGCCTACTAGACACCTTACCTTTCGCAGCTATTTTCACCTTGTTTGCTGCGCATGCCTTGCACTTCATGTGGTACCTGCAGGGTTTAATAGTCATACCTTCAACCAAGGCAGGCATTTTAGATACTGCCTCAAAATGCAAATGTCCAAATTTCCTGTGAAAATCGTGAATACATTCTGCATGCAAACTTTTGTTAGAACCTGCAATGCAACAAGTGTCATCCTGCACAACATCATCATAATACAAAACAAACAAACGATCAACAAATTCAGCATACAATTGATAATCATTTTTCTTGGTGATGATGCATCTATTGTTCTTAAAGGAAACGTCAATCTTCTTCTCAATCAGCTGTCCAACGCTGAGCAGATTATGTTTCGCGTCCGGCACATAAAGAACATCCTGTATCGATAAGTCCAAACTGTGAAGAACAACAGTTCCGTAGCCTTTACTGGGGATTGTGTGGTCATCCGCCTGGTGAATCGCACCTTCCTGCGGTGTAAAAGACACGAACAGTCGCTTATCGTTGCACATGTGATGCGTTGCAGCTGAATCAACAACGAAGAAAGATCTAGACTTCTTCTGGACCTCTGCAACCTCTGCAACCTTTGGAGCGTAGCGTGAGACCATTGCCTTGTGCTGCGTTGTCCTGGACACCGGACCTTTGCCTTTGCTCTGGCCTTTTCCACGCGATGAGCTTCCGCTGCGCTGCTCTGTCTTGGCCCTGGGATATTTGCATTCCCTCTTCATATGGCCTAGACGTCCACACGAGTAGCATTTCACTGCCTTCAAAGCTTTGGCGCCATCTGGTGGTTCCACTGCACTATGGGATGATGACTGTGAAGTCTCCCCATTTCCCATGCAGCCAGCACCCCGCCGATCTGCTCCATTCTGAATCATGGCAGTTTCACAGGCTACTGTGAGTTGAGCATTTGGCTGATCAGTGGTATCAAATTCCCCACTTGCTTCATCCAGCCTTCTGCAGCTAGCCATCATTACTGTGGCAATTGCCTCCTGCATCATCACTGCTGCTTTAAATCAAGCTGCTGTATACATGCTGCTTCTGTGTACAGCTGCTTCAATCCAAAGGCAATTTCAAAACAGCCTCTGCCTTTGAGCCTGCGCCGCTCTTTTGTTTATTTGCTTTGTTTATCTGCAGCTGCTTCAAACTGCATTCCAAAGGCAAATTCAAAAGCGAAAGTCCCCAAGTGCTTTCTCTACTGCCCTTTAATTCTTGCTGCGTCACATCTGCAGCTGCTTTGAAACAACAGCATTTGTAAAAGTTACTTTCACTTTCCCAGCCATCCAAGCCACTACGCTTGTGCCGTGGAAAACGGCTTTAAAAGTTCAAAGTCCAGCCATAAAGCCATTAATTAGAAGCTGGCAGGCTGCCCGGAGCAGTAGCACATACCTTCATCAATCATTTTGACGCGCAGAGCAGATACCTTGCGATCCGTACCTCTGCCGCTGTTCCGATCCTCTTTGCCGGCACTTCGTCTCTAGCTCCTCTATTCCTTTGCCAGGAGCCCGACTTCTGAAGAGCAATCTCAAAACACTGCATTTTTCTGGGCCCGGAACCAAATGTTGTTGATAAGCAGTATCCAGTGCACAGCGGAATGATGAGAGGTATGAGCCAACATGCTCTATACTACTTTATTTACAGTTCAAAGCTGGTAAGTTACAGAAAAACATTTTCCCTCTGCCGGAGCAGAGAAAGCGTCATCTCTCCTCTAAAGCACGGAGAGAATCACTCAAAAGTGAAACTGCAAAGAACAGTGAAAAACAGGAAACCAGTGTACGTCACATCCAGTCTCCCATTCCCGTGGGAAAACCTCCAACAGTACAGACTGTGTGGAATGTAAACACCTGTCTCGTGACAAGCACTTCTGCTGCTCAGTGAGGGAAGCAGAAACCAACAGGTTCTTCTTCTTCATTCTGGCAGACCATAACCACACTTCTTTATGTGGGACACAGGATTAGTTCCCTAAAGGATTGTGGATAAGCAGGAGAAATTTTGCAGGCTTTAGGACTGGGTCTGAGGCAGATGGGGTGGGAAGGGCCAAAGCTCATTGGGAGAGTGCCTGCTTTGTTTGCAAAAGGCCCCAGGTTCAACATTTCCAAGTAGGGCTGGGAAAGACTCCTGTCTAAAATGCTGGAAAACTGGTCAGGGTAACCAATACTTAACTTAGATGGGCCAGTCATCTGCCTCAGAATTTGATAGTTCCCTATGCTTCTGTGTTCTTATGTCCAACCGAAAACAATTGTCAAGGCTAGAGTATAAAAAGGGCATGAGAAGATGGAGGTGATCTGAGATGCTGACTCCATGGATTTTGTAACATCTTCATCATCATCATCATCATCATCATCATCATCATCATCATCATCATCTTTATCCCAGAAAACTGGATGAGATGGGACATTGGTCTAATTCAACAACCCCTTCTTACGTTCTTATGTTCTTAAGTGGTGCAGGTATTGCATAAAAAGGTTGTGCCCATATTGGCCTACCCTTGAACATTTTTGCCTCTAGGTTTAGTCAATCTCCCTTTGCTTTGGATATGCCATACATTTTGAGACTTTGAGGTTGGTTCTAATGGAGAGATCACTCTACTTGTGAGGAGGAGGAGTGGATGTTATGGGGCACTAGGACTATAAAAGGCTTTCTGAGGTATCAGACAGACCAGGGTGGCTGGGTGATCCCTTGTTTTCAAGCAGTATTTATAGAAACATTGCCTTTATAAATGGCTGAACTGACTCATTTTGCATTGTTAGTCAAACTTAAAGATAAAGAATATTGTTTGAGGATCATCAAAAGTGATTTTTTCCCCTGAGTAGTTAATGGCATTTTGATTATGCTTGCCATTAAATTTCAATAACTCATCATTTTGCCAAACCTCTTTGGGGTTTTTTGTTTGTTTGTTTGTTTAGAACCCAAAATCAGAAAATGAGCAATCTGCTAAGGGAAGATGAATAAAGCATACAGTTTCTAGTTTGAGAGTGCTGTCCACTGGGATATAATATGAACTTTGGACCTAAGGAAACTGTGTTATATGAAGTCTGAATGGCACAGAGAGTTAAAACTGTCTGTTACAGGTGACTGACTAGATGATCAATAAAACTCCTTCCATTTTTGTAATTCCAACACTTCACAGAGAATTCTATTGATTATTATAAATGCAATTTGGTTCTTTAGTTGGGGTGAGTGGGTGCAGAGACAAACTATAAAACTTTCAACATGATAAATCTACTGTGCATTGCCAATTAATAAAATAAAAAAATGAGGGTTATTATGCAGATTTCCATTGTACATTTTCCTTCATTTTGGAAGGGAATAAGTTCTAAGGTAAACTCCCTATTCCTCCAATGGTAAGATGAAAACAAGGAATATTCCATGAAGCAGCTAACACACATGGAGTATAGGACTGTTCAGAATTAAAATAATGTATTCCATTGTACATGGGTCTTTATAAACTATCTAAAAGATTCTTTTTCATTGTTTGGAAATTGCATTATTCAGATTGTGCTTTGTGTTTGACACCGATGGCCTATATTTACTGCATGTGTACCATAGACTGGGCATATACGTTGCATATAGATTCTTTGAAACTGACCTTGAAGTGTGCATCCTTGAACAAAGGAACTTCAAAGAGAGACTGTGATGTGAAATGATTGGATTAAAATGCATCAAGGGGTTCTACACTACCATTTGGGGACTGAATTGGACAAAGGTTTTTTAAAATCACATTAATCGGCCATATGTTTGTGTCATCACCAACAACGGTTTTGTGCATGACCAATGTGAATAGCACAATTATCGCTGGATATACCGTCTGCGTTCCATTTCCCTCTGACCTCTCTGTTTACAACCCCACCCAAACAAACTTATTTATAGCTGTAATTTAGGATAACACTTCATGCATCTGATGAAGTGGGGCATTGCTTGCAAAAATGTATACCGTTTGTAGCCACTGAGGTGCTGCAATACTCTGTTGTTTTTGCTGCAAGAGACTAACGCAGCAACCCCTCTGGAAACTGATTATAGAATGACAGCACATCACCCGTACATTGCTTATAGAAACAGAACAAAAACATGGTTCATAACCTAATTGAAAGCCGCTTACTGTCTCTTATAGAGTTGCAAAGAAAACTGTGCCATTTCAACACCATCTCATTGTACTGCATGTTGCAAGCATTTATTAGCTGCAATAATAGCTGTGACCAACTCCACACTAGCCATGATTGCTCCAACAAGGACAATATTAATTATGTGTAATGTACTGCACATCCTCCTTTCTTCTAAATGATAACTTTTAAGAAACAGTGATATTAAAAACGGGTGATTAATTAGCTGGTAATTGCATGTACGGAACAACCTAAAATGAACCACGTAGGGGGTGGGGAGCTTGAACAGAATTTTAATGTCTTGCCTTTGAGATATGATGCTGTAATTTATTTTACTGAGCTCTGCAGGCTCCGGAAGCCTTTCATGGGGATTTACAGATATTGAATTCCCATTGACTAAAGGAAGTTTCCACTATAGTTTGATGGCACTTAATGGCAGTACAGAGAAATGAAAGTACAAGGAGAAAAGTAACAAAGCACAAGGGAAAAGATCTTCAAAGTTAGAAACAAATCCTGCTCTATTGTTCAAACTAAGATCCGTGAAATGGTGTCCACACACACACACACACACACACACACACACACACCTTTATGTCAGGGACTGGGCAAAAGGGAATCCTGACCCTTCCAGGGAGGAGGAAGAGGGAGCCAGTATAGAGGACTGACCTGCTGGGAGCTTGAAGGACCCTGCCCTGCCTCTCTCCACTTGGCTTGGGGCAGGGCCTGACAGGCTCCATAAAGGATTGCTGCTGCTGCTGCTGCTCAACAGAAAGGGCTCCTTTTTAAAATTGTTTTTATTTTTTATCTATGTCATTTTAAATTGTTACTGATAATAATGTTGCATTTTTAGTTTTAGATTTTATGTGGAAATGGTTTTCCATTTGGTTGCGTACCTTTTGACGTGTTTTGTTTATTGCTTATGACTTTTGTTATGTTGGTAATTATGTAAATCTTGTCATGTTGTAAGCTGACTTGAACTATGGAAAGGCGGCATACAAATAAAATGATGGTGATGATTTAGAACAGGGGCTTGAGGGAGGTAGCAGCTTAGAGGCAGATGAGGGGGAAAGCTGGGAAATAATGGGAGAGCTGGAAAAAACACCCAGCTGACATGTTGTCATTAGAATGCATTCCAGGCCCTTTATCTCCTAGAACCTGGCAAGCCTTAAAAGTAGGAGAGCAAAGAGCTCAAAGACAGAGGGCACATAGTAGCACCCAGAGAGGAGACAATGGACGAGGAAGTGGGAGAGACGGGGTTTGGAGATTCACCCGGGACAATGCCATTATCCAAGAGGCTGGGTTCTATAGTCTCTCTGTAAAGACAGAAATAAAAAAGGACAGTAACAAACTTTACCTTGTCTTTATTCTTTCCTGGGCAACCAGCCAGGAGCCACTGACAGCACCCTGACAACTACACTTGAACTGACCCATAATCCCTTTAAAGCCACTGAGGCTGGAACTAATAAAACAGAATAAAATCAAGTTGTCTCTATCTTTCATTGGGAAATTTATGGTGCAATCCTACACGGAATATATTTTGGCTGAGGATTTGGAAGAAGCCCGACTAATAGCATCACATAGGAAGCAGTCTTATACTGAGTCGTACCAATGGCCCATCTAGCTTGGCATTGTCTGCACTGACTGGCAGTCTCTCTCTCTCCAGGATTTCATAGACAGTGACAACACTGAGGAAGGGTGGAAAAAGCATACTCCCAGTCGATGCTGTGTCCCCTTCCCTTCAAGAAACTTGGCATAATGAAAAATGGGGTTGTCCTGCCAAGCTTTGCTTTACTGAGAACCACAAGGCACATAATATAGGCAAGACAGAGTCATATTATTTGAAGAGATACTATGAAAACACTTGGGCAGTGGTTGCTGGTGTCTTTTGCATCATCATCGACACAATAAGAGTGTTTAGGTGGTGGATCTATACTGGACTGTCCACACATCATTCTTCTTTATTAGTTGTTCTGCAATATTTCCCCAGTGCTGGCCCAAACATGCTGGCCCAAACAATGCTGAAAGTGTGTTCAAGTATAACTGTCTTGATACCATCATGAGCACAAATCATCATGAATGCACAATAAAAAGGATGTCTGAAGGAGCCCCAAGTCTTCAACACTGCAGAAGAAGGCTGACCTGGTTAGTCCTCCTTTGAAACTTCTTACTTCTCAGAGAAGTATGGAACGTATAACCATGTGATTACACCCCTGCTTACGAAGTTTTCAGAAAATAAATGCGTTCTTGGGAGGGTAGTCATCTTGAGATTTAGAACACTTGATTTCAAACCAGAATCCTTTCACACATCTCTACTAGTTAATCCCATGTTTGTGGAGCCATGTGTATGTTATATCCTTAATAAAAATATTGAGGCTTGTTTTGACTACCTAAAAGCAGCTGATGAGAGACTTTTACACACAGTTTATGATCAGCTTAAAAATCCAACCGAGTGCTGCCAGCTGTAACAGAAGAGCCAGTTCAATTTGAGGAAATGGTTTGGTACAGAGTGCTGACTTTATGGCATTTAGAAGAGAAAAGTTCAGTGCCAGCATAGTTGAGGGGGAAAGGAACAGGTGTTGCGACTGCAGGAAAGTCCAAAACATGGCTTTTTTATCAGCACTGGCATCTGTTTCACCTTCAGCAGTTAGAAACTGACTAATGGAATTCCAGCTACTGACGCCGCACTGGGAAACAAAAAAGAACGAAAGAACAACAAATAAAGAGCAAGCCATGAAGTGATGGGACTGACACCCTGATTGCCCTCAGAAGCGCTTGAAATGACTTTAAAACATACACACACACAATGAGGGCCATGGCTGAGGGTCAACTCAAGGTCAGCAAGGCAAAACTAGTAATGATTCTGATGGCTCTCATCCCCTCCCAGCAAAGCGCTGGTTCTAGCAAGATGCTTGCTCTTTGCAAAAGAGCCTCTGAGTTGCCAGATTTCAGCGACAGAAACCTTTCAAAGTCAACAAATTACAATTAAAGTGAAGTCTGAGGTCAGAGCTAGGCAGTCCAGGTTGCAAATTGCTGATATTGGGTTTATTTTGTGCTGTGGGTATTGAAATCAGGAAGCTGCCATGGCCAGTATGAAAAGTGCTGAAACCTTCCCAACCTGAATCAGGTAGCTTGGGCAGGGGATCTATAATCCACCCCAGGAAAGGTAATTTGTTGTTGTTTAGTCATTTAGTCATGTCCGACTCTTCATGACCCCATGGACTAGAGCACGCCAGGCACTTCTGTCTTCCACTGCCTCCCGCAGTTTGGCCAAACTCATGCTGGTAGCTTCGAGAACACTGTCCAACCATCTCGTCCTCTGTTGTCCCCTTCTCCTTCTGCCCTCCATCTTTCCCAACATCAGGGTCTTTTCCAGGGAGTCTTCTCTTCTCATGAGGTGGCCAAAGTATTGGAGCCTCAGCTTCACGATCTGTCCTTCCAGTGAGCACTCAGGGCTGATTTCCTTAAGAATGGAGAGGTTTAATCTTCTTGCAGTCCATGGGACTCTCAAGAGTCTCCTCCAGGAAAGGTAATACTCAACTGAAATCTTGCTCTCAAAGGGGGCATCGCTTTTGCATTCCTTCACTGATCAAATTCTGTGTAGCTTAAAGGGCTCAGAAGATTGGACAAACAGCTGATTAACAGGATGAGATTGTGTAGATGGGATTGTGGTTGCTGTCCTCAGTCCTCCTGCTTAATGGTGTGGCTCAGTGTTCTGCACCCAGATGTGTGGTTCATCTCGCTCCAAACAAACCATGAGCTGTAACCATCATTAGTTCTTGTGTTTACAGCTCATGGATTGTCTGGAGGAGACAAACCACAAGCCTGGGTTTGTACAGTATGCTAAGCCAAACTAAGGCTTGGCTCATGGTGCACAGCAGCCACAATCTCCTATTTGGGAAACCACACAAATTCATGCCAAGCTATGGTTTGTCTTAGTGTTATGGGGGGAACCAATTCAATGGGGTGATGCTGAAGCTGTGTATTATGTTATTAGAAGGATTCTCAGCCCCCACCTTTCCGCAAATTCCCAGGTTGGCTTACAATTCTGGTGCAGAATACCCCCTCACAGTCCTGGCAGTCTACACATTGCCTGTGTGTGATATGCCAGGCAAATAACACAGGGATTTCTGATGCTACAGCTGCAGTCACTTCCCTATGGTTGCTACCACATCACATCCATAAATGTGCAAAACTGCATTGCTTTCCTAGTTCACATGGATACTTTCCATGCCAGCGCTGAAACACCATCCTAGTCCCTGTCACAGACATGAAAATTGCACACATTATTCCAGAAATGTTTTGAATGTTTTTATTGCAACTGATTACTCAACAGAATGGAGAGGCTACGGGGATGGGGGACAAATTAGATTCAGTTCATACTTATAGCTGAACCTACCAAATTTGCACTTTTCCAATCAATACATGAACCATCCTTTGAAATTCACATTTATTGAAATTTTGTAGTGCAGTTCTACAGCCAAGTAATGTGTACAGAATGCATAGAAAAGTACAGAAAGCATGGGCAAAATGCACATATCAATGGAAAGAGCACACAAAAATACAGTGGTACCTCAGGTTACATATGCTTCAGCTTACATACACTTCAGGTTACAGACTCCGCTAACCCAGAAATAGTACCTCGGGTTAAGAACTTTGCTTCAGGATGAGAACAGAAATCGTGCTCCGGTGGTGCGGCAGCAGCAGGAGGCCCCATTAGCTAAAGTGGTGCTTCAGGTTAAGAACAGTTTCAGGTTAAGAACGGACCTCTGGAACGAATTAAGTACTTAACCCGAGGTACCACTGTATAAGGGAAATCGCTTTGCAAAGCTGTACCTATTAGGCATAATTTTATACAAACAACAACAATAATAAAAATAATAATTTATTGGGTGGCTTCCAACAAAAGTTTAAAAATACATGAAAAACTTTATCATGAAAAATACATGAAAAACTTCCCTAAACAGAGCTACCTTCCCACATGATCAAGCCCTAGGCTGCTACAGCAAGGACCGAACCCAAAGGGTGCTCATCAATGGTTCCTCTTCATCCTGGAGAAGAGTGACTAGTGGGGTGCCACAGGGTTCTGTCTTGGGCCCAGTCTTATTCAACATCTTTATCAACGACTTGGATGATGGACTCAAGGGCATCCTGATCAAATTTGCAGATGACACCAAACTGGGAGGGGTGGCTAACACCCCAGAGGACAGGATCACACTTCAAAACGACCTTGACAGATTAGAGAACTGGGCTAAAACAAACAAGATGAATTTTAACAGGGAGAAATGTAAAGTATTGCACTTGGGCAAAAAAAATGAGAGGCACAAATACAAGATGGGTGACACCTGGCTTGAGAGCAGTACATGTGAAAAGGATCTAGGAGTCTTGGTTGACCACAAACTTGACATGAGCCAACAGTGTGACGCGGCAGCTAAAAAAGCCAATGCAATTCTGGGCTGCATCAATAGGAGTATAACATCTAGATCAGGGGAAGTAATAGTGCCACTGTATTCTGCTCTGGTCAGACCTCACCTGGAGTACTGTGTCCAGTTCTGGGCACCACAGTTCAAGAAGGACACTGACAAACTGGAACGTGTCCAGAGGAGGGCAACCAAAATGGTCAAAGGCCTGGAAACGATGCCTTATGAGGAACGGCTAAGGGAGCTGGGCATGTTTAGCCTGGAGAAGACGAGGTTAAGGGGTGATATGATAGCCATGTTCAAATATATAAAAGGATGTCACATAGAGGAGGGAGAAAGGTTGTTTTCTGCTGCTCCAGAGAAGCGGACATGGAGCAATGGATCCAAACTACAAGAAAGAAGATTCCACCTAAACATTAGGAAGAGCTTCCTGACAGTAAGAGCTGTTCGACAGTGGAATTTGCTGCCAAGGAGTGTGGTGGAGTCTCCTTCTTTGGAGGTCTTTAAGCAGAGGCTTGACAACCATATGTCAGGAGTGCTCTGATGGTGTTTCCTGCTTGGCAGGGGGTTGGACTCGATGGCCCTTGTGGTCTCTTCCAACTCTATTATTCTATGATTCTATGATTCTATGATAACTAACTTAGGAGAAATTTATAGTAGTAAATTTTCATTTTTAAATAAATAAATAAATCACAAACGGATGTAGAAATGTGGAGAACTTAAGAGTGGGGAAATGAGAAAGTGAGAAAAACCGAAATTGACAGATCCGCCCATCTGTAAGAGGCTGCATTTCTATTTAAAACCAGGCAATGATTAACTGCACTAAATATCTGAGAAGACCCCTGACTGTGCAGAGCCCACGCAAAGGCCTTGCCCAGGCATGAGGTTGTCTAGGATGGCAGCCAAAATGAGCAAAAGAGCAATGGGTCTGCAGTGAAAAATGCAATCTGACCAGCTATTAACTACAATTACTAGTCGTCAGCTATTATTGGTGCTTTGTGGGGCGAGATAATCATGGCTTCGTGCTCTGAGTGATGGGCGAAATGTTTTTCCAAAATGCCAGGAGGACACCTGTGATAGCAAATGCCCTCAGATTATCTAATTATTGTGAAGTGATTTTTAAATATATATTTTTACTAACCAAACACTGCCACCCCATTATGCGGATTCAGTGTTAGATGGATTCCACAGTCACAGTTAGGGAGAATATGTTTGCCAGAACGCCCCCAATTAAAAAAAAAAATAAACAATCAAACAAGCAGCAACATGAACTCTGTCTACAAGAAAATCAACAAATGTGGCCTTACAATGCTTTGGCATTTAAAAACCAATCAGTATGTTTCCGGATAATGATTTCCCCAGGGAGCCTGCTGGTCATGTCCATCAAAGGCACTCTTTAGCAAGAACACCAACAGCTCACAAATGCGATAGGTATTGCATGTAATGGTCTGGGAAGAGGGCAGAAAGCTGAAGAGGTCATAAAACTGCTTGGCACCAAATAGCTCAGCTCTTCAGCCCCTCACTGTCTCTTCTTATGCAGCAAGGAAGGAGGGTCGGCGCAGGAGAGAAACGGGAGGGCAATTATTAAATTAATAATAATAATAATAATAATAATAATAATAATAATAATAATTTATTATTTATACCCAGCCCATCTGGCTGAGTTTTCCCTGAGTTTCTGGGTGGCTTCCAATCAAGTGTTAAAAACAATACAGCATTAAATATTAAAAACTTCCCTAAACAGGGCTACCTTCAGATGTCTTTTAAAGAGAAGATAGCTGCTTATTTCCTTCACATCTGAAGGGAGGGCCTTCCACAGGGCGGGCGCCACTACCAAGAAGGCCCTCTGGCTGGTTCCCTGTAACCTCACTTCTCGCAATGAGGGAAGGGCCAGAAGGCCCTCGGTGCTGGATCTCAGTGTCCGGGCTGAACGATGGGGATGGAGACCCTCCTTCAGGTATACAGGACCGAGGCCGTTTAGGGCTTTAAAGGCCAGCACCAACACTTTGAATTGTGCTGGGAGCCAATGCAGATTTCTCAGGACCGGTGTTATGCGGGTCCCTGCAGGTTCACACCAAAACCAAACACCTGCCTCTGCTTCTCTTCTTTATTCTCACTTGACAGCTGCACTCAAATTACAGGGATGACCACAGGGGAGCTAAGGCAGACGTGGAGTACCTCTAACTCATGGGCCTATATTGGCCCACAGTGGTTCCAATTTGGCCTGTGAGGTGGGGTGGCATCCCGTTGATGGGTGGGCGATAGCAGCTGATGGATGTGGAAGTGGAG
Source organism: Podarcis melisellensis (assembly GCF_964234715.1). Classification (NCBI taxonomy): domain Eukaryota; kingdom Metazoa; phylum Chordata; class Lepidosauria; order Squamata; family Lacertidae; genus Podarcis; species Podarcis melisellensis. The sequence continues at coordinate 43,638,232 of NC_138530.1, read as the reverse complement.
TTCAATTCTTTGTTGACTACATGTGCTGGTTCCCAACACACAGATCAGCAGGATTTAACTTGCCGCTCATCAGCTAATAAGTGAGTGGTGGTAAATCCTGTTCACTTTGGCTGCACAACTCAATTTCCTATGGGGCGCCAGCACAAAATGTACTGTTTTGATAAGGCAATGGGGGCATAGGAGGCTTGTAAATTAAGGGCCCCCAATTTCCATACCTCCCATAATTTTTTCGCTGTTTGATAGTGGAATGTCCAAGGTCTGATAACTCTGTCAATGCCTTCTCCCCTGGCTAGACAACAACTAGATGCAAAGAACAACTTGCCCCATTCATAAGCGTGGATCACTCTATTGTATTGTATTGTATTGTATTGTATTGTATTGTATTGTATTGTATTGTTAAATTTGTATCCTGCCTTTCACCCAAAGATCACAACATAAAAATACAAAATGAGAACATAAAGTACACAATAAAACAAAAACAAACCAATAACCCCCTTCCCACAAGCACATTAAAAAGGCTATTGAATGTTAATCTTCCAAAGGCCTGATTATAGAGAAACATTATCACCTAGTGCTTATAGATATGTAACGAAGGTGCCAGGCAAGTCTCCCCAGGGAGAGCATTTTACAAATGGGGAGCCACTAAAGAAAAGGCCCATTGTTGTGTTGCCACCCTCTGACTTTTTCAAGGTAGGAGGCACACAAATAAGGGCCTCAGATTATGATTAAAGGGTCCAGGTAAGTTCAAAAGGGGAGAGGCAGTCCTTGAGGTATTTTGGTCCAATCACTGTGGGATGGTTCCATGGGTGAGTGACAGCTGCGTATAGCTGCAAGTATATCTTAATGGGAACTTTGTGACCTGTTCTCATGATTCATGTATAAGCAAAGGGGCAAACAGCTTTGCTTTCTTTACAAAATCATCACATCTCATATATTTTAAATACTTGTGCTGCAATGTGAACGTAGCTACTAAGGAGTCAGCCCTTCTGAACTCAATGAGACATAACTTCTAAATGAACATGTTTACATATAGACTTCTCTTGGTGGAGACTGGTCTTTAAATACTGGAGACAGATATATTCATTGCCCTGTCTTGATCATAACAGCAGCATTAGACATTAATTGCCTGCAATTATTGAATGCAGAAAGGAAAGAGAAATTAAATGCAGCCCCTTAATTAAATGGAAAGAGAGCTCAAATGTGTGTGCTTTGGCTGACCTTGACAACTGAACTGGCACTGCTGAGGGAGATCCTATTTCAGGGGCAGAGCTGATTCACAAGGAACACGGGCCAAAGTGTTCAAATTTAGGCATTGGCACCAAATTCCATAGTTAGTTAAACAAGTCTGCTGGTATTCAGCTCCTGTGGGATCCCCTTCCTCCCACAGCCACATTCTTAAAATTCGTTCTTAAAGTGAAGGTTGGGAACGCTGCTAAGGCTACAGTAGCATATCTGCAGCAGTATATCTGCTGGTTACCAACAGGATTGCACTGTAAACAATCTTTGTAAGGTTCAGATGGTCATATATGCTTGTGGGGCACATGCCAGGTGAAATTCCAAGGCGCTGTTTGCATCCCTCTGACTCATGCCTGATCATTGCGCTTCTAGGCCCCCAAACGCTTCCCCTGAAAATAACTTCACACTGACACGTAATTATAGCATTGGCAACCGACTATAACTGACTCCACACCTCTCTGACTGGAAGTCTGAAAGGGTAAACACCAAATGAGGGAGCAACATCGATGAAGACCAACAAAGCTCACCCCGGGGTTCCTGTGGTCCTGGCATGTCCCTAGCCCCTCAAGTGGACTTCGGGCCAGATTCAGACCCTAGATTCCTTTACCAGAATACCCTTATTCATGGAGGGGCAGGTGATGGCCACAACTCCCCTCCCACACACTTCAATAAGCCAGTGCCTAACCGCCAAACCTTACAAAGTTGTGACAATTGCTAAGGGGGTAGGCAAAAACCAAGTGGCTACATCCAATCTGCCAAATGGAAAAATTCCTACCCAGCCCCTGCTCCAAAGCAGGCAACCCAATCCAAAGCATCACCACCTAAAATTAGGGAGGGAGGGCGGGTGTTTGGCAGCATGATGCAAGTACGCCCAGATACGCTGCGCTGCCACTTTTATAGGCCCCGGGAATTGCGCCAACTGCCCCAATTGGCCCAAACAGCCTGGTGCGATCCTGGGGCCCAACGGTTAAGACTTGGGCCAGCCCGGCAACAACTCTCCCACCGGGGGTGCCTTAGGGGCCCGTGCGAAACCAGGACCCTCATTAAGGAGGATCCCATTTCTCAAAACTATAACTATATATTGTTTCCTACTGTGGTTTGAATTTGTGAGTGCTTTGCAACTTTCATTGAGATTTGTGGGGGTTTTTAAAAAAGAAATTAGTGCATCTAAATGTGAATGTGAAGTAATTAGGATGGAGCATATTGGAAACACAAACATCCAGTTTGAAATTCCGGATGGTAGAGCAGGTGCACATGTGCAAATTCAGAATCATAGACTTGTAGAGCTGGAAGAGACCCCAAGGGTAATCTCAAACAAGAATCTCAACTAATGCATCCATGACAGATGGCCATCCATTAAGTATAAAATCTTCTGAGAGTAGAGATGGAGAGATGGCAATGGTCCACAGGAGAGTCATTGTGACATATTTGTCCAAACAAAACTTTACATTTTGTAGAGCTCTGGCCAGTACATAGTCAAGTGAGCTACCTGGAACTCATGCCTGAGAAGCGACAAGAGTATTCAAGTGGACCCTTGAAATTGACAGACAAGATGAAACCTCTGGATTGGCCATTCCTAGTATATGGTACCTATATGGTGTCCTTTTTTTTCCTAATCATACCACCATTCATTGTATTTCATCTGTGTCAGGATTCGTGCAACTTTCAAGTTTCCACATCTTACTAATATATAGCTGTTTATATTTTATTCTCAAATGACAATGATGTGTTTCATACTCAAACTGGCAAAGCCCAATGACTGATGTAAATAAGTACCTATCACTACCATATCTCTGGGGACTGATGCCCATGACCCTGCCCAGTGCTTTTTTTCTGGGGGTATGCAGGGGTACACATACCTCTAAACATTTTGTGAATCTAAGTTTGGCCTCATTGAGGGGCAGTATTTCAATATGAGTAGGCAAATGAGAGTACCCCTAAAGATTTTTAAAGGGGGGAAAGTGCATTGCTTGTATTGCTTTTAAAGGGATTTTTAAAAAATGTTGCTATAAGCCAGCCTCATGTTTTGCAAGAGGGCAGTAGAGAAATACTCTTTAAAAACAAATTAGAAGGTATACAATCTAGTGAAAAAGAAGTCCAATTGATTTCAGCAAGAAAAAGGTGAGCATATGCTTAACTCTCTTGTTGAAATCAATAAGCTATAAATGTGATTCACTTTGCCCATCGTGACTAGGTGCTTAACAAGCTATGGCATTAGCATTCGCACGTGAAATAGAGGCAGAACACAAAATGAAGTCCAGATTTTACAATACATTCCTAGAATAAATCACACAAACCAGCCATGTCAACTGAAAGTATAGTTCGGCTCCATATTTTAGCTCCCTAAACCGATAGTAACTATGTTTTAGATAGGTACATGTGTTAAATATTAACGTATAGATGCTAAATATTTGCTCTTTAAGGCCACAGCCACACAATATAGTTAAAACCCTCTTATATGCTACCTTGACAGTCACATGGCTTCCTGCAAAGAAAGGGTGATGGGAATTGTAGCTGTGAGCAACTCTCAGCACTCTTAACAAACTACAGTTCCCAGTATTCTTTGGAGGAAGTTGTGGCTGTTAACGTGATATAAGAGTGTTTTAACTGCATGGTGTGGATGTGACCCCACATTATAGAAAACGTATGAGGCAATTAATTCCCATTACTTTTCTATCTCTGGTTCCGATTCCCACCCCCCACCCCCCACGCAATCATATAGTGCCTGGAATAAACAAAAGTTAGAATATATATATTTTTTCTAGGGGAAAGAGATGAAAGCCGGTAGTACGTTTCCTGTTGCAACCTTTAGCAAGCACTTACTGTAATTAGTCACAAATATACTCCAGTATCTCGAAAGTTCACTCCAACATTTCATTTCCCCCCCTATATTTAATACTTTCCTTCTTTAACTGCACTGTCATCAAATATGAATATTGAAGTTGTGACTTAAATGTGGGACTGCTACTCTTTAAATTCTCTGCTGCTTTTTATGTCTTCACTACACTGAGATAACGAAAAGGGAAAGGGAAAACATTGCAAGTGTACCAATTGAGCGTTGATGTAAATCAGGCTCTTCTGGCGCCCTTGCCCTTTTCTTATATAAAAACAAGCTTCCAGGATCCATTTATAGTTTGAACACTATCTATTAAAATGCTCATTAATTCAAAGGATTATCTTTTTGCTGCTGCTCTTGGTACAAGAATAAAATCTTTTGTTAGAATGCTTAACACAACCTGGGGTTATTCTGAGGCAATAGCAAGTCTGCAAAAAGGATTTCTCTTGCCCTGATTTTTTTTTTTTTAACATCACCTATAAAATGTACTGATTTAAACATAGATGTGAAAGGTTCAGCCAGGGCTCTATATTTCCACAGAGGGCAAAGCAAAAGCTTATATGCTACAGCTGCTGTTACCTCCTAAAAGTTGCAGCCTTTGCTGCTTTTCTGATTTAAGAAACACATTTCAAACCTTGGGCATCAAGGTGAGTGGGGTGGGCTGAATTTGCACAGAAAGGGGAAACGTTTTTATACCCCTGTTGCAAATCAGAAGACAAGTTTTCATGAAAATATTCCACATATTATCACAGAAATAGAAGGTGGAAATGAAAATTCAATGAAAATGTGTACTACTTGCTATCATTAGCAGGTATCTAGGGGTGTGACAAGTATACGATGTGACAAGATGAATAAACATTCACATAAGCTGACTAAAACTGCCATTGTCAACTGGAGAAAAGGATTTGATTGAGACACTGTAACGAAAAGGAACAAAATGCAGGATCTGCAACAAGGCTGACTGAAAACTATTGCTCTTACTGATGTCTTGCTGTTCACTACCTGATTGCTGATTGGCTGGGATCACAGTAAGGAGGAAGACACCATGAATAGTGGAGGGAAATGTTTCTGAAGAGAAGCAACTAGCAGAAACAATTGCATTCAACAGGATCAAAAAAGATGACCAATCTCTATGTTGTTCAGGAAACATTTTTACCCAAACCCTAATGTTTTGTTTTAGCCATCAAACCCTTAATACTAATATAGGCTTTAGAAGGCTCCTCTTCTACAGTAGTAGACCACACACACTGCCAGCATCTTCCTTCACATCATTACTAGCATAAAAACACTCACTCTTCTGTAGACTCCTCCTTGCCAGTTTCACTTATTGCTGTAGCCACTCACAATTGGGCTCCCTGTTCACGTCAAATGCAGAGGCACAACATGCCAGTATAAACAATGGGTTGTCTCACCAAATTTCTATTGCAATCAATGTCAGTATTTTGCTGGCCAGTCTTCCCAGTCCTTCCTTGTTGTTTTCTGCTTCCCATCATTGCTTGCTGTTTTGTCCCAGTCATTGTGCTCATTTTCTGCTTTGCTCTTGACTCTGTTTGTTACACTTAAGAACTATGTTGGAAGAAGTCAAGCACAGCGCTATACTACGCACAGCAAATGAAGGATTGCTCTGACTTGAATTGGCAGGAGGTGCTAAGTTCAGCTCCGCTCAGGGGAATTTCCATCAAGCAAGAACCAGCAAGCTGACCAGTTTAAAATGCTGCTACTAGCGTTTTTGATACCTCGGGAATTCAAGCAGGCTATATTCAGAACACAAAGAACAAGACTCAGTACTTCTGCAGTACGTGCTACATGAAGGCAGATATCTATCTAAGCTGCCTTTATCCTCCGGAATTCTTAATATAGAATATTCTTGTCTCCTAATTATACTCTTTTCTTTCTTTCTTTCTTTCTTTCTTTCTTTCTTTCTTTCTTTCTTTCTTTCTTTCTTTCTTTCTTTCTTTTATTAGGAAAATGTGTGCAATATCCACCTCTCAGTTAAGCTAACTTCCATTCATTCAAAAGCACCAGGATTAAATCATACATTTTCTATTATGTCATTTTGCAAATGCTCAAAGCAAGCCAGTAATCAGTTTCATAACTTGTTTGCTTTATATCTTTGGTGAAAACTTTCCACTGAAAAACCCGGACAAAAAGAATTGTGGGCAGAAGTAAGAAGGTAATTCAGTGCCGTATCAGAGAGGCCTGCTGATGGCTAGAGTCTGCAAAGGGCTCTTGGGTCCAAATCTAAGACTTTCAATACTGCAACATGAGCGGGCGGAGGAGGAGGTAAAGGCACTTTGTCAACATGAATGAGTCACTGGTGAAAGGGAGAAAGGATGGCAAAGTGTGTTCCACTGTGTTTAGGTTCCATTCTGATCAATATTTCAGTGAGTGGTTTAGAATCTGATGGCCTCTTCAGAATCAAGGATCCCAAGACCACTGCAGACAAGAGCAGTCAACACTACTTTCCTTACATGTATGGAGCTTGAGCCCATCCATTCTCCATTTCAAATTTTTACCCACCTTGATTTGTAAGGTATTGAACTCTTGGAATAAATACTGAGAGCAATGTAACCCAAGGAGAGAGCTGTAGCCCAAGATATGAAAAGAGGTGGTAAGGGAATAATTCCTAGCTACTTTAAATGAATTCAAATATCCAGGGTCTGATAACTGCACCCAAGGGTGTGAAAGAAGCTTGCAGATGTAATCTCAGAGTCTGTGTCTATAATCTTTAAAAATTCTTGGAGAATAGGTGAGGTCCCTGCAGATGGGAGGTGGGGTGCAGATGGAAGGTGGGCAGATGTCCCCATCTTCAAAAGTGTGTGTGGGGGGGGGAGATCCAGGTAACTACCAGCTGATGAGCTTGACATCGATACCAGGAAAGGTCCTAGAACATAAACAGTCAGCCTGTGAGCACTTAAAAAAAGGATGCTGTGATTACTAAGGCCCAGCATGGGTTTCTCAAAACAACTCATGCCAGATGAATCTCATTTCCTTCTTTCTTTTTATTGTTACAGGTTCAGTGGATCAGGGGAATGCTGTGGATGTAGCGTATCTTGATTTCAGTAAGGCTTTTGACCAAGTCCCCCATGATATTCTTGTGCAATAGCTGATAAAATATGGGCTGGTTGAGGTAACTGTTAGGTGGATTTGTAGCTGGTTTTCTGATCAAACCCAAAGAGGGCACATTAATTGTTCCTCACCAACCTGAGAAAAAGTGACAAGTGAGGCTGTCCTTGAAGCAGTCCTGTCTCCCCTCTAATATGCTGGATGGACCTCATGGTGTGGGGACTTTTTTAGGCAGGCTGGAAATCAGGCAGTCCTACAATTTTTCTGCTTGGAGACACATGGGAGGGACCTACTTGCATAGCTGTACCTTTGTATTAGGAATGGCTGAGTGGTGCAGAGCGCTAATTGGTCAGAGAAAAGGAGATTGACAAGAAAGCATAAAATACATGTGGGACAGGAAAGGGTGTACAGCTTTGAGATTTTGAGAACCATTTTTTTAACTGCTAGATATTTTCAGTGGACTGGTGGACCAGCCAGCAATGCATCTAATTTTGACCAACCCTTAGATCTTAAAACAGCCCCCTCTCCATTATTGGTTATGGATGACAAACTGAGCAGGAATGAATGTGATGATGATCCTAAAAAGGGCATGCACTGATTTGTGTTGCTGTAGCAGAAATGTGGCATTTAGGAGACAGGAGATGGTGCGTAAATGCAGCTCTGACCAGAAATCCAGCCAACTGGACAGTGTTCAACCACAAGTAATGAAAATGACCAAAAGTTTGGAATGCTAAACCGATAAGATAGCCTAACAAACTTGGCATAGCTGCTGTAGAAAACGTAACACTAGCACAAGGAGGAAAATAATTAATTATCAAAACTTGAAACTTGGATGAACTACAATAATAAGAAATTGCTTCAGCAGGTCAATGAAAACAGTCAGACAAGTAGTGATTAATTTTCATTGTACTTTAAATTTCAGGAAGAATGGGGGGGTTATAGCAGGCATAGGCAAACTCGGCCCTCCAGATGTTTTAGGACTACAACTCCCATCATCCCTAGCTAACAGGATGAGTGGTCAGGGATGATGGGAGTTGTAGTCCTAAAACACCTGGAGGGCTGAGTTTGCCTATATCTGGTTTATAGTGTACAGATACATACACACATACTCGCTACAGACTACTGTATCAAGTAGGAATTGTGTACCAGTAGCATCTTTGGGACTTTGGAAATAGATGAGGCATGTTACGTTACTGTTTAATTTGTATGCTGACTTTCTCCCAAAAAGCCCCAAGGTGACCTACAAAGAATCACACACTAGTTCAAATACAAGCAATACAAATGACAGAGATTCAAGACAGGGAGGTAGGGAAACTGGCTGGGAAATCTCTGGCACTTATATCCAGTTCTGAACATGTCGCCCTGCTCCTGACCTCCTGAGCTCTGTGTCTGCTGTGGAGCCTGTGCCATGACTTGCCTGCATAAACATTTCTTTCTCACTTATAGGTCTTTATCTGTGTGTTTTGGAGGGAAGCCAGGGCATGGAAAAGGAGAAGGGTGGGATCATCTTTGCCTCAGGCAGCAAAATGTCTTTGGCTGGCACTGTCCACAAGTTGTCCTGAAATGTGGAGAGCCACAAAACAATCCCACCCACCCCCCGGCCTGGAATCAGGACTAAGCCTTTGAAATTACTACACTGACATGACTTCTACTGAAGCGGAATCTTTTTCAAGTGGCAAAGACGAAAACGATAAAACCTGATTGGCCTCTTCCTATATTAATTATTAACAACACATACTCTGCCACTGAAATGCCCCTACTGGAGCAGACAGAAGCTACTTAAATGCTCTTATTCTCTTCATAGTTATATGATGCCGCTGTGTTTTATATCCAACTGCAACCTTCATTGCGGTGACTCATGCATGCAACCCAGACAAGAGACTCCATCCATTCTAGGAAACCAGTATATCAGCTTCAAAAAGTAATTTCTCTGATAGGAACTGTAAGTGATCATTGTAAAAATGTATATTTTCTACTGTAAAATCCCCAATCTGTCAAGGACAATTTGAAATTCACTTGTACATGCAAGTTGGCCTCATAGGCATAATCAGCATTGCACAAAACTGTTGTGAGGCAAGAAAATGCCACATCCAGGATAAAGGGTTTGCCCATCATGCTTCTATGTCAAGCACAGATTGCCAGAGAAAATAACTATTTAGTGTTAGGGATGTAAGAAGGTATCAGTTTCCTTTTTGACCCAGGCTCACTGTACATAATGTTGCTTCCATTGTGTTGCAGTTTAGCTTTTGACAAAAGTGATGATATTTGACTCACCGTGTTTATTTATTTATTCTTCTTTGGTAGATTTACACCTCACATTTCTACCCAATGATGCTCAAATGGTGCATCTTGCCCAAGGACACCCCCCCCCAAAAAGCTGTTATTGGGACTGTCTCAGCCCCTGAAAAAATGGCCGCTTTGAAACTGGGCAGCATAAGACTCTGAGCACTTAAAAAACATTGACCACCAAGAGTGCATTTTTACAAGTAGATTTAAATTGCTTTTGAGCCTTTCCAGAACTATTTATGTGAATGTGTGGTCCTCATCAATGTGAAATAGAAAGCAGGAGAGAGGCACTTTAATTAGAACAGGAATTCTGGCTACTGTAGGTCTTATATTAATGGTACGAAATGATTTCGAGAAGAAATAAGTACACTTGCAACAAAGCCATTGATATCAGAAGGATATTTGATGAGCAGATTGAGTATGTTTAAAGGTAGAAGAGATCATTTTCAGGGCCATAACACATTTGAAATCTGAATAATGATTTCCAGAAAGGTTTGCCAATTAATTTCTGCATTTTATATATAAGACTTGGTGTAGCATAAAGGTCCAGTTTTAACAGAGAAGCTTGTTAAGTGATCTATCTCTAGGCTTAGGTCACAACTGTGCTGTGAGGATAATAAGATTGATGTACTTTAAAGGGTCCTTTGAACACTAAAGTGTTATGTGCATACAAAGTATTATTTTTAATTATGATAGAGTTTGGACAAAAATTCTATTATTTTGTCTAACTAGGAACATAGGAAAGGCCTGTTGGATCAGGCCTGTTGGATCACAGCTGTCCATGGAGGCACAGGCCAATTCTGTGTCCAGGGCAGCTGTCTACCAGCTCCATCTGGTACGCTGGCTGAAGCCCTACCTACCCGCCGACTGTCTCGCCAGTGTGGTGCATGCTCTAGTTATCTCCCGCTTGGACTACTGCAATGCACTCTATGTGGGACTATCTTTGAAGGTGACTCAGAAACTACAACTAATCCAGAATGTGGCAGCTAGACTGGTAACTGGGAGTGGCCGCCGAGACCGTATAACACTGGTCTTGAAAGACCTACATTGGCTTCCAGTATGTTTCCAAGCACCCCCAATCATTCAGCCCGGACACTTAGGTCCAGCGCCGAGGGCCTTCTGGCGGTTCCTTCACTGTGGGAAATGAGGTTACAGGGAACAAGGCAGAGGGCTTTCTCGGCAGTGGTGCCTGCCCTGTGGAATGCCCCCCCCCATCAGATGTCAAGGAAATAAACAGCCATCTGACTTTTAGAAGACATCTGAAGGCAGCCTTGTTTAGGGACGTTTTTAATGCTTGATGTTTTATTGTGTTTTAAATATCCTGTTGGAAGCCACCCAGAGTGGTTGTGGAGGCCGGGACAGATGGGCAGATTATAAGTAATAAATTATAATTATTTATAATTTATAATTAATTATAATTACTATGACTACGACTACTATAGTAGTTCATCTAGTCCAGCCTCCTGTTGTCACAGTGGCTAGCCAGGTGCCTGTGGCAAACCCTCAAGCAGGACCCATGGACAAGAGCATTCTCCCCTCTTGTGGTTTCCAGAAATGGGTATTCAGAAGCATTACCGCCTCTGTCCATGGTTATTGATAAGATCTTTGACTGGAGGTGAAACAAAATGGCAGACCCACGAGCATATTCATCAGAGCAATCTTTTATTGCAAATATGCTGAACCTGAAGATATGCCACCACTACATTAGAACATCCCCCATATCCAACGCATGCTCAACTCCAGAGGAAAGAGAGACATAAGCTGGAAATAATATGCATGGCACTGTGAAGATGTCACCACTGTTCATCTGTCCTAACATAAGATGGAAGTGATGCCCCCACACTGCCCAGGAATGGAAGGAGCCAACACTCCTGTGAGCCTAGAGGTGTGGCCATGATGATAACACACCTCCTCAATATGCACAATGAACATGACAGTGCTGCTGGGCAAAGTGCCTTTCCCTCCACAGTTCCCACTACAGAGGTCTCCATTGTACGCTCCACTGCACGGTACCAGAGAGCTATCACTCCATGTCATGTAGCCTATCCCTCTAGTTGTGGTCTTCCTGTGTGGGGTTTATATACTGGTGGTGGTGTGCTGTGATTGGCTTTTGCATTATACTGTAACCTCTGCTCTGCTGTACTGTGGCCAGGTGGGAGAGGTGATCATCCACATGACACAGAGCTTTTTGAAATTGGTTTCCCCACCACTGAAATCAACGGAAAGGAAATCCTTTGCATCAGATCTGGGGATGGGTCAAGTTGCACTGTGAGCAGAGGTACAGGCATGGATTGAAGAAATAGAAGATATAGCACAAGGGTGCCCCTTCTCCATGTTGACCATGACTCCACCCGCTTTTGGCCATTCCATCAGCATGCCTACAGCAGCAAAGGAGTTTTGCTAGGGGAGCATTCTGCAAATACATCAGGGAAATCTGACTTCATACCATGATGGTGATGTAGCTGGTGTTTCACTACCATAGGACGGTTCCCGCCAAATCCCAAAGTCCCTCAACCAGTGCAGCTTCAAAATAGGATGGCACCCATACTTTAGTATTATTATTATTACCTGAATATTATTGACATGAATTTTGCTTTGCTTCTGATTTGTATCCCTTGCAAATAGTCTCCATAATCTGCTGGTCACAGAGACATCAGCTTCAAATTCAAAGATGTGTGCATGCAAGCTTATCTTTATTGTCAACCTTCCTCTCTCCAGAATGCTGCCCTGAATTTAATACAGAGACTATAAAACTGAGCTGATGTCTGCACATAAAAGCAGAGGACAGGAGCTGAAACCAAGAGTTGGCAATCCTACTCACCATAAAGAGTACTGCTCTGTGAGTTCAATGAATCTTCTATCTGCAAAGTCAGAGGGCTGCAAAGGACCCAGTCATAATATATTACAAATACCAGCCCATCAGGTTAGATGGGTCACAAATTGTGCAAGCCTGCCCTCTGGTCATCTTTGAGCTGTTCAAGCAGTATGTGTTGTAATTTATGGGAGCTCAACTGCCCACATACCCAAGGGTATGCGTAATAACACTGTGCATATATACAAAGGCATTAACCTGAAACTGTTGCTGGAATGAGTCAATACCAAGGGGCACAGTAGGCACAGAGTCTGCACTGTTCTTCATTATAGACTTAGCCAGATAATATTTTCAACATATAAAGAAGGCTTCAAAGCAAACAGTGAAAATACCAGTCCCAGGAAGCAGAAAACCAGGAAAAAACAGCTAGTTTTTTGATGGCAATGGTAGGGGGGGTGAAAATCAAAAGTAGTTTGTTTTATGCATCAAATCCTGGGACTGTGCTACTTCATGTGTCATGTTTTAGCAGCAGAATGTAATTGGAAGTCTTTGTCTTCTAGAAAGAGAACAGAAGCAGAAATGAACTATTAAGCCTGAGCGGCGGCATTCTGAGCTTATTCCTATGTCAGAGAACAGGAGAGTGTGGCGAATCAATTTGAGTATGAAAAATGGGAAAAGTCACACAACTCCTATCCTCAAGTGATGCCCACTATGCAGGAGAGGAGCATGATCAAAAACCAGTTGTGCCACACATTGTAGTACTATCATCTTACAGCAATGAAAGTTCACAGAATAGTGAAATTCTAATATATACATTTTGAACATGAAAATGAAAATGATTACTCTTGTTTTATACTGAGGACCAAAGGGAACCTTTCACCATTTTTTAAAAATGGCACGATGTAGCTATACACAATCCTATTATGGAGAAACTGTGTTATCATAACCCCATGATAACAATTTGTATGCTATGCTTCCTTCCAAGGGAGTTCTAGGAAGCAAACTTTTTTAAATAAAAAACAACAACATTCTAAAAACAGTTAAAAACATTGTCTCATTCAGTGATCTCAGGGCTGCCATAAACAGTGTCCTTCATCCATCAGGTCACATTTTGAATCTTCTATGAGTTTTCCAATCCACTGGCAAGAATAGTCTCTAAACAGAAAACAAACCATTTCATAACTAAGAACAAAACACAAAATGGCTGAATGGTTTCATACCCTGAACTACAGATTTCTGTGTTCTAAGTAAAATATGCATTTTCAGTTGATTATAGCAATGCTATTTTTGGATATATAGATAAAAACAAATAACACTTTATCAAACAAGTCATAGGTATTGGCAGTATCTTACATCACTTTTATGTTTCAGGGTAATTGGTAGCAAGAACAGAAAGACAAGGCTATGCTAACAGGTTCCAACTTGCATATGTTTGGTGAATCAACTTGGTAGAGGCTGATTAGTTTTGAAAGCAATGACTACAGACAGTTTTTGTTAGTGGTTCTTCAGGCAGCACACTTCCACAAAAATGTGGGAAATTCAGGCATTCATCTTTGTAAAGAAACCTAGTTTCTTTTCCATCATTGTCCTTTGTTTCTTGTAAATGAAAACAAAACAAAATACTGCAGTAACTCCCTAGGTGAATGAATAGGCTTCAAACTATATATTCGTAATTCACAAAAAGTGTATGCTTCACTATAGTTTTATCAGCATGTGAAGAATGTGTTATGTCCTACATTTGTAATATAAGGCCATAGGAAATGCTTATTTTTCTAGGTAAAATGGTTGGGGTAATTAGCCCAGAAAATCTTTATGTAGCACTCCTGGCACTGTTTCCCAGGATGTTTAGGAATGAAGATAGTTGATATCAAATTACAGAATGTCTGTATCTATGAAATCTTCGGCAGGATGTTTAGGAATAATGGTACCATTAATCTATTGTAATAGTCACTGAGTAAAATTAAATCAATTGATTTCCCTGGGTCTTCTCTGGGTATGCCTTAGCTGACTATCAGCCATTTTCATTCATGACTTAAGCTAATGAATTAGGCTGCCAGTCTTTCCTCCCATCCAGATACGATGTTCTAAGTGTGGGTGAACCCCTTTGGTTCTTCACTCATCCACAGGCAGACATTTCCACCTGTCATGTAGCCACATCACAGGGAAAAAATACAGGCAATGCATGTTGAAGCCATTTATTACTTTAATGTGGCAGATCAAAAAAGACCTCTGGAACACCCACCCTGTTTGTTATTCTAACTGAAGATGCAATCAGTTCCTATCTGGATGTATTCTTTTCTGCTTTCATTATTTTTAGATCTGTGCCTGTCAAAACCTCATTAGAGAACCTCAACCTAAAATGCTCTAATTATTCCCAAAGAAATGTTTAGAGCACGTAAACAAATATCTGACAGATTGTTTTTTAAAAAAAATGGAATAGCTTGAAGACATCAACATTATAATTCCCTCACATAGCAAACACATATTGTCAGTGCACACAATATTGTACTCACAACAAGACTGCTGAGAAACATGATGGAGGTATCTGCATGAAGTTTGCAGAAGTACTTTTTTCACCTGAAGAAAAAAATGAATCAGAAACCACACACATCGGCTAAAAAATCAGTATGTTCAGTAGCTACTGCGTGTCAGTGAGAAACAAAAAATGAAAAATGTGGGTGGGGTGGTGGTTAAAATGGAATATCTGGAAAAGGCAATGACTGGAAGCCTGAACATGAGTGATCCCTTTAGAAGGTAAGAATAGATTGCAACATTTTGCTACAAATCCCACTTTAACTTGTTCTATATCTAAGCAATTTTAAACTGACTCCTGAGGCAGTATTGTGTAAATGCTAAAAGGGCATTTTGTATAATTCTGAAACAAAATGGGGGGGGTGTTTCATGAAAATGTTTGGCCTTTGTGCAACTCACTCCACTCTTGCTGGTTTTGAACCCCACCATAAAAGGGTTTTGAGGGGGCAGGTGTCAGAGGAAAACTGAGGAGATCCTTAGCTGCTGAGGCAACTGAGGCAACAGGGCCTTGTCCTGATCCAGACAAACCTGCAAATGCATATCCCATTGGAAGTCATGCAGTGTGTCTGGACAACACTCACATGTTAATGCCATCCATCTACACCACACTATTTGTGATGAGGGGCGTAGCTTGATGTATCTCCAGATGCAAAGCCCAATCCCCATTCTGTCCCCGGAGCACGATTTCTGTTCTCATCCTGAAGCAAAGTTCTCAACCTGAAGCACTATTTCTGGGTTAGCGGAGTCTGTAACCTGAAGTGTATGTAACCTGAGGTACCACTGTGTATATATATATATATATATATATATATATATATATATATCCTCCCAAAAAACCTGAGCCTCTCTAAAATTCAGCACTAGCTTCATTTGCTATTAGGCCTGTTTAGGCCTGTACTCCTCGTTTTCTTCTGAGCTCTTGTCTCTAAGCATCAAACAACTGTGTAGTGATCTATGAATATGTCAAGGTCATATTTTCAAGTCAGCCTGGGAAAGATTTAGCATTATGTTATGACAGAGAAGGTGGTGTTGCGCATACCAATTTTCAATAAGCAAAACTCCACATTGTGTACTAAGCTGTTGTACACTTAAAAGGATTTAGAAATCCTGCTTGTTTATAAATGCTTCTTTGGTTTGCTAATCAGGGTATGATGGCAGTATTATCACCGGTAGCATGAGATTCGGCAGTATGATCTGGAACAATAGTGTAATCCTTTCTGTACACAAAGGATGGTTGCAAAACCATTTTATTGATAAAAAATTCTAACACACACAAGGCATGAGAAAACCTCACCAGACTCTATATTTGAACCTGCCTTCGCTCTCTCTAGTATTTAGAGCTCCTAAAGATCAAGGTACCCCTGACCGTGAGGTCCAGTCGCGGACGACTCTGGGGTTGTGCACTCATCTCACTTTACTGGCCGAGGGAGCCAGCGTTTGTCCACAGACAGCTTCTGGGTCATGTGGCCAGCATGACTAAGCCGCTTCTGGCGAACCAGAGCAGCGCACGGAAACGCCGTTTACCTTCCCACCGGAGCAGTACCTATTTATCTACTTGCACTTTGACGTACTTTCGAACTGCTAGGGTGGCAGGAGCTGGGACAGGGCAACGGGAGCTCACTCTGTCGTGGGTGTTCGAACTGCCATACTTGCGATCGGCAAGCCCTAGGCTCTGTGGTTTAGACCACAGCACCACCCATGCCCCTTTAGAGCTCCTAAGCTTTGTGTAAACCCTGAACTGGAACTTTTTTGGACTCTGTTGCACTGGAGCACGTTATACAACACAAAGCAGATTTCCTTAAATTTCAAATAATATCTAGCCTTAAGACTGCCCACATGGGGTACAGCAGGGGGCCCAGATTTGTAGCATTTAAAAAAAGGAAATCTATCAAATATATCTGAAGAAAGTTAGAGCAGAAAATGCAGAGGCAGCTGTAAGGCTTCAGTACTCAGCAGGCAGGCACTGGTGTTGCTAGGGGCGCTTATTCACTGTTGCTAAGCAATCAGAGGAAGAAAATATGGCTGCTTCCATGTGGATATGGAAGGAGCCCCCCCCCCCAAGAGCAGAAAAAGGAGAGGCTAATGTTTTCTGGCCGGAAACTGGCTAGAGGAGGATACAGGAGTATGTCTGTCCTCCACACACAAATTATTTCATTCACTCCCCAAGTGTGCTGCCTTTGCAGAATGGAATGTAATTGGCTGGCTTTGGTGTTTTTATTTTACTCAAAAGTAATTCCCCTGAAAAAAAATGAGGCTTCCTTCCTGCTTAGGAAAAAAATGTGATAGTGCAAGCCCATCCCCAGTTTTCCTTGTCCCCAGTCATTACTAGTCTGCTTGTCAGAACTGGACTGTCACATATCAATATACAGTAAACATACACAATAACAGAAAATGATTCAGCAAACAGCTTACAGCAGCAGCAAGTTAAAATTCCTATACAGTGGTACCTCGGGTTACATACGCTTCAGGTTACATACGCTTCAGGTTACAGACTCCGCTAACCCAGAAATATTACTTTGGGTTAAGAACTTAGCTTCAGGATGAGAACAGAAATTGTGCAGCAGCGGTGCAGCAGCAGGAGGCCCCATTAGCTAAAGTGGTGCTTCAGGTTAAGTACAGTTTCAGGTTAAGACCGGACCTCCGGAACGAATTAAGTACTTAACCCGAGGTACCACTATATGTGAAGGGACACGGGTGGCGCTGTGGGTAAAACCTCAGCGTCTAGGACTTGCCGATCGTATGGTCAGTGGTTCGAATCCCCGCGGCGGGGTGAGCTCCCGTCGTTCGGTCCCAGCTCCTGCCCACCTAGCAGTTCGAAAGCACCCTTAAGTGCAAGTAGATAAATAGGTACCGCTTTATAGCGGGAAGGTAAACGGCGTTTCCGTGTGCTGTGCTGGTGCTGGCTCACCAGAGCAGCTTCGTCACGCTGGCCATGTGACCTGGAAGTGTCTTCGGACAGCGTTGGCCCCCGGCCTCTTAAGTGAGATGGGCGCGCAACCCCAGAGTCGGTCACAACTGGCCCGTATGGGCAGGGGTGCCTTTACCTTTTACCTTTACCACTATATACTGTAGACATGGATACTTTTTGTTCATCAAAACTGGCAAAATGTTTTGTGTATGAGTTTTGCTGAGAGTTGTGAAATTGTGCATATTTGTTGCTGCTTGTACATTTTTTTAATCTCAGTTTTACTCATTCAAGGCTGTGTCTTCCTGTTCCCACTTTTATTTTCCTATCAGCCCTGTGTTTCTTTTGCTGCTTGATTTATTTTTCAAAATCCCCTCCCCAGCATGGTCCTTTACAAGCCTTTAAACTCAAATTGTAAAATCTCACACAAAATGTATAGCTTACGTTATGAAATGAAAACCCCCAACTTTGTAGCTGTAGAATCTAAGGCACAGAAATATGATGTGTAGCAACATTTGCCAAAGTACAGACATGTAGGATTGTCAAGTTTTAGGCAGAACTCCTGGACTTTTACCAGCTGCAACCAGCTGAAAGCCAATAGATGAAGCTGTTGGCTGTGTGAAGATGCAGTGAAAGAAAAAGCTGTACCTCCCAAATTTCCTGCTGTCTTTCATTTATTAAAGGTACATCAGCCTTTCCAAAATAAGAAGGGAACACAGATGGCTGTTGCCCATTGGGAATGGCAGGGTGCAAGGCAAGGGACGAGAGCCAATGACAGGCAGAGCTGCCCCAGCTGGTTGTATGTTAGAAGACAGGCACGACCCCATTCGCCCTGCTGAACTAGTAGTCTCTACCTGGAAGGCTATCCTAGTAATGTCCGATAATAATCTTTACACTGCTAAGAGATCCTGTTATGTACTGAGTTGAATAGGATCAAAAAAGCAGCAGTCTGGTTGGTCCTAGAACAATAGAGTCCAGAATGCAGCAGTCTGATTGGTCCGCAGGAGCCACCCAATCCAGCTCCAGGTGGAAATGATCCGCAACCTGATTGGCCTACAGGAGAATCCCAAAATTAGCCAATCACGTACGACCCATTGTGTAAATAATGTATATAAAGCAGATATTTTGGGGAAACTTTTATTCCTCACTACTATGAGCTGAATAAAGAGCATGAAATCCACACTCGACTCCGAGTATATTTCAGATCCACAAGAAATAAGAGCCACATTCTTGGGGGGAAACTAGTAAATTACAATACAGTACAAATTTCATAAGGAGAAAAAAATGTAGCTGAGCTCTGAACACAAGTAAAGATTTTATGATGAGTATTTTTTCCATAAAACCTGAACCATCTCACTGCACACTAAGATGAGCTTAATGAACTCCTAATGTGGGACAAGTGTTTTCTATTAGTGCTTAGATGTTGTAAAATGTCATTTATAGAGAATTACATGATCATTTCTGGCAAATGGAATTCTGATCAATACAGCTATGGAAGCCAGTTTAGCTTTTAAAAAACCCTATTCTGCGGTTCGTATGCACATTAGTAACTCCTGAAAGATGGTTAGGTAATTATTATTATTATTATTATTATTATTATTATTATTATTAATGCCCCACCCATCTGGCTGGGTCTCCCCAGCCAACCTGGGTGGCTTCCAACAAAGTATTAAAATACAGTGGTCTGTTAAACAGTAAAAGCTTCTCTAAACAGGTATCATATCATAGCTAGTTTATATATATATAATTAATACTTTAATCAAAGTTTTAACTAAACAAACAAGCAAACAAACCCACAGTGAGAAAAAGTAAAGGTATCCCATGAGGTGCTGGACTGCGTGAACAATGGTGTCTCTCAATATCCAAAGAATAATCCATAGGAAGTTCCAGCAGATCTCTTGGGTGGGTCACAATTAATGTTGCTGGTTTGCCCCACTCCTCTCTTTACCACACCCCAACAATGCATACATTGGTACCTCAGGTTACATACGCTTCAGGTTACAGACTCTGCTAACCCAGAAATAGTACTTCAGGTTAAGAACTTTGCTTCAGGATGAGAACAGAAATCGTGCTCTGGCGGCACGGCAGCAGCAGGAGGCCCCATTAGCTAAAGTGGTGCTTCAGGTTAAGAACAGTTTCAGCTTAAGAACAGACCTCCGGAACGAATTAAGTACTTAACCCGAGGCACCACTGTATTGTATTTCTGCGGGACTCTCCTTCATTGTCTTCATGACTTTAAGGAACTTATGTGTAGAGTTCTTTTAGTCCTCAACACCAGAGACACAATTTTCCAGACAGTCCAGCTTCTCTTCCATGTGATCTGCAGAGGTCACCACACATGCATTTTAATCTCAGCTACATTGGTGGAACTTGTTTGTAGAACCTCCATAATGCAGTTGTTGGAAGATGGTGAGGGTGTGGCGCCACCCAACACAGAATTGCAAGTGGTGAGACCAGCCTCTGCGTTTATACCGCCCCGTTTGGAATTGTTACACCTGCACGTTTCCTCGGTAAGAGTGCAGTTCTAGCCCTTGCAACGTATTTTCTGCTCCAACACTACCTTCCTCTACAATCATCAACTGAAAGCCCCCAAAGTACATTCAACTTCCAAAACAAATTGCTGTAATTAAATCAGGCCCTGGAGCTTGTGTTGCTGCTCCTACTCAGGTGCCATATTTGACTGACACCTGTACTTTGAAAGGGTACAGCCAGAGACACATATCATCACTTGTTGTTTATTTTTTAAAAGCTGAAAATCAGATTTGCACAGCAAACGTCCATGCCAAAAATTTAAGGCTATGAACTGAAGGGAAGAAGAAAATTGCAATATACAGTATATGACTTACCACCTGGAATTTACAGTTATTACTTAATCCACAAACATCCTAGACTGTGTACTGAAGCCATTTGGAATAATTTGATTACGTTTCAGTGAGCTGTTGACAGGATAGTCTGTTATTAAATTTAACTTGTTATGAGACATTCTCTACAAAACAGGAGCTCATCTCAAGGGGAAAGTTTAAAAGGTTATGCTATATTAAAGCTGACGAATCCCTTTGTTTTAAACTATTATAACATTTATACTGCAGTGGCTGTAAAATTTCAGGGAATGTTTTATTGGAGGTGCAAGATACACGGCATGTGTTTCTGCGCATGCACAGATCTGTAGCTCAGTGGTAGAGCAAATACTCAGAGAATGCCAGGTTTGGTCCTCCAGACAGGGCTGAAAGAGATTCCTGTCTGACCGCAACTTTCTGGTTTTAGTAGGAAATCTGAGCTGTCTTGTTTTATTCCTTTTCTAATAATTTTCACTGGTTGGATAGGTGTCTGTTTCCATAGATCCTTCCATGTGGCAACGGACTATAATACATACACAGCGCTAAGTGTATCAAAATTCAAATAGCTCAAGAGGTATTACAGTGTGCTAATCCAAGCAATATTTTGAGGAGGCTGAAAGATGACAGAATCACACTGAATCATTGACTGATCCCCCAGTTTTAGTAGTTTTGTATTATGTTTATATTTTTCATAGCTGTTATTGTTAACTAATGAGGTAAACCCTACTCCATTTTCACTTTTGGATTTACAGGGAAGATACAAAGGCTTGCTCAAAGTGTGGCAACAAAGATTAAATATCCTCACCTGAAGGAAATGCAACATCCTTGGAAACAGGAATTTCATCTCATTAGTGGTGGGTCTTGTTTGAAGGCTATTTCTTGTCTGAATTCTTTTTTTAATAAGCTGGGGCTGACCTAGAATAGAAAGGTAACTTTCCAGTCTCATAAATGATTAAAATGGCAAATGGCATTAAAAATCCTCAAGTCTTTGATAAGAAGCTTCTATTTGCTTCTGGCCTCTTCTCTTCATTTGGCGCTTCCCAAGTTTTTCTGCCTTCCTGTTCTCCTGATAGCTGTCCCTCCCACCCCAGTTTCTTGAAATAGTTTTCTGTTTCTCTTTTCCTTTCTAAGATGTAGCTTCAGAAAGTAAAGTAGTCTATCATTTTATTTAAGATTTAATATGGCGTCAGTGAAAGGTCATCCTTCATCCTGAAAAAAATGGCTTTTGTCGAATATTTTACCATAATCCTATTTCTTCTGTATGGGATACAACTTTCATTGAGAGCCTGGTCCTATATGTACCTGTGTAGCAGAACATGAGAAGAGTAATCCTGAATCAGACCAAAGATCCTTCTAGTCCAGCATCTTCTGTTCAACAGTGCCCAACCAGATGCTCCCAGGAAACTTGCAAGAGGGGAGTGATGGCAATAGTCTTCTCCCACTATTGACTCCTGAAAAGGGAGGTTCAATTTACCTGTCATGGCTAATAACCATTGATAGACCTGCCCTGAGTGCATTTTTCTAATTGCCTTTATAGGTTGTCTAAGACAGGTGCCATCGCTACATGCTGTGGCTAAGAATTCCATAAATTAATGGCACACGGTGTGATGAAGTATTTCCTCCAATTGGTCCTGAAACTTGTGCCTGCCAATTTCAGTGATGGCCCCAAGTTAAGAACACAAGAAGAGCCTGACTGCATCTGACCAAATGCCCATCTTGTCCGGCATCCCACCACAGTGGCCAAACAGATGCTCATGGGAGGTGGGACAGGAACCCAGTAGCATTCTCCCATCTGTGCTTCCCAGTGACTGGTATTCAGTGGCATACTTCCTCAGATTCTGAAGGTAATATAGCCATGATACCTAGTAGCCACTGTAGACTTATCCTCCATGAGTTTGCCTAATCTCCCTTTTAAAGTTGTCCAAGTCACTGGTCACCACCACATATTGTGGTAGCTGCATGAAGAACTACTGCCTTCTGCCTTCTCTGAATCGCCCACCACTCAGCATTACTGGATGACCCCAGGTTCTAGTATGGTGAAACAGGGCAAAAAACAACAACAACAACAACAACAACAACAACAAAAACTATCCACTTTCTCCACACCATACATAATGTTATACACCTGTATTGTATTGTAAGGTGTTATACACCTTACTTGCCTTTCTTCATCTAACATAAAAAGCTCCAAATGTTGCAACCTTTTCTCACAGGTAAGTTCTTCCAGTCACCTCATAACGAAAGATGGAGCAAGCTCATGGAAGATGGAGCAAGTTTGTTTTCTGTTGCCCCAGAGTGTAAGATCTTAATCAATGCATTCCAATTACAAGAAAGGCGATTCCAGCTAAAAATTAGGAAGAACGTTCAGTGATAAAATATATGTATGTATGTATATATGTATGTGTGTATGTGTTATTTATATGCCACCCATCTGACTGGGCTGCCCCAGCCACTTTGTGTTGCTCACAACAGAATATTGAAAACACAATAAAGCACCGAACATTAAAAAAGGGCTGCCTTCAGATGTCTTCCAGAAGTCAGATAGTTGTTTATTTCCTTGACATCTGATGGGAGGGAATTACACAGGGCGGGCGTGACTACCGAGAAGGCCCTCTGCCTGATTCCCTGTAACCTCACACTGAGGGAACCACCAGAAGGCCCTCAGAGCTGGATCGCAGTGTCCGGGCTGAATGATGCAGGTGGAGATGCTCCTTCAGGTATACAGAGCCACAGGTATACATTTATTTCTGGCAGCAGTAGCTGTTTGATATTGGAAAGGACTACCTCAGAAGGCAGTGGACTCTTCTTCATGAAAGTTTTTAAACAGAGGTTGGATGGACATCTGTCAGGAATTTTTGGGGTTGTGATTCTTGCCTTGCAGTGGATTGAACTAGATGACCCTTGGGCTAGCCTGTTTTGCATTTTATTCAGTTCTACAATATTCATTTTCGTTTGCAAGAGTGGAAGGTATTCTAGACCTTTTCATAACCTGCCACAGTGCCTATGCTAAATATGTTAAATATATAGAGGGGAAGTGGGATTGACCCTGCTGCCCCTACTCCAGACATGCACATCCTTGGCACCCACATTCTGATGATATGGACATCCTCCATATGCATCTGGGATGAGTGCAGCAAAAAGGAAGGAGAGTTGCCCAGCTGTCATGAAATGTGGGTGTTAGGAAATTTGTCCGCCTCTAACCTCTCGATTCACACAAGGTGCCACAAAGCTATTGTAGCCTTGACTACAAAACTAAAAGCCTGTCCGATGACTAGAATTGCCTCTGCCAAGCAAATGGAGAATGGAATATTGAACGTCCCCTTTAACTTCCCACCATTTCCTTTTATCTCATCTTGCAGGCAGCACAACCAAATGACACTAAGTGGTCATTAACGAGAAATAAATATGACTTATCTGTTTTGTTTTCAGACTTGCATACGCTGGGAAATAAATGGCAGCGAGGGAACAGCAGGTGCAGCCACACCAGAACACCAATGAATTAAATTTAGCCCACTTTAATGGTTTTCTAATGACTTCACCCCAGCCCGTAATGAGGGTGGCGAAAAGCACAAAACCTAGGAATGAACCTTGCAGAATCACACTCGAGACATCTTCCCAATTCAATTTCCTGCTCACTGTTCAGTTGCTAACAGGTTGGAAAGAATGAGGTGGATAATCCATCTAGCTGCTGCTCTTCTGTTATTTCACGTTCAGCGGCCCAGTGCACAGATGTTTCCGCAGCAGCCTTGCAGGTGGCACAAAGCCTAGCATCAATTTTCCATCACGAAGACTGATGCTCTTCTGCTCTTCTGTGCCTGCCCTGCCCAGGAGTTCACATGGTGCATTCATTTGAACCGATGGTCGTATATTGCCACTGATCAGGTGTGCCTCTTCAGCATACCTGATTCCACTTTCCATTAAGGCACAGTTATATGTGAGCTTCCCAAGCTGCAAAGGAGGTGAATTAAATTGAATCAAATGCTTGTCCTGATGTAGAAAATGTGAACTCAGACATTCAAGCCATGGCATGCTTTGCTGTGGTTTCTTGTTAAGAGCTCAGCGGTGGGATGCAGACGGAGAATTGCTTGAGCTGCTAGGTGATCTCTGCCAAAGATTGTGATGGAATGGTAGGCTGCAGAATGCTCTTTCTCATTCAGAGGTGATCAGAGCTGCTCTGCTTTATTTTTGCAAAGGATTCTTCTGCTAAGCACCACATCCTAAACCCCCATAAGGAAGGCATTATGGGGCACAGCTTGCCTCAGCCATATGCAATATGGGCCAGTATCTGCTGGGTGCAACTAAATTAGAAAGAACTAAAAGTCTTAGTTACACCCTCTCCTGGAAGCAAATGCTGTACCAATGGTTACTGGAAGTTGGTATGTATTATGTCAGATTTACATTCTATTCATTTTTATTTTTATTTCTTGTATTTATCTTTTTCTCTTTCCTTTTTATTTTGGCAAATTTGATTCTGTTCATTTAGGCCTTAATTGAGACCATAGATTTCTCCTCCGCTACAGGAGTTAAATTAGCAGAGCAGAGTTTAAAAGATACTTGGATCTAAAGAAGAGTAGGCAGAATTGCAGTTTCCAAGCTTCTCAACACACTAGGGCAGGCAAAGTAAGGCCCAGGGGCCGAATCTGGCCCAATCGCCTTCTAGATCCGGCCTGCGGATTGTCCAGGAATCAGTGTGTTTTTACATGAGTAGAATGTGCCCTTATATTTAAAATGCATCTCTTGGTTATTTGTGGGGCATGGGAATTCGTTGAGATTTTTCCCCCTTCAAAATATAGTCCAGCCCCCCACAAGGTCTGAGGGACAGTGGACCGGCCCCCTGCTGAAAAAGTTTGCTGACCCCTGCACTACAGCCTCCATATGACCCCGCCTGCCACTCCTGAGAGTCACAACTCTCTAAAATGATGTGTGTGGAGCTGCAACAGGAGTCGGAAATTGTAAGAATTTGACAGAGTGACATTACAGGCAACTCCTAAGCAGTAAAATGGAATGCCAGTGACCATTGTACATTTACAACTGAGAAAGTGAAAGGAAGAAAGGACCAGTTTCAAGTAGCTGAGACAGGATTATTCTCAATAGTGTTGAATAGACTCCTCACAACTTCCACCGAGTTGTATGAAACTACACTAACTATGCCAGAACAGCAGAGGAAAGTTACTGTAAAATAAAGAATAAGAAAGAACTGTATTAAAGAAACTGAAAAGGGCAGGTGTTTCAAGAGGTCCAAATGTACTGTCTCATGTATGCATCCCTTATGAAATTGTCTCTAATTACACGTTATCAATAACTGGCAAGCGCCATAGGGAGGAAAAAAGAAGATTTTTGAAGCTAAATCATTATCCGTGTTTATATCATCAAAGCGGCAAAGAGGTCTTCCGAGAATCAGTTTTCATTAACTAGAAAAACAAACACCCCAAAATAATTGGATGCTCTGAAATCCTTTAGAATGGAGTTGAAATCTGCTTTGTAAGTGTTCCTAAGTCCCTGGAAGTGTGTATGAGTCACTTTGGCTCACTCCAGAGGGTAGAGTAGCACAGATAATTAGATGTTTGAAGGGATACTTTCACATATCTCTGTTGCCTCCCCTGTATTGAATTTTATTTTGTGAGCCCTTCAGGCCTGGAATAAATCCTATTGCACTTTGTAAACAGCATGCACAGTAAAAGCATTATGTAAATAGTAAATATTAATAATAGGAGCTAGAAACTTTCATGTTTAACGCTATTATTTAGGAAGAATTATTCAATGCCTAATAGTATGCACTATACAGTATATATATATTTATTATCATCACCATCATTAGTACAGATTCCCAAAATTTTGCCCACTGAAGAGCTCTGGCTTTATTTATTTTTGCTAAAGCACAGCAGAGGAGTTTTTTTTCAATATGGATTATGGAGGAAAGTAAACCCTTTTTATACCCAACTCGAAAGACCCTGACCTATATGTCTGCAATTTGACAGTCTTGATCCACCCCAAATGGACGGGGACTCTTGTGCCTATAAATTTCATCCACTTTGGCCAAAAGCAGAAACATTATGTGTGTGTTTTAGATGCCTCATTATTGTGAATGGAGAAACTAGAGCTTTGCTTTATACAGAGCAGCATGTAACCCAAGTAACAGACTGAGGCATAGAAAGCACAGAACATCTCAGAAACAGGTCATCATTTTTTTTAATTGCAGGAATACAGGAACAAGTCAAATCTAGGAGTTGGTACATACCTATACCACAAACCCCCTAGAAACCAGTGGAACATTCAAGCATGTTGATGGAGTCTTCAGCCACAATCCAGGTTGTTGTTGTTGTTGTTATAATTTGTATACTGCCCTATACCAGTAGATCTCAGGGCAGTTCACAACATAAAATCACAATATAAAAAACCACAAAATACCCAATAATGTGTTATGGGATAATGGATGGATGTAGTACACTTCTGGCATTTTGCACTATAGTACCCCTCTCCCTGAGTTGCTCAACAGTTTTTTAAACTCAGCCAGAAGAGCAGGCACAAAACACATACCGTCTTGAGAGTAGGAGAGTATATTTCTTAAAGCATCTCATATTTTAATTGCTTTGAAGTGGATTGTTTAGGCAGTCTATTAATATGTGCTCTCAGCAAGTGCATTTACTGTGCATCTGTGAAGCTGGGATCGATTGAATTCACACACCTCCTTGGACAGAGCTGGCATTCTGGGTACGCAGAGCATGCAATGGTTGAGTGCAATACACTGGAGGCTTGAAGACATTAATATCTGGAGCTACTGTAAGATGAGGATTCTGCTTTCATAGGAAGAAGTAATGATTCCTTCTCAGGCTTCCTGGCTGCTGGCACTCAGCGAGGAAATTTATGACAAGAGCAAGAGCTCTCGGCATGAAGGACACACCATGGTCAAATCTCTGGGTGATGATATATGTGTATACACACCGGTAAATGTAATACTGTAGTATATCCATCACCTTGGGCACTGCATAACTCTTTTCAACAATCTGTGATAGTGGAAATAATAAAGCACAGATTTAAAAGAGCATTTCCGCAGGCAAAGAACATTAAAAAGTGTGCAACTTACTAATGTAAAGTTTGCTTTGGAGGTGGGTAAGTGCATAGCCTGGACAATTCAAACCCATTTGGACATATAGACAATTATTATTTATTTGATTTACTAGCTGCCCAACACAACACATTTCTTGGTGGCTTGTATACACAAAAGCCACCATCAAGTTAAAAAATAAAACAATACTAAAAACAATAAAATCAAATCATGAAAAACAAAACAACCTTTAAAACCCCAGACCCAGAGAAGCAGAAATGTGCATGATTATTTATATATTTATTGCATTTTTATCCAACCTTTCCTGCACAGAGCTACATGGTTCTCATCCTCCCCATTTTATCCTCACAATGACTCTGTGAAGTAGGTTAGACTGAGAGCGAGTGACTGTCTCAAGGTTTTTGGCTGAGTGGGGATTTGAACCCTGGTCTCCCAGGTCCTAGTCTGACTCTCTAAGCACTACACTACACTGGTTCTCTCTCTACACTATCATAATCTGGGGAAACAGTTGCATCTTAACTGGGGAGTGCATTGCATAGACTGCAACCAAAATGACTCTCTCCCTTGTTACCACCTACCAAACCAGTCTCAGTGAAGGCGCATTCTTTGTTCATTTTTAAAGTAAAAATGCAGCACTACTTTTTCCCCTCTGCTCAATACTTTTAAAAAAGAAAGATAAAAAGTTATTAGTTGTAACTCAGATCTTGAGGATGAATAAGGGACCAAAACAATACAATAACCCTCATAAATGAACAGGTGATAAAGACACTGCTGACATTTGTGCATAGGGAGGTTTAAATTTTAACTCTATGGGTTGCTATCAAACAAAGCCTCTCACAAGAGGTCATTCCAGATAGAACAAGGCTTGCTTCTCATGTTACAAGATCTTCGAATGGTCAGAGCCGACCCAGTCTTTAGGCAGTGAGGTAACCGCCTCAGGCAGCAGATGCTGGGAGCCAACCTTCTCCTAATTTAGCATATTGCCCTCAAGGGCCTCTCTAAACAGCACCCTTTAAACTATCCTGTTACCCTCAGGTGCCAGGGAGGATGCTATTCTATTTCTAGAGTAACATTTAACTGTTATAAGAATATAAAGAGAGCCTGCCGGATCAGACCAAAAGGCCATCTGATTCAGCATCCTGGCCCCACAGTGGCCAATCAGATGCCTATGAGAAGCCCATAAGCAGAACATTGGGGCAGCAGCACTCCCTCTACTTGCAGTTCCCAGCAGCTAGTATTTAGAGACAGGACACCTCTGGAATGTGATGTACAATGCAGTCACCAAGGATAGTAGCCACTGACAGCCTTACCCACCATCAGTTTGCCTCATCTCCCTGTAAAGGCATCCAAGTTAGGGGAGCAAATCCCACATTTTATGCTCTAGCTGGTTTGTGTGTGTGGAATGCAGGCGGAATCATCTCGTCCTTTGTTTCAGGTAGGAAAATGACTTGTGCATGTGGTACGCCCAGCCCCGTAGAAATGGGTTACATACTGGCTATAGGAGGAGGAGCCAATCCTCTGTTTGTGTAAATTGCTATATGCAGACAGGCTGGGGAGTCGGGATTGCCTTTCATGTATGCATTAGAACAGCACGGAAAGCAGCACTGAGGAATCCATGGCAAGTTGCCGATGCCCTTGAGAAGTGTGTCCTCTGGATGATGAAAATAGTGGTGCTTTGATACTGCGTTTGACTCACTTATTACTGAAATCTGCCTAATACTTCAGAAGACAGACCCACGGCACTGCGGTGCAACTTAATAGTCAGGTGGTCTCAGAGGTATGCAGTCCAATTTTTAAATCGAGCCGGCAATATAAAGCAATCTGGGTTACACATCCTAAGATAATAAAAATGCAGAACCACAATTACCTGCCTATCCTCGGAAAGAACGAGCTCTGAATACATATAACACAGAGATAAGTGGGAACTGTTAGGGCAGACTCTGAGAATGAGCTACTAAAATGTGTAGCTTTAAAGAGGACCTGAAAGATCTCTCAGATTCACTTTCCAACTGCAGGAAAAAAATGTACAGATTCAGGAGTTTGTCAAACTATCCTACTGTCACCCAGCTACTCAGAAATAAGCGCCATTTAATCCAGGTGAGTATGTATAGAGTTGCTGCCTACATCTCAAAAACTTTCCACAGTTCATTTCACCACCACAACAGCCCCCTACAGAGCCTACTGTTAGGAGCAGTTGCTCATTCAACTCAATTAGTTTACATTGTTAGCTGCCTCCGGTTCTCCACATCAATCTATTCAGGAAGCTTAACACCCACACATCTTACCTGAATTAAATCAAATATGGCACTGTTGTGCCCTTTCAATTTTGCAAAGCCTAATGCTAAACATAGCAATTTCCCTGTGGCAGGGATGACCTGTACTCCTTCACATGCTGCTGAATGGCAATGGCCATTCCCATTGACCATTGGCTATGCTGAGGAGAGCTGGTGGGAGTTGGTCCAAAAGCATCTAGGGCAGGCACCCCCAAACTCGTCCCTCCAGCTGTTTTGGGACTACAGTTCCCATCATCCCCGACTACTGGCTCTGTTAGGTAGGGATGATGGGAGTTGTAGTCCCAAATCAGCTGGAGGGCTGAGTTTGGGGGTGCCTAATCTAAGGGGACCACCTTTGCCTACATTGGGGATCATCTCCAGACGGGACAAGTTTGGCACATTCAAGGAGATAGCTGATCTACCGGCTACCCCCCAGCCCCCTGTTTCCAAATTATTTAATAGACTAACTGTTCCTTCATGGAGTCAGGCCTGCTTTGTTTTTGTTGTTGTTGTTGTTTAGTCATTTAGTCGTGTCCGACTCTTCGTGACCCCATGAACCAGAGCACGCCAGGCACTCCTGCCTTCCACTGCCTCCCGCAGTTTGGTCAAACTCATGCTGGTAGCTTTGAGAACACTGTCCAACCATCTCATCCTCTGTCGTCCCCTTCTCCTTGTGCCCTCCATCTTTCCCAACATCAGGGTCTTCTCCAGGGAGTCTTCTCTTCTCATCAGGTGGCCAAAGTATTGGAGCCTCAGCTTCACGATCTGTCCTTCCAGTGAGCACTCAGGGCTGATTTCCTTCAGAATGGATAGGTTTGATCTTCTTGCAGTCCATGGGACTCTCAAGAGTCTCCTTCAGCACCATAATTCAAAAGCATCAATTCTTTGGCGATCAGCCTTCTTTATGGTCCAGCTCTCACTTCCATATATCACTACTGGGAAAACCATGGCTTTAACTATAGGGACCTTTGTTGGCAAGATGATGTCTCTGCTTTTTAAGATGCTGTCCAGGCCTGCTTAGCTTCAGCCATAGAATCATGCCCTGTGTCTTCAGATGCATACTTTCCCCAACAATTTTACCCACTGGTTCTGGCTTCTTTTTATCATCTGTATAAAATGTATGCTCATTTCTTTTAATGGCAGCAGTAAGCAGTTGTGATCTTTGTTGGAGGTAACAGCAACGGTGGGCACAAGGGCAGCAGCAAATGTGGTGAGGAGGCAGCACCAGTGAGCAAATCTAAACTTCTGGATTTGCTTCTAAAGCAAGTTTGGCATTTGGAATCAAATCAGAACTGGCCAGATGAGGGTGTTACACAAAACCACGTGAACAGTCCTACCCCTTTCTCAACACGGCATTACTGGTACTTGTACATGAGCCACGCCACCCAAAATGATGAAGTGGTACCAAATAGGTTGGCTGTGATTTCTTGCAAGATGTATAGCTCAATAGCTGGAAAACAGGTGGTGATCTTGTAGTTTTCACGGTTGCATGTGTGTTTTGTGATGCTGAAGTTCCTTATTCAACAAAGAAGAAGAAGAGTTTGGATTTGATATCCTGCCTTTCACTCCCTTTAAGGAGTCTCAAAGCGGCTAACATTCTCCTTTCCCTTCCTCCCCCACAACAAACACTCTGTGAGGTGAGTGGGGCTGAGAAACTTCAAAGAAGTGTGACTGGCCCAAGGTCACCCAGCAGCTGTGTGTGAACAGTCACAATACAACACAAAATATGAATTATAATGTCCCATATTATACATCTACCCTTTGAGTTGCATCATCACTCTCTGGGGCAAAAAGGGTCATTTTTATGCAAATCCATGTTAATACACAATGACCTCAGTCTGCATTTATAAATTAGGGAACTGTGGCTGTGCATTGGTCCAAATAAACATTGGACCACCCCAAATGACACGTCCACACCAACAGAGGAATGTCTCTGTGACAAGCCATAGAATGGAGTCCAGCCTACTGCTTTTGCACAAGATGCTGTCAACTATGGCAACCACAAAAGAAACTTCTCAATTTCACACATGAAATGAAATGTTTATTCAGTTTGCTCCGGCGTATGTGGTCTGACTTGTTCATTTTCAAATTAGTCATCATAATGATCATCCATCTCCTTCTCAAATGGATGTTGGCCGTCCTCTGAACTTAAGCTCTGGTTATCACAGTTGGGGAGTTTGCACACATAATTATATTCATAACTGTAGACACAAGTAATTATGCTTTAATACTTCTGCATGAAAATGGCCGTGTCTTATGATGGGGCATCTTGCCAATCCTGTTCAAATGGAAATTATGTTCCAAACTTGTTGAACTCATATTATATAGACCACTCTGCTTCTTAACAGTGGGAGATGGCAGCAGGAAGTCAACAACGTATAAGCCTACATTCTTTTCTAAACAGCAAATCATCTGCCCATTTTAATTGTTGGCTTTAGGACCAAAAGGAGTTTTATTGAGTAAATATATGGTAGATCTTGTTTAAATATCCAAGCTGTGCAAAAATCTGAAACCAATTAATAACACAAGATGAAAGCAGGCTGAACACTGCAGCCGTTCTCAAAGGTGAATTTGCCAACTGTATATCAGAAACGAATTGTCTGTTCACTTTACCTACACAGGAACAAGGAAAAGAAATCTGGGCAGGGGGAAAGGAAGAATGCTATTGATTAACGTGCAACTGAAGCTGAGCTGCCCTTTCAGTGCTGTTGGCAGGTGTTTCTACATTAGCTCTGGATTCATGTGTCTAAACACATCTGCTGACTCCTCCTCCATGCTCAGGGAGCAAGTGCTTCTGGAACACTGATGACTGACACCAATTCATCTCAGTCATCTGAAAACTTTGCTACTCTAGAGGGTGGGGTTCTGCCTTGTCTGATGGCACATCCGACCTAGAACTAGTATGCCATATCTAAAACATAAGGGAACCAGGCGTGAGTAACAGGGATTGTTTTGTCAAGATAGTGTGCCCTTGTAAGGTACTCAAAGGAGCAACGTGGACAAGATCAGAGCTCTTCCAGAAATGAAGTTTTATTGAGAACATTCAAAAAAAAGTGTGATCAAGTCATTCACTATGGAAGGCTGTCCTAGAAATGGGAGCGAGAGGACAGGTAGCAGGGGAATACTGTCAATGCAGATGTGCATTAAACTGCTTCAGCTCCTGAAGACAGGGATGAAGGGAATGTTGTGGCAAAAACGAAAAAGCTGGTGGAAGAATAAGAGTTAAGAGGAGAATGACTTTATGCCTCTCATTTGTTTTTTTCTGTATGGGGCATGAAGAGAAGCATGGCTTTACAGTGGAAGAACAGGCACCTGGCCAACATTAGTCAAAAGGTATGGTTTCTTAACAAAAACATAGTAGCTGGACTTACATTTTAGTGTACAGTGCTTCTTAGAAAGGTCATTTCCAGTCTCAGAATTCTCTGTAGCCAATATGTAGATTGGTACAGTAAGGCTTTGATTAGATTAAAACTGAAATGTTTGGCACTCATTCTATCAATATATCTCACACTAACTGAACAACAGATGGAGCTACCCACTTATTTTAAGGTGCTTGCAAAGGAGAAGGCTGAATTGATCTAGCTGAACTAAAAGCAGAAGGAAATGGGATGTAAAACCAGATGTTTCCTGATATGATGCTTTGAGGCTAGGCCTAAGCATCTTAGAAACTATAAAAACTGTTGTCTGAAGCTCAGGAATATGTCTTCTCCTCAAAATCCCGGCAAGAAGTCCCACCTCTGAAGGTATAAAGTGTTTTCAACTTTGCTTTAATCTTGTAAGTGTTTAAGCTCTTGCTGTGTGAGAAGGTGACTGTCAGTTTTCTTGCTAATTGATGAAGTGCCTCAAGCAACATTACCAGCCTACATGTTGGTTGTATATTATGGTCTGGATGGTGGGCCAGCCGTACCTCCCACCTCCATATTGTGGGAATGTTAAGGATAGTAGGAAAGGATATATGAAATAAGTATTATACTTCCTTCACTCACACTAGTAAGTGATGTAGCAGAGAAGATTCCCCTCAATATAGCTGGAAGCTAGTTTAGAGATTCGTTTGAATCTCTTAGTTAAGATTCTTTCCTGGTGTCCCCTTTAAACTCTCTTAAAAGAATAAAGACAAGAGAGTCTTTCTGAGTAAAGTAACAAAAAGTTTACTCACATTTCAATTCACGATATGAGCCCTGAAAGACAGGCTTTACTTAGTGGTTACACAACAAAGTGTGAGTTCATCTCATAGGGAAACTGAACTCATGTGCTGCTGGCTGAGAGCCAGCAGACAGCAAAATTACATTAAGACAATAAAATGGCTGCAGGAGAGCAGCATGGCAGCAAAAGATATAACAAGACAAAACTGCAAGTGAGAAAATGCTCTGCGTGACTCAGCTCTTTTATGGAGCCAGCCAGAGCCACACCCATCTCCCAAGTCACATGCAGGGGGAGGAAGCTCCAGACCAGTGGAACAGGACTTTACACTGATTGGATGTTCCCCTGCCTGTGCCCACTCTAGGGAAATAAGGAATGTTGCATTTGACTGCACCAATGGATTACATCCCACACATATTTGGGGAAATAAATAAAAAATTGTCCAGTAGCACCTTGGAGACCAACTAAGTTTGTTCTGGGTATGAGCTTTCATGTGTATGCATACTTATACCCAGAACAAACTTAGTTGGTCTCTAAGGTGCTACTGGAAATTTTTTTATTTATTTCGACTGCATCAGACCAACACGGCTACCTACCTGAACATATTTGGGGAGTTGCTGATTGCTTGTGAGCTGCAGCCACCTTGCAACTCTTGAGTAATCTGTAACTTTAACCCTAGCAGTGTGGTCCTTTCTACGTAAGCAGACCCAAAATGCAGCATGTCATGGTTCTGCATGGAAAAGGACTATCAGGAGGGCCCAACATGGTGCCTCCTAGTTGTTGTTGGACTATAACCCCCCCCCATGCTGGCTGGGGGGCAGGGAGATGTCAATTAGAGGCCAACAAAAACTGGAGTCCACCGCACTGGCTATTCCAGAGTAAATAATAATAATAATAATAATAATAATAATAATAATAATAATAATAATTTATTTATACCCTGCCCATCTGGCTGGGTTTCCCCTGAAGGCTTACCACCGAACAGGACTGTTGAACGCAATGTCTTGTGCACACCATCAGCCTGCACACACAGTGTTGTGCAAATGGCATTGGTAGCTAGAATTCTATGCAGATAGTAGGTGCAATGCTAGAGGTAGTCATGAGAAAAGACTCCATCCTACTATTGGCCAAATTGTCTCCCATTTCAGTGGGATTCGGCAATAGAACCAAGATCACTATTAGCAGGTAGCATAAAATGCTGGTGGGAGCAAAAAATAGAGTACATGCATTAGAATTTTTTTTGTAGGGGGGGGGGACAATTACGTAGAGAAGAAATCCCTAAAGGGTAATGAACCAGAGAAGTAATGCAGGAGGAAGGTATTTTTGAAACAGATTGTCAAATCAATCTCTCATTATACGCTGCTGCTTTTTAAACAGCATGTTTATGTTTGCTTCTTTAACAACAAGCTTTTGCTTCAACAAGGGCACATATTTTACTGCTTTCCTCCACAATTAATATTTAAAATGTATATTACACACTTTTGTAACTAGAAAAAACTTGCTGCAGGGATATGTCCTAGTTGCTCCGTCGCCCAGCAAATTCAATATGAATAAAAGCATTTAGTATCCATTATTTTTTAGCACAACCACAATTTAGCCTGAGAATCTTCAATGCTGAGTTTTTCCCCACCAGGGAATGGGGCTTTAAAAAGCTATGAACACCATTCATGGGGAGGTTTTCCTGCACAAACTCCATCGACTTGGCTGAGAGCAGTACAAGAGCACAAGCCTGAAGGAAACCTTTCTGATAGTTTGTGCCCATGGCCCCCTCTCCAGGGTTTGAGAAACAAGGAGCACTTTGCCCATTTCAAAGCAAAACACCAGCTCAGAAATGTGACTGCCCCACTCTTGAGTGCATTGCATTTAAAGTTCAGTCCCTTTCATTTCAAGAGTTCCCATTTTTTAAATGCATTCAGACTTTGACAGCTTTAGAAAATGGATTCTTTTTAAAGGGGTTACAACTGGTGCTGCATTTTATTCCTACATATCATATGTAGACTGTAGCACCACTGTCTGTTGATAACTTACCGGTAGCTTAAATTTATTTACCATTTTAGAGGTCTCCCTACCATCTTACCAAACTAAACCTAAAACAGTATTGTTACATGCCACTGTAATGCTTTAAGAGAATACGGAAAAAAGGGTTAGAAACAGGTAAAAATTTAATGGTAAGGATTTGCTGAACCAACAATCTGAAGTGGAATACAAAAAAGGGAGGTATGAGGAGGTCCGGGAAATAAGCTAAAGGAAAATTTGTGTGTTTTTAATTATTTTTATTTTGTATTTTTGTTATTTTTTCTTTTCTTCATTCTTATTGTATTACTATAAAAAATCTTAATAAATATTCTATAAATATATATATATATATATATAGGCCATCATGCGATCCTGACCTGAAGACAATACATAAAGCAGACTTGTAATGAGCTACTGCTCCTTCAAGAAGCCGCACCACTTTGCTTTAGCTGTTTGCTGCTGAGTGCTTTTGAAATAAATTGGTTTTGAAACATGCTGCTGCGGAATATCGCTTGTTTCTGCATTCAGTCATGCCTCTGCAGAGGCCTGTACACTCTGGAACACCTGTTATGTTTCCCTAGCTTTCCCTTTGGGGCAACGCTTGTTGTTGTTTTGTTGCTAGACTTTGCCCATTAAAAATCGAAAGGTTCAGTGCTTTCGCCGGAAAAAGCAGGGAGGTGAATTTGTCTGCTCTGCCTTACCTCTAGCAAAATAAGAACAGCAAGAAGCAGGGAGCATATATCTTCTCATATCCTGAGTGTGTTGTGTGGGTCAGCACCTCAGCAGGAACACTGCTCAGGATTTGCAATACTGATCAGAACGTATCACATAAAAAGGTGTCGCTTGGTCGCTCACCCTTGGTGGCAGGTATGACCTTTCAGTCGGAAAGCAGTTCTTAAAAAAACAAACAAACCAGCAACAGCCTGCATCTTGCCAAGAGTTGAACTGCAAATGGAGATTTCCTGCCTTTCAACCCAACCTTCTCCACTGCCACCCTCCTTACCCAGACCAGTTCAGCCAATGACTGGGTTTTAACTGCCAAGATAATACTGGGATTGTCCACTGTACTCAGGCTACCAAAAGTGGCCCCATCTTTTAGAATCATAGAACTGGAAGGGACCCAAAGCGTCACCTAGTGCAACCCCCTGCAATGGACAAGTCATGGACAGCAATGACTTCAGGAAACCTATACTAAATGAGCAATCTGGTTTGATTTGAGAGAAGTAGTCGAGAAAAAAGACCAAGTGATCCAGGATCCATCATCATTGGATTCAGAGGTCCTGTCTGCTCCTCAAGGTCCTTGACCTGAGGAATGTCTGGTTTACCCACTGAGGGTTCCATGTCTGGTATAATAATAATAATAATAATAATAATAATAATAATAATAATAATAATAATTTATTTATATCCCGACCTCCTCAGCCGAAGCCGGGCTCAGAGCGGCTAGCAACAATAAAAGTAACAGCATCCTAAAATCAATTCATTCTAAAATCAATTCAAAATCAAATTAATGGCAACCATTGGGCTAGAGTTCTGTGAGGATTACCAAAGGAGGGGGTCAGACTGTGCCTTGGCCAAAGGCCTGGTGAAACAGCTCTGTCTTGTAGGCCCTGTGGAAAGATGTCAAGTCCCACAGGGCCCTAGTCTCTTGTGACAGAGCGTTCCACCAGATCGGGGCCACAGCCAAAAAAGCCCTGGCTCTGGTTGAGGCCAGCCTAACCCCTCTGTGGCCCGGGACCTCCAAGGTGTTTTTGCTTGAATAATAATAATAATAATAATTTATTATTTATACCCCGCCCATCTGGCTGGGCCTCCCCAGCCACTCTGGGCGGCTTCCATAAAAACCAAAAATACAGTAAAATATCACATGTTAAAAACTTCCCTGAACAGGGCTGCCTTAAGATGTCTTCTGAATGTCAGGTAGTTGTTTATTGCTTTGACATCTGCTGGAAGGGCGTTCCACAGGGCGAGCGCCACTACCGAGAAGGCCCTCTGCCTGGTTCCCTGTAGCTTTGCTTCTCGCAATGAGGGAACCGCCAGAAGGCCCTCGGCGCTGGACCTCAGTGTCCGGGCAGAATGATGGGGGTGGAGATGCTCCTTCAGGTATACTGGACCGAGGCCGTTGAAGACTGTAAGGTCCTCCGTAGGACATACCAGCAGAGGCGGTCCCGTAGGTACGAGGGTCCTAGGCCATATAGGGCTTTAAAGGTTAAAACCAGCACCTTAAACCTAATCCTGTACTCCACCGGGAGCCAGTGCAGCTAGTATAGCACCAGGTATACCAGTCAAGGGTAGGCACAATACCTGGCAATATACCCATTTCAAAACAGTTTAATCCAACTTGAATCCTTCCGCTCTCTTCTCCCTTGAGGAAGAGCCAAAGCTCAGTGGCAGAGCATATTTATTGCATGAAAACTGTCCCAGATTTATACATCTCCAAGCAGGGATCCACACGGAAAACCTGAATAGATAATACTGAGCTAAATGAACAAATGGGTACACCTACCAACCTCATTTAATTTTTCAGCATTTGTCTATTTGCCAGCATAGTGACTCATAGGTTGGGACTATGAGCTAACGAGTGGATTATTGAAATATCATAATCCACTGTGAATACTGAATTCTCCAGGTTCAGTCCTAACCACCCAATAATGCAGAATTAAGATAATAAGCCATTAAGCCCAAAGAAGAGGACATAATACAGGATGTTCAATTTCAAATACCATTAAATCCCATGCAATCAACTTAGCCGCAAAAGATTATACTTAAGAATTAAAAAAACCATTGTTGAAACCTTTATATGAATCTTATTAGCAGAGCTTAGCAAGATTCATTGTCCAGGCATGGTTCCCACTCACCATATTAAGGTCACATAACTCAAAAACAGGAATCTATATGCAAGGCCTTCAGGTGATGTCAGAAGACATTCTTTGTTCTGCAAGTTTTGTACTGTCCTCAGGACGTCTTGTAGCATAGCAAGTTATTCCAGCAGAAGAGAGCTTTTGATGACTTTCCTAGCACTTTTCTAGGACTTTTGCCTTTCCTCCAAACTCTGAGATACAATCCCCCCCTGAAAAACCATTATATTAACAGCTGAGACAGATTCTGTTTCAACCCAAAGAACATTCACAGAGAGAAGATATTTCATTCCATCAAGCAATTTGCAACTGTATTATTACAGAATGAAGCTCTCACGCATCTCAAATGATCATGGAAATGGATGACTGAGAGCGTGCCCCTCCACACACCAGCAATTTAGATGGCAAGCTGCTGATCAATGATAAAAGTGTTACAATTATTTTTAGGGATGGTGACAAAGTTAATTAAAAGCAAGCAGAGGAGTGAGATCTGTCAGAGCAGAAACTAATCTCTGGCCTTACATGTGAAAGCTCGCAAGCAGCCTTCGATACCAATCTTTGGATAAACTTTTCACCCTGACCTTCTCATCACTGTTCTCCATCTCCAAGCTTAAACTCATGACTCTGTTTGGCTCACTGTCATTGTTTTGTGCATTGGAGCTGTCTGTGTGCTCTGTCTGTTATCTTTAGGTGATGATTTATCATCCTGTGCCCAGGCATTGGCATCATACAACAAACTTCCATACGACATTTTTTTTAATGCAGAATCCTTTCATTCCTGTAAGCAATCAGCAGTATACATTGTCCAAAGCAGAAGAGAGAGGAAATAACCAATCTTTTATTTCTGAAGTTGTCATGCATTTATTTGGTTTCTATCAAATGCACATCCTTTTCTTCCATTACCCATTCAGTGATTTAGTCTTATGTTGAATTAGAAATGTTTTAGAGTAGTTTGAATATTTAAAATCTTCAGAAAATTACTAACTGAATACACTGTGTAGGAAGCAGGGGGTTTGAGAAAAGACAAGGATATACTTGACTACTTTGTTTTAGGTTTATGGCTTGCTGCTCTAAAAATCATCATTTTTTTAGTGTTGATATGTTAGTATTTTGGTGAAAGAGGAAAGCGCAAAATATGGTCTGAAGCTCAACATAAAAAAACCGAAGATCATGGCCACTGGACCCATCACCTCCTGGCAAATAGAAGGGGAAGAAATGGAGGCAGTGAGAGATTTTACTTTCTTGGGCTCTATGATCACTGCAGATGGTGACAGCAGTCACGAAATTAAAAGACGCCTGCTCCTTGGGAGAAAGGTGATGGCAAACCTAGACAGCATCTTAAAAAGCAGAACATCACCTTGCCAACAAAGGTCCGTATAGTTAAAGCCATGGTTTTCCCAGTAGTGATGTGTGGAAGTGAGAGCTGGACCATAAAGAAGGCTGATCGCCAAAGAATTGATGCTTTTGAATTATGGTGCTGGAGGAGACTCTTGAGAGTCCCATGGACTGCAAGAAGATCAAACACATCCATTCTTAAGGAAATTAGTACTGAGTGCTCACTGGAAGGACAGATCGCAAAGCTGAGGCTCCAATACTTTGGCCACCTCATGAGAAGAGAAGACTCCCTGGAAAAGACCCTGATGTTGGGAAAGATGGAGGGCACAAGGAGAAGGGGACAACAGAGGACGAGATGGTTGGACCATCTCGAAGCTACCAGCATGAGTTTGACCAAACTGTGGGAGGCAGTGGAAGACAGGAGTGCCTGGCGTGCTCTGGTCCATGGGGTCACGAAGAGTCAGACACGACTAAACAACTAAACAACAACAACAACATGTCTTTGATTGCGTTCTATATTTGTATGCACACTGAATACAAGTGGCACACCTACTAAAATCCAGCAGGATTTCTGCCCAGTTGTGTGGGTGTGTTTACCTGGCCACACTATTCCTCTCCCCTCATGTTTAGTAATAACCAGCGCCTCTGGTTTATCTGCTACTATTGACAGTGGCAGCAACATTTTTCTGATATACTGCATAGAACGCAGAAATGTCACAGTTTCAACCCCAGGAGGATTACAAAAGAACAAAGTATTTGATAGGAATGATATTAATTCAGACTGTCAAAAATTTTGCTCATAGAGTAAAAAAAATAGTAGACAATGATCTAATCTTCAAGACTGGTTGGGTCTAAACTTTTCTTCTACAAAGGTCAAAGCCAGAAATAGCAAAGAAAGGATTGAGATATGCAACACATGGATTCTAAACCCAGAGGAAAATAAGCAGTCGTATATTATCTGTTCAGCTATACAACTGTCATAAAACCAGAATATTGCACAGAAGTATCCATTCCTCTTTAACATGGTTAAATTAAAATATTGGTGTGTTTTTTTTAAAACAACAACAACAACAAAATGGATGCATAGCTGCAAAAATGATTCTCAATGTTACTTCATCTGTTATTTAGTGTCTAGGGAATATTATGGACCTTGAGAAGAAGCTACTGGGAAAACAAGAAATCTTTTTCATACATAGTTGTAATAGGGTTGCCATATTTCAAAAAGTAAAAACCAGGACACCCCAAAATTTTGCCTTTGAAATGCTGGTAATGTCTGGGAAAATCCGGACGTATGGCAGTTGTAAAATAGCCTCTGAGGTTTTTTTTTAAATGGTCATTAGTCAAAGCACTGATCCAAATTTTCTTTCACGAGACTGAAAAAGCATAATTTCAATTTTTGGGATAGGAAAAGAAAGACATACAATATTAAGTCACAAAATGCCCTCTATGTCAAGTGCATTTGTTGTAATCATGCTATTTATTCATTTATTTAAAAAATTTATATACCACTTAACAACACTAGTCTCTAAGCATTTTACAAGGTTACAAATATATTATATCACAAGTAAAGCTCAGCTAAAACTATATAATCAAACTTCAGTTAAAATACCTGCTGGAAGTTGTTTTGATTCCAGCCCACTCACAGAATCTACTTGATTAATTTGCTGTATTATATTTTGGGTTCTCCCTCAAATGGTTCCCACCAGATGGTTGAATCAATTATCACTCTATATGTTTATTCCTAGAGATGAGAGAAATAATGAACTTTTTTTCAGGGAGAGCAACAGCTTTGCACATACAAGGTCCCAGGTTCAAGCCTAGCATCTCCATGTAGGGTTGAGAATACCCCATGCGCAACCATTGCCAGTCAGTGCAGACAACCCTGAGCTAGATAGAAGTCTGTTGTACTCATGCAGGGGTCTAAATCACATGGGGACGGGATGGCTCTCCTCTGCTTACCTTCTCCAATACACAGAACAGGGGTGGGATCAGGGCCGGATTTAGGTTTGATGAGGCCCTAAGTTACTGAAGGGAATGGGGCCCTTTATATGTCCAGCTGTTCTTTGTCAACCACAAATTGTCACTGTTTTTTGTGTTGAATATTTTAGGTAGCAGGCAGGGCCCATTACTTACATCATAGGAGCCTACGCAAAACACTGTTGTTGTATGTAGGTTTTATTTTTATCTTATATTTTGGAAAAGTACATCCAGTTTTTTCCCTTTATTTTTTTTTGGGGGGGGGCAAGAGAGTGGGGCCCTAAGCTATAGCTTGTTTAGCTTATATGTAAATCCAGCACTGGGTGGGATTAATCAGGGGTGAGACCAATGGACACAATTCTAATCACATGTGGCTTGAACACCTACTTATGGCTTCACATTCTTCATTTAACTGCCACTTTAATGAGATTTTTGGACTAGAATCTAGAACTCCCTGCCTTTAAGAATGATCTTTTACTGGTTCCACTTACTTGGTATTGACAGGGGCTCTACTGAGTACTTATGTGGTATACCCAACTTTCCACACAGCCCACTTGGTGAAATATGAGAGTCATTACAACAGATGCATCAATATCCAAAGCCACAATACTCCAGGATGACAGCAATATTAATTAGCAGGAATCCAAATATTCTGGGAGGTTAATTTCTCCCTGCACCGCACATTATCGGAATTGTACTCCGAAATACTTAAAGGATTTCTCTCTCACGTCCAAGAAAAGTCC
Organism: Podarcis melisellensis; assembly: GCF_964234715.1. Classification (NCBI taxonomy): domain Eukaryota; kingdom Metazoa; phylum Chordata; class Lepidosauria; order Squamata; family Lacertidae; genus Podarcis; species Podarcis melisellensis. Next base: position 43,595,314 of record NC_138530.1, on the reverse strand, counting down.
AGGGCACTCGTCCATTCAAAACTTTTTCTTCTTCCAAGGATATAAAATATCAGTTACAAACAATGAATATTTAAGTTTAGGGTTTTCATAGCTGATAGCAGCATAACTGAGAAGATTTAGAGACAAAAAGATGTGTATTTCAGATGTTGGGTGTGAAAATTGAGAACTAAATTATGATTCCATGTTGCTTAAAGATCAGAGTTAATGAACTCCATGTATGAGTTAACATTAAAAGGAGTTAAACATTAGTTTTTCAGTTCTAAAGTAGTTAAAAGCAATTTTAACTAAGTTATTCTCACAAAGAAAAAAAGCTTTTTTATTTAGTTATGTCCTGTGTTTCCTGCAGGGAGCTCAAGGTGGCACATATGGTTATTTCCCCACCTTTTATCTTCACAACAACCCTATGAGGTAGGATAGGCTGAGAGGAGGTGACCGGCCCAAGGCTCTATCACTGAGATTTATGGCCAAGTGGGGTTTTGAGTCCAAGACCACTCTAAGTCCCCTCACAAGGTATGGTGAAAAGCCCACATTCACCAAAATTCTAAAAAAATAAAAAATGCAAAATGTCCTGAGAATGAGGCTGAAAAATGGAAGCCTTAGGAGTTGAACTCAGGACCAGCTGCCTTAAGAGCTGTTTGGCAACTCTTGGGAAAGGTCTCCCTTGGAAGGTGGTGGACTCTCCTTCCTTGGAGGTTTCTCAGCATAGATCTGACGGCCACCTGCCGTGGATGCAAAACATCTGAGAAACAGGAGGACAGATTTCAAAAGAGCACTAATTCTGAAGCACATCAATGAATGAATAGCCTTCGGGTACACTCAAATTTGTCTGGTTGGGATTCGATAAGCAGAATATCTCCATCCCACTCCCCTTTGTTTATATTAGCCAGATGTAATGTAAACTCTGAAAATGAAAAACACTCAGATGAAATACACTTAATAAATGTACTGCCATCTTCTTGTTTTGCTCTGCAGAAATCCCATTCATGTAGCTTGTCTTCACAAATGTTCAGAGTGCAAGAAGCAAAACACATCATACTTTCCACGTATGGCTTTCCCTTTTTTAAGTGTTGATGGCATTCAAGAGTTAATACCACCCTATTTCAGAGTCTAGGGCAGAACTCATAAGAACGGGAGAGCCTAATGGACCAGGCCAAAGACCCATCCAGTCCGGCACTTTGTTTCCTCGGTGGTCAACCAGGATGCCTTCCTCGGTATCAACCATCTTGGGCCTTACAATCAGCAGGAGAGGCCCTGTTGATGGTGCCACTGCCAGGGCTGCAATTTGGCAGCGTCCCATGACAGGGCCTTCTTAGTGGCAGTGCCCCATTTATGGAATGCCCTCCTTAGTGAAGTGCACCGGTCTCCTTCACTACTAACTTTTAGGGAAGACATGATACGTTATTGGTTAACCTGCCCCCTATCCAAGAGACTGATTTCTGAAACCTTTGCTCATACATGGAAACAGGTATACTCCGGCAGAAATGGTTCAGTTTCTCTTGAGTGACACTAATAGCTACCGTATACGACACATAAAGTAGTGCAAAGAAGATTAGAGAGACAGATAACATTGCTGCAAATTGTACAGGAGATTTGGAAATTTAATCCAAAGTTGAACTAGGTCTGAGCTAGCTGACAGAAGCGCTTTTTTCTGGGGGAACTCAGGGGGACACATACCCCTAAACATTTTATGAATTGAAGTTTGGCCTCAATGAGAGGCAGTATTTCAATATGATGAGGAAAATGAGAGTACCCCCTAAACATTTTTTTAAGGGAAAAAAAAGCACTAGCTGACAGTATTACCAATTTCCCTTTCTTCACATTATTGCTATATGTTTTATATTGTTTGCAGACTGGCAAATTGTAATCCTTAGTTACAGAGTAGGAGTTTTAAAAAAACCTTCTAAAAACAGTTTAAAACTCCTACTCTGTAACTAAGAATTACAAACCATTTTTGGAAGTTTTAATTGTATTATTATCGATATGTTTGTTGCCCTGGGCTCTTTTGGAGGAGGATGCAAAATTTAAATCTAATAAATAAGAAGACGGTATATGACACAGGCAAAGAAATGATGTCAACTAATAAATGCCAAGTATGTGTGGAAACTGCAGAGCAAGGAGAGTTTATCCATCTAGCTCCTCCTTGCTCCCATTAGACCAGGTGTGAGGAACCCTTGGCCCTCCAGATGTTACTGAACCACAATTTCCATCATCCGTGGCCATTGGCCATGCTCACCAGAGCTGATGGAGGTTGTCATTCAAAGACATCTGGAGGGTCAAAGGTTCCCCACCCCTGCATTGACCAATCTCCCGCTGTTCTGGCAGTGAGCTGCACTCGAGTCCCCGCTGCCCCAGAGCAGGCAGTCACACGTGCCAACAGCAGAAAATCCTTTCAGTGCTTTCCATGAGTGTATTTGCAGAATTGGGGCAGCCGGGTGGATATTCCCTGGGAGCACCACTGTCCTCATTTGTGTAAAAGGGAAGCACTGAGGAAAGAGCTCCCTCTTGAATTGCTCTGTGTCAGCACTATTTCTAAACGGTTTGCGGGATAACGTGCAGGAACGGCAAACCAAAGTCGACACTCGAAGGCCTGGCACCTGGCACTCGGCCTACTTCTGTCTTCCCTTTGCTCTGCTCTGCTCCAAAAGAACTCCAGAAGCTGACAGGGGAGACGGGCTTTCTCCAAGCCTGACAGGTAATTAAATCTTCACTCTTGTGCTTGGTGGAAACAGAGCTAGACATCAGTATCTTTGCCAAAGCATGTGAGAAGTATTTCTTAAGACTTCTTGGGGACCCTGAATTCAGCTTCCTGCTTTTCACACATATACCATTTTAATTTAGCTTATTATTTCCAGAGTCCAATATCTGAACACCCTTCAGATTCCACTGGAATAGTCCTCATAAGAAATTCTTGCATTGACACCAGCTTCAGTTTGCCCTTCAGTTTGATCTCCACCCAAAAGGTACAATCCAAGTCCAGTTTTGCTATTGTCACTGTAGAATCATAGACTTGGAACAGATCTTCAAGGTCACTTAATCTAACTCACAGCATACTGCAGGATCTTCAGTTTAGGATGCAACTACAGCATCCCTGGCAGGTGGCTGCCCAGCAAAGAAGGATCCCACCACCTCCAAAGGAAGTCTGTTCTACTATCAAGCAGCTCTCACCATTAGTCAGATCCATTGAAATCTACTTCCCTGTAGTTTTCAGCCATTGATTCTAGTCAGCAGCAGAAGACAAGTCTGCTGAATCACCTGCATCACAGCACTTCAGGTATTTCAAGGCCACTACCATGTTTTCCATTGATCTTCACTTTTCCAGGCCAAACATACCCAGTTCCTCGTGGTATTGGTTTTCAGACAGCAAACCATCTTAGTCATCCTGTTCTGAATGCATTCCAAAAGACGTGGATTTTCAGGCACACTGGATATCAGCTAGAGGACAGCCATGAACAAAGCCACAGATTCTACTTCTGCTCCAGAAGTTCCCAGTGCTGAAGACACAAGCCACTGTTCAGTTTGTGCATGCTGAGATCCACCCTGGTCAAATTCTGAAGCACAGTGGCAGTAGGGAAACCAGATTCCAGCAGATCTGGTCCATGGTTCCACCTCCCAATTCTACAGGCTGCGTCTTCTCTCTCTGATTTCTCTCTGGCATGATCTGTCCCCTTCTCTGTTGACGCAACTGTATACTGAAATAAATCAGTTAGTGTATAAAATACTGAAATATTATTTGCATACTATCACTAGAAAGTGCATTTGTGCTCTTTTGCAGCTCCTATATGTTCTCACTGGGCTTGTTTCCATAGAAGAACTTCCAGTGAATTGTGCCATTTGTCTTTGTGTTTGTGTGTGTCTGCAACAGAACAGCTATTCTGCTAGAATGGGTACATTTTTATTATCAAGCTTTTGTCTTCATTCTGCATTATTCAGTTGCACCGAAGGCATTATAATTAAACGTGTGTTAAAAACAGCAACGGTCTGAAGATCAAGCAAGGTGGGGTTGGGGTTTTGGAAGGAAAGTAGATTGCTGCTTTTCTCTTGCATAGTATGCAGTCCAACCTTGGATCTAACATCTGACAACATAATGTCATAGAATATTTACAGTTGCACCAGAAGTCGCTGGAGGGAGAGGAAAAGTGCTTTAAGATTGACAAGTCACACAGCAGCAGCAGCATCTGTTCCATAGTGCTGCACCGGAGAGGAAACGAGCCAAAATCCTGGTGTGGGAATTCCAAAATCTCAAAATACTAAGCACAGCTCATCCACTGTGATTTACTAAAGTGTGAAAGAGTCACAAGGGGCATGTAAATGAAGAGTAACTATGGCATGGAATGGAGGGAAGTAGTGCAAGCACAGAAACAGCCAAAAAGAGATGGATGGAGCTATTCATTCTAATCACTTCTGCTCATATGAAAGTGGAGCTTGTGAACCCAAGCGCTAGAGTAACAAAAGTGTCCCGACATAAATCAACCCCCAGTTCTCCGAGTTCCCAAAACGAACAACACAAGCAAAATTTGTCTGTACTGGCATTTATGTGTACTGTCTGCAAAAAGCTATTGTAGAAGATCCATATTTGCAGTCAGAGTTCCAGTATCTGGAACACTGGAAGTAGAAGCAGGAGATGCTATCGGTGCTTCATTTGTCACACAAGAAATGTTGTGACTCCAGGATGCTCAGAAACTCCCATCCTCTGGCCCCAAACTGCTCTCTCTCAAGTCCTGGGTGTGTGTAGCAAAACCACTGTGCTAAGGAATGGCACAACGCACAAGCCAGGGGTAGACATGTCACTTGTCCAACCTACAAGTGCACAAATTATTATTATTTTTTGCTTTCTCCAGTAACTTTTTGCATGAGCAACTTTTCTCGAAAGTAACATTATGTTCCATTGGCTGAACCCCAAGGGGAAGAGAATTCTGGACTTCCCACAAAACATCCCATTGGCTGCCCAAATCCAAGGAATGCTTTCTTGGAAGGAAGTCCTGCTTGAGTTTTAATGAGATTGCCTCCTCCGTTAAGCAAATTAAGCATTAAATACAATGGGCCTAAGCACACTTAAATCTCAATTGAATTTTGGTCTTCGAACATGGAATGTGAAATCAATTATCCTCTAGCTGACATTCTAGATCAGAACACCGCCTTTCTGGTTTTACCTTAAATGCTGGGCAATCAATGCTCTGATTGAATTTTGGAACCTCTCTCGTTTTTATTACATTTGTAGAGCAATTATAGAATGACTGATTTGTTTTGTATGACTGATTTTCATGTATTCAAATGGTAGGGAGCCATGGCTGGTCTCCTCAATACATTATCAGCAAACCACACAGAGAACTGAAGGAAACATTATCACAAGCTTGCTGTACCCCAATTCCAGGAGTGCAAGCGCATCCATGCAAGCTATTGCTTTCATTTGACTTGTTGTTGGCATCCATCTGTCTGGGCAGATAATGAAAGAGAGAACTTTGGGGGGTGAAGTCAAACTGTTGGAAGGTTGCAACGCCTGCAGTGGCTTTAGAGACCGATATGGGAAAGACATATTTTGTTGCAGCGGGGGCAGATGAAGGTGTCTGGTTTTGCTGCTGCAGATGCACCATGGCGTTTTTTCTCTGTGTGCTCCTCCCAGTGGGCATTCCTCCTCTGGTCACTGCTGTGGATGGACACTGGAAACTTAAGACCCTTTATAATGCTTGCTTTCATTTAGAATTAGGTAAGCTGAGCAGAGGCAGAAAGTATTAACACCCTGACACACATTCTAGGTGGGTGGGCAAGGTATTGTACCCTAAAGATGCTTCCAGAGTGCTACCTATAAACATACGCTCTCTCTCCTCAGGCCTGAACTTGTCTCCATGGGACTTAGTGGCAGCCAACCAAACTGCTTTCTTTGTGCTCTTTCTACATTATTTCTCAGCTATTAGAAAGAGCAAGGTTAGCCCCTTTCCAGAAACTTTCTGGCCATTTCCTTAGTTGTGCAAAGGCCGGCTTTTTCAGGACCACCAGTGCATATGTCTGAACAACAATGAATGGACTGGGCCAGGGGTGGGGAACTATGACCTTTCGGATGTTACTGGTCTCCAAGTCCCATCAGCCTTTGCCAGCAGGGACAATTGTTGGGGGTGATGGAAGCTGTATTCCAACATCTGCGAGAGCCACAAATTCTTCATCCTTCAGGTAAGCTAAACTTGCCCAGCCAGGTTTGATCATCTCTTTTTTCATTTTCTTTTTTTCTTTTAAAGACTAACTCATAGGATTTGCAAGTGGAGAAGTCTCTGACTTAGCACCCCAGCTCCTTGCATTGTATTTAGAGCGAAACTACTCCTGTTATCTGCAAATTATGACACAGTGGTAATACCTCAGGCCCAATATGCCATCAAGCTCATACAGCAGTCCCGTAAAGTGGCTCATTCATTAACAGGTGTAGTGATACAGAAAGCAGGGCATAAATTTTCTTTCCAAAAAAATCCATAAAACATGAAAAAGGCACAAAAGTGGAGCCTTTTCACCATTCTTCATCCTGCCTTGGCTCTCTTTATTGGGTTTTTAAGTCAGTGTGTTTGAACTGCCGTACACAGCAACTTTCTATTGAAAAAGGAGCTTTAAAGTGTTGAGGTGGTAAATTGCTTATAGTGAAATATTTGAACTTTGGAAAGTTCTTTATTACCACCATCCAAGCCTCATTACTTGTTGGTAAAGGTCATATTAGTAAATGAAAGAAAATTCAATGGATACCTCTTTGCGGCAAAAAGCAATTTCCCCCTTTGAAATGCAGTGACCTTTCTTGTTTTCCAACAAATAGGCCCACTTCTATCCCAAGATACCAGGAAAAATGATTTATTTATAACTTCTCCCTATATGCACACAGAAATATGAGTGTTCACTTCTGGCAGAGTTCTCTGGCACCACAATTCCTTCTTCCTCTTTTTAATAATCAGACCATAAAAATGATTTATTAATCCAGGCTATACAGCTTTTCTGAGTCTCTAGGGCTTGCCGATTGGAAGGTCGGCAGTTCGAATCTCTGCAATGGAGTGAGCTCTGTTGCTCTGTCCCAGCTCCTGCCAACCTAGCAATTCGAAATCACACCAGTGCAAGTAGATAAATAGGTACCACTGCGGCGGGAAGGTAAACAGCGTTTCTGTGCACTCTGGTTTCCATCACAGTGTTCCATTTCGCCAAAAGCGGTTTAGTCATGCTGGCCACACCCCAGAAAAGCTGTCTATGGACAAATGATGACTCCCTCAGCCTGAAGTGAGACGAGCGCCACAACTCCAGAGTCACCTTTGACTGGACTTAACCATTCAGGGGTCCTTTACCTACATTTTTACCTTTTTTTATAGCCTTTCTAGAGATCTGGCCATTACTCCCAAGAAACCCCTTGTTAGGTGCTCCAATAAACTTCCTCTGCACAGAAGTGGCCTATTTCTTTTGGTGGCGGCAATCTGATTGATTTGTAGATTAAGAAGCTCATCTGTACATTTTATATGAAAAATGAACTAAACCAGAATGTAGCAGCTAGAGTGCTGACTGGGAGTGGCCGCCGAGACCATATAACACCGGTCTTTAAAGACCTACAATGGCTCCCAGTACGTTTCCAAGCACAATTCAAAGTGTTGGTATTGACCTTTAAAGCCCTAAACGGCCTTGGCCCAGTATACCTGAAGGAGCATCTCCACCCCCATTGTTCTGCCCATAGCTGTCAACCATCCCTTTTTTTGCAGAAAATTCCCTTATTTCAGCACCGTTTCCCACTGGTTCCCGCTGCTGTCCCGGATTGTTAGATATCCCGTAGACTGTCTGCAGGACAGGTGAGGCTGCTGATCCCTTATTTTCAATTCCGAAAGTTGACAGCTATGCTGCTGATCCCTTATTTTCAAATCTGAAAGTTGACAGCTATGGTTCTGCCCGGACACTGAGGTCCAGCTCCAAGGGCCTTTTGGCGGCTCCCTCCCTGCAAGAAGTGAGGTTACAGGGAACCAGGCAGAGGGCCTTCTCAGCAGTAGTGGCGCCCACCTAGTGGAACACCCTCCCTCAGATGTCAAGAAAATAAACAGCTATCTGACTTTTAGAAGACATCTGAAGGCTGCCCAGTTTAAGGAAGTTTTTAATGTCTGATGTTTTATCACATGATGATGATGATGATGATGATGATGATGATGATGTTGGAAGTCGAGTTGCCCAGAGTAGCTGGAGAAACCCAGCCAGATGGGTGGGATAAAACAAATTATTATTATTATTATTATTATTATTATTATTACAAACTCAGAACATAATATATTCTCTCAGCAGCTCAATAACAAACTGAACATGAATGACAGGTCCACTCGAAAGCAACCTCTGTTTTCTAAACAGCTCTATGAGAAGCAGATTATCCATGCTCCAGTCAAAGTGACAGACAGATCATCCAGGTAAAACTATTTAGCAGTGTCTGTTGGATAGAAATTATTTTTTTATTGTGACTTATATTCCACCTGCTAGTGGCTACAAGGGTGTGGGGGACTCTTTGGGGAATAGTACCACCTCTGCTTGGGACATGTTGTTCGTGCTCTTTCTGGAGTTGTTTGTCCCCCTTTGGTTCCCCATCCTGCACTCAGTTCTCACATATGGCTCCTGAAAGCTGTCAGCATGCAACAGCTGACACACCCTGGGAAGGGCTTCGACTGGCCGGCTAAACCAGATGAGGGTAGCGGATGGGTCTCAAACTCTGGATGACTTAGGGCAGGGGTTTGCCGGCCATGGGCTGGATCACTCCCACAGAGATCGTCCGTGGGCCAGACAGGCACAGCGCAACACCAGAAATCGCGTCTGAGCATGTCCGCGGCGCCAAAAATTGCTTCTGTGCATGCCCAGACACCGAAAATTGTGCCTGCGCAGAACCGACTTCTGTTGTCTGGACATGCACAGACGCGATTTTCTGTATCTGCACATGCACAGAACCAATTTCCAGTACCGCTTGGTGAGTCCCGGCGCCACACCAGCTTAGCACAGCGCACGGGGGACTCGCCAAGCAGGTGGCTCGGTTTGGGGGCGGCTCGTGGGCTGGTAAAACCATCTTTGTGGGCCCCATCTGGCCCATGGGCCACACGTTGCCGACCCCTGACTTAGGGACTTCCCCTGCATGTGAATACAGACTCTGGCAGATTGAGTGGATGAGGCCAACAGTGGTGCTAACCTCCCAACATCTGAATCACTGTCACTTACTGGGAGGGAGAGGTGGGCATGGTGCAAATCCAGTGCTCCAGCTGGTGTGTTTACACCATGTCAAATTCCCTACCTCCTTTCCCTCCCAGTAAACAGGTGCTGGGAGGTCAAGTAAATGCTTCTGCCTTCTGTTCCATCCATTACTGCAATTATATAATTGCAGTACCATCCATCAGGAATTAGTATCATAAAGAAATCCCAACCAACAATTTAGAATCAACGATCCAAAATTATCCAAAACAGCAGCATACCAAATGCAGGGCTACCTGGTTGGTTGGTTTCTAAGAGAAAAATGTCTCTGTTCCTGGATTCATGTCTAATCTGTTGAAAAGAGGACACTCTGTCAGGCCCTGCATTGCCCTTTGTAAACAATGTGATTATTAGAGTTGGGAAAAATTAATGGAGATTAAAACGATGTGTTGCAGTGAAACACCTAGCCATATTTAAGTAAAGAAAAGTACATGAAACAGATATCGCAGAAAAGATCATGAAAGAGGAAGGAATAATAGAGAAAGAAGAAAGTTAAGCACAAGGGAACTCATTAAATGGATGGTCTTAGCCGCACATTACTCTGTGCTGGATTATATCAAGCAAAGGGGAAATGTCCAGGAAAGAGAAAGGATGGCTTAATCAGGATAGTCTTTATTTATTAATCTGAGTAAGTTATGGAGGAGACATTGTCAAGAATTTATTGCATTACGAACAGAGCCAAGCTAACTGCCCTTGAGACAGATGTCTTCTCTCTAAAGACCAGAATAGGTAATGGAAGGGAACACTTCCCCATCCTTTTTCTTGCCCTTTAACTATGCTTCAGCACTTTTCTAATGTAAATGACAGCTGGGCTGAACAAAGGAGAACGCTTTTACGCAGGCACAGACACTTCTTGCCCCTTGGTCAGCAAGGGTGCCAAGCTGGATCACAAGTGATGGTGGCAGCAGTGGTTGCTCTTACTTGGTGGCCAATTAGAGACAGTTCTAAGACCAGAAGGACATGCAATCTCGGGTTATTGAAGAATGCAAACAAATCAATTCAATGTTGTTGTTTTTAAAAGAACCATTGCAATAAGCACCATTTCTTCTTTTCTCTTAATTTGGTTAGCATCAAATTAACCCATATCCAGGTCTTCTCAATTTGTATTCCAAGGGCATATGAGATATGCTCTGATACTTGCTGCAGTACCTGGGCTTCCTTCCCCTTGAATTTTTCGTCTGGCATGGACAGGGAGGGCGCGTTGAGATTGGGTGGGTATTTGGGGATGGGTTTGACAGTGTAGCAGCTAATCTAGGTTGCACAATTAAAGTCGATTTGGTGGTCTTGCGCAACAAACTCGCTTCCTTCCCCAAACCTGACGTTTTTGCAGTAAGGAAAGTGGTGGGAAAACACACTGGAAAGTGAGGGATAACAGTTGCCTGAGGCAATGTCAATCTAAACAGTCAGGATGAATGCACCATTAAAAAAGTCATCTGGAAATGACCGAAATTAAACTTTCTCCCCCTACCAACTCAAGTCTAACCAGGCATCTCTGTGGCTGTTATTTATATAATAAAAAACAGTTTTAATTTGTTTAAGTCTATTCTATTGTGGTTTTAACTTTCTGTATGTTTTAAATAATGACATAATACAATAAAATCATCACTAAAAGATTTATCTTTTTTGAAATAAATACAATAATTCATGTTGACATCATATCTAGTTTGGTCCTCACTTGAGCCGCTATGTCTGTGCAAAAAATGGAGATGTGGTTTTTCTGCATTCTTTAAAGGATTGGAATAATTTGCAGGAGGATAACTGACATTCTTCTGCAAAATATGCCTCAGTTGATGTGGAATACTTATCCTCATTTAGAGGCATAAGATGCACCCCTATATAGCCAATGCATTCTGTTTGAAGCGACATTAGGCAGGCCCATTAAGCCAGGCCTCTTTATCCTTTACTTAAGAGTAAAAGTGCTGTAGAAAAAGGTCTCTGCTGCATTGCTTTTGAAGAATGGGTTCGATTACCTTCTCTTAACAGGTCCTTGACATTTGCAAAAAACATCAGCCTACAAAATGCAGAGATGATTACTGAATGCTAATAACCTCTGTAGCCCTTCAATGACCTCAGATTGGTTCCTTTGCCCATTGCAAGCTCTTTACTTATTGCCTCTACCTGTGAAATTTTATGGGAAACTTATTTTATATTTTTGGCTATTTAAAATGTATTTGTTCTGCAATGTATGCATGCAATTTAAGACAAATGCAATTTGTATTTCATTGTGCTTCATTGATTCTCTAACTTTATACTACATTACAGGATTTATTTGGGGATATTTATTATCATTTTAAAAGGTATGGGCAAAACAATGCTATCTTAAGGATGGTGTGGGGAAGGGGGAGATACTATGTCAGTCTGGCATAGTGTTAGGCTGATTCTATGGGCGTGTGGGGACTCAGCTAGACTGGTAAAGAAAAAGCATTTTATATACACTGTTGGTCACGACTAGACCTAATGGTCAGGGGTCCCTTTACCTTTATATGTGATATAACACATGACACCAGATGGCACTGTGGAGTCCCACCTTTCCCTGCCGGATTTCCCTGTACGATTTTACGTGTTTAACTGAATCACTTCTCCAGTTGAATCTCCAATTGAATCTCCAGTTTCCATCACCTCAGTTGGCAGAACACTGCTAGTGGGACATGTTCTGTCTCCACTGTTTTGGGGAATGTTAAGTGGAAATAGTCCTGCTGTACTCTGGTCCATGGGGTCACGACAGGAGTGCCTGGCGTGCTCTGGTCCATGGGGTCACGAAGAGTCGGACATGACTAAATGACTAAACAACAACACCACTCTGGTCCTGCTTCCTGTAGACATCTGGTTGGTCACTGTGAGAACAGGATGCTGTAACAGATGAGCCTTTGGCCTGGACCAGCAAGGCTGCTCTTACGTTTTTATGGCATCAATATTCTCAGAGTTTTCTGCTGCTATAATGGGGAATCTGAGAGTGGTGTGAGCATCAGAGAGGGGGAAGGGCTTGGGTGCAATCCTATGATCCTTTGGAGGCTGCTTGTATATGACTGACATGGGTGCATATGACCAAACAAGAAGCCTTCATTTACCACTCCAGGATTTAACTTCAGAGACCCCAGGGAAGAAATTGAACCCTGAAAAACAATGCTAGCAACTCACACTAATATTTAACAAGGCAACCCCAAATAGCAGAACTGGGGGGCGGGGGGGGGGACCAGGGAGAGTGATTTACTATGGACAAGTACAAGAAAATTTACAGAGAGTCGAAGCATATGAGACTGATGTACGACATCAAGACAGATAGCATTTAAAGGTCTAACAAGAAGATTCATTTCTCTCTAGGGTGACGGGGGGTTGTGAGGATCAGACACTTAACATTAAATATTTCCACATTCTACATGCCCTCATTTGCACGCTGTTCAAATCAAAATAGTTTATTAGTTGTTCACCACCTGTCACCTTGGGGACAAGGGCACAGCGAGCTCTTCATCTTTGCTCTTCTACTGCCTGCTCCTCCTTTGACCCCCTATAGCACCTGCTCAACCCTCTATCCTTTCATCATACTCCTCATGTTCTGTGTACTGAATTAGTGCTGGGAGGAGAGAGCAATATTATTTTGCTGCTGCAGCAAAAGTGCTTCTGACAAAAGAAGCTGTTCTAGGCAGCCACCTGGGGCCCGTCTCAGGACAGGGGTGCTGAATCAAATTTTAGGTATGAAACACATGCTAAAGGGTCAGTGTCTGAAAGATGTGAAAACACAGAAAGGAGGAGTGTTACAGTTTGCTCTGTGGAACTCTGATGCTCTGATATAAGTTACAGTCATTTAAAAGACAAGATTGTATATTTGACCAAGTTTAGTAGGCCTTACTCCCAAGTAAGAGGGCAAGGGATTTCAATTTTAGGATTATACTGTAAATCTGTCAAGTTTAATGACTTCAGCTGCTCGATGTTTGACATGTTGTTGAAACGCCTTCTTGATTTCAATGACCTTAAGAAGGAGCAAATGTATATTTTACAGATTAAATCCCTATATGTTCGTTAATTTGATACTTGATCAAATTTTGAGTGCACAGTATTGTTTTTAAAACACAGACTTTCAAAAACCTGAAAGTGATCATTTCTGTTATTTTTAGAACCACACTGAGCATGGGGATTCATTACAACTATACACATAATTCATCGTTCCTTATTGTTTTGTTAATCTCTCAGTTATTAATTTATGATTCCTCTGTCTCTTCCATTGCAAGCAGATGGCAACACCGGAAGCACAGGGGGGCATTAAAATGCTATTGTTCTTAGGAATGAACTTCTCTAGCTCCACAGCTTTCAAGCTACCTTCTCATAGATTCTTTACGATTTCCACCAAAATAGTACTGTAAATGATAAAGATCGTATCAGAATACAAGGACATGCACTCACTTTCCTTACAGTAAATTATTTGCAGTAGCTGCGACAAATTTGGCTTCCTGCCAGTGGAAAGGTAGTTGGTGACAATCCACACAGGTTCCTTTCCTCTACTACAGGAGAATGAAAGTCAAACTACAAGAGAGAACACCTAGTGGGCAATTCTTTTGCCAGTTCAATTTCCTGCTGGCTCCACTACAGGTCATTCATGGAGGCAGCAAAAGAGAAAAAGCGGGAACGCCAGTCTGGAAGAGATTTTCCTTGTTTGTGTATCATAGGTGCCTAGTACATAAGGTGATTTGTCTGACATTTACATGTTTAATAGTAGGCATCTAGATGGTGTAAAATAATTTGTACCTGCAACTGAAATTCTGAGGTGCAAACAGATTACATAAATTACTGAAGATACTAAGATAAGTTGGTGATCATGATCCCGGCATGGGAGATTGAAAGCAAAAGCAAACTTTTGTCTGGGTATTCAATGCAATTTAAAACGCTCCTATTGAATTGTCAGAATGCATCCATCCACCACACCTTAGGACTTCCCATCTTTTGCACTCAAAATCTACCTAATTCCTTTACACAGAACTATTACAGTGGTACCTTTGGTTACAAACTTAATTTGTTCTTAAGTTGAAACCATTCTTATCCTGAGGCGCACTTTTGCTAATGGCACCTCCCGCTGCGTGCGTGCCCCTGGCGTGCGATTTCCGCTCACATCCCAGGGCAAAGTTTGCAACTGGGAGCAACTACTTCCGGGTTAGTGGAGCTCGTAACCAGAAGTGTTCGTAACCAGAGGTACCACTGTATAAGAGGTAGAGATATGCAAAGAATACTCTTTTCTATCATTCTAATGTGACTGATGGGCTGCTTGCAAACTTTGCAGGTACTTTAGGGGGTTTATTTCTTGGTGAACATGATTGTGTGTATGTGGCTGGAGCGAAGTTAGATCACTGTTGCTTTTAGAATTGGCGTATGAACATGTTTAGTGCTTCTTGATGTTTATAATTCTTTTGGATCTTTTGTAATACCAAGCATTTTTGCATTGCAAGTCATCTTCAGACTTCTTTGGTAATAGGTATCGAACAGCTGAAATATATTACAAACTAACAATACAGAACTGTAATCAGATAGAATAATAATAATAATAATAATAATAATAATAATAATAATAATATCTTTATTGTCATTGCCCCCTCTCAGGGACAACGAAATTACTTGGCTGCTCCATCCACCCAGATAGGGCACTCCACTCAAAATCAGAACAACTATAAAAACACTAATTAAAACAATATAATATAATACAGCAAGGAAGATTAGATGACTTTCAAAGTCCAGGTTTCCCATTCAGGGCCGAGATCGCTCTGGAGAAGAAGCTGTTCTTGAGACGGCTCGTTCTTGTCTTCATCGTCCTGTATCTCCGTCCCGACGGCAGGAGCTCAAAGAGACAGTGACCAGGATGCGATGGATCTTTTACTATGTCCAGTGCCTTCCTATGGCACCTTGTGGCATAAATCTGCTCTAAGGTGGAGAGTGGGCAGCCAACAATGTTCTCTGCTGCCTTAACAACTCTGCACAACGCCATCCTAATAGGAACTGTGAGTGAACAAATCAGGTCCAGTATAACCAAATGTCTTTCAAAAGTAATGAGGCATTTCTTTTAAAACAGCATCACTGCAAAGCCACTTTACATCAGAGGAAAATATCAGCAAACCAACAGCTCCAGCATACAATTATACTTGGTACATTAAACTTTCTAGTACTACGCAAATGCTTCCCTTGGCTGATGTCCCCAGAGTCCAAACTAAAATAAAAGTGGAAGCAGACAACCCAGAAACTCAGTACAAACATGATAGCAATTTAATGAATCCCAGCTGAGCAAAGATCTGAGCGTTCAAAAACGTTTCTTTGAAGGATATCAAGAATACACCACGATAAGTAAGTGGGATTCAGTCTACACTGATTCATAGATCTTTACCAAGAGAGAGATCCCTATGTATTCAGCTGCTGGACTACCTGTTGGTTGGCATTTGGTGGTGGAGGGGCAGCCGTGGACTGTCTGGAAACAACTCGAAAGGTTGGAAAAACAGCGCCCTCGCTAGTTCCTAGAGACTGGCATTTGCAGAAGCACGCAGGAGGAGCTTTTGAACTTCAAATGAAGTATGGTGATGCCTTGCTAGGGCATTTCCAGGCAGAATGAGTAATTCCAATCCAATTTCTGTGGGTGTTACTTGGCACATTAGCTTCCACACATTCCTGTTATTTCAGGCTGCATGTATACGACCTGCCACAAAGTAGCTAGGCTGCTCTTTTTCACATTCAAGCTCATGGGAGAGGGGATGCATTGAAACATCGTGTTTCTCTTGATGGGGTAACATTTCCTCTGAAGAAGCAGGCACATAGCTTGTGGTAATTCTGGATCCACTGCTGTTGATCGAGGCTCAGGTGGCCTCAGTGGCACAGAGTGCCTTCCATTAGCTTTGGCCGGTGGTCCAGCTGCACCCCTATCTGGACAGGAATAACCTAAGTTTTGTTGTCTATGCTCAGGTAACATCTCGGTTGGACTACTGCAGCACATTATACATAGGGCTGCCTCTGAAGATGGTTTTGAAACGTCAACTGGCGCAGAGTTCAGTGGCCAGGTTGATCACCAGGGCAAGATGGTTCGAGCACATGAATCTCAGATGAAAGGCAAGGTAGGTATTCAAAAAATACATAAGTAAGAGGGGGAAACCAGGACAGATACAGGGCAGTATTAGATTTGTGGCTAATGTTGTGCATACAGCACTTCCTAAACTTGCTTGGAACTGGACATGAATACAGGAAGTGATGCTGCACCCTTTGTAACTCAAAAGTACATCGTCTGCTCTGGTAAGGGGGCATCCTCAAGGCACTTTGGGTGGCAAAACCAAACTTGTGCCATCCCTTCCTTTGTTCTGTGGTTGAATGTTTCCCTGCTGAGCTAAGTCCGCCTGTTGCGAGACATGATCATCCCCTTGCACAAACACAAACCATCAGTCAGAGACAGGAGAGTTTCAATGGTGAGCTTCAGTGCAAGGATGCCAGAGTAACTCAGTGACAACATTCGGCAGCATCTCACAGATCTAAGGCACTGAATTAAAACACTGACAGATGCACTAGGATAGCTTTCATTTAGATTTTTCTGAAAGCTCATGTACTATTGTTCCCGGGAGAATAGACTTTATACCAAGAATGAGCAACACTTCTGCTGTTGGGTGTAATCTTGGGGAGGGGGTTAGTGCGGGAGTCAAGCCCCCCCCCATCTCCCTTTCCTGCACATCTGAACTGATAGCTTGCAGAGGGCTTTTGAAATTAGGCAGAGGGCAGAATGCAGCCCAGGGCTACAGATTACCCACCTTTTGCTTCATATGTCCACACTCAGAGACCGCAATGAGTGTGCTCTTGTGCTCAAGTCCTGCTTAGGGGGTTTCCCACAGGCACTGTGAGAACAGGATGATGGATTAGATGGGCCACTGGCTTAGTCCTAGCAAGCTCTTCTTGTGTCCTTATGGGAACCGTTTCCTGATTTCATTCATTATAGGGCCATAAATTCTGAAAAATTCAATTGATTTTAGGATGCTGGCTAGAAGGCTAAAATTCTAAGCATAGTTATAAATGGTCTTCTGCTTTCATGGTGACATGTATTCTTGCATACACACACAGCTGATAAAATGTCTACTCCAGTTGCTTCCCAGAAACTGTATTGATTTGCTTAGCAATCAGGGGATAAAACAATCCTTAATGACTTTGCTTAAGAACCATTCTTCTTCAGTGGACAAAAAAATAACCCTTTCCATCCCTCTTTGTTTATATATCTAACAGATTGTTAGATATACATTGCTACAACGGAATCAAAAGAAAATTTCTAAATATACACATTATTCACCTGACTATTGTTCATAACCAAATGTTATTCGTGGTTCTTTTTAGAATATTTTTTTTAAAAAATATTATTTAATTGTTTCACACTTGGTTACAACAAAACCTCAAAGTAGTTTACAAAAAAAAGAAGGAAAGTTAATCATAAGAAAAGGATATGTTGAAGCCCATTCATTCTAACTTGGCAACAAACAAGTGGTGATTATTTTCTCAATAACCTTCTGAGTCTTGTTGTTGTTTAGTCATTTAGTCGTGTCCAACTCTTTGTGACCCTGTGGACCAGAGCACACCAGGCACTCCTGTCTTCCACTGACTCCCGCAGTTTGGTCAAACTCATGCTGGTAGCTTCGAGAACACTATCCAACCATCTCATCCTCTGTCATCCCCAGAGTCTGAGTCTACATAACTCAAATAGACAACAACCCCCCTTAACCCAACCATGACACCTCTTCATATACTTAACCATTAGGGAAGAGAACTATCCAAGGTCAGCGGTGGGGAATTAGTGGTCCATAAGATGTGACTGGACTTCAATCCCCATCACCCCAGCCAGCATGGCCAATAGTCACAGATTGTGGGGGTTGTGGGCCACAGGTTCCCCAGCGCTGATGTAGATATTTGTGGGGAACTCAGGACTCAAGGCACATGCACATCTATCCTGGAACAACCTCTGATAAATTCGCCATTCATAACTTGCCCTATCACACGGCATCAAGGAAGTTTACAGCAATTTTTCATAAGCAAGATGGGGATCCCATAATACACTTTCAAATTATTTGATCAACAAACGTACGAAGGACTGGATTGCCATTGGCAGCAGGATGTGTTTGGGGAGATAAATATTTCACAATTTTAAGGGAGTGCATTCAGGCATTAGCCTCTGGGAAATCAATCATTATCCATGATTAATGGCTGCCTCGTAGTAAACAGCCCAGAGCAACAGCCAAAGATTAACATGACGTCCAAATGCCTATATTTTAAGTTTGGTTGAGCAGCTGTGTTTGTAAATCAGCTGTCATGTAAAATGCCACCAAATGCAAGTCATATTCTGAAGTTGTGATTTTGTTTAAATGAGTCTCAATAAATAATTGGAGCAGATTGCTTAACTTGCGGGGGCTTCTATGACACCATTTATCTGGCACATGGTGTTGAATAAAATCAGACTGCTAATAGACCATGTTCAGTGAACTGCATTTTTTTCTTGCAAACTCAGGGATTTTAAGAACATTCCACAGAGACAATAATGAATCAAAATTCAACACTGGAGTTTTAATCCTTCAAGGATGAGACTTGTACTCAGTTTGCCTGACCGCTATTTGCATATTGAAATTAACACTTGATTCTCTTCCCATTGTGTTGTACATGCTGACTTGGTCTTGCAAATGTATGAACAGCACCACTCTCCAACCAACTGAGCTATCCAGCATGGCACAAACCATGTAGGATTTGGAACTACTAAAAGGTAAAGGTAAAGGACCCCTGACAGCTAAGTCCAGTCGCGAACGACTCTGGGGTTGCGGCGCTCATCTCGCTTTACAGGTCGAGGGAGCCGGCATTCATCTGGGTCATGTGGCCAGCATGACTAAGCTGCTTCTGGCGAAACCAGAGCAGCGCACGGAAATGCCTTTTACCTTCCTGCCAGAGCGGTACCTATTTATCTACTTGCACTTTGGTGTACTTTCAAACTGCTAGGTTGGCAGGAGCTGGGACCGAGCAACGGTCGCAGGGACTTGAACCTCTGACTTTCTGATTGGCAAGCCCTAGGCTCAATGGTTTTGATTGAGATTTGGAACTACTACTGCACTCCACTGGGATGCAGGTGGCGATGTGGGTTAAACCACAGAGCCTAGGGCTTGCCGATCAGAAAGTCGGCAGTTCGAATCCCCGCAACGGGTTGAGCTCCTGTTGCTCAGTCCCTGCTCCTGCCAACCTTGCAGTTCAAAAGCATGTCAAAATGCAAGTAGATAAATAGGTACTGCTCCGGCGGGAAGGTGAATGGTGTTTCCATGTGCTGCTCTGGTTCATCAGAAGCGGCTTAGTCATACTGGCCACATGACCTGGAAGCTGTATGCCAGCTCCCTCGGCCAATAAAGTGAGATAAGTGCCACAACCCCAGAGTCGTCCGCGACTGGACCTAATCGTCAGGGGTCCCTTTACCTTTACTGTACTCCAATTCAAAAGATTCAACTGTTTTGAGACTTGCATGTACAGTGTAGTATTCAAATTAAATAAATAATCAGTGTCCTCTCTCATTATCATCTATCGCAACCAGCTTAGATCTCTGGATGATCTGCAGTAGATTAGCAAAGGATTCTGGCTCCCTGTTGCTTAGTAAGAGGCGCAACAACAAAACATTTCTCCCCCATCCAAATTAAGCTGCTGAAATGAAGGAGACTAACCAGGAGTGGAGTTTTGTGCATTCTGTTCTAAATGTTTAATTTTCACTGTGTAGCAAGGATGGGAAACCTGTGGCCTCCCAGATGTGGTGGGACTACAACTCCCATTGTCCCCGCACCCGACTATGCTGACCAGGGCTTGATTTTTTAATCCCAACATCTGCAGTGCCACAGGATTCCCACCCCAATATATGTGGGGGGGGGTTTTTACATCTGGCTCTGGTTGGGGTTGTAAGTAGAAAAAACACAGCAGATCTGAAAATCTGAAGTCTACTCAATGCTGGAGTAGGCAATGCTGGGTTAAGTAAATAAATCCAGTATAGCACAACTTTCTCACTTTATTCCCACTTGCCTGGGAATAAGCCCAGTGGGACTCAGTGGGATTTCTGAGCAGAACAGTGTCAGATTACACAGTTATTCCTAACATCTCATACTTATCAAATATTTGCCATTGTTTTACAGCATAGCAGGAAATGCGTTAGAAAATGACTGTGCACAAATTCATCTTGATTTGGATCATATTTCTGAAAAGGTAGGCCAATGTGCCACCTAGTGTCTGCAAATGTTATCCAACACATTAGAAACAAAGATATCAGGCAATTTTTACTGCAGATAACAGAAGCCTGAAGCCACCTCACAATTGGAGAACTGTGCATTGTAAAAGGACATATACTCACTCCCCCAACCAAGTGCTTCTGCTTATTTATTTACCACCTCTGGGTTCTTAGATGGCAAAAAGGAGGTGATCATCCTATTTTATCCTCCTGTAGGTTAATCTGAGACATGGTGACTGGCTCAAAGCCGGGAAATTGCCTTGTGCAGTTGGCAAAGTGGAACAGATGCATTAGGGATGCTCCATGGTACAGAGCAGTGTGTGTGGATTTTGCAGCAGCTTTCATTCCCATGAGTTCATTTGTGTCATAGTTAATCAGGCCAGGGGAACCTTTGGCTCTTCAGATGTTGCTGAACTACATCTCCCAGCAGCCCCTGAAAGCATGGCACAAAGTCAAGGCTGATGGGAGTTGTAGTCCAACAACACCTGGTAGCCCAATGGTTCCCTACCCCAATTACAAACACATGCACTGACAAAAGCAGCACTAACCCAAAGTAATCTTGATGCAATCATACTTCTAATTGCATTAAGTTGTTTTAAAGTGGTTGCATGCCCTGTTGTGTGCACTGATAAAACACTGAGGGGCAGGGCAGGAACAGCTACAATCTGCTAATTTATATTTAGCTTCTCTTCTGGGTAAACAGAAAACTGACAATATGACTACCTGCCCCCTAGTGCAACAGTGGAAGCGGCAGGTCTTTGACTCCAAGAGTTTTTAATAAAATAACATGCTGCTTCTCAAATGAATAAGGTTCCTTACATCTGCGTTGCTACACCTTTTATAGTAGAGGTTCCTCATAAATTCATCACCCCATGTTAAATTTAAGTGCTGCTACATCTTATCTTATAGAATGCCTCAGCTGAAAATAATGAGACCAGAACAGAGTCTAGCCCTTAGATTTCAGCTTGCTTTCATGACAAGCATTAATTGGTCTGACTCTGACCAAATATTTACATCTCTTAAAGGGAAAAAACATTATGTAAACATGCAATTTCTACTTTTCTCTGATAGTTTCTGTGCCATTCTAGAGCTACTCAGCCTGTGTTTTAAGCTCATGCTTGAATCACCTCTCTTTATAAACTAACCATGGTCTGGGCCTAAGCAGTGTGTCCCGAACCCCTGGCCTACCTGGCAGAAAGTCAGTATGCGAAGTCCAAAGGTCAAAGTCCAGTGGTCAATCCACACAAGCAAAGTCCAAAGGTCAGGAAACACAGCCCAGGGTCAATCCAAGTAGCCAAGTCTGAAGTCTAGCAGTTAGGTTACAGCCCAGAGTCAAACAGTCCCATAGAGGTTCAAGGGCAACCAGGTCAAGATCCACCAACATGGGCAGTTGAGCAGACATAGCACCTCAGCTCTGCTTCCCTTTTGTACTTGGTTGCAGCATCTGGGCTTGATGAGGCAGGTGACCCTCACGTGTCCTGAGCCTAAGCCAGCTGAGGAATCATACCCCTGGGCCCTTGCCTACCTCAGCTTCCTGGAGCACCCCTCGCGCTGCTTGCTACGCCTCAGAGCCTGCTGTGTTTGGGGAGACAGGGCCCCCTCTGGCTTTGGTGATGGGTCCTGTTGTTCTGGCTCCTGTGCATTGATCCCCATTTCCTCACCACCCTCTGTCAACCTGTGAGTACTTCCTTCTTCATTCTCTGCTTTCCCCGGTCTGTCCTAGTCCTGGCTACACCTCTTGCCAGGATCTTCTTCTTCCTCTTCCTCCTCCCATCATCCTGCCAGTTCATGACACAGTGGTTAGTTTGAAAAAGAGGTGATTCAAGCATGTCTAGAAGCAAATTACTGTAATATGCTCCCTGGCACATTGTACAAACTGAGCTATAATTCTTATAACGTGAGACATTCCAGGACCGAGCTCTGGCACCGAAAACAAATTCCAGAGCTGAGCCATTGGGTAGGATTTAAGACCTTGAGAAGATAAGAACAGAGTATGCAATCCTGGTGTTTCTTTTCACAACAGGATGGGCTTGTTGAAAATCAGCCAGTCTTGATTCACTTGAGTAAAAGAAGGGCCTTGTGGAGAAAAACTACAGCCACCATTCAGGGAAATGTGTAACTTGATGTGTGTGCTCATTGTGGTTTCTTCTTCCTCTCTAAACAGCATGACCTCATGGCAAGGCAATTGGGCAAAGCACTTTTGTGGTGATAGTGTGTTGATAATTTTGGCAGATGATCCACAAGTTCTGAAAATGGTTCAAAAACTATAACTGAGGGGACTTTTTGCAGATCAAATGCTTTCCCCTCCTGAAGAGAACATGTTAGAGTAACATTGCGCTTATGCCAGCTCTTTGACAGTGAAGTGATGCAGGCCAAATGAATGAATTACAGAGGCCTCTAATGCAGTATTGACACAGTAAGCAATGATGGCAGAGCTGCCTGCCTTCTCTCTCTCTCTCTCTCTCTCTCTCTCTCTCTCTCTCTCTCTCTGTGCGCCACTCCTTTTCTCCCTCTTTTATCTAGAATCATAATCTATATTCAAAGCCACTGATTGACATTAGCTCTACTTAGTGCTTTTTTTCTTAAAAAATGTTTGGGGATACTCTCATTTTGACCCAAGACAATCACCATTTTATAGTTCAAATCGGGGGGGGGGGGAATAAATACAGTAAGTGTGCTATATTTACTGTTAGGATATCCCCACCCCAACTGGACAAATGAAAAGAAAGGCATTTGCAGGTAACTAATATTTCCCCATCATAGGCTGTTTAAATAATATTTAGATGGATACATGATCTCAACCATGCCTTTTGCAGTCTGTGTTATGCATATAGAGTCTATATGCAGGTTGCACCCTAAAGCCAGTGTTGCATCTTTTAGGACTGAAAATAAGAAGTGGTGCTTATGCCAACATCTCTAATGGAAGTAGGCTCAGTTATGGCAAACTCCAAAGTTCAGGGCTCAAAATGAGCTTGTCTGTAGTGCTGGCCATTATTTATTATTGTTGCTGTTATTACTGTTATATTTGTATACCATCCACTACTTAAATCCTCTGGGTGGTTTACAGCGTTATTAGAAGTACAAAATAATATAAATGAGAACCAATTCTAAACAATACAAATCAGCACACAAACATGCAAATGTCAGCACAAACACAGCAGCATAAAATCAGCCTAGAACAATCATAACATCAGAAGGCGAAAAGACACCGGTGCAAGGAATTAAGAGACCAAAAATGCCCGTCTGTTGCAAATTTAGAGACCTGGGAGAAGAAAAAGGTCTTCATCTGATGCCTAAAATGCCCCTTTTTGGATTGTAAGCATGGAATCAGGGACTGAATTATTTTTTAAGAGATCTTTAAGCTTCTGTGGGAGCCTTTTTTTTTACAGAGTAAGATGCAAATACTTTAAATAACTAAAAGAAAATAGAAATATGGTGAGCCTTTTGGGGGGTGGGGCATTTCATAAACAGAGTGCTACCAGCAGCCATTTTCTTTCCCCAAACTTACTCTTGTGAAAAGGAGGTCCTAAAAGCAGGGAAGCAGCAGCCTCATCATTTGAATGGCCTGGATGTTCAAACAGAATGCCCATCATTTCCAAGAAGTCTGGGCAATGACATTCCCAGTTGCGCCTGGCTCAAAGGAATTAGTTAGGAGGTACTGAGAACTCCATTTCTCAGACTCGCTTCAGAGAATCAATGCCATTTGAAGCATCCAGACCTTAAAAATGAGGTTGGTGCTTTAATCAGTCTCCAACAGTCCTCTATAAATCCCTCTTGGCAGCACAGTAGGACAACCAATGGAGAGTTCCTGTCTCATTATTAAAAACTGCAAACAATCTGGAATTTTTCTTCTGAGAATGCTCTATACTAATTACAAGCTGAGCCAGGAGCCTTTGCCCACCACTAGCACAGGAAACCTAAGATGTTTTCATCTAGATTTATGTAATAAAAACAATCACAGAGGGATTACCAAGCTTTAATTAGCCATACTGCCATATTTCACTCGCACCCCCAACTCTACAGTGGGTACCCAGGAAACTATGAGCAGAACTCTGTTCACAGAAAGGGAGTTCCCATATTCTTGAATAGTGCAGGATATGCTACAGGGAGCTACAATTGTCAGGGTCTGCAGGAGGGGGAAAGAGAAACAGAAGTACAGATGCCCCTACTCTGCACCTATTGTTTATGTAATGAAATTTTCCCTGCAAAAGGAGTAAGGATTTGTCTCTATGCAAGCTTGTATTGCTACATGTACATTGTTTTTAACTTCTACAGATCTCTATATGAACACCTATTGTAGAATTAAAGTGGTTTTATTGTCCTTTGCACAAACATTGTCCAAAATTCAGCAAAATTAATTCTCAGACACAAAACACATAGTACATTTAGGAAAATATCCCTTCATAATTATTGAACTTGATTCAAAGCACATCATGAACATTTACTGGTTCACACAGTTAATCACACATGTATATCAAGTTATTGTATAAAGTTCCAGAAACACTTTATTTAAAAATGGAGCTGTAAATGCTTGTAACATATATAATAAATGTAACAAAAAAATAAATAAGGAGTATGCATTCATACAAAGAACATTATAAATGCAAACATTTATTACAGAACACAAAAGGCGTAAACCTCTGAAAAAATAAAAACAATTGTGTGAAGAGTGTAAATGTTTAATTTTTCCATATCTGTTTCCTATTTTCCCACATAGGTGTGTTTGTGGTTCTTCTCCCAAGCACTGAAATGAGAAATGATGATGGCCAAAACCTTGTAACTGCTCTCAATGTATTTTGTTGTACACCAGTTTAAATTTTGACAGCATCTGTAAACAAGTGTTTTCCTGATCTCTGTCAATAGTGAGTGGGACACAGAGTTTGACAAGAGGCAGTTTCCAATTTTAAAGCAAAAAAAACCAAAACTAAAGCCAATATACAA
The DNA here is from genome assembly GCF_964234715.1 of Podarcis melisellensis. Classification (NCBI taxonomy): domain Eukaryota; kingdom Metazoa; phylum Chordata; class Lepidosauria; order Squamata; family Lacertidae; genus Podarcis; species Podarcis melisellensis. The sequence goes on along the minus strand of NC_138530.1, from coordinate 43,569,918 downwards.
CAGGGTTTTGGGGTTTTTTATTTTTATATCTCTACAAAAAATGTTTTCGTATATTTAGTTGGTCAAACTTTGCAATGACTTCCAAAATCCTGTACAGTTTAAAAATTGTACAGGAAAAAAGTAGTTTTAAACAAGTGACACATAAGATTATTGCTGAAATATTAAAGACTATTTCATAAAAGCTTCAAAATTGTATTTGTAACCTTAATATATAGACTGATGCAAAAACAGGAAACTTCCAGTTCTTAGTTGCATTTAACAGAAGATCTTGAAATTACAGTGTTCTGGAAATATAGGGTTATTTACTTTTGTTATTATTTCCGAAAGTTAAGTTACAGGGACAACTTTAAAGATAAATAGGCTTATATGAGATATTTTGTTAGCTTTGCTGTTAAGCATTATAAGCAAAAGGGCTACATTAGCAGTTTTCTTCCAGAAATTCTTATAACATATAAGACAGAGACTTACTAGAGAGTCTACAGGAAAAAACATGAACAATTTGGATGTCTGGAGTCAGTCTATTGACCAGATTATCACTATTCTATCTCCAAATCTTTTGAAGAAAATTTTACAACTCATGATCATCTCAAGGAGCACTTATAAATGCATTTTTATTTGACCTTGGTGACACAGCATGAGAAAGGATTTAAAGGAACAGACTTACAAAGCTATACATTTAAACTGGTTTCATAGTTCCAAAATGATGACATTTCATTCTCATCAACATCAAAAAGACATATTGAACAGGATCAGCAAGGGCCAAATCTAGACTTTTGGGAGGTGGATTTGCGCCATTGTCGTGGTGTCATCTTTTTAAAAATAAGGACAGTTATGTTCACTTTTCTATGTACATCCAAGTTATTAGCCCCTATTGATACTGATATGTTCACCTTCAACTCCCACCAAATTCTTAGTGCAAACATAATATTCATGTAAACCTCATGACAATTTACATAGCAATGAAGTTCTATAAATCACAATGGTTTGAAATCTTCAGTATGCAACAATGAATGCATTGTCAAGCCGGTCTCTCCTTATATTGTAACGTGTCATGGTATTAAGATGCAGGATATCCTACTTTAGATCCCCTTACTCAGAATCAAGTTTAAATGATCAATAATTTCATACAAATTTGAGTGAAGAGGTTTAATCACAAATCAGCTTGGCACAGGAGACTCAGAAATTTAATAATGCTGGACTTTCATCTGCTTGCATATCATTTTAACAGTCTGCTGAAACTAAGTAAACTATGGAGGGAAAGGTTCAAAATAAGTGCTTGCAAAGCCCATACAATTACCACAAACTGCGTTCTATGTCAATACCAATTTTACCTTAATGAGTCAGGAGGTGTGCGACATCCAAAGCATCACAGCTAAGTAGTTGGTATAACAAAGCAATGGCCCTTTTACCAAACTTTTTGTTACTTTTTGAACGATGATGCTAGGACTCTTTCATTGAATTCTGCACATTCAGTACTAAAAGTTCTGATAGCATGTTGTCATTCACGCAAAGTTGGATCTTCCTCCTCTCCGTCTGGATTGAACCGATTGAAATGTATGCTGAAATCATGCTCAGATTCAACATTGCCAAGTTCAGTTGAGGCTGGGGCAATGGTGGGGCGAACAGCTCTTGCTTCCGGCTGGCAGTTGGGCTGGATCTGAGGATGGGCACCTTGAGAAACAGAGCTGGACTTCTGCTTAGGCTGAGCTGCTTGGACAGCGCTCGCCAATCCCAAATTGCTCATTGCTTCCAATGTCCCATCAGGATCAATCATTGAATTTATCACTGAATAAAGAAAGAGGGGGAGAGGTTGGTGAAAAATCACTATTAGCAATTCTTTTCCATTCAGGAACAGCTCATCTCGTGGGATGGAGCCACTTCAATAGCCACCCAGGGTGTTGCTTTCATGTACCAGGAAGGGAGGGGCAAGGTGACAGGGAGGTTGTGAATGCACTGGTGTATCCAATCAGATGCTCTTGTTCTTGCAGCCCTAACCTTGCCCCTCCTGATAAGTGGCATAGATACTGCTGCTGGGAGGCTGTGGTACCCTGGTGAGCAAGCCACTCCTGGTGCCAGAGTGATGATGGAGGGCAATATTTCAAGTTCTCTTAAGGATAAAACCTAATCAGCTTTATGCAAAGTTCTCTAGGGACAGAAACATGGGGAAGGAGGGGCTTTGGATGGCAGGACAGGACCTGTGTCTGTGGTCATTGAAGAAGCAAGGATGGGTAGTGGTACTCCCTGTAGTCATAGCAATGCACTCCTGTCAGTTGCCGGGGGGGGGGGCGGGGGCAGCTGCAAACTGAACAGTCACCTGTGGAGTCAAGAAGACCTTTCCCACCTATATAACAATCTATTGTGAGATCCACTATTTGCCAAGTAGCACACTGACAGGCCTTCCACTACTATGTCTATAGCAAAAACTAAGGTCTGGAGAAAAGAAAGAAGGGACTCCTGCAGAGAGCAGTAGGGTTGAGTCACTATTGATTCTCGCCTAGTAACTGAATAGATAACCTTAAAAGTGGGGTTATCTATTCTTTTCATCTATCATTCTTTTCATCCCCTTGTCTCTTTCAATATCCTCTATAACTTCTGTAGGATTGTAACTTTAAAAAAAAATCAAATCAAAAGCCTGACAAAACAAAATTATTTGTATTCTGGAAACCCTGATGTTCGCAACAACAGTATATAATATTAAATACCTTGTAGCTGCTTCTCAACTCTCTTCAGTTCTTGCAATATTGATGATATTTCCTGCATCAACACATAAAAAGCATTAGGTTTCATTAAGGGAAAAGCCACATTTTTTCACAGTATGTACATTACATTAATGATTGTATATATGTTATGGAGAATGTAAGTCGAGTAGTTTATGTGCATAACAGCTGTCTATTGTGCACCTTCGTCAGACTTCATGGCGAAGACACAAAGCCTGTTACACACACACACACACCCTATGTGTGTGGTTTGGCTGCATCTATATATCTGTCTGTATATTGTATTGTTTTGCTGTTTGCCACCCTGGGCTCCTTTGAGAGGAAGGGTGGGATATAAATTCAACTTATTAATTAAATAAAGACTTAAAACAAGGTGAAGAACTTTTAAAGCAGCTATATTCTCAGGTACATTAGAAGCTGTTTTATAAAGAACTGGTCTACCTCATTCAGGTTTGTCTAAACAAACTGGTATTGGCTTTGCAGTGTTTCAGGCAGGAGTCTTTCCTAGCATTACCTGGAAATGCAAGGGATTGAACCTTGGATCTTCCGCATGCAAGGAAGATGTTCTGCCACTCAGCTACAGCCACTCTTAGTGAAAAAGCATCCAAAATTGATCATCATTAAACCTTTAGCAGCTGAGAACTGCTTCCCCTTTTCAACATTCTTACTTGAGAATGACAATTATTATTTCATCCTACCATGCTTGATGTTTTCACAATTGGGATTTCACTTTCAGCTCGTAGCTTCTTTTCAATGTCTTCCCAATTCCGGTCTTTGTCCTTAAACAAGACTCTGTAGCCAAAAAGCACAGAAGAGTGATTATAAGCCTTATGCTATAAAAAAAATCACCACCTGCCCTAAAAATTCTAATTGAACGCAACTCAAAATAAGATGGGCATTTACAGTCTTGTGGCAAGCCTATATTGCTCTTGCTCTTACTTGCAGGGGAGACAAAATTACGGAGCAATTAATTTTTACCCAGTTGTCATTTTCTCTTCAGAGTACGCACACAAACAAATCTAAGCATTCCAAATGTTTTCCATATTTTGTAACAAACTACTTCGTAGTGGCTGTACTTGCAGCACTCTAGGAAACTGGAGGATGGAAGTACTGGCAAGGTGAAAAGAGGAATATCTCTTTTGACCTTGCTGGGACTGACACAGGACTTCATGGGTAGAGAGCTGGGAATGCACTCTCTAATAAAAATGGAGATAGGAGCAGTGGGGCGCATTCCACAGGAGGAGAGAACAATTCCTTAGGGGATAAACTGATAGACTTTCATGATACATATATCCAAGGACTGGTGCCAATAGGAAATTTGACCATTAGAAAAACAAAGAGTTGGGCTTGTGATGGGAGTGTACACTTCATGGTGACTAGCCCACTTGATATAAAAGTTGTGGAGGTCATGCCTCATCTAGATAGAGTGGATGACAGTGCCTGGGAAGACTCAGCTGCCATGGCGCATGTCAGCACCAATGATGTGCTGTGGTCATATGCTCCAGGAAGCTAAGTTTAGTATGTGGTCATAAGCTCTAGGAAGCTAAGTTTAGATTGCTAGGTAGGAAGTTGAAATTCGGGATAGTGTCCACCTGGGCATAGCAAAGAACGTTAGGTGAAAGGACCATCAAGTGCAGCATTTCACTCACTCAGCAGACAACCAGTTACTCATGGGAAGCCTGCAAACATATTCCGATTGCAAGATTCCTTTCCTCACCTGCAGTTCCCAGAAGCACCTATTCAGAGGCACACTGCCTCCAACAGTGGAGGCGGCAGAACTGCTATTTTTCTAGGAAAAGAGGTGCCAGAACTCACCATGAACGCCTCCCTTGTTCACTTAGAATGGCAATGGTGCCCCCACCGGAGAGCTGCCGGAACGGAGTTCCAGCTGGAAAAAAAGCCCTGGCTAGTGTTCATTGACAAGGCTTTATTATTATTATTATTATTATTATTATTATTATTATTATTACCCAGCCACTCTGGGCGGCTTCCAACAAAATATTAAAATACAATAGTCTATTAAACATGAATGTGTCTAGGCACCCTTTAAAGCCAGCTTAATGGCCATCAATGCATCTCGTAATAGCAGATACTATGGAATGTGCTGTGAAGAACTTTCTTGTCTGTTCTGAATCTTCTAACATTAAGTTTCACTGCATGTCCCTGTGCACCAGTATTAAGAGACAGGATCCACTTTCTCCCACAACATACACAATCTTATATACCTCTGTCATGACCATCCCTTACTCACAAGAAAAAAACCGCCTCTTTGTCAAAAAGTAGTGCAAAATATCTTGAGAAACTCACATAACTCCAGGAATAAGTGCTAGGTCTGAATTAGGCAAGACTTACTTGACTGAAATTATCTTTTTGCTATTCTGAGCGATCCAGGATAATTGGTTTAAAATGCCATTCACAAGTTTCAATGAACAAAGCACATTTCAAACATTTTCATGAGATATAAAAATACTTTTAATAAATGAGTAGGAATTAGAGTATCAGAATAGTTTTTCAAGTTTCTGGCAAAGAGTTCATAGTTAGAGAATTAAAACTGAAAAGATGAACATTTATTTTAAAACTCGTGTAGTTAAACACGTTATACAGACAAGTACTACTTTTATTTTTGTAACACTGGTTCTGGATTTGAGCAAATGTGAAGGATCAACTCCCCTCTGTTCCATATAGAAGCAGTTTTCCTCCAGTGCTATTTTGACTAAAATTAGTAATGGGAATAAGAAGGCCATATTTTCTTGTTGTATTTTTTTTTGAAAATTTGAGGAAAATGTTTTAAGATCTCACACATACAGTACCTGAAAATGGTGTATATTTGCATACATGTGTCCTTACTTGGTCCTGCATTTGGCTCACTACTTTCTTCATAATCTATCATTTACAACCTTTCTACACTTAGTGTGGGGATTTCTTTTTCTAGGTCTTACATACCCTGCAAAGCATTAGCTGAGAAAATCATTTTGTTTTTGCAGCCTTCCCAGTAAGCCCTATCTGAAAAATCCCATTTGGTTCTTCTCCTTTCAATTATTTTGCACTTGGCATGGTCCTCTTAGATGTTCTCAATCTGACTTGATTATTAGATTTTGAGGAAAATGGGGGGGGGACACCCCACTTTTCCCACTGCAAAGTTGAGTGAAGCCAGCATATGAAGACAGCCCTGTTCAGGGAAGTTTTTAGTGTGTGATGTTGTATTGTGCTTTTATTGTTTTTTGTTGGGAGCCACAAAGGCAACCCGGCCAGATGGGAGGCATATAAATAAATAAAAATTATTATTATTATTATTATTATTAGCCAGTCACTGCACATTACAAGAATATTGTTTTAACACTATATGCCCCCTTCCCCTGTGTAAATGAGTTCATTGTTAATAGCTCAATTTTTAAAATACCTGTACTACTGCTAACAATAATATTTTAAGAAGACAGGAAGGGCCAATTTCTTCCTATTAAACCAATGATTTTACATGGATTTTAATGGAACATGATCTGCAGTCAAAAGGACACAAACATTTTAATAATATTTTTTGCAAGAGAATTTTACTGATGAGGGCACAGATTACCTTATTTTGCCAGCTGTTTTATCTATAGACTGTCTAATCTTCCGGGAAAACTGGAAGACTGAGGACAACAGCAAGGTATCTCCCATAACCTGAAAGAGTTTCAAAAGACAATTGTTCATTTAAATAATACAGTTTCTAGATCACCTTCTAAAACTGTAAGTGACAATATCATGGCTTTTCCTTCCTAAACAATTATTCTCATGTCATGTACTTCCAATTTACTTTAGTTGGAGCACAGAACAATATTCAACTTTTAAAATTCATGCAACTTGTCAATATATGGAAATTATCTTTAGCCATAAACATAGCTTTCATTGCAATAAAAAAGCACATTCATAAATGGAAAAATAACACTGATTTCAGCTGGCTAGAGTAAATTCCCTGGTATTTGTTATCAGTATTTTATAAATTTATTGTTAGTATTAGTAAATGTTTGTAAAATAAGACAACTTCCAATAAACAAAACAATGTGCAGAAAAAGTTGAAATGTGAATTAAGAAGTATTTCAAGGGAAGAATCTGCTCTGTGAGCTACATAATGAAACATACAGTGGTACCTCTGGTTATGTACTTAATTTGTTCCGGAGGTCCGTTCTTAACCTGAAACTGTTCTTAACCTGAAGCACCACTTTAGCTAATGGGGCCTCCTGCTGCTGCCGCGCCGCTGGAGCACGATTTCTGTTCTCATCCTGAAGCAAAGTTCTTAACCCGAGGTACTATTTCTGGGTTAGTAGAGTCTGTAACCTGAAGCGTACGTAACCTGAAGTGTATGTAACCCGAGGTACCATTGTATTCAATCCAACTGTGAACTATCCAATGGCCAGCAGAAAATAAACACATACAAAACTCAATGGAATGCCTGCTGAATCGTGCTCTGGACCCCACTCACCAGGGGCTTTTCTTTGTGTCCTTCATGTAGAGATGTGGAGAGAGCATGATAATATTCTGGGCCCACTTACGTAGCCAGTGTACAGTACTGCTAAACCCTCTGGGATTCGTACCTAGGAAATCATTAGGAGGCATGGCAAGACACTTTGGCATTGGCACTGTGTGGTTTATTGCATCTATCTGTTTGGTGGTGAGCTCAGGTGCCTGGCTCTTGTGGTGCTCCCCACTGTGGCGTCCCCTTTAAAGGATCTTGTGGTGTCACTTGAAGGTCCTAGGCTGGGGTCAGCAAACTTTTTCAGCTGTCCCTCAGACCTCGGGGGGGGGGCAGACGGACTATATTTTGAATTAAAACAAAAATGAACGAATTCCTATGCCCCACAAATAACCCAGAGATGCATTTTAAATAAAAGGACACATTCTGCTCATGTAAAAACATGCTGATTCCCGGACCATCCACAGGCCGGATTTAGAAGGCATTTGGGCCGGATCCGGCCCCTGGGCCTTAGTTTGCCTACCCATGTCCTAGGCTGTCGTAGGAGCTGGCATGCTGGTCACACATCAGTGTCACAGAATGGACCACACTACTGGTTCATGTCATTATGTACCTAAGCTGAGTGGTGGTACTGGTTAGCTTTACGGCTGTCTGATGACTGGAACTTTGCCTATGCCTAAGCAAGCATGGTTGGCTATAATCGATAAAAGTTGTGGACTTTTCTGTTGCTGTCCCAAACATATTGACTTGGATTCAGCAGGATCTCAGACTTTGCCAATTTTGATACTGCTGCCAGAGCTCCCCATACAACATTCTTCTGACGAGACCCCTAATCCTCAAGTATGGCTTTTTAGGGACACAGTGAGCAGCAGTGGGAAAGCTTAATTCTGCGAGCAGAATTCCATCCATGAGTCCTAGAATCCAAGCAATTAGCTTTGTACGCTCATCAATTGTTCCCATTGGTCTCACGATATTATGATTTGATGCTAGCACATAGTTATTTCCCATTTCATGACATTTTGGTTCACCGTCTGGTCTTTTCCACTGTTTCTAAAGTATGTTTCCTGTTTTCACTGATGCCTATATTGGGCCACACTGAGCTTTTTCTTTGTGAGACTAGGGATAATCTTCCCAGTCTGTACTTTCATAATAAAACACAAACATCAAGAGCAGCAAAAAATAATACGCAAGACAGTGCTAGGCAGTTCTATACTTGAACCAAAGCAAGATGACAAATAAGAATAGCTAAATTTAGGCTCATGGGGGTTCAAATTCTCACTCTGCTGTGAAGCTCAAAATGCATCTTGGGTCAGTCACTATCTCTTAGCTAACTCAATTCACATAATTGTTCCGGGGATAATATGGAATAATCCCACCTAAACTACTTTGAGCTCCTAGGAAGAACAATGGAATATAAAATGATAAAATGAACTACGTAAACCCAACACCTCACCCCAAATTTGTCTTCCTCCTCAGCCTTCTGCCTCACTAACTCCAAATCCCTGCCTCTGTCTCACTAGAAACTGCCTAAGGGGTGCAGGGGATGAGCGATGTCTCTTCCTTATAGAGGAAGTTCATGAGGTAGCTTTCGTACTTAATGTTCAAACAGGAATGTTATTGGCTCCCTGGGCCTTTCACTCAGCTCTTTATGTAAAGGCATGGACAATACTTACTTCATCCCTACTCCAGGTTCGCCGACGTGTAATTGTGGGAGGCTCAGGTAGGTCTGCTGTCTGTGGTTTGGAATCATTAGGTCGAGGGTTGCCATCTGGTGTTTTGGCATTTACCACTGGAGGAATCTTCCTGAAGTTCAGACTTTCATCAAATACACGGTCTACTAGCTGAAAAAAAATTAAATATATATATATAATTAGTGAGAAAGCTTCACTTTTAAAACCAACCAGAGAGGTGCATTATGAGGCTCGTCAGTTTAGATGGGTTTGCCACTAAAGAACAGAAGAAATCAAAATAATAACTGGAGTATTTGATTTACTTGTATATTAGAAAACAAAAGGCAAAAAAAAAAAAAAATTTGCCAAAACATCAGCAATTATTTTAGTTATGAATGCAAAGAAATAGATATTAAGGTTACAAATGCAATAGTGGTGTATAACTGCAGAACAAAAGAGAAAGGGGACTCATATTTATTTAGTGAAGATGTAAGTTCACATTATCTAACTCAGAGAAAATGCATATTTACATTAGCAGAAGCTTAGTAGTATGGTTAGGAAACAATAAAAAGAAACCAACATGAACATAATAAAAATTACACCACTTACACACAAAACATATCCTGCTACTCACAAAAATGTACATAGAACATAATGTTGTTAACCAAGGCTTATGTACAAGAAGTTGAAATAAATCAAAAGGAACAACACAACAGGTGAACAGAAAACATCCAGGGTTGGCACTGAATTTAGCATTTAAAGGGTTGTTTTTACTAGATTAAATCTTGGGATTTAGTGCTTACCACCACCCATCCACTACCTGAGAAAAAAAAAATAAACTCTACTCATAAACCCTAAATGTTGTGTTCTAGAGGCATTTTCAAATTCCAGCCAGCTGATTATTCACTTGAATTTGTCAATACTCAGCAATGGAAAAAAAACCTTAATAATAACACAAAATCTTGTTTCTCATTCCTCTCTTTTATCCCACATATATGCATCAGACACAAATATGGATTCTCTCTTATTGTTGTCTCTGCAAATACGTTATCTCGTTAGAATCTGATCTTATAGCTATCTCAGATAGTCAAATCACCAGCTCACGTGACTGGTCTGCTCTTTGGGAACAATGTTAAAATTGGAAAAGGCTTTCTCAGCAGCAGCTTCTATGAGTTGAGACTTCTATATTCCCAGGACTTATTGCTGGTGGAAACTGCCACAGGACTTCCGAGTCTCTTTAGTTAACTTTACATTGTTTACATTAGATCAGCCATGTGAGTAATTCTGTGCCAGTGACCAAGCTGTAGGAGTGTTTTGTAAATGGTTCAACATGTATTTGACTAGTCCGCAGCTGGTAGCTGGTAACTCTATTCTGTTTTTCCTTCATTGTTCTACCTATTGAAAAGTGACACGGGTGTGCTAAGGCAATCGTTCCATCAGGGCAAACATATTAGCTTGCCAGATGGAACAATTTCCCTCTCCTTTCCCCTGTGCACTGTTCTGGGGGTTCTTCAAACACCCCCTCAACCAATTTCAAGGGGGATGAGGAGGACAGGGGGCAAACCTCCATTGGGGAAATGGAAGTGCTTGCACAGGACCTCTCTGACAGGACTAATTAGTTTAATCCTGCCTACATTTTCTGTATCTGAGAACTCCAAACTACTGTTGAAACAAACCCTCACACTTAGAAGTTAAATGGAGGCTGCTCTAACAAAGAACTTTTATCCAATTGCTAAATTTTTCTCAGTAGCTTTTTGTTACTATGGTGGTGTGTTACTGGCTTGTTCCTTAAAATACATCTTCCCAGGAAACTGCCAACCCTGAAATCAAACCAAATAGTTAAAAAAAGACAAACAGTAATATTGTTAAAAAGAGTTGACTTTATATTTTAAAATACTCTCACTGGTGGTCGCAATATTGACCTGAACATGCAGGTTTTGCATATAGAAACAGCATGTGAGAGAAATGTATGACTTGAACTGCAGCATGAAATCATGCTAATTTAAATGTTTATGACAATTGTTATAATTAGGAAGGATGGCTTATAAATTGAATTAATAATAATAATACAGTAACATATTAGGAAGGGGAACTTCAACTCAGTGAGTGAATCATTTAAAAGATCGGTAACATTCAGGGCCATCTAAGACCAATGAAAATGCAAAGTATCTCACCTTACACATAGTATTTTATAATACCTGTCTATAAACAAATCTCCAATGCTTTCTCTTTACTAGGGAGCATTGAGATACTACTCACTTGCATCTGAGGCTATGACAAAGAAACAAGCAAAAGGTCTTATGTTCAAAGTAAACAGAAAAACCGACTGTGTATTCACAATATGACTGTTCTTGCATTGGCCATTTTAACCACTGGGATTAATTTTTTTTAATAGGCAACAATCTTAAAATTAAAGGAAGGGTATGCTGAGAATATGGAGATTCATGCACACACAGGTGGAAATAATTAAACTTATGTCAGAAGGATAAAGCAAAAGAAATAAAGAAAAGAAAGAACCTTATGCATTTCTCCATGAAGATCTCCTACCTCTTCTCTAGTGTCTATGGCAGAGCCAGGGGTGGTGGCAGCAGTGCTTACTGTGGTACTAGGAGCAGTGCCTGATGAAGTCACTGAATCTATCTCTCCTGCTACATCATTGATTTCACGTGCGATGAGAGCCAGGTCCTGACTGATCCTGTTAATAGTTAACACAGCATAATTGATCCCAAATAAAAAACCTCAGAGTTCAAAGTTGCTGTTCCTCACAATATGAAACATGCTACTGTTTTGAGTATTTTCTTCTAATCATAACTATCATAGGTTCGAGCCTTTAAAATAACTTCCAGCTTTGGTTGCTCTGGCAGCTACAAGAACAGCACCTAAGAAACTTTGCTGTGCAAGGACTCCAACATTCTTCTGCTGCAATTGAACAAAATGCATCTCAACATTTTAAATCCAGGGATGTACATCTTACCATGTGCAAATGGGTCATTACAGTTTATAGTTTCAACCAAGGAGAACTGCAATGGCTTATAACCTAATAATTAACCCAAACCTATGGATTCAAGTTACAAGAAAGGAGATCCCAACAAAACATCAGGAAGAACTTTCTGACAATAAGAGCTGTCCAACAGTGGAATGGGCTACCTTGGAAGGTGGTGGACTCTCCTCCATAGAGGTTTTTAGGCATTTGTCATGTATGATTTAGCTGAGATTCCTGCATTGCTTGTGGTTGGACTAGATGACCCTTGGAACCCCTTCCAGCTATACAGTTCTATGATTCTATCACTTAATTAACATTAATTAACGAGTACTAAGCAAATGTTAAATAGTAGCTACTTGCACACATTTGTGAAACCCATGACAATTGGGGATTTAGGGCTGCATTTAGGAACACTATGATAGTATATTTCACTAACAGTAAAGTAAGTTTATAGTGCTTCTGTGGTAAAGAAAATCAATTTTGTTTGAGTATAAACCCAGTTACAAAACAAAACACATTTCGTAATGGTCACTGATTTAACCGATAAGATGCTGTTTTGAAACCAAGTAATCATCCCTTGAAAGCCAACCTTGCTATTTCTTCTCGATGGGCAGTCCAATCTCGAATGTAGTCTTCCTGTTCCTTTATCCTATGCTTGAAGATATTGCTACTTTGCGTTGGTGTCCCTGTGCTCTGCAATCGAGTAGTTTTCAGGGCTGGAGAAGTACGTAGACGGGCATGTTTAGGAGAGTTACGGTTTGATCCAAATTCATCTTCCGAGGTGGAAGCATAATCAGTAGGAAAGCGCCTCCATCTTGAATTTACTAAATTAGTTTAATTATTAAAAAAGAATTATTATTGTATCTACTGCAAGGAATAAAATGATTTTAGATTTTAGAAACATCATGACAACACAACAGTTGCTTAATTCCAAACCCAAAATACCTTATACAAAAGTGTTTGCTGACTATAGCATAAAAAGAAAGCTACTAAAATTGTGTTAAATAATAAATGCTAATTTACAAAAATGTGAAAAGGAAGCTCTTTGTACAATGGTGAGTTAATAAGTTAGGAACGCTACTAGTCTTCTATCTAAGAGCATGATATATATATATATATCAGAACAAGGGCCCAATTCATTGTCACTTTCCAACACAGTGAGTCGTACTTTTTCTGCAAATTTTTCCCATTGTCAAAAAGCCTAACTTTCCATGAGATAATATAGGCATTGAGTACAAATAACTGAAGTAGTGTAGTTGCCAGAGGGGGGTGGAAATATCAAGTCTATTGAATTTGAAATTCAATTTCGAAACATTAGGTGACATCCACCAAACATTGTAAGAGCATAGTGAACTTGAAATAATAATCTAATGTTACTTTCCTGAGGAAGAGGAGTAACAATAGCAGGCAAAATGCTCATTTTCAGTCAGATGTTGAGGGCTGCAGGAAACCCTTTCTTGTCCACCCCTCCTCTTTCCCCCCGAAAAGGCTGTCCAGACTAATATAAATACAAGTCCTTGGAAATGTAACAGTGCCCAAACAACCTAAGGGAACTGAAGATTCAAAACACTAGCTTTGTAGGTCAGTTGCCTTGAATTGTGGATCAGTCAGATAGCATGAAAGAATGTGGTGTCAAAAAGCTTGAAGTCATTTTTGCCAAGATTTGTTAAGTGCACAGATGACACTTTTAGACAGTACAAATATTACTGTTCAGAAATAATTTAAGTAAAAATAATTTACAATACGGTGCAATGTAAATTATTTGCATGTGTTGCAATGTAAAAATAATTGCAATGTTTTCAGATCAGATTATAATAATAGCTTGTAAAGATACATGGTGAATTTAGAATATAGCATTTTTCTAGCACAATTAATTGAAGAATGAAAATATTTCATTGCCAGATAATATGCAGATGCTAATGAATAAGTCAGGTTTTACTTATTTTAAATCATCTAAAGTAGTTTTACTCTACCCTGCAGCTGAAAAAGGTTCCTAGTGTGGCTTTCACATATTAATAAGACACACTGGAATATATACACTTTCTCATCCTTAGTTTAAAAAGCTTTTTTTTAATAAGCAGAAAAAGCACTTATTTCTAAAAGCATGCAAAACAACCACTGAGGGTCAGAGAGTTGTCATGAGCTGGACCCGATTGTTGTTTTTGTTTTTTTGTAAAACATTTCAAATTGATTTGAATTTCCCTTTATTTCCCAGTTACTCCAATAGTCAGAGTATTTTTTTTTTTAAGTTATAGTTTTACGAATTTGGAGCTAGTCCTGCAACCCAGCATTGTACAACATGAGAATTTAAAGTAATTGTTTTCCAAAAAACCAAATATTTAGGGTTGAAATCTTAGAAACAAAATATGATTTCTAGTACTCTACCACTGTAAGTTTCAACAGCAGGATCTGGGTCTGGGAGAAGACGGTATGCCTCTGTGTACAAAATATTTGTTTATCATATTAATGAAGATATACAGATTTAAAGCATTTGCTTGTATTAAGTAATTCCACTATTTTAAAAACACAGACGTGAAAAAAAATTGAACTGATTTTTGAGAATTCTGTTAAATACAAACTTAGACATCCAAATAACAGGCTACAACATAGCCAGGAAGAGATACAAACAAGCAGTAACTTCCGTCATGCTCATTTTAGTTCCATCAGTACCAAGAAGGCTAAAAAGCCTGCAAAAGAGTTGATGCTCTGCTTTTTCTAACAGGAAACGTGAGCTTGCTGTTTCGCAGAGATCAATGAAGCAAGCTCCCATTTCTCCTTAGCAGAAATCTTTGTGGGCTGCAGAGAAGTGACCTTTGGGCTTCTTGGAACTTAAGAGATCACTTTTCCACTCTTTCCAAATGTCTCTTAAACAAGGAAGGGCATAATAACCCAGGTGGCTGCAATGATATCAGAGGAGCTTCTGGGAATTTCCCTGTTGAACAGCATTTCCCAGTAGATCAGCAATTCTCTTGTGTACCAAGAAGCTCTCCGGGCTAATAGACTGGTGCTACTTGGTTCCATAGGTAGGGCCCATTCTGCATGTAACGAGCTCATGGAAAGGATGCATGAGAAATATATTGTCTCTGAATTTAGATGCAAACTGACCAGATCCACGTCTTCATGACTAATGTGAAAATCAGAAGAGAATGATTTTGCACATCAATTAATTTGGCAATGCAATACTCAACTCAAAAAAATATAACGAAGTACATTAAAATGGGTAATTTAGGTTTAAAAAGATTGAGAAATGCATATACTGAAACAGAATACCTATTTCAATATGTATTTTGTGGTAAGTATGTACAGGTGGCAACCATTTTGAGTGGGGGTTCCTTTCCTGGCCCCCCTCGTGCATTGGCCAAGTGTGCATAAGCCCGCACTATTTTCAGGCCACTTCTGGGGTTGGCAGTGACCAGCATGTGCGTGATTGCACCTTAATTGGATGCATGTAAAATGGTCACTGCCTATAATTGAATGGCCTGCCCAGGCCTTAAGATCTTCTGTTGACACTCTACTCCAAGTCTTCTTTACTGGAAGATCATTACATAATTAAAATGGAGAGGGCTTTGTCAGTAGTAGAACCCTAGGTTGGGAATGCACTCCCAAACAAGGGTACCTGGCATCTACTTTACAATCTTCTTGGCAACAGGTTAAACCTTTAAAAAATATATTAAAAAAATCTAGGCATTTTAATTTGAATAATAGCTTACTTAGCTTTCCTTGTCATTTTTATCTGCTGTCTTTTATTCAAGATCGTTAATGTCTTTATCTTATTGTACTAGGATTTTACTAATTTATTATTTATATCTGCTGTATACTGCTCTGTAATTGAACTTGGTGAAGGGATTATTAAAAAAGACAACAACTTCTAACCTGCTCTTGGTGTGATGCAGAATTAAGGAGATACAGTGGTATCTCGGGCTACAAACACCTCGGGTTACAGACTCTGCTAACCTGGAAGTAGTACTTCGGGTTAAGAACTTTACCTCAGGATGAGAACTGAAATCATGCGCCGAGGGCGCAGCAGCAGTGGGAGGCCCCATTAGCTAAAGTGGTACCTCAGGTTAAGAACAGTTTCAGGTTAAGAACGGACCTCTGGAACGAATTAAGTACATAACCAGAGGTACCACTGTATTCAGTCTCCAACAGAAATTAAATTTCTCTTTGCAGTGGGGAAATTGAGAAGTCAACTCTTTTTACTTTCTTCTCAATAAGTAATGTCTGAACAAATGCAGTTACTCATCCTGTATAAGAAGCATTACATATCAGAGCTGTTTTACAGCATCTAACATTGTGACATTTATTTTATTACTGTTTTTATTACCGTATTATTATTATTGCCTATTTCTATATTCCTTCTTTTTTTCCATTTTGTAACTTGGGTGTACTCTTTGATTCTGAGCTATCACTCTCTGCGTACAGCATTAAAGTTTTTTCAATGAGTTTTTTGGAATTGTAAAACTTATTTTATTCCTTTAAAATATCTCTAATCTAGTCAGGCAAGAGACAAACAACTGAGGGGACTGTGCCTGCCTCCCAGAATTCTTTGCTCTCCAGCCTCCGTCATGTGAAGAGGGTCATAACCCAACCCATTCGGGTCATCAGCCACTGCCTCAAATTATCTCTAGCCTACCCTTTACTGCAAGTGACACCATTATAAATTATATTATGTTAGTTTATCAATTAAGAATGGGATTTCAGTTGTTGGCAGGAAAAGGATCATGCTTATTTTGTGCACCCAAGGATCTAGACAGAGTGGGTAAAAATGGGTGCCACCCAACATGGTCTCAAAAACCCAAACCCTGATTTACAAATAGTTTAAAATGACAGTTGCAGAAGTCCTAATGTCTCCAACAGAATGAAATAGTATCTGCAAATGCTTTTTACCTAGTTGCGTATCATTCTCAAAGACAGGTAATAGGTCTTCTATCCTGTAACCATGATTCATATAGCCTTGTGTACACACAATATTTTTTTCTATCTGGCTGCAGCTGCTCATACCATGCCAGATGCTACTCTGGAGGTTTTCCCAAACCCTTGGGTACGCCTTTTAGGTATAGCTGAATGACTATGATGAAAGAAATGCCCTGGGAACTCCTAGTGCATGCTTGGCTGTTGAGATCTTGGCCTGAATGTTCCACAAGGTGATGGATATGCAAATAATACAACCCCCAGATGGAGGCTGACAAAAACTAGTTATGCATGAAGATAATCCATGTGTAGACTGCTGCATTTCAGTTCTTTCCACATGCACTATACCAAACTAATGACTAGGTTAACATGCCTTTTCAGAGGCCTGTTATGAAATTAGGTAGTAATTCTCAGTCAACTGGAGAACCAAAGCCAAGCGTGACTTCTTTTCTTTTCTTTTCTTGGTGTATCTTAGCTACTGTAGAAGCAATAGATAATAATCACTGGCCTCTCATAATCCAAATCCACGTTCAAAATGCTATGTACTACAGCACTAGATCTGAAAAAGAATCCTGGCATCCCAAACATTATTAGTCTTACATGTTACAGTTTTATAGCAAAAAAAAAAAAACATTAATTTGGTTAAAAAGCTGAATGACTTATGAATAAATCAGTCATTTAGCAGTGAAGGAGATTCAGCCAATCCCTTACCATTTTTCATTAGATTCAGCAACTTTAAAGCTACACTTTATTATTAAAAATGTTTCATGTATGTCCCTATCAACCGAAAAGGGAAAGTGCTGACAGGACAAATTATTGAATTAAGGTTGAAAAACTCTCGTACCTGCTGAAGAATTATGAGCTGATGACAGAGATTTGGATTTGGAGTCCGAAAGGCGAGATATGCTGTTCGCTCTCATTCTAGGAGAAACTTTAGTGCTGTCTGCTGGCGGTGTTATCCTAATGCCACTTCTAATTATGGCTTCTGGAGTACGAGATGATGTCGTGCTTCTAGACATTGTTGCTTCAGAGTCACTACGCGCTGATAAAGAACCAAGTCTATTTCTCCGTGGCTGAGCAAGCAGGTCAATTCTTGAGATATTTCTCCTTCCAGATGGGGGTTTGGAAGTAGAACTTGTAGTAGACACCTCAGAAGCAACGGATGCTTTATCCGCATCCGCCAGTTCACTATCTGACACTTCACCAAGTCGCGCTCGACGTAAGAGAGAAGTCCTTGTGGGGCGAGGCCTTGGGAGAGTGATTGATTTACTGGACTGCCCAGCTGATGCTGGAGAGGTCCTCAACTTGGCTGACTTGATACCTTCTGTTTTGGAATGTAAATGTTCGTCTGCTGAGGTAAAAGATGTCCTTCCATGCGATTTGCCAGAGCATGTTTCCTGGTCGGAAGATAAGATATCAGAAATGGCAGAATGAGGTACGCTGGAAGTTTGGTCGTCATCTGTTAAATCTACAGAAGGCTGCCTTATTCTTCCACTGCTCTGCACAACCTTGCGTGCATCACCTCTCGAACCAGCATCTGAAGATCGGCTTTTTGTTTTCTTCTCAATTTTGTCTCTAGCGCTTGTAGAAGATGACTTTGAAGCATCCTTTGAAGGCGAACCAGTGGAACATCTATCTTTGTACAGGGTACTAAAGCTTTTTCGTTTCTGAGATTGCTTTCTTTCACTGTCACCAGTAACAAGGCTAATTGTACTAGCTGTATCCACATCTGATTCAGGCGAAATGGAATTATCTCTATTATAGCTGGGAGTATCAGGTCCTTCGTCGGTTTTGTTTTCTTCACGCAGCTTCGCTTCAAGAAAAGCCATTACAGCTTCAGTGTCCTTTAAGATAAGTGTTGTATCTAGACTAGAATCTGTTTCCACGGAATCACTTTTCTCACTTATTCTACTAGTGGATGTTAAAGACAATGATGGCGGAGTAGTTCCTGTCTGTTTATTGATGTGAGGGATTAGTTCTATAGGTATATTTGTACTTGGTTTATCTATGGTAAAGCTGCCTTGTCTCACCAGCGGCTTTGATGATTCTTTTTTATCCCCACTAAACCCTTTTGGAGTTGGACATCTTGTTGCATCTTCCGCTTTCCTCCTTTTCCCGTCACTTTGCACCCCTTTACTTTCTGCTTTGCAAGAACCACGCCCTGATGCTTTCTCTTTATTGTCTGCTTTATGAGAAAGAGGCGGCTCGTCTCTACTTCTTTCAGCTTGGTTTGGTGTTTTTGAAGAAGATAATTTAGTGGGGGTCCAATGTGTTACCTCCTTTTGTTCCTGCTGCTTAATTTTAGCCAAAGCTTGTTTTACCACCGATGTTTCTCTGCCATTTTCACTCTTCTCTTTGTCAGAAGAAAAGGAACTATTGGAGTGAAGAAGCGCCTTGTCTGCTTTAGGAGACAGGCCATTCATTGCCCTGCTTGCTTTAGTCACGCTCCTGTCACTAATTTGCCCTATTTCTTTCTGGGTATGAGTTGGAGTTTCTTTCTCTTGAAGTTCAGTGTCTTGTTTTTCACCTATCTCCGATCGCTGGTGGGTTGTAACCTTTGTTCTTTGTCCTTCTGTGGCATTTTCCTCCTTGGGCAACTGTGGAAGTGTTCGCCTCTTTCTATCTCCTTGGCTGGTCAAAGAGGCAGCAGAGGCAGCACTTCTAGCTGACAGGCCAGATTCACTGATATCTGTATCTAAAACATAGGAAAATGGGGAGAAGGAAAACATATTAAGTAAAAGCACTTGTGTGGGATTCACCTGACAAGCCGTGTCAGGGGAAGCCCTGGGCAAGGACTTCCACTTCTGTAATAAGGCATACCCTCACAACAGCACCATAGCTGTCAACCTTCCCTTTTTTGGTGAGAAATTCCCTTATTTCAGCACTGTTTCCCGCTGCTTCCCGCTGCTATCCTGGATTGTTAGATAACCTATAGACTGTCTCCGGGACAGGTGAGGCTGCTGATCCCTTATTTTCAAATCTGAAAGTTGACAGCTATGAACAGCACACAAGGGGAAAAGAGAGGGATCGTTCCATCTGGCAAGCTGCAATGCTTGTGCAGATGCAACACTCACCATAGCACAACACTGAATGCCACCCTGAAATTCTACAAATATTACAGATGATTTCAATTAAAATTTAGAGGGAGCCTCATTTACTCTTTTTGTTTTGCTTCACAAGGCTTTTAGCATCAAAATTCTTTACAAAGCACCTGTTTTAACAAACACTATTGCTTTAGTGGTTATGATAAGATTAACAATTGAGCGCGATAAAACGTGCTGCTAGTAGTTGCTATGAAAGATAAATATGTATAGTACCATTTTCTAGAGGAGGAGGAGCAAATGATTCCATCCGTACTTCAGTTTCTTCATGTTTTGTATGATTAGCAGCCAGACTAGCCCACTGTGACACCCAGCGCTTGCTTCCAGATACACCAGTGCTTTCCTAATAACAGATTTCAACACAAACCATGCTTACATTGATTTAGTCATTTTAAAGAGAGAGAAAAGGAAAAACATTCAGAAAATTAAGATCTTGGAGAACAAGTCTGCGTGTGTGTGTGCATGTGCGTGTGTGTGTATACACACACACACACACACACACACTCAGATTAAGTGAAATCATGATTCAGTCATTACCATACATTGACTGATGCCTTTACTGCAAGACTAATTAGGAAGGAGTGTCATCTAGTAGTGAACTTGTGGTTAGAAATTGGCAGTGTGCAGTCATATCTTGGCTTAACAAACAGACATATAAATAAGTTTTATACACCTATACATGTAGCTGCTTTGATCCTCCCTACATGAGTGGGGAAAACAAACCAGGAATTTACCATAGCTGTCCATTACAACTGAACTGAAGAACTATGGCTGACTGCTTCTGAAACAAGCCAGTTACCAGAGCTTCATATTCTGGCTTGCTTAGAAGGCATCAACCACATTTTTCTAGTTTGAACTTAATAGTTAATGGCAGCTTTCTGACTTGTCAGCTTGCTTGCATGAAGGAAGTAGCAAACTAGCTGCAGGATGCATATCTACCTCTCAGCCAATTTGATAATCCAAACATAGCCAGGGGCATCTATCCATCAATGTTGCTATATCAGCCCTCTTTTATGCAAGTTTAGCATGTACGTCTGACTTTGCTGTTGTTTAAGGCTATATCACACAAGCATTAGCACTGAAACACCAAGAGTATAACACGTGGAACATATATATCCACCCAACATAGTACCCTACAGGTTGGGATTTGATAATAGTGGGGTAGGAAAGCATAAAATACTGCCAATGCACTTCACATTTGGCAACCAATGTGCCCCTTTGGTTTCAGATTGTACAGGGGTAGACGAGTCTACACAAATTTCCACAGTCCTCTAATGGCTATGGTGGCTCATTTGCTAGAAATAATGTATTTAGCGCTAACTCTGGAAGTGCATACTCAATTTTGACCAAACCAAGCCTTCCAGAGCACCACATGGGAAAATCTGGTGCAAGGCCAAGCTCTGCAGTGTTTGCCCTGCAGTCAAGATCACAGATCATGTATTGCGAGTCTGTATTTAGCATAGCATGGAGAGGAAGATTATTTTTAATTCTTATAATAAAGCTCCATAAGCTCAACATCTGTTTACTCTGTGAAAGTTATTTCAAATGGTGGGGAAAAGTGGGTCAAATTTAGGCTGGTCTTTGCAAGTATTTGTTGAGGCTTTGAGACTGAGTGAAACTATAAAGGACTCTGAAGCTGCAGTAAGTTCCTTGTCCAGTAGGTGGCTGTCAAAGAGCCTACTTAGGCTCTGATGTGCCATCAAATTACAGCAGAAGCTGCTTTAGCTTTTTGAAGATTGTAAAACATGTGTGCAAAATGTTAATTCACGTGAAAGGACTTTTGTATTTCCTGCTCTTGTATGTGTCATATTTTCTCCCTCAAGAACGCAGAAACCCGTCTCTTCAGTGATGCATCTGCACAGCACTCACTATAAATCCCTTTTAAACATTATTCACATGTAGAATATGGACTGAAGCAAAATCAGAGGAACGGGTTGGCTTCAAAGTGCTCAGCAACTGTGTGGGAAATGATTATACCACAACCCACTGTGGTAGGCTGATGTGTGGAGATAAAGGCCCAAACTAAACATCAGACACAAACAGCAGCTGCTGGTGGGTGGTTGATATTTATCAGGATTGAAGCAGCCAGGGAGAAGAGATTCTTAACTCTTTCCTTCCCTGTAGTCCCAATCTGAATCTGCTCTTTGCACTGGAAGAAAATTACTTCGTTAGCAGCTGCGAGTGCCAAGTTTGGCCTGAGGATAACGAATACGGGGCTCTTATACAACAATATTCATGGTTCAGGGGAAAGTTTAAAAGAGATTTCTCAAATTTTATGAATCTGTACTATCCTACAGATTTAATTTAGTCTGTGGATGGTCTCAAATTCACCTTTGTCACTGCAGGCCCAGGTAGCCTCTTTAGCAGTTTAGACCCTGCATGACAGAAAAAAAGTTATCCTGTCCCTGGTAATGTCTAGAACTGACTATTGGTAACATTTTGTAAATGGTCTGCCTTTGAAAACTATTTGGCAAATGCCCTTGGTGCAGAATGCAGATTCCAGGTTACTGTCACTGGTTGTTTTGAACATACCACACCAATATTTAAAGAACTTCGGTGGCTGCCAGTTCACTTCTTATTTAAAAAAAAATAGTTTTTTGTGTGTGTTTCTGAACCCAGTTCAAAGATCTGGCGTTTGCTTTTATAGTTCTATGTGGCTTGAGGTCCAGCTACCTGTATTAACTCTTATTCCTCTGTCAACCAATCTGTGAATTGAGGAAACCTTCAGCGGCTCTCCTAGCAGAAGCCTCAATATGAAAGGCAACTAGAGAGAGGTCCTTCAGAATTGTGACACTTGGTTCCTAGAACTCCCTCTACAGAAACAAATGTTATCATAATTTTGGTGCCAGGCAAATATGTCGTTATTTATTCAGTCCTTTGCTTACACCATTGCCTTAATATACTGTTATCTGAACCTTGTATTTTATTCAACTTCAGTAAACCACTCTGGAAACAACACCTAAGGATAATATACAAATATTTCACAAGTAAACAAACATAGCAGGTTGGTTGTGGGTGACATTCTCAGGGTCAGCTAATAGATACAAAATTGTCATAAGATTGACTTGCATGCATTCATATGGGAAGAAAATATGCATGAACTCAAAGCCCCTGAATTTCTGTTAACTAAAAAAAGGTCAAAAGGGCTGTCTCAACTGTGATTGTGTTTAACCAGGTAACTACCAATTCACAGACTAGTTTCTTCATGTGATCATAGCCAGTTTGTTAAATTCTGTGGCACAATTCATGTGGTATGTATAAGTAGCCTCCAATATATTGTTAATTTCTAAATAAAACTGATCCAAATTTCAGTGCACTTATTTCCTATACCAAAGTAATTACATCACCATAAAATGAGTATTGTCACAGACAAAGAGATGTGAGACTCTGTAACATCTTATTTTATATTATAGGAATACTTTCCAATATAGTCTCCTTTGGAAAAAACAGAATTACTCATCAAATATTCCCATCAGTCTCAATGACTGGATTTTGGATTCTATACTTCTTTGTTCCCATAGCTGCTTATTCCACATTTATATTCCCACCCTTACAAGCCATGTTTTTCATTATACAGTTCTCAAAATGAAAGGGATAGGAAATGACAGAAATGAATGATTAAACAATAAGGTGTTTTTATAATATAAAATAATTCCTTGAAAGGATAATCCTGCAAAATATTTTTGCATCTTTGAAATATTAAAAAAGGGGGGGGGAGAGTAATGAAACTTGAAAAGTCTGGGATTTCTCAGTATGTTAATGCAAAGGAAGCTTAGTCAAAAACCATCAGTAAAGGATTAACTGTTACAACATACCGTTAGACAATGTCAGCAATAAAATAAAATACTTTAACTTCTCAGAAGTTTAATTCCACACATGATTTCCCTTATTCACCTTCTGAAGTTCTTCCAGGAGCCTAACCTAAAGCTCTCTCAATTGTTGGTAGTATTCAAATTATAGGACATATAGAATATGTATGCATTGGTTGCTATGGGTATGTTATGGCGTCACTTGCTACAGATTCTACAAGACAGGAACATTCTTTCTAAACCCTACTGAGAAAACCTCAAGACATGTTTTTATTTGCTATTCAAAACCATGGTATTTTTAAGTAATACCTCAATGGAATAGCCTGTCTCTGGAGGCAAAATTGAGGAATGGTAAAATATTCAGGTAATTTGATTTGCGGGGGCAAAATGGTGAAAGTTTCAGGGGTGATCAATATATTGCCCATGAACTGCACATAGGTCTTAAACCACCTTTAGAGCATTCCCAGTAACTCCAGCTTTCATTTCAATACAAAAAGCTTGTAGCTGTTCCTTGTTGCACTGATAGATTCTGGAATGTTGAAAACAGGATGTCCCAATATTAAGGGTTCAGAAACAATGAAACAAGCCCAAATAATTATAGAAAGTCTCTTTCAAGGCTTGACTCAGAGGAAACACTTCCTGAATAGTAATACTTGTCATGGGCAAATGCATACCGGCATCTGCTATGTTCTTGACAATGTTGCATAAATTTTACTATTCATAATCAAAATATGAATTTTTCTTAGCCTCCTCTCGTGACATATTTGTGAGAAAGTTACCTGCCTTAAGAGTCAATATAATATAGATAGTATATCACCTTCTCAGGCCATCACCTCCATCACAGTTCCTTTAGTTTTCTCTAAAACCCACATTCCAACTAAAACTCACAGAATACGAGTTGTTCTGTATAAAATGGCTACTTGCCCAGTTCTGGGATGGGCAGCAGTTGTGGCCCATCATAGCTTCCCCTTTCCCCCCTGGGCAGTGAAAAGCCTCTTGGTATCGGCCAGCCATTGGGTCCTGCCCTTGCAGGGCACTATGAATGGCGGGATAGCCCACCAATGCCAAATTTGAACTGCCCAGTGAGGGGCAGACACAGGGGCAGAGCCTGGGTGCATACTGGAGTGCAGAAATCTTTGTTCCGGTCCACCAGCCAGGCATAAAAGCCTTCTGAGCTGAGTCTTGCAGCTCAGTCAGCCAACGAGCATAAAACATACTTTTGCTTCAGAATGCAAAGTAAGATGTTTAGAGACTTGCAGTATAACATTTGCTTATTTTCAATTTTTCCATTCTATAACAAGAAGATAATTTTATAAAATGGTGTTCACAGTGTTATTGAAAATGGATTTTAGTAAAACACCATGTGGGTCAAAATGTGATTTGGAAACAGTGGCATGATCAGACTTTTTCTACTTGGCATTGAGATTGCCCACTTAACAGTATAGTACCATATTATAGTGTAATAATAAAAGTTTTGAATAGTGATGAATGGCATGGCTGAAAATTCTTTTCTGTGGTTCCTCCCTCTTAGCCCTCTTCGCTAAACACCATACTTCAGATTAATAGTGCCACTTCAAGGTACATTGCAAATCCCTCATTTTATTTTGGCTATCTGTCAATGAACTTGACTCAGTTAATCACTATGGGTTTTTTAAGGGAAAAAAACCTAAAATATTAAGATACTGCTTGGAGTTTTCAAAATAAATCTTATACAATATATCATCTTATATAAATCATATAACATTGAATATGGGTATTAAGGTTGCATACTCACATTTAAAGCACATCCCCCCTCAAGAATCACTGGATCTGTTGTTTACCCCTCACAGCACCACAGTTCCCAGGATTCTCTTTTTTGGGGAGGTGGGGATGTACTTTAAATGCATAATGCATAAACAGCCGAAGAAACAGAACAGATGCTGCTTTACAACAGTTCTGGAAAAGAAAGTATTAGAAGGAAATTCAGCTCCAGGTGACAAAAATAACTGTATATAAGAAAGGTAAAAATAAGGATTAGTAGAAGAGTTGTGTAATTTCTTCCCATATTTAAGCTTAAGGAACGATATCATTATGCATAGCAAACTCAGGTAACAGTTACATATTTTATCTTAGATGTTTTTACCACCCCTTTCCCTTCATGTTTAGGTGAAACATACAGGTGCTTATTGCATTTGCTGCTCTCTGTAGTTCCATCTATGGTTGCAGGAGTCTTTTTTGGTGTAAGAAAGTTTGGCTTTACTGTCATTCCTTAGACCTTCTTTGTGAACCTCTAAAATATTACTGGACACTATCAAAAGTTGACACAGAGGTTTATTATAGACTTAAATGCTATGCTGATTCCTGGGCACGATGGCAATGCCTTTGCAAAAGCAGTGATCCATGAACTTTCCATCTGGAAAGATCAAAGTCTTTCCATCTGCACTCACAGTCTGCATGTCCTTTTCCTTGCATAATTGCAAATTTCAGAACTTTTCTTGACCAACACCCGAATATACTATAGCTAACAATGCAGCAACTCTAGTATTTATCTTTTCTTTAGTTGCTTGTGCCATATCTGCACAGTGGCATACATAAATGAAATGCTGCACAGAAGAGCAGGCTATGTAGTATGCACAAAGGTTGCAAGTGGCCATGGTTTTGCAGAAAAGAGATATAAGCTCTAACAAAGAAATCAAAGATACAATAATTT
Organism: Podarcis melisellensis; assembly: GCF_964234715.1. NCBI lineage: Eukaryota > Metazoa > Chordata > Lepidosauria > Squamata > Lacertidae > Podarcis > Podarcis melisellensis. The sequence continues at coordinate 43,543,588 of NC_138530.1, read as the reverse complement.
AAAAATTAGTTCATATTCTCTAAGGAAGCTTTGCTTGCTAGCTACTTAATACTGACTATATTAAGGTCCTCTCCTTTGTTGGTAGAGTAGAGAAAAGAAGATGACCCATCAAAAATTGAATTCTACCTCTGTGTCAAGAAATCCAGTTGTACTCAGTGGTCTTTTTTCTTCCAGCACTACTGTAGCAGAATTTATAGCCCAATCTTTTACTAAATCTTTCTGGCTCTCGTTGATAACAGGCCTATTATAATCCTGGCTGTCATCCACTCCAAAAACCTGAAAATAAAACAAATAATCACACACATTAACTGAAAGCCTTCCCAATTAAATTAAATTTGAATGTCTGGGTGGTCCTCTAACAAATCAGTTAGCCAGTTAAAAAAAGAACAGAAACTTGAATAGCTTGTTGTGAAGTGTAAATCTTGTCAACAATTTGCTATTAAAAATAGAGCTTTGCAAGCAGAACTGATATGTTCCAGTTCTAGGGAAGGTTCAAGTAAGTTAACTACGTATTCTTATTTTTCTAATGTTAGACTAATATGAAAAGAAGAGGGATGACCTAACTGTAAAAATAAAATAACTTCAAAATACTCTTTGAGGGTTTTTCAAGCTTTTAATTTGTATATAAAGCTATGTTTACGCATTATTTGCTAGCATCATGTGGATTATAAAGATCTCATTGGGTTTAAGAAAAATGTAGTCACTTTTGAGATATCTCCTCAATGTGCACAGTTACATATCAATTTACTTATGTTCCCTTAAAACGTGGTTAAGTGTGTGCATGCCTGCCTGAATGCAGCAGGCGAAAACAGCCCACAGCAAGGAAGCTACCATCAAGATAAAACAATTACGCAAAAATCAATGGTAATTGACAAGAAGTGGGCATCAGTCTTACTAGTAAAGTGAGTATGAGGTGATGCTGAAGACTGCTGCAGATTCCTTCTGCACTATGAGGAAAGATGTTAAAATACTTAAATTCTTTAATTCTATTGCAGAAACTAAAATGTGCCATCAGCACCCACAGTAGGCAAACACAGCCTCCAACTAATACCACATATTATTATATTAACTCTACTTCGTACTTATTAATAAAGTTCCCATCCTCTTCTCTTCCTTTTCTGCTGACTGATCTACGAAGGAGTTTACAACATCAGCTGAGTATACCATTTACCTATTTCTGTGTTTCTGTCATAGTACCAGCTTCCTTGTCCAACTTCCTCTATTCCACGGTGGGCTAGGGACAAAGGTAAGAGCTGTTTCCTAATTCTGCTGGATCTCTCAGCGGCGTTTGATACAATCAACCATGACATCCTTCTGCACCTTCTAGAGGAGCTGGGGGCACTGTTATACAGTGGTTCCGCTCCTTCCTCCTGGGCCGTGTCCAGAAACTGGTGATAGGGGTTGAGTGTTCAGACCCCTGGGCCCTCACTTGTGGGGTGCCTCAGGGTTCTGTCCTCTCCCCCATGCTTTTTAACATCTACACGAAGCCACTGGGATAGATCATCAGGGGGTTTGGGCTCAGTGTCCATCAATATGCAGATGATACCCAACTCTACCTCTCTTTTAAATCAGAACCAATGAAGGCAGTGAAGGTCCTGTGTGAGTGCCTGGAGGTGGTTGGAGGATGGATGGTGGCTAATGGATTGAGGTTGAATCCTGACAAGACAGAAGTACGCAGCCTGGGAGTCATTTTGGACTCACAGTTGTCCATGGAGGCACAGGTAAATTCTGTGTCCAGGGCAGCTGTTTACCAGCTCCATCTTGTACACAGGCTGAGACCCTACCTGCCTGCAGACTGTATCGCCAGAGTGGTGCATGCTGTAGTTATCTCCCACTTGGACTACTGCAATGTGCTCTATTGAGGGGCTACCTTTGAAGGTCACCCGGAAAAGACAACTGCATTACAGTATTTTAATATTTTTTTGGAAGCCACCCAGAGTGGGGTATAAATAATAAATTATTATTATTATTATATAATTATATACAACTAATACAGAATGTGGCAGGTAGACTGGTTACTGGGGGTGGCCGCCGAGACCATGTAACACCGGTCCTGAAAGACATTGGCTCCCAGTACGTTTCCAAGCACAATTCAAAGTCTTGGTGCTGATCTTTAAAGCCCTAAATGGCCTCGGCCCAGTATACCTAAAGTAGCATCTCCACCCCCATTGTTCTGCCGGGACACCGAGGTCCAGTGCCGAGGGCTTTCTGGCAGTTCCCTCACTGTGAGAAGCAAAGCTACAGGGAACCAGTCAGAGGGCCTTCTTGGTAGTGGCGCCCGCCCTGTGGAATGCCCTCCCATCAGATGTCAAAGAGATAAACAACTACCTGACATTTAGAAGACATCTGAAGGCAGCCCTGTTTAGGGAAGTTTTTAATGTGTGACATTTTAATGTATTTTTAATCTTTGTTGGAAGCCGCCCAGAGTGGCTGGGGAAACCCAGCCAAATGGGCGGGATACAAATAATAATAATAGTAATAATTTCCAGATTCTACTTACCTTTAAAGCTCTATTCATATGCTATCCATGCATAGAATATACATGTACATAACAAACTAGGGCCATGCTTCCTGCTCCTGAGGTATGCAGCTACAGCATGTGATGCTGGAAGGAGCATGCAACATGACTCCCCCATGTGTTGAATCCATGTCTGAGTAAGGCTCTATTGTCTCCATTAACTCATTCCTTCTTGTTGATGTTCTTCTTTCAGTTAAGCAGACTTCATCTCTCAGCTTATTTACCACCAGATAGGAGAATGCCCCTCCTACATTTTATTTCCACCCTCAAGATATTTTCAGAGCCACCACAGAGTTTTTCCGGGTCATTTGGCCAGCCTGACTAAACAGCTACTGGCGCACGGAGGACCGTGACAAGTGCCAGAGCGCACGGAAATGCTGTTTACCTTCCCACCACAGCGGTACCTATTTATCTACTTGCACTGGCATGCTTTCGAACTGCTAGTTGGCAGGAGCTGGGACAGAGCAATGGGAGCTCACCCCGTTGCAGCGATTTGAACCGCTAACCTGCCAATGAGCAAGCCCAACATCCCAATACTTTCTACAGACTGAAGTACAAATAACAAAACAACCTTTGTTATAAAGGATTCAATGATTACTTAAATAAGGATTTCAGGCTGTATCCACTGCTGTCCATGCATGAGCAGAAGAGTTTTCCACTCATGAGGTGGGACTTCACAGTCGTCTCTCTCTCCCCCTCCCCTTTACACAATCTCAAAATTTGCTCTGCAGGGCTATGAGGTTATCCAGAGCAGATTAGGGTAGTGCATGCAGGAAGGAGAGGAAGGTGAAGTTCCATTTTGTGAACTGAGAAGGCCATATTATGAGTCCTAGTACTCCTGACATTCTTTGGTGATGGCACAACATAAAGGGCCTCCCAGACAGATTGAGTCTTTGGCAGAAAAGTAGAGGGAGAAGCACTCTTTCATGATAATGCTAAAAAGTAAAATGCATGGGATATATACTACTCAACCTTTTCACACAAATGTTTGACATACCTGCAGTAACAATGAAAATGTTATTTTCAATCTGTTTTGCTTCTGAAAAAATCAGCACATCAACATGTTTAAATATGATAAGAAGGAAAATTAACACTATGGTGTGGGCTTCCAATAGCTGCTTAAGCCAGTACAAGGAGCTTGGGTATCCCAGTGGATTTTCTTTTTATGGTTGTGTAACAGTGTTTTACTTTCTTGACAGCCAACTCCCTACCCCACCCCCAATATCACAGACTGCTTTTAGATCTTATAGGTTTCAGAAGAAGCTCACCAGATGCTATGAGGCTCTCTGAGGAAAACCCTGCCCTAGGATTCATGGAACTTCTTACATTTGGATCCTGGCCACCATTTTAAAGTGATATTTAACATACTGAAATAAATTATTTGTCTACAGACAAGTGACATTAAACATTTAAGAAAAAGCAAAAGGGTACATGTTATTGAAGACTATTTTGGGAAAGATTCCTGAATACGTTACAAGTGAACACAAATTATCTACTCTCTGTTTTTATAATTGTATAGTCTATTGTTGTTACCTGCCTTGGGACCTTATGGAGAAGGACAGGCAATAAATCTTAAGCATACATACATACCGTATTTTACGCCCCATAGGGCGCACCAGCTCATAAGATGCACCTAGGTGTTTGGGGTTTTTTTTTTGGGGGGGGGAAATAAAGAAAAAAAAATCCCCCCCAAGGCACTGAAGATCAATTTGAAAAATTCACACATTTAAACATTTGGATGTTGCATAAATTATTTTCTCTAGGGTATACTGTCTGCATTATAAAGTTATACGTCTATGGGTATACAGTTGTCAGAAAAGATCCAGGTAAGCACACCTTGCATACTGTGATCTGGTCCCAAGAAACTACACCAAAAGTCAAAAAGCCAAAGGGTGATTTAGACTTCAGTTTCAAAATATGTTCACCATGTGACACAGGGGCAGGTATACTGTTCATGCAAAAGTGGCCACTGTCAAAAGTAGTTTGACATGGCATGGGGGATCAGTTATTTAAAACAAAGAAAGCCAAAAGTTCCACTTTGTGCAGCCCTCTTTGAGCATGCCCAAAGTAGCTCCTTGAATTGCACATTAAGTTTTTTTTCATTGTCCGGCAAAAGTAGTGGTAGTAAACTAGACTGAAACAAACCAAAACAATCAATTGCTCAGGCCACAATCCTACACACACTTACTAGGAAGTTATATTATTGAAATATAATATAATTCTGATATAAATTTAAGATTGGGTTACCACTATTTCAAGTAGTTTGATACAAAAGTCCGTCATCAGCCAGATCAAATTGCCTCAGGACTCTCAGTTTAGCAAGCCTTTAGAAAATATGAAATTTCAACACTCACTTTCAGAACCTGCATGAGCCTTAGCATTGTAAACAAATGCACAACAGTGATGACGCAGAATTCCTAACACTATTTCAAGAATTCCAACAGGTCTTCTAACCCCCAAACCCATAAATCATTGCAAATAGTCTGCTCTGTTCTTCCACCACTGGTCATTCATCCTCTGTTGCTCATGATTACTATTTCATGCCTCCACCTCAGCAATATTATTATGCTATGCCGGTTGAAAGTGGGCCGCCTAAGTCCTATTGTGAACAGGAGGTAATGGTAACTGTTGTGTGACTCACATATGTGTTGCTGCCTTTTAAGCCTTCTGGGGGAAAATTTGCTCCCTTCTGTTTATTTTTGTAGCTCATGCCTCAGTGTTCTCCTGGGCATGCCTGATTATCTGCTTTGAGTGTGGGTGGTCTGGTTTTGGCTCCAACCCAGTTGCTACAACTTCGTATCAGAAGGGGTGATACATAACATCTAGATCTTTTTATATTGTTTTAATTCAATTAGTGTTTAATTACCTTTTAATGAATATCCTTTCTACGCTTTAGCATTTTCTATTTTATCTGTGTCATTGTATTTTTATCTGTAACTCACCTTGCAAAAAAGGTGGGGTACAAATAAATATAGTAACAACAACAATAACATCTAGAAGCCAGTTTCAGAAGGCAATTGGCTGCACTACTGCAAGACCAGAGAATTTTAAAAGTTTTAAAATGTTAAGTTTTATTGTGGATTACTTCCTTTCTGTGACCAATGCAAGAATAAGCCCATGCACCCAGGGTTGCCACATGGAAAATGGAGCACACTTGTTTTCTCCCACTCTAGAAACTAGAACAAATGGATTCCATTTACAAGAAAGAAGATTCCAACGAAACGTAAGGAAGAACTTTCTGACAGTAAGAGCTTTTCCACATTGGAAGGGCTCCCTCAGGAGGTGGTGGGTTCTTTTTCCTTGGAGGTTTTTAAGCAGAGGTTGGATGGACACCTGTCATGTATGCTTAGGTTGAGGTTCCTGCATTGAAGGGAGTTAGGGCAGATGAACCTCAGGATCCCTTCCAACTCTACAATTCGATGATTTCATGATCTGGTGGCCTGCCACCACATTGTGCAATCCTCTTCTAGTTTTGTTTGAGAGTAGGTCACACTCCTAAAAACACATCAAACTAACAGGTTATTTGGAGGGACCACAGCATGTGTACTTATGTTCTGTGGAGCAGGTGATAATGCCAAGGAAAGTGACCTAGAACTGCAGGATAAATTTAGGGTGCAAACCAGACAAGTGCAGTGAGGTCTGTGTTCTTTCAACCAGAAATCTCTCTCCAACCAGCACAGTTTTCTTCACCTGTCATAAGCACAACTAGACAAACCAATAGGAATCTGGTAAGTGAAACTTGTAGGGAGACTGTAAAACACAGCTGAATCTCGGCTTTCAGCTTGCCACTCTCCTACTTGCTTAAGACAGGCAATAACTGCCCCCAGGCAAGCAGCCAAGTGGAAAAGTGCACTTGCTTTTCTTTCCACCAGCAGAGCAGTTTTCTGCTGCAAAGACAAATGCTGCACTCATATCTCTCTAATTCTTCTGCTCTCTGGATGCTGAATAGAGAAAAAGGGAGAGCCACAAATACATCCCACAGCATTACACTTAGTTTTCTTATCTGGGGAAATGCAACGGCACAGTGCCTGCACGCACCTCCTCACTGTTGGCATTAAAGACAACAGAGACAAAGAGAGTATAATGTTGTGTTGCTGCAGTTGGAGAAAAACATTGACTAAGTACCAACCACCAGTGGGAACTCTCTACTGCATTGTTCAACTCTTCTATTTCTGTCACCCACATACAGATGGTATCCCCATCATCTTAAAATGTACATTTTAACTTTAAATATTAATAAAGCAACACTGGTTTTTCTTTAAAAAAATCTCAATGAGCTCTTAAAACAATCAAGTATAAACATTTCTACCCATATTTTGTTTAATATCATTTCAAAAGTATTTCTGGGAACAATCCAAGGTCTTCACACGAGGGTCAACATTTGAAAACCAGTTAAGTACTATGTTGTGGGGATGAGTGATCACTTCTGTTTCAGATAGTAAGTTATAATAGTTGCTTGTTACTTTCCCTTTTCAATGAGGACACAAAACACACACTTCATATCAATTGAGAACTGCAAAGTACACACTTTCAACATGCCATATTTTGTTATTTTTAAAATAATCTATTATGATGATGGTGAATTCCCAGTGTTATTTTTCCTATGTAATAAACTCCTCAATTGAATGAAAATTACTTTAGAAGTGCACCCGACCCCACAATCTTGGGGCAGCAACTTGCTTTATGTTTTGTTGTTTGGTTCAAATACAATGCACGTTTCATTTATATATCGGTACCAGCTGAGCATGGTGCATTCATTATTCACAGTGTTGTGTACTGAATTAACTTGAAAAGAATTGGGCTCCAACTTTATATGAAATTGTATCACAAACAGCAGAAATTTAAACTGCATATGCATCATTTTCTTGACCTTTAACATGCTATTTATTCATTATTTCAACTTTTATGCTGCCTTCTCATATAAATATATAAAAAGCAGAATGCAGTAAAGTAACATGTAATTAAGAATTACTCATCTGTTGAGAAATCATTAAAAATCACAAGTTCATACACTTTTACATAAAATAGCCAGAATACACAAATCTTTCAATCCAACACAATCAATTGAACCAATGCTTCCCACAAAGTGAAACATTCCTCTTGTATTTCCTGTTATCTGCAGTAGTAAGAATTCATTCAGTTTCTCCATGAGTGAATAATGGATATTTTATTTGGCATGATTCATTCCTGAAGCAACTGGTTTAAGTTTTGATCCAAAATAGGATACTGATGTGTTGTGTAATTTTAAAACAAAACAAAATATCTAGAGATCGAACAAAGTTCCTTTTCTATGAAACGAAAAGAGGAGTCCATTTCCCTAGACCTAAATCTGCTCACTTTGAAAATGAAAGTAACATGGAAGTTACTTAATAAAAGTTAAGTAAATTGAACTACAGTGATACCCGGGTTACAGACACTTCAGGTTACGCATTTTCGGGTTGTGCACCATGCCAAACCCAGAAGTACTGGAAAGGGTTACTTCCAGGTTTTGGTGCTCACGCATGCGCAGAAGCACTAAATCGTGCTTTGCGCAGAAAGCGCCAAATCGTGACCTGCACATGCGCAGACGTGGCGCTGTGGGTTGCAAACGTGCCTCCCACACGGATCACGTTCGCAACCCGAGGTTCCACTGTACTGAATTAAAAAGATACAGGAAAAAGCTACAATTTAAAAACAAGAAAAGAAATTGGATGCTTATTTAAAAGATATTTGCCATCTGAAATTTCAGTTAGATTATGCATCTCTTAAATTAAGTAACCTGGTTTAAAAAGGAAATGTGAATCAAATGTCAACATTTTAATAATAACATTTTCACTATAGATAAATTTGCCTCTCATACCAAGCCATAGTTTAGCACAACATGAATGAACTGGAAAAAGCCTGAGCAAGCCTTAGGCTCATGTGTTCCCCTCTCCTCCTACCATGTGGCTGGGAGCAGGAGTTCAGAAGCTTTTGCTTTTAATTAGCCATCGAACTATAACTAACATCATCTATAGCTGGTTTCAAACAACCCAATTTCAAACTGGTTTCTGAAGCTGGCTTGTTTAAACGTATTTTACAATACATAATTGGTGTAAACCAACATTCTAGATCTGGCTGACACAGCAAGCTATGGTTAACCAAAAGTCGGTCTGAAATGTTTTGGACCCCTCCGCCCAACTGTGAGGAAAGGAGGAAACACATGAACCAGAAGAGGGGTCGAGTTTGTTGCAGCTGTCATACTAAATTGCAGTTTAGTATGACATACAAACATGACCCTTGCCTGCGTTTTGATGTAAAATTCTGAACCAAAACGTATCTGATTTGAGGTCAAGCATCATACTGGGTGGGGAGCACAAGCTTGGGGACCGAATGCTGCCCTCTGGTCCTCTCCATCCTGTCCCTGGGACTCTCCCCATGTCATGTTTGGCCTCCTTTGTAGGCCACACAGACCCTCCTTGGGCAACACCCATTACTGGCCCTGATCCACATCTCCCATGCTGTTGCATGACTGGAATATGTCATTAACTGTGATGATGCCTCTTGCCTGCCTGGATGAAGGCTAAAGAGAGTATATTGAAAGGCGTGTGAAGAAACTTTTGACTTTTGCATGGCTGGGATTTAGTCCACTGTACATGATACTGAAAAACAACAACACTGCTATGACTAATAAGTTCCAACCCTGGCTTCCAAACATTCAAGGCTCTTAGGATTCAGGTAAATGATCCTGCTTAGTAGCCTTACTATGCTCATAGAAAGCTAAACAGAAATCCTTCCCCATTTCTCCCCTAAGCAGATATATGGAAAGGACAAGCACCAGAAGGATTGGGGGCTAAGATAAAGTCTACTGAGTTGTAAGCCCACTCAATAAACAAGTCTAGAATATAAGAATGTAGGAACATAAGAAGTGCCTGCTAGATCAGGCCAATGGCCCATCTAGTCTAGCATACTGTTCTTACAGTGTCCAACCAGACGCCCAGGGGAGGCGTGGAAGCAGAAGCTAAGCTCAACCACTCTCTGCCCACCTTTAATTCTCAGCAACAGGTATTCAGAGGCTTAATGCCTCTGACAGTGGAGGTGGAACATGTCTACTAAGAATTAAGTCCTATTAGGATTAGAATTGCAGTCTAAATGGTTATAGGAATTATAGCATGCATGTTTAGGAAACTGTAACTAGCTCATTTTCTCACTAAAATATATTCCTTGGGTTACATCTGAATTTAGGAACCATGGTGATCTGCTTTTGCCAAAGGAAGGGGAATGGTTCTGGGGTTTTTTGGCCACTTCCTTCTTCTCCTTGCAGCCCCCTGTAAATCTACTGTGGGTGGTCAGGGACCCTTGGGAGCAGCACAAGTGGTGGCCCTGCCAATGGGTTGCAGAGGGTCAATATGGCCAACGCTCACAGCACTAGTAGTCTCTTGTACCGTTGTTCATTGTGTATGTGAGGTCATCCATGGCTATCAAAAGGAGAGCTAGTCCAGTAAAGTTGCCAGGGAAAGAAAATAACACCAGGAGAGAAACTTCTGGAGGATGGCAGACTTCCTATCGCTGCTGTAAATGGATATACTTGACCAAATTATTACGGTTCTTTTTTTAAAGGGCGAGAGAAGAATCTTGCTAAATATTAGTGCTGAACTTTAATAGTTCCTTAAAAGTTTGTTTTATTACAAACTTGATACAAGACAGGTGGAGTATCGGGCAACATAATCCTTGCTTCATTCTTTTCACTGTATAGCAGTCAAAATGGTTGGAAAATAGAAAAATCTGTTTAACACATAGTTCGTATGTACTCAAGAAGTAGGTTCAAAATAACCTATTACTGCCTGGTACATAGCTTGCAATGAGGGATGAAATACTAAGAGTTCAAAATGTGGCTTTAAAAATAATATATTTTTAAAAACACCCTGATTTATTAGAATAATTGTAGTTATTAGGACCCCACCATAAACATCATGGATTGGGGTTTTAACAATGGCATTCTTATTTAAATTGCTTACCTTATCAATCATCTTGCGAGCTTCTACTTCCTCAGCATTGGGATTTTCCAGTTCAATAGTGTAAGTACCTTTATCACTTTGGTCATCCTCCTCCTTTTCAACAGCCACCGAAACGACCGGGCTTTTAATCTTTTTCTCCATGTCCTCAGTTGTACTTGGTCTATTCCCAAGACTTCCAGAACTTCTCAATAATGCAGTTTGCAAGAAAGGCAGTGCAGCAGAAGGCTCTTCTGACTTTTGCTTCAGAAGTTTTGCATGTACTGCTCTTTGTTGGGCGGAGCTATTCTGTGAAGGTGGTAAACTGCCTTTGGAGTCACCTGATGCAGGTCTCACTTTTTCAGTTCTTGTAGGGGGTGCCGGAGAAGATGTTTCAGGGAGCAGAACTCCCACGTTTTGAGAAAAAGAATAAGATCTCCTCTTCCGGGAATGGCCTTCATCAAAAAACTCGATCATAAAAGCAGTCTGACTAACAGTTGGCTGGTCTGAATGTTTCTCTGTGTCCTGGGATTTTGTGTGCAATTTTTTCTGCTCAGCATAATGATGCCTTAACTGTTCTTCAAGTGCTGCCCGTCTACTGTAATGCCTGTGTGCTCCGGCATTTTCTGAATCGCTCTGTGTCCCATCATCATGTTTATTTCCTGCAAAGACAAAACAAAACATAGAAATCTAGCTCTACATGAGCAGCAGTAATGCGGAAAGAACCTCCGAAAGTTAAGTGAATACAGAGACAATATTTGCTTTTCTGTTAGAAGCTCAACTGTCTGTTAGTAACAAGCTCTGCAAGCTTCCCATAGCAACAACAGACACATTCAGACTTGCCATGCACAATGGAGTCTTTTGCCAGCTAATCAGTGAGGGAGATGCATTTGAATTGTCTTATTCAGAAAACAGTCAGTTCCCAATCATGCTTGATGATGAAATGTGAATGTGCTACAACAGCTATACCAAAATTAGATCAGTATGCCTTCTAAACTGTATTCGTACCTAGCTACAAATAACTCATGAGCCAGAAAACAAATCTTTGCTTCTAAACATATTCCACGAAGGGTAGAAAGCAAAACAGGAGGTAACAACTGTACAGTTGCCACTATCAGTGGAAAGCTTTTGGCAAAAGCTTAGGTTTGGAACATTAGAGTTGTTTTCCCAGAATAATTTTCCAGTTATCAGTGTGGTTTTCGGAATACAGTACTTTATTAGCAGCAATAAACAATTATGGTTTTCCCCCGTATAACAAACGGAGACGGAGCAAAATAGGGCAGCTTTAGACTTTTAAAAGAACCCTTTTATGACTGCAGCTCTGTACCCACTTATCTGGGAGTAAGTCCCTTTCAACCCAATGTGGCTTAATTCTAAGGAACCATATTTAGGATTGTGAGATGCCTAGAGAAAATGTTCTAGGTGAACACTGAATATTTGAAAATAAAGGAAGTTTGAATGTATACAAAATCTAACATTGTAAGAAAATATATATTTAAAGAGATCAACAAGGTCTTATTATAGTTATACAAACAACAGAATGTCTCAAGGTATGTCCACATAATTTCTGGTCTGTGCAGTCCTGCATCAATTCCCGTCCCAGCTGGGCTACCTCAGCACACCTAAGGCATACTTGGGATTTGGCTATTGCAAGCCTTCATTCATAACCATTCCTAGCCAGAAAACACAAGCCCTTTGTAGCCTGCTTTTGACCAAGAACTGTTGTGCCAGGTTTGATCTGCTGCAAGCAGTCGTTACACAGCCTTTTGTCCATGCAATTAGTTATCTGGAAGCTCATGCTAGAGATGGTTGAAAATGGCTGGGGACTGCACTGCTAATCTTCAGTATAGTTAACTGGTGCAATATATTTATGAGTATAGCAGTTACAAACTGAGAAAATCAAAAAGCCCAGAACTGTAGTTAGATACAAAGTTGCTCAATTTACAAAGTACGATAAGAAGGTAGTCCATCTTCAGAACACTGCGATCTTCCTGGGATATGGGCTCTTCAACCTGCTGTTCTAAATTTATATTTAGTAGTAGAATAAATGCTGATTATGGAAATTGCACTAAAATTGGCTTGAGAATTCATTAAAACATGCTAATGGTATCTTATGCAAATTTTGCTCCTAAACAGCAACCTTCTTTTAATGCATAATATGCAAAATTACTTACAGGATACCATTTAAAGTTTTGAATTAATTAGTTACAGTTCTGGAAGAATTTTCAAATAAGAGTTCTAACTTATATGAATTAGTTACAGCATTCTATTTTACATTGAGTGTGCCAGAGTAAGTTCCTTAATAGAAGAAATAAAAACACGTTTCAGCTGAAATAATTTAAAAATATATACTTATTTTTGAGTGAGTATACTATGTATTACCATTACAGACTAAATATCACTCATAAGATTTGTATGAAGTATAATAATATAACTGCCAGTCAGTAGGAAGATGTGGGTGAGGAATAAAGTGAAATAATGTTTTAAAAATATGAATTGTAAAGGACTTTGATTTAGTAAGGGTAATCTGAAAGGCAAACCAAAGGAAAGTTTTTCAGTCAAACTTAAATCACTGAGCTGATAAAAAGGAATCAGAAAATTAGAAAACAATTTAAACCTGTTAAAATTATTAAGTTGAAGTCTATGACCTATATTCACTCGCTTTATAAAGCTTGATGAAATGTTCATCTCCATTTTCCTTATGTCTGCCCAAAACCCATTTTAAGCAGCTTGATTTCCCCCCCTTCAACCATTCGCCACTTATTGAACATTGAACTTTATTGAAAAGTGATGCTTGAACATGGATGCATTTTTAATCTTTTGTGAATACAATATTAGCAAGTTTGCTTTGGTATTTGCGTTTTGAAAATGTACCAGTGCTATAACATCACAAGCTTTGAATAAAAAGGTACAATTTGGGGGGGTCCTGGCAGAATTGGTTGTCACTTGATGCTTTGTCTAAAACATTCTGGTCTGTAAGAATTCTAACAGAGTGTAGTAAATGTGTACAGTTCCAGTTAGCATACTTACGGCTGAATATTCAAGACAAAGGAAATAAATACAGCTGAAATTATTTGTTTTACCTTTCAGTCTCTTCAAGTAGACTGGAACATCACTCTTAATACTTTTTGAATCTTCCTCGGTTGATTCCCAGATCATTGTTGGGGGATTGTTTTGTGCTAACCAGTTTGCCACTTTGCTCTCCGGGGCCATCATCACAGTTTGAAGCCCAGGAAGATCCTGGGCACCAGAAGGAGAAGGCTTCTTAGATTTGTGGCGCTGATCTGGAGTGAATTTTGTAACATGATCTTTGATGGTTACTTTTCCTGGGGTGCTGTCATCAAATTCAATAGTAAATGAAGCATGCCCTGCCCCTGCTATGTGTGTGTCTTTTGTTGGGATCTCATGAATAGTACCCTCAGGTATTTGGGAATGTTGATGGAATTCCTTTGTAGGGATTTCAAAATAACTTGGCTCCCTACAGAAAGGATAATTTTCTTCTTCACTTGCAGCTGCAGATTGCTCCTCAGCTTGCTTGCCATCTGTGCTGCATCCTATTAAGAAAAACAAAGAAATTGAAATTCTCCAATATTGCAAAAGCCGAGGCTTCAAGGAATTTCAGAGTTCACATAAAAGCCAGGAGACAATTCTTGGGAAGGACAGAAGAAGAGCCCTGCCAGATCTGATCAGAGGCCTATTTAGTCCATCATCCTGTCTCCCAGTTGCCTGTGGGAAGCCCACGAGCAATGCAGAAAGACTGAAAAATATAGCTCCGGAATTGCAAGTCTTCTCTGTTGATAGTTCCATATTGAAGACAGGCATGAAAGTACGTGCACATCTAACCAAAAGAACGCTCACTAAGAATGCCAAAGAAACAAGTTCATGGGTATCAAAAGATTACACAATTGAATAGAGCCATGGGGAGGGGTATCTTCATGAAGTCCTGAAGAGTAAATATGAACTTGGCTTTAATTCAGATTTTAATATATCCCTGCCAATGGAAGCAAATAAGCTAGATTGCAGCGACTCAAGACACTTCTGAAAATCCAATGCCGAAAAGTACAGTGCAGGAAAGGAAGATAAAATTAAAATGGAATGTAACGTCTATAAGCAGTAAGAAACATGCAGAAGTTTGTAAATATCTTGCTTTTTGATGGATAAAGAAGCCGGAGAAGAGAGGAACAATGTACATTCTGAATAAATGCTAAATCCAAGCTTTTGTGGAGCTGCTAGCAAAACATTATGCATTCAGCACAATAAGCTTGCTTGCCAAGTATTAGAGGTTTGAATGCACCACAAGCAACTGCTGCTGAAGTGAATACTGGTAAGTCGATTCCAATGGCTGAATGGAGCAATATCATTTATTTTTCAAGATGCACATAAAGTAACAAAACAGATAACTTTAAAACACTAACACATTTTAAAGAAATCTACTAACATATTTACTCTGTGGATGAAAATGGTACAATGTCATGCAAAATGCATTTTAAAATGGGCAGCACAGCAAACAGAATATTCACAATGATTTTCAGGAGTCATGTCATTTAATTTTACTATCGTTTCTCTAGAAAGAAGCAGCTAAAAAGCTGGGGCTGTGTTTCATGTTAAAGTGTTAATGAATTCCAGCGCAACATACAGCTGAAGACATTGGGGAATGAATGTTATTGGCAAGGGATCAGAGAACTGGTACACAGTATCCTGTGATCTTCAGCCTCAACAGAAAAGCAGCCGATGAGGTTTACTTTGTTTTACCACAGTGTTAAAATATAAAATACTTGCCCAATTTTAAAAGATTATTCCAATTAAGATTCACAGTTTTATGCAACATCTCCTGCCAAGACTAAATAAGAACTAGGAAAATTGCTCTGGAATGCACATTTTTGCTCCACTTTCTGTGCGAAAAGATAGGTTTTTAAATTACTTTTAAACTGTCTATCTTTTCTACGGTAATTACCTTGGTAGAAACTGGTAAAGAGATTTCCTCCACCTCCCTTGCAATTAAGATCTATAATACATCCACTTAATTAAGCAACAAAAATTGCTCACACAAGAACGCATACATTGGCCCAGATCAAAAAGTGCTCATGTGCAACTTCTCATGCTGCTAGGTGCCTCCCTCTTGCTTCAGCCCACATTTCCATATCCCATATTATTCTGGAGGGTACTAGAACCTTCAGGAGCAGCTTTACAGGGGACTCAGGTGGAGAATGGGGTTGGAATCCCATTGAACAAGTGACATTCTGCTTTTGTATCTTTGGCTTGAGGCCACTCTATAAAATGTCTTAGTTTTTTTAGTTACAGATAGGTAGCCGTGTTGGTCTGCCATAGTCAAAACAAAACAAAATTCCTTCCAGTAGCACCTTAAAGACCAACTAAGTTAGTTCTTGGTATGAGCTTTCGTGTGCATGCACACTTGGTATCTGAAGAAGTGTGCATGCACACGAAAGCTCATACCAAGAACTAACTTAGTTGGTCTTTAAGGTGCTACTGGAAGGAATTTTTTTGTTTAGTTTTTTTAGTTATAGCACAAGAGACAAAAGCTACCAGTATACTAACTTTGGTGGGTTAAAAAGTCAACTTCCTCCAATTAGGTTTTTGGACCCTGAATTGATGTTGCTGTTGCTTTGGGGAGCTGTGCTAAATCACTTCTTAAGAGGGAAGTTGTTAATAGATTTTAAATATCCTTACCTTTTCTAGTAAGCACTGTAGCATGCAAAGAGTTAACAGTTCAAAAATGAGTTCTCTGCCAGGATACTGTGTACTACAACAGTGATGGGAAACAAGATAGGCAAGTTGCTTAACTACCATGCAATGCAGAACTGGATGTACATGAAATGAATGGTATCTGTACAAGAATGACAAAATGTGAGCATCTACGGATTTGAAATCAGGAAAGTAGCCGAGGCTTCTGGAGATGAAAAACAGCAAGGTTTTGCTTTCAATGGAAAACAGCACAGTGAAGGAAGCAAGAAATGCTCAGGGCAGAAAGCTGGTAGGGAACAGGAGGATAATAAGAGCAGGTGTTAACAGCAAAGCCAGGAGCTAAGAGCGAAGCTGGGTAAAGTAGTAAGGGGTGGCCTGCAGGGAAGTCCATGGAAGGAAGAACAAAGACAGAACAAGTCTGTTTTGATATGTGATGCTTTCGGAGAAGCAGTTAGGATGGATTCTGGATTGAAAGAAGTAAAAGTGCTTGTTTATATGAAGGAGACGGATTCTGCAGGAGTGGGAGCTAATAGACCAGAAGTGCAATGATACTTATCATCTCAACTGTTCTAGGAAGAATTCAATAGCTGGAGATTGAAATATTAGCACTGTGCTTTATCAAATACACTCTGTTACAATATATTGCTTGGCAGCCAAGTTATTTCCAACTCTGCTATCTTCTTGTAAATTCTTCACTATTAAACAGGCAGCTCAGTGCTCCCAAAATTGGGGTGTGTTCATAGTTAAAACCTGTTAAAAGTTTAAAGAATTACAGTGCAATTTACTGTTTAACATGTACAATTTCATAGAATCTGACAATCATTAAAAATGCAAGTAACAGATGCAAAGAAAGCTGTAGTCAAGAACCAAGAAAATCAAATCAGATCTAGCTGGAAAATCAAATCGGATCTAGCTGGAAATAAATTATAAAAAGTTTGCAACTAGCAAATATTCACTAACAAAGCTAATCTGTAATGTTCTTTTTGGGTGGGGCCGGTTATAAAGGCATCATGACCTTAGCAGTTCAATAATTGTTTCAAGGGTATTTCTTCTCTGTAACAGATTTTTAACTAGTCAGAATGTATAAATGGAGATTTGTTTCAGAGCTCTCTGGATAACCACAAGAAACAAGAAATATATAAATGGCACAGACATATAAGCATAATTAATTAAGCATGTTTTGCTCTTGGTTTTTGTTTTGTTTTGTTTTATTAACCACCAGTACTTCTAAGTTCAAAAGTACCCCTAAAGTGTGTTTGCAACTCCCCATACCCAAGTCAATTAGAAAATGTGTTTTGATAGAAAGTTAATAGCATAAGTGAACCTACAATAAAAAGTTGCTATGTAGACTGCTCTCATTCAGGATTCCTGCCAACCAGCCATGCTCTCTCCTATGATATTACATGTGTTCCTCATTTTCCCAATAATCAGTCAGTATTTGACGCACAATAAGCACATTCAATCCTCACTCCACTGTATGCAATTATTTCCCAAAAGCAGGGTTGTGGTTTTAGATGAGCATTTTTATACATCTGCAGATCCTTGGATTGCACTGAGCTGATACCGCTTCCTTGTGTATTGATGGTGCCATTTTGGTTACCTAAGGAATGGCACAATTATATATGATGAAATTTTACAAATGTGCGCTGGGGGTGCATTGTCACTGTTCCTCAAACATTTAAAGTGATGATAAAAAGCAAGCAAATCTACTCAGTTAAAACATCATTAATCTATAAGGTAGTACAGTGGTACCTCTGGTTACGAACTTAATTCGTTCCAGAGGTCTGTTCTTAAGCTGAAACCGCACTTATCCTGAGGTGCGCTTTTGCTAATGGGATCTCCCGCTGCATGCATGCCTCTGCCATGCGATTTCTGTTCACATCCTGGGGCAAAGTTTGCAACCAGGAGCAGCTACTTCCAGGTTAGCAGAGCTTGTAACCTGAAGCATTCGTAACCAGAAGCATTTGTAACCAGAGGTACTACTGTATTTCTTCCATGGGGAAAATAGTAGTTTGATATCCGAGATATTCTTTCACAAAGAACAAAAAAGGATGATGCTTTAAAGACAAGATATAAAGACTGAACATTTTAACAACTAGTAAAAATGACTCAAGCGGGCATACAAGGGGAGACAATCAAATTTCAGATACACATTTAAATCTGGAAATCTTTGTTCACAATCCCTCACTTATGCTTACTATTAAAGAAGCTTGAGCCTTTCAGAAAAGTCTGATATTTATAAATAATGCATTACAGATTTTAATCTAGCTCCAGTTTCAATGCACCAAAGTGAAGAACAGTATATTAGCCTCAAAGGTCACAGACTTTTGTTTGCAACTCTCCAAATAAGGTAGGTACAATTAAAAATGGATTGCTCAGTAGATTGATTTTGTTTCAAAACCACAGTCTAGTCAGCCATATTTGGGACTGGAAAAGACTTTTCCTTTGAATTAATACCCTAGATTGCATGCAATGGTCATTTCATGGACAGCATGGAGGACTGCAGTAGAATCAGCATAAATGGGGTGCCACAGCTTGCACCAATGAAAGCACTTTTCATTAAGACAAGGCTACCATTGGATACCACCCACTGAATTTTCTTGTGTTGCTTATCATGCAGTGTCTGTTTTTCCCCTGCAAGAAAATCCAGTTACTGTTATTCAATATTTACCCCAGTCTGAAACTAATATCAATCTGAAAAATGTGCTGTAGGCTTTGGAAGGAGAATCCATTCCAAGAAGTGACTAATGCAACAGATAACTTACATACCTCTTTCATATTCAGGACCATAAATCATATCAATATTCTTTTCTCATAGAAGGGAAGGCTTGAATCAGCACAATCCATTATAAACTTGAGTTTTGGGAATCAACAATAGACTTCAGCACTCTTGGGAGATCAGATCAGAGCACACCATATTGATGTATATAGAGTACTTTATTTAACTGCCAAAGATAATTGAAAGCTTATAGCCTTGAAATAAAGTATGTTACTAAAAAGCTAGAAACATTCAGCACACTGAGGTAGGCATTTATTTTTTGTAAGGATTTATTAAAGTAAGATATAAAAACTAAGGTGACAAATAAGAGTAGTAGGTAGTTTAAAATAGTACATTGTATGTGTTATGTATGTGTATCTGCACCATCCTAAATCATGTTTTCTGGATCCATAGCAGAGAAAACAGATCAACATTACCAAATATACCAAAAGTAAAGTCTATAACACCTGATCTGAGCCCACTGAGGTTTGCTTGCTGGAACATTTTCCATTACAGGTTTCTACTAAGGCTGAAAAACAGTAATACCAAAATAATCTTATTAACTTAAGTCTATAAAGGCTAATTGTATCTAGTTGGCTTAGCAGAAACTAATCTCCTCTATCAATCTCCTCATTAAACCATGCCCCATCTGCTATATTATATACGTTCCCTTCAAAATAATACCAATTTTCAGAAGTGCAAAGTGGTGAAGCAGTTTTGGTAAACTGAGTATGCCAGTTCAGGCTTGTTTTAAGTTACTTACAAAAGTTATTAACAAACAACCAAGGCCTTAATTTATAAACTAGCTGCTATGAAGTAGACCAAAATCTCACATTGAATGCCATTAAATTTATGCCCAAGAAAATATATTTTCTTATCATATTTATATAGCAAACTGCATGCAAACTCCAATGTAACATTTAAGTTTCATGAAGAAATGACAATGAAGGACCGATTACATGTGAAAAACATAACAGTGGAATAAAACTGAAAGTTGATTCTGAAGATAGATTTGCATATAGATTCCGGCTCATTCCTACTCATGGAACTTTCATCCAAAATGCAGGATAATTTTTCTTACTATTTTTTTACATGGAGGAAAAAGACTATGATTGATTGACCGGGGTGACATGCACAGCCTCAATTGTCAACAAAAGCTAGTGCTCCTGTTGATGTCTTAAGCTTGTTATGGAATGAAAAGGAAAGCTACTGATGTGTTTGCTCCTGAGTGCCTCTCCAATCTGTAGAAACGTGGTACTCAGGTGATCTCCATCCTATGTAATGGGTTGGACAATGGTTGGAGCGCAGGTGGCGCAAGTCACAGAGTGAATGGAACCAAACACTGATTGGTGATAACTGCACCTACCATGTGGCAGTGACAGCAGCAGAGAATGTGCATTTCTCTGCCACCACTGCATTCTTGGTAAATCACCAGGCAGAGCAGTTTCAGAGGATAAATGGGCTTATTAGGTCCAGCCCAGTAATGAAAACATTGTGTGGGGGCTCCAGCCCAATGACAGCATGCAAGTAACCTATATTTCTCTATCCTCTTTCTTCACATCAGGTGTAATCTTGTAAACTTCTATCATGTTGCCCCTTACTTGCCCTTTTTCTAAACTAAAAAGCTAAGTAGTCCATGTAGGGAAGTTGCTCCAGCCCACTGATCATTTGTGTGCACTTATTTGCAGCATTTGCAGCTCTACCATATTTTAGATAGATAAGATACACTTTTTAATTTTTGGGATGTGGCAACTAAAACTGTGTACTGTATTCCAAATGTAGCTGCACAGACTTGTATTAAGGAATTACAATATTCAAGTTTTCATTTTTGGTCCTTTCAGTTGACATTTTTGTTTAATGATCCACAGTGACCTCAAGTTCTCTTTCCTGGTTAGTGTACTTTAATTCAGAATCCATCAATGTACATGTGGTTAGAATAATTTGCCCCACTGAACATCATTTTATGCTTCCATTGAACCTCATTTGACATTTTGTTGGACTTTTCACCTACTTTAGTAATATTTTACTGTCCAATTTGATACATTCGGACATGACTAAATGACTAAACAACAATTTTCAATAATTATGGCAATAATTATGGCACAATCTGCAAACAGGGCCACCTCATTGCTTACCCTAACTCCAAAAAGCAAAATGGAATATAAAAGCAATATTGAATATAAAGACTTTTGATATATACATGTCAGGTTTTTTCCCCCCTTGAAACATTGAATATAATATTAATACACAATTAGAAAATGTCAGAAGGCTGTAATAACTATGTGGTTCTATCTGACTAAATCATACTTGGAGTAGAACCATTATATTCAATGAACGTTAGTCATCACTAAATCGATTCTATTGATTTCAACAGGTCTAAGAATGACTTAGTTGAACATAACTGACAGGCCAACCTATTTTCAGGTGTAACAACAAGAATATGGGACACATTCGTGAGTTTAAGTGGAGTTGCTAACTTTTGTTTTTACTGAACTAACAGATAATTACGCTTGTCAAATAGCCCTTACTAAGCCTAAACTAGACATTATGGAGAGATGTATAAGCACCACTAATAAGCATTTCGCAGATAACTTGTAGAAACATAATTATATCATTATTTCCCCATCCCACTTGCAAGGGGTAACCAATGAAACAGAGCAGTGGGCAAGGATATGCTAATATGGTATCGTTTTCAGCTGCATGTTAACTGGACCTGCATGTATCCCCATAAGCTTGGGCTATGCCAGGGATGGGGAACACATGGCCCTCCAGATGAAATTGGACTCAACTCTAACTGCCCCAGTTGATATGGCCAAGAGTCCAGGATGAGCTCTGTAGTCCAATAACATTGAGGTGTGGGGAGTGTGGGTGGCATAGGCTCCGACTGCTAGGCTTTGCAGTACAATCCTGAATTTTTCTGCTCAATAGGACTTACTTCTAGGTAAGTGACTATATGATTACAGCCTCCCTAATTCACCAGAAAAGAACTATATACCTATTTTTTATAGCACAGGTATTTGAAATACTTAACATTATAGAAAAAAATGACAGTAACATGCGATAGAAACTGTAGACAGAAGCCATGCACAGCCAAAATCCCAAATAAAACTATTTTAAGAGAAACTGCTTTGTTTTCCCAAATATGTAACAAGAGACATGTCCTTCCAATGCATACATTTTATTCACACACACTTTACATTGCATAGATTTAGTAGTCTATATCTATATCCATATCCATTTTCATTACTTAAATGTCTACCACCAAGTGGCTAATATTCTAAAATCAACTGGTTTGTAAAAAATGTTTAGATCACATCAAAAGTATACAAATGGAATTCGATTGAGCACTCTCTCAATTCACTGGAGTATCTGAAAGGTAAAAAGCCAGTGGCTCAATTCCACCTTTGGTACATTAGTGCATGACAATATAATTCCTAGAGGAAACATTTCATATCTTTTAAGTTTTGTACAACACAAAAAATACACTGAATCAGAACAGCTCTTGGGAACAGACAAAACTTGTTTTCACTGAGAAACTGGCTTTATAGTTCCTAGTCCCCAATAATACACTTTTAGGTTGCAATCTTATACATATTTTCCTGGGAGTAAATCAGTGGGGCTTACTTCTGAGCTGACATGCATTGTTAATTTCCCCTAGATAAGTGAATGGCTGTCATTAATTCCTATGGAGGGGAAAAAACAAATCTATGACATTTGATATGACTGGCACATTGTGACCAAAACCTGCCACCCGGCCATTGCCACTGACTGATCCAACCTCCACTGAAAGATGCCAATATGTACACAGACACAGGGCCTCACAGTTTAGTGATATTTTCTTCTTCCTCCCACACCAAAATGGCAACTATTTAGTTAGTTTACATGAATTTTATGCTTGAATTTACTGTAGACATTGTTCTCTTACCACTATTTTCTTAGACATGTGGACTGATTTAGAATATATACCAGGCCTACCAGATGTGAAATGGAGGTGGGGAAAAGCTACAAATGGATCTGATTATAAATAACCTTACCTAAAACTCCAGTTTCTTGTATTTTCTCCTCAGGTTTACTATCAGGTTTGTAACCATTCTGTTCTTCAGCTTCATCCTCACCCCACCATGATGGTTGCCCATATAATGGTGTGCCCCGAGGCATGGCAGAAAGATCTATATAAACAAACAAAATAGATTAGTCATTTGGAGCGGTATGAGAAGATGGTAAAGAATAGAATATGGATTGTGGCTAATGTGTTTACACTACTTCCAAAACCAAGATACAGAGTACATTGGAGCATGTAAACAGCCTAAGCTATCTACATTCTGGATAAAACAAAAGATTTTTATTCTGGATAAAACAAAGAAGGCCCCTTTGATTCACAATGAATAATTATTTTCCACTTTCCTTCTTTTAATTTTTTTTAATGTCTCCAAATATGCTAGTTTGGCAAAGAAATACTTGTTTTAATAAAAGTAATAAAGCATTCACTGGACTTCGAAGCTGCTGCAACAAAATTTCATTCACTTTAAAATGAAAACACATACAATGTAATGTGTCAGATAGCAAAGCCAAGCTGATTTAAGAAATACAAGGGATCTGACAATTAATTGTAGCTTTTTGTTTCTATTTATACCGTAACAGCCAGAAAAGCACACTGTTAAGAGGCAAGTGATACAGAATGAGGAGTTCTTTCCTATTAGGCCACTACACAGAATGTTAATTTCTTTGCAGAATTATAACAATTAGGTACTATAACAAAGTAAGAAACAAACCTGGCAATTTTTACAATGGCATATGAGGCAATTAATGGCCCAACTCCTCTGTACCTTATCTAACTCAAAACATCTTACAGTGGCTTCTCAAAAGTTAATATATTTTAATAGCTAGAACTGACAGTACAAATTCATTTCTCTCACCTGTCACTTTCTCTTCAGATTTCAGTGTGTCTATAACTTTGTGGTGCACTTCAGCAATGGTGTCTTGTACCTTTGGCTGTGTAGCTTTGGCACTGGTTAGCTTTGATCCTTCTGCCTCCGAGGATTTTTGGGATAGCTGCAGTTGACTTGTAAACTTCTCATGCTGTATATTAGATAATTCCCCATCAAGCAAAGCAACAGAACATTAAGTATTCAACATTACGTTTTAATAAACTACTATAAAATGAATCAATCAAGGTATTCAATATAAGCCATATTCAAAGCAGACCCACTCAAATCAACAAACTTAAGTTACCTAGGTCCATTGTTTGTACTGGATCAACTTAAGTTGGGCATCACCCAATATATTGATTCTAAACCAACTGGTTGCATTTGCAGATAATACCAAGACACAGTTTGTGTTTCCTAGCTGTGATCTGTCTGAATATATGAACCTGGCCCAGGAAATTAACCATGGATTATTTACAGAAAACATACCATACTGTTAACTTATGAACTACAGTTCACTTTAACTATGGTTTGTTGTTAAGTCAGAATCCAGGATCCTGACGTAATACTTGTTTGTGTTGACACCCCAGCCACTTGTTTGACAAGCAACTAGAAAAGAAGGCATGAGGCAAAGGTAGCTAGAAAATGAAATGTTCCCTGAGCTAAGAAACTATGATTGGTGCATTTCTACAAGTAGCCTTCCCTTCTTTCCTGCTTGACAACAGACTCCTTTGCCTGCTCACCTTCTCTCCGCCAAGCCCTTCTTTTCAAACCAACTTCCCTAGCTTTGCTTCTGGTTTACAAAAAAAGATACACTTAAAGGGACCTCCAAATTACTAACATCTACCCAGAACTTTTTGGTGAAAACACAATTCACCTTAGGAGATTAACATAGTTGTTACACTTATGCAGGGAAACAGAAATAACTTTGAAAAGGAAACCAAATAAAACTAATATTTTTTATTTCACACTTTAGGGTCTCCCCACACATACACAAACGTTGTTGGGAATTATTTACTTCTAACCGCAATGTAACCCCAAACATTTCCAGCTCTATTTAACACAATAGGCAAAACAGCAGTTACTTTGGGGGCTGGTTGGGTGAAGTGATAATGATTCATTTTTGCTTGCTAGGAAATGTTCAGGGAACAATTTGGTAAAAAGCCTCCCTACTATGGATTGAAGGTGCTGGTTGCTAATGTGGAGTAGATGTAGGGAGAATTTCCTTCAGGGCATGCAAAAGCGCCTACAGGGAGTTCATTCAAACTGCAAGCATAGTAGCAGCAATCAAACAGCAGTCATACAAGCTCCCCAAATGCTTGCATGGGGGCTGCTGCTTAGTAAGAATCAGGCTTCAGGAGTGCAGCAGTCTAACCTGAGAAACAATAAATACGGGCTATATATTTTTACCTTAAGCACTTATTATTTTTATTTCTTATTAATTTTTTATTGAGAATTTTCAACATAAAATACAATAAAAACCAAGCTAATCTAAAAAAGAGGTAAAAAACAAACCAAAAGAAAAAGAAAGAAAGGAAAAAGAAAGAAAAACTAAACCTGCATGTAATACCAAGCCCTCCATCACAATTATATATTAATCTTTATTTCACACACAGAAGAGTGAGCTCTCCCTGCTCTCACCTGGGAGCTTCCCCCACTTCCCTCAGCCTCACACCGAGGAAACATATCTGGTCTGCCTCTCGTGGAGGTCCTTTTCTCTTCTGTCCACCACCTTCCTGTATCTTCATTTATGCCAACTATAAATCTTCAGAGAACCAAACATACATATAGATAGAATGAACAGAGAGCTATAAAGAGTTGAAAGTGACAGAAAATGCATACCTTAAGGGCTTCTTCAGGAACTCTCATCTCTCCTCTGACTACAGTAAAAAGATTAGTATGTACAATGTGATAAGGAAATTTAGTGATATTTGTCCAAGTCCATTAGAAACTTCAAATTTTATGATAAGTATAAGGTTTTGGGGAGCAAAATATTGCTTGCAGCCTCCAAGTTTTAGAATGACATTGTTCCTATTTATGAATTAAGGGGACTGCATTGATAAATATTCTATTATATTGTTCATTAATTTATGCTAGCAAATTTATTTAATGTGAATGTTTAGCATAAGCAAAATAATTCCAGTTACTGTCAACCAATGACTATGTATGCCCATAACAGCAAAATATAATAGCATTTTAGGTATTTGCCTAATTTTGACATCAAACCAAACCTTAACTTGATTCGAAACATAAAACAGGTAAAGTTGAGAGTTGCTTGTTTGCTCCCCCCCCCCCCCGGTCCCCTCAATAGTCATAAATTTAGTCCCTTCTTTATTGTGCAGCAACTGTAAGGTAGAGTAGAGGGGGAAGTTCTGTTGCATGAGCAGAACCATAGTGTTGGCTACAACCTCGCGAATCTGTACGACTATGTGGAAAACTCTTCAAGTATACCTGGCTTCTGTCAGTAAAGCCTTAACATATTGCTACACTAACAACCATGACAATTTGTTTTTAGTTATCTCAACATTTCAGAGATAAGATTTTTAATCCATTTCTTTCTGCCAGTTGGTTTGTGAATTCCGAAATGCACCTCTACTCTCTTATTATTGTTATTCAGTACTTACATTCACACCCCACTCTTTCACAAGTACCCAGAACAGCTTGCCCAAAAAATTAAATAGAATTGTCAATATGTAAATTCAGGAACAAGAACTTTTTAAAAAGCCAAACATAGCACTAACTCCTTCTTTTAAAAAAGGATATCATATCCAAATCTCAATTTATCATCAAGTTTTAGAGTGATGTATGTCTGTTCTGGAATTCGAACATCATTCACAAATGTCTGATGGAAAAAGAAGAAACATATTATATCTTCTACCTGTAATGAACTTCTAAATGTGAATCTAATTCTTCTTGTAAAGTCACGGTACCACATGTCACTATTCAATTGCTGAAAATATTATAGAATCAACCTCACTTGCCCAATAAAAAATTCAGAAAGGATATGTGAATATACAGAGATCTGGCTTTATTTAATGCCAACATGCCCTGGGCCTATCATGAATTACTTACAATGAATCTGCTAATGAAATATGCTATAAACTTGCTGTGTTAACACAAGCTGTTCCCACAATAGCAAGATACCTTTCTCAAAAGATACATGACATTTATGATTTTGTTAGACTGGATCTAGGGTAGAACCCCTTGAACTGGATGCTTCTGTGAGTGGAATGTGGGTGGGGTGGGGTTTTTTTTGGTGAGTGTGTGTTTTGCTGATTCCTGCCTCCATGTGGACGTCAAAGATCTGCTTAAAGTTTAAGCCCCGGCTTTCTAAAACTGTGGGGTGCTTCGGACACAATTTGTAATATACCATTAGGGTATAGTGTTTAAAGTAATGATTCTTCATTTCTTTCAACTTAAGTCTCCATAACAAAGTAATCACAAATATTTGTTCAGAGCTCTCTAAATTGTTAAAGCTGAACTACATCCTGAAAACAGAACCGCCACGTTTATCTTACCCCATTCAGACTGCCTAAATCCTTTACCAAGTGTTCATCAGTAGAGGCATCATAGTTGACGACAGCATGTTGCTTGTCCACACTACGTGACTGAAATATTTAGAAGATAATATAACATTGTAATTTGTATTAATATAAATATGCATTAAAGTAAGGAATTAATAAATCCTAGTTGTTTCAAAGGACACCATGAAGCTACTAGGAAAAAGTTATGAGACTAATGTTGTGAAGGGCTTTTAAGGTTAGAGAAGGGAAATTTAACCTGATACAGGGGCTAAAAATAAAAGCCAATGGAATTGTTCAAAAACAGCTGACAGTGACAATTACTAGAAAAGCTGTTTATTTTAAAGGCTGAGATTTGCATAATCTGCAGAGAGGTAGTGTGACTATCAGGAAGCTCAGCAAAACAGTGAAAATGGTCAGATCTGGAGGGAATAATTCTATAGCTAGCTGTTCTTTTAAAATAGATAACTCAGTAGAAAATAGGAAATATTTGTTGTGTAATAACCTTGAATAGTAATGGAAACAGGTTTGTGGGCAATAAATTATCTAACAGAAAATCAAGAATACACTCTAAATAGTGTTCTCATCAGTATAGCATGTAGTGAAAAGGGTAATGTGAACTTGCTTCCTCTTATTCTCCCAGCTATGCAGATGAATTGAACATACTTAATTTTATTTTTTTTTTAAAAAATATCAGTAACTAAACCAGAATTTTTACCCTGCTGGTGTTAATTTGGAGTACCATATTGGAGCAAATTTGGAGACCTTGTCCAACATCCTTAACAGTAGTCTAACCTCCAAATTTTGAAATTCCCATAACCTGAGATATGAGCAAGCCTTTATCACATGTGCACAGCCCCTTTGTTTCTCTGCTCTTATGAGCCATGATTAACCAGGAAGCATATGATTAATCACAGCTTATCTCATCAAACTGTAAAACTTTGGTTACCAGCTTCAGACCAAGACAGGATATTAAATACCCTCAGTTTCCCAAATTGGATGAAAAAAGGAAAGTGAAGACTTCCTTGTTTGCTCATGCTGCAAAGGGAGAAACAAGGTGCACATGGAAAATGTTTGTTCATATCTTGGCTTATTAAGTTCATCTCATCTGAACCAGTTCTGTGTCAAATTACTTGTATGAAAACATCAGGTAATGCTCAAAAAAGTAAAGGCTAAGAAGCTTGTTCATATTTCAGTATATTAAATTGATCGTCAGAACCTGGCTGAGATTCCAACACAGAGAGTAGGACACGGCAACTGTTATGAGAAACAAACTTTGAATCTGCAATACCCTCAACGGAGGTCTATCTGTCATGACTAAATTGCTTAGCCCTAAGCGACTGACTAGAGTAGCATCCCTCTGATCTGGACATAGCTGAGTACCTCTATGAAGTGTAAATAATAGTAATAATAATATTTTATTTATATCCTGTCCTCCCCAGCCGAAGCCGGGCTCAGAGTGGCTAACAACAGTAAAAATAACACAGTTTACATAAAATCACAATCAATTAATTGAAATACATTCTAAAATCAATTCATTCTAAAATCAATTCAGAGTCAAATTAATGGCAACCACTGGGCTAGAGTTCTATGAGGATTACAGAAGGAGGGGGTCAGACTGTGCCTTCGCCAAAGGCCTAATGGAACAGCTCTGTCTTGCAGGCCCTGCATAAAGATGTCAAGTCCCGCAGGGCCCTAGTCTCTTGTGACAGAGCGTTCCACCAGATCGGGGCCATGGCTGAAAAACACCTGGCTCTGGTTGAGGCCAGCCTCACCTTCCTGTGGCCTGGGACCTCCAAGATGTTTTTATTTGAAGACCGTAAGGTCCTCTGTGGGACATATCAGGAGAGGCGGTCCCGTAGGTACGAGGGTCTATTAGTGATTCAATAATTTAGAGAACTTAGAAAACAGGATTCTTACTTTATAATTCTAAGACTGTAAGTGCCTACCTGAAAAGATGTGTTTAACTGGCAACAGCACAAATCTGCTTGAGTCAAATCTAGTCACCTATAGATCACACAGATTGATTGCTGCGAGTTACTCAGACTATACTGCGCTACACTGATGGTGGCTGCGTGTACTCACTGAGTGCAGTACTACTAGACTTCCCAGTAGCCTACACAGCTGCCTAGCCTAATTTTAACATTCCAGCAGAGACTGGTCACTTAAGATTTTTACAGCTATTTATCCATATTAATAATTTATATTTCTTTGTTGAAGACACTCAGATGTAGGTAAATGCTTGCAATGGAACACTGCTTTTGATGCCTTACTTAGATGGTGATGCATAATTATAAAAGCTACAAAGATGCTTTTAGTCCAGAGGTGATTTTAATACAGAGTATGTTCTACTTTAAACTTTTAAGTGGTAGCCAACTTTACTTCACAAAACATGTGAACTAAGATGTAAAAAGATTCAGTTTTGAAGTCATGGAAAAATGCTATTTTCCTATACTTCCCTCAAAAAATTTTTTTTGGGGGGAAACATTTAAATAGTACTAGGAACATGAAGGGTGGGAGCCAGGGTAGTTGCTCCATGAATTGAAGAGTTGCACTTCCGGAACTACCATTAGCCTAGATCTCCTTGCAAAGCTTCCGGACGACAAGTTATTCCAATAATCCAATCAAACATTGAAGCCATGTCTATAGCACTACTAATTTGTTTTGAAATTTGGAACAAACAGATCTGCAGCAGTGTGTACTGGATATACAGTGGTACCTCGAGTTACAAATGCCTCAGGTTACAAACGCTTCAGGTTACTCCACTAACCTGGAAAAGTTACCTCCGAGTTGAGAACTTTGCCCCAGGATGAGAACAGAAATCGTGTGCCAGTGGCACAGCAGCAGCAAGAGGCCCCATTAGCGAAAGCACACCTCTAGTTAAGAACAGTTTCAGGTTAAGACCTCTGGAACGAATTAAGTTCGTAACTAGAGGTACCACTGTATAACAAAGAGCATTGCTGCATTTTACAGACAAACAGATGTGTAGCCTACAGTCTCTAGTTCAGGCATAGGCAAACTCGGCCCTCCAGATGTTTTGGGACTACAACTCCCACCATCCTTAGCCATCAGGACCAGTGGTCAGGGAGGATGGGAGTTGTAGTCCCAAAACTTCTGGAGGGCCGAGTTTGCCAATGCCTGATCTAGTTCAAAGGCTTTGAAAAGGTTTCTGTTCGACAAATGCTTAAGATACAATATATCTGCTAGTCTCCATATTGCTACAAAATTAATATATGTACTGTTCTGGAACTTGCTACTGTGTTAACAAAATTACTTTTTAGAGCAAAGTGTTTCATTATTTTAAAAAAGTGTTTTCAGATTTCATTTTTTTCTATTTCAGAACTTGAGGAAATTAAAAAATGGGGGAAAGGGCTTAATCCTGATTTTTTCTAGACCTTCACATTTCTATGAGCCTCAAACTTTAATCAGGAATTAATTCACAACTATAATGTAACTCAATAATTCTCATATCTGAAGGCTAACTCTGTAGACAGAAAGAGAGGTTATGTTCTCACTTCATGATCAGATTGGTCCATAGGTCTACATGTTTATTACTCAGCCACATGTCAGACTCATGCCGTGTGCATTTATTAGAGGTTAAGACTGGAGCAGCAAAACACTTAACATTTCAAAATATAATCCTCAAAAAGAAATATGTATCAAGGGTATAAAATCCCAACTTCCAGCATTTCACAGTTGGGAGAACTGACACAATTACCTGTAACATCAGCTCACAGTCATCTCTTCCCACAAAAATCATCTCTCGTGGCAGCCTATGACGGGTGCCTCCACTGCTCACCAAAAACCAAGATGTTAAGCTCATTTTCTGCTTAGCTGATAAATCCTCACAAGGCTACGTCATCCTGCAATAAGAAACAGATAAAGAGAGAAATATTTTATAGTTATTTTTATCTTCAGTTCTTGTTCCTAATAGGGTTTCTATATTTTCCAACACAGAGAAGCTGGACAACACAACTAACACATGATTTTCAGATTTGTATCAGCTATACGGATTGCTTCACAAACTACCTTTTCATACACAGATGCAAGGAAATAAACATGCACACCATCATACGTGAAGGACACCCATCTATTTTCCCATGTATCACACATTGGGAGTCTGCTGCTATCAATCACAGCTGCCCAATACATGTACATAAATATGGTACATGAAAAATGTACACATTCCCCCCCCCCCCACACCATTGCACTGTGACTAGAGCAGTGTTTCCCAACCTTTTTTGGGCAAAGGCACACTTGTTTCATGAAAAAAATCTCGAGGCACACCACCATTACAGCCCCGTGACGTCAGCGCGCAGCGTCACGCCGGGAGGGACGCACGAAAGTGTAAGTTTCAATTTTTCCCCCTCCCCCTTGCCTTCCTTCTGTGCCAACCGCCAAAAAGCCAAGACTTTAGGGCAGCAGGTCGACACGGAAGAAGCTCCTACCTAAGGACAGGTGCGACGGCCGTGTCCTCTTCTGCCACACTTGGCAGCCCTGCCTTACGGTCGTGACTCCCACCCTGATTTCTCCCCGCAGGTCGAGCGGCACAGGCAGCCCAATGTGTCCAGCCCAGACACAAGCCCCGCTTCCCCACTCTAGATCCTGAATGCGACCAAGTGCTCTGGACTCCCGAGCAGGGTGGGAAAGAGGACTCGCATCTGGTAGCCTCCGGGCTCCTCGCCTGCTCGAGGGATGGCATTGCAGGCAAGCTGCCGGCCGTCGCCATCGCCGCCCCCTCATGCGAGTGGACCTGCCCGGAGTGGTGGGCCAGGGGAGGCTCGCTCTCTGTGGGGATGTGGCCCGCACGCGCAGCCCCGCTTCCTCCTGCCCAGGGCTGAGCTCCTTACCCGCGACCTCGGTCTCGCGCACGCGGATCCCACTTATTCCGAAGCTCGCGCCACTAGCCGGGGCTCTCACACCATGCCAGGGCGAGGCGGCGCGGCCCACTGACGTCATCGCGGCTCGCCGCCGCCCTCGACTTCCCTGTTCCCTCCCCTCTCTTGGGTCGCCGTGGTTACCGAGGACTGCAAGCTGCTTGGGCGAGCGTGGGGCATTAAGTGGGAGAAGGAAAATTAAAATTAAAACTCGCCTGAAGGCCGCCTCTCCGGATATCTTTCGAATTTTTTAATTTTTCCCGCGGCACACCAGGCAACGTCTCGCGGCACACTAGTGTGCCGCGGAACACCGGTTGGGAAACACTGGACTAGAGATGGGAGGGCCTGGGGGGGGGCAGAAAAATTGGGGGGAGGGGACCAGAAACCTGGGTTTCCCCCTCCCAATTTTTCTGTCCCCCCCCCCCAGACCTTCCCATCTCTAATTGTGAACATCATAGCTAGATCATAGCTTAAATTTCTTATTGTTGTGTGGGTGTAGGTGGCATGCATAAACATGAGACAGTTTCTCCTTATAGATTTTTTCAATTTATAGGGATGAATGAAAGAAATTCAGTAGCTTTACAAGGCTGTAAAAAAATTGATCACCGGTTTTCAGTAAGCAGAGGATGTTTTAACAACATATGGCAAAATTTATTTCAAGTAATGATTTCTGCTTCAAGACTTCTCATGCTCTTGAGGATACAATTAAAATGCTACCACTCACACACGAGAGATGTATCAGTACACTTGGGATAGTCCCAAGGTTTTCCAAAACTCCAAAAATCTTTAGGGGGAAAAACCTAAGGAAGGAAACCCAAAAATAGCTCCGTACAAACTCAATGTCATAGAATGCTTACTGACGAGAGAAAATTTTGGAATGCTGCCTTACTTGAGAAATTGACTAACAATGTTGTGACTACCAAAGGCAAAGCCAAGCCAAGTCAGAAAAAGATTATGGTACCCCTTTATTTTGTACACTATGAGTTCTGGTAGGGGAAATGGAACAAAGTGGCTAGAGAGGGAGGGAACACACATATGGATTTCAAGAGTTTAGAACTGCTTTTAAAATTTCCAGTGAAGTTTATTTAAAAAAGAGAGAGTGAAGACTGATCTCTCTAATTATCAAGGTAGGTCATTTACAAATTGATGCAGAGACGGAAGAGTGCTACCGTAGACATCAATGAGAAAATTCAATGTTTTTATATAGGTAGGATTGGGTACAAGTTCATCTACCCCACGGTATCCACCAAAATCATATACAAATCATTGAAACAGGCCCATGAGAACCGATCAGGCTCAGTCAGCATGCAATGCTGAGTTTTGGATGGGGTAGGGAGGAAAGTGAGTATAGTAGGGATGAAATGGAATGAAATGACATTAACCCTGAACAGAAGTGTGCCACATGCTACACTGTTGCTACAGGGGCCCATGTGTTTTGCTTACTACCTAGCCTGATTTTGGGACTGCTCAAAATCTTGCTCACTACTGTATGGCATTTTGGTTGACCTAATAAAGGTATTCTCCTACTGTGGATTTTGAAACAAATATTGTGCTGTGACTTAAAATAGAGCAGAATCTAAAAGATCTGGAAGAACACAAACAAACAAGCAGACTATACTTTTAGCAATTGGCAAGATTTAAAAAATACTGATAAAAATACAACTAGCAGTGAAACATATTAAATTTAAAAATGTAAATCCAAATATCATTATACATT
This sequence comes from Podarcis melisellensis, assembly GCF_964234715.1. NCBI lineage: Eukaryota > Metazoa > Chordata > Lepidosauria > Squamata > Lacertidae > Podarcis > Podarcis melisellensis. The sequence continues at coordinate 43,509,617 of NC_138530.1, read as the reverse complement.
GACATTGAACAGGAAGGTTTTTAAAAATAAATAAACAAACAAACAGAAACAACTAGGTCAGGACTGATTAATCAGAGCACTGAAGCAACTGTTGATGAACAGAATAAATTAAAACACCTGAGAAGGGTTTGTATATTTTTTGTTCCTGGCAGTCATAGTAGCTTTAGGTAGCACTTGCAGAGATAAAAGGCTGACAGCAGACTTTAACTTTACTGCTACACCTAGCAATAAGCAAACTGGCAGAATAGTGACAGATTTGCAACCCAGATACATATTTTAAATGTCTTCTTAGAACTCTTACCAACCTACTGTATAAAAGCTGGTTGAATGAGAAACCAAGAACACAATCCTGTGCATATTTACGATTAAGTAGGTCACAGTGGTACTTGTGGTCCAATCCACACTGGTTCAGTAAGACTGAACCATAGAACAGGTGAGGAATCTCTGGATCTGGGGCTGAATGCGGTTGTCTATCAGGCACTTGAACCCTCCCCAGACCACACCTACGTTCCCCTAGGACACACTCCTCCCAGGTACTATGCCTTGTAGTTATTTTGCCTGGCTGGAATGTGTCCTGAAACTGTGCTCATTCTTCTAGCACATGCTTCTAGAACACTTGGATAGGCATGTGTGTGTGCACTGTTTGGGCATGGGTGCAGGAGTGCTGGATTGGCTCCACTACCATGCATGTAGAGCACCAACTTCCTCACCCAGCAGCAACCCCACTGTTGGCAAGCCAGGTTTGTTATATACAAAACCCTGTGACTGAAATGTAGTCTATTGTACAAAGGTACCGTAAGTGTCATATCCATTGTTCTGTCCACTTTTTTTTGTCCTTGAGCGGAAAAGGTTTTCCCAGTTCTGCCAAGTAGGTTTTAATAGAAGAGTCAAGTCCATTACCGATTATCAAGTGCAAACATACATTGCAAGGAAAATACTAGATGGACCACTGTTGTCACTCTGCAGAAAATTGAAAATTCCTAAAAGAGCTGTATTTGGTTCCCTGATAGAAACGCTAACATAAAAATCAAGGTGAAATCACACTGAATTTAAATACCTAACTTCAATGCATGCACACTTTTAATGGAATGTACTAACCTAATAAAAAAGTGTTATATTCTGGCATGTACTGCAGTTTTCATTTGAAGGGAGTTGCACTGTTTTTACAGCTTTGGGAATTACATTCTTTAGCTGCTTTGTACATAAATTATTCTATTCAAAAGTGTGTCAAACAGATGATGCAACAGCTGCAAAGCTACCAATATAATCCACATAATTAAGAACTTTACCTCCACATTCTGTGGGTGTAACCCAGTTTGGAAAGAACAGTTTCTCTGCCTGCCAATATTTGAGCTAAAATATTATCAATGAAATTATTAAAATATGAAAACACTGCCACAGAATATGCCCTTGGTTGTGGCTGGGGGTTAGAAACAGCAATTACCCCACTCCCAACACAAATACACATGATCAAAAGTCCACAAGCCTTGAAGACAGATGACTTAGTGTCAAGCAGCTGCTCCTATTACTTTAGAGCATTTGGTCCAGCAGAAGCAACATTTAGGACCCTCACCAAAGATCGAGTTCTACCTAGCATTGAAATGAAAATCTGAACCTCGGTCTCCATAATCCAGCACTCTATGCATTATAGGCAATGGCCCGAGTCACTGATGATCGCTTATGCTCTTGTCTGGAGATACCTACAGTTACAGTCAGGAGAGTACCTTTGCTCATGACTGCAGCAAAGCTAGCAAGCAAGCTGTCTTCACTCCTGCCCTAGGTAACAAATGGCAGAAGACAGCTTGTCTCTAGCCCTACAGCAGTCAGGGGCAAACATAAAAGCATGGCAATATCTAAATAAAAATAGGTAAACTGTTACCCACAGAGTATTCTGGGTATACTTGACTGCTTCTAATAATGACCCATAAACTGACTACCCTTCAGTTTGACTGGTGTGCAGCCCTTGCTGGTAATGACTAGCTTCAACAAAACTTACACAATTGCAGATCTGTTCCAATTTGAATCACATGCCAGTACAACTATCTAGAAAGGCAGGAGGGAGGGAGAAACATGTTTATGAGTTTTTATTATATTAGGCAATATTTAGCTGATGCAAGTACTGAGTAAGAATGCATATTTCTTTTACGAAGTAGTTCAGAAAAAGACTCTTCTCAAGGCAAATTTTAACACTAGCCCATTTCTTGAATTGTAACGCACACCAAGAGCATATGAGAACACACCCGACATCTGTTTTGAAGTATCTGGTTTTTTTCAATTATAGTTGACATCTCCTTTTGTTTACTGCTCTCATGACAAAGACTTCATCATTGACCAATTATTTAAATGTATCCCATTTCATCTCTTAAGACCAACTCAAAGCCTATTGCATTCTCAGCTCTGCCTAAATTATTCAAGACCTGATTTTTTAAAAGCCTTAATTGGTAGATCTGCATCTTGAGATAAATGAAAGTGAACATAAAAGGAAGAGGCACCTAAGACTTAGACCTGATACATGCATACACATTATTTGGGATTTAGGGACCAATAGGCCAAGGGATTGCAGCTAATCCCACTACCCAACCTGGTCAGCTAGTTGCTAATTCATGCACTGCCTTAATTCAGTTCTGTGGTATGCATGTGTGTTACTATTACCAAAACAAGTATACATAGAAAGGGGGAGATAGAAATGGTAAGGATGCATGATCTTGCAAACTCATTATAGCTGCCTAAATTCATCATGCTTCTCTCGGGCCTTGATGTCATTTTTTTGAAATAAAGATCATGCTCAATTTGAAAACTAATTTTAGTTCATGGATAATCTCTGATCACTTCTTCAAAGCAGAATTTGGTACTTGCACAAGCAGATAGGAAACTTAAAATAATACTGTTCATAACTATGTAAATTCTAGTTATGCAACACAGATTTGTTACTTATTACTAGCTTGTTTGCCAAATAATTTATATCTATCTAAATAAAAGAAGTATCAATATTAATCACCAGCAAAATCTCACATACCCTGTTAGTTTGCCATTACGAATATTTTTCACCTTGTAGGCTGATATGAGTTCACAGTATATCCAACTTTCCCCGATTTACCTTACCTGAAATACTTATCTCAATAATACTGAAAACACCTTAGAATGGATATCACTTTCATCAGTAATACATCTGTATTTCCCTGCTCAAGTTCGTAAGGTCAAGATTATGTCTTTAATTCTTTTCATCCACTTATATGCTACTGCATCTAAAGGTAATCAGATTACTGCATGCACGTTGTGCCATGCAATGGCATAATAAGCTTTCTTCCAATTGCCCAAGGTACATTTCCACCTGATCTCTCATTGACAGGACTAGATTATGTTTCTTCTATCAAATTAAACAAATATACAGGGATTTTCATAACTTAATTTCTTTTGCACCAAATGCATGTATCCACTAATATTCCTCAGTACTATAGGAACAGTGTTTTTGAATTTATTTTGAGGTTCTTTTCTTTCATTTCCCTTCCAGTTTATCTGATATGCATTGGCCTCAATCCACCTGACACAGATTTATTTGGGTTTTTTTAATTCCCACACCAAGTACCCTGGACAGTATGGACAATCTATAATTGAAGAATTGAGATGATGCACCAGCCACCCCATAGCACCTACTTCTATACTGCCTTGGTCTGAAGATGTGGCTCTTACATAACCCTTGAAATCCTAACAATTATTCTCCTGAAGTGTCAACCCACTCCTGCTCCACATTAATGCATGAGTGTGTGACTGAAGAATAGAATACGGGCGCTTAAGATACTGCAAACAGCTCTCACAGGGGAGGCAGAACCACGGGAAGATCTGCCAGTCTTATCAAGGCTTCAGATGATTCCAAGCCTTTGTTCAGACACCTTCTCAAGAACAGCCAGCAGGGCCCACTGGGAGCTGCCCAGGGTCCTGATTTACCTTACCTTATCCCAACTATGATTGCTATTATTTACTTCTTTCTCTGAAGGCCCCAAGACCAAGAAGAACAGGATAATCAGGCATCAAAACCCTTCTCACATTGTAGGTGTAGAACCCCAATGCTTAACTGAACCAGACACATCTGATACCCCATGTCATGTTTTCTTGGCTTTGGCCCAGATACAAGCTTCGAGAGCTTGTAATACTCACCCCTCAAGGAAGTGCTGAGCACTGCAGCCCTACTCCCCAATAAATCTACTGTGGGGTTAACTCCTCCACCAGCAGTTTTCTTTTGCAAGCACAGTCTATTTGCCCAAAATGCTTCACCTGGCCAAATATCTGTGAGGCTTGCAAATAATCTGTGACTGTTCAATGTGTGTGTCTAAGATCAAATTCTCAAAGCTCAGAAATCAGTCAAGACATCCCAATTTTGGAGAATATTACTCAGATTTCAAAGCTGATCTAATCTCAAATTTGAACACCTGAATTTTTTTAAAAAAATGTGAGGAAGGTGTTTTACCAAGTGATATATCATTGTATTATAGATGTTGTAGTCTGTTGGGTTGAGCAAAAGATAGCCCTTTTTTTCTATGTTCTGGTCATTGCTTCACCTAAAAGCATGGGATATGATTAATAAATAGGTTTCCTTTATGCCTACCAATAAGCCTTCTAGCTAGTATTCATAATAAACTAATTGAAGAAGGTACTGAAGCTTAAAGGGTCAGACCATTAAGCAGAAGCTTAAGCAACTATTTTACAGTCTGATTTGAGCCAGAGACACAAAACTTTTTTATTGTCCCCCATACAAGACCACCAGAATTAGAAAGGAAGTCCAGACCACAATTACATCAACTCAAAAGCAGAAACTATGTTTATCTGCTGATGACCCCCCCTCCCTTCTTCTTTACAAACAAAAGACTGCTGCCCTCTTTGCCAACATCCCAGAACTTTCCCTAAACAGTGGCTGTTTCTGGAACCAGGATCCTAAATTCTGATATTTATCTGAAAGCATTTCTGACCACATAGGAATGGTGTGTATTTTGGAGGTCCTCAAATATATTAAAAATGATGTGAAACAAAATTAAAAATCAGTCCCACCAGTGATATGAGACAGAAAATTTCTCAAGCTGTTTTTAATATTCTTTTTAATGCTGTAACCCATCCTGGGACCTTAGTGTTTCCCAACCTTGTGCCTCCAGCTGTTTTTGAACTACAACTCCCATCATCCCTGACTAGCAAGATCAGTGGCAAGGGATGATGGGAATTGTAGTCCAAAAACAGCTGGAGGCACAAGGTTGGGAAACACTGCTTAGAGTGAAGGGCAGGTAATAAATAAATAAATCCCAGTACTTTCTTTTCCCATGGAAATTTTTCTATTTCACAAGTTCATTAACAGAGAACAGATGCCAACTGCAAATAAGATATTAGACGTCTGACTTTCAAACTTGCAAAGTTTTTAGGTTTGTTTACTAAATATAAGTAAAATGAAACATGCTAAGTGACGCACATAGAACAGTATGCTTAAGAAATAAACCTCTGGTATTTCTGCTGAATTTTAAATGAAGGTAATGTATTTACTTGAATTTAAAATTTGCCTTATAACTACCTTAAAGAAAATATTAATACGACACTAATGAATGAAAGTACAATATGTCCATTTATAAACATAATTTTAAGTTTGCTTTTTTCAAAATATCAAAATAATTGCAAACACAGCAGTGGCACTCACATCATGGTTTTCCTTATATCTACTCTTTAAATGGTTAATTTGCAGGATGCCATAACACTATTTTCTAGTATTTAACCAAATGATACCATTCCGGTTGCAAAATAGCCACCAACAATGAAGAATACATTTAACAGAAGGCATTATCTGTGCCTCAAGTTCTCTCTTCAAACTGTATAATCAATTTTTTGGCTAATACAAAAAAAATCAGAAATATTTTTACAAATATATTTGCCCAAAGGTATTCTTCCTAGTGGGACGCAGGTGGCGCTGTGGGTCAAAGCCTCAGCGCCTAGGACTTGCCGATCGAAAGGTCGGCGGTTCGAATCCCTGCGGCGGGGTGCGCTCCCGCTGCTCGGTCCCAGCGCCTGCCAACCTAGCAGTTCGAAAGCACCTCCGGGTGCAAGTAGATAAATAAGGACCGCTTACCAGCGGGAAGGTAAATGGCGTTTCCGTGTGCGGCTCTGGCTTGCCAGAGCAGCGATGTCACGCTGGCCACGTGACCCGGAAGTGTCTCCGGACAGCGCTGGCCCCTGGCCTCTTAAGTGAGATGGGCGCACAACCCCAGAGTCTGTCAAGACTGGCCCATACGGGCAGGGGTACCTTTACCTTTTACCTTATTCTTCCTAGTAGGAGACAGTTCCTACTGAAAGACAGTTCCTACACTGAATGAAGTTTTTTTGGCAGCTTGACTATAAGCCTGAATTGATCACACTGCAAATTCAATATATGTAGCAGTTTATTGGAAAGAATGGATAAGGTTATATCGAAAGTTGTTAAGTCGGCAATGAATGGCCCATTAATGTAACACAGCTATAGAAGATGAAAATAATTGAAAGCATGTTGAATGCAATCATAAAACCATCCTAAGAAGGCCATCACCTGTGCACAAGACCTGAATCACAGGTTGTGCAACTGTTATGACAGGGAATATTTATCAACTACTTGATAACTACTGAGGGAGAAATGTAAATGATATATACTCCTAGAAGATAAATAGTGTGACGTGGGTAGTAGTAATAATAATAATAATAATAATAATAATAATAATAATAATAATAATAATTTATTATTTATACCCCGCCCATCTGGCTGAGTCTCCCCAGCCACTCTGGGCGGCTCCCAATCAAGTATTAAAAACAATACAGTGTTAAATATTGAAAACTTCCCTGAACATGGTAGATGAGAACATGAAGGCAACAGCTTTGAAAGAGAATATATTGTGTAATATCAGCATTTTAATGAAAAATAGCTCATTACTGGCTTCCTAAGTGGCAGGTTTCAGGGAGTGGCCTCTTTTTAGGGTCTATTCCTTTGTAATGAGAGCAGGCTAAAGATTGATGGTGTCTTGGTTTGTTTGTTGAGAGATATATAAGCAGCAAAGTTGAAGTAAGTAATCTATTAAGCAGGTAGTACAACCACTCATTATTTGGATTCCCAAAAAGCGACAGTTGTCACACACATATATGGACATGGACACATACACACATGCAGAGGTTTAGCTAATTCTGGCAGTGAATTCTTTCTGCTCAAATTCAAGCTCCAATAAACTTTCTCTGAACCTCTCATTATCCAAAGGGTATGATATTGCAAAGACTGGAAAGAGAAGATATGGTAAAGCTTGGATATATATTTCCAGCTATTACCCTCTTTATTGTGTACAACATATGCAAAACCACAGTAATAAGTACATTCACAGTAAGACAAAATGTGTAACATGAAGAAAATTTGAAATATGGTAAGGGAGAATTCTGTGTTAGGGATCGTTAAGAAAGGGATTGAAAACTACACTGCCAAAATTGTAATAACAAAAAGGTCCCACTTCACAAACAGTGCATTACCCGGAGATTGTTCATTGGTGGGTGTTGCATAAAACTATAGTAAAAAAAGGGAAACCATGATGTGATCACCTGCTCCCTTATATTCCAGGCCGATCACTGAGTCACTGTTGGTGGTCCTCTATGGCTCATGCTCACCAGGAGCTGTGTGCTCAGTGATATGGGACCATTTCTATGGAACTCCCTCCCAGCTAAAATCAGATGAGACACCACTCATTTGAACTTTCAGTCCTTGGTGAAGATTTCAACAGGCACTTTAAGCATTTTTTTCTGATTTCATGCTTAATTTTAATTGATTTTATCTTTATCATATAATCTGTAACATTACTGTACATCACTTAGAGACTTAGGGTGTTAGTATATAAATTGTTGAAATAAAATAAAACAAGTAACTCCAAACCATGGAATTAAGAGCTGCTTGTCTGTTCAGCATTCCCATCTCTGGCTACAGTGATCTCAAAAGGCAAAGCAATGACCACTGTATTCTGTGCCACTGTATTCTGCTCTGGTCAGACCTCACCTGGAGTACTGTGTCCAGTTCTGGGCACCACAGATCAAGAAGGACACTGACAAACTGGAACGTGTCCAGAGGAGGGCAACCAAAATGGTCAAAGGCCTGGAAACGATGCCTTATGAGGAATGGCTAAGGGAGCTGGGTATGTTTAGCCTGGAGAAGAGGAGGTTAAGGGGTGATATGATAGTCATGTTCAAATATATAAAAGGATGTCACATAGAGGAGGGAGAAAGGTTGTTTTCTGCTGCTCCAGAGAAGCGGACACGGAGCAATGGATCCAAACTACAAGAAAGAAGATTCCACCTAAACATTAGGAAGAACTTCCTGACAGTAAGAGCTGTTCAACAGTGGAATTTGCTGCCAAGGAGTGTGGTGGAGTCTCCTTCTTTGGAGGTCTTTAAGCAGAGGCTTGACAACCATATGTCAGGAGTGCTCTGATGGTGTTTCCTGCTTGGCAGGGGGTTGGACTCGATGGCCCTTGTGGTCTCTTCCAACTCTATGATTCTATGACCATTACCATTTGTTTATCACAAATTATGCCTTGCTATAATATCTGGCCGAATAATAATAATAAAACCCTGGAAACAACTGCCTAGGCAGATGTGTTTCAGCAGGAGAAATTCTTCTTCTGAGGCTGTTTTTGACATGCAGATCTGGACTAATTTTGATTTGATTTCTTCAAGCTCTCTAATTTTGTTGGAGTTTTATCAGAGTGCTGGTAACATTTATGAAGAGCTAATATAGCACAGTGATTGCAAGCATGAGCTGTGACCTGGGAAGTCCCGGCTCAAATTTCAGCTCAACTATGAATTCACTGGGTAGGGGTGAGCATAACAGCAAGCCTTCTGGATCAAACCAAAAGACCCATAAACTGCAGTATCATGTTTTCCACAGAGGCCAAGCAGATGCTCCATGAAATACAGAAGAAATGCATGAAACAACAGCCACTCCCCCATTCTTGTTTCTCAGCATCTGGTATTCAGTGGCAAAATACCTTTGAATATGGAAATCTTAAGAATAACACTCAAAATCAGATTGTACTATACTAATGTCAGTAGTATGTATACTTTACAGGATTGTAGTAAGCAGGGTGGGGGGGGGTTGCTTGTTTTAAAAAGACTTTAATATTTCAATTATTTTCAGTGGGTGGGATTCAACTAATGAGTCCCATCAGCGGAAATCATCCACCTTCCTTGCTCCCTGAAATTGGCTCAAGTGGGATCTTGAGAACTCATGGAACAGCACACGGGGGGTGGGGGTGGGGGGGGGAGGATTGGTCTGTCAGGCAAGCCAAAATGCTTGTCCTGACGGAATGAGAACGTTAGAACAACACTGAATTCCTCCAGTATTTTCTTTTTAAAAAGAGAAGTTTAAAAGGGAATTAGTATTTAATACACATATATATCAAATAATAAACATAAAAGTGAATCATGAATCATAGCTATCTATTAAACACCATGTTAACAGTGAGAGAACCATGTGGGGATCTGACTTCTAAGATTATAAATGACACTATAATTAATGTATTATATTTATAACTGTAGGCTTCTTATAGGACTGAGAGACTAGAAAATCACCAGTGTCCAGGGTCCAAGAGACACCATCCTGTATCTTACTAAAACTACTGTTTGGGGATGATAATGGGCTAGATGAGGACCAATAAAGTGAAGCTGGATGCAAACAAGGCAGAGGTTCTGTTGGTGAGGTGCTGACAAGTTCCTCTGATTGGTAGACTGGCTGTTCTAGATGAGAATGCACTCCCCTTGAAACATCTGCATAGTCTGGGAGTATTTCTGGATCCATCTTTGTCACTGGGCGCTCAAGGGGCCAGATGGACCTCCAACAACAATGATTCTTGGACCGTGAAAGTCTTGCCACAGGGATTCATGCCCTAGTAAACTCATGCCTTTTAGTGTCATATATTACACCTATAATCTGTGATCTGCATGCCACCCATTCATTTTTGAGTCACATATAAGGTGCTGTGATTTACTTTTAAAACCCTAAATGGCTTGGAGGACAAATACTTGTCAGAAGAGTTTTGTCTTTCCTGGCATTTGCCAGTCTTGCTATCTGAGGGTGATCTTAGGTTCTGCCAATGGGTAAAGTCTACGGGTGGGTGATTTCCCAGCTGTAGTACCCTGCCTGTGGAATTCCCTGCCTTTGCAAGCCTCTTTTGCTTTCTATGACCCTCCAAGGTTTGAGCAACTGAGTTACTGGCAAACATATTTTCTAACCACCTCACCCCTCTATGACATTAGGAAAGCTTCAACAGAGGCTTCATCATCAACACTGCAAACAAAGATTTGGGTATAGTATAAATTACTAATACACAGTACAGATTCTTAGTTTTAAGTACTTGTTCATTGAAAGGCAAATGTAAGATCTGTCACTCAAAACACATTAATACTCAAGCACTGGGCCTTGATTTGAGCCAATCAGAACCTACTTACAAGTATAAAATGCTATTTACCACAAACGTATATTAAGAATAGTACAGTGGTACCTCGGGTTAAGTACTTAATTCGTTCCGGAGGTCCGTACTTAACCTGAAACTATTCTTAACCTGAAGCACCACTTTAGCTAATGGGGCCTCCTGCAGCTGCCGCGCCGCCGAAGCACGATTTCTGTTCTCATCCTGAAGCAAAGTTCTTAACCTGAAGCACTATTTTTGGGTTAGCGGAGTCTGTAACCTGAAGTGTATGTAACCCGAGGTACCACTGTAATAGTTGTGATAGTCATGAAGGTAGAATTTAAGAAAGGGATACAGATATCAGCCTTTTTAGTGTGGAGCTGCTCTCTAACATTCTCTCAAGACAAAAATGGGAATATGTAAAGTCACACAGGCATTTAAATAAAAGAAGTACAGCAGAGACAATGAGATAAGGTTAATATATAAAGTGGAAAGGAAAGGGAGGAAAGAAAATGACAACATTGTTTGTGCACATTGTAGGAAATTAGGGAGCTCCAGATCTCAAAACAGAACAAGAGCTTCAAAATCATTTAGCTAAAACAAAGATTTATGCTAATTACACTATCTTTACAGACACTCTCTCTAATCAAAAAACAGGAGACTTTATGAACTATGAGACCTTTTAAAGTTCCATGAAGATTAAGTATTCTAAAGTAAGAGACTACTAGTAAGAAAGTGAAGCAGCTGCTATTCTATCAGCACCCATGGTACAAATTATTCAACCACTGTTGAATTTTGTTGCTGGACCACACACACCAATCTGGCCAGAGTGTCCAAAACAACAACCAAGTTGTTTAACAGATGTATATAAATAATCTTATGTTAAATATAATTCATTGCCCTAGAATACCCTTTTGAAGTGCAAAGTAGTACCAGTGTGATACACCAGATCGGCACAATCCTAGTCATAGTTTAGGAACTTGAGTGCATTGCTTCAAATAAATATTTTATTAAGAATATCTTTTGCACTTAATGAATGTGAAAACAACTGAATCCAAGGGATTCCATTTTAGATAACACATTGTCTGGTTGCTCTGAAGTTCTGTTTTGTTTTTATCAGCATATTGCACTTGCTTTGGTTATACACAATATTGTTGGAAGTACTTGCTTAAAATTTGTTTAAAAGCTAACAAGTAGCTCAAACAGCAACTTATTTACAATGCAATGACTGCATGCAAGTATCATATTCTGAATAGTTACAGCCCATTTTTAATGTATTTAACAATTTCCTGATCAGAGACTGAAGCAACATCATGCCTGATCCTGGAGACTAACTAGATTAAGTGAATCATAAATGCACCAGAACACAATTTTGAGCAGAAACACTCCTCTTCCCTTCCCCCATTTCTAGCATCAGGCTCCAAGCAATGAGTGGATGAGATCACAAAAGAAGGCTCATCTGTAGAGCTGTCATATGGTTTTCAGTCCAGTCAGCTTCCTCTTTCACAAAAAACTGAATATTTGAAAACCAGGCTAAGATTTTTATTGCCTTTGTAACCAATCCATTTCACTTCCAAGAAAGCTGCTATGACTACACATATCTCTCGTGCACAAAATGAATGACTTGCAATGATGCCTTCCACAAAAGGCCGTTACTTTCCGGTCTGTGTAGTTTTCGAGAAGCCATATGCATTTCCCTAGGGATCCTTTTCATACACAGAAGACCACAACGGAAACGAATTCACAAAACAATTATCAGAAGGAACATCAGCAGAAGGGAGGGGGGGAGAAAATGTGCATAGAAATGTAAATCCATGCCTCGTTTTAGATAAAGGCTGCTTACAATCAGGCTGAAAAACAGAAGCTTCAAATTATTATTATTATTATTACTAATAATTAGTATTAGTATTAGTATTACTACTACTACTATTGCACACACACGCCTTTTCTATTTATCGGCCAGATGGTTTTTGTCGTTGTTGTCGTTTCCTAAACGAGGGCCCGTAAAACCAATCGGAAGCAAATGGACAGATGAGAATCCACAGTGGAAAGGGAGGGAGGGGGGGAGAGAAAGAAAGAAGGAAACCGATCCCAGAAGAAAAGGCACAAAGCAAAGAAGCTGCACTCACGCCCCTTCTAGACATGTTTTCCACGCAGAAGCGTATGCAAGCTGACGAGAGGAGAAGGGGCTCGAAGCCTCCACCCCACTGGAGAGAGCGCCCGGGGGGAAGGTTTGTTATCTTGGAGGAGGAAGGGGAGGAAAGAGGAAACGGTGGTTTTAGCAGCTCCATCTGTATCCAATCTGGGCCATTGCAACCCCCACCCCTCGCCTCCGTGCAAGAGCCGCAGCCTCCTCTGTGGAGTCCCAGAGGGACAATGCTCAGCGGGCAGGAATAGCAGAAAGCATTGGAAGAAGGGCTCGGAAAAGAGCCAGTGTCACTGAGGGGCAGGCGAGGCACCCGCCTCCCCTGGAGGAGGAGGGCGAGGGCAGCAGGCGGAGCGGGAGGCATACAATGCGCCGCATTTAGGGCTCCATCCCCGGCCGAGGGAAGGGAAGGCGCCGCGGCGCTGGGGCGAAGGGGTCCCCCCGCTCGCAGCATCACTCACCCCGCTTGGGAAAGGCAAAAGCGCTGGCTCACAGGCCCACCATCTTCTCCACAGAGAGGAGGACGCGGAGGGAGGAGGAGGGGAAGGGCGCTCGCGGACTCCCCGCCTCTCAGTGCCGCTCTGGCTGTGTAAGCAACCGCTCGAACGTTATTCCCAGCATATAGCGGCTAACGGCGCGGAACAGGGGGAAGCTATTGCGCAGGCGCCGCCTCAGCTCGCCAGCGCGGGGAGAGAGAGAGAGGAGCGGGGGAGGGGAAATGAAAAGAATGGATTTGCAGCGCCCCAGAACGGAACTACTGCGCATGCGCGCTTCCGAGCGAGCAGGCTCGCACTGCGCAGGCGTCCTGTTCCAGACAATGGGGAGCAGAGGTGATAATAATAATAATAATAATAATCCTCTCCATTGGGAAATAGAAATGTAGAGTTTGGAGGATACGTTAATGAGACGAGAAACATCATATTTTGTCCCATGCGATCGCTGCACACGCCTTGCTTCTGCGGTGGGCGTGAGCGAAGAGTAAAAAACGCGCCCAAGCGCGCTGTTGGGTTGAGGGGGGAGGAAGTATTGTGCGCACGACCTCAAACGAGGATGAACGCACCTATTGTGGTACCGCTGGCAGCCGCAGACGTATTGTTCTACGTTGTTGTGGTGCGAAACAACTACAACTCCCAGAAGCAACTGCGGCGAAGCCTTGTGGGCGTAACGCCATAGTAATGGCGCGTTGCATGCCGGGCAGGGGGGCCTGGAACGCTTTCTGCTTTAACGCCGCGCGAGGCGGCGGGGCTTCCCGTCTGCCTCAGGGGGAGATGTCGTTGCCGCCTGTCGCCAGCTTCGTGGCCGGCCTGGGTAGCGCCTCCTCGCCCTCCTCCTCCGTCACCAAGCGGGTCCTAGAAAAAGACCGTTGCTTGGTTGTCTAGCAACGAGCTTCCTCGTGAGAGGCGTCGGAAGCGCGCCGCTCCCCATCCTGGGAGTTGTAGTCCCTCCGCGTTCAGCATTCCCATACTATTGAGCGGTAGTAGGAGCAAGGCTGGACTACAGCGACCGAGAGCCACCGGGGAAAGCCTAGAAAAAAGGTTTACTGCACACGCCTCCCAATGCAGGAGTCTGTCGGGGCCACGGAAAGAGCGGCGGCGTGTAGCCCCAGACCCGACTGGGGAAGCACGCCGAGTTACTCTGCCTCCATGAGGGAGGCTGGAGGGGAGTCGGGCTTGGCGGAGTCTCTGGAGCGGTGTCAGCAAAGCCTGCACGGTGAGAGAACAAGAAGCGGGAAGGCAGGTTTGGCTCGCGGGTCCTTCTTTCAGACCCCTACCCCCCAATGAACTCCTGTCGCCCCCCTCAGTGCTGCTCAGCACCCACAGATCCGCCTTGCAGCGCTTCAGGGATGCGTCTCTAGAAATGTGCACCAAGCCAAGCCCGTGGTGGTCCTCTGTAGGGCAGATTTCTGCAGGCGTGGTGGGGTGTGCCTCTTTCCACTTCACGCAGAACTATGTGCATCAGGCTGAAAAGTAGCGGATTCTCCAAAACTGCAACTGCCAGCTGTCGGGTATCTGGTCTGCCTTGGGTTCACTGGTGCATTTTGTTTTGTTTTTAATCGAGGTGACACCTCTTCCCACTCTGTATACCCCATATCCTGACCCCTATGCCCTTATGTTAGACTCTCCCATGTCCTGGAGGCTCCTTAAAGGCTCTTCAGGGTCTCCCTTCTGATAAATGCCTTTTTATTGAGGAAGATGATTGAGCTGGTGGTTGCTGTGCAAGTTGCACCCACTCATCAATGAAACTGATTTTCTTAATCCTTTTTTGGCCTGGCTTTGACACTGAAAGTTCAGTAGGAGGTGTGTGACCTGCTGATTCTCCTGAACCTCTGTCCTGCTTTTGATACCACTGTCAATGGTGGCCTATATAGGCTGACCAGATTGGGAATTGGGAGGCAACAAGTGGTGGTGGTTCCCTTCAGAAGTTTTGCTCCTGCTTGGATGATTTCAGTAGATGGACTGCAAGTGGGAGGCAACTGCTTGACTTCATTATATTAATGTTGCCCCCCCTCCCTGCCCCCCACACTATTTAACATCTAAATTCAACCACTGAATGCGGTCATCTGTACCATCTGTACGGTATGACATCATCTCTGTTTGTTCTCTTTATCACACCCAAGTGATGCACGGTGAGTATTGAATGTTTGGAACCAAAAGTCAACCAGGAAGATGGTGTTCAAGCTGTTTGGATAGTGTTGCACTTCCTCTAAAAGAGTGGTCCCAAACTGTTTTCCCCACGGACCACTTGAAAAATTGCTGAAGGTTTTCCCCTGCATGTTATGGCAGTTGTAATGTCCTATGTTAGATACAGTAGGATTTTGAACTGTATTGTTGTATGCTACACCAATTTATGAGCAGTATGAGATTCCAGGGTCCGTGTCTTTATGATATATGGTATATTTATACACATACACAGCGTGAGCCTATGATGCAGGGGTTCAAAGCACCCTAAAAGGGCTTTGCTTCTGTCATAGCTGTGGTTTTAGGTTCAAACAGAAATCAAGAATTGCATTTGAGAACCCTTGCTGTAAAAGAGCAGGTTTACTACTTAGGGTACCAGTAGATCCACTGTTTTAACTGGGGATGCCAATGGCATCTGTGGTACACCAATTTTGCTTGGTGCATCAGCTGTGATCCTTTGTTGTAACCTCTTCACTGAACTATCACAATGCAATTATGCAAAGCTAACTGGAACTGAGTTTGAGGAACATACTGTTCTGATGCTTAAATAGCTGGGCTGGTAACTGGTCCCATTATTTAAAAGTTCATACTATTACCCATAAAACCTTAAATAGCTTGCGGTCTCACTACTTAAAGGGCTGCCTTTTTTGACATGAGCTTGGCTTAATATTTTGTTCATTAGCAAAAACTTCCTGCCATCTAAAGTTAGGTGGGTGATGACTGGCGGGGGGGATATGTGGTGACTTCTTTTTGCAATGCTGTCCCTAGGGAAGCTCACCTAATACTATCTTTGATGTCTGTGATGATTTTTTTTTTTTTAAATCTGTCCAGGCCTTTTGGTATGTTGTAAAGTGTCAGTACTCTCTTTATAGCACTATTGGATTTTATTGCTATTTCTATACTTTAAATGTTTTTATGTGGAATTTTTGTTGTATTTATTGTTCTTAAATTGAATACCCCACCTGGCGTCTTGCACTGATAGGTAGTTTATAAATTAAGTGTTAAAAAGTGTTCAGTGTTCACCCTTTGACCACTTTCACCAAATCTGTTATGCTTCTGGGGTAACCTTTTTTCAAAAGATTTGGAAATGACAGTTCACTCCTTTTGTTTTAGGCAAAAGTTCATCTAATTAAGCTAAAGGAACATGAGGTTGTAAAAAAGTGATAATGCTAACTTAGAACGAGGTACTTGGCAAGGCCGCCTGCTATGTCCACTGCTGTTTGCACTCTTTCTGGAATTCTTAGCTAATCTCATATGAAATAATAACCACATACCTTAGTATCAAGTATGGCAATGAAGAGCTCAAAATTGCACTTTATGCTGATGACAGCAGTGATGAAATTTTCATTCACTGACCTTTGTGAGTGTGTTTAGCACCCTCAGTGAATCCAATTATAAGTAACCCCAACCCCAAAAAAGCACACATTTTCTTATATAAGCAGAAAACAAAGGCCATGCAGAGTAGATACTCAGAAGTACCTAAGACATACCACCAATAAGAAAATAAGTTTCTCTTTTTTGCAAGTGCACAGCACAACTGTTGGAGGCTGCTCCTCAGGTCTGGCACTGCGATTGTTGATTTCCTGTTCCAATTCCCACTTGTTCCTGCAACACTGCTAATGACTTTCCACAGTAGAGGAATCACTGGGGCTTGCAGATGAGATGGATGCAAGTCAGACAGGTGGACAGTAGATTGGCTATATTATGCCAGTTTGGTATTATATAGGCTGGGTAGCTAGCAAGTCAGAGTTAGGGGGGGCTAGCTAACTGTCAGTTGAACTGTGTGATGTTGATGCAGATTTTATGAAGCAGCCAGCCACCCATATTCCTGAGTCCTTTGGAATATTGAGCTGCTGATTTTAAACTAGAGTGGCTCCCTAAGCATAATTTGGCTATTGTTGCAGAGCCACGTAAGATGCATATATGACACTTCACACACATACTAAAAAAGGGGGGGAATACCTTTTAAAAAATAACAAAGATTCATAGTTGCCGCTAGTGCATTAGCAAACATCTTTGTGGACACCTACCTGTGCTGTAATCCTATATCTACTTAGCAGAACTGAGTTGGAATTATTTCTGAGTAGACATTCCTAAAATTTGCATTGCATAAAATTCTGAAGTACGGTACTTTGAATTTTAATCCTCTGCACTCACCAAACTCAGTTGAACTCAGTCTTCCTTCAGCATATAGGCACAAAACTAGATTTTAGCGTTGGAATATTTCTTCCCAACTCTATAGGGTTGCCATATTTCAAAAAGTACAAAGCAGGACACCCCAAACATTGTTGAGCTTTTTCTAGGAAGACCCCCCCAAGGTGGGATTTCTCTGTTTATTTGCTGAAGATCCAGGACATCCCATACTAGTGTAATAAAATACAAAAAATGTAAACCCACTTATTTTCCTAATCATATTATAAGCTATTTAAGCAATATATATATCCTGTATAGTTGTATATTACTATTGGAAATTTGCTCTTTTTATTCTAATATTATTCTCTTCGTTAGTTATTCGTGTTGGTTTCGTCTATGGATGTTGTATTTAAGTATTAACTTTGCAAATTTCCTTAGGGTTCTAATGGTCAGTCTCATTATATATGTTAGAACATCAAGGAATGTCTATATAATTATGATTATAATGCTGCTGTTCACAGACCGCGCTACTAAAAGCTATGCTCAATTGAAGTATGCCTTCGGTGAAAAAGATCTGGCAATGGGAGAAGGTGCTCAGTTATTTTCTAATACAGATCCTAATGAGAGTGAGAATAAAGTTTGGCAGGAGCTACAGCACAACCATGCAGGTTTGAAACTTACATTTTTGGGTTTTGTTTCCATTTACAATGGCATGGTTTATAATGTACCTTGCCGATTTTTTACAGTTAATCAACTTAAAGCTTTATTACGACAACAAGAAGAAAAAGAGACTGAAACATCCCCAACGAGGAGGAGGAGAATGTCACCCACAGTAAGCATTATCCTTTTTTTCTTTTTATGGAAACAAATAATTACATGCCTGATGGCAAAGTATCTATAGAAGCAGCATTTATGCTGTCACACTTGGTGAATCACATAGACGTTCTACAAGGCTTTAATGGGCTAGTTAAATGTGTTTATTAAAGATGTAAACTTTTATATTCATTGCTGTCTAGCTTTACTTCAGCCCCATAAATCTGGCCAAATGTATGCAACATGCACAGAGCCCAGCAGCAGAAAATATGTGGAAAGCAAGTGATCTGTATTCTTATTGCACTATTTGAATAGAACACCCACTAAAGTCTGATGGTGTTTTTAGTTGTTCACGGCAGAGGTGATGGAGTTCTGAGCTGCTCATGAGAGCCTTTTCATGCAGTTAAAGATCTGAGAGCCCATTCTAGCATGTGTGTAGTTTATATATTATATTATATTATATTATATTATATTATATTATATTATATTATATTATTATTTGCTCAGGGGGTAGAGGCTGTTTATAAAATGTCATTTGCAGGCTGTTTAGAAGAATACTTAGACCTAATTTTTGCTCCATTGGAGCAATACTCAGCCTATCAACAGCAAGTAGACCATGTTGTCCCAAAGCCAGAAGTCTCTCAACAAGGATTGCTTCCATCTTGTCTGGATTCACTTGCAACATATTAACCTTTATCTATCACCTGAGAGAAGGAAGCCTGCTTGTATAAAAGTATTAATATCTGAGGAACAAATGAAACTAAAGTCAACAAATGAACGCTAAGTGCTGGCATACTCTCTATTTTAAGAGCTTATCCTAAGAGTAAAGTATTTATGACCTTCTAAGCACTCTTAATGAGCACAGAAGAAAATCTGGCTTTGATTCAATAATCTTACTAGATATCAAATGCAGATAACACTTAATGTAAGTTATTTAATTTTAAAGCATTTGTTCAACATAAACATTGCTGGAGAGGGTCTTGCTTATAAATGCTTACTGTGCCTAACTGATTTATTTCCTGCAGAGAACATCTAATGCTACAGATCAAAATTTGCCTGCCCTTTGTGATCTCGTTTCTATCATTAATGACCAGTCACAATACATTAATCACTTAGAAGCTGAAGTCAAGTTTTGTAAGGTATTGTACATTGTGCTTAACCTACTTAGTACTCGTTCTGTCATGTGGATTACATTGTGTACATTCAGAATTGAAACAAAACATATATCACCACAAGATAGATTATGCCATCTATTTCCTGTTGGTTAGAAGCAGACCTCATCCAAAAGATACAATTTATCTTCAGTCAAACATATCTTAAATAGGAACTAAACACATAGGAAAAAGGACTGTGAGCATTATGTGACAAGATGCTGGTACATTTCTGTTCTTCAGCCTCTTTAGTTGCATCCTTATCATGCTAATTGCATAGCCAATTGCACACTTGCCCCACAGTACACATGTACATGCAACCACATCTTCGTTAGTTGCACACATGCCATATACATGTCTGTCACTATGTTCACATTTAACACTTGCAAACTCTCTGGCCTTCTCCAGATGTGGAGGTTAGGCTACATAAAGCCTGTTTGTTTGTTTGTTTGTTTGTTTGCAGGGTAGTTATATGGCAAGGAGCATTCATCCTGCATTCATCCTGATTTGCTGGTGGGAAAATGATATGTTCATCCCAATTTTTTCAGTGCATTCTCTGTCACTTTCCAAGCCAAAAAAGTGGATCTGTTACGTTTAGGCAACAGAGTGCTTTAATCCACATGAATTATGCAGGCCTAAATCTCTAGTATGAGGTTGAATCCCTGATGCAAAATACTGACAGTCTGGAGGTGGCCAGTGATTCACTGAAGTAGATATGTTTTCTTTGCAGTTTGCGCTTATTACTTCTTGACCTTTTGACTAAGATGAAGTTAGTGTAATTTGCGCTTGTGAGTCTTTGCCTCTTATTCTCCGCTCAGCCCTAAATAAGACATGCTTCTTCAGGTTATATTATGACTTCTAAGGGTTGCTGATTTTGAGCTCTGGATACAGAAGGTTCTGTAAAGCTACCTAAGCACTGCAGAGTAACTTCAGATAATAGAAATATGCCTTTTACAGTTTTAAGGAATGCAAAATATCTATGCCTGGGCTGTTCTTGTTTTTAACTTACTTTTTTATTATGCTGCAGTCAGGTAGTTGAGGATAGTCCTTTATATTCCAGGTAATGCTCTTCTGGTGTAAAAACCTTCCGTCCATGTTGGAATTGGCCTCATAAGTGACTGAAATGTCTGACATTTGATAAACAATGCTCTCCCCAAGCAAAAACATGTTTTTTCACTATGTATTTAATCAGATTTTATGCAAAAGTAGACATTAATCTTTTATGCTACAGTCAAAGGGACCTGAACTGATGTGAGAAGAGCATTTCATTGCTGTGTTTAAAACTCATTACCATCCTTTTTACAATATACATATTTGACTTTATAGGAGGATTTATCTGAACTGAAGTCTCAGATATGTACAGTTGTGCTTGAAAACGAGAAACTCCATGATAAACTGGAAGTAACAGCAGAGCACACTTTGAGAGAACAAACCCTTCTGGATGCCTCAGTAAGTTTTCTGGAATTTATATGTGTCAGTTTATATTGATTATATACAGCTGTACTTCAATAACAAATATTTAAAATATATGGAACTTGAAAATACAAAAAAAGTATAATATTCCATAGCCACACAGCTTATTTTACTATAGTCATACCATGTGTTGCTTTCCGCTCTTGTTACGGACTTTCAGCTTACGAACGCAGCAAACCCGGAAGTGTTTACTTCTGTGTTTGCCGCACACGCATGCACAGAAGCGCTCGATCGCGCCATGCACATGCGTAGAAGAGGCACTCTAGTTGCAGACTTTTCTGGGTGCGAACAGCACCCTGAAACGGATTAAGTCTGCAGCTAGAGGTACCTTTGTGTTTGTCATGTTCTGGAATGCACAGTGTTTTTGTTCTTTTCACATAGAAGTGATATGCACTGAAAATAAAAGTGACTTTTGCTAGCCGTAGGTGAATGCTAAATGAAACCCACCACCCAATCACCCTTAGTTCTTTCTAGCTATACTTTTTCTGACTTAGAAGCAGAAGCACATAATGGCTTCCTTCCGATCATTGCACAAGCTGGACGTAATTTCAATCGTTTGGCTTTTCTGCCCCGTCTCCCGAATACAGTCCTGAACAATTTCTTCTGGGAATGTCTTTAAGAAAAGACATGGGATATGTTGCCAGGGCGGTTTGCAGTAGAAGAGGGCAGCTTGTGGAAGTGTACTACTTGCATAGTATTTAGATGCAACACAACACTATTATTGTGCTCTTTGTGTAACTTCACAGGATATCCCATTTTCACATATTGTGTAATGTTTTTGTTTGATGTATGGATGTATGGATATGAAATGGGCACAGACACTGAAAAGCTATTGTTCTTGTTTCAGGGAAATACACAAAATGCCGGTGGTGATGATTCTCATGTTTGTGAAACTGCCAAATCATCTCATATCAATGAGCAGGCTACAGCAGCTACATTTCTAGTGGATAAATGGCAGCTAGAACTGGTCAGTGCCTATTAGAAACCCACTGAACTATTCATATGGCATTATTTTATTTACTCTTCTGGAATAGGAAATTACTTAAATGTCATCACAGAGAATTATGGATAAAACAAATACTTTTAAAGTGACCAACATAATACAGTTGGATCCACAGCTTGCAGAAGGGAGCTGGCAGAAGCTGATATTTCTGTCTCCTCCTTTCCCAAGCATCTCCCCAAAGCCTGAGGTTTGGAGACCCTGCTCACTTGGGTAGACGGTTGCTTGGAGGCTGAGGAAGAAAGTCGGAATGTCGGAATTCCAAAAATCTGTTGGAAGCTTGCAGACAGTGCTCAAGAGAAGAGAGGGAGGGAAAGTTAGCTTCTGACAGTCACTTTCTGTGGACCTTCCTCTCAAACTAATCAGTAACATGGAATGTAACTTTTGAGTTGGAGAGAACTCTTCCTTTGTATACAACTGGAGAGTTTCCTTTCTGGATCTGTTAAATGTCCTTCGAATTCAGCATTCTGGTCTCTGGAAGGGGCTGATCAGATGCACCAGGAAACCTCAGACATGATGCTTGTCCTCCATACCAAGCAACCAAGATACAGGGAGGAATTCAACATTGTGCATCTTCTGATCAGTCCATCAGTGCAAGCATTTTAAGTTAATTGATTTAATGAAAAGAAACTATTTGCCAACTGTTGCTTGACAGAATGTTTTAGCAAAGTATACATTAAAGAAAACATGCATATGATTTATAGTACTTTAGTCAATTTGTATTATAATATTTGGAAGCGAAAACAAATCTTAATCAAGGAAACACCGGAATGGGAGACCTTCAGTACAGAAGCATCAAATGTTCTATATGATGTGCTGTGGAATTTCTTAAACCTATTGAATTTAGATTCCTATATGAACTTAAATATTTATACCAGGCCTGGCCAATCCAGAAATTTCATGTTGTGGTTCGAGGACCCGACCCCCGCGAAGTAAAATGAAGACACAGGGACACGTGATATAAGGTTAATGGGCTAGAAAAGGCCACAACTTTATTGATTACAGCAATGAAAAGGTATTGGCTTAGGCATTGGATCGCGAAACAAGTGGGTTTATTCACCAGGGGTTCATCACCAGTTGATGCTAATCCAACTATAGGCTCACCCCTGATGTCACCGAGGGTCGTGCCATGGCCTCCCGCCAAGCAGGCTTCGGACGGAATACACGACCGCCAGATTCCCAGGACAACAAAGAGAAATGAGGCCGGGGGGGGGGGAGGCTGGCACTGCAGCATAAAGGCTGCTGGACACGCCCCCCATGGCACCTGGTTGGACGGCCACCGGGGGGGGGCGTGAGTGCCAGCCAGGTGAGCTGGAGGCAGGGGGCAATGCCCCCTGCTAGGAGCGGTGCTCAGGCTCCCGTCCACAACCACTCCCCTCTCTTTCAGGGAGGAGAGTCTTTCCTTGCCAGTTTTACAGTTGCACACTTCTATTCCCTTTTTGTTTTTGAGTTTTTCTTTCCTCATGGAAGGGGTAAAGCTAAAGGCCCCTGACAGTTAAGTCCAGTCATGAACAACTCTGGGGTTGTGGCGGTCATCTTGCTTTACTGGCCAAGGGAGCCGACGTTTGTCCGCAGACAGTTTTTCCAGGTCATGTGGCCAGCATGACTAAGCCGCTTCTGGCGAAACCAGAGCAGCGCACGGAAATGCCGTTTACCTTCCCGCCGGAGCGGTACCTATTTATCTACTTACACTTTGATGTGCTTTTGAACTGCTAGGTTGGCAGGAGCTGGGACTGAGCAATAGGAACTCACCCCGTAGCGGGAATTTGAACTGCTGTCCTTCCGATCGGCAAGCCCTAGGCTCAGTGGTTTACACAACAGCGCCACCCGCATCCTGGGTTAGCAATCTCTAAATAAATATTTAGCTGGAGGTTTGAAACTTGTGCTTTTTATTATTTGGATGTATTATATATTTTGGGTATGTGTGTGTGAGAGAGAAATCTTTTTGAATTGTTACTATTTTTATCCTATTTTTATTATGCTTGTTTTAAGATCTGTTGCTACTGTAGCTTCCTCCAGTTTTCCTTATTTATTACTACCATGGGTCTCCTCGGTTACTTTGGTTTTAATATGCCTTTTGGGAAATGGTTCATTTAGATCCTATTTTTCTGTTTGTGTGATTGGTATGTCAGCTCCCACACATTCTATTATGCCCCTCATGAATATTCATTGCTATACTGCAATTTGCTGCCCACACCCATTGGTGGGGCTGCACAGAATGTATGTATTCTGTGTTGTTTTCTCCTTCCCCATAGTCATTCCTCCCTAGCATCTTTACCTTTTTCTATTGTGGGCATGCATGCATGCAGGAAATACTTGTATGTGCTCTTGACAGGAAGGGAAGTCATGCCAGGTAGAATGGACAGATCCATTTCTGTAGTGACCCCATGGCTATCACTATGTAAGCTCCTTACTATGATGCAATACAAACAACCTCATCCTTGCTAGTTTTGGTAGGTGGGCTCTAAAAATGTTTTTGCTGTAGGGTCTAATAGTTTGTAGCCTCTGTTTTTAATCCTGTAGTGTTATGACTGCCTGTTATATATTGATTTGAAATGTTTTTACAAATATTATGTTATTGTCCTTGTGTTGTTTATATATGTTATATAGTCTTAAATGCTGTAAGGCATGGTAGGAAAATGCTATATTTTGAATGTCTGTTAATGTATACAAAATTCATTATAATTTTATTAAATTTTTAAAATAAGTCTTGATTATTATGATCAGATTTCTTGACATGTCTCTTACTTGTAGTTAAATAAACCAGTGTATTTATTTTTTTTTTAAGGAAAATCTAAAATGTCTCTATCAAGAACAGACAGAAGCACTTGAAACTCAGGTCCTTTCCCTAAGGTAATAAAAAAAATCTTTCTTTTCACTTCAGATTGGTATCTGCCACCTGAATGAATTTTGTTTTGTTTTGCCTCTTTATAGCTATCCAAAGTTCAGCATAACAAAGAAGCAATTATTTTTCCACCTCCGCCGTGCTAAGCAGCTGGTCCTTTACCTTTCTCACCCTGATCTTGCCCCAGTGATCCATGCGATGGTCACCTCTAGGCTTGATTGTTGTAATTCTCTCTACACGCGGTTGCCCTTGAAACTGACCGAGATACTCCAGTGGGTGCAGAATGCTGCGGCAAGGTCCTTATGGGGCTCTTGCCACGGGATCATATCCATCCAGTGCTATACCAGCTGCACGGGCCCCCAGTTGAGTACAGGGTCAGGTTTAAGGTGCTGGTTTTAACCTTTAAAGCCCTATATGGCCTAGGACCCTCATACTTACGGGACCACCTCTCCTGGCATGCCCTGTGGAGGACCTTACGGTCCACAAACAATAACATCTTGGAGGTCCTGTGCCTCAAGGAAGTTAGACTGGCCTTGACCAGGGCCAGGGCCTTTTTGGCCCCGACCTGGTGGAACGCTCTTTTGCAAGAGACCAGGGCCCTGCAGGATTTGATATCTTTCTGCAGGGCCTGCAAGACGGAGCTGTTCTGTCAGGCCTTTGGTCGGGGCCCAGTCTGACCCCCTTTTTTTGTTATAAGACCCAGTATGTAAGTGACCTACCTAACCCTTTGCACTGGCTCATACAAGGCCAGCACAAACAGTTGGGCCTGGTGAGCACTCAGTGTTCCCATTCCCTATAGTTATAATCCATGGGTTGCCATCTGATTTTATTCTGCTCCAAATTAGATTTTAAGATGTATTTTAATCGATTGATTTATGTTTTTATAGTATCATACTTCGATGTTAGCCGCCCTGAGCCTGGACCTGGCCGGGGAGGGCAGGGTATAAATAATTTTTTTTATTCTTATTGCCGTATTTTTCTGTCTATAAGATGCCCCCATGTATAAGACGCCCCCTTTTGGGGGGGACTCTGAGTTAAGAAAATGGGGGGAGATCTATAAGTGTATAAGACACCCCCAAATTTTGAACATTATTTTTTAGGGGGGGGACCTAGTCTTATACATGGAAAAATACGGTATTACTACTACTACTACTACTACTACTACTACTACTACTATAATATTTCTGGTGCTCCTATAAAACTTGAAATTTGAACTATGTACAGAAATCTTAAAGGCTTGGTGTATGGGGTGTTAGGGTAAGGGTAGCACATCTTGTGGGGGACATGTTGTTCTCCATCTGGAGGAGTTTGTCCACCTTTGCTCCCCACTAGCCTCTCTAGGAAGGGAGTTCCCCACTTATCTCCGCACTTATCTCTCTCACTTGTGGCTCTTAGAAGATGTCAGTTGTGACAGCAGCTATACCTGGGAATGGCTTCAACTGGCCGGCTAAACCATGTGAGGGTAGCTGATAGGTCTCAAACCCTGGGTACATTAGGGACTTCGCTTGCATGTGAAGACAGGCTCTGGTGAATTGAGCAGACCCAAGACCAATAGTACATCCAGCGATCAAGAAGGCTGTTGAGGGAAGTGAGGGGCAGATAGTGCTTGTCAACCTGGGAAGGTAGCTCTAGAAGGTAACTCTAGGAGAAGGAAAACTTTGATCCTAAACCTCCACTGCCTTGTGAGATATCTTTGGGAGAAGAAAAGGTTAAGGGGTAAATCCTATACAAATCCAGAATAGAATCTCTGAGTTAGTTGGATGATGCCTTGTACGCCTCCTTCCACCATCTCCTACCTCAAGGCTGGTGGCAAACATAAGCTGGTGCTCTGCTTTCCTTTGGACCACATCAGTGAGGCTGATGGCAGGATCTCCATACACATTGCCCAGTATTGCACCCCAGGGAGGTCACTTTAGTTCTGCTAACATACATATGTTGATGAAATCAGGTTTTTGTTTAAAGCAACACCTGAGAAAGGAAACCTAACAGCACAACCAGTACAGCTGTATTACATATCTATCTATCTATCTATCTATCTATCTATCTATCTATATCACAGTCTTCTGTTAGTTATAGCTTTTGATATCACTGGTGATGAGTGATTATCACAGGTTTTAACATTGAATGATACCACATATTCCACATTTCTCCTTATGCCTAGAACAATTTTAATTTTGTCTTAATATTTGTTTAATGTGTTGAAATGTGTGTGTCTGTCTGTTTAGGACGAGCCAGGTAATGGGCAACCATGTTGCCCATTCAGAAATGTTTAAGTTATTCATTCTCCCCATAATAACATCCTGCCATTTCATGAACATTATATATATATAGAGAGAGAGAGGGGCAATGTCAGGGCTACACAGACCCACCCGCTGTCGCCTCTCTCTTCCCAATAAGCAGCAGCAATGCTGTTGCAGCAGCTGCAAGACTTTTGCTGTGGGTCTGCTCCTACCAGGTGAGCCACTCCTGCATTTGACTTGTATAGAACTACCAAGAATTAGGAAACAAGAAAGTGGAGTAAACAGGCTTTGCCCTATTGCAGCTACTATCTTTCAGTGTGGTGTAGTGGTTAAGAGCGGTGGACTCGTAATCTGGTGAACCGGGTTCGCGTCTCCGCTCCTCCACATGCAGCTGCTGAGTGACCTTGGGCTAGTCACACTTCTTTGAAGTCTCTCAGCCCCACTCGCCTCACAGAGTGTTGGTTGTGGGGGAGGAAGGGAAAGGAGAATGTTAGCCGCTTTGAGACTCATTAGGGTAGTGATAAAGCGGGATATCAAATCCAAACTCCTCTTCTACTACTACTGTATTGTGTTCATATGTTTTCAAACTACCAATACTAGATCAGTGATGTTAGTCGCCATAAGGGGAACTCTGCTTCTGTCATTCTGCCATACTGATGGTCTTTTATCCAGCCTTGTTTCTTGCTTATAGTGTTGTATGTCATTTCCTTTCTAGAAAAGAGTTATCAGAGTCTCAAAAAAAGTGTGAAGATCTGAGTGGAAGATTAAAGCATCAGCATTTGCTCAGTGCAGCAAGTAATTCCATCAGAGTTGGTGGCCTTTGCCTACAATGTGCACAGCACGAAGCTGTTCTTTCCCAGACACATTCAAATGTCCACATGCAAACCATTGAAAGGCTAACAAAGTAAGTAGCGGGATAATTAAATCCTGAATTAAAACAAATTCTTGCAAGGTGATTTTTAACAGTGTTTATGTCATGATTTGGGCGTCATTTGCTGTGATGTTCTGCACAAACTCCGTTAAGTGCAAAATCCATTTTCTCCAAGGTCACCTTTCCTTTCCACCTTTCTCACAACAGTGTGCTTTAGTTGTTTGCTAAAGTCCCGGAGGAGACTTCGTGAAGAGAAATTTAAAACTTTGGATAGAATATTGACAAAACACATTTCATGGGTGTTTCTCTTCCTTCTTAGCACTCTACAAGACCATGTTCCTTGAAGCATAACATAATTGTGCTTTTATTTCTGTGTGGCCAGGTAACTTTTATAGCAAAAGCAGGAGAATTCACTTCAGTACTCTGTTTATGTTGTGTATTGCTTTGCATCTGACTTGAAACCCATTTCCAGGACTTCAAACCACCGTTGTGCTTATCAGTCATAAAAATAGTACAAAAAGGATTTTAGAAAGGTTGCTGGTGAGTTACTTCAGCTATCTCTGCTCCACTCTGGGAATGCTGAGCCATTCAGGCTGCCAGACTCTCTCCATCATATTTGTGCGTCTAGGTTTTTATGGTCCCTAAGCTTATTTTTCTTACCTATGGTTCTTCTCTCTCCCTTGATGCAACAAGAAGTATTCATACAACATCTCTAGCGGGTAAGAACTTAATTTACATAAAAAGACCCAGTGTCCATCTGGACACCTAACAAGAAGATGGGAGAGGCATCCTAAATGCAAAGAATCCAAATTGTTAACTTTTTCTCTATACTTTGAGAATAACATTAACATACGATTGCACCTTGAACGTGATAACTATCTATGGTAACCCAAGAGAAAGTTCCATTGAAATAAGTGTGATTTTCCTGTAAACTTAGATAGGATCAGTCTGTCAGTTACTGACCGGGGGCTTGCATGAATAACCATTCACCATCTCTGACATGCATATCTAATAAGCTAGGTCAGAATTGTACATTTGAAAATGTGCATGGTAGTATTGCTTAAATCATTGGCAACAAGCATTTTGCCTGCCTTGCATGTGTGGCTTATTCCTGTTCTTCCCTCCCCATTAAACATACGCTATACATCACAGAGAATAGTCGATTCTTTAGTTTACATTCTGTATGCATTCCTTTTATATTACTCTCTTTTAAAGTCCTAAAACAGAAGCGATGAAGAATCCTAGACTTTTTGGTTCTGTGCTGCAGATTATACAGCCTAGTGAATCTGTTCTAGAGTTGAAAAGATTTTCAGTGCAGTTGCCCATATTCAATACTGTAGCTTAATGTGGAATCCATTCTTTATCATTGCCATAATCACGATTCTATTTTGCTGGATGCATTGAACTTCATGTATTTTTTTTTTCTTGACTGTGTGTGTTTGCTATATTGTGTTTTGGTGGGATGCTACCCAGTTTGCATAAATTGTGATGTGGTACCTGTTACTACTACTCAGCACATCGTGAGAACTCACATCATAATATAAGTTTCAAAATGTTGCTAAAATTAAACACTGATACTCATTTTAAGTGGATTTTATTTCCTTAGTTAATTTATATATTTATTTCCTTTTTAAAAAAAACAGTGAAAGAGATGAGCTAATGGCAGCACTTTCTTCAGTCAGAGTAAACCTAAGTGAAATGCAGCAAAGGGAATCTAACGCTTATGAACAAGTGAAGCACGCTGTACACATGACGGAAGAAGCCAATTTGGAAAGGACTAAGGTAAAATAGCACTACTTTAGGCAAGCCTAAGGATATACTTCTGATTATCACTTGCTTGGAAAAATAATAGAGAGACAGCTACCTTCAAGTCTACTTGCTTCTCGGAGATGTCTGGCTAGCTGCTTTACAAATCAGAATGCTGGA
Source organism: Podarcis melisellensis (assembly GCF_964234715.1). Classification (NCBI taxonomy): domain Eukaryota; kingdom Metazoa; phylum Chordata; class Lepidosauria; order Squamata; family Lacertidae; genus Podarcis; species Podarcis melisellensis. Next base: position 43,479,905 of record NC_138530.1, on the reverse strand, counting down.
TTAGATGGGTCTTTGGTCTGATATGATAGGGCTGCTCTTGTGGTTTTGTTGGGGTTGTGAGCCTTGTTAGATACTAAAGCAGTGACTGACTGCTCTCCGGAGGTTTCATTATCCCTAACTAGTGCCCATGCTGGCTGGGACTGATGGGTGTTGGAGCCTAGCAACTTCTGGAGGCCCATGAGTTAGCAACCCTTCATACTATAGCAAATATTACTAAGAAAGAGATGTTACTAAATAAAAATCACTGTGCTGCTCTGGCATATATCAAGAGATATTTCCTTTCTTGCCCATCATTCATTGGATTGCCTGTGTTTCCCCCCCTGCTCTCTATTGCATCTCTCACTCCCCAAATGTTGATTACTACGATACTACCTTTATGTTTGTTTCCTTTCCTATCCAAATAACATTTTGATATGGAGGGGAAATGGGCATGGTGTATTATAAAAGTTGACTAATTAAACAACTAAGTTTCTTACACCAGTATGTTATCTGTGGGGTTTGTGCCCAACAAAATAGAACTGGTCTCAGAAATATGTCTTGGTTTTCATTCATCTTGAGAGAATTAAGAAAGAGTGTGTGTTAAGTTGGTTTTGCTTCCCAATGCCATATTTCAGACAGTTTCCACTCATATTCCTTACAGGGCAAGTATTACAGTTTTCTTAGAAATGCTACTCCGTTAAGTCCTCTCTGTTCAAATCAGGTTTTATGAACTTTGCTTGCTGTTGATCAGGCTTCTAAGCTTTCAGAACTCATACAAGCACTGAATAATTTTTATCATCTATTGTAGGGTGCAGTGTGAATAATATTAAACAGCTTTAAAAACATTTATGGTAGTGAGTTGTCTTGATAATGAGTGCCATCTGCTGTGTAATTAGTGAATTACCTCTAATTGTGAGAGGTTTATAATCAAACGTAACTTTCATGAGAGGGAAGATTAGATTGTATAAACGGGAAATAATTTTCCCATACTATGATTTCAAATAAGTTCTGAAAAGAATACAACTGACCTCAGTTTCAAGACTTGTGGTTTGATTGTTAAAATATTTATAAATCATTCAATGTTTTTAAAATATTTTAAGTGTTCCACAAAAAAATAGTAAACAATAACTTTAAAACAAAAATGCAACATCGAACAGTATTATTGTTGGCATCCATCTGTCTCCAGAGACAATGGAGTGCACCTCCAGGGGTGAAGTCAAACCACTGGAGAATCGCAGCACCTGCTGTGGCTGCAGATACCAGTAACCCATAACTGCTGCCTCCCACATTGCTTTTGCTGTGTTAGCAGCACTGAAATGACCTCTCCAGGGCACAAGTGTTTGGAGGTTTGGGGCTGCCCAGACAACAAGACCTCTCTCCTCTCAGCCTCGCTGATGTGGTCCAAAGGGAAGTAGAGTAATATGTTTGGCACCAGCAGGAGTTGCCAGAAGGATCGGACACTATCCAACTGTCTTAGGGAGCCCACTCTGGATTTGTGTAGGGTTTACTCTTAGTATTTTTGTTCCCCAAAAATGTCCTGCAAGGCAGTTGGTAAAACAGTATAAAGGGATATAAAAACAAGAATTCATGCAAATAAAAACAGGGTCTGATCTTAGTGGTCAGGGAGAGCCTAGGCAAAAAGATATCTTTAGAAGACTTTGAAGCAACCAATAGTTGCTGCTTCATATACGGCTGCGGGAAGAGCGTTGAAGAGTAGAGGAGTCCATTTTCAGGTTAAAGTACTATGACATTCTGGAACATGCAGTACCATGAGTAGAAGTTCCCCAAGTGATCTAAGTAATCTTACATGTCTATACAATGGCAGACGGTCTGTTAGGTAACTTCGTCCTGTTCAGGGCTTTATATGTTTACAGCAAGGCATTAAACATGGCCCAATGGCTGATTGAGGACTCTGTGCTTCATCAAGTGTTGTATCTAATGCTGCTGTGGCAGCAACATAAGACTTCTCACTCACACAATAGAGCTTCCCGTTGCTATCATCCAGATCAGATTTTAGGGGCGCACAGGGGGCTACAAGGGGGAGAAGATGAAGCCCTGTTTCGCAGTGTTCAAAACAACCCCGTGTTATTACTTTTTTTTTTAAGGCCACATGTAGACAAACACGAAACTGCTGCAGGCAAAGCCCATCAAATTATGTAAACAGTTTTTGAGGATGCCATGTGCAGAGTAAGTTGCTTGAGGATTCCATGAAGCAGTACCAGCCAGTGACTCATTTACAGAGTTGAATCTGCTTCTGTTCTACTCTGTCTTGGGTAGAATCACATTGTTCATTAAGCGGATCAGTAACTGCAAAGGAGCTCAGAGCTCCTTTATTTTGAACAGTTGTGTAGAAGAAGGTATTTTTACTTCTGCACAATAAACTGTAACTACCAAAATTTCCTGTTGTGCGTTGCTTCTAAAAGGATATATGAGCTCTATTGTCCTTTGCTTTAGGTTACCCTAAAGAGAAGCAAAAATGGGGATTCCCCAGTGGGCATTAGGAACCCCCTCCCAGTGGGTAATGTGTTATTCTTATTGCCTGAAGCAGGAAAAATGTTGTCACGCCACAGGAAGCTCTGCAAATACCTCTCCCTTGAAGTTTCAATTCATTTCTCTTGCCTTGCTTATATAGTATTTGCCTAGTTCCTGTTCTAGCTTGCTATTTTTCTCTTCTTGCTCATTCTTACTGTTTTTCCTCACGGTTTAAAAGAAGCTAAGAAATACCTGCTTTCCCATTTAATAATTACAGTTGTACCTTGGTTCTCAAACAGAATGCGTTTGAAAACCAAAACACAGCTTCCGAATGGCTGCAGGAGCAGCGTCCTGCAGCCATTCGGAAGCCACAGAAACCGCGCTGGATGTTTGGCTTCCAAAAATCGTTCGAAAACCAAAACACTCACTTCCAGTTTTTGATCGTTCAGTAGCCAAACTGTACAAGTTCCAAGGCATTTGGCAACCAAGGTCCGACTGTGTTTTAGAAATGCTTGTTTTTACGAGAATGCTAGTGTCACAAAAGAAAATAAGATTTGCTTGTCAAGACTACAACTTCACTAAACTTGCTCTGAGATTGTAACCAGGCTTATGCTCTTAAGAAAGCATTGGGTAAGAGTACAGCAATTACATTTATGCTCAGAAAGTAAGTTTCTGAGGCTGCAATCCTGTAAACATGTAAGTCTCATAAAAATCAGTGGAACTTATACCTGAGTAGACATGCAAGTCTAGTTTTCATTGCATGCTTTGAGTGAGATGTACAGTAGTACCTCCGGTTATGTAACTCTCTGGTTACGTAAACTTCAGGATGCAAAAGCGGCGAACCCAGAAGTATTTGACCGGGTTTCGCCACGCGCACATGCACAGAAGCAGTTCTCAGGTTGCAGAAAATTCGGAATCCGACCGGACCTCTGGAACGGATCCCATCCGCAATCAGAGGTACCACTGTACTTTGAAATTCACAGTGAATATTAGCATACTTGCAGCAAAATCCTGTTAAGCATATAGTCCATTACTGATCTAATTCTGTTTGGCAGTCACAGTGATTGGTTCTCTCTTATGGTCCAATTTTGAGCAACAAGTGGTTCTTGGGAAAGATTTACAAAAGTTATATCTGTTCTTGAAATATACTATGCATCTCTATATAGCCATATATTAACTTATTTAATAGAAAATGTTTAATCTAGAATTTTTGCTTGTCACTTCTACTTTTTCAGATTTAAATCTTGTTCTAGTTTAAAAAATGAGCTATTAATTTCAGTCTTTAAAATATGACCATTTCCACAGGCTCTAGTCCAATGTGAACAACTTAAAAAGGAGATGGAGCGAAAGAGAGAGCGTCTTGAAAGGGAATTAGCAATACAAATAGATAAGAGGGCTGAAGAGCGAGAAGCAGTTCGTGAAGAAATGAAGAAAGAAAAAGAGAACTTGTCATCGTTGGTATTTTAAACATTTTCTGTATAAGCATTCTGGACTGTAAACAGTTATGCATTCTGCTCTGCTGAAAGGCAGCAAAATTTTGGACTTTTGCCTTGATTCACCCCCCCCCCCAAAAAAAAACTTCATAGCTAGTTTTTAAAGAGTGGGGAATCAATATTGTGTGATCTCCACAATCTGGATCAGCAGAACATATCTGACTTCTCGTGACAAGCATGTGGTTGTCTGGTGGAAGCGGGGAAGCAGCAGTCACCTTACACTTAATTTTCACACTAGTCCAAAAATACTAGTGACCCCTGATGTGGACTATCTCTATATAACATGGTGTACATGTTTCCTCTATATTTCAGCAAATAAAATGTGTGTGAAGCGGTCCAGAAGTAACATATTTTCTGCATTTGCAAGAGTTTATGTATTGTTATTGTAAACTCTAGGTTTTGGGCTTCTTCTACCTTTTAAATAACAGTGCATTGACCTTCAGCAGTCTATGAAAGCAGTGTACTTACCATTTGAAACATAACAATTTTTAGCTTTGTGCTATCATTTTACTGGTTAATTAAGGTTTTGCTTTGTTTCAGGTTATGTCTTTATCTCAGAATGTGGCTAGCTTGGAGGGTCAGGTTGACAGGATTACAAGGGAGAAGATCTCTTTAGCCAATCAGCTGGAAGAAGCTCAGAAACAAAATGCTTGTCATGATATTGAGATAAATAAGGTAGAAACGCATTATGAAAACAAAGTAATCAACTGACATTGATATAAATAGAGAGTGGTTATTGATACAAATAGAGAGTGGTTTGATGCCTTGTACATTATGCAAGCTAATTGGGCACACTTTTATGATTTAACTGTCACAGCACTCTTCGTTCACAAAATATGCATATGTATATTGATAAATCCTTTGTGGTACAGTCATACCTTGGGTTACAACGACCAGTGCCAACCAAGAGCTGCTTGTATAAGGCAGCTTCCTTCTGTCCTATGCATAGCTGTCAACGTTTTCCTTTTTTTAAGGGAAATTCCCTTATTCTGAATAGGATTCATCACAAGAAAAGGGAAAAGTTGACAGCTATGTTACAGACGCTTCAGGTTGTATGATTTCAGGTTGCGCACCGCGCCGAACCCGGAAGTACTGGAATGGATCACTTTTGGGGTTTTGCGCATGTGCAGAAGCACTGAATCGTGACCCGCATGTGCGCAGACATGGCGCTGTGGGTTGCGAACGTGCTTCCCTTATGGATCACGTTCACAACCCAAGTGTCCACTGTGCTTTTTATTCTTTTATTAATTAGAAGACAGTCCCTCAGGTTCTGATCTAATTCTAGTGACAGTTTCCCATTTCTACATGTGGGAATGGGAGACCTGAATGTTTTATTCTTTATTCCATAAGCTACTCACAGAATGTGTTAGAATCATATAATTGTAGAGGTGGAAATGGCCCCAAGTGTCATCTAGTCCACCCCCTGCAATGCAGGAATCCATGACAGATGGCCATCTAACCTCTGCTCAAAAACCTCCAAGGAAGGAGAGTCCACAACCTCCCGAGTGAGACCATGTTGATAGGGAGCAATCAAATATGGTCAATAAATAAACTTTGTGGAGAATAGCTATTTCTTAATAGGCTCCCTATTAATTACACAAATTGGTCCATGTACTATGTGACAGTGGATCATTGCTGTAAACGCAGAAGGCGGAAATAGTCTTATTATAAAGCTAAAATAAAGCTTTACGCTTGACCTATCAAGCAGCAGATCATTCTTACAGGGCAGGGGGGAGGAGTATGTGTGCTTGTATAATTTTGTAAAACTGGTGTCAGAGATACTGTATTGTGCATGCAGGCTTAATTTGCACAGACACTTTCCACATGGCAATCATATTAGAAATAATGGGTGGTATCCAGCCAAGTCATATGGGAATAGACTCACTGAAATCAATACAGTAGTACCTCTAGATACGAACAGGATCCATTCCGGAGCCCCGTTTGCATCTAGAAGTAAACGTAATTAGTGACGGCACGCCTGCACGCGCACCGCTTTTTGCCGCTTCTGCACATGCGCGTGACGTCACTTTGAGCGTCTGCGCAAGCGCAAGCGGCAAAACCTGGAAGTAACACTCTCCGTTACTTCCGGGTTGCCGAGGAGCGCAACTCAAACACGCTCAACTCGAAGCGTATTCAACCCGAGGTATGTCTGTAGAATAATTACATTGATTTAAATTGGTCTACTCCAAGTATGATATAGTTAGATATCACCCAGTGGTACTAGAAAAAAATATGTTGATGTTTGAATACTTGTACAGTGCAGTATTTCCCACAGTTAGGAGTTGCTTGGGAGGTATTTGTGCCCCACGAAAAGTGCCCTGTTTTAATTATTTCAGAGAAGAGACTTCATGGACATGAATATATTGTAGCTTGTATTGAGGTGAGTGGGGAGGAAATGTGTTCATATTGCCAGTTCTCCAGGGACAGCGCTTGCTTTCTTGCTGTTTGTTCTGCACAGTAATGAAACTACCGCAGGACAGCAATGAAGAGATGTCATTTCTGTTGCCTCAGTAATGGAATGTGTGTCCCTCCCTTTCCCACTGGCACCCACTAAAAAGGAGGAAATGCAGCTTTGTTGTGTCCAGCAATGCCACCACTTAGCTGAATATGATTGGCTATGTGATAGTGACAACATCACATCCAACATGTGATCCCCTATTTGCTGGGATCATCTGTATTGACAAAATACAGAAAGAAATTGGCTCAAAGCAATAGCAAATAGGGGAAACAGTAGCTGCGAGCAGTTGTGAACAGCCATGAAAAAGCATAGGATTAGGAGGCTTTTAACCATGTGGGCTGGTGAGTTTGCACCACTTTTACTTTGAAAATGTAAGTCTGACTTAGCCCTAAAATAAACTACTAAACAATAGATATTGAAGATAACCAGCAGAGGGCATCAAAAGCTCTCCTTGCAAATAAATATTGCTCTGTATCCTGAAACTACACGCTGTTATCTATTCAATCTAACAGGTGTGTGGAGAAGTACGCTATCAGTTGAATCATGCCAAAATGAAGAAGGATGAGGCAGAAAAGGAACACAGAGAGTATAGAATAAAAACTGTAAGGGAACTTGAAATTAAAAACCAGGTAAGAGACCATGATCAAGCTGTTGATAGAAACTTGAATTTGTTTATTCTTCCAGTAGTGAAAACTAGTTGTTATAAGTTCAAAATGGCAAGAAACCAGCTATTCCTAATGAAGAAATTGTATTTTTTTCCAGAGAGTTTTTATCCTAAAAAAGTTGTAGGTATAAATAGCAATGCAGTACTTAAAATACTCCATCGTATGCCATGTGTAAACCAACATGCTCTGTGTATATATTACGTAATATCAATTTATATACATTTGTTTGTAGTCTATCAAAAGTTAAGACACAGTAACCACTGTCTAATGTTAACAACACTGTTTTTAAAAACACAAGTTAAAATACATATTCTGTTTTGTCTTGCCTTTCTAAAAACTTATTTTTATTAATTAGAAATTTATAAGATGTCCAAAAATAAGTTACTGCTCATGTAATACTGTATTGGCAATTTGTAGGCTTACTACTTGGTTGTGTCTTTCAGACTAGGGAATTTAACACTGGGTACCTTAAGGAATGCATTCCTTATTAGTAAGCATTTAATATTGGGATAAACCACTACTAAATTAGGAAATTGGACATGTTTATACTGAATCCTCTGAAATCCCTTGTTATACCTTGCCTTTCTGCCAGTTTCAATTTTCACTGGCAGCACTACAGAGCTTTGTATTAAATCCCTGTTCTCATTAAAATGCACATATATGTTATGGAACATGTAGTGCTGTGAATTGAAACCGCTCTGTTGCCAATAAATAGCCATTAAAATATGATTCAATACAGGAATGGTTTGACTTAATGAGTTTGTGAAAGGAAACTAATCCAAAGATGGCAGCTCTCAACACTGTATCCAGTTCTGTTCTAGAGGGTCCTTCAACCTCCAATGTGTGGGTGCCCCTTGTGTATGTGGAAGTGTTTTCTGTTAAGTCAAAGCCACCATTAGATACAGCTTCTTTAAATCATTTGGTTATCTCATATCAGTACAGGTGCCTTCAAAGTTTTTTGTAACCTTTTTAAGGCCTACAGAGGCTTAAAACAATTTGATATTAACTTGGGAGATAGTGCAGCTAAATGAATTTGTATACTAATGAATTGAGAAGTATGAGCAAGAACATTTTGCGTGGCTCATAAACATGCTGATAAACTTTTGAACTAATGGTAAAATACCAATTTGCAACTGGAACCAGTATTATTTCCTTATAGCACGCAGTCTGTGCAGACTGCTCTGTGTTGTCTGTTGGAAGCAGGGCATGGTGCAATGTGAGAACTGCATTCCTACAATCTGCTCTCAGAGTAAACAAGGAGTAGGGCCTAAACCCACCAGGGCATGTATGAATCTGCCTCAGAAGTGACTTATGATGTGCAGAAGTTTGCTGTGATTCAAGTGTGGGAGTAATAATGACTTTAAGGAAGGGCCATAGTTTAGTCATTGAATAGATGCTCTGTGTGCAAAATGTCCCAGGTCCAATCGCTGGGATCTCCAGATGTAACTGGGTCTGAAATCCCGGAGAACTGCTGCCCATCTTCTCAGACAATACTGAGCTAAATAGACCGATAGCCTGGCATAGTATAAGACAGCTTTCTACGTCTGTAGCTTATGGAGAACATAGCTTCCTAATGCAACAATAGATTGGGGGCTGTACGCCAATAACATAGCTGGAGCCAGTGACAGGCATGGCAGGCCCACAAACACACGCACAGACAAAGACACTCCTTTTTGCACCAGTGAAGGGCAGATTACTTATTACCCTTTCAAGGAAAAAGAAGGGGAACACAATTGTCCTGAACTCTTGGCCTACCTGGTGGCAAGTAAGTATGCCAAGTCCCCAGTCCAGGGTAAATCCACATGTCCAAACTCCAGAACAAAGCAGTCTCAGAGATCCTGGAGCACCCAAGCCAAGATTCATCAACATGGGCAGTTGAGCAGACACAGCACCTCAGCTCTGCTGCCCTTTTATACTTTGTCTGCTGATTGCAGCATCTGGCCTTGATGAGGCATGTGACCCTCACCTGCTCCAAGCCTACTCCAGCTCTGGTGATGGGTTCTGTTTCTCTGGTTCCTATGCACTGAGCTCCATCCCCTTGTCATCCTCCGTCACCCTGTGAGTACTTCATACACCAACCTCTCCTTCCCCATCCCCAGCTTGCCCCAGTATGTCCCAGCCCCAGCTACACTCCTCACTGGGATCCTCTTCCTCCTGTTCCTCTTCTCCATTGCCTACCAGTTCATGAGAACAGTTTACATGGAGAGGAATGTGCACAGGGGTGCATAGCATCCCTCCCTTGCAGTGGTGCCCCCTCAGCTCCCAGGCAGCTGATTTTGGTGGCTGGTCACATGTAGGCCAGAGAAGCAGCAGCTATGGGATCACAAAATGGTGCAAATATGGAAGACTTTACTAAAAAGGAAAATTGAAACATAGGTATAAGCAGCCAAGCAAGTGTCAGGAACCTCCCTTTCCTGGAGAAAAAAAAGAAAGCCAAATGCCCTAACATTATTAAGTCTGTAGTGGAGAGCCCAAGCTATGGGGAAAATGAAATGTTCTGCCACTTCTGGATCTTGCTGCTTCTGTGATCAGATTTGCATAGTAGAGACTGGCCTAGAGAATTCAGACACGTATTGCCGTAAGCAGTTGAAAGATAAGAAACTGAATGAGCTCCAGTTTGTGCGTTGCCTGTTGTTGGTGTTGTAAATTAGCGCTAGAACTGTACTGGTTTTTTCCTGATAATTGTACTGGTCTTATGGAATACGGCGTAGAAAAGAGTAAATGCATATACAAAACAACTCGTAGGAGTACTGGTTGCTAGACACTGCCCCAGACTAGTGGAGCCTGACATGTAATGTCATTTGCATGGAAACAGCAGCTACCAATTTCAAATAAAACAATAAATGAGAAGAAGTTGCCCAATTAGTAGCAGCCAAGGGTGAGACCAGTTCAGATTCCAGTAGGAGAAGCATGGTTCAAAACCAGAAGGCAGGCAGGAGCTTGGAGATGGCTCCTGGTTGTGATCAAAGAAAGCATTGTAAGAAGTGGGTGAATGGAAAAAACAAAACAAAATAAAAGCAAACAGGCAGTTCCTGCCCATCTCCATTACCCCAAAGGAAGTCCCCCCACCCCACAATCCCCATCATGGTCCCAGACTCAAAGGGCCAAGGTTGGGAGGTCCATTACCTGCCAGTACCATTGTTTATTGGTGGTGTTGGTGATTGTTTTAATGTCCCCTTGTGCCCACTGCAACCACTGCTGTGCACATGAGGTTGGGTGGGCAAGCAGGAACTGTTAGTTGGCTCTGTTACCTCTTGGAAGGAAAGAAAACAGATGGAGTTATTGGCCCAGCGGAGGGGTTCCTCTCATCCTGCAAAAATATATTAAATTAATAAATTGATCTTTACATAAACATTGGTTTAACTTGGTGAATAAAAACTCATTTTCTGGGAAACTCCTTTACAGATGGTATGCAGGACAGCAACTGGGACCCACCCAATCTCTTTCACTAAACACTATAGCATGAATTTACTGTATATGCATCCTTGGAGGCAGCCTTTGGTAGGCATATTCTCCAACAAGTGCTTCAGAGCAATTAGTCACCTATCTTCCACCCAGGAATTAACAAGGTTGGCTTTTGAGCATCCCACTTGGTGATGTCCTTGTGCCCAATTGAGAAGGTTCTGAAAGGTGTTTCTGAAGGGACACTAGGACACTACCCAAGTCCATCCTATGCAGGCTATTATTTCTTCCCCAGTTAGTTGCTATAGATTCAACTGCAGATAGCAGGAGTCTGTCATGTCACTATACTGTTTCCCCTCATTTGGTTGTTTCCTTATGCTCTCAGAATGTATGGAAGCCCGTATTCCTTTCTGTGCTCCATCAGAAGGCAAATTACCAATGAAAGGGAGGGGGGAATTGGAAATCCTCTTGGCGTAATGACGGTTTTTTCCAGCCTTCAAGCGATTGGTGGATGACAACCCACTTGGTGGTATCCCAGGTTTTTTTCCACCATGCCTTCATTCTTTAATTATCTGTTGCCTCCTTCGGTGGGTGGGTTGTTTTAGTCCTGCCTTTTTTTATAAAGATGAATGTGTTTTTAGCTTTTATTTGGTTTTAGTTCTATGTTGGTTTTAATGTACATGCTATTTTTTGTAAGTCATTTTCAGTTACTTTTTGTTAAAAAAGCAACAAATTCAGTTAATAATAACAACATACTACAATACACTTAATTCAATAAATAATAACAACACTCCACTCTACAGGAAGCCTGGTAAGGCAGGTGCAATTGATATAGCCTACAATTACTCCCTTCCCCACAACCCTCAAACCGATACTGGTACTGCACTTCATATGGATGCAACTGGTATAGATCAATTCCTTTTGCCTTGTCCTCTCAAGTCTTGCTTATACAGGTCAACCTACCCCTGCCAGTCTGATCCTCACCTGCTGTATTGGTTACCACTACCTCCACCCAAAGAAACAAACCCTTATAAGAATATAAGACAACAGACTTTGGATGCTGTGTGGCTGTTATTATGTAGAAAAGGGGAAAAAAACAGAATATGCCCTGGCAAGATTTAACAAAAATGTATTGTGTGTGTAGAGCTTGTAAGCATGCATAGAATCAGGTTATTAAATTGAAATTTTCCATTTATTATTTAGATACATAGTGACTGAAAACATATTTAGTTTGAAAATAGGTAAACACTTTATATGACATGGAAGGCTTTATATAACATAATGAATAAATACATAATTGTGTGATGTAAAAATACATTGCTTATTTTACATCTTAATTCTCACAGTCTTGTTAAGCTGCATTAGAATTACACTAATATTCTTAGTGTTTTATACATATATCACAAGAATTGTATTTTTATTAAACTAAGGTTTCAATATATAATTTTTCTGCACTAATCAGATCCGACAAAAATATACAGTAAGCAACAGTTGATAGTAGTTGCTGGGCAAACCAGTGTTCTCAATGAACTGAAGTGTTCATGTTCTTCTATTGATAGGGCAATAAATATTTATAGTTTGAATGGGGCTAAATGGGCTTAATTCTTTTCTGGGTTATGATCGCTGTTAATAACAACCATAACTGATAACCACTTAGTGATGTGGGCTGCAAAAGGTGGTGAATTGTCTAACATTGCCTCCCTATCCATTCTACTGATAGAAACCCTGCTCAATCAAAGAGTCTTCCAGCAGGAGAAGAGCACCACTGGATGTAATATTTCTACTATAAGAGGGTGCCACTCCGCCAGGCTACAGCAAAGGGGGAAATGGAGGCAGGGCACTCCATCAACTCTGAACTATCCTTCACCACCAGCTACTCTATCAGGCTGCAGTAGAGGAACCAGCAATTTTTGGCTCCTCTCAAACTATTTTCATTTAAGTTAACTGAAAGAACTTGGTGGCTAAAAACTGCTGACTTGAGTTTGCTTCCCCACCCCAATCACTCCAGTTTCCTTTAGAGTATAAGCCTAAGAGTCTTGTTTGTTATTGATCTTATGTTATCAGCTCTGGAAACACTTATGGCCAAATAGAAGGGTGAAAATGCTTTAAATGAAAAAATAATTTTGCCATAGTTATTCATGTATGTGAGTTGAATATAGAAATTATATTTCCATAGTAATCCGGAATCCTTTTTTAAATATGAAAATTAGTTTAGGATATGGAAAGAACATTAAGTTAGCGTTTTAAATGTAACACACATCTCTTTGTTGTTTCTGGGTGAAATTCATTTAAAATCTTTATCTTGGGATCTTGGGCTCAAACTAAATGAGAAGCTGTTTGCTCTCTGTACACAACCAAGATTAGCAGACATAGTATTGCCTTAAATCCCTAGGCTTAAACATCTGGCAGGTAGAGGGAGGCCATTTTCAGCAAAAGTCCTTTTATGTTGGAATATGCTTTTTTGTTGGTCCGACAGAACCTGAGCTGATTTATCTTGAGGGGATGGTATAAAGCCCATCTGTTCGCTTTAAATATTTCCCTTGAGAAAATAATGAGAGCTTATATTTATGCCTATAGTGTAGAATTATGAGGTTGTCTTGGCTTTAGTTGACAGTTGTCAAATTATGTTTGTTTTTCGTTTTAAACAAATGCCTTTTCGATGTGTGTGTGTGTGTGTGTGTGTGTGTGTGTATGGGTCAGAATGTCAAGGAGGAACTGGGGACGGGGACTTAGAGTGATCAACCTAATTTCTATAGCTATAAACTGTTAAAAAAGGAGTCCTTGATATACTAAATAGTTTCTTATTTAATTTAATTACCCTAATAAGAATATGGTAATTGTGGTGTTGGAATGTTAATAGGCTCATTTTCCATGCATGACCGCTGATACTGCTGCATTTATCTGCCTATTACAGGTAGTTATATAAGTTTGGGGGAGTTTATCTAAAGCTAGTAGCACTGAATAAAAAATAATGAAATTAGTAGCTCAGTCTTTCTCATTCTCATTTCAATTTCTGTTGTAGGCAGGATTTTCTTTAAAGTGCCCTTTGATTATTATTTTTGTTATAGAATGTATATATGTACAATGTTTGTGATGTATATAACTTCCTTTATTGTTATAATTGAATTTGCTGTGCTCCTCTGTGTGTTTTTAAGGAAATAGAGAAATTGCAAGTGGAGCTTAATGAATATAAACTGCGTTTGGAGCAAGCACTGCAGGATATAGCAAGAGCTAAGGAAGAATGTCTGAAACAAACAGAATTGCTGGGTAAAGCTGAGCACCAACTGCACCTCACCAGGTACCCCTTATCGTACATGGCCTTAGCACCAATTTCAATTTTATACTGCAAATTTTTGCCAGCAGCTTATCCACAGTTGTTAGAGATTGATTCAGTGCACAGCTTTCAGGCATATTAGAAGTGAAGATGTACTGAGCAAAACATTCAGACAAGATGAAGCGTGGCAGGGATTTAGTGATAACAAATCTATTCATCCAGAGTATTCTTTCTGTTCATCTAAAGTATTCTTCAAACAATCACGGTGTTAAATGTCATCTTAGAACAATTTGTAGTCAGTAAAAGTTATATACACCCAATTGTTCTTTCAAGATTCTTTGATGCAGTTGCTTTAAGGAACAATTGAGATTATATAGCACATTGCTCTCCAGTTCCTTATTGATATGTAAAAGCTGAAAATAGCTATCACTTTCCTAGTTACTGATTATAGTTAGATGCATGCATGGTCTTCAGAGAAAATTGATGATCATGCATAAAACAGTCAATTCTATGCCAAAAATGTTTGTGTGGGAGACAAGCAACTAACTATACACACAAAAACTTTCTGAAGTTTGTGCATTTTTCTCTTAACAGTAGCCCCATTATTCTTAACACCTGCCTGCTCCCACTGAGCTTGATTAATTTAACACTTCAAACTCATTACTGTTTCGTTTTTAAATCTATAGCATGAACTGCTTTCTGGAATGGAAGTCAAGATTTAAAAGTATGCCAGAATGCATTTAGATTTGTAGTATTAGTTGGGTCGAGTACATGTATTGTATGTGCATACAGACTCACACAATGGATACGAATATGGGAGATTATAGTATGCTTCTTAAATGATCACACCATCCTCTTTTTTTTAAAGAAATGATGTAAATATAGATCATGGGCTAGTAGCAGATGGGAAGAAAAACACCCTTCTTACAGCCTGTATTTAGAGAACAAATATGCTAGAGGTTAATGAACTTGAAAAAAGTTTTGGGTAAGTTGTTAAGACAGCAAAAGTTTTGATTTTGCAGGACTTCTTTTATAATGATTTGTTGTGATAGTTAACCAAATGGTTTACCAATTTCCATCCGAAGGCTAATCATACAAGTTATGAAGCTGTGTGGTGTCTTGGAGAAAATCCAAACTGTAGATAGCTTTTCTGAAAAACTTCCACATTCTTAATAAGGTATACTAAGAGCTTAATTAAGTTAAGCATCCAAATAAGTGATTCACATTAATGATGAGACAATACTACTTCAGGCTTACATAAGCATGTAGTCTGCAGAAAATTGTTTTAGATGTTTGATTGCAGAAGATGGATGGGTTTAACAGTGATATTCGGCTTTGCTTTCTTAAGAATTGTTATTGTTGCTATCTTACAGCTTTCCAAAGTATAACTTGTCATGACAACATTTCTCCAAGTGATATTTTCCTCATATTTCCTTATCGTTCTCATGTTGGTCTAACAACTAGACTTCCTTATTTGTGATAATGTGAAATGGATGGGGAACTGCAAAATCCTGGTCTGATGAATCACTCATGACCACCAGTCTTTTGTCATTGTTTGCTTTCCTGCGCTGTGTTTTCTTATCAATTACTTTTGTTATGATTTAGCATCATATGTCAGTGTTATAGTTTTAAATTGTAGTTTTATCCACCTTTAGTCATAAAACGAAATGCAAATTGCATTTGTCTCCCTTTGTGGAGCATTGCTGTTTTGAAAGAAGTACGTCATTTTTGTGGGTGGCCTTTCATGTCTGCAGGTGTAGTTGAGTGGCCTATGTTTGGCCCTTCTAACACAGCTGAAGTTTTATTAAAGTTGTACCCATAAAGAAAGTGAGGCTGCTTGTTTCCTCAGGCAGACAATTCAATGGTTAATTTTAAAAACAAAAGGAAGTTTAGGAACATCAAAAGCAACCTTATACCAAGTCAAAACACTGATCCATCTAATTTAAAGGTTCAGTTTATTCCCACATAGTATAGTATTTCTGATTGTAAATAACTAAATAATTGCAGTTAGATGTTTTGTTAACATGCAGATATTGAAAAATAAAACAGTGTAGGGGGGAAAAGCACAAGCATGCATGGCATCTGAACTCAGTTATAGTATAGTGACTTGAAAGACTCACACATCCTGTCTTTGTGGTCCATCTGTCTCCATTCTCTTAACCTTTTATCCACCAACATAACTAGAAACTTGCTTTAAAAAATAAGTGGCTGTCTTCATGTTCAGAAACAGCTCAACTTCACACTAGGAATTGAGATACTGTATGATTATGATTTCTAGCCTTTTGTAAATACAAGCATGATATAAATTTCCAATAGAAAGAGGAATGAGTGTTGTAACTAAGTGCAAATATGTATTGTTATTCCTAATTATTACATTTTTTTACAAAAAAATTGAAAAATCTGCCGCACTAAATTCTGTAACAACCCCCCCCCCCATATATTTCAGGGGCATCTTCTCCCATATGAAATTCAGATTTAAAACTGTCACTGGTCTTCGTTCTGCTTTTTCCCCACTAAATTTGCGGAAGCATGTTTTTTATCTATTTATATTTCATTTATGTTTGTGCTAGTTTTGATGGCAAAAATTAGGCTCGTGTTTCAGTGGCAGTAAATACGGATTATAATTTTATTCTGTTTTAGATGGTTGAGATGGTTAACAAAATAATAAATACTTAAAACTTCAATGCACTTTGTTTTTCCATAGAGTTTTAGTTTGCTCTGTTCCCAAAGTAGACTACTGTGTGTGATTCCTATATTTCAGTCATGGGTCACTCTTATTTATTCTGTTACATTGGAATGACAGTCACTTGTCTGAAATGATACAGTAAAAACATACATGGGAGTGTCATCCAGTTACACTGCTGTCAGGCATGCAAGTGTCCTTCAATTGTTACAAAAATATTAGGCTAATCCATGGTGGAAACATAAATGCCTATAATATGTGTCGTGTCTTGCTGACCCAGACTGTGATGAGTCTTCTGTGGTTGGGAATTCCATATTACGGTTTCAGTGCCTACTAAAGATGTTTTTATTCAGACAGACCTTCCCAGAGGGGTGATTACAGCCATGCTGACTGTCAGTTTTATGAAATGGCAGAATATAATTTTATATTGTTTCTATATGTTCTTACCTTT